>NC_133810.1:2427536-3742536 GCF_043250625.1 Sebastes fasciatus
GGAGAAGCAGAGCTAGACAGAGCAGAGCTAAAGCTGCACGCTAACTCCGTCATGGATAAGGAAACGTTATCGTATTATTGCGGTAACGTGGCGGTGGAGCCGGCCGTCGCTCTCGTCTCCGTGGTCAAATGGGCCGACGCTACGACTGTAGAGCACCCAGATACTGACATTTAGGTTCTCTGCATTGAAACGGCCCCGATGGAGCTGACCATGGATGGATAAAGAGAACGGAGCTGACGGGAGAGCTAGAGACCACCTTGGTGAAGTTAGAGGAAGTAGACACGTGGGACTACATCCTACAATTTCCAAAGTGTATGACTCAACTTGTTCCTCGTGGGCTAGTGGTCAAAAGGTTAACAAAAATCACAATAAATGGTGATTATGGAATCGCAATACGCCGCTCTAAAATGAAAAACCTAGATGGTTAATTCTCTCAGCAGGGTGAAACTAAAGTGTGTTTTCTGCCTGTTGTTGTTGTTTTAGAGGAGGTGTTTGAACGATGGATTCGTATCCCAGTTGAAACCAAAAGAGAAGCCGTGCAGAAGATGAAGATTTGTGCTTTCTGGCTTCCTATTCTGCTGCAGCGTGAAGAGACGGGCAACACTGTTACCTGGGCTTTACAATTAGGTCTGATCTCAAAGTAAGTATAGTTAGGATTGGGATCTGAATATTTGTTTAAAACCCCCCCGATTAATAACACTTTTAATCTTCAATGTTTGGACTGTTAAAGAGTTTGTAACTTCTCCTTCTAGTGGCAGTGAAGAAATCAGTCTGAAGCACCTGCACAAGATAGAAATACTGGAGGCCATCCTCAGAGCCCTGGAGAAAGGATCTGTAAGTTGACTGTGTAGTTGTTCTTTTTGCATAATAATAATGCAGGACATCCCGCTGCCCGAGTCTGCAAGTCATCTGACACGACGTATTATTTAGCACTGAAGAGAAAAGGAGTAGAACTGCTGCCACTAAACTGCCTGTTTGTTCTCTGTTCCAGGTGAAAAAGGACCAAACGAAGCACGTTGTGTCGATAAGCAACATGTTTAACTTTGTAAGTCTGAAGTGATTGTTTACGTTGAATAGGCAAGACATTATCAACGAATAGGAGTAAAGGTGCTTCAAACTATTGCAGAAGCATGGCTGCCTTCTCTAGCTTCTGGTTAATAATAATATACAAACTTTATTTGTATAAAACATTTAATTAAAAAAATGATTAGAGGAAAAACCCCTTCAGATTCACCATCTCATATTCAGGCACAAAACATGGAAGTTAACAAACATTTAAACTAGGGATGCATCGATACCAGTATCGGGTATCGGGTCCGATACTGTGCTCATGTACTCGCAAAACGGCTCCGATACAACGGCACCGATACCACTTTACGGCAGCGTGACGTTAACCTTCCGTCACCATCTTTCGGGTCCTCACGCTCCACCTCCCCGACGGTGCACCACGGGGTTTTGCTTGCACCCTCTGACTCGCGCGTGCGTTAGACTCCTTGGTCCGTGTTTCAAGACGGGTCGGGTGGGTTGCAGACATCGCCACAGACCCCTGGCGCCTTTTACGTGGGCCGCAGCACGACGCGGTTGGGGCCCCGGTCGACAGTCGCACCGGAAGCAGGGAGCCCTGTCACGGTGTGGCAAGGTCCAGGCGAGGAGCGCTGTAAAGCTGCGTCCGCGAGCCACCTTCGCCCCGAGCCTTTCCAAGCCGACCTAGAGCCGGTGGCGGCGCACCGCCTCGTATGCGGGACTCCCCAGCCTGCCGTGTGTCGCTCACACCCTCCAGCTGGCTGTTAACGAGGGGCTTTAGGCACAGAGAAGTACTCGTATCGGTACTCGGTATCGGAGAGTACCTAAATGTAAGTACTGGTACTCGGTCTGAAAAAAGTGGTATCGGTGCATCCCTAATTTAAACACAAATAATAATAACAATGATAATATATAATAAACAAAAACATAAATTCAACAACTAAACAATCAACATAGTAACACCAACCAGGACACAAAGGCTCTCCCTCCATCCCAAACCACACCAGAACATGAACATATGCAACGAAACATAGGTGTCAAAAATAATCATACAGTTGAATAAATTCCTTTGTGTACTGTCGTTGTCTATGTAATCAATAGAGATATATGTCTTTGTTCCATCAGCATTCCGCGGGGGTTTTGGAGGATGCGTTGCACTGGTTGGAGCGATCAGGAGAACCCGGTATCCGCCGTCGCATCCAGGATCTCGGCCACCCACAGAACTGCTTCACCGCCCTGCACCTTATCTTCACAGAGTGTGAGATGCTAAACTTGCACAACACTGAAGCCTGTTAGAACTCGTATGTTTATAGTTAAAACTCTCTTCTTCTGCTTTCAATCAGTTGCTAAGTATATTCAGGAAATGGGTACCAACCTGGAGAGGACGTTGAAGTCACTGATGGCTCAACCGGCTGAGTATCTAGTAGAGGTAAGACACAACGACACCATCTACCGACTCATATACTCTCTGATATGTGTCATTACAGATTGGATGTTTGATTTTGATCCCCCAGTTTGTCGGCCCTAAACTCTCTACTGTCATTTTAAATGTTTGTCTTGTACCTGTGGGAATAAAATATTGTGTTTGTCGTGTTTCTCATCCAGAAAAGTGACGAAATGAAGAAGAAAGGAAATGAGAACTTTCAGAAAAAGCAGTATGAAGAAGCTGTGATGTTTTATTCCAAAGCCATCAAACATTAGTAAGTTCATATCTTATTGTCTTTTTCTCAGACGTGAATCTTTAGTCTGTGTTGTTCTATTCTATTCAGTACACATGTGCAATAATACAATAGAATATGATGGATGTCTTTGTGAAGCTTTGGGATTTCAGTTGATGTTGACACTGTCTATCTAATTACTGCACAAAGGAGACAGATTATCAGAAACGCATCAATATAACCACCTCAAACTATACACTTCAGAGCTGATTTTTGTAACTGACGTTCATTTCTTCTCCCTCCAGCCCTGACAACCACATAATTTATGGAAACAGAGCATTATGCTATATCCGATCTAAGAATTATCTGTAAGTACCACTTCCTCCTTTCGTCTGTGAATAATAGAAGTACACAGTATCAGTGTGGAAGCTGCTCATGCTGGTGTTTGTTAAAGGTTACAAGACTAAAAGAAATGTTTTTGATTTTTACAGAAAAGCTGTTGGTGATGGAAAACGTGCTACTCTAATAAAACCACTCTGGGCAAAGGTATGCATCTCTTTTATGATCCTGTCACGTTAATGTAGTAATGAAGGAAATGCAACAGAGAAAATGATCCAACGTTTATTACACAGACGTTAAGGAAGTCCTGAGCCGATCAGCTGTGTCAGTTCTGATGCTGATTTAGGCGCCATAGCGGCGAGGTCAATTCAGTGTGGTTGGCTACAGTTTCAAGAACTTCCAACAATCTTAAGCGCTCCCTTAAAGGGACCATTTGTAACTTTCAGAAATGTCTTGTTAACAGCGACACCTGTGGCCGTTAAGTCATCAAAAGTCAGCCTCGAGCTTGCGCTTGCTCGCTCTAAATAGACATGAAGGAGCATCGCTCAACACAGTGAGGAGACACACGTCAGCTAAAAGCACAATATCACTCTATATTTCAGCTGCTTGGCAGTAATGTTAGCTGACCAGACCAAGGTCTCTCCATGAATCAATGCTGATCCTAGTGTTGGCTTTTCCTGCTTCAGTGCAGGCTTCAGCAGCGGGGCTCCGCAGCGTGTCTTCCTGCTCTCTCAGCCCGCAACCGGAGAGAGCAGGAAGACACGATAACGAGACAATAACGTTTCTCTCTGCAGAGCTCCGTCACTTCACAAGACACGGGAAACCTCTGTTGGTCTGGAGGAGCTGCAGCAGTTATTTCTGCACAAACGTCCACTGAACATTCACTAGATATTCTCAGAGCTAAACTAACTCTTCTTCAGTGTGGAGTGAACAGCATGCACGTGAGAGGTGGAGCGAGTACGCGAGAACGCGCGCGGTGTGTGAGTGAAGGCAAGCAGGCAGAGGAGGAGAGAGGCTCGGGACACATGCGAGCGCGCATGTGTCCCGACCCGGTACATTTATACGCTTAAAAAGTTACAAACAGTCCCTTTAAAATTTAGATTTTATTACGCCTCGGCGCTGACGACAGCCGTGGCATAATGTTTTCGAGTTGTCTGCCAGACTCATTGTCATGAACGGGATATCTCAGGAATACCTCACAAAACCAATTTTGTCACAACAGCTTGTATATCCGCCGGCCTCTGTCTTCCGGTTTCACCGTTTGAATGATGAATACAGACTACCGCCGCCTGCCGGTGTGGAGAGTTAATTCCTCTCGCACAGGCGCAGTGTGTTTGCGGTGTGTTCAAGTGCAACTTGTCGGCCAAGACGAAGGCGCCATGAGGCGATGCAACACCTTTATAGCTGCTAGTTCTTTGATGTCAGCTTGGTGTGTCTGGGTCTTTACTGCAGTTCACACTGTAACTGTACCTCATGTCAAACAATTAAGAGTTAGAAGTTAAATCTTTAAAAGTGGACCGTAGTTTGCATGATCCTGTTTAAATCGATCTAAAACGTGCGGTATAACACGCAGAGTATCGCCCCATAATGGTTGTTGGCATGATCCTGTTTAACTCGATGTAAAATAAAAAAGATAATGGCTAGAGCGTTTGTTGTTTTTGCAGAAGAAAGCTAAGGCTTCTGTCTATCGCATCATCACATATGCGTGTGACGGACCATTTCTATTTTAGAGTACAAAGGGTTAATGCATGTCTTTGTTTGCAGGGTCACTACCGCTACTGTGAGGCTTTGTTCTCCCTGGGAGAGATCAAGAAGGCTATTGAAGCTAACAATATAGCCCAGAGTCTGTGTAAAGACGACCACGAGGGGATGAAAGACTTGGAGCAACAACACCTGAAGTTCGCTGAAGTGCAAGTTCCCAAAGGTATTTCCACTGCACTTTAACACCGGTGTAAATCTGTCTTGTAAACACACTGTACTGCGTTTACAAGACAGAGTTACACAGGCGTCAGTAAGCAGCCTCTATAATGCAGGATATCAACATCTTCTCATTTCAATACAGCTCATCAAAGGTAGAAAAATAAAGTCAAGAAAAGCAGGAAAATGAATAAACAACTTAACATGTTGCAGGTTTTTCTTGTAGAAGATTTTTTTTTTTTCATTTTAAATTGAAGTGTATGTCTTTTAAGATCAAATAAAAAACAGATTATTGCTTGTCGTGGACAAAACAGATAATTAATAACAGCATAATGTGTGAAATCATCCTTCTATTGTTTGCTCCATTAATGAAACTTGTGTTTTTGTGCTTTCAGTTGTTCATCCTAAGAAGACCCCGAGTAAAAGGTATGTGTGTGCTTCCTTATACACGTTGTTCAAACCTGATTAATAAATGCTGATGAACTTATGGATGATTTTATTTCCTCTACAGACAGGAGAGCACGAACAGAGGACACGCAGGGGAGTCACGACCACAGACTGTAAAAGCTGTTAATAAGATCGATCCTCCGCTGCAGAATAAAGTTAGTAACGCTTTTGCAAATATTAGCAGACGATGTCAGTAATGCATCATTTTGTTATTTTAGTTTTGTTTTTTTAAACCCTAGATCTGAAATGTTTAATCAGTTAGAAGATCGAAAGAAATTATCAATCTTTTAAGCACTTTTATTTTCAAGCAAAAATGCAAAACAGAACTTAATTCCAGCTCCTCAATTTTGAGGATTTCTCAACTTAACAAGTCTCAATGTTTTCCTTTTTTCTCAGTTCTGTAGATCAAACTGTGAACTCAGATTTAAAATGAAAATGAGGAAATTAAGAGAAAATGGCAAAAAATAAATGTATTATAATTTTGGTACACAGGATAATTAATAATATCAATAATTAAATGTTAAAAAGGAAATTTAAATAAAACAAATTGGTATTAGAATGACAAATTGAGGTTTTGAAATAATAATAATTTGAAAATGTAAAGTGAAATTTAAAATCCTTTTAAATTTTAAATGTAAAAGCCTAAATTGAAATGTGTCATTAAAAAGGAAAATGATCACATGTACATGAGAATTACTGAGATATAAAGTTTTCTCCATTTAAGCTTTTCTATTTTCGTTTTTGGGATTTAAACTTTTACTTTTCATTATCAGATTGCCATTTCACAATATCAATTTGTTATTTCCATATCTTATTTTCTTTATACCTGTACTTCACTAATCATTATTATATTAATATTATAATTTAATGTTTGTTTTCCCTTCTCTCTTTTTTCTTTTCTATCTCTTTTAATTTTAATTCTGGTTAAAATGATCCTCCAAACTAAATGTATATCGTGAAACTAATCTGCAGATGAATGGATAATGAACAACCAGCTTTTAGTGATATAATTGACCTTTGTTTACACTGTTTGTGTCTTTAGCTGAAGTTTGATGTAGTTCAGTGTTAATAATGTGAACTTGTGTGTTGACAGATCTCGGAGGTTAAACCGGAAAAGCAACCAGGTGAGTTTGTTTCAACGACTCGCTCGAGAAAACTTGGTCAACAAGTTGTCAAACTAGCCTGAAAATTCCTGTGCAGTTTTATCCAACTGTCTTGAATCCATTCTTGAGCTCATGGAAATACAAACACAACTTAGGACACATTTATATCCTTTTATGGTGTCTTTCATTCGGCCTCCGTCAAAGTCTGTTTGCTATTTTGTACTGTGTCTTGTACTGTGTTTTTGTTTTTATATCTGTGAAGTGAAATACTTGCACTTGTTCATGACATTTAAAACCTAATATTCTCTCTCTCTCCAGTGAAGAATGAAAGGACTGCACCGACAGAGGCCGTCGCTAAAAGCCCTAAACCATCAAAAAGGTTAGTGGAAGTACTTTTTACTAACATCGATGCTTTTATAAATGATGCTACTGCTTCTTCTGCCGTCTGCGCTTTGACTCCACAAGAGGAGTGTAAAAAAACAAACAGCGAGCCTGTAAATAGCGAAGCGGTCCGTTTCATTAGTTTGTATTCATGTAATAAATGTCAATTAGATTAGATGGTAATCTGCATGAGAAATAAAGCACAACAACAAACATTCGGTTGTATAATAACCATCTGCTTATAGTGATCAGTTTGACCCGGTGGAAGCGGTTTCCACTCTACTGTAATTCTGTCAACCATAGAAATAGAGTATAGGAGGAGTTGATTGATTTCTTCCTTCATCTGATCTGAAATCAAAGAATCTCCTTTGCAGACTGTATATAACTGATTTAAACACTCTGTGCTTCTTCCAGTGAGTTTTCTACAAAGAATGGGAAAGGAGAATCCAGCACCCCGACCAAGAAGAAACCAAAGAACAACAGAAACCAGACTGAAGTTGAGGTAAAGCTGTGCTTCTTCTGTCATTTGATCAACATGTGGCGTCTGTCTTTAGTCACGAGACTTCCAGTACACTGTGTTATCTAAAGGAACCTCTGTAGAGACACGTAGCCTCACAGATCCTCCAGCTTGGGCTCACTGAGGATATTGTTTGTTTTGCGTTGCAGAAAGATCATGGGATCAATCTCTCACACACTTGCTACTGTGTTAATCTATTTAATATCATCTTAACTAGGGCTGTCAAAGTTAACGCAATACCAAAGAGTTATTGCAAATTAACACAACTTGCGATTTTTAGGTTGTAGCGACTCAGTTTTAAAGCTAGAATGAAACTAGAGAACCTGATGAATCCATCGGTACCAACCAGGTCATACTAGCTTGTCATGAAGGAGGCTAAATAACGCTCCAAACCTACTTACTATATTTTGGTGAGGAAAAACTGTCATGGTCATTTTCAAAGGGGTCCCTTGACCTCTGACCTCCAGATCAGTGAATGTCTGAAAAAAAGATCTGAAAAATGTCTGAAAGAAATGTCCGAAAAAAGATCTGAAAAATGTCAGAAAAAAAAGATCTAAAAAAATGTCCTAAAAAAAAGATCTGAAAAATGTCTGAAAAAATTTCCGAAAAAAAAATCTGAAAAATTTCTGAAAAAAGATCTAAAAAATGTCAAAAAAAATGTCCGAAAAAAAATGTCTGAAAAAAAAATCTAAAAATGTCTGAAAAAAAATATCTGAAAAATGTCTGAATTTTTTTTTTTTGGAAAAAATGTCAGAAAAAAAAAATTCTGAAAAATATCTAAAGGTTGAAAAAATGTCCCAAAAAAATTTCAGAAAAAAAAAATCTGGAAAAAAATCTGAAAAAAATTATCCGAAAAAAAAATCTGAAAAATGTCTGAAAAAAAAAAAATCTGAAAAATGTCTGAATTTTTTTTTTTGAAAAAATGTCCGAAAAAAAAAAATCTGAAAAAAAAAAATCTGAAAAATGTCCGAAAGAAAATATCTGAAAAATGTCCGAAAAAAATCTGGAAAAAAAATCTGAAAAATGTCTAAAATATTGAAAAAATGTCAGCAAAAAAATATCCGGAAAAAAAAAATCTGAAAAAAAATGTCAGAAGAAAATATCTGGAAAAAAATCTGGAAAAAATTATCCGGAAAAAAAATCTGAAAAATGTCTGAAAAAAAAAAATCTGAAAAATGTCCGAAAGAAAATATCTGAAAAATGTCAGAAAAAAAATATCTGGAAAAAAAATCTGAAAAATATCTAAAATATTGAAAAAATGTCAGCAAAAAAATATCCGGAAAAAAAAATCTGAAAAAAAATGTCAGAAGAAAATATCTGGGAAAAAATCTGAAAAAAAAAATCTGAAAAATGTCCGAAAGAAAATATCTGAAAAATGTCCGAAAAAAAATATCTGGAAAAAAAATCAGGAAAAAAAATCTGAAAAATGTCTAAAATATTGAAAAAATGTCAGAAAAAAAATATCCGGAAAAAAAAATCTGACAAAAAATGTCAGAAGAAAATATCTGGAAAAAAATCTGAAAAAAATTATCCGAAAAAAAAATCTGAAAAATGTCAGAATTTTTTTTTTTGAAAAAAAATGTCCGAAAAAAAAATCTGAAAAATTTCTAAAGGATTGAAAAAATGTCCAAAAAAAATGGCAGAAAAAAAAAATCCGGAAAAAAAAATCTGAAAAAATCTCCGAAAGAAAATATCTGAAAAATGTCTGAAATTTTTTTTTTTTTTAAATGTGCAGAAAAAAAATCAGAAAAATGTTTGAAAAATTTCCGGAAAAAAAATCTGAAAAAAATAATCTGAAAAATGTCTGGAAAAAAAATGTCGGACAAAAAAAGATTGTTAAATGGGGGAGAAAAAAAAGATCTGGAAAAAAAATCTGAAAAAAAAGATCTGAAAAATGTCTGAAAAAATTTCCGAAAAAAAAGATCTGAAAAATTTCGGACAAATATTTTAATCGCTTGACAGCCCTAATCTTAACTTTTTTAGCACGTCCAAATTTAGCTTTAAAGTCATAACAACATCATCATTAAATGAAATAACTGACCAGCTCTGTGATGCATTTTATCCGTTCAGAACCAGAAAGTGGACGATAAAGCAGGCGTGTGTAGAGAGTTGAGATCGATGGTGCAGGACGCACACACGGCTCTGGCCGACGTCCGCTGCCGCAACGCAGAGGAGGCCTTCAGGAAGGCTCTGGCCATCCTGGAAATCAGCACTCTCAAGGTAATCACATCACTGATGAGCAAACTGATGCTGCTAAAGCTGCAGCACTCTGCACTGATGCTGCTAAAGCTGCAGCACTCTGCACTGATGGTGCTAAAGCTGCAGCACTCTGCACTGATGCTGCTAAAGCTGCAGCACTCTGCACTGATGGTGCTAAAGCTGCAGCACTCTGCACTGATGCTGCTGAAACTGCAGCACTCTGCACTGATGCTGCTAAAGCTGCAGCACTCTGCACTGATGGTGCTAAAGCTGCAGCACTCTGCACTGATGCACAATTTATGTGCCTAAATTTGATGGTACTTTTAGTTTGTCTTCAAATGTAAATGGATCTTTAAGAGCAACGTCAATCTGCTTTTAGCTGCAGATTTGTGGTGCTGTGTATTCCTGTTTTTCATCTGCACCACCTAGACATCTATATTACTCTCTGGAGACGACATATAATCATGTAAATGCAACAAACACAGCTTTATTTCTAACTGTGAACTATCTATTATCAAAAAATGCCTACAATTCTTAGTGAATTTACTTACTTTTACTTTGGCTGTGAATCATTTTGGAGTAAAGTCAGGTTCTTGTTCTCTTCACACACATTTTTAAGAGAAATATCAAATCTGACTGGATTAGTGGCGACCTGTAAAAGACATAATTCATTTGTTTTTTTTGCTTTCTCAGGAACTTGGACTTTCCACGCTGGATGTGCTGTTGTTGCTGTACGGCCGCGCCTCGGCTCTGACAGAAATCGGCCAGCTTGAGGTAACTCACAGACACATGTAGGCTCGTTAGCAATCAACTTAAACCATTTATTTCATATATCATCTACTGTACATGTAGCAGCGTCATCATGCAGAAACCTACGTCGGGTCACGTGGGACAATGTTATTAAAAGGGCTTGAGAAAATAGTATTTTGCTGCTAAAACAATCATACTTTGACCAAAATTGTAATCTTGTGATTTGAATACATAAGGAACACTGAAGAAGGATACAGAATGATATAAAAACCTGTGTTTCTTTGTTACACAGGAACTTGGAGAAGCACAAAGACTTCTGGAGAAGATCAAATCGTTTGAGGAGAGGACGTTTCAGTGTCTGGTTTACTACGCCGTCGGGAGGGTGTATCTCAAAGAGAACAGGTACAGCAGCTTCTAGTCTTCACCGGTTTGTGAGTCTTTGATTCACACCTCTTTGTTGTTTCAAACATCTGCTCCTCTTCTTCTTCTCTGGACAGGTTTGCACTCGCTCTGGAGCAGTTTTCAGATTCCCTGCAGACGGTCAAGAATCGAATAACACCTGGTAAACTCACCTGGCCTTTAACCAAAGAGATTGTCAAAGAAACACAGCCGGACTATTTCAAGGTATGTCGTCATCGTAGGGTTGTGTGTTTATCAGTTTTTAAAGATCATTTAGTAGCTTACCTAGAAAATATAAATATTTACACCCCTCTGTGAACTCTACTGAATGTAATCAGATTTCATTTCAACACAGAACAAACTTTAATGTACATTTAAATATCTGGTATTGTGAGATCTCTAGTTATAACAGACTAACTTCGATTCCATCTGGGGCTTATCTTAGTTGTATTTTCTCTTTTTTTTTAGGACATTCTGCGGCGTGCTATAGAGCTGTGCAAATTTCCTCCTATTCCTGACGCCATTTGTCGACTTGAGAAATGCCTCGGCCCTTTGAAAGCTGAAATCTACGTGACTGACCCAGATTTTAAGGTAAGTGGAGCCGTGAACAACGGCCAGGTTAGTTAGTTAGGAAATCAACTTTCAACGTATAATAATAATAATAATACTAATATGCCTTCATTTCTGTAGGGCTACATTCGAATATGCTGCTGTGAGAGCTGCATTGTTGAATACCACACCACCTGTTGGAAGACCCTCAAGACATCATCCTTCAATGAAAAGAATGAAAAGGTACATTTTCCATCTATTTCCTGATCGTCCATCATGATCATGATGGTAAAGATTCCAGAATAAGTGCATTTCTTCACTTTGGAGTAGAGCTGTCCCCTCCGTCAATTAGTCAACTAATCAGTCGTTTTGATTTCTTCAGCTGATAAGTCGGTTTTTATGCTTTTTTCATGCCGGATGACTTATTTCCAAGAAACTTATGAGCACTGACAGATGGAGTAGTAAAGCTACTGCGAGGGATTTAAACTGCTGGAAATTCAATTATCTTTGTTTTGACTGAGTTTACGGTTGGAGATTTCCACCCGTTTTAGACGCTACATGTGAACTTAGTCAAATAGGAATTTCTCTGGTCAAGGACAGCCCTACTTTGGACAGAGCTGTAGCTGCTTCCAGTCTTAATCCTTCTCTTTGTGTTGCAGGATATCCTGCACGAGTCGTGTTTGACTCCAGACTGTGTCGGCAAAATCTGTAATATCAATATCTTTGGTCCGACGGGGCTGCTGAAGTGTAAGGTAAGAGGATCTCTGCAGGTGAAGGTGAAGCTTTTTAGAGTCATGAATGAATCTCAGGATCAGTGTTGAGCGTGTCGTTTTTTGTCTTCAGTGTGAAGCTGCCATCGCCAAACCACAGACTCCCAAGAAGCCCAAAGTGAATCAGCAATGTACAAGGTGAGTCGAGTGCAGTTCATGCTGAGTGTAGCTGCAACGAGACATCCTGACTGCTGCTGCAGTACGATGCACTGGTTGCTTATTGGACAAGACGTTTATTGATTCTGATTACATATTATTGTTATCAGTGTTGCATTTCTGTAAAACAGGTTTAACAGATAAGGTGCTTACACAAGCCAACATTTAGTCTGTTTTATCGAACTCTGGTGCGGTTCGTTTGGGCGGTTGTGAACGCAGTAATCGTACTAAAACAGGCTGCCTGTGTGGGCCTTTGTTGAGATAGACACAGGTAAACAACGGGTTAACAAGAGTGAGAAGGGACGGACCTGGACTTCTGCAGGAGTCTGATGTTTGCTCGACATCTGGGCCGAAGAGAACACACAGAGTATGCTAAATAAAGTCAGCAAATCCAGACGTTTATATAGTCGATGAAGGTGAACTGGAGGAGAAGGGATCTGTGTGCTCAGTAAATCAGTGCCCAGTCAAAGTGAAAAAACACGATTCCCTGCATGGAAGTGGCAGCTCCAGAGATGAAAGATAAATTATCTGTGTAACCGAACCGAACTAAATAGAAAACAAATCAAAAGTATAAATGTCACTCTTGATTCCTCCTTACCAAACGGACTACGGCTCGTGAAAGCGCACTGAGACAATTGACAAGTTCTTGGTTTCTGAATAACTGCCTTTTGTCTCTCTTTTCAATTTTCAGTCTGAAGAAGTTAAAATCAAAGGAGGAGCACCGACTCAAGAGGAAGCAGCCGAAGCAGTCGTTTCAAGAGAAGCAGGCGATCAACGAGGAGATTCTGCAGCAGAAAGAAGACCCGGGAACACAGAATCAACAGAAAGGTAACGCTCCTAACATCAACAACATGTCTGACACGCAGCGCTGCACCGAGTAGTTCCAAGCTTCATCCATAACTAACGATATGTTTTACGATACGTATCACTTTCCATTGTTCCGATACGATTCAAGGAGGATATTTGACTCATCCAGAGCAATACGATACGATTCAATGACGTTTTTACCATAGCGTAAATACACGGGGCTCCCATTGCAAAGCATTAAAGAATACGTTGGCCTCAGGAAACGATGCTTTGGTGCACACGCCACTAATGTCAGGATCAGACTACACGATATTGACGGTTACAATGGTCATCGTGTCAGATTAGACGATTGGGAGTCATAAATTATTGTTGTGACTTGGCGCCACACATGACGGACTACACGTCGGTCCCCTGTTCCGACAATACACACTCTCCAGGCACCGCCGTCTTAATATACGGGCTTACTGGGGCTCAAGCCTCGTGTACTATGACACACCACACTCATTTATCGTTCCCGATCCGAGTCGACACCCTACGACGGCCGTGTCGGGCTATAAACGGGCTGATGTCGTGTAGTCTGAACCGGGCATATTTGGATACTGGTGGCAGAGAGCAGTTAGCTTCAGCTGAGCTTATTAGAGCTGCATGTTAACTTTGTTTTAGCCAAACTAAGTGTTGAACAGTCCCTTTTTGTTTCCCCGGGTTGTCAGCCTGGTTGCTGTACAGGGATCGAGTTCTTCTGCAGATCAGCCAGAACATGGAGCTGCTGAGAGAGGAGCACGGCGTCAACGTGTCGGCCCTGACCGACAGCCTGAAGCCCTGGCTGGAGCTGGACTCGTCCAGGGGGAACCAGGTCGCTGGGAGGATGCTGAACTGGCAGCAGGAGCCGATAGAGACTCTCGGTCAGGCCGTTGAGCTGCTGCTGGAGAGGAAGAACCGGGTTTGGGCTCGTGTCCTGATCCAACTACTCAGTGGCTGTCTGGATATAAATCCTAAACTCAACAACTGGGCGTGCCAACTCAACAACGCAGGTCAGCACTTATCATGTTATTCTTACACCTCATCCACACTGGGAACGTCAGGAGCGCGTGGCTGCTGCGTGGCCTGGCTACTGCGTGATTAACACGTCAGGTGTTCACACGTTTCTGCTGCTGTCAATCCTTTCTTTCTACATAGAGTTTGCCTTTCAAACTCAAATGTCATTTATATTTATTCTAGACAGAGAAAGGTTCAGAAGCGTGTGGTAATTTGTAAATAATAGTAATAATCCAAAATGAAAACCCCGTACTTTATTCATTCATGGAGCTCTCCAAGTCACTGCATGTTCTACAACACTGTCATGCACATATTTCAGAATAAAAGCCTTGTGTTAACAAATTAAGGAATTCTGTCGCAGAAAAAACCCCGCTTGAGAGCTTTTATTTTGAAATGAAGTGTTGATTTAAGATGTGCGTCTCACGCGGGCAGTGGGGCTGCTCTAACCTGTTAACACGGACGCCGAAATAAAAAAACAACAGTTAACGCAGCCGCCACGCGCTCCTGACGCTCCGGGTGTGGACGAGGCTTTAGATGTGAGAGTCCTCGGAGTTCAAGTGATTATTTATACAACCAGAAGAATGTGTGACACAAAACATGGGAGGACCTTGTGGGAGTTAAAGGGATGAATTTCAGAGTTTAGTTACGTAAAGATTGTGCGTTTTAACGTCAGCGCCATGTTGTGAAGTCTGACCTGATCTCCTTGCTGCTTCCTTCAGGTCTGAATGCTGCCAAAGACTTCATTGAGCGTTACAAAGAACACTTGGAGGAGCTGGATCTGGCTTTTCTGCTCAGCTTTGGCCCGTTGCAGGACGTCATTATAGAGAAACTCGGCACTAGGCCGGAGCTTTTTTCAAGCATGGGCTTGACTGTGACTGAATACCTAAAACAGGCCCCGCCGCATGACATGAGACTCTTTATCTGGACTCTGGAGGAGCACAGGGACCAGTATGTCTCCTGCCACCCTATACTGGATGAATATTTTGATATGATGGGTAGGTACAGGATATTTAACTTAACCAACATGACATTTGAAGGCTTCTTCATGTGTTGCTCCTGATTTGACTTCCAGCTCTTTATCTTTCAGATGGACATTGTTCAGTCTTAAAAAAGTCTGATGAAAATCAAAATGTAAGTCTTTAGAAACTTGATTGCAAGGTGTTCACCATATAACCTAAACTTTAAAGGACAAGCTTTTGGGAAATACACTTATTGGCTTTCTTGCCGTGAGTTAGATGAGACGGTGGATACCAGTGTCGGGTCTGTGCGGTGATATGAAAAGCGCTCCAATTAACATGTTATATCTCGTTTGTTTAACCCCCTATAAAACCACAACTTGGCATTTTTACACTTAAAGGGACTGTTTGTAACTTCTTACATGTATACATCGGTTTGGTGTCTCATGTGCGCTCGCGTGTGGCTACGCTGTTCCAACACAAACTACATGGAAGCACCGAAACCGCAAAGTTATATCTAGTGAAGCCCGTCTGTTAAACAGTGTTAACTCTTCCTGCTCCAGCCCCCCGACCGCATCCAGAAGACACAGGGGAGACCGTAGCTTTGGTCTCCAGGGCCGAAGTCGACGCTTCACTCACACACCGCGCTCCTTCTCTCTCTCTCTCTCCACCTCTCACGTGCATGCTGCTCACTCCACACTGCAGAAGAGTTAGTTTAGCTCTGAGAATATCTAGTGAATGTTCAGTGGACGTTTGTGCAGAAATAACTGCTGCAGCTCCTCCAGACCAACAGAGGTTTCCCGTGTCTTGTGAAGTGACGGGGCTCCGCAGAGAGAAACGTTATCGTCTCCGACCAAAACTCCGGTGTCTCCCCCGTTCCCTCCGGCCGCGGTCGGGAGGCTGAGGCGGGAAAAGCCAACACTAGGATCAGCATTGATTCATGGAGAGACCTTGGTCTGGTCAGCTAACATTACTGCCAAGCAGCTGAAATATAGAGTGATACTGTGCTTTTAGCTGACGTGTGTCTCCTCACTGTGTTGAGCGATGCTCCTTCATGTCTATGTAGAGCGAGCACAAGCGCCAGCAACAGGACGCTGACTTTAGTTTAACGGCCACAGGTGAAGCTGTTAACAAGACATTTAGGATTCTTACAAACAATCCCTTTAATACATCCCAGTAAGTGTATTTCCCAAAATGTCAAACTATCCTTTCAGTGTGATTTATCCTCGTGGCTCGGCCTGATCCCTCTTTTGATTTGTTTTCATTTCAGAATTCTCCTATGAAGACTCGAGGCCGGAAAAAGAAACAGAAAGAGCCAAAGGTGAGAAGAAGTGTGATTGGTAGTCGTCCTTTTCTGGGACATTATAAGTGGATACCTCAACAAGAACATGTGTCTTTGTAGCGCAACTGAAGTGTTTCCTCTCCTCTTCCCCTCCTCTTCCTCTCCTCTTCCTCTCCCTCTCAGGGCGTTATTGTTTTCTCTGGGAGGAGAGCTGTAACTCCGAGAGATGAATGGGACCAAGACTTTTTTGAAGATGACTCTTTGTAAGTTCTCCTCTTCCTCCAAATTGGACACACAGACTGTATTTATTACTGTAATCATAACAACTGTTTTTATATATGTATATAAGTAACGTTGAGATTCTGTGTGGACAGATCATTCCTTCACCCCAGTGATCTGTTCAGTGTACCGAGTCACCTTCGAGAGCAAGTGGCTGAATTTGAGGACCAGTACAACAGCACCAGACACAGAAGTCACTATAAAAACATTTTGGACAACAACCCCGACCCAACAAAAGAGAGTTTGTATGAGTGAGTACAAGACACTTTTCTAACTAAGTACTTGTTCTTGAGTATTTCCGTGTTCTGCTACTTTATACTTCTACTGCACTACATTTATTTGCACTTATAGTCACTAGTTACTTTTTACAATACTACTCATGTAAAGTACAGTACCTGATTGGTGACTTTCCACCCTGTATACAGTATTCTTCATGCATATTCTTTCCGTGCAGCTACTTTGCTCAGATCCTGGAGGAGCACGGTCCGCTGGTGGCCGAGGATCCTCTGCTGGTGGGTGAACTGGGGAATTTCCCTCCCGTGGCTCAGCTGAAGATCCAGGAGGCGGGCGGCTTCGAGCCTTTCCTGCTGGAGTCCCTCCGCTTCATAAAGATGAAGAGGTGCATCGGCCTGGCGAAGCACGCCGTTTCCCTGCAGCAGGCCGGACACGGCGCCGGTCTAGACGACCTGGACGATATAGCGGATCCCGACTCGGACTCTCCGTCTCCTTATTTGGACTCGAGTCACGAATCTGCTTTCACGAGCTATCTGGACGGTTATTCTTCTGCACAGACTGACGTCTATCCCATCCTCCCAAACCCTTATGTATTCGGCTCCCAGCCTCCTCCGCTCGGCCAGCCAGCCGGTGGAGAGACTCTGACTGGGAGTGATCCGTATTACCAGTGGACTAATGGTGACTGTCAACAGCAAGCCCCATACTATATAACTAATGACTACGGGGAGCTGTATCTATCGGCCAGTGACGGGGACGGGGGACTTTTGGACACGTCTTCAACTGAGGAGAACTGTTTCAAGACGCATGCAGCCGTACAGGTTAGCACCAAAACATCTCACTTAGATAAACTAGATGGAATATGTAAATATGTAAACACATAAATGTGTGCTGGACGTTTGATATGTAATCTTTTCTTTTTGTTTGGTTCTCTCAGACGTGTCCGGAGTCCATGAGGAGTGTAGCGGTGAATACGGAGATTCATGAGCGTTTTGAGAGCTGCCAGGTGAGTTCAATACCGCTTCATGCATCAGCTGTTCAAGTAGAGCCTGGACTCACAACTAAGGATGCACCGATACCAATACCAGTATCGGGTATCGGGTCCGATACTGTGTTCATGTACTCGTACTCGCAAAACGGCTCCGATACAACGGCACCGATACCACTTTACAGCAGCGTGACATTAACATCTCGTCAAAAATCTTTCGGATCCTATCGCACGCACTCATGCTCCACCTCCCCGATGATGCGGGCGAGACGGGCCGGTGGTGCGCCCGACCCCGCTGGGCCGGGATCCCACCTAAGCCGGCACGCGCCGGCCCTCACTTTCATAACGCCATGGGGTTTTGCTTGCACCCTTTGACTCGCGTATGCGTTATACTCCTTGGTCCGTGTTTCAAGACGGGTCGGGTGGGTTGCCGACATCACCGCAGACCCCTGGCGCCTTTTAAGTGGGCCGAGCCCCGCCCTGGGGGCACGACGTGGTTGGGGCGCACTGAGGACAGTCCGCCCCGGTGACACTTTGTCCACGGCCCCGGGAAGCACCTTCACCCCGAGTCTTTCCAAGCCGACCTAGAGCCGGTCGCGGCGCACCACCTCGTATGCAGGACTCCCCAGCCTGCCGTGTGTGAAAAACTGTAACCTGAACGGTAACTAAAGCTGTCAGACAAACGTAGTGGAGTAAAAAGTACAATATTGACCTCTGAGATTTAGCTGGTGGAAGTATAACGTAAGAGAAAATGGGAATACTCTAGGTAAAGTAAGAATACCTTGAAACCTGTAGTCGAGTAGTGCAGTATCTTTCCACCACTGCTCATCAGCAGTTTGATTCATCAGTGTAGCTCTGTGTTTAGTTTCGAGTTTTGTTGTTGACCCATTTTTGTTTGTTCTATTCCAGGGCGACATCAACAAAAAGCAAAAGAACCACAAGCAGTTGGAGCAGCAGATCAAGAGAATGGCTCAAGGCTGCGACAAAGTCAACCTGCGGCACGACGAAGACGTCGCTGTCCTCGAGGAAGACATTCAGAAGATCATTGCCAATATACAAGTAGGTCCATAAGCAGAATTTACCTTTATTGATCCCCGGAGGATGATCCGGCTCCACCGCCACGTTACCGCGATAATACCATAACGCTTCCTGTCCGTGACGGAGTTGGCATGCAGCTTTAGCTCTGCTCTGTCTAGCTCAGCTTTTCCAAAGTGTTTCCATCCTTTACTGGATGTGTAGTGTTTACCACGCTGGATTTAACATGGGAGGGTGCAGGTCGTATCCATGACGACCCTCAAACGTTTTAGACTCTCTGAGGTTTGTTTTGGTTGACGGATACGGAACGGATATGATGTCACGTTACTCGGACTACCACAATAAAAGCTTTAACTTCCTTCTACCTCTCTTATTGGTTGTTTTCTGTCTCGTCAAGGTGACCAATAAGGAGCTGGCGCTGTTCCAGCATAAACTGGAAGAGGAGGTGAGGAAGGACCAGAAGGAGAAGAAGGCCAACCAGGAAGGACTGAAGTCCCTGAAGGGGGAGATAGAAGACCTGGTGGAGCAACACGGGAGGTGAGACGGAGGCTGATTGATTATAGTCTCACTGTAAACAAGAAGCATGAAGTAATGACAGATTTCTAATTATCTCTATATATATTTGTCTTATTTCCGTGCTCAGTCTTTCCCGACACATCCGAGAGAAGAAAAGCAGCTTTGACGTGAGGTTGAGTGATTTCCTGGAGTTCAGGTGAGCAAAGAGTTGATATAGAATATAAACTAAAAGCCTCCCAGTCTTCTTTTGTTCACTTCTTTTCTCTTCTTGTTTCCTCTCAGCAACCAGTCGGCAGCTGAGAAGATGAGTCTGGAGGACGAGATCAAGCGCTGTAAAGCCTCGCTGACCTCGGTGACCAGGAGGTCTCACAACGCTCGGGTAGGTCTTTAAATCTTAACTCCAATCAGACACCTTTAATTTAGTGAGTTAGATCTTCTCTTCATATTTAGTTGAGTGAATATAAATGGAAATGGACGAAGTTAATGTTTCTGATTATCAGCACAAAATATCAGCATCTTTTTTTGTGTATAAATATTAGTTTTATTGAAATACGCTCGATTTACAGTGCAACTGCAAAATGTAAGATACACGAACATTTCCATTAGTGCATTACAAAATATAGTTACAATGAAAGAAAGTGGAAAAATACAGGCAAATGTACTCGTAGAAAAAGGTTAATTATGAACATAATAAACATACATAGACAATGATATATTAGAGTAGAATAGTGATAATGACATAACATATTACTGATAATAAACCTAAACTATAATAATATTAAATAAATAAATACACACACATACGGTATATATGCTGACAAAAGGAGAGCGTCATCGCGAAGCAGAATAATAAAACAATAATCTTTTTATGTCGATTATCTTGTTTTCATAATAGCTGGAAGCCAAAATCGTGAAAGAAAAAAGCTCACACTTGAGGCACGTACAAGCGTATAAAAAGAAAAGTGTAAAGAAATGTATAAAGAAATAAATATGTTTGGGGAAACATATAAGGGGTGACATGCAAAGGGGAAGTCGTGCAGAATTATATAAATAAATGAATACATACATTTAAAAATAAATATGAAATAAATACAAATAAATGCAAATATGAATAAATAAAACAAATCCCTAAATAAATAAATAAATAAATAAAAATTGCCACAATAAATAAATAAATAAAAGGGAAAATTAAACAGAAGAGTAAATAAATTAATAAGGGAATTTATACAAAGATAAATAAATAAAGAAGCAAATTAAAACTGAAATATCAATTTATGTCACATTTTATCAATTAAATTATAGATACATTTATATTTTTATGTCGATTATCTTGTTTTCATAATAAGCCAAAATCGTAAAAAAAAAAAAAAGAAATGTGTAAAGAAATGTATGAAGTGAAGAATACAGAAATAAATAATTTTGGGAAAATAAATAAGGAGTGAAATGCAAAGAGAAAATTGTGCATAAATAAATAAATGCATAAATAAATACATTTAAAAATTAATAAAAATAAATACATGAATAAATAAAAGGGAAAATTACAAAGAAGAGTAAATAAATAATTGTTACATTTTATTAATTACTTAATACTACATTTTTTTTTAAATTATTTTTTCAATATTTAATTACATTTTCTTTTTTTTCGAGTCATTTATTTATTTATTAACTTATTTTTAATTTTGTCAGTTTCCGTCCTCCATAGCAGACTCTTTCCAGGTTGTTAAAACGATTCAGTAAAGTTCAGTAACTGAATGAACCCTGGTTGTGTTGCTCCTCCAGGTGTTGGTGGTGGAGAGCAGTCGTGATCAGGGTTTGAACGGCCTCTACAGAGAGCTCACCACCGGAAAGGCTGTTCTGACCAAACTGGACGAAGCAGCACACAGGTTAGAGAGGAGAGGAGCGAACCACAGCTTTTAATCAGAATACACCAGTTAGTGTCAGAATTATTAACTGTGTGATGTCCTGCCATCTTTTTCCAGATTCCCAACCCCAGACCTGGAGATCAGCAGGAACAGCTGGAGACTTAATGTCCAAGAAGTGGAGAAGAAAATCTCCACTGTTGAGGTACACAAGTCTCAAACAGCAACGCAACACGAGTCTCATACAGCAACACGAGTCTCATACAGCAACACGAGTCTCAAACAGCAACACGAGTCTCATACAGCAACACGAGTCTCATACAGCAACACGAGTCTCATACAGCAACACGAGTCTCATACAGCAACACGAGTCTCATACAGCAACACGAGTCTCAAACAGCAACACGAGTCTCATACAGCAACACGAGTCTCAAACAGCAACACGAGTCTCAAACAGCAACACGAGTCTCAAACAGCAACACGAGTCTCATACAGCAACACGAGTCTCATACAGCAACACGAGTCTCATACAGCAACACAAGCAGATCAGCGTGCGTGCGTGCGTGCGTGTAAATCCAGATGTTTAGTAAGACTTTCTATGTCCCTCAGGCCCAGTACCAGGAGCAGCTGGATCAAGTGAAGAACGGAACCAGACTCAGTGAGCTGGTTCCGGTCAACGTCAGCAACCAGCCTGAACCTCCAGCTGCTCCGGTAAAAACACACTTCACTTCTGGTCCACTATTAGTTCTACTGCTACTACTACTACTACTTCAGTTACTACTACTACTACTTCAGTTACTACTACTACTACTACTACTACTACTACTGCTAATACTAATTCTACTGCAACATCTACTACTACTGCTTGTAGTTCTCTGATTAAATGTAAACTCTCTCCTCTAAACGTTGCAGCCGTCTGTGGCAGTCCGTGAGTTCGCTTCTCCACCTCCATCCTCCCGCAACACCCCCCCGATCATCCACCCGTCTGCGGCCGAGGCGCCGGCCGCTCATCCTCCGCCTCAGCACAAACCTCCCACCAGGAGTCTGGAGCCTCTTCACGTCACCGTCACGGTGTTCGACAAGTCCATGGAGCGCCTCTCCACCATGTTCCCCGACTACACCAGGTAACGCTGAGATACACACTGAAGACCGCACACAAGTTAATGCTGCATCAGCTAGTTAACTATCTCTGTTTTATTCTTTATTATTTTTTTATTTATATCGGTTTCTAATTTTTCAGACTCCCAGATATTATCAGTATCGACCTTAAACCTTAAATTCTATAATTATTTGGTGTCCAAGCATGAACTGCTGAAACTCTTTTTGGTAACAGTTTATCACAAACAAACGGAGGAAACACAACAACAGCGAGCATTTAATCTGGCAGCTTTATTAAAATTGCAGGACAAATGTAGGCATTACAATTAGGGCTGCCAATAGATTAAATATATTTAAGAATAAATATAAAATAATTTTAAAAAATGCAAAAATAAATACATAAATAAATAAAAGGGAAAATTAAACAGAAGAGTAAATAAATAAGGGAATTAATACAAAGGTAAATAAATAAATAAAAAAACTAATAAAAATAAATACATAAATAAATAAAAGGGAAAATTAAACAGAGGAATAAATAAATAAGGAAGCAAATTAAAACAGAAATATAAATTAATGTCACATTTTATCAGTAGCCCTAATTAATGTAAATGTATTATTTGTTTGTGTTCAGGCCAGACTTGATGAGGTTCGTTCAGGAGTTGCGTTCCACCAGCGGTGGAAGCCTCGGCAGCATGGCGCTGCAGGATATGGTCGGTGGAGTGTCGCAGCTGATCCTGGACCATCAGGTAGGTCTTGATCAGAGGTCTCCGTTACGAGGGCCTGTGAAGTCCTCTAGTATTGATTAGCTCGGTCTTTTATCATCTGAAAACACATCTCACTGACTGTTTTTGTTTCTTTTCCTCACAGGACAAGCTTATCGCTGCCAAATCAAACATCAAGGGGCGTGGAAGTCCCGCTAAGTGTGCCACCCCGCCTTTGAACACCCCGGTCTGGCAGCCACTCGGACACCAGAGAGCCACACACTCCAACGCAGTAAGTCCAAAAATCATCCCTTTAGTATGAACCGCACTGACTTTAGTACGAGACCAGAAAAGAACAGCTAGCTATCGGTGTTTTTAATCTGCTGTGAGGTCAGTGATTGTGTCGCAGAGCACTTGGATTAGTCTTGTAACAGTTTTCTCTCTCTCACTTAATTGACAAATAATTTAATCTATAAGACATCAAAAATAACAACTAACCACCGTGGTATCAAATTGGGTATCAAGAATCGTGGAATTTCACAGTTATTGTTATCGACCACTAAATTTGCGGTGCCGTGACATCCCTAGTTTGGACCTGACTGTGTGTCTTGATTGCAGCTGAACGTCGGGGATCCGTGCATCATCTGTCACGAGGACATGACTCCGGTCGACACCTGTGTGCTGGTGTGCAGACACAGCTTCCACAACGAGGTGAGCGAACACACTCTCTCCTGTTTGTTGTTGTCTAAAAACTGCTTCATGTCCCTTTAAGATCACCTGTTGTTGTAGCTCAGCTGCTGAGAGGATTACTATGTGTTTTATGAGTTAACAATAGATGCCCAAACAAAAAGGTATTTTTCTAAAAGGAGCATGTTACGATAATAAAAATAATTGTAGGCCTTATTTTCCCGACTGGTTTGCTGTCAGTATTTTGACTGGTATGACGATGATTGTTCTCAGTTTTCTGCTGCTGGTTTTAATGCGTACCTGTTGTTTGTGTTCAGTGCATCCGGTCGTGGCTGAAGGAGCAGAGCACCTGTCCCACCTGCAGAGATCACGCACTGCTGCCTGAAGATTTCCCCGCGCTGTCTTGCAGAAGACGCCAAGCTCCGTGATAACTCCTCCTCCTCCCTATCCTTCATCACCCACATGTATGCTTTTAGCTTTTCTGTTCTTTTTTTTTAAATCACTTATTTCATTATAACCTAAAAACACCATCAAGTTTTTTTGTATCGTTAAACTGATGTTTCTAAACTTTGAATAAACAAACGTCTTGTGTGTGAGCTCGTCTCCGTCGGCTGTTTGTGTGTCAACATGGTCACAAGTTTAGAAATTAAATATATTTCTGATCTTTTAAAACGGTTAAAAGCTTTTTTTTCGACATACGATACAATGATTTTTTTTCGCCATACCATACTATGACGTTTTTTATTTTTTTCGACAAACTATACTATAACTATACTATACTTTTTTTTTTCTACTTTTTTCGATATATTATACTATGATTTTTCTTCGACATACTATACTATGACGTTTTTTTCAAGAAATCTTTCGCCATACTATTCTATGACTCTTTAAAAAAAATTCAACATACTATACGATGATTTTTTTTCGCCAGACCATACTATAACCCTTTTCTACTTTTTTCGACATACTATACTATGATGTTTTTTTCATGAAATATTTTGACATACTATACTAAGACCTTTTTTTTTCATGAAATTTTGTGACATACTATACTATGACGTTTTTTCTCATTTGATTTAAAGGAGGCATATGTGAAATATATGAAAAATTCTTAAAAAAACGTCATAGTATAGTATGTCGAAAATTTAACAAGAAAACGTCATAGTTTAGTATGTCGAAAAAGTTCATGAAAAAAAACGTCATAGTATAGTATGTTGAATAATTTCATGAAAAAAAACGTCATAGTATAGTATGTCGAAAAAGTTCATGAAAAAAAACGTCATAGTATAGTATGTCGAAAAATTATATGAAAAAAACGTCATAGTATAGTATGTCGAAAAATTTCATGAAAAAAACGTCATAGTATAGTATGTCGAAAAATTATATGAAAAAAACGTCATAGTATAGTATGTTGAATAATTTCATGAAAAAAAACGTCATAGTATAGTATGTCGAAAAATTATATGAAAAAAACGTCATAGTATAGTATGTCGAAAAATTTCATGAAAAAAACGTCATAGTATAGTATGTTGAATAATTTCATGAAAAAAAACGTCATAGTATGTCGAAAAATTATATGAAAAAAACGTCATAGTATAGTATGTCGAAAATTTAACGAGAAAACGTCATGACGTCTTTTATTTTTTTCGACAAACTATATTATACTTTTTTTTTTCTACTTTTTTCGATATATTATACTATGATTTTTCTTCGACATACTATACTATGACGTTTTTTTCAAGAAATCTTTCGCCATACTATTCTATGACTCTTTAAAAAAAATTCAACATACTATACGATGATTTTTTTTCGCCAGACCATACTATAACCCTTTTCTACTTTTTTCGACATACTATACTATGATGTTTTTTTCATGAAATATTTTGACATACTATACTAAGACCTTTTTTTTTCATGAAATTTTGTGACATACTATACTATGACGTTTTTTCTCATTTGATTTAAAGGAGGCATATGTGAAATATATGAAAAATTCTTAAAAAAACGTCATAGTATAGTATGTCGAAAATTTAACAAGAAAACGTCATAGTTTAGTATGTCGAAAAAGTTCATGAAAAAAAACGTCATAGTATAGTATGTTGAATAATTTCATGAAAAAAAACGTCATAGTATAGTATGTCGAAAAAGTTCATGAAAAAAAACGTCATAGTATAGTATGTCGAAAAATTATATGAAAAAAACGTCATAGTATAGTATGTCGAAAAATTTCATGAAAAAAACGTCATAGTATAGTATGTCGAAAAATTATATGAAAAAAACGTCATAGTATAGTATGTTGAATAATTTCATGAAAAAAAACGTCATAGTATAGTATGTCGAAAAATTATATGAAAAAAACGTCATAGTATAGTATGTCGAAAAATTTCATGAAAAAAACGTCATAGTATAGTATGTTGAATAATTTCATGAAAAAAAACGTCATAGTATGTCGAAAAATTATATGAAAAAAACGTCATAGTATAGTATGTCGAAAATTTAACGAGAAAACGTCATGACGTTTTTTATTTTTTTCGACAAACTATATTATACTTTTTTTTTTCTACTTTTTTCGATATATTATACTATGATTTTTCTTCGACATACTATACTATGACGTTTTTTTCAAGAAATCTTTCGCCATACTATTCTATGACTCTTTAAAAAAAATTCAACATACTATACGATGATTTTTTTTCGCCAGACCATACTATAACCCTTTTCTACTTTTTTCGACATACTATACTATGATGTTTTTTTCATGAAATATTTTGACATACTATACTAAGACCTTTTTTTTTCATGAAATTTTGTGACATACTATACTATGACGTTTTTTCTCATTTGATTTAAAGGAGGCATATGTGAAATATATGAAAAATTCTTAAAAAAACGTCATAGTATAGTATGTCGAAAAATTTCATGAAAAAAACGTCATAGTATAGTATGTCGAAAATTTAACGAGAAAACGTCATAGTATAGTATGTCGAAAAAGTTCAAGAAAAAAAACGTCATAGTATAGTATGTCGAAAAAGTTCATGAAAAAAAACGTCATAGTATAGTATGTTGAATAATTTCATGAAAAAAACGTCATAGTATAGTATGTCGAAAATTTAACGAGAAAACGTCATAGTATAGTATGTCGAAAAAGTTCAAGAAAAAAAACGTCATAGTATAGTATGTCGAAAAAGTTCATGAAAAAAAACGTCATAGTATAGTATGTTGAATAATTTCATGAAAAAAACGTCATAGTATAGTATGTCGAAAATTTAACGAGAAAACGTCATAGTATAGTATGTCGAAAAAGTTCATGAAAAAAAACGTCATAGTATAGTATGTCGAAAAAGTTCATGAAAAAAACGTCATAGTATAGTATGTCGAAAATTTAACGAGAAAACGTCATAGTATAGTATGTCGAAAAATTTCATGAAAAAAAACGTCATAGTATAGTATGTCGAAAAAGTTCATGAAAAAAAACGTCATAGTATAGTATGTCGAAAAATTTCATGAAAAAAAACGTCATAGTATAGTATGTCGAAAATTTAACGAGAAAACGTCATAGTATAGTATGTCGAAAAAGTTCATGAAAAAAAACGTCATAGTATAGTATGTTGAATAATTTCATGAAAAAAAACGTCATAGTATAGTATGTCGAAAATTTAACGAGAAAACGTCATAGTATAGTATGTCGAAAAAGTTCATGAAAAAAACGTCATAGTATAGTATGTCGAAAATTTAACGAGAAAACGTCATAGTATAGTATGTCGAAAAAGTTCATGAAAAAAACGTCATAGTATAGTATGTCGAAAAAGTTCATGAAAAAAACGTCATAGTATAGTATGTCGAAAATTTAACGAGAAAACGTCATAGTATAGTATGTCGAAAAATTTCATGAAAAAAAACGTCATAGTATAGTATGTCGAAAAATTATATGAAAAAAACGTCATAGTATAGTATGTTGAATAATTTCATGAAAAAAAACGTCATAGTATAGTATGTCGAAAAAGTTCATGAAAAAAACGTCATAGTATAGTATGTCGAAAAATTATATGAAAAAAACGTCATAGTATAGTATGTTGAATAATTTCATGAAAAAAAACGTCATAGTATAGTATGTCGAAAATTTAACGAGAAAACGTCATAGTATAGTATGTCGAAAAAGTTCATGAAAAAAAACGTCATAGTATAGTATGTTGAATAATTTCATGAAAAAAAACGTCATAGTATAGTATGTCAAAAATTTAACGAGAAAACGTCATAGTATAGTATGTCGAAAAAGTTCATGAAAAAAACGTCATAGTATAGTATGTCGAAAATTTAACGAGAAAACGTCATAGTATAGTATGTCGAAAAAGTTCATGAAAAAAACGTCATAGTATGTCGAAAATTTAACGAGAAAACGTCATAGTATAGTATGTCGAAAAAGTTCATGAAAAAAACGTCATAGTATGTCGAAAATTTAACGAGAAAACGTCATAGTATAGTATGTCGAAAAAGTTCATGAAAAAAACGTCATAGTATAGTATGTCGAAAATTTAACGAGAAAACGTCATAGTATAGTATGTCGAAAAAGTTCATGAAAAAAACGTCATAGTATGTCGAAAATTTAACGAGAAAACGTCATAGTATAGTATGTCGAAAAAGTTCATGAAAAAAACGTCATAGTATAGTATGTCGAAAATTTAACGAGAAAACGTCATAGTATAGTATGTCGAAAAATTTCATGAAAAAAAACGTCATAGTATAGTATGTTGAATAATTATATGAAAAAAACGTCATAGTATAGTATGTCGAAAATTTATATGAAAAAAACGTCATAGTATAGTATGTCGAAAATTTAACGAGAAAACGTCATAGTATAGTATGTCGAAAAAGTTCATGAAAAAAAACGTCATAGTATAGTATGTTGAATAATTTCATGAAAAAAAACGTCATAGTATAGTATGTCGAAAATTTAACGAGAAAACGTCATAGTATAGTATGTCGAAAAAGTTCATGAAAAAAACGTCATAGTATAGTATGTCGAAAATTTAACGAGAAAACGTCATAGTATAGTATGTCGAAAAAGTTCATGAAAAAAACGTCATAGTATAGTATGTCGAAAATTTAACGAGAAAACGTCATAGTATAGTATGTCGAAAAATTTCATGAAAAAAAACGTCATAGTATAGTATGTCGAAAAATTATATGAAAAAAACGTCATAGTATAGTATGTTGAATAATTTCATGAAAAAAAACGTCATAGTATAGTATGTCGAAAAATTTCATGAAAAAAACGTCATAGTATAGTATGTCGAAAAATTTCATGAAAAAAAACGTCATAGTATAGTATGTCGAAAATTTAACGAGAAAACGTCATAGTATAGTATGTCGAAAAATTTCATGAAAAAAAACGTCATAGTATAGTATGTCGAAAATTTAACGAGAAAACGTCATAGTATAGTATGTCGAAAAATTATATGAAAAAAAACGTCATAGTATAGTATGTTGAATAATTTCATGAAAAAAAACGTCATAGTATAGTATGTTGAATAATTTCATGAAAAAAAACGTCATAGTATAGTATGTCGAAAATTTAACGAGAAAACGTCATAGTATAGTATGTCGAAAAAGTTCATGAAAAAAACGTCATAGTATGTCGAAAATTTAACGAGAAAACGTCATAGTATAGTATGTCGAAAAAGTTCATGAAAAAAACGTCATAGTATAGTATGTCGAAAATTTAACGAGAAAACGTCATAGTATAGTATGTCGAAAAATTTCATGAAAAAAAACGTCATAGTATAGTATGTCGAAAAATTATATGAAAAAAACGTCATAGTATAGTATGTTGAATAATTTCATGAAAAAAAACGTCATAGTATAGTATGTCGAAAAATTTCATGAAAAAAACGTCATAGTATAGTATGTCGAAAAATTTCATGAAAAAAAACGTCATAGTATAGTATGTCGAAAATTTAACGAGAAAACGTCATAGTATAGTATGTCGAAAAATTTCATGAAAAAAAACGTCATAGTATAGTATGTCGAAAATTTAACGAGAAAACGTCATAGTATAGTATGTCGAAAAAGTTCAAGAAAAAAAACGTCATAGTATAGTATGTCGAAAAATTATATGAAAAAAAACGTCATATAGTATATCAAAAAATGTCATGAAAAAAAGTCTTAGTATACTGTCACAAAATTTCATGAAAAAGTCTTAGTATAGTATGTCGAAAATTTAACGAAAAAATGACGAAAAATATGACGTTTTTTTCATGAAATCTTTTGACATACTATACTTATGACGTTTTTTTCATGACATTTTTCGACATACTACACTGATGTTTTTTTCGTGAAATTTTAGTACATACTATACTATGACTTTTTGTTCATGAAATATTTCGACATAGTATGCCCGGCGATTTTTTTCATGACATTTTTCGATACATTATACTGTTTTTTTTCAAGAATTTTTCGACATTCTATACTATGACGTTTTTTTTCATAATATACAAAAATATAATATACAAAAAATCATATCGTATGTCGAAAAAAAAATCATTGTATAGTATGTGTCGAAAAAAAAGTCATAGTATAGTAGGTTAAAAAAAAAATCAGACTACTACGTCGACATTTTCAAAAAAAAAGTTGTAGTATAGTACGTCGAAAAAAGGTCATAGTATAGTATGTAAAAAAAAAGGCCATAGTATAGCATGTCGAAAAAAAACTAACTTTTTCATAACTTTTTTCGACATACTATGACTTTTTTTTACTTTAATCGGCATAATATAGTATGACTTTTTTTCAACATACTATACAATGATCTTTTTTCTCGACATACTATTTTTTTTTTTTTTTTTTTAACAAATGAAAAAAGTCATAGAATAGGATGTCGAGAAAAAAAGTCATAGTATAGTAAGTAAAAAAAAAGTCATCGTGTAGTATGTGGTAAAAAAGTACTAGTATAGTGTCGAAAAAAAGTTTTAAAAAGTCATAGTATAGTATAGCAAAAAAAGGTAAAAATAGTGTAGTAGTGTATATGACATGCAATTACTATACTTGGAATAAACATTATGTTTTAGCTCGTGTCCGTCGGATGTTTGTCTGTCACACCTCATGGTTTAAATCTCCGGAGGAGGCTTTTAAGAGGACCTTTAGTTGCAGTTTTCTTCGTCAAATTACCTGAAAAGGAGCACTATTAAGCACAACAAGGACATTAAAGACTTTTGTTATAAATACTTTGGATAATGACACTGATCATCATCATGGTCTGCAAAAACAGAAACTCAATAATTTACTTTCAAAAATGTTTTATTTATTAAACTCAAATATAACTTTAAAAAATAAACAAAAGGAATAACACTTTTGGTCATATTCATGTATATTAATGACAGAAAATCAGGTGTATTTAAAGTCAGATAATTAGTATTATTATGCAGAAACAGTGTTGAAGGCCGGCCAGCAGTGAACAGACGTGACTTCAGACTCTGCACAGCTTCAGAGGGAAGTTCTCTGTGATCAGGTGATCATCATGAAGAACGATGACAACGTTGACTTCAAACTCTGAACAAGGACAGAAACAAACATATCGTCACATCATGAGAACAGTACAGCTTGAATTAAATATCTGTAATATCAATGATGTATTTTAGATGGATTTCATAGATATTGGGAAACGCTGGAGTTGGATACCACTCTCATATTTAATGTTAAATATGAAGCTCTGTCCTACGGTAACTAAATCTGCCTACCTGCACCCCTAAAGCCAGTGGTGGAACGTAACCAAGTACATTTACCCAAGTACTATACAAGCACAATTTTGAGATAGTTGTACTTTACCTTTTATGCCATAAAATAATTTATAAAAATAGTCATAGTATAGTATGTCACAAAAAAAGTTAAAAAGTCATTAGAAAAATGCCATAGTATGGTATGTCATTAAAATGTCATAAAAAGTCATAGTATAGTCATAAAAGTGTAAAAAAATTAATAAAATAGTCATAAAAGTGTAAAAATAAATTTAAAAAATAAAGTCATAAAAGTGTAAAAAGAATAGTAAAATGTGCCATAAAATAATTAATTAAAAAGGTCATCGTACAGTATGCCAAAAAACTATTCATTAAAATGTCATCAAAAAAAAGTCAAAGTATAGGATGTCACAAAATAATAAAAATGTAATAAAAGATATCATGGTATAGTACGTCATAAAAATAGTCATAGTATAGTATGTCATAAAATTAATAAAAAAAAGTCATAGTATAGAAAACAAGCTAAAAAATGTAATACCTCGGAAAAAAATGTTAATACTTGTCTCTAAATTAATGAATCAACTTTTTTTAGACCCCGCAGGCATCCTGGATATATCAATACCCAGCAGTATATTATGTACTTAACATTAGCTCCACCTTTAAGTATAAGTTGATGCTAATACTTTAGTACTTTTACTGAAGTAAGATTTTGAATGCAGACTTTTACTTGAGGAACTTATCTCAGCAGCTCTTCCACCCCTGTTTACGACACGATTTAAAGAGTTACCAGTGGACATGTGACTTAAAGCAGACTGGGAGGCTTCACTGACCCACTTTGAAGTTGGTGGTCTCCAGTGTGGGGGAGGTGAACAGTCTGGGGAACACCATGTAGATGGGAATAGCGAGGCCGTGGCAGACATCGCCTTCGGCTATCTGGATGTTCTGGATCTCCGTGGCGTCTCTGGCGTAACCTTCAGCACAACCTGCAACACCAACGTTTAGACATTTAGAAAAACCAGCCGTTACAACAGAGATCCAATCACATCACAGCGTGAACTCACCGCAGGTCTCTACTCGCACAAGCTGCAGCTCAATACTCTTTATGGGGACGTCGGAGTTCTCCACCACCACCTCTCCGGTCAGCGGCTGGCTGATCACACAGTTGGTGGCGTCTAAATGGCCTCTGACCATAAACTTTGGCAGTAAACTCCTCTGCAGGTAGAAAGCAACGTTCATCCTCTCAGAACAGATTTAAAAGGAATGGTTCAAAATCATATCAATTGTATAGAACACTCACCTTCCTGGGCTCCTTTATCAGCGACGCCGCTACGTACACATGCATTACGCGCTGTGCGTAGGGCACCGAGACCCGGAGGGGCATCAAATCAGCTTGACCGCAACAATTCCGGAAAAATTGGCCACAAAAATGTGAACAGGAGTCGAGAGCGGAGAAGAGGAAATAGATGAAACTGCGGCGAGTACTGGCCATCAGGCAAACCGAGTAAAATCCAAGTCACCGGTGGGCCGCTGCGTCCGTGAGTCGGTCGATTGTATACATATAGGGATGCACCGATGCGTGCGATCGGACCCGAAAGATGGTGACAAGAGGTTAACGTCACACTGCCGTGAAGTGGTATCGGTGCCGTTGTATCGGAGCCGGTTTGCGAGTACGAGTACATGAGCACAGTATCGGACCCGATACCTGTAAATGTCATGATGAAGCAGCTGATGTGGTACCGTAGATCAACGTCATTCATGCAGATGTTTAATAAACTGAACTACACATTTTAGTTTCTGTTTCTCTGATGTTTTTTTTTGTAAAAACCTATTCAACTCTGTATTTAATGCATGTTCAATGCTGAAATGTGTGCATGTAGGAACATCAACCAGCGGTTCAGTTACACAAGATAAACCACACACAACCAGCAGGCCTGAGTCGGGCCATAACGACAATACATCTCTTCAGTTTAAAGAACATTGCACGTCTAAATATTAGTGAGCGGGCACCACAAAGCAATGACGCTTAGGGCACTCAAAGGGTTGCAGAAAAAGTTTGAGTGAAGCACCCGAAAAATGAAACCACACTAGTGCTAATAGACTTTGACGGAGTGCGAACAAAAAATAGGAAAAGTAAATAAAACGTTAAAAAAAAAGTGTCCATTTCTCGTGATGGATTTCGTTGTGCACGTATAATCTGAAAATGTCTTTTCCTACCTCTCGGGTGTTCTGCAGGGTGTCTGGAGTGATGGTGAAGTTGACCGGAGTGGGGACAACTTTAGCTTTCTGAGGCTGAAAATCAAACGGAGAAACAAATTAGTTCAACAACCAGGCTGCTAACCTCCGAGTCTGAGACGTGAAGCCAACGCTGAACTGTCTTAAACCTGCATTCTCTCTAACAGCCAGCAGGGGGCGACTCCTCTGAAGTCTGATTGTATAGAAACCTATGAGAAAATGATCCTACTCCTCACTTCATTCATTACCTCAGTAAACATTGTCAACATGAGTTTATGGTCTCAATTGGAGAGTGTTAATTAATAAGGATTGACATGAAGACACCTAATAGAGCTGACAAGGCAAGGAAGAGAAACAACAACAAAAAATAGAAATAAACAAATTACAAAATCAGTCTTATGGCTTTAAACTGTCTTATTTGCATCACCACAGTAGTTTATCTGAATGAAGTGTGTCTCACTCACCTGACAGTGAACGATGAACTCACAGTTCCTGCTCAGGTCTTTGGCCAGCAGCGAGCGCTTCATGTCACAGCGGAGGGTGTACTGAGGAGACGACACACAGGACGGGTTACTGACAGGGAAACTGGATTCAAAATAAAAGTGTTGCTTGTATACATATTTGTGAGTGGCTCTGTTTACATGCCTTATCTCTTATAATGATTGTATTGTATTTTACGTGCAAACAAATAAAATAAAGGAAAGTTAAGTTGAAATTGATGAAATAAAATTTGCTTTCACAACTAACCCAATTAAACTCATCTGAGTGAACTCAGAGCTCTAACTCACCTGAATGTTGACGAAGACGCCGTGGTACGTCTCGTACAGCACTTTGTTGCCTTTCGTGTTCAGAGGGAACTCAAAGGGGATCTCCGTCTTGCCTCCTGGGATCTTCCCGGCCTTGGCCACCTCGATGTTACTGCTGATCAGCTGGATGGGCTGCAAACAGGCGAGGCAGGAAGCTCGGATTAATATCAACAACACTTTATTGACATTTTAAATATCAATGTAGACTGCAGACCTTGTGACTGACTACAGTACAGTGAAGTATCTAAAGCTCACCTTGACAGAGTTGTAGAAAGCCTCGAAGACGCCGACGCTCTTGGAGCTGAGCTGCAGGTTGACCAGCCCCTCCATGCTCAGAGAGATGCCGTGATGCTGCAGCGCCTCCTTACACACCAGCAGGATGACACCCGCCACCGTTTCCTGCACAAAACACAACGAAGAAGTCCAATGGTCAATAATACTAGTCACCACTTTAATAACTTAAACTCTGATGCAGTTAGGGTTAGTAATATTACGACTTTTTTTCTCGTAAAAGGTACGACTTTATTCTCGTAATTTTACGATTTTTTTTCTCGTAAAGTTACGACTTTATTCTCGTAAAGTTAAGACTTTATTCTCGTAATTTTACGATTTTTTTTCTCGTAAAGTTACGACTTTATTCTCATAATACAACTTTTTTCTCGTTAAGTTATGACTTTATTTTCGTAAAGTTACGACTTTTTTCTTGTAATTTACGACTTTTTTCTCGTTAAGTTATGAATTTATTCTCGTAAAGTTCCGACTTTTTTCTCGTAATATTACAACCTTTTTTCTCGTTAAGTTATGAATTTATTCTCGTAAAGTTACGACTTTTTTCTCGTTAAGTTATGAATTTATTCTCGTAATATTACGACTTTATTCTCGTAAAGTTACGACTTTTTTCTTGTAATATTACTATTTTTTCTCTCGTTAAGTTATGACTTTATTCTCGTAAAGTTACGACTTTTTTCTCGTAATATTACGACTTTTTTTTAAAAATGTATGTGTGTGAGATTGTAGTATTAGCAGTAGCCAGTAAGTAAGTAAAAGTAATAACACAACAGTGTAAAAACTTTTGTCCCCTTCAGAGGACAAATCTACTCTCAACTTTAGGAACATAAGTTTTTGTATAGTTTTAGCTAATGTACAGTACTCTACTTAAACACAGTTTTGAGGTACTGATACTTTACTGCAGTATTTACATATTGTGTGACTTTGTACTACATTTAAGATATTTTACTTCAGCTCCTCCTTTTCTTGTACTTTACTTAAAGTATTTCCATTTTCTGCTACTTTGTACTTCTACCTCACTACATCTGAGATGTAAATATTGTACTCTTTACTACTTGGGCTGCAGTTTGCCATGTTATGATGTGAGCATATTGTTTGATGCTAAATGCAGTACCTGTGAGGGTTTCTGGATCAATATCTGTCATTGTTTTGTGTTGTTAAATGATTTACAATAATAAATATATACATACATTAACATAAAGCAGCATATTTGTCCACTCCCATGTTGATAAGAGGATTAAATACTTGACAAATCTCCCTTTAAGGTTCATTTTGAGATGAAAAATGTGTGATTAATCACAATGAACTATGGACAATAATGCAATTAATCATGATTAAATATTTTAATCGATTGACACTCCTAAAATATTGTACTTTTTACTACACAATATTTATTTTAAAGCTTTACCAATTTAGATCATTAATACAAATATAATAAATAAATAAATAATAATAAAATCTAATATTTTCTGCACTATATCCCCTTTGCTGCTGTACACTGCAGTTTTCCCCACTGTGGGACTAATAAAGGAATATCTTATCTTATCATGGTTAGAGAGCAACACTGCTTAGTTACACAGACTGAAATGACTGCAACACCTACAAAGCGACTAAAGCTGTCAGATAAAGCTGTCAAGTATAAAGTAGCATAAAATAGAAACACTAAAGTAAAGTACAAGTACCTCAAAATGCACTTGAGTAAATGTATTTAGTTACATCCCACCACTGATATTTGATGGACCAATCAGTTAGTTAACTGATCTTCTAGCGGCACTGAATCTGACGGGTCACAGATTTCACCACAACACCATGAACTGTGATCAGCTGATGCTCATGTGCTAAGCTAACGGTGGCTAACGCTACTCACCCCTTCATGGTAGACTTTGTTGGCTCTTTTCAGTCTGATATCCAAAGTGACGCTCATCTCTGACCACCTCGCATCAGACGGACACTTATAATAACTCGTTACAGTCTAGTTTTAGTTAATAGAAACAATTAAATAACGTGTTTTAATCTAAAACATCTCTTTAACTCTGCAGGTTTGTGTTGATTCCGCTCAGCAGCGGCGTCATAATTCAACTTCCAGAGCAAGTGCGAAAAGGCTTCCGGGTCTGAATCCTTCAAAGTAAAAGCATCAAATAAACATAAAAACCCTTGATGGTGCCCAGTAGTGAAGAAGTACTTTACTTAGGTAAAAGTAGTTCTACCACACCTTACAAGTAAAAGTCTTGCATTCAAAATTGGACTAAATTTAAAGTATAAAAGTATTAGCATCAAAATATACTTAAAATACCAAAATGGATGCAAAATGTCCCATTTAATAATAATATATATTATAGATTATTATTATTATTGATGCATTATGTATCTATAAGATATGCAAGCTCTATGGACTTTTTTTTTAAACGATTGAATGTGTATTTATTCTGCATTGCCTTAAACTAACTATTAAATAAACTACTATTTTATTGTTCTTATGCCTTCCTTTTGTTTTATTTCTATCTTTTACATATTCTATTGTTCTTAGCATAACTGCTCTTGGTATTTTTTATTTATTATTATTATATTTAATTTTTTGTTATTTATTTGATTGCTTGGTTTTATTGTGCAGTATTTGCACTTGTTTTTATTTATTATCTTTTTCTTCACTTTATTGTAAAACATTTTGAACTACACCCTCAGTATGAAAAGTGCTGTATAAATAAAGTTTATTATTATTATTATTATTATTACTATATGCTTCTAGCTTGTGAATTTCCCCCCTTATCAGCTGCACAGTGGTGACACCTTGAGGCTAAAATGATCACTGACAATCATGATATTAGTGTTTTTAATATTCTAAGAATATGTGGCTCATAGAGTTAATACTAGTATAACTCACTGGTGGTAATCTCCATTTATTTATTTATATAAGATGCTCTCACATCAGGACTGCACCCTTTAGATGTATTCTGTAGCTAAAATGTGTTTTTTTTTAATAAAGTTGCTGTTGATCAAACTGTTAACTCTCCGTCTCTGACAGTAAAAGATCAGTTGTGTTTTGGATTTAAAGATTGTTTTTACCAGATAGTCGCCACACACACACACACACACACACACACACACACACACACACACACAGTGTGTTGCCACAACAAAAGCCACAGACAACCTGAGACGGTGGAACTGGTGGTTGAACCTGTTTTTGTCCTTCAAACAGCTCCAAACATTCAATCTGTTCTCTAAAACAGCGTATTCCTACAGTTTACTGGGTCACACTGAACTGGTGACTGAACTGGGCAGCGCTGGAAGAAGTATTTAGATGTTTTACTTAAGTAAAAATAGCAATACCACAGTGTATAAATACTCTGTTACAAGTAAAAGTCCTGCATCAAAATATACTTAAAGTACCAAAAGTAAAAGTACTCATTATGCAGAATAATATTACAGGATTATAATTAGCTAATTTTAACTACTTTATATACTGCTGGGTAGTTTAATCTATAATAATCCATCATCATTTTATAGTTTATTTATATTTTGTATTAATAATCTGAATCTGAAATGAAACTAAAGCTTTAAAATAAATGTAGAGGAGTAGAAGTTGAAAGTAGGGAGTGGAAGTAAAGTAAAAGCATTTTAACATTTCCTTCATGAAGAAATCTTTATTTACAAAACAAACCCTGTGTTTTATTATTATACCATCATCATCATCATCGTCATCTATCTGTCCGTCCTAATAACATAACAAACAACTAGTTTACATTCGTTCCCAGGAATCATGTCATGTACAATCTGATTTCCTACCCCTTGTTGTCACCATAGTGGCTTTTAGCACATCTATAAAGTCATATAAAAACCCCAAGCTGTATGTTCTGTATCTGTTTGTTCTGTAAGTTACTTGTATTTAGTTTGGTTTATTATTATCAGTAAAGGGAGATGGGGATTCTACTGTTGAAGGAGACACATCGTGCTCATTTCCAGGTTCATCCCTTTCACACCAACGACTCAAACAGGGTTGAGTGTGTGTTTGAAAGGGTTAACCCGCATTGACCGACTCTGCTTCGCCGAGACCCAGAGATGTCGAGAGGTTGGGGGTTGTGACTCAGGTCGTATCTGAATTCATTGGTGTGAAAGGGGTATTTAGATGCCTGTAATAAGGTCTGTGGTTAACACCAGCTTTAGAGATGTTTTAAGTTTTGTTCTACGACATTAAATACATCAATAGATACCCCACTTGTGAAGTTTGAAGCCTGAATGTGTCTTAAAAAGTTGGTAGCTAACAAGCGGCTAAATGAGGAATGGAACAATCCCATTGGCTCTTTGTCGAGGTAACCATGGCGATGCTAACTTCCAGGTTGGCCTCTGGAGCTCTCTATTCTTTCTTATAGTCCTCCTCCAGTTTGAGCTTCTCCGTGTTGTTACTGAGGAACGTGGCGTCGTTGCTGACTTGCACTTTGTCAAAGAAGTTGAAATCGGCCACGTAGCGTCCGCCCGTGGTGCTGAACAGCACCGGCTTGAACTCGTAACCCCAGAGGATCTCCTGAGGGACGTAGGAGGTGCGGCTCTGGCACGTGGCGGCCGTCGACTCCATGGTGGCGTTGAGGGTCACCAGCAGCTCGAAGTCGCGGGTGTGCAGGTTCTCGGCGTTGAGTCCCGCCAGCGGGCTGTGCTCGTCCAGGACGTGGTAGAAGGTGAGCGGGAGGATGAGGAAGGGGCACTCGCTGCTGGAGGCCATGACGAAGTCCACGGAGCTCTGGTGGATCTGCGTCTTCTCGCCTTCCTCCGTCACGTTGGAGTGGAGGAGCTTCCCCGTCAGCTGGCACTGGATCAGGAGGCTCTTCCTCATGTTGGCCACTCTCAACATCAGACACAGCTGGCCCTGGCGCCGGCAGATCACCGCCGACTGGCTGAACTTGATGGTCTCCGCTCGTTTCTTGGGGCGAGCCAGCTTGGCGAGGAACGCGCCGGTGACGAAGATCTCGGCCAGGCCGGTGATGACGAGCTGAGCCACCAGGGTGAAGATGGCCAGAGGGCATTCCTCCGAGATGTAACGGAAACCGTAGCCGATGGTGGTCTGCGACTCCAGAGAGAACAGGAAGGCTCCGGTGAGCGTCTCCACGTTCACCACGCAGGCCGTGCGGTTGGCGCTCAGACCGGGTTCGAAGTCTCCGTTGCCCATGCCGATGAAGTAGAAAATGACGCCGAAGATGAACCAAGTCATGACGAAGGTGGAGGCGAACAGAGTGAGCTTGTAGCGCCACTTCATGTCCACCACGGTGGTCCAGATGTCGTGCAGGTAGAGCTTCACCATTCCCTCCACGTTGTCGATACGCACGTTGTTGTGGCCGTCCTTCGACACGATCCTTCGCTGCACCTCGGCCTTCCTGGTCGCCATGTTGCTCCGAGTCGATTAAACCTGATGGTGACTTCTGAGGTGTCAGTATGGCATCGCCGACGGAAGGACTGACAACAGGACAAAAAAAAAAATGAAAATATAGTGCATTTACTCAAGTAACGTACTTAAATACACTTTTGAGGTTCTTCTACTTAAGTATATAAGTATATTGTACTTTTTACATCACTACATTTATCTGACAGCTTTAGGTACTTTACAAATTAAGATTTTTGCACACAAAACGTATAGAGTTAATAAAATATGCTGCTTTGTTATACAATAAACTATCCAACATTTTACACACATACAGCTGAAACGATTAGTCGATTAGAAAAAACATTTCATGGTTCCACCAGTGTGACAATTCGCTGCTTTTCCTTTTAATAATGTTAATAATGTTAATGTATTATGTAATAATGTTGAGGTCTGGACTGTTGGTCGGACTAAACAAATATAGTGAAGGTGTAACTTTGGGCTCTGGGTCATTATGACGGCATTTCTCACTATTTTCACTATTTTTACAAACCAAACAATCAGTCGAAAATAGTTTAAAAAAAATAGAAAAAATAATCAAGAAAAATAGAGATAAATAAATAAATATAGAGGAATAAGATAAAGAAAATATAAGAAATAAAAGAAAATATATTAAAATAAAAACAGGACTAAAAATTTAATTAAAAAAAAAAAATTAAATAAAAAAAAAAATTTGAAATAGAAGAAAAGAGGAAATAATCAGCAGATTAATCTATAATGAAAATAATCATCAGTTAATAATTCAAAATGAGCTTTAATACATTAATGCATCAGTAATAATAATCTAATGATAGAATATATAATAGTAGAACATTTTTATACTTTAACTACATTTTCCTTACAGGACTTTTACTCATAATAGTTTTTTGTATTGTATTTTGTAAGTGTGGTATTAGTACTTTAGTCCTAGTACTAAACTTTTCAATGTAAAAAATACTGTATTTGGTCAAATATAAAAACTGAAATGTAGTTTTCTACAACAGAAGAGCTAAAGTAAAATATCTTAAATGAGGTAGAACTTTTAACAAAATATAAATACTCCAGTACAACAAAACTGTATTTAAGTACAGTACTGTATATTAGCTAAAACAATGAGGAAAACTTTGTATTGTTCCTTTAAAGTTGATCAAGATTTGTCCTCTGAAGGGGACACAAGTACAGCAGAGGATTCAACACCAAAAAATAGTCTATTAAAATAAAAACATGACACATTTAATGATTAAAATATTTCATAAATTAAATGTGAGGCTGAAGACACGGTGTCTGAATCAAACCCTGCTGTTACAGGTCTCTGTTCCGTCTCACGGTTAACACAGTGACAATGAGTTGAAAGTTAACCTCGTAGTAAACCATTACAGGAGCCCGACAACGTTAAATAATCACTGATTGTTTTATAAATCTGTGTATTATACTCACATCTTGTCTCAGGTGTTTTGTCTTCACTTGTCTTCAGGTGTTTGTCTCACACACTTACACTGTAAGATGAAGCTGCCGGAGGACATCTAGTTCAGTGTCTTCTTTCTGTCTATTGTCCCGAGTTTGTGAGAGCTGAACTTTGGCACCGTCGTATTCAGGAGGAAGAAAAGCTGTAAACTGTGATCTGTACGTGGGACGGCTTTTATTCCTCCTCCTCCGCCGCCTCCCCTCTCACCTGTCCATAGGTACCAACAGCAACACTGAACACCTAAACGTTTGTTATGGCTGTTATTGTTTTACACAAACACACCCAGGTTTACTGCCTCCCGACAGTCCTCTGAAGGACATCATGAACTCTTGGGACATTTTTGGTGTCAGCACAAATAAATATAAATAAATAAAGTAATAAAATGATCAGATACTGTGAATAAAAACTAGAAAAAATTATTAATAAAAAAATGAAAATTGCAGCTAAAGTTGAAAGACTGAAAGAAGTTGAAGTGGTCGTACTAAATAGAGGTGCTAACATAAGTTGAAGCTGAATTACGTACATTTGTGTTTTGTTAGTTTAATTAAGTAAGAGCTGGGTGAAGTTGAAGAGTCAGTTGAAGCTCAAAAAGTGAAGGTAGTTGAAGTGCAAGCTCTGAATATTGAAGTTGAAGTGATAAAAGGAGCCAAAAGTGTCAGATGAAGTGAAGTCCTGAAAGGAATTGATGTCAGTTGAAATGTAAAAACTGAAAGCAGGTGTCAGTTGAAGTGAAGTCCTGAAAGGAATTGGTGTCAGTTGAAATGTAAAAACTGAAAGCAGGCGTCAGTTGAAGTGAAGTCCTGAAAGGAATTGGTGGCAGTTGAAGTGTAAAAACTGAAAGCCGTTGTCAGTTGAAGTGAAGTCCTGAAAGGAATTTGTGTCAGTTGAAATGTAAAAACTGAAAGCAGTTGTCAGTTGAAGTTAAGTCCTGAAAGGAATTGGTGGCAGTTGAAGTGTAAAAACTGAAAGCCGTTGTCAGTTGAAGTCCTGAAAGGAATTGGTGTCAGTTGAAGTGTAAAAACTGAAAGCCGTTGTCAGTTGAAGTGAAGTCCTGAAAGGAATTGGTGTCAGTTGAAATGTAAAAACTGAAAGCAGGCGTCAGTTGAAGTGAAGTCCTGAAAGGAATTGGTGTCAGTTGAAATGTAAAAACTGAAAGCAGTTGTCAGTTGAAGTGAAGTCCTGAAAGGAATTTGTGTCAGTTGAAGTGTAAAGACTGAAAGCAGTTGTCAGTTGAAGTGAAGTCCTGAAAGGAATTGGTGTCAGTTGAAGTGTACAAACTGAAAGCAAGTGTCAGTTGAAGTGTCATTTGAAGTAAATCTTTAATCACACATCAATTTAAAACAATTAAAAAATATATATATAAAGCCTTAAGATGTGTAACCAGTGAAAGGAATTGAGTTGTCAGCTGAGATGTGAAGTGCTGAAAGCAGTTGAAGTCATATGAAGAGTAAGCGGGGATTCAGACCTCTTATGCTTCATCTGACCTTTCAAACTCCATTTAACAGTAGTACATACACACATACTTCAACTGCTTTCAGCACTTCCACTTCAGTCAACACTTCAACTCCTTTTACTGCTTACACTTCAAATGACATCTCTCATTGTTTTACCTTTTATCTGACACTAACCTCCAGGAATTCACTTCAACTGACACTTCTGGCTCTTTTGATCGCTTTGTACTTCACTTCAACTCCTTTCTATGACGGAGAATTCTGTGAATTGGGCCTAATCAGAACATATACTGATAGGTTTTTTTCCTAATTTGTGAGTTTTTTCTCAGAATTTTACCACTTTAAACTCGTAAATTATGAGATTTTTCTTGGAGTATTACCCCCCCTTCCCCCGCTATGTATTTTTAAAAAAAGATTTATGAAGTGAATGAAGCGGTGAACGATTGAATGTTTCTTTAAATCTCGACCGGTGGTTGTTAAACTTTATGACCTTGAATCGCTCGTCTTAGCTTTGTTATTAACCTCATTGTTATTACTCACATTCCTGAAGGCTCGCTGTGTGTGTGTGTGTGTGTGTGTGTGTGTGTTACTAAGGTATGAGCTCACTAATTGATTTCCTTGTTCTTTTCACTAGACCTGCATTTAAACACCAGTAGGAACTGATAAGGGTTTTATTGGTACACGATTCATACAACAAAAAATGACACTGTAGATAAACAGGTTGTATTATAAACCTACTGTTGCTGTCTGGTGGGTGAAATTAAGGTTCAATATCAAACATTATTGATTATAAAGTGGTTATTCTGTTAATTTGTTGCGTCTTCTAATACATAAAGATCATAGAGGAAGATGACAGCAGCCCATCATTTATATCAATCAAATTATATAAATTCAAATTATTACTTTTCAGCAGTTGTCTTTGAAACGAGCTCTCCGTTTACCCGCTGCGAGGAGTCAATAATCAGGAGCATAATGTCTTCAAAAATGATGTTTTAAACTCATAAACGCCTGAATCAGGAGGTGTAAATAAATAAGAAGTCCTTCGTTACTGTGAGAGTTCACTGCGGCGGCGGCGGGTTGGCAGTCGTGGCCTTCAGGATGCCTCGCAGCACCTTGTAATGGTTGAGCGGTTGGTTCTCTTTTGGGGGGTAACAGGGACCGCGGTCTGTCGAGAAGGAATACGGGAACCGCAGAACCCAAAAACCGTCGGGAGCCAACACTAGATCTGTCTTCTCCGGGTGGAAGAGTGGGCAGGGAGGAGGACTGGGCTGCACCTGGAACACACAGCAGAATAACAACATTCATTCAGACAGCTCTTATTAAATCTTAAATAAATATGTTGCTACCAGACATCTCAATGGTCAGCCTAATCGTGACTATATTTGGTAACATTTTGACACCAACAAAAGTATGCCGAACTAGCTATTTGCAGTTCCTGTTAGTAATGCATCCATGGATGTGCAGACAACGATCACTGGATCACTTTGATACTGAAAAGTTCTGCAGGAGTCTGGTGTTCTCACTAGACGCGAGTTGGCTGCGTGTCGGCTGCATGTCGGCTGTGTTGACGCTTGTTGGCTGCTGCTGTCAGCCCTTTCTTTCTGCATAGAGTTTGCCTTTTAATGGCCATTTAACTTCATGAATTTATATAATTTCTATTTATTTTAGACAGAGAAAGGTTCAGAAATGTGTGGTAATTAGTAAATAATAGTAATAATCCACAATTAAAACTCTGTACTATATTCATTTATGATGCTTTCCAAGTCACTGCTTGTTCCACATCACTGTCCGGCACATATTTCAGAATAAAAGCCTCGTGTTAACAAATGAAGGGATTCTGTCTATAGAAAAAACGCCTGAGGGCTTTTATTTTGAAATGAAAGCAGAAAGTGTTGATTTAAAAATAAGTTTACTTAACTTTATTTTTTTCATCTCCGTAACATATTCTACAGATAAACCTGTAAACTGTAGTAAAGTCTTGCAGGTATGAAGTTAATATACAGTCACTAGATCACCTTCACTGTCTGTGACATATTCTACAGATGTCTAGACATGTAAACTGTATTATGTAGCTGATATGATGTCCACATACTGTCAATAGATCACCTTCACTGTCTGTTGCTGCTGGGACACGCAGCTGTGACGCGAGCGGCTCGCGTGTTAAATAGGCGAGCCTTCTATTCTATAAAACCCGATACGTGCAGCGCAGAATCGACTCAGCGTCTCGTCACGCTGCTGCCGTTTGTAGCAACGTGAACATGGTGGTTGTGGCGGTTGCTTGCCATCCCCCCCCCGCGGTTGGCTTGTCAATATTGCGGTTATTGCAACAGACCTAATCTGAAGTACATTAATTGCCTTCATAAGCTTTAACACAAGTTTCACATCCTCTACTGCAGCTCCAACTGTTGGTGTTGATAAGTGGGCCATACTACAATAACTAACTTCCTGTTAGTTATAGTTAAAGATTAAACACAGAACAACACTTGGGACTGCAGTAGCTTTGTTTCCAGAAAGGTCCTAGAAGTGGAGTCACCTGTGGGTTGAGGGTAACATCCAGCGGGGCGTCCGGCACCACTATAAAGAGACGAGTGAGCTGGGCGTAGTGAGACTTGAGGCCGCGTCCTTGTGAAGGTGACGGGATGTACAGCGGCATGTCGGTGTTCAGCACTCTGGTGGCGGGGTCTTTGGCGCCGCCCGGCCCCAGAACCTTCACTATCTTATCCGGCCCGCAGCTGATGAAGCGTCTCCCCCTGATGTCTTCGTACTCGAACCCCACGAATATCCGAGCCATGTCGTCCCTCCTGCGGCTCCTACCGAGCCCTCCGGTGCTCCCTCGCTTCCCCACCAGGCTCTTGTTGGGCGCCGGCCACGAGGAGGTGCTTCCGTCCAACGGCTCCGTCAGTCCCGCGTCCTCCTCCGACCGGGAGCGGATCACCAAGTCCCACGGCAGGAGGAAGGAGGAGCCGGGTATGAAGCCCGGGTGTTCCAGACCGGTGTGGCAGTTGTAGGACTTGGCCGGGCCCAGTTTGAGCAGCGCCCAGCTGGAGAACTTGGGCAGCAGGCCTTTAGGGCAGCCGGAGTGCATCATACCCGGGAGGTACTCCACAGTCGAGGGCTGGCGGTCCACGAGGCTCGGCCTCTTCGGCTGGACTTGTGTCTCGGTTCCGTCTCCCTCCCCGTAGGCCCCCAGGCTGTCCGTGGACTGACCCAGACTGAGCGCCAGGCTGAGGCTGGTGTCTCCAGGCGTGTGGCTCTGAGCGGTGCTCGGCTCCTTCAGCCTCTCCGTCTCGCCGGACCCCGACGCCTCGCTCGGGAGTCTCCGAGCTTGTTCGCTGGCCGGTGCCGGGTCAGGAGTGCTCGGCTGGAACACGGGGAACTCGATCCGCTCCAGCTTCCCGCAGCATTTCTCCTCCAGCATCTATTCAGGAAGAACACCATTAAAGAACATGTGCAACAAAGACATGGAGAAACGAATATTTGAGGATTTAATCAATATTTTACAAAAACAAAGTAATTTCCTATTTCTTTAGGCTTCATAGAGAGTTCCAGTAGGTGATATGTGACTTGTTGTGTGAACCCTGACCTGGTAGAAGTCATAATTAGCAGCCTGGATGTCAAACGGATCCTCACGAGGAGCCTGTTTCCTGCCACAGTTACAGGAGCTGGTGGAGCGCCCCCTGCTGTTGTGGTTCAGGATGGGGGGGTTACGATCCATGTCCGGCTTCTCTCCTGCAGAAATCACATTTCACGTGTCTGTGTTATTGATTTTTTATCCTGACTCCTTTTGGATATATATAAATATTAAGGCTGTCAATGGATTAAAATATTTAATTGCATGATTGTCCACATGTTTTATCAGTTCTAAATGAACCTTAAAGGAGATTAGTCAAGTATTTAATCCTCTTATCAACATGGGAGTGGACAAATATGCTGCTTTATGCAAACATATGTATATTTATTATTATAAATCAATGAACACAAAACGATGACAGATATTGATCCAGAAACCCTCACAGGTACTGCATTTAGCATAAAACAATATGCTCACATCATAACATGGCAAACTGCAGCCCAACAGGCAACAACAGCTGTCAGTGTGTCAGTGTGCTGACTTGACTATGACTTGCCCCAAACTGCATGTGATGATCATAAAGTGGGCATGTCTGTAAAGGGGAGACTCGTGGGTACCCATAGAACCCATTTACATTCACTGATCTGGAGGTCAGAGGTCAAGGGACCCCTTTGAACATGGACATGACAGTTTTTCTTCGCCAAAATTTAGCACAAGTTTGGAGCGTTATTTATCCTCCTTCATGACCAGCTAGTACGACATGGTTGGTACCAAATTAGTGGCGTTAAAATTAATTCTGAATACTGTAAAGACACCCTGTAAATCAGATTATTAGCCTGGATGCAGTGCAGCAGCAGAGGAATATAATATAATAATAATATAATATAAAGCAGTAGAAGTCGTTCACCTGACTGAGGCAGCAGGTGGAACTTGTGAACACAGTGTTGGTCCGTCAGGCTTCGCTCTTCACACAGCTGGTGGCCGTTGCTCCAGAACTTGTAGCAGTCCTCGTGAAGCTGCAGAGCGTAGCGCTGGAAAGCCACGCCGCGGGCGTGCTGGCTGTACACCCGCAGCGCCTGCGCCAGCTGGTTCTTGTGCACCGTGGTGGTGTAGTTGTGAGGGAGGTTGGACTGGTAGGCGCTGTGAGCCAGCGGCAGAGCTTTCTGACACCGGTTCTCAGAGAACTTTGCGTCAGCGTCCAGAAAACCCTCCAAACCCTTCAGCTGGGCTTGCACCTTGGTGGCTAGCTCCGCTATCTCTTCGTCTGTGTTGCTGATTAAGACTTGGTGGAGTCTGGAGGCGATCTGGACCCATTTGGAGTAGGTGGGCAGCTCAAAGTGTGACGGCTGCGGGTTGCGGCCGACGCTGTCGTCGAAGCCTTTCTTAGTGAGCACCAGCTCGACGTGCTGCCAGAGGAACTCCTTCAGGCTGCAGTCCACCAGCTGACCGCCCATCAGCACGCTGGCCGGGTCGCCGCCGAAGCCGGCCTGCCGAGCCGAACGCCGCATCTGCTGATAGCGCCGCGGTCCCGTCACCACCGGGGTGTTGTCCGGTTCGCACAGGACGCAGTTGGACCGCAGCTGACTGAGCAGGGAGCCCACGGGGTCCTCGTCCACCGACGGGATCACGTACACGAACGCCTGGTTGGCGGGCACGGTGAACAGGCAGTTGCTGCTCTGGTTGGTCAGGACTCGGCTCTTACGGAAGATGCGGTAGATCTGGTCCTCCAGGGCGTGCTGCAGACGCCTCCTGGGAGAGTGCTTCTTGGGCTTGTCGGGGTTTCCTCCAGAGTCAGAGCCGTTTGAAGAAACCTTTGGAATAACAGACAACAAGAGATGTCAGTTCAATTCAGATGAAACTCAACAGAATGAATATAAATAAACACAGGACATAATTAACTAATCACAAGAAGCAGCCAGACGACAATAGAACAACGTTAAAAACAGTTACGTTCAGGAGCGGAGTAGTTTACTATCATGGATTTAAAATCACATCGAAGTACAAGTGTGTTTAATTTTGATGTGTTTTGTAAACTGTTCCAAGTTTTTGCCGTTAAAATTTTAAAGACTCTTTTAATACCACAGTGAATAAAGTAAACATTTTAAAGGTCCCATATCGTGCTCATTTACAGGTTCATACTTGTATTTTGTGTTTCTATTAGAACATGTTTACATGCTTTAATGTTAAAAAACAACTTTATATTCCTCATACTGTCTGTCTGAATATACCTGTATTCACTCTCTGGCTGAAACGCTCCGTTTTAGCGCATTTTGATGGAATTGCAACAGAACTGCGTTGCTAGGCAACAGCTTGGGTCCATGTTTACTTCCTGTCAGCTGATGTTATTTACATACACTGAAAACTGGGACACATTTAGAATGTTTAAAACCGTGTAATGGGTCTAAATATTGTATATTTGTGACATCACAAATGGACAGAAATCCTAACGGCTTGTTTCAAACGTGCAATTTATGAATACAGGTTGTGTGTATTTCTCGGTATATTGAGAGTTTTGATAGTTTAACAGTATTTATAAAGCACTTAAACCTGCTTTATTATATTAAAGACATGAAAATCTCACTTTTTTATAATATGGGGCCTTTAAGTAAACATTTTACATCACTTACTTTTACTTTTCTACATTGTGGTATTACTATTTTTACTTTTAAGTAAAAGATCTGAGTACTTCTTCAGAGCATCTGTGGGTTCGTGGCTTACTTTACCACCTGTTTGTAATATAACCCTGAGAAAGAGCAGAACCAGACCTTGAGCGATCCGTTCATCTGGAAGACGAAGAGCAGCCTCGGGGGACAGGGTCTACAGTTCACCTTCCACTCTTTGGACACCGGGCTGTCCTTGATGGCGGTCCGGATCAGAGGCAGGACCTTCTGCCGCAGCGCGTCCAGAGCCCTGAAGAGCCGGTCGTAGGTCACATCGAAGGTCTGGTTCGGGTGCACCAGCAGCAGCACGTGGCACACGGAGAACAGGTAGAGCAGGTGGAGGCAGTGCTGCCGGTCCAGACTCTTCCAGTAGTCCTGCGCGTCGGAGTGGGTGGTGGTTCCGGTGCTCAGAGACTCGCAGGCTCTCAGCAGCTGCCGGGTGTCGCACACGGAGCTCAGCAGCAGGTAGAGGACCCGGTTGTCCTGCTGGTAGAGCACCTGGACCAGGCTGTCCGCGGTGCCGCCGTCCTCCGGTCCTCCGAACAGAGAGAACACGTGCTGCTCCGCCAGGTTGTTGATGACGGACTCTTTGGGCGGACCGGGCTGCATGTTGCTCTTACCGAAGATCCCCACCACACACAGGCCTTCATCCTTGAACAGCGGGTCCTCCTGGAGGTCCAGAGTCCGCAGCAGAACCTCCAGGTCCAGAGGAAGCTCCGTGAGGACCATGGTGACCAGCTGGGGCTGCGGAAGGAAAACAAACACGCACACTTCCGGGGGAGTACAACTTAACATGTCCGAGTAGATACAACCGTTGCTTTACTGTTCCCCCCTGTTGTTGTTAGTATCTTTAATTAAGTAAATATAGTAATACCACACTGTAGAAATACTCTATTACAAGATTAAAGCAAGTATCATGGTATTAAGTATTAAAGGTAATAATAATAATAATATATATTTTATGTTATTGTGATGCACTTATGTGTAATATATATATATATATATATATATCATTGTTGTACTAAGTATATTTAATGTAGTACATATTGTAATACCACACTGTAGAAAATACTGTATTACAAGATTAAAGTGAGTATCATGGTATTAAGTATTAAAAGTAATAATAATATATATTTTTATTAATTTTATGTCATTATTATTGTTGTTATTGTGATGCACTTATGTGTAATATATATACATTATATAAAAATTATATATATTGTATATATAATATATATACAATATATATATATTATATTATATTATATATATATTATATATAATATATTATATATAAATATATATTATATATACAATATATATATAATATATATTATATATATAATTGTATTGACAGATATTTTTACATTTTGGTATTCTGCTGTTTGTTCCATAATTTCAAATTGCTTATTCTGATTAATTTAACTCGCCTGTACAATATTAAAATTTCTACTATATCAATATTTATCAAAAACCTTCATTGTACTGAAATGTTCCTCCAGCCAGCAATTAGATAAAGATATCAAGTTTGTTTTTGTTTTTTATTTATTTAATGTACTGTGTTTTTCTACAGGTATTGTAATTGTAATTGTATGTATATATATATATATATATATAAAACAAAAAATGGTATTAATCTTTTTTACAAGCTTTGGATTTTTAGAAAAACAAATTGTGTTAATTGAGTTTTACCTCCTTTACCTACATTTGCATTTATGAATATAAAATTTAGCCAATAAAATACAGACTTATAATACTAAATATAGACTTGAGGGATAGATGAGGTTTTAGCATCTGAGTAAATGGTTTGTATTTTAGCAGTATTTACTCAAATACTATACTCAAGTACAATTTTGATAGACCGGTAGATATAAAACAGAGAAAGGCAGCAAAGTGTCACATTTGAGAAGCTGGAACCAAAGAATTGTTTAGCATCTTTTTTCCTTGATAAATTATTAAAAGTATTTATTGAATATCAACATTGTTGTCAAATATTTTTTTTATTTAATTATTTTATTTTATTTTATTTTATTTTATTAATTGTCTGAGAAAAAATAATTTACTATCATTTAACTAATCATTTAATACTAAGACAATTAATTGATTAATTGTCTTAGTATTATTGCACAAACATCATTCTGCACACTGAAGGTCAAACAACAAGCAAACCATATTTTGAATGCAGGGAGACTTTAAATGTGTAAACGACTGAAATAGACGTGTTTGTCTTAAAAAGGGAAGGAAAGACGATGACATCCAAATATTTTCCAGACACGTGTGACCAGACAGAAGAGGAAAATAATAAAAATACAGCAGACCACCGTGGACTTCTGCATTCATAGGACGAGACGTTTCAAGCCATCGTGCTCTTCATCAGTTATTCAAGACCTTCAAGGCTGCAGCTAAAAGCCTCTGAGACAGGTCACATGATCACTTTACTATATATATCTCACAGCTGAAATGAAGCTCACTCATTTGTTAAAATCCAGAATATAACAGGAAGCCACATTGACTCCCATATCAGACACCTACTGATACTGAAATCTGACAAGTAATATCTTAGTTTGAGGTCTCCAAAGAGAAAATTAAATCATCTTAAAACAAGCTGAATTAAAGATATTTTAATAACATTTATGGCTGATGAAAATGACCGTAAACAAAGTACACCTCTTATAGTTAACAAAGGAATTCTGAATGAATATGAAATTAAGCCAATAAAATAAAATAATTAGTAATAAACGGTTGAGAAATCAAATTTGTGTTATCCTCTACGATACCAAACAGTAGGTGTTTCCAAAAGAATATTTTCATCAATAATAAAATACTAATGTTATTCAGTATTCGGGGGCATTTTTTCTGCCTAATAAGTATTTTTGCTTTTGATATTTTAAGTATATTTTGCTGATAATACATACTTTTACTTAAATAAGGTTTTGAAGGCAGGACTTTTACTTGTAATGGAGTATTTTACTATTTTAAGTATTGCTACTTTTACTTAAGTAAAGGATCGGAATACTTCTTCCACCACTGATATTTTGTGTACCAGTGGTGGAAGAAGTACTTTGATCCTTTGCTTAAGTAAAAGTAGAAATACCATGGTCTAAAAATACTCTGTTACAAGTACAAGTTACTTAAGTAAAGTTTCAAAAGTATTACCAGCAAAAAGTAGGCTGCTTATATTATCAACAGTAAAAGCACACAGTTTCATATTATTCAGTTTTTTATCACAAACACACTGTAACTATAAGTGTCAAATAAAAAGGTAGTGCAATAAAAAGTAAAATATTTCCCTCTGAGATGTAGTGAAATAGAAGTATAAAGAAGCAGAAAATGGAAATACTCAAGTAAAGTACAAGTATGTCAAAAGTATAGTGTTGCATTTCATTTATATATATTTATTTTAATATATATTTTTGTATTATTTTTATTTTATTTATTGTTTATATATATATATTTAAATATATATAAATATATATATATATATTTATATATATATAAATATGTTATATATATATATATATATATATATATAAATAATAAATTAAATGAAAATAAAAATAAATATATATAATATTTTTATTTTTTTATTTTATTTATTATTTATATATATATATATACATATATATATATATATAAATATGTATATATAAATGAAATGCAACACTATACTTTTGACATACTTGTACTTTACTTCAGTATTTCCATTTTCTGCTTCTTTATACTTCTATTTCACTACATCTCAGAGGGAAATATTTTATATATATATATATATAAATATAAAATGTATATATACTGTATATATGTGTATACATTTTAAATAAAGGTTTCATGTTATAAAATGTACTTATATGGATGTAAAAAGATGATAAAATATATATATAATACATGTTTTGTTGACGTCAGACCTCCTTCATGTCTCCAAAAAGCTCTCTGACGTCAGACTACGTTGGAGGCAGCTCTGCGTGCGCGTTCACAAACCTCCCGCGTCCTCTCTGACGTCACCGCCGTCTGATGATCATCTGCGAAATCCCTGATAACGCGATGCGCGCTCCCGATCAGCTGTGAATGAGCGAGTCCAGTCCAGTAGTGTAGCCGGAGACGGTCCACTCATCACCGGGCAGCTCTCAGACGCACCAGGTACCTGCTCCTCCAGACTGCACACCTTCATCCAGGTACACTGCTCCTGCACACCTCCACCAGTCCGCTCCAGCAGTGTGTTCTGACTCTTCTCTGAGAGTTCCTGTGTGTACAGACTGACTGGTACCTCTCTGTGTGTCCAGGAATGAGAGAGGATGTCCGGCTCTACAGCAGAGGAGAAAACCTTCCGCCGGTTCCTGGAGCTCTTCCTGCGGGAGATGAGGATGCCTCTGCAGGAGAGCGACCCGCCGCCCATGAGACCCTTATCGGACCTGCTGACTGATGACGAGGTGGAGGGGGAATGCCTCGACCTGTGTCTGCAGCACCTCTACAAATAGTTAAGTTTACACTTTAATCTTTTATGTCATGGCATGTTGTTGCATAATGTCTGTGCGTTTGGTGCGTAATGGTGCGTAATGTGCGTAATGGCACGGTGGTGTTCTGGACGGGGAGCTGTTGGTGACCCTGACTGGGTCTGCTTCATCCTATGCTGGGTGTGTCCAAGTTTACAATACTTATGAGGAATTAAAACATAATAATAAAGCAGAAGTTAAAACATAAAAAAAAATAAAATAATAATGAATGTGCTGCTGAAGAACATGTAGATCCAGAGGACAGGTGGTAACTTCTGTAATGGGTTATGGATGAATAATTGTGATGTGTTTTTTTTTTCTCTGATGGGTCTTACTTGTCTGTCTGTCTATGGTAACAGGATGTCTATTGGATGTGTACCTTTTCTCAAACTGAGCCGCCTATGGATGTAAAATTAATTTCAGTGCAAACTGACAAAAAAGTTGTATCGTATCGTATCGAATATATCCTCTTAGGCACTATCTACCTTTAAACATGAACTATCTACCTTTAAACATGCACTACCTGCCTTTAAACATGAACTATCTACCTTTAAACATGCACCTTTAAACATGCACTATCTGCCTTTAAACATGCACTATCTGCCTTTAAACATGCACTATCTGCCTTTAAACATGCACCTTTAAACATGCACTATCTACCTTTAAACATGCCCTATCTACCTTTAAACATGCACTATCTGCCTTTAAACATGCACTATCTGCCTTTAAACATGCACTATCTGCCTTTAAACATGCACTATCTGCCTTTAAACATGCACCTTTAAACATGCACTATCTACCTTTAAACATGCACCTTTAAACATGCACTATCTGCCTTTAAACATGCACTATCTGCCTTTAAACATGCACTATCTGCCTTTAAACATGCACTATCTACCTTTAAACATGCACTATCTGCCTTTAAACATGCACTATCTGCCTTTAAACATGCACTATCTGCCTTTAAACATGCACTATCTGCCTTTAAACATGCACCTTTAAACATGCACTATCTACCTTTAAACATGCCCTATCTACCTTTAAACATGCACTATCTGCCTTTAAACATGCACTATCTGCCTTTAAACATGCACTATCTGCCTTTAAACATGCACTATCTGCCTTTAAACATGCACTATCTGCCTTTAAACATGCACCTTTAAACATGCACTATCTACCTTTAAACATGCACCTTTAAACATGCACTATCTGCCTTTAAACATGCACTATCTGCCTTTAAACATGCACTATCTGCCTTTAAACATGCACTATCTACCTTTAAACATGCACTATCTGCCTTTAAACATGCACTATCTGCCTTTAAACATGCACTATCTGCCTTTAAACATGCACCTTTAAACATGCACTATCTACCTTTAAACATGCACCTTTAAACATGCACTATCTGCCTTTAAACATGCACTACCTGCCTTTAAACATGAACTATCTACCTTTAAACATGCACCTTTAAACATGCCCTATCTACCTTTAAACATGCACTATCTGCCTTTAAACATGCACTATCTGCCTTTAAACATGCACTATCTGCCTTTAAACATGCACCTTTAAACATGCACTATCTACCTTTAAACATGCACCTTTAAACATGCACTATCTGCCTTTAAACATGCACTATCTACCTTTAAACATGCACTATCTACCTTTAAACATGCACCTTTAAACATGCACTATCTACCTTTAAACATGCACTATCTGCCTTTAAACATGCACTATCTACCTTTAAACATGCACTATCTGCCTTTAAACATGCACTATCTGCCTTTAAACATGCACTATCTGCAACCATCTTGGACTCTAACCACTGGCGCACTTTGCACTATACATCCTATATACCACTTTATAGACTGTATATACTATATTTATTTATTGATGGACTGTACACACTATGTTCACCCATTCACTCCGTATCTTTTATATATCTATTATTGTTTTTATAATGTGTGTATACCTTTACCTCTCCCGTGTTTCACTCTGTTTGCTGATGTTACTGCTTTGACACCTGAATTTCCCTCCGGGGATTAATAAAGGTTCATCTTATCTGATCTTATCTTATCTTATTTAATGTGCGCCAGCGGTGCCAGAGAGCTGCTGCTGGAGGTCCACAAAAGGTGAACCCCTGCTTTTGCGTAACAGCCCTACGTCATGATGGTGTGGGAGGATGGGAGGGGTGGGGGAGGAGGAAGCCATCGCCATCACTGCTGAGCGCATCTTCATGCAGGCTATAAATAACCTCACCGGTTACGTTATTAGCCTCCATCGTTATACACTCTGAAAATCCGACACACGCAGGCTGAAATGTTGCTCCAGTTCAGGACATTTCTGTGCATCAGTGTTTTAAATGTGGAGGCTGTGAAGGAGAGATTATTAAGAGAGGATGCTCTGCTGATTTTAATGCATTAAAGTGATCAGAATCTAGTGTTTTAAGATAACTTTGCTGGATTTGGGTGGCTCTGTCCTGAGCTCCACTGCCTGGCCTGGTTTTGAATCCAAAATAGGTGCAGAAACTGTGCTGGGAAAGAAACAGGGTGGAAGGACTCATCTAGGGCAGCGAGTGGCAAGAGGGACTGCTGCTGCTGCTGCTCACAATGTACGGAGGAAAAATCACTTCTACTGGACAGGTTGCCACTCAGACTCTGCTGTTTTAACATTTAATAGCTTTATAGATATCTAAAAAAGGACAATGATATCTTCAATTGAGGGGAATTAAAGATATCTTGAACTGGAATTACGACTAGTCAGAATTAAATTGTAGATATTTGGATATCCGCAACTGAATAGGTCAGGGGTCAGCAAGCTTTATTATCAAAAGAGACATTTTAGGCTAAAAAAAATCTGTCTAGAGCCGCAAAACATGTGATCATTGTGATGAAGGTAACACAGTTTATAGTCTAAGTATATAGTATATAAGTCTAATGCAGTGAGGGACAAAGAGACAATGTACTACGGAGTATTAGAGGGAACAAATCTGAGAAAATTTCCAGAATAAAGTCATAACTTTACGAGAAAAAAAAAGTCAAAATATAGAATTAGGGATATCTTGAATTAGAGTTTTGACGTTGCAGATATCTCTAATGAATCTCCTGTCTAGCTATTAAACGTTAAAAACAGCTCGCCATACTATTATATGTATGTATGCACGTACATGTGTGAGAAGGTCAGGAGGATGCACTCCAGCAGTGATGGAGAGCATATGTTGGTGGCAGGATGGATCACATGGCAGCCAGTAGAGCTGTCAGGTGTGTTTTTTTTACCAAGATGGAGAGCATTCACTTCACGTTCATACCGTCTCTCTGTCACGACGTTCAGGTTTGATTGGCGTGTGAATGTATAAGGTCATTGAGCATTCAGCATCTTGCACAGCTTCCCCCTCCCCCTCTAATGCTGTGCTGACAGCACACACACACACACACACACACACGCATTCTTATACACTGATGATGACAAACAGTGGGAACATTTGAATAATACATTTTTAGGTTTTGAATAAGGGGTGTCACGATTCTCCAAATCCTAATTCGATTTTCGACTAACTGTCATTTACCCTTTCTAATTCTTCTTTAAAGAGAGAACTGAACTGAACCGTGTTCACCAGAAGAGTCCATATGAACACCCCCCTCTTGTGGTATTCACGGCCTGAGTTGTGACGTGTTTGTTGACATCAGAAATGGCGGAGGCAATAGAAGTGAATTTTTCGGTGTATAATAAGTTAATATATTGTAATTTTAGTTGTATATTGTTTTTAGGGATGCACCGATACCGATACCAGCATCGGGTATTGGGTTCGATACTGTGCTCATGTACTCGTAATCGCAAAACCACTTTACGGCAGCGTGACATTAACCTCTTGTCACCATCTTTCGGGTCCTATCGCACGTGCTCACGCTCCAGCTTCCCGACGGTGCGGGCGAGACGGGCCGGTGGTGTACCCGACCCCGTGGGGCCGTGATCCCACCTCAGCCGGCGTGCGCCGTCCCTCACTTTCATTGCACCACGGGGTTTTGCTTGCACCCTCTGACTCGCGCGTGCGTTAGACTCCTTGATCCGTGTTTCAAGACGGGTCAGGTGGGTTGCAGACATCGCCGCAGACCCCTGGCGCCTTTTACGTGGGCCGAGCCCCGCCTTGGGGGCAAGATGACGCGGTTTGGGCGCACTAAGGACAGTCCAACCCGGTGACACTTTGGCCACGGCCCCGGGAAGCACCTTTTCCCCGAGCCTTTCCCAGCCGACCTAGAGCCGGTCGCGGCGCACCGCCTCGTATGCGGGACTCCCCAGCCTGCCGTGTGTCGCTCACACCCTCCAGCTGGCTGTTAACGAGGGTCTTTAGACACAGAGAAGTACTCGTATCCGTACTCGGTATGAAGAAAAGTGGTATCGATGCATCCCTAGTTGTTTTTCTTCATAATTTTATAACATGTCTGAGGAAAATGTTGATATTCTCGACGGCCTCATCTTCCTCCTCTGTCATTATGTCTTTACATTTCCTGCATTATGTTACCCGCTTGCTAGCTTGTTAGACAGTAACGTTAATATCGCCGTTGCTGAGCAGCGATGTTCTTCACCACTTAACCACTTGAACGGTAAGCACATCGTGTAAACATGTTCTAGTAGAAACACAAAATACAACCTGATATGAGCACGATAAGAGAACCTTTAATTAAAGGATCTGAGTTCTTCTTTCACCAGAGAAAAACAAAAAAGTAGTTCTTTTAATAGGTTTATTTTTAACATCTCTGGGCTCCCTGACAACTCCCAGCCTTTCGATGCTGAACAAAGCCGAAACAAGGCAGGAACATGTAATTACTTAGTGCTCGGTGAGAGTGGTGTGTGATTCCTCCCGTCAGTCCTGCTCCTCCTCACAGGTTGCCACAGTCTTTTAAAATGGAGTCCGTCCAATCTGGCTTTGTGAAACGGTCATTAGCCAAACTTACCAAAATAACTGCAGCTCACCGCCTAAGTAAAATGTCCCTCTGTCTCTTGTTTCCCCGGCCAAGGTAGCATCTTATACAGTACATGTGGCTCGATGGAGTCCATGAATCACTCTCTGGCTCCGGTCCACGGAGCGGTTTATCTTAAGAGACCCTACCAGGAGGAGCTGGACGTTCCAGCTGCTCACGAGGTCAGAAAGGGCGCTCGTTGTTGCTGCTTTATGTACACTGTTTCTGAGCTGATTTGATATGATGCTACAGGAATCACCGTCTAAATACCCCCACACTGCTGTTTGACTTATTTAAATGCTTATTGAGATGTTTCCCCAACTCTATTGAGCAGAAGTAAGAAGCATAAAACCTGTTTTATTTTCTGCTGTCGTCTAAAAGCACTTTCATCAAACTGTCACTTACAGTATAAAGCGCTCAGTACTCAGACTGACTACCGTTATTACTCTGTGCAAGGTCGCCTGTGGTGTTACCATGACAACTGATGTATATGATGTAAAGAAGTGTCAGAGGTGTCAAACACTGGGATCAGACCTTGGCCGACATGTACCGTACATGTTCTCTGTGAGCCCGGAGAGAGCGCCGGCAGCTTTCCCTGACAGCAGGCAGCCATGTTAATGGGAGCCTAAGTGAGACATTAGATCGTGTATCAGCTCTTGAATGAGACTTGATACATGATCTGTGTTCCCTGTAAAACGAGTCTGTTTCAGTTTCACTGCAGCCAAAAAAAAATACTGTAGCAGCTCATTAAAACACTTTAAAACCCACGACAGCACGGAAATCTGTGAGATCAGCTGCTGGAGGGATGGAATCAGATCCTGCAGATTTAAATCAGCAGCTATAAGTTCAAATAATTAGATTATGAATCAAACCAATCAATTAATTAATGGAGAAAACAAGGTAAAAGTGAGCATGGCTCACACCCCCCCCCCCGCTCACCGCTTGACCCCTACTAAAGTAGGGCTAAAGGTAATGCCCTTTAGGAACTAATGAATTAGTCTGTTGAACATGTAGCTTGTTATTATCTCACCTTCCTGAAGTCCAATCCCTGGACTTCTAACTCCCAGAAGACACAACTAGACCACACTGTCAACCATCACACCAAATGTGAAGTTCGTTAGTTAAATAGTTTCCAAGTTCTGCTCCGGAAACAAAAATTAAGTCGAAAAAAATCACAGTTTTTGGCCAAAATTTAAAAACTTTTGGGCACCCTGGACTTCTAACTCCCAGAAGATACAACTAGACCACAACTAGGGATGCACCGATACCGATACCAGTGTCGGGTATCGGGTCCGATACTGTGCTCATGTACTCGTACACGCAAAACGGCTCCGATACAACGGCACCGATACCACTTTAGGGCAGCGTGACGTTAACCTCTCGTCACCATCTTTCGGGTCCTATCGCACGCACTCATGCTCCACCTCCCCGACGGTGCGGGCGAGACGGGCCGGTGGTGCGTCCGACCCCGCGGGGCCGGGATCCCACCTCAGCCGGCGCGTGCCGAACCTCACTTTCATTGCTCCACTGGGTTTTGCTTGCATCCTCTGACTCGTGCGTGCGTTAGACTCCTTGGTCCGTGTTTCAAGACGGGTCGGGTGGGTTGCAGACATCGCCGCAGACCCCTGGCGTCTTTTACGTGGGCCGAGCCCCGCCCTGGGGGCACGACGCGGTTGGGGCGCACTGAGGACAGTCCGTCTTGGTGACACGTTGTCCACGGCCCCGGGAAGCACCTTTGCCCCGAGCCTTTCCAAGCCGACGTAGAGCCGGTTGCGGCGCACCGCCTCGTATGCGGGACTCCCCAGCCTGCCGTGTGTCGCTCACACCCTCCAGCTGGCTGTTAACGAGGGTCTTTAGGCACAGAGAAGTACTCGTATCGGTACTCGGTATCGGCGAGTACCCAAATGTAAGTACTTGTACTCGGTCTGAAAAAAGTGGTATCGGTGCATCTCTACTGTCCCTACCATCATACCAAATTTGAAGATCCTAAGTTGAATAGTTTCCGAGTTCTGCTCCGGAAACGACGCCAACGGACAGACATTTTTATACTTTTAATGTTATATTAAAAGTATAGACTACCAAAGACAGTATTGAGGTTAGTCTTAATAAATCCTGGCAGCGACTGATGTTGGTAGTCGGATATAAAATAAAACGATGAGTTGTCAGAAAAATAAGTTTTGTGGGAGTTGGGAGTGAAGCTCTGCAGACACGTGGGCCTCGGGGGCTCACCGACACCGACGAAAACTTTAGCTGCGTCTTGAAGCAGACTGACGGTATGTGTGTGTGTGTGTGTGTGTGTGTGTGTGTGTGTGTGGTGGCCAGCATCCTACATGGCTGTCTACTGTAGCGGTGCTGTTGAGTGTAATGATAGTTGGAGGCAGCCGCTCTGGTGATTCATCCCAACGTGTCATTAGTTTGTCTCTGGGTTGAACAGCTAATAATAGACTTCTGCAAGAAGAGAGATCCCCTCTCTATGAGTGTGTGTGTGCTAATAGGGGGCGGCTGAAGCACTTGGTGTGCTAGAACGAGTTCGGGGGGTGTCGACGCAGATTATGTGTGTGTGTGTGTGTGTGTTAAAATGACGGCAGTTAGGTTTTAATCCATTCTCCTCCAGGCAGCTGGAGGGAGTCTCATCTGAACAGGAGAGGATGCGGTCGACTCCCCCTCAACGCAGCGTGATGCTGAGTGTGTGCGTGGACGGTTTATTCCCAAGTAGCCTTTAAATTATGCGGCCGTGTGAATAAAACAAGCCGACATATGGTAGATAGACTCGCATTTATGGAGCGCCTTGCTAGTCGTCCGACCACTTAAAGTGCTTTTTACACTACATACCAACATTCACCCATTCACACACACACGTTCATACACAGAGGCTGCCGTACAAGGTAGGGATGCACCGCTACCGATACCAGTATCAGGTATCGGGTCCGATGTGCTCATGTACTCGTACTCGCAAAACGGCTCCGATACAACGGCACTGATTCCACTTTACGGCAAAGTGACGTTAACCTCTCGTCACCATCTTCAGGGTCTTATCGCACGCGCTCACGCTCCTCCTCCCCGATGGAGACGGGCCGGTGGGGCGCCCGACCCCACGTGGCCGGCATCCCACCTCAGCCGGTGCGCGCCAACCCTCACTTTCATTGCGCCACGGGGTTTTGCTTGCACCCTCTGACTCGCGCGTGCGTTAGACTCCTTGGTCCGTGTTTCAAGACGGGTCAGGTGGGTTGTCGACATCGCCGCAGACCCCTGGCGCCTTTTACGTGGGCCGAGCCCCGATCTGGAGACATGACGCGGTTGGGGCACACTAGGGACAGTCCGCCCCAGTGACACTTTGTCCACCGCCACGGGAAGCACCTTCGCCCCGAGCCTTTCCAAGCCGACCTATAGCCGGTCGTGGCGCACCGCCTCGTATGCGGGACTCCCCAGCCTGCAGTGTGTCGCTCACACCCTCCAGCTGGCTGTTAACGAGGGTCTTTAGACACAGAGAAGTACTCGTATCGGTACTCGGTATCGGAGAGTACCCAAATGTAAGTACTTGTACTCGGTCTGAAAAAAGTGGTATCGGTGCATCCCTACTACAAGGTGCCACCTGCTCACTAGGAGATGAACTAATACTCATTCACACACGGATGGCTCAGCCTTCAGGAGACATTTGGGGTTCGGTATCTCGCCCGAGGACACTTTGATCCCATACGGAGCGACTTGCTGACAAATGACCAATTAATGCCCGCTAAAGGCCGAGCGATCTGCCGACACGCCGTCGATGGTGAGCTGCCAGTCTGCATCTCTTTCTAGCTTCGTACGTTTTCTGAGCAAATTGTTTTCCAATTTTTATTAAATGATGCATTTCTTCTAATTACAAAACGAGTTTGATCATTTAAATCATAGTACTTCCTGCTGGGTTTAATTAGCTTCTCCACACGGCACTCTCACATCACCTTCGACAAAACACCAAATGAGGGAATATCTTTTGTAAGAATGAAGTTCATCCCTCCAGTAGAGACTTGGACTTAAACAAAGTCCTGTTAGATACGAGGGTAAAACTGGCTTCACTTCAGGTCATTTCAGATTTTCTTAACGCCTCTAAAAGACGATTAGTAGAGTAATTGTTCTCTTATTAGTTGGCAGACCTATTGTGTGCTAAAAGGCCTCGTGGGTTTTCTATTGTTTAAGGCTGAATTTCTTCCCGTCTTGAGTGATCCATTAACACAACAATGGTTTAGAGTCTATTAAATGTGACACGTGTGGGTTAGTGTTCAAAGACCAGATGATTGCTGCAACGTGTCTCTTGTTAGGGAGTTTGAAGTTGGTACCTTGTGGAGGTTTTGACTGCTAGTAGCACTAAGGAACAGTGTTTTTATGAGTTTTGTTTGTATCACACATGATGATACAAACTGAAAGTGAAAGTGTTGCTCCGTACGGAGTCTCAGCTCAGAGCAGCAGGAGTCAGATTTCACACAAACGGGACGAGAGAGAGTTGACAGACGAGACGACGGCGGAGGATTTGGTGTCGAAGCGAAAAGCAAACACACCTATTTGGCAATATTTCAGATTTAAACCCAACGCTATAAGTAGGAATGCACCGATACCAGTATCGGGTATCGGGTCCGATACTGTGCTCATGTACTCGTACTCGCAAAACGGCTCCGATACAACGGCACCGATACCACTTTACAGCAGCGTGACATTAACCTCTCGTCACCATCTTCCAGGTCCTATCGCTCACGCTCCACCTCCCCGACGGTGCGGGCGAGACGGGCCGGTGGTGCGCGGGTCGGGATCCCACCTCAGCCGACGCACGTCGTCCCTCACTTTCATCACACCACAGGGTTTTGCTTGCACCCTCTGACTCGCGCGTGCGTTAGACTCCTTGGTCCGTGTTTCAAGACGGGTCGGGTGAGTCGCAGACATCGCCGCAGACCCCTGGCGCCTTTTACGTACCTGGGGGCACGACGCGGTCGGGGCGCACTGAGGACAGTCCGCCCCGGTGACACTTTGTCCACGGCCCCGGGAAGCACCTTCGCCCCGAGCCTTTCCAAGCCGACCTAGAGCCGGTCACACCGTACTCGTATCGGTACTCGTATTGGCGAGTGCCCAAATGTAAGTACTTGTACTCGGCCTGAAAATAAGTGGTATCGGTGCATCCCTAGCTATAAGGGAACCATAACGTTAATGAGGTAATCGCCGTGTGGTGGACGGAGCGGTCACAGCTGGTGTGCGCGGCGAAGCACGGCCGAGTGGAAACCTGCAGCCGCGCAGCAAAAGCTCTAGTATCTAGTAACATCCCTAAAAGACCGATCACCTCATTATTTATTCCGTCAGGTTGAAATTAAATTTACAATAAATTTGATGCACAATTTTGTTCGTCCAGAATAAAGAAACTTCTCAGTTCTCTGTTTGTACCGACTGCTGATGACTTGAAGAGGAGTACGAGGGGGAGTTAAATGACCCTCGTCACACACACACACACACACACGCACACACACACACACACACACACACACACATGTACATATACATGCACACGCTGGTAGCTGATAGATAGTAATTGAGGGGAGAGCCTCTCTAGACCTCATTAAACAGAAATGTCTCCCGCAGCTGTAAAGAACCGGGGGGGTAGATCCGGCTTCCTCCGGCACACAAGACACACACTCAAGTATGCACACGAACACACACAAACACACACACACACACACACACACAAACACTGACGAGAGTAGGCGGTGTTAGAGGAGCTGCTGGTGACAGATTTATTGAAGATAAACCACAGACTGTAAAACTGTGACATGACGACGGTGTTGTTGTCTTGTTCCCCTTTTTTTTGGGACAAGGAAGAACAATCAATATTGGTAATACCAATAATTAAAATGACTTATTGATGGTTTTGCCCATAAAGAAACCTATTCTCCCTGCTGATTTAAACACGGTGAACTAAAAGGTGTACAATACAATCAATCGATTGAAAATGAACACAACCTTAAACATGAACAGCAGTAAAATGCAGCGTACACATCAATGCTGCAGTAATATTAATCCAAAAACACAATATAAAATACAGTGAAAGGGAACATTTTACTACACAATGAGTACTTTTACTTTTCATACTTTAAGTATTTCACTGATTATAGCAGGGGTCAGCAACCTTTACTGTCAAAGAGGCATTTTAGGCAAAAAAAAAAAAGAAATCTGCCTGGAGGACAGAAGAGACAATGTACTACGGAGTATTAGGTCCACATTGAGGGAAAAAACATCTGAGATTTACAGAATAAAGTCACAACTTTACGAGATAAAAGTCGTAATATTACGTGAAATAAAGTCACAACTTTACGAGATAAAAAAGTCGTAATATTAATATTACGACCTACAACAATGATAAATAAAAATTAAAATGTAAACAAATAAAAACAGTTATTCATTTCCATTTCTAAACATCTGGAGAGGAGCTAAAGAGCTAAAGAGAAGCTGGTTTATACCTAAATACTTTTACTTTAGTTCGGTTTTGAATGCAGGACTTTAGTGGTATTATAACTTTACTTCAGTAAAGTATCTGAGTACTTCTTCCACCTCTTAGTGTTATTTTTATGTTCAATATGTTGTGTTCTTCAGCTGCTTTCAATAAAACCAAAGAGCGTAACGTTATAATATCTAATATAACCTCCTACCTCCCACAGTCACCGCCCTGTTCCACTACGCTTTATTGAGATGACCAACATTTTGTTGAACCATTATGAGTCGCGTCCTCTAGTTCAAGGTCGAGCGCCCGCTTTGTTTTGGAACAAGCAAACCCCTCCAGAGCTTTATTAATGAGGACTTCCCTCCGGCCGTCCTGCAGAAGTAGGATGCTGCACAGGAGAGAGGATTTACTGCCAATACAGGAGCAGCGTGTAGCGGCGTTAAGAGTCCACCTGCCCACACACTCATCACTCCTACACTACTCAGCCCTGTTTTCACACATCGCTGCTGCATCTCGAACAACTAGTGACCATTTCATCTGTAGTAACGTGGAGCAGTTTGTATGGAATAAAAGCAGCTCAATTAATGAGCAATAAATACACATTTGAGCATTAAATCTGATGACAAACCATTCTGTGATGCTGATTAATGATGAAATACATCATTAAAATAGGGATAAGAGATTTATTTCTTCACATTGTGTGTCCTATGTAGTGATTTTAATCCTCTCTAGAGATGATTTTTGTTCTCCAACCCTATAATATCTGTTTTTTAAGCACATTTGTTGTTTTTTGTTCTCCTTAATCATTTTAAGGTTACATCTAGGCTGGCAGCTTTTTGTTTTAAGAGGCATCTGTGTGTTTGCATGTGCTTGTTTCCTGTGAAACGGTCGAACATTTGGTGATGATTACTGTGTTTCTGTGTCTCTTATGAAGCGTCTCTTGTAATTTGGAGCTGGCTAACTTCCCTTAATTAAAGAGGAACTGTGTTTTTATCACTCACATCCCACTGGAATATTAATTGTTTCCCATTTGTGCACTGATTTGTCATTATTTATGATTCTGCTGTGACAAAAAATGGTCCGATGTAGAAGGACAATGTAGTAAAGTTATTCACAGATCATTCTGTCCCTCAAGACGGTTGCTCATATGAAGACTGCTCAAGGTTTAGGGAGGGTGATTTTTAGATGGTTTCCTAAGCACAGATGTCTGCATGCATGTTAAAATGACGGACTATGTGGTGCTGACAAGGTGTGAAAAACATATTCATGAAGTACGTAAGGAAATGTGTGACAGCAGCTGTTCGTCCTGCTGGAATCAGCTTTGTGCTCGAGATGAGAAGAATGACAACACTGTCGTTTCTGTGGGTAAAGGGGGAATCAGCTAACCTGGTTCTGTCCAAACAAGGGATGCACCGATACCACTTTTTACAGACCGAGTACAAGTACTTACATTTGGGTACTCACCGATACCGAGTACCGATACGAGTACTTCTCTGTGCCAAAGTATCAGTGAATCAGTATCCTCCAGATCAGTGAATGTAAATGGGTTCTATGGGTACCCACGAGTCTCCCCTTTACAGACATGCCCACTTTATGATCATCACATGCAGTTTGGGGCAAGTCATAGTCAAGTCAGCACACTGACACACTGACAGCTGTTGTTGCCTGTTGGGCTGCAGTTTGCCATGTTATGATGTGAGCATATTGTTTCTGCTAAATGCAGTACCTGTGAGGATTTCTGATCAATATCTGTCATTGTTTTGTGTTGTTAATTGATTTACAATAATAAATATAAACATACATTTCCATAAAGCAGCATATTTGTCCACTCCCATGTTGATAAGAGGATTAAATACTTGACAAATCTCCCTTTAAGGTTCATTTTGAACAGATAAAACATGTGGACATTCATGCAATTAAGCACGATTAAATATTTTTCAGACTTTTTTTCAGACAGTTGTCGGAGATTTGTCGTACTTTTTTCAGACATATTTTGGAAATTTTTTAGACATTTGTTTTTACTTTTTCAGACATTTGTTTTTACTTTTTCAGACATTTGTTTTTAATTTTTCATACATTTGTCGGACATTTTTCAGAGTTTTTTTCTGATATTTTTCTGACATTTTTTTTGGACTTTTTTCTACTTTTTTTTTCGACATTTTGAACAGATAAAAAATGTGCGATTAATTTGCGATGAATCGAGGTTAACTATTTTAATCGATTGACAGCCCTAGTGTATGTAGTAGGCATTACAATAAGAGCCTGTTAGAACTGGTTTCAAAATAAAAGCGACCAAGAACTGATTTCAAAATATTCCGGTGAATGAGCAATTTTAAATAAATTCAACAAGTCTGTCAATAATAAAGAAAGAAATTATAAACTAATAAATATTAAATAACACATAAAATGAATGATAACTAAAAAACTACCACCTGCAAACTGTATTTCAGAGAAACAATTAATTTCAATTGTGTGAATAATTAGTTAGACTAATTAAAAATACATTTCCAATGACCAATCTGACTTCAGTATGACGCCGCCTCAGAGTGTTCAGATTAGTTTGCTAGAATTATCACGTTTTTAAGGTCATTAAATGGTTAAATTAAACATGTTATTTTAGAGAAAATATAAAAATATTGAGATATCGTATATTGCGATATAGCCTAAATATTATTTATAAGGCCTAGTCTCCGACGTTGTGGGACATAGCGGTTCATATTATGGCACCTCGTCTTTTCATTCAATAAAAGAGGTCCATTAGCGTTCAACCAGCGGGATGAAGCTGTATTCACGCAGCACGCTCTTAAGTATATCCGACAATATGTTCCTCTTTTCTGCTTTAATTAGAACATCAGAGGTCACGGCCGGACCAGACCCGGCAGATGCTTCGGCAGCGAAGCACTGCAATGTCACAGAGGGGATGTTCACTGTGTTGTACGGACGACGGAGCTCAAACTGCAGCGAGCAAACGTTAGACGGTTTCTGTCACTTCACAGCAGACGAATCAGACCATCCATCCGCTCTCAAGTCCCACATGGACCGTCTCAGAACGAAGTGACCTCCTTTCTGAGCTGAACTAGTTTCAAACACACAATGCTCTCGTCACATTCAACGGACATAAAACAACAGGAGACACCGCTCTGGTGAAATCATCCTCTCCTCCACTTTAAAGAAATCATTACAGTGAGCAGACGAAGCTTTAAATGAAAGTCAACATGCACTCAGAGAGAGAGAGAGAGAGAGAGAGAGAGAGAGAGAGAGAGAGAGAGAGAGAGAGAGAGAGAGAGAGAGAGAGAGAGAGAGAGAGAGAGAGAGAGAGAGAGAGAGAGAGAGAGAGAGAGAGAGAGAGAGAGAGGGAATGTTTGCATGGACTTTTTTGAAAGTCCTAGTTTTCCACACTACCATCTGTCTGTCCACTGGCTCGTCACTGTTTAATCAGAGCAATATGAAGCCAGGAGAGTTGATCCCCTTGGAGATACTCATCCTCCTAGGCTTCTGGGAAGTAACTGTACGGCTTTCTGGAGCACCTCTGAAACATTGAGGCTGCCTGAGGCTCCGTCAGCCTCTGTCAGCCTCCGTCAGCCTCCGTCAGCCTCCGTCAGCCTCCTTTTAGGGGTTTTCTGTGACTTTGAGGCATTCTGTCTTAGAGAAACACTGGAGAGTGGAAGTATTGTGAAGATGCTTATCAACGTGTTTTGGGGTGTTTTAACTTCATCCATCCTCGTCCAGTTTTTTCTCAGTCCAGTCATCCATCTCCTCTTTTGCCTCCTCGCTCCGGTCTGGGCTATCCAAGCCTTTAGAAATTAGTTGCAGGAGTAATCCTTTAATCAGAGTTGTCTCGCTGGGATTAGCACAGACAGAAGCCAGCCTCAGTCACTGCCCTCCGCCACCACTGGCAACTGTTGAGCCGGCACTATTTGATTCACATCCTCCGACCAGAACAACCATGAAACAATGATGGTAAACAACATGTGACTGTAGTCAGTATAATGAACTCTTTGTTCTGTTCCATCAGAGAAGAAGTTTCCTTTATAAAGAAAGACTCTTCATGTTAGACCGTTGTCGTTTTATTTGTGTTGAATAATAGTAGTCAGGGCACCATGGCTAAAACGAAATGCTCACCTGGATGTACATTGACATCATTTGATGTACCCTCCTATAACTGGGGAGTAAAGTCTGTCCCAGCATGCACTGGGGCAGGGCCAGAGACACACACACACTCAGTCAGGAGCGTTTTAGAGTCTCCTGTTCACCAGAGACGTGGGAGGAAAGCCGAGCACCCGGAGGCAAACTATGCAAATACAGAGAGAACATGCAAACTCCACACAGACAGGAAACTACAGCCCCTCTTGTTGTGCAACAAGCCGTTACGCTGCTACAGTGAGACACACAGATGTTACTGCTGACAAAGGGACACTGAAGAGCAGACTGGAGCGGAAATCGACATGTACGTTACATGTTGCAGGACATTCGTAGGAAAAAGCACGAAAAATACGTTATATTTCACAAACTGCTGTGAGACTGTGTTGCAACTAGGGATGCACCGATACCACTTTTATTCAGACCGAGTACAAGTACTTACATTTGGGTACTCGCCGATACCGAGTACCGATACGAGTACTTCTCTGTGCCAAAAGACCCTCGTTAACAGCCAGCTGGAGGGTGTGAGCGACACACTGCAGGCTGGGGAGTCCCGCATACGAGGCGGTGCGCCGCGACCGGCTCTAGGTCGGCTTGGAGAGGCTCGGGGCGAAGGTGCTTCCCGGGGCCGTGGACAAAGTGTCACCGGGGCGGACTGTCCTCAGTGCGGGGGCTCGGCCCACGTAAAAGGAGCCAGGGGTCTGCGGCGATGTCTGCAACCCACCCGACCCGTCTTGAAACACGAACCAAGGAGTCTAACGCACGCACAAGTCAGAGGGTGCAAGCAAAACTCTGTGGCGCAATGAAAGTGAGGGCCGGTGCGCACCGGCCCGCCTCGCCCACAGCGCCGGGGAGGTGGAGCGTGAGCGCATGCGATAGGACCTGAAAGATGGTGACGAGAGGTCAACGTCACGCTGCCGTAAAGTGGTATCGGTGCCGTTGTATCGGAGCCGTTTTGCGAGTACGAGTACATGAGCACAGTATCGGACCCGATACCGGTATCGGTATCGGTGCATCCCTACTCGTGACTATTTCACACACTGCCGTGAGACTGTGTTTCAATAGGATGTAATTTATGATGCTTCAGTACCAATGATGTTGCACGAGTTATTACAATTATATGAATTACTTTTCTTAAAAAGAGTTGAGTGAAACAGCTGCAGCAGCAAGAGGGACTCTTACTTACAGTCCGTTGTTGGTGCATGGTTTATAATATATATATATATATATATATATATATATATATAACTCTGGACTGTAGGCTACAGACTGGAGAAGCACCAGTCTTTCCAGCAGTGGCTCACATTGATGTCTCTAAAACAGGCGCCTTAATTAATTTCAGCTCTGGAGAGGCCCCATTTTTGGAAGTGCAATGACCTTCAAAAGTGTGCAGTGTCCTCCTTTCCCTCTCACGGCGTTATGGATCGACACTTCTGCAGAAGCTGTTCCACTCTGCTGCTGCTGCTGCTGCCGCTGCTGCCGGCCCGTCTTTGTTCACACAAGGTGCCCATAATTCAAATGATGAGTCATATGCTTGTGGAACTGAATGCAAAGCAGTGCAGCTCACATTATAGTGCAGGATCTCTACCTGTCTGACCTTGAGAAGAGTAGCTGAAAGCTGCTGAATTAGGTGGAGAGAAGGGCAAGTTGAGCTTAAAGCTATACCACGCACAGAATCATTAATTTACCTGAGTGTGAAAGAGTTCCTGGAGAAAAGGTCAAAGAGTCGTACTGCTGGATGTCATCACGGTAAAAACTTTATTAAATTAATTTTACACTTTACAAAAATTATAATAATGTAAGGCTGTATAATGAACAATAATGAGTATACAAAGTATTATAGGTATTAAAACTACTAAGTATGAAAACTACAAAGAGACGCTAAATGACTACAAAGAGATGCAAAATGACTACAAAGAGATGCAAAATGACTACAAAGAGATGCAAAATGACTACAAAGAGACACATGACTACCAAGAATGTTTGGTCTTTTCACTAATCCCAAGAAAAGACCAAGAACCAACTATGAATTGATCCTACTAATACCTATTTCCTGTTATAATAATGTACGGCTGTATGAGGAACAATAATGAATTAAATCATATCGTAGTATAAAGAACACCAAAAAACACATTTCAGAACAGTTAGTTAGTTGTTAAAGAAAAACAAAAATATATGTACAAGGAATATATACAGTTACGTAAATATATATAACTATCTTAAGTCTTATATAAACAGTATATGTGATAAAGCTGTTTCGGTGCGGAGCACGACAGCCAGACTCTAAAATAGTGAAACGATTACATAAGAAATGAGCTGCTTTAAAAACGCTTCTATGATTTTAATTACGAGGTAAGGATTTTAAGTTTAATTCAAGTTTGTGGAGCATTACGGGGTCGAGGTCACATTTATTTAGGAGACGTTTCACAACAGCTGTTTTCTGCCAGTATCACAATCAACCGTCATTTTCATCCTCTAAGCAATTTAATACTCGGTTAAAAACAGCTGGTCGGGACGGGATCAAGTCAGGACGTTGAGGCTTGAAGTGACTTTTCTCTTTGCAACCAAAACGTTTCCCTTTTGACAGCCTTAAAGGAAATCTTTTAACTGTGTTGTTCTAGATGTTGTAGAATATCAAAGATATGATAAATGATAAATGAATCAATTACAGAGGAAGTGATTGAATCTTGGCTGTTTTTCACCAACAAGGCTGCAGCAGAGAGGAAGAACAGGCTGAGGGACAGGAGAGGTGTTCAGGTCAAGGACGACCATATTCTACAAATCACCTGCAAAATGACACTCGAAGAGATGCTTACCAACCACAAAGAGATGCAAAATGACTACAAAGAGATGCAAAACGACTACAAAGAGACACAAAACAACTACAAAGAGATGCAAAATGACTACAAAGAGACACAAAACAACTACAAAGAGATGCGAAACGACTACAAAGAGACACAAAACAACTACAAACAGATGCAAAACAACTACAAAGAGATGCAAAACGACTACAAAGAGACACATAACCAAAAAAGTCACAAAATTACTACAAAGAGACACAAAACAACTACAAAAAAATGAAAAACGACTACAAAGAGACGAAAAATGACTGCAAAGAGACACAAAACAACAACAAAGAGATGCAAAATGACTACAAAGAGACACAAAACAACAACAAAGAGATGCAAAACGACTACAGAGAGACAAAATGACTGCAAAGAGACACAAAACAACACTAAAGAGACACAAAACGACTACAAAGAGACACAAAACAACCACAAAGAGACACAAAATTACTACAAAGAGACACAAAACAACAACAAAGAGATGCAAAACGACTACAAAGAGACAAAACAACGACAAAGAGACACAAAATGACTACAAAGAGACACAAAACAACAACAAGGAGACACAAAACGACTACAAAGAGACACAAAACAACAACAAGGAGACACAAAACGACTACAAAGAGATGCAAAATGACTACAAACTGAAGCTGTAATCATGATTAATCATGGACAATCATGCAATTAATGAAATATTTGAATCGATTGACAGCCCTAGTTTTCCCCAAAACTGTCAAACTATTCCTTTAAAGTGCAGGATTAAATATGGAAAGTGAAACATGCATTGGGCGAGAAGAGACGGGATGTTTTTGGCAGACAAACAGCTGCTAATTTGACTGTTTGAATGTGGAATCGATGACACTTGAGCTGCTGGAGATGTGGCAACACTAACGTTTTATAGCTCGCGCAGAGACATCGCTGTTATTTATGTGAAATTGGTTGAATTAAAAAAGGAGCTTCCAGAGATAGTTCAGGTCAGGGCATGATGGGGCTCTCACCAATCCACCACTGATCCAGCTGGTAGATTACATAATAGCGCCTTAAGGCTTTGTGCAGAGCGGCGCTGGGCCTGCTCTCAAACCTCAGTGGGAATCACATGTAACTTCCCCAGTCTCTCTGTGTGGAGGCTGAGCAGAGGGCTGCAGGCTGATCTGGAAACTGACTACACCACAACAGACACACAACCAGTTCAAAACAACATGACACATGCAAAGCTTTACGCCTTGCAGTGTGTCACCTCTCATGTCTTGTTGGAACGGTACACCCGCTGCCTACACAACGCTCACAGATGCACTGCAGGTTGTGTGGAGGTTGTTGTGTTTTTCTAATTTTATGGCGGATTAGACACGCCTCTCTGCAGCCAACATTGTGCACTTCATGGTAAGTGGAACACGCAGCAGCACTCTGTGACGTCCGCAGTCACAGTCGCTCCATCATTTCCACGCCGTTTGAAGTGCACCGCGTTACATCAGCAGAGCGCCCGAAAAAACATCCAGAGGTGTACTTAAGGTTAGAACTGCTGAGAGGGGGAACACACTTATTTTTTTGTTGACATCTGCTGGTCCTCAGCTGCCGGCGAACCACGCTGTTCACATTTCACCGTTTACTGGAGATGAGCTCGTCTTGTAACGTGGTCAGTGAGACACAGCGGTGGAGGAAGTATTCAGAACATTTACTTAGGTAAAAGTACTAATGCCAGACTTTAAAAATACTCCAATGCAAGTCAAATTCATGCATTAAAAATGTTACTTAAAGGTCCCATATTGTAAAAAGTGAAGTTTTCATGTCTTTTATATTATAAAGCAGGTTTAAGTGTTATATAAATACTGTTAAACTATCAAAACGCTCAATATAAGGAGAAATACACACACAGCCCGTATTCAGAAATTGTGCGTTTGAAACAAGCCGTTAGGATTTCTGTCCATTTGTGATGTCACAAAAAACAATATTTAGACAATTACATGGTTTTAAACGTAAACATTATAATTTCCTGTTGCAGTGTATGTAAATAACATCAGCTGACAGGAAGTAAACATGGACCCACACTGTTGCCTAGCAACGCAATTCCGTTGCAATTCCGTTGAAATGCACTAAAACGGAGCGTTTCAGACAGAGGGTAAATACAGGTATATTCAGGTAGACAGTATGAGGAAAATAAAGTTGTTTTTTTAACATTACAGCATGTAAACATGTTCTAGTAGAAACACAAAATACAAGTATGAACCTGAAAATGAGCACGATATGGGACCTTTAAATAAAAATATGTAAAAATCTTGATCAACTTTAAAGCAACAATACAAAGTTTTTTCATTGTTTTAGCTAATATACAGTACTGTACTTAAAAACGGGTTGAGGTACTGGGGTATTTACATTTTGTGAGAGTTTCTACTACATTTAAGATATTTTATTTTAGCTCCTCTGTTGTCGAAAACTAGATTTCAGTTTTTATTTTTGACCAAATACAGTATTTTTCACATTGAAGTATTACAATGTGAGTTTAGTACTAGTAGTAGGATTAAAGTACTAATACAACACTGTAAGAATACTCAAAAGAGACGCAAAATGACTACAAAGAGATGCTAAACGACTACAAAGAGACGCAAAATGACCACAAAGAGACGCAAAATGACCACAAAGAGACGCAAAATGACTACAAAGAGATGCAAAATGACTACAAAGAGACATACAACGACCAAAAAAGTCACAAAATGACTTACTGTTTTAAGTAAAAGTCCCGCATTGAAAATGTTCCTTAAGTAAATATATGTAAGTATAATCAGTAGAGGACAAATCTTGATCAACTTTAAAGCAACAAAACAAAGTTTTTTCATTGTTTTAGCTAATATACAGTACTGTACTTATATACGGTTGAGGTACTGGGGGGCATTTACGTTTTTTGAGAATTTAAATTTAATTAATTAAATAATTAAATCATGTTTATTTCTGATTAGAACAACTTAAAAACATCTAGATCAGTAAAATGTAACACACACGTTAATGCAGCAGTAATATTAATCCAGAAACATCTCGGAGAGCAAAAAGGTTTTTACCCTTTTTTGGACATTTGGAGCCGTTTAGATGAATTATCAGTGAATTCCTTCAGTACAGCTCATCATCAGATGAACAGACTACAGCGCCACATGGTGTGTGTGTGTGTGTGTGTGTGTGTGTGAAGAGACAAATTAATTCATCAAAGTCATTTGAAAGCCATCTTGAGAGCGAAGCAGCAGTGAAACGCTCTGATTTAAAGGTTACTGCCGCTCTGTGTGTTATGTAATCCTGTTATGCCCTCTTGAGAATACTGTGCTCACATAACAGCAGTTGTTAGAAACACACTAAAGTCCAATTTCCTGTGACCACATTTTGTAAAAATTGGATATAAAAAATAAATAACTATATCTGTGGGATTGGAAACAGCCAGAGGATTTTCCCAGAGACGTCTCCAGCTCTAATATGAGGACTGTCTGGAAGGAGACATCCTTCATCAGTGGATCTCCTCTCTCACCTCCGCTTGGCTCGGAACAGGTTCAATATTTAGAAGAACCGAGTGGGAGCTCGTTCTGCGGGTTTGGCAACAGGACGACTGACACCATTGACTGTCAGTCACTCGCTTCTGTGTTGCCATGGAAACAACCCTGTTGCTCCACTCCGGGGCTAATTCTGTAGAAAAAGAACGAGCTTGTAGAAAGCAAAGAAAGACATGGCTGCATGCATGAGTCATCTGCTCACACATACACTCAGAGCTCTGCAGGTTTTCTCACTGCGAGCAGCCTGTCAAAGCTTCGCCGCACCATTATTGTAGCTAAACGCACCCCGTGAGAGGACAAAAGCAACGGCACACTGTGGTGAAGACCGCGGGAGGAGGAGGAGGAGGTAACCACCTCTGACTCCAGCAAGCACAGCTCTACAGCCAGGGCACATTTCAACCCGGGGGGGTTATGATGAGAGAATTAGACGTAAACGATTAATCAACTATTCTGATAATCAAGTCGTTTTTTAAGCAAACATACCAAATATCTTTCTTCAGCATTTTAACTGATTAACGCTATCGGTTAACAGCCCACCTTTAGAGGCGGCGCCGGAGTTGCAGGACACAGGAAGTCGGCTCCGGTCTCTCCAGCTCGCTTGAGCGGAGCGGAGGAGTTGTAGTTTCGTAGCATTTATTCACCAACAAATAAACTGTCCACACACTGCTACACCTACGTCACAGCTAGAACGCCACCAACAACCTCACACTCACCGCCAACACACACACGGTCTGTTGGAAACTCACTAAAGTTACGCAGACTACGTGTGCGGCGGCGAGCACGAAGCCTTCGGCAATGCTAGAGCTGCTAACGTAGCACAAACACACACACTGTTTGTTGGACAATCGCTAAAGTTCTGCCGGGCAGACACACAGCTGACAACCTGCTAAACTAAACTAAATGTGCGGTGGAAATTTTTACTGGGAAAGTGGCTGCATGTCCGCGACACTACACGCAGCATCGTAGCTGCTAAGTTAACGCTCCCGGACGGTGAACTGGAGACTCCCGTCAACCAATATCTGTTGTGCTCCTGCAGCTGGTGCACCGCTGCATGCGAGGCACAAATCTTGTCGGTTAATAATCGGTTAACGAGGGTCGGTTATCGGTTACGAACATTTTTCAAAATGAGCATCCCTAATTCCTACTAAGCTGTTTACATGACTAATGAAAATGAATATTCCAGTAATATGGCTGTTTAAAAATCAGTCGTGCATACTCCGATTAACGTGAAGCGCCTACATGGCGTCCGTCCTCCGGTTACGCCATCAAAGGTCTAGTGTGTAGGATCTGGCGGTATCTAGCGGTGAGGTGTGGGGATTGCAACCAACTGAAGCCTCTCCCGTGTGCCAAGCGTGTTGGAGAGCTACGGTGGACGACGTGAAAACCCGAATGTCCCTCTCTAGAGCCGGTGTGTAGAATGTGTGTGTACGTGGGAAGTGAGTAGTGAAGCAAGAGAGAGAGGGAGCGGCAGCGGCGACGGCAGCGAGTAACGCTTCCTTCATAATGTTTATAAGTAGGCATGTTTCTCCTTCCGACCAGAGATGTTGGCTTTTCTTTTGGGCATGCATCTCTATTCCAGTCTTTCAAACTGTCGGCTAGAGCTGAACATAAACAGGTAAGACGCCGTGTGTCGCAAACTGCCGTAAAAAACACGATTGTATTCTGAATGTGCTGTATACATGTCCAAGGAAGAATGAATAATATCGGCACATCCCACGTGTCTTAAGACCTTTACACACCAGGGACGTGACAAATAAACAACACGAATATGCGAAACACTCGCCTGTGAACGTTATACGTCAAAAGCTTTTATTGTGAAAGGTAAGAGCGGAAGGAGTGGATCTGGTGTTCGCCGCCTTTCTCAAGGTTGAAAGGAGTTATACAATTTGCCGTCTTGGTTCGGACTACTGGGACGCCGTGTTGTTGTTGTTTCACAAATATAGGCGCCACTCAACCCGTTCCGCACAACGTGATTGGTTGATGCCTTTAGCTCAGAAAAATCAACCTTATGAGCTGTTTTTTGTCAACAAAATAAGACATTTGAAGACGTCACCGATGGACTAGTCTTTTTACTAGTCTAATGCAGTTTAGCATCTACCCAGAGGTAATGTAAGTCAGTTAAATAAGAGGAAGACAGAAGAGAAGACGCAGAGTTTGGTGAAGAAGAGCGTCTCTCTCTCTCTCATCACTACGAATGTGTGATTTAGCCGACCAGTTGAACCAGTGCCGGTCTCCTCTAGTCAGTCGTGTTGTTGCAGTGTGATGGTGCGAACTGAGATTAAGCTCTCCTTTAATCCTCCTCCGCTCCACATGACCTCACTGTGATGCACGAGCCACAGGGAACCGCCATTGGTGCGCCGCGTGTTCTCCTGTGTGACCTGCAGCCAATCAGAGGCTCTCGGCTCAGCATCCACCCCCACAGGGCAGCCAGTGGTGGAGCGAGTGAGGACGGAGAGACGGAGAGAGAGAGAGAGAGAGAGAGAGAGAGAGGGAAACGTTTCTATGAATGGAAACATGGAGGAGAGGACACTGTGATGAACAAACCCAAATACTGAGATAAACCCTCCCTGCCTCCTCATCTCTCTCATCTCTATCTTCTCTATTTCGTCTTTTATCTCCAGCATACTCTCACTTGTTATACATCTCTTTTCATTTTTATAGCATCTAGTATAATGTAGTATAAAGAGACAATGACTAGCCTTTGGTATGCATCTAAAATTAAAATACATAGAAATACTTTAAATGTAGTGCTCTGTGCAAATACTTAATTAATAATGTGTACGATTCTCTGGAAAATACTGCAGAGGTCAAGAAAATCTAACAGATGACATTGAGGAAAAATATATAAACGTGATGCTTTTGTACAGCAAACAGAAGTTACATAAAATAATACTATACTTAATTTAATCCAATTTAAAGGATAGGTTCACAGTTTTTAAGACAGTTGTAACGCAATACTCACATGTCTACATGTACATTTAAAGGGACTGTTTGTAAGAATCAGAAATGTCTTGTTAACAGCTTCACCTGTGGCCGTTAAGTCAACGAAAGTCAGCGTCCTGTTGCTGGCGCTTGTGCTCGCTCTACATAGACATGAAGGAGCATCGCTCAACACAGTGAGGAGACACACGTCAGCTAAAAGCACAATATCACTCTATATTTCAGCTGCTTGGCAGTAATGTTAGCTGACCAGACCAAGGTCTCCCCATGAATCACTGCTGATCCTAGTGTTGGCTTTTCCTGCTTCAGCGCAGGCTGAAGTAGCGGGGCTCCGCAGCGAGTAACGTTATCGTCTCCGCCCGCAGCCGGAGTGAACAGGGAGACACCGGCACCCGGTCAGTAACGAGACGATAACGTTTCTCTCTGCAGAGCCCCGTCACTTCACAAGACACGGGAAACCTCTGTTGGTCTGGAGGAGCTGCAGCAGTTATTTCTGCACAAACGTCCACTGAACATTCACTAGATATTCTCAGAGCTAAACTAACTCTTCTGCAGTGTGGAGTGAGCAGCATGCACGTGAGAGGTGGAGCGAGTACGCGAGAACGCACGCGGCTTGTATGAGTGAAGGCAAGCAGGCAGAGGAGCAGTGACTCCGGCCACACGCGAGCGCGCATATGTGCGCTCGCGTGTGGCCGTTACATTTACGTATACGCTTAAAAGGTTACAAACAGTCCCTTTAAATAGTTTTTGGTCTGTATTATCATTCTTTCCTAATTAAATCCAATGTAAAGAGATGGGGGACAAAATATACAGTCATTGTTCTGTGCAAAAAATAAAAAATAAAGTTTAACTGAAGCTAATATCTGCATTCAGACCGACATTAACCCTGCCTGCCTAAATGCAGCTAAGTTGACTAACTTTACCCTTTACCCGTGGTTAGGAAACCCAAGAAGACAAGGGGTTGTTTTAACGAGCATAAGTGTTATTTCTATAATCTGTTCTAGCTCTTTTTAAACGTACACAACAGTATCTATTACCGATTGTTAATTATATGTGTATCCAGTTTCAGATGTCATACACACATTGTTTTGTACAACTAACAAAACATCTGTGATAGTTTTAAAACCTGACACTGGATCAAAATAACCATCTTTAATATGGGTCAATAAATAACCCGACTAATATTTAGCACTGGGTCAAAACAACCCATTGAGCTGGGTAAAGTTAACTCAGTATCGACCCACATTTTAACCTCTCCTCGTATTCTCCTCAACATATTTCCCCCATATAGCTGCCGTATCTTCAAGGAGGTTATGATGGTTCCTGCCTTATGGGGGCATGCTTTAACTGCTCTGTTCCTGATGTTTCTCTCGAGCCCTTGACACAGTTTGAGAAACAAAATCAAGGACCCGACGAAGAAATAAGTTTCTAGAGTGAGGAGAGGAATTACTGGATCCACAGATCTCTGGTCCAGATAACCTGATTTCTGATGCCGACAGCGGCTGCAGCTGTTTAAACATGTTAATCTAAGGACGACACTTTTAACAAGAATAACCCAAATCTATTGCTACACTACGAGCCATTTGGACATTTATTACGGAAGCCCTGAAAGGCAGGCGAGAATTTTTTTTTCTTTCTGATGATCCATTTTCTAAGTCTGATCACATTTATTTTCTCTCCTGTGTTTATAAATTTTTTTTCTTTTTCGTTTCATAATGATTTAATTTATTTAAATGCTGTCGATGTATAATCTCTGATATAAAGACGACATACTAAAAATTAATTTAAAGAGATTCTCAACTCGTCTTCTTTTATCTTAGAAAAGGTCAGATTAAGAATATTTATGATTGTTTTAAGAACAGCAAATCATTAAAAATAAACACAACGTGTTAAACTTTATTTACTTTATTATTTATTTGATTGCACATTTTATTTAATCTGTTATTAATTAATTTATAGTTATTTATTTGTTATTTTTTTTTATTTTTTATTGATTAATTTTACATTACATATATCTATTTTATTTATATTATAAATAGTTATTTATTTGTTATTTTTTTGTAGTTTTTATTGATTAATTTTACATTACATATATTTATTTTTTGTTATTTAATTTAATATATTATTTACATATATATTTATATATAGTTATATAGTTATTTTAGACCAAAAAAAAGGAATTTAGAAAGATTATCCTGGCAAAAAAAATTCCACACAGGGGAGAAAATAATTTAGATCGGACTCAGGAAATGGATCACCAGAAAAAACAAATCTCGCTTGCCTTCCATGGCTTCCGTAGACCATGCATATTTTTCTAACTGGAGATTTTCCACCTTTAAAGTCACTGAAGCTGGCCCTAGTTGTAAATCATGAAGTATGAGATCATCTAATATGAACCTTATTTCTAAGGATACTGATCCGTTCACATCTCATGTTAACACCAGGTGTGAATTACTCTCCATCCCTGACTCTTTATTGTTGAAATGTTTGTGCATGATGCGGAAAAAACCCGTCACAAAGGGTCTGGATATATTCTAGTATGGTGTCAGGAGGGAAGTGAGTAATTGCCTTTAATACATTTAACTATTTCTGTGTATGAGATGGTTGTCAGTGGAGTTATTTGTAGTTTCTGTGGTTGCTATGGAGAGAGGAATATTCCCTGTCGAGTCTCAACTTTACATTTGAACTTTTTCCAACACTACAAGAGGCAGATTATTACTGCAGATATGAAAAGTGACAAAAGCAGAGACCTTTAGCAGTGTGTTTATAAAGAAATAACACATTAAATGCAATAAAAAACAACATAAAACAAAGTGAAGTGTTTTATAACTGTGTTAACTTCGGAGCTGCTCTAACAGCAGCTGCTTGTGAAGTTGTTTGTTTTCGTTGCGCTAAATTATAAAACGTCATCCTGTTTTTATCCTGAAGGGTTCATATTAAAACTTAAAAGTGTTGCTAAATTATGTATTATTTTGGGGAAGTAAATATGTTTTCATGTAGAATTTGAAGATGTTTTGTTTCACCAGGAAGTTTAGTGATTGTTTTATTTTACAAACTCTATTTGCTGTTTTTACTTCCTCCTCTTTTTATTCAGGGGTTTTTCTCTGGGAAAGCACAGCGAGGATTTATGCAAGAGAGACACTGTGAAGGCTTTGTTTCTCTTCCCACTACAGTTTCACCAACTTTGCATGCTGAACAGATGACCTCAGAGGTCTGGCAGGCCCGTACATGATGAAGCATCACAGAGAGATGCTGTGAAACAAAACCACCGACAAGAATTTATAATCAAATACTGAAATTAACCAGAAGCCAACGGAGAGATGTAATGATTTAGCGGAAATACTCTGACGCTAGTACGTCGTAGTCAAACACAAACATCATCTCTTCGTCTGTTAGTTATCAGGAGCAGAGCTGAATTCATTAAAGATGTTGAAGCTGTCCTTTTACATAAGAGCCACAGAGGCCCTTTTCACACTGAATACACAGCCTTTAATTGTAGAATACGTCCCTGTGTTGTACTCAGCCAGCCCCACATTTATTTAAGTAAATTAAATGCACCGCAGTGACTATTTCAAGTGTGCAAAATCACACCGTCCATCCATCCATCCAGCTTGTTATTGCTGCACTGCTACATAAATTAAATTAATATGAACCAGCAAGAGCTCCATTTACAGTCGTGCAAATTAAAATATTAACACATAACATGTCCAGAAAGATGGTGTTGTGTTCAGCGGGTAAATCTTGGGATGCATTTTATTTTAACAGAATAATAAATGTCAGTGCCAGTTTGTTGTTCCACCACTTCATATTTTATAATATTAGAGCTGTCGATTAAAATATTTAATCCTGATTAATCACACATTTTTATTTGTTCAAAATGAACCTTAAAGGGAGATTTGTCAAGTATTTAATCCTCTTATCAACATGGGAGTGGAGAAATATGCTGCTTTATGCAAATGTATGTATATATTTATTATTGTAAATCAATTAACAACACAAATCAATGACAGATATTATCCAGAAACCCTCACAGGTACTGCATTTAGCATAAAACAATATGTAAAAAAAAGTGGGCATGTCTGTAAAGGGGAGACTCGTGGGTACCCATAGAACCCATTTACATTCACACATCTGGAGGTTAGAGGTCAAGGGACCCCTTTGAAAATGGACATGACAGTTTTTCATTGCCAAAATTCAGCGTAAGTTTGGAGCGTTATTTATCCTCCTTCACGATAAGCTAGTATGTCATGGTTGGTACAGATGATTCATCAGGTTTTCTAGTTTCATATGATACCAGTATCTTCCCTCTTTCAGGCTTTAAAGAATGTCCGAAAAATATCCGAAAAATGTTAAAAAAATATTCAAAACACGTCTGAAAAAAGTCCGAAAAATATCCCAAAAATATCAGAAAAATGTCTGAAAAATGCCAAAAATTTGCGCAAGTTTGGAGCGTTATTTATCCTCCTTCTTGACAAGCTAGTATGACATGGTTGGTACCAATGGATTCATCAGGTTTTCTAGTTTTTCAAGCTTTAAAATTGAGCCCGTGTTAAAGAAATTAGTGGCGTTAAAACGAATTTGCGTTTTTATTGCGAATTGCAATGTCCGTTATTTGATTGGTTAGTGCACCACTACATCCACACTGAAATATCTAGACAACTATTGGATGGATTGCTGTGAGGTTTCGTACGGACATTCATGGTCCCCAGAAGATGAACCCTAATGACTTTGGGGATCCTCTGACGTTCCCTTTAGCGCCACCATGAGGTTGATGTTTGTGGTTTTGAGTAATAACTTTGTTGCTCCTCTGACTTTTCGTGTAGCGCCGTCATCAGCTCAAAACTTTACCAGCTAGCGTGGCTGTAACTCGAGTTAATAACCATCATCTTGTTTATTTAGTTTGAGTTTTGGGGAAGTACTTGACTTGTACTTGTACTAGTCTGAATGTGACTCATCATCTCCCACCTGTTGTCCCAGTTAACCGATCGAGACACCCCCCGAATGACTGCATGAAAAAGGGTCAGGGTATTCTCTCCTGACTTCAGCCTTGATTAAGACCCGCTGACCTGACCTGACCTATGACCTGTTATCTGACTGTTTTATGAATGAAACCAAATCAAAACTCCACATTAGACCGTCCTCAAGTTTTTGTACTTCCCTACATGTATCAAGAATAAAGTATTTGAGTTGTGACTGGCTGCAGATTACCATATATTGCATGTTCAGGACAGACATGAATAAATAGTTTTTTTTAATTATAGAGCACTGAAGCGAGCTTTGTCCGTCGCTCCTTAAAAGGATAATTCAGATGTTTTAAAGTGGGGTTGGATGACGTACTTCTCCATAGTCAGTGTATTACCTATAGTAGATTACCAGCACGGAAGCAAAGCAATGCACTGCTTAATTAAACCGTTAACGTCAGGTCAGGTTTATTTTCAACCTTATTTGAATGTAGAAGGGACAGCATCCAGAAGTTGGGTTACCATGGTTACCTGCATCTGGAGGTGACCCAGTTATCTCGGTGACTCGTGCACAGCGAGCCGTCAGTCCTTCAAACGACCCCCTCCTCTTCCTCTTCCTCTTCCTCCTCTTCCTCCCAACACTCTGGTTAACCTGAAGAGGAGACCCACCTCCTTCCTCTTCCTCCTCCTCCACACACACAGTCCTGGCCAGATGTGGTGATGTACCGCTGCTCTCAAACAGAGCTGTTATATCATTTAAAAAAAATCTTCAAGGCACAAATTACTGGCAGCAGCTCGCTCCAGCTGACAGGATGTATGTGGGTCTAACAGGAAGTCCTAAATTAAGTTTAAAATCTATGCAGTGATGAGAGTTTTCTGTTTTCAGCTTTGTGACAGTTGGGTTTTTAATTTGTGTTGTTTTCCTCGGCCTTTCTTTTGCCAAACTTTCAGCTTGCACATATTGTATAACACATCTGTTGATATTTGTTTTACGTAGGGCTGTCAGAGTTAACGCGATAATAACGCAAATTCGTTATTGCATTAACATAACTTGTGATTTTTAGGTCATAGCGGGCTCAGTTTTAGATACTGGCATTATATGAAACTAGAAAACCTAAAGAATCCATCGGTAGCTTGTCGGGAAGGAGGCTAAATAACACTCCAAACTTTACATAAATATTTCTGATGAGGATACTTTAAATTAGTTTTTTAAGTGAGTGTGATCAAGATATGTGCCGGGGCTGGGACGATCTCCCGACTCGATATGTAATGTGATCCGATATTACGATTTATTGTGATTTTTGTTAACTTTTTTACCACTAGACCATGAAGGGAACAAGTTGAATCATACACTTCTAGAGACTTTTACTTTGAAAAATATCTAAATTAATCCAGTAAGAATGTTTGATTTTCAGCATGTATGTAGTCAGAGATGTCCTGAAGTCAAATATATCAGGATCATTGTCAGGAATTATTTATTAGTTTTTAGTTACTACTTCCTGTAACTTCTCCAAGGTGGTCTCTAGCTCTCCCGTCAGCTCCGTTCTCTTTATCCATCCATGGTCAGCTCCATCGGGGCCGTTTCAATGCAGAGAACAGTAATGTTAGTATCTGGGTGCTCTGCAGTCGTAGCGTCGGCCCATTTGACCACAGAGACGAGAGCGACGGACGGCTCGATCGCCACCTTACCGCCATACCATAACGTTTCCTGTTAACATTTTCTGACTTATTTTCTGACATATTTCGGCCTTTTTTTGGAACATTTTTGGGAAATACTTTGGCATTTTTTCGGCCTTTTTTTCTGACTTCTTTCAGCCTTTGTTCTGACTTATTTTCGGACATATTTTGGTCTTTTGTTTGAACATATTTCGGCCTTTTTTTGGGACATTTTTTGGCATTTTTTTCGGCCTTTTTCTGAAATATTTAGGGTTTTTTTCTGCCTTTTTTCAGTCTTTGTTCTGACTTATTTTCGGACATATTTTGTCCTTTTTTAGAAGTTAGCGTGCAGCTTTAGCTCTGCTCTGTCTAGCTCTGCTTTTCCTGTCAATGTGTGAAACCCAAAGTGTTTCCATCCTTTACTGGATGTGTAGTGTTTACCACGCTGGATTTAACATGTGAGGGTGCAGCTCATATCCACGCTGACCCTCCAACGTTTTAGACTCTCTGAGGTTTGTTTTGGTTGACGGATACAGAACGGATATGACATCACGTTACTCAGACTACCACAATAAAAGCGGTAACTTCCTTCTACCTCCACATAGGCTCACATGAAGCAAATATAGTTTTTTTTTCCTACCCCTAACATGTTCTGTTTTTGACAATATAAAAAAAACTTGTCCGTGCTCTTGAGTGGACAAACTACTGTATGTAATGAAGACTCTTGACATTTCCGTACTGCAGTTTCTTAATATCGTTGGACATGCTGTATACGCTGAACATCTGTGATAATATCTGCCATGTCAATGTCTCGCTCTGTTCTGTATTAGAAAGGAGAAACACACTTCTGTTAACAGCTCTATGAATAGCAAAACCACCGTTATTCAGTCCCGTAATCCAGCTGAATGATAGAAGACATTGTTGATCTCCACAGAGGATTACGGTAACATGATTTGTCCTTCCTGACCCATTCATAACCGTGTCGTCTGTCTCCTCTCACAGTAACTGCCCGTGCTCCCTGGCGGCGGCCCTGGCCCGAGCCACAGCAGACAGCCTCCTGCAGACCGACCTCACCATCCACCACCTCAACAAGCCCGTAGAAGATGGAGCTGACCCATTACCACGTGAGTCCTCGGGGAGCCCACGAGACCGCGCTCTCACACACACACACACACACACACATGTATAGACAAATTAGGTCTCCCACACACATACACAGCAGGCATCTAACCACCAGGGCTTTGTCCTAGTTCTCCCCTGCAAAACTGCATTAAGTGGTGTTTGACCGCTAGAGGGCGGACTAAAACATACTCACAGCAGCCCAACAGATTCAGGATTACTCTGAATATACTCTCATTATAGTCTAAATACTATTATAAATACTTCTAAACTATAAAGTGTAGTTTGACGGATAGAGACTGAAGGCTTAGATAATGTTGAATGTGCAGCAGTCAGTTACTGTTTGACTTGCACCAACAAAACCAAAGAAAATTCCTAGTGTATACCTCTTACACCTGGCAATAAACACCATTCTGATTCTGATTAACGCGGGCGATCCCGACTGACTTTACTGTCGTTCAGAGGCTCTAAGAGGTTCAGGAGTGAAGCTACATGATGTCATATGAAACTAGAAAACCTAAAGAATCCATCGGTACCAACCATGTCGTGGTAGCTTGTCAGGAAGGAGGATAAATAACGCTCCAAAGAAACCCTTTTTTTCATCAGAATATAACACATGTTGATCATTTAACTACAATCTGTATATATGGATATGTACTAGGGATGCACCGATACCGATACCAGTATCGGATATCGGGTCCGATACTGTGCTCATGTACTCGTACTCGCAAAACAGCTCCGATACAACGGCACCGATACCACTTTACGGCAAAGTGACGTTAACCTCTCGTCACCATCTTTCAGGTCCTATCGCTCACGCTCTTCCTCCCCGACGGTGCGGACGAGACGGGCCGGTGATGCGCCCGGATCCCACCTCAGCCGACGTGCGCCGGCCCTCACTTTCGTTGCGCCACGGGGTTTCGCTTGCACCCTCTGACTCGCACGTGCGTTAGTCTCTTTGGTCCGTGTTTCAAGACGGGTCGGGTGGGTTGCAGACATCGCCGCAGACCCCTGGCGCCTTTCACGTGGGCCGAGCCCCGCCCTGGGGGCACAATGCGGTTGGGGCGCACTAAGGACAGTCCGCCCCGGTGACGCTTTGTCCACGGCCCCCGGGAAGCACCTTCGCCCCGAGCCTTTCCAAGCCGACCTAGAGCCGGTCGCGGCGCACCGCCTCGAATGCGGGACTCCCCAGCCTGCCGTGTGTCGCTCACACCCTCCAGCTGGCTGTTAACGAGGGTCTTTAGGCACAGAGAAGTACTCGTATCGGTACTCGGTATCGGCGAGTACTTGTACTTGGTCTGAAAAAGCTAATGTCTTCCTTGAATAAATCTACTAGCCAGACACTGGATTTGTGGGGAACCATCTTTGTTGTTCTTCTTGTGTTGTAGCAAACATTTCTGGTTATCTTGCCTTAATCAGGGTGGTGATTGTTATAAAAACATCTGGTGAACAAAGCGTGGTGCTCTGGAGAACATCTGGAGAACAGCTGGAGAACAGCTGTGTGTGTGTGTGTGTGTGTGTTTTCTCAAAGTAAGAACTTCTTGTGTTGTATAACAGCCGATCACAGCCCGTCTGATGTCGCTTCGCTGCACTCTACTTCTTCTTTTCAAGGTGTTATGGGTAAAGCCTTGAAGTGGAGTCTCGTATCGGGGTGCTGTTTGATGTGCTTTACTTTTAGAAGGAGAAGGGAGGAAATGGGACACAGTGTAGGCCGGCCTGTCTCTGTCTCACTGAGAACACATTTGGGAGAGCAGCGTGAGAGAGAGGACAATGGCAGAGACGGGACAGACTATTATACCTGCAGCTAACATTAGTAGGTCATGTACACACACACACAGTCTGCGTCTTTGTTATTACACCGAGATGAAGCCTGATGCCTCCTCCGGGCTCGCCTCGGTTCCACTCACTTCTCTATGACAGAGGAAAAGTCAAACAAGTCCCTGGAGGACTGGGGATGGAGACTTTTCAAAATGTGATTCTCCACAAAGCAGAAAAATTAAATGAAAACCTTTTAGTTTAATTTACCTCCTAAAAATCTCTGGAAACATCATCTGTCTGTCCGGCCGCTAAAATCCAGATGAGAGAAGATAGAAGCTGATAAAAACCAGAGCCGGGACGATTCACCCATCTCCTGATTCAATACGTTCACCATACTTAGCTGCTGATTCAATATCTAGTGTGATTTTTAAGTATTACGATTTTATTTTATTAACTTTTTTAACTCTAGACCAGGGGTCAGCAACCTTTACTATCTAAAGAGACATTTTAGGCAAAATAAAAAAATCTATCTGGAGCCGCAAAACATGTGATCATTGTGATGAAGGAAACACAGTTTATAGTCTAAGTATATAGTATATAAGTCTAATGCAGTGAGGGCCAAAGAGACAATGTACTACGGAGTATTAGGGCCACATTGAGGGAAAAAACATCTGAGATTTACACAATAAAGTAGTCGTAATTATTTATGAGAAATTATCATTATGAGAATAAAGTCATAACTTTACGAGAAAAAAAAGTCGGAATATTACGAGAATTAAGTCATAGGTTTAGGAGGAAAAAAAAGAAAATAACATAAAATTACTACTTTATAATATTATGACTTTATTCTCGAAATCTCAGATTACAATTTTTTTTCTTCAATGTGGCCCTAATACTCCGTCGTACCATAGACCTACAACAATGATAAATAAAAATGAAAATGTAAACAAAAAAACAGTTATTCATTTCCATTATTTAAAAAAAGAAAAAGTTGAAATTTTTCCCACAACCTAAAGAACACTACAAAGATAGTGTAAATAATCTTCTTTGCAGCCCTATAAACATATATGTATATAGCTCTTAACTTAAATAAATAAGTAGACAGCTAAATTACATTAAATAATTGTTGTGAACAATTATTGTTGTGAAAATAAATCATTACTTGCATGATTTGGGACGTTTCTATGGATGTTTTGATATTTTCCCCCCTTACTCTGCGTCGCTGTTGGAATCCATCAGAAGCGCTACGACTTAGTTACCTTGAACATCATAAACAAGCTCTTTGACTGACTCTGTGTGTGTGTGTGTATGTGTGTGTGTGTGTGTGTGTGTGTGTGTGTGTGTGTGTGTGTGTGTGTGTGTGTGTGTGTGTTAGAGATGGAGTCTGTGAAGCTGGCCTGGCTGGTGTTTAACAAGCTGTTTGAGATGTGCTGCCTGTGGCTGAAGGAGCTGCCTTACCGCCGCCGTCCACAGCCGTACTACGAAACCTCCATCCACGCCATCAAGAACATGAGGCGCAAGATGGAGGACAAGCACGTCATCATCCCCGACTACAACTCGCTCTTCAACGTTCAGGTAAAGCTACGACAAAAAAAGCTTCACGTTATAGCACCAACATCTGGCCAGCTGGTGTACGTCCTTTAGTGCTACTTTTATATCGTTTGTTCTATTTTATTGTTTATATTCTATTTTAAATATCTGTTTATACATTTCATTGTGCAATCCTGTATTGTATCAATGACAGTTTTGAATCCTTATATACCTTTTAAAATCGTTGAAACCGTCTTCCAAATTTGGTAGCTGAGTTTCTGATGGTTTCCCAGATTCAGAAGTGACACTAGAGCGTGGCGCTAAGTACAATCGAACGCAGAATTAGACATTTTTAGGCGACCAAAAAGGTTATAATGAACTTTCATGAACTGAAAAAGGGTTAAAGTTGGAAGACGAAAACACGGACAACGCCGTGGTAGCGACCTGTCAATCACGAGGTAGCCCCGCCCTAGAGCATCCCCTGCTTTACGGTCTATTGGGGGAAAAAAACAACCTGTTGAATCCTGATATTTACCTGCAGACCTGTAGTGTTACTATAATATCAACCATGCTGGTTCTGTCTCTCAGGATCAGGAGGAACAGGCTTACTTTGCAGTGTTTGACGGTCACGGCGGTGTGGACGCTGCCATTTACGCTGCCAACCACCTCCACGTCAACTTGGTCCAGCAGGAGTGCTTCAACACGGACCCGATCGAGGCGCTCTGCAGAGCCTTCAGGGTCACCGATCAGCGCTTCGTGAAGAAGGCCTCACGAGAGGTAACAACACCTGCAGACACAGAAACACATTCACAGTTATTTACACCGGACCAAACACGAAGACATGAAGTAGTCGTGGTGCAGCTGCTGCTTGGTGTGTGAGCGGACTACTGTAACACTGACTACTGTGTGTGTTTGGCAGCACCTGCGTTGCGGCACGACGGGCGTGGTGACGTTCCTGCGGGGCCGGACGTTGTACGTGGCCTGGCTGGGAGACTCCCAGGTCATTCTGGTCAGGAAAGGACAAGTGGTGGAGCTGATGAAGCCACACAAACCAGACAGAGAGGTAACTCACACATCTATCACTCACTAACATTATATATTACTGTAGGCTTATGCATGCTTGGTTGAGATGTAGAACAATAGCTTTTCGGAAATTTTCTTTTTTACTTTTTTTCATACATTTGTTAGACATTTTTCTGACTTCTTTTCTGATATTTTTCGGACATTTTTTCAGACTTTTTAAAAACTTTTTTTATTGATATTTTTCAGACATTTCTCGGACATTTTTTTGACTTTTTTCTGATTTATTCAGACATTTTTGTTACTTTTTTTCTCGGACATGCTAAATCTTTATGCTAAATGCAGTACCTGTGAGGATTTCTGGACAATATGTGTAATTGTTTTGTGTTGTTAATTGATTTCCAGTAATAAATATATACATACATTTACATAAAGCAGCATATTTGTCCACTCCCATGTTGATAAGAGGATTAAATACTTGACAGATCTCCCTTTAAGGTACATTTAAAACAGATAAAACATGTGCAATTAATTTGCGATTGATCTGGATTAGCAGCCCTAATTGCATTTTAATTTATAACTGGGGTTTTAAATGAAATATTAGCTAATGTGAATGTTAAATAACATACGTACAAGTCTTCACCACTAAATCCAACATGTGTGTCTGCAGGATGAGAAGCTGAGGATCGAGGCTCTGGGAGGCTGTGTGATCTGGTTCGGCACATGGAGGGTTAACGGCAGTCTGTCTGTATCCAGAGCAATAGGTAAACTATTCATACATATATACATATATACATATGTAGTGTATATACACATACACCGATAGTGATCTCTGCGGTCGCTGATGTCGGTGGTCACAGATTTCAGTGTAACACCGATATGAGCAGAACAGACAGAATAACCTGACCTGTGTTGACAGGCGACAACGAGCACAAGCCCTACATCTGTGGCGATGCGGACCACGATATCTTCCCACTGGACGGTACAGAAGACTACCTGATTCTGGCCTGCGATGGCTTCTGGGACACGGTGACTTCAGACGAGGCGGTGCGGGTGGTCAGCGATCACCTGGAGGAGAACACCGGAGACACCACCATGGTCGCCCACAAGCTGGTGGCCTCGGCCCGTGACGCGGGCTCTAGTGATAACATCACCGTCATAGTGGTCTTCTTGCGGGACCCGCGCTCCCCGGCGCCCACCGGCGCAGAGGACGAGGAGGAGGGTGTGGTGGAGGGAGAGGTGGGGGAGGAGGTAGCGGAGGAGGTGGAGGAAGAGGAGCAGGAAGAGGAAGAAGAGGAGCAGGATGCAGTCAAGGTAGAGCGCGAGGGTGGTGAGGGAGGCAGCACTGCGGACATCGGGGGGAAGGGGCGCGGCGGCTGGCCCATGCAGCAGTGCTCGGCGCCCGCTGACCTCACCTACGAAGACCGAACGGACTCGTTCACGGACAGAACTAGCCTCAGCCTGCTGGGGCCGTCTCTGGAGGGCCGCATCTCCCTGACCGGTTTCTCACGGCAACCCTTCAGCCCTGACATCTTCACGGCCTCCCACATCTACCGAGAAGAACGCCCGCTGAGGCGCCGGTCCTGTATCCCGTTTCAGGAGTCCAGCTTCTCTAGCTTCACGGACCCACTGTGGCCCCAGACAGCCCTGCTGTTAGGCCAGGCAGTGAGGCGAAGCCGCCAGCTCGGTCACGGTAGCCGCCGGTGGAGCCGGAGGAGGCCAGGCGCCTCCATGGAGCTGCTAGGCCTGTTACCATCCGGCAACTTGCTGCCGCACATGGAGCGCCACTCCAACCAGAGGCCTGGAGCGGCAGTGCCTCACCTGCCCCACCACGCCACCATCTGAAGAGGTGACCCAAACCAAAACATCTCCCTCATCTATTCAGCCCCGCCCCTCAGTCCCACCCGCCCACCTCTGCCTTCAACAACACGTCTTTATTTGATAGTAGGTAGTCGTGGCTCCTGCAGATGTTACGTGATTATTGAATCTCTGTTGGAGGAGTGGTGCTCTCTGTCCTAAACCCAAACGGCCCACTAAACACAAGCCCTCCGCTCCTTAATGCTGTAGGTAAAGCGCTAAACTGCATCCTCTCCTTCTGTCACCACAGATCAGTCAACACGAAGCCAGAGCTGGAAACGCAGGTTAATAAGACGAGTTCAGACTGAACGTGAGAGGAATGTTGCTGCGTAGAAAGTCTGGGAAAGGACCGTAAAGAACAGGAACAGACACAGTTTACTGTTGGCAGCGCAAATAACAGAAAGAACTGGTGTTCCAGCTAAATCTATAAATAAATCTGCGTGTTGACAGTTAGCTGGAGTTTAAGTCTGTATTCGAATACGACAGCTTTTCAGTGCCAAGAGAAGCAAAAGTTCACTTGCATTCAGTCTGAACTGGTTTAAGTTTAATTTATATGCGTGGTCGCTCAACACTCTGCAGTGTCTTTAGACGGGTACATGCAGAAAGAGATATTTGATCTCTTGCAAAAGCAATAAGAATATACACCACTTGACACCTGGAACATAATACCTCCTGTATGTGATAGCTGAATATTACAAACCCATGAGCGTTAATGTGCTTTTATAACAGCCTCCACACTTCTTTGAAGGCTTTCCTTATAAGATTTTGGAACTTGGCTGCCGGGATCTGCTCCCTTTCAGCTTTAGCGAGGGCGGAAACTGATGTTGGGTGAAACTAGAGCTGATCGATACTGGATTGTGACGTTATTACCGATATCAGTACACGTTATTACATTCAAACTTTATAATAAGGATCCCTTAAAGGTATAATATGTAACCGTTGTTGGTTGTCGGTTTATAAACACACAGCATTCAAAGTTGGCCACAAGCAAGCTGTAGAGTGACTGAAGATAGAGAGCGGCGTTAGTGAGCGCAAAGAAGCGAATCAGTGAAATAAAACGTTTTTTTCTGATTGTTTCATGGCGGTTATGTTCTAAAACACGAATAAACACACAACTAACTCCGCATAATCCTGCGCGCTGTTATTGCCTGGGGGTTAAACCCCCACGTTGGGCCGAAAGGCTGTTTACAGACGCTCAGAAGAGTCCCGAGTAAAGCAAAAATAATAAGAAAAGAGAAAATACAAGCTGTTTTTTTCCGTTAATTCTTGCATATTATACCTTTAAATTAAAAATGAAACATTTTACAGTGTAAAACTAAACTTGTTTCGAATGAACTCAAACATATTTTTGGCATTCTGTACAGTAATGTCTTGTTTTATATATAATAACAACTGAAAATATTGGCAGTGCAGACGGATCGGTCGTGCTCTAGTTGGAAAGAATCCCCAAACTGTTCCAGTAAATGTGAATGGAAAACTCATTGTACTGTATATGTACCATAGCATTAAGATTTCCCTTCGTTGGAGCTAAAGGGTCTTAACTTTACCTTAAAAAAACAGCCCCTAAACTAAAAGTACACAATATACTTTTGTTAATCATTTGTCGAGCGACCAAACATTAAATTAACGGCGTAGCTTCGCCTCTTTGTCAACCTCAGCAATCCCTCGGTGGCATGCCGGTACAATTGTTGCTCGTGGTTTCTGGGACACACGCTGTTCTTTCCCTGTTCCCCATATATACAGTCAATGACCCAGCCGTTATCCAGACACAACTAGTCTACAGATAAAAGCACTTAAAAACAGCAGATTATAAAAGATTAGCAGTCACTTACCTGAATAAATGCTTCATGTAGTCCAGTGTTCCAGATGGGGGGATACACTCCTGTTATTGTTTTTGTTGTTTTTTTGGAGAGTGGAGGGGTATTTAAAACTATATTTTTGTTATAGTAGTTGTTGGGCCACATAGTTCTTGCAAAGTGTATTTACTTTTTACACATAACCCATTGAACAGAAGTATTGATAACCATTTAATGTCGGGCCAGGATAGTTGAACGCTGCAGAACACGTGCCTTCCTTATGTGTTACTAAAGCCTATTTCCTTTACACACATATTCACTAATTATTAAATTAATGTGTTAATATTAACCATTAAGGACCAGTCTGGCGATCAGTCGGGTCGTATTATGACTCCGCGCCACTTTAAATTTCCCAACATGTCCTTTAAGTTTCATAGCCAATACAAATAAAATCTGCACGAAATAGAGCAGAGTTTTCTATCTGTAAATAAAGTTGTGGTGTTAACGGCAGCAAACATCCCAGTCACCAGCGTCAGAGTAATCCTCCCGTGGCGCCACAGCAGCTTTATAATTGGATCTTTGTCTGATCTGATCTAGATTCAACGATGAACACGCTGGTCTAACACGCTGCTGACATAACTTCAGTTACGTTAGCAACGTTCAAACTCAACTCTTTATGCCACCTTTCATAAGACTGCACGCAACGACACCTGGCTTTGGCATAAAAAGCCAGTTTTCCCCATCGACATTCATTGGTTTCTTATATACACAACACCAAATATGGTAGAGTTCCACTTTAATGCTAATTCATAATCATAATTAACAAATGTAATCATCAAATAATACCTATTTATATGATAATAATAATAGCATCCATACCCAGTTAAGTTGGTGAGACTGATCTGTGCTTTAAATACACATAATAGCATTACTGTATCTAACCGTACTTAATGACTATAAACTAGCTATACACACTTGCTACTACTAAACTGAAATAATAGGTAAACCCTACTAAAAAAGGCTTTGCAGAGCAAATGACTGTTCTCTAAGCCCCGCCCCCGCCTTAGTTACTGTTGCTACGGCTGTCTGGCTTTCCGATCTCGCAGATTTTAGCTACCACTCGAAATTCGTAGTCATTTTTTGAAACAATGGGTCCTCGATTTCACTTTCATTTCTAGCCGCCAAAACCGCAGACTGGTTGATTTTGAAACAAACAGTTTGTGATGCGTGGAAGGGGGTATGCGTTTTGTAATAGCATAAAAACGCATAGAGGGCAATATTATCGGGTATCATGGGTTGGGTTTACTGAACGGTCATTTCGGACGCATTATTTATTCCTTAACATTCCCTAACATCGTCATTCCCCAGTTCTTTGGTTGATGCAGTATATTTCCAAACGTCAGGACGTTAGCATTGTAAATTGTGCCTCCACTTTCCTGGCCCCATCACACACAGAAGGCGTGATATCAAAAACGTGATTCCCCAGACAAACAGGTTCTGGTTTGAAGGCCATCACCTCCCTCTTTCAGTCTTACTGCTAGATTGGGAGGCTCATTCTCCTGTAAACCATCCTGTGGACTGACTAGTGAAGAGCATCAGCGGAGCAGAATGTACCTCAGGTGTCCCCGAATGTCCTCAGAGACTCGGTGAAGTGTGTCGACATGAGGTGGTGTTTCTTATGGGGGGAGAATTCATCTTTCCAAAAGGCATCTTAGCTACGAGGAATGTACTGCAGAGACACTCAACAAACTAAAGCCACTGGATCTCTTTTGTGGAAGCATCACTGCAGTCTCAAGAAACGTTGGTTGATACCCGAAGACAGCGGAAATCATTTCAAATATTCACTTAGGATTCACTTAGGCACGGATGTATATTATGAGTACTAATTGTGATTTGAGCGAGTGCTGGAGGAGTGTACATATAATAATTATGTCTTGTAAATCAGTGGTTTTAATCCATGCTCAACGAGGCCCGCCACCGGGCCGAGGTGGAGGTGAGGATGTGATGTTATTGAAACGCCAGAGAGGGGCGTCAGTCTATAAAACACTGCCACTGCTTTCAAGAGTTGCTAAGGTATATAAAAGGTGTTGAACCAGTTTGGCTTGTAGTGTACTATCGCGGCCTAGCTGCCGTTTCACCCTGCTTTCCTACCCTGACATGAATAATAATCTGGGGAAAACATACATTAAAGATGTTAACTATCGGATTAAAATACTGTATCTCCAATCTGCAGCTTCGATTTTAACATTTTTATCAGTACCAGCCTTAAAAAGAAAAAAAAAACATCTTGCCAATGAAATTGTAGTTTGTAGGTTTTCATTTCAACACCACAGGTGTTAGATGATTAGCATGGTGTCTATTAGAGATGTTGAACTCACAAGTGAACTGAGCTGCTGTGGTGTTAAGAGTTAAAGTTGAGTTTCACTTAGAGCCACTGTGTTGCAAGTATTTTAGATTAGATATTTTACACAGAACACACAGGGCAGTAAACTCCAAAGAAGCAGAGCTGCCACAGTGAAAGAATTTGTCTCAGGACCTTGTTATAATGACAAAGTTTTCTTGTATAAATGAAAATGGTTAAACACATTCACATGGACCCTGTTATTCCTTTAATAACCTGAAGAGCTCAATATTGATGCACGATAATGGACAAAGTTATTACAATTCATCTTCAGGGGAACATGAATTACAATGCCAAATTTCATGCCAATAGTTGTAGAGAAATTTCCCTCAAAACCACATGGTGCGACTAGAACAAAAGTCAGGTGAACACCAAAGTCACCAGGATTTGTCCTCTGGGCACCACGAATGGCCTTACCAAATTTCATGACGATCCATCCAATAGTTGTCGAGATATTTCAGTCGGAACCAAAGTGGTGGACTGACCGACATCGCCACTGCTTAAAGATATCTTTGGGGACTTTGGGCGCTCTGTGCAAAACTTCTATTATTATAACACAGGGTTAATTCTTCTTATAGTGAGATGCTTTGCCATCACAAGATACTTTGTCGTTGTCATCATAACAAGATACTTTGTCTTTGTCATCATAACAAGATACTTTGTCTTTGTCATCATAACAAGAAACTTTGTCGTTGTCATCATAACAAGATACTTGGTCTTTTGTCATCATAACAAGATACTTTGTCTTTGTCATCATAACAAGAAACTTTGTCGTTGTCATCATAACAAGATACTTTGTCTTTGTCATCATAACAAGATATTTGTCCTTTGTCATGATAAGATACTTTGTCTTTCTTATCATAACAAGATACTTGGTCCTTTGTCATCATAACAAGATATTTTGTCCTTTGTCATCATACCAAGAGACTTTGTCATCGTCATCATAACAAGAGACTTTGTCTTTGTCATCATAACAAGATACTTGGTCCATTGTCATCATAACAAGATATTTTGTCTTTGCCATCATAAGATCTTACAATGAGATGATGTCATTATGAGATACATTTCTCATTTTGAGATCTTTTAAAAGATCACAGAAGTGTTTTTTTATGAATGGTGGCGGTTCATTGAAGCGTGTTGTACGTGTGGTCACACTTCAGAGCAGCTGTGCAGTAGATTTATGTCCCTGTGATTCACTGATGTAGTTTCACAGCAGGCCTTCAGTGTTGATGTGAATAACTCTCTGCTCGCACTCTGGAGGGAAAAGACGTACCACAACAGTGACAAGGATCCATCGGTTGCATTCACCAAAACCCTGTGATCAGTTATACAGTGTTACTCATCAGAAGTTGTCACTGTATGAGCAATAAAAACCATCCCTCCTTGTGGTGAACGAATCCTCTACCTAAACCCACACTTCCTCCCTCACTCACACTCTGCTTGCACTGAAGTTTACCTCCCCTGATGATGATAATGATGATGATGACGATGATGATGATGAAGCAAGCTCTCCCATAATCACTGTCTTAACTATAGAGGGCCCCTCCATGAATCTGCACCGTGTGTCTATTTACACACACAAAAAAAGCTTTTTCTTTTTTCTCTGTAAGCAATAATGTCGTTGCATTAAAAGGCTCTCTGAGGGCTTGTCTTCTGCTGAAGGATGCAACAAAAATGCGGTTCTGTCAGCCAGAACTTGAAAGGTCACACAGCAGAAATGCTGCAGCTCCTGAAGTCAATTTCTCATTCATTTTCTCCCCCGTAGAGAATAGGATTATGAGTCATAATCTGCTGCCTGTACTAAGGTCCACCTAACACACTCCTGTAAGAAGTCTGCTGCCGACTAGAGTTCAAAATGCTCAAATTTAAAATGATCTTGTGGAAAAATGAATGTGAAGCTTTCTTCTTCACGTGATAAAGGAGGCAGGACGTTTCGGCGTTCCTCAGTAGTTTGTGTACATTTGAAAAGATTGCCTTCAAATGTACGCTAATGTGGCTAACGAACGGGAGGATAAGTAAGATCACTGAGGGCTGTGATTGGTCCCTTCTTGTCCTCCGAGCTTGAAGACAAACCCCACGATTGGCTCTTCTTCAACATGCAGGTTAGGTTAAAAAAACAAAGAAAAAAAACAGTAAAACACACGTTGAGTACCTGTATTATGTGTTCCTGTAGTATATCAATATGTGTACTGTAACTGGTGACTAATTATCATGTATATAAAGATTAGAACAAGTCATTGACTGATGCTTTTTTCTTTTCTGAAGAGTTGTGATTGTGATGAAGTCTCTGCTCCTCATTAGGCTGCTGGTTACCCAGTGGTGGAATGTAACTAAGTACATCTACTCGAGTACTGCACTTAAGTACACATTTGTGATACTTGTACTTTACTTGAGTCTTTACTTTTCATGCCAACTTCTACTTCTACTCCACTACTGTACATCTCAGAGGAAATATTGTACTTTTTACTACACAACATTTATCTGACAGATTCACAAATTAAGATTTCTGCACTCAATATTTGATCAATTAAGTCACTTTTCATGTCAAACATTTCATGGTTTCACCTTCACATTATGTGCTTCACCTTTTAATAATGTTAATAATTGTAATGTATTAGTAATAATAGAGAGATTGGACTGTTTGCAGATTAATCCATAATGAAAATAATCATTAGATAATAGTTCAAAATGAGCTCCACCTCAACCAACTACAACAGTAAAATGCCGTTTTTACTTTAATACATGAGTAATAATAAAATACTGATATAATATACAAATATAACTGTCACAGGGGGGGCATTTTTATACTTTTACTACTTAAACTACATTAAAGCAGTCTGCTCTGAATTAAACCATCAACTTATTATTAAAGGAATAGTTTGGACATTGCTTATTCACTTTCTGGCAGAGAGTTAGATTAATGCCAGTGGTGCAAAGAAACTAAGTATATTTAAACTAGTACTGTATATAAGTGCTTTACTTGAGAATTTCTATTTTTATGCTACTTTATACTTCTACTTCACGACATTACAGAGATAAATATTGTACCTTTTACTACGTTTATCTGACAGCTTTAGTTACTTTACAAATCAAGATTGTGATTTCCCCTCTAAACTTCTTAAATAGTTTCATTTAAATAACTGTTCAAGGCCCAAAGAGGTCAAATTAGAGCTGTAATGATTAATCAATTTGTTGTCAACTATTAAATTAATCGGCAACTATTGTGATTATAGAATAATCGGTTTGAGTAATTTCAGAAAAAGAGTGAAAATTCTCGAATTGCAGCTTCTTAAATGTGAATATGTTCTGGTTTTGTCCCTCCTCTATGACAGTGAACTGGATATCTTTGAGTTGTGGACAAAACAAGACATTTGCGAACGTCATCTTGGGCTTTTAGAGACCCTGATTCACATTTTTATCATTTTATAAACCAAACAACTAATCCATTAATCAATAATGACAATAATTGTTAGTTGCAGCCCTAAAACTAGTGACCCCTTTCCTTACTTCCTACCCCCTTACTTCCTACCCCCTTGCTCGGACAACGCCCATCTCCGACCTCGGCCTTCATTTTGATCTCAGTTACACCTGTAAAGTTTGGTGAGTGAATCTTGCACAGTTGTGACGCGCTATAGCCGTCACAAAATCTGTCCCCAGACCGAAATATAAACACCTGGTAAAGTAGGCTATAGGCCCGACTCAAAATAGCCTCAGTGGTCGTTCACGAGACTGTCGTTGTCTGCAGGACCACGTTTTGTCACAATGACACACATACAGACTCACAAGGTTAATACAAAACCAGCGTCGCTGTCTCGGCTGTTAATGACTACCTGAACTTTCCCTCCATCGCTCATTAGTCACGCCACAACTCTCCACATTTATCTCGGGACAATGAGGATTTTCAGTCTCTAGTTAGTGACCAAACATCCCTTCAGACAGCTGTGGGCGACGCCACAGATGCTCCATCTTTGGTTTTCTTACAGCCTAAAAAATAAATAAAAATACAGCCATCTGTGTGAAAATGAAAAATAAAGCAAAAGGTTAGCCGAAGCGAACCCGTTAATCCGGCTCCACGGTTCTAAAAACCACACAGTAGAAGAGGGTCAACGGCGTTAACAGGAAACCTGAACAAATGGTTTTTCATGTAGCGGAGAGAAACGCCGTGAGGAGACGCAGTGTGAGGAGCTGTGATGCTGTAACAGGGCTTTCATGTGGAACAGTGCTGTCTGCTGTTACGTAAACAGCTTTACAAAAACAAGTGAGTGAGCAGTCCTCCACATTCTTTCTATAAAAAGACTCATCATTTCACCCCCCACTCGTAATCTGGCTTTATTCTCTCCGTTCCAGCAGTTTGGGCTCAAAAAACACAGCGTGATAAAAACCAGAGAAGGAAAGAACGTGAGGGTTGTTCCTCCGGTGTGGGAGTGGAGACGATATTCACTGTCTGATGGTTTTATTCACAGTCTGATCACTGATCGGTCTTTGTGTGCATGAGAAGCTGAGATTGACCGACACCCAGCACCCCCTCAGAGACTCGTCATTCGTTCCACGTTAGCACATCGTCTTTACCCTCGGTGAGGGAATCTGTGACACGCAGTACAAGAGGAGAGCTCTCGGTGAGGGAATACAGGTCAGAGGTCAGCTGAGGACGACACAATATGGACCTGACAGCTTCAGTGACGTGATCCCGGCCTGAATGTCTATCAGAGGTAACACTTTAATAATAACCATCATTTATAAATGGTACATTTATACTTAATTAAACTTGGCTAATAGTTATTTTAGTGTTAAACAATGAAACGATCATTAATAATGTTTATTCTATATTGTATCATAGCTGATTATAACAATCACATTAGTAAACTATTAAGTTTATTTTTGCACATATTATATAATTTTATACATTTGTTAGTGATTTCCAAATGATTTGTAAACCTTTAAGAAATTGTTTTACTTACATAAAACTATATAATAAACTAAACTATATCATCAATAAACATTACATAGATGGGCCAGAATATATATAATATATATATTTATATATATATCATATATATATATATAAATATATATTACATGGCTGTGTTGAATACGCGATTCTGATTGGTCAATCAGAGTTCTGCTATTTCTTTACAACAGACCGTTGCTATGTATAACAGACCGTTGCTACGTATAACAGACCGTTGCTATGTATAGCAGACCGTTGCTACGTATAACAGACCGTTGCTACGTATAGCAGACCGTTGCTACGTATAACAGACCGTTGCTATGTATAGCAGACCGTTGCTATATATAGCAGACCGTTGCTACGTATAACAGACCGTTGCTATGTATAGCAGACCGTTGCTACGTATAACAGACCGTTGCTACGTATAGCAGACCGTTGCTACGTATAACAGACCGTTGCTATGTATAACAGACCGTTGCTATGTATAGCAGACCGTTGCTATGTATAGCAGACCGTTGCTATGTATAACAGACCGTTGCTACGTATAACAGACTGTTACTATGTATAACAGGCCGTTGCTATGTATAGCTGACCGTTGCTATGTATAACAGACCGTTGCTATGTCTAGCAGACCGTTGCTATGTCTAGCAGACCGTTGCTATGTATAACAGACTGTTGCTATGTATAACAGACCGTTGCTACGTATAACAGACCGTTGCTACGTATAACAGACTGTTGCTACGTATAACAGACCGTTGCTATGTATAACAGACTGTTGCTTTGTATAGCAGACCGTTTCGATGAATAACAGACCGTTGCTACGTATAACAGACCGTTGCTACGTATAACAAACCGTTGCTATGTATAACAGACCGTCGCTATGTATAGCAGACCATTGCTATGGGTGCAGTTCTGATCTCAAACTCTGGCGGACCGTTTTTGTGTGAAATGATTGATTTCTTCAGTAAGTAGCTGTGTAATAAGCGGGATAATGTACAGCTAGCAGGTCATTGTTGTGAAAGAATCCCCTTCAATGACCGGCTCGCTGGACCAAAACCAAAACAAGAATTTAATCTTTAATCTTTAAATAATTAAATCTTAATTCTGCATTTTAACATTCAGACATGATAAAGGGAGACAGAAGACACAAGAACGTGGTCACTTCCAGTATCGTAAAACATTAGATTTATTTAAATAAGGAAATGTACACATCAAATAATGCACAGAGCATTATGGGAACATTTAAAATAGAAAGCAGCTTTTGACACAAGAAGCACAAAGAAGAGAAAAGGTTAATAAACTTCACTCCGGCGGACGACTTCAACGTCTCGGTGCAAACAAGAACGTCCGTCCTCCTTCAGTCCAGCCGACGATGAAGTCATGCACTTTCAGGCACGTGTACAGCAAGCATGTGATTATACTGTAAGATAGTTATAAGGTAAACTGTAGAAGTCTACGATAGTTTAATTCATTTCATCCAAAGATTAATTGACCTTCTAAATAATAAGCTTCTTAAACTAAACTCTACTTTCTCCCAGTATTGTGCAGCGTTTTTGCAGCAGCCGTTGACACGTGTTTGTCGGGAGTATTGAGGTGAAAAGATAATAAATCGGTGAAGAAAAGCCAGTGAAGCCGTCAAGCGCAGCACAAAGCACACATTACATAATTATTACACTGATTTTTAAAACCTTTGCTGTCAACTTCTCTTGAGAATCAACTTGAAGGGTTCGTTTCTCCCTCTCCTGCCTTCAGCGGTAAACAGTACAACTCTGCAGATGGTTTTTGTCTTCTGCCTCCTTGACAACACAATAAAGCTAAAGTGAATTTAATTTGTGGTGCTCACAGGAAGAAAATAAAATGACATTTTAAATCAGAAACATTTCTTTCCAGAGACAATGTGTCTCTGAGTAATCACAGGACACGCCGTCAACAGTTTCCACTGGAAAGACACGCTAACAAAGACATCGCTTGTACTTCAATCATACACTATTCTCGCACTTTTCTATGATAATTAATTGGATATTTATGAGTTTAGGACTAAACAAGATATTTGGAAAAAGTCAACCAGATAGCCCCGAACACAGGGGTCAGCAAGCTTTACTATCAAAAGAGACATTTTAGACAAAAACAACAAAACAATCTGTTTGGAGCCGCAAAACATGTGATCATTGTGATGAAGGTAACACAGTTTATAGTCTAAGTATATAGTATATAAGTCTAATGCAGTGAGGGCCAAAGAGACAATGTACTACGGAGTATTAGAGGCCACATTGAGGGAAAAAACATCTGAGATTTACACAATAAAGTCAGAATATTATGAGAATAAAGTCAGAACTTAACAAGAAAAAAAGTTGTAATATTACGAGAATAGAGTCATAACTTTATGAGAAAAAAGTCGTAATATTCCGAGAATAAAGTCATAACTTTATGAGAAAAATCATCGTAATATTACGAGAATAGTCATAATTTAACGAGAAAAAAAGTCTTAATATTACGAGAATAAAGTCATAATTTAACGAGAAAAAAAGTTGTAATATTACGAGAATAGTCATAACTTTATGAGAAAAAAAGTCTTAATATTACGAGAATAAAAGAAAATAACACGTAAAATTACTATTTTATAATATTACGACATTATTCTCGAAATTTTTATAAGATTTATTTTTTTCCTCAATGTGGCCCTAATACTCCGTCGTACCGTCGTACCATAGACCTACAACAATGATCAATAAAAATGAAAATGTAAACAAAAAGCAGTTATTCATTTCCATGTTTATAACTCCACAGGGAGCCTCTGGAGAGGAGCTGAAGAGACGCAGGTTGCTGACCCCTGATCTAACATATTTCTTACAATGAGGACTCTGGGAATGTTGCACTCTGGGAATGTCGCGCTACGGTCAGTGATGTCTGAGGCAGACGTCGAGGCTAAAAACACCTTCGTGGACGTCGTTACGGAGTCAGAGCTTCAAAGTTTCAGCCCACAGACATCAGCACTTTCATAATCCGTGTGATTCAGTGATCGTTTAACCTTTTTCGAATGTCACATAAAGACAGACGTGGTGGCTGCTGCCGCCGCTGCTATCATTAAGAGACGAGACATTTACATGAATTACCAGAAATGAGCTCTAAACGAGGTTCACCTCCGGGGAGAAAGAAACAGAACGTTTTGAGGCGAGAATAAAAGTGTTTGTGGCGCCGAGGTGCAGGGACACACGGGTGAAGGAAGTGGAGTAGGTGTTGAGACTTAAAGCTCAGACAGACTGAACTAAACATCGACAGCAAGCCGTTATAAAACACTCAGCTTCTTATTGACTGCAGGTTATGTACAGTTTATCCTCAGACTCTTGCAAACTTGATTTACAAAAGCTTTTCTAGACTGAGAAGGTGTGCAGATCTGTGCTGATTAAAGTGACTCTGTAGCTCAGGTAACATGTTCTGGTTGATGTTTGCAAAGTAACAGTTTCTATGCCTTAAACATTTCTAAAGATCCAGTCGGTTGTTTTGCTCTCATGTTTTTACTGAACTGGCCGTGAAAGAACTGACTTACATCCTTTATTATAAATATAACACGGTGAAAGTCCACTTTTCAAAGAGGTGAGATGTTGGTTCTCTTAAAGCGGCGGTTCCACTGCATTCACACAATATAATGACATTGATGTTAAGTGGTCACCTGGACCGTTAACGCCACACAACCACCTGAACAACTGGCCGTGGTTATTATTCCAGTCGGGGTCCAAATATTAAACATATTCAAGAGAAAGTTTCTGTTTCTGTTTCAATCAGGCGAGTCATTTTCATTTTGACTTCATGCGTAACAAGCAGTTTCTACTCTACAGGTGTAACATAAAGCGTGTGTCGTCTCCGCGCCGTTATTGCGTCGCCGTGAGGCCGCTGAGGGATAAAGCGGTGGGTTTCACCTGTCGGCAGGCAGACTCATGTCCTCAGACAGAATCTGCTCTCCTGGAAGGAGGAAGAGGAGGAAGAAGAGGAGGAATGACTCTCAATCTTGTGTCTGGGAATAACGTAAAACTCACGCAAAGTGTGAAGTGGCTTTAGCTGTTTTACCTCTGCTGTATGTGAGTGTGTGTTATGATGGATGTTGAGTGTGTGTGCGTTACCTGAGCAGGGAGGAGTCTGGTTGTCGTAGCGAGAGTTGTTGCTCTGCAGAGCTTCGTCCTCCGTGTCGCTGTCGCTGCTTGTTGCCGCCACCAGAACCGACGGCGACGGATCTACAGACGAGACAAGACGGGAGGAGACCGTCAGACCTGTGCAAACATTCATTCAACATTATCTAGTAATTTTAGTTAAAGGACAAAATAGAAATAAAATACAGGTTTACTATCACTGTCCGTTGGAGGGTAAACAGACCTTCATTTGACTGCGGCGGTGCAGAAGGTCCCTCCAGCAAGGAATGATGGGAGTTTCCAGAGCTTTCGGATTCGCAGTCCAACATGGCTGCCCTGCAGGGAGAGAGAGTCTTTGTGAGCGTCACGGCAGAGAGACGGAGACAAGAAGAGTATTTCTGTGTATGATGTGAGACGCACCCTAGGGTCCTGCTGCCACAGTTCTTGCTGGCGGTCATGTAGCTCGGCCCCCCGAGGGAGAAGATGTCGTCCCGGGGCCCCGAGGCCCCGAACAGCTGCTGCTCCAACGAGTACTGCTGCTGCTTGGAGGCGGCGGCGGCGACGGCGGAGGCCTGCTGCTCCGACGACGACGACGAGCCGCCCAGAGACACGAGGGGGCCGTCGGCGTTCAGCGCTCCTGCAGCAGAGACAGGGGGCATGATGGGAAAAACATGAGTCTTGTTTTGTTTTTCAGTTTGATCCAGGAAAACAAAAAGTAAAGTGGGAGTTCAGACTGAAAACAACGAGCTGCGTGGGAGGAGGCGGGATGGCTCATGTACCGGTGAGACGGTGAAATACCATCCATCAAGTCCAGTCGGAGGAACACGGCAGATACACTGAAGGCTCATCAGACTCACGGAGGTCAATCTGAACCAACAAGGTCATTATAGTTTTAGATTATCAAGTCGGTCATAACAGACAACAGACATTCAAAGCTTCATTTGTAAACTGACTGCTGAACCCAGCTGCTATTGATGACTTTAATATAATTTAAATGAGGTATTAGGTTGTAACAACTCTTCATATTCAACGTTTTTTTTCACAGGGACAGTCAATGTCTGGAGCTTAGATGTAAACACTGTTTCAGCGAGGAGGAGGAGGAGTATGTAGTGTAGTGCTAAAACAACCCACAGTTTATCACAGATGAGCCACGAGAGCTTCAGGAACTATTTAAAGTCACGCTGGAGCGGAAGAGCGAGGTACAAGTAGAGCTTATTTGGGAAAGACACTTCAAGGAACATCAAGTACATACCTGATCAAGTTGAGGACACTCAGTGCCCCAAATCTAAAATCATTCTCCACCACGCTCGCTTTGAAACTCAGTTTGAAGATGCTGATATCTGACGATCTGACTCTGCAGCTCCATGGAGTTTGATTGTGTGTTAAAGCTCATTGTTTTGGTGTTATACCCACTAACTTCACTGTTTTAGTTCACATACAGTTAGAGGCCAGCTGGTGAACAGAGTGGAGCTTTTAACAGCTAAAGAGACGGATATTCCCTTCAGGAGTTCATTAGAGAAACGCAAACACGACTCCAAATGAATGCTAACGTTGCTGCAAAACAAGATTACCGTGTTCAATTTATAAAGTGATATTATGTCTGAGTCAAATAAATAGTAACATCAGTTAGAGAACGACTGACCTTCTGCACCCCCCAGCCCGTCTTTAAGATGCAGACTGAGCTCTGAGGCCACGTCTGCTCCTCTCAGGTCCTTCTCCATCTCATCTGGACTCCTCCTCTTCACCACCAGAGAGCTGCTGCTGCTGTCCAGGACGGGAGACAGAGACTTCCTGGCTGCAAACAGAATAAACAGATAAGAGACAAATATGTAATCACGTTAGACGTTGACTCAGAGTTTCTTGTAAATCTGTGTGAGTTTGTTTTTGTAAATTTCCGACTTTATTCACAGAACTTGTGTCCTCACCGGGGCGGCCGGGCCTGGATCGAGCGGCAGCTGCTCTCCCCAGCAGGTCCAGCTCACCGGGCTTACGACAAGCCGACAGCTCTGAGTCAGCGAGGTGGGAGGAAACCTCCTCCGCACCGAAGCCCCCCGACGGGCCGGGCCGGGGCTCTCCCGTCCCCCGAGCCTCCAGCACTTGACTCTTGACGTCGGACATCTTGCTGCGAACCTCGGCCATCTGAGCCTTGAGGCGGATCAGGACCCCCGAGTCTGGAGCGGATCGTCGCACAACCTGAGGCCGCCGCTCTCGGTCTTTCCTGGAGTGAGGATGAGCTGGAGGAAGAAGAAGAAACAACAAGAAATGAGAGCAGCTGGAGAAAATAAACTCTCTCCTCCGTTTTAAAATGAGCTCAAAGTACATCAAAGGTCATCAAATCAAGAATCCAATCTGTCAGTATTTGGTTACAGAATGGTTTCTCTAACACGGCATAAACATCACTGATATCTGCGATGGTGGAGAGAGAAATGAAACACCGAGTGTGTGCCTACAGACCTTGGCTGTGCAGCAGCGTTACAGGAGGCCGAGGCTGGAGCCCCCACAGAGTCTCCACACTGCGGCGCTCCTTCAGATCCAGCAGCTGGATCAGGATGACCGGGTCGATCTCCAGGAGGCTGCTGCTGCCCGAACCGACAGCGCCGCCGCCCGCCGCTCCGCTACCACTGCGACCAACAGCGGAGCGTTGAAGTATGGAACGCACACTGGAGCGGGATCCTCCTGCAGAACACAGAGCTCACACCGTTCACCTACTGAATGGTTGTACTTTCATTCAGGGTTGTTATAATCTAAGGTGAGGGAACGATGTCTCTTATAAAAGACGGTGTTGACGTGGCTGAATGTTGCACTGGAAGAACATCAAGCCAAATACTGACTGTCAATGTCTTCGTCAAAAGAAAGAAAGTGTGGCTGCAGCCTGCAGTTTCACAGTTCATTTAATTAACAAGTTCAAATTATAACACATTAACACCACTAATTTCTTTAACGCATTAACACATCTTGCATTTTTTAGGTTGTAGTGGCTCAGTTTTAAAGCTAGAGGGAAGATACTGGTGTCATATGAAACTAGTAAACCTGATGAATCCATCGGTACCAACCATGTCAGACTAGCTGGTCATGAAGGAGGTTAAATAATGCTCCAAACTTACACTACATTTTGGTGAGGAAAAACTGTCATGTCCATTTTCAAAGGGGTCCCTTGACCTCTGACCTCCAGATATGTGAATGTAAATGGGTTCTATGGGTACCCACGAGTCTCCCCTTTACAGACCGGCTCGCCCAGCCCTAACCCGACTCGCAAATCGTGTGACTTCAGTAAATCAACCTCTGTTATCATGCTTTCTACTAGTCAGTCAAACAGAAGGGAACCTCTCTGATTGGCTGTTTTCCAGCTGCCGGTATCAGCTCAATCTCAGTACATGTTTTACAGACAAAACTTCTGGATTAAAACCTAAACATTGAGGCTGGCTTTATGGGGCTAAACTATATTGTTTTAATAGCAAATACCATTAAAAAAAAAAAAAGCATTTGAATACTGATTTTGGAGGTCGTTACCATGGCAATGGTTATAGATTCGAAGCTTCGAAGCATTCGGGGTCAGCCCTACTTTAAAACACGACACTTGGCAGAGCTCGACTCAACCCTCCCCACACATGTACACGCACACACAGGACACCGAGTGCTTCTATATCAGCACGCTGCAAAAGGGGGTTCAGTGCACCAACAATGACTCATCGTCCTCTTCATGCCTTTCAACACCGACACAGTCAAACACACAGAGTGAAGGAGCCGCTCTGAGAGCCCAGCGGAGTATCACTGCGTTCTGCTTGTACAGCTGCCAAAACAACACAAATAGATTTGATTCCCTAAATTCTCAAACAGCGGCTGAAGGCTTTTATTTGCCTCAACAGAGGAGAGACAGCGAGGACCTTTATCTGAGGCCGGACATTCAATATTTGATGGTTACAGATTAATAAACGTTGAGGATTTGTTTGTTTGTCTGGATAGATTTAGGTTTTGTATTCTTCAAAAGAAAATCACCTTGGGCTCTTTTTCTTTTTTTTCCCAAATGATTAAAGGGACTGTTTGTAACTTCTTACACGTATAAATCATTGCTGGTCGGTGTCTCATGGTCGCTCACGTGTGTCTCCGCTGTTCAGACTCAGACTCCAACACAAACTCCAGTGAAGCACCAAAACCTCTTGGTTGTATCTAGTGAAGCTGTTAAACAGTGTTGGCCGCGGTCGGAGGACGCGGGGGAGACCGTAGCTTTGGTCTCCAGGACCGGAGTCTCTGCTCCTCTGCCTGCCTTCACTCACACACCGCGCTCCTCCTCACGCTTTCGCTCCACCTCTCACGTGCATGCGCGCACACTTCTTATTCTTACATAGAGTCCCTTTAACCAAGAAAATAATCTGTAGACTAAACAGTAATGAAAATAATCTTTAATTGCAGCCCTCCTGCTATTAAAACAGTGTTTCAGCAGTTCAGGGGTAAAATCCCCTCAATTTCCTGAGAAACTTTATTTTGAAACTTAAAAGGGTGACCTCGGAATTTTTCAACCTGGATCCTATTTAACAATGTTTTTGTGTGACTAATGGGGACAACTATTTTTGAAATTGGTCCAGTATTGAAGGGAAACGCTGCAGCCGACAGCCGCTGAACGCTGCTGGAATGTAATCGCTCGAGGCAACTCCTCAACGTCAATGTACGTCCACTAAAAGAGCTCATTTTTACCACTGACAGGCTCAGATTATTATTATTATAAGTGTCTGACAACATTATGGAAAGGACCCTACAGTGAAATAAAATGTTTTTCTGACCTTTCACTTGATCCAGTCTGTGGGATTTATATATATTTATACTAGATTATATATTTATTATTTGTGTGTGTTTTATATACCTGCTGCTCCAGCCAGGTCATCAGGAAGCTCTCCTTCTTCTGTCTCCAGGTTCCCCATAAAGTCGACATCGTTCTCTCCTGACCTGCACAAACATACACAAACAGGAATAAATAGTGATGCATTCAGAGGTTATAACTTTTATTAGTTTTAATTGCCTCATTTCCTTCGAAACTTATAAAATATCTTTATCCTGAAATTGAATTGTTTGTCCAGTTTTCCTTCTTAGATAATAATAAACCCAAAGTATTAAACACACAGTGATAAAACACATGACAGATTGTTCTTCTAGTTCACAGGAAGTGATGTCTTTATAGACACAGAGGGAGAGAGACTTTACTCACTACTCCTCTATATCTTTACATAGCTAATCGTTGTTTGCTGCTATATTAATACTCTGAATTTAGCACCTTGAAGAGAAAGTGAGATATACTCACATGGTCTCCTCGTCGATGTCGTTCTCCTCGGTGTTGCTGGTGGCCGTGGAGCTCCCCGAGGTGCTGCTGCCATCCAGCGGGTTCACCTCCTCCTCGGTCAGACAGTCCACCTCCAAGTCTCCGTCCGACAGCTCCTGGACAACACAGGAGGCGCCGCGATCACACTTTAAGCTCAAGATATCTTACAGAGGACCATTTAAATGTCTCAAACAGATAGAGATAAGGATGTCCCGAGATAATCCACAGAATGAGTCTGTGACGGAGGATACTATATGTATATTCTCAGAGCAAAATACGGGATCAGACAGTATCAGACAGTATCAGAAGGACGTGACTGGGACGTCTCTACGTTTTGATAAATCAACAATGTGTTCTGTGAAACCACATTCAACCTCAGTCTCTGGAGCAGCATCCTTACATTAGAGTCGTCTTGCTGCGTCCTCTCTTCTTCTTCGCCTTTTTTAATGTTGCTCAAAGTGGTCTGGATGTCGTCGTCGCTCTTCACCGAGCGGGCGTCTCTCTCGGAGGCCGTGGTGCCTGCAGCGAGCCTCATGTCGGGGGGAGAGGAGCTGCGCGACGTCTGGCGACGAAACAGCTCGATGGCCAACCTCTGAAATCAGAAATAATATTAATAAATATACGGACACACTTCTTCTTTGAACAATGTTTGGGTGCACTCAGCTCAACTCAGATGGACACACAGTCCGGTACCTCTTTGAGGTTGTTGATCTGCTGGATGTAACCGCTCTGGGCCGACTCCAGCTGGCTGATGTACCAGTACTGATCTCTGCACTTCTGGAAGAAGGTGGGTGAGCGGACCTGGTAGCTGTGCAGCACACACACATGAAAACACGCTGTTACCTCTTTGACAACACAACTGCTCTGATGCGTGTTTCTTATGGAGTCATAAGAGTGCCGTAATAAGGAATAAATCTGTAAAAGAATAAGAAAATAAATGTGGAAATATAATGAGGAATAAATATGTTAAAAAAAAGTATATATATATATATATATATATATATATATATATATATATATATATATATATATATAAAAAAATATATAGATTTATTTTTTTTACATATAAATTAAACTATTTTTTCTGTATATTTTTTTTAAAATAAAAGCATCGGTTCATGTGTGCAGGAATTGACTCCTCAGCCTGGGCAGGAAGGGCCGCCCAAAGCCGGTTGACTGACAGATTGGCCTTTCAAAGAACAGCAAAAGCAATGAGGAAAAAGAATGAGGAAAATTATAAGGGATAAAAAAATAAATAATAATACATTTAAAAAAATAGAGTAATATATTCGCAAAAATATGTATTATTTAAAAATACATAAATAAAGGAACAAATAAATGAAAATATATTGTATTTTATATTATTATATTTTGTTATTTGTCTTATATTTGCACATTTATTTATTATTTTATCTTTATATTTCCACTTTTTATTTACTTATATATTATTTTATTTATTCCTCATTATATTCCCACATTTATTTTCTTATTCTTTTGCAGATTTATTCTTTATTAAGGCACTGCTATGACTCCATAGTTTCTGTACTATCAGATGATCAGCATGGTCTACACAGAATGATGATGCTGTGTGTGTGTGCATGTGTGTGTGTGTGTGTGTGAGCCCACCGGAGCACCAGTGTGTCCGTCTGCATGTTCAGGTATCCCTCGCTGGCCAGAAGGTCCAGTCTGAAGAAGCGGTTGTAGCCCCAACATTCACCGACCTCAAAGTCAGACGCAAACTCCCGAATGATGTTCTTGGTCGGGTCACTTGAGGCCTGATGAACCATCTCCACCCGGTACTCATACCTACACAGAACAAAGACAGCATCACTACACAGGGAACGAGAGGGGTAGAGAGAAGTGGGGTATCCAGGAGGTTGTAACCTTTTCTCCTGAAAACCTTTGACTTCCTGTCCATAAACGCTACCGAACCCTCTTTTCATGAAGGTTACAAATATGTTCCTGCGACTGAATGTCATCTTAGACGCAGGCAGAGAGACCGATGATAAGGCTGGCAATATTCTATATTTTTGCTCATGTGTGGGCTTATAAACAAACAAATTAAATAAATATCCTGTAGCTTATGCCAACATATAAAATAATAGACCTGGCTTTGTTGAGACTGTCTGTCTATCGATCTCCTCCGCCGTGTTTCAGTGCCCAGAACATCTCCAGACACACACACACACTCTACACACAGAACAAACAGCGCTTTCTGTCGGAGAATAACTCATAATAATAATGTTGGTGCGTAATGAATAATGTCAGATTACTATGTTTTTATTTTATGTGCTATTTGGGATTTTTTGGTATAAAAATAAATGTATTAAAAAAATGATGCATTTGAATACTGATGTGGATGTTGATTACCATGGCAACGGCATAAGCTTTGAAGCTCGGAAGCATTTGGGTCTAGAACTCTATTAATTAATTCAACCTCACCTCAGATGTGACTTTAAAGACAAAGACTGTAGATAAAGATTTATGAAGAAATGATTCCTACTTTGATGTTTCAGGGAGTCCAGCAGAAAGCTCCAAGAACACAGAGAGGTAGTTTCCACGGACCACACCGTTACCATCCTGAGGAGACACAGTACGAGAGTTACCATCACTGAGACACATGCACTTGTTTTATAAAAGCTTTTGAGAGCCGGTCATGTTTTTTCTTAACTTTACAGAACTACAGTAACCAATAGGAGTGTAACGATACATCAATCTGGATCAATATATATCAATTCAATGATCAACGACCCAATATATAGATGCAAAGTGAAGATATCGATACACAGTCATCTCTTTATTTTCAATTTCTTAACTGATAAAAGACATTTGCACTTAAACATGAGAAATGGTAAACTTTACAGTGAACAATATGAGGTCTATTTTCATTCTTTCTATTAAAAAGATTTTTTTTTTTCATTTAAATGTCTGGAAGAGCGCAGAAATACAACTGTCAAAATCATGATTTAGTTGCTTTTTGGCTCCCTCTGAACAGAGTAGTCAGGCTTTAATGGATGGAAAACATGAGTAGAAGGAGGGAAACTCACTGGGTAGACTTTGAGTCTCCAGCAGAGCCCAGATATCTGTAGAGGAGGGCTGTAGACCGGGTCAGCTCGCTGCCTCAGGGTGCTACAAACACACACACCAACAAACATCATCACCAAGTGTTTACAATATACATCCTCTAAACTTTTTCTGGAGCACCGCTGGGAGTCCTCCAGGTTTAAGTCTCAACTTTCAAGAGGACAAAGCTCTTGAAATACACTCAGCGGTGGGTGGAAGTACATCCCCACTGACTGTTTCCTCTCTCTGTTATCTTCTCCTCATGGTGGTCGACTTTGTTCATTTCAGATACACAGATTTTAGGCTACACTCGAATGTAAGACTAATGTGAGACGCTCTCCCTGAAAAACATTCCTAGATGGAGTGTTAATGGAGCAGCTTCAATGTGAGCATAGCCCGGCAGTGATCGATCCAAACTCCGTTCAGAAAACGAGCATTTTAAAAGTTGTTTGCTTGTTGTGTGACAGACTTGACAAAGCATGAATTCAGACTTTTTACTAATCAGCATCATTATGTCGTTATTTCGGCTTCACTTTTGATCCGTTTATTGAAGTTAAATCACAGCACAGTCTGTTTATTTTGGGTTCATACCGCAGTAGTGACGTGTGGCTGCTAGATACATATACTGTATGTAAATACAGCTCGCCGCCGGGTGACGTTATGAACGCAGACACAACGGCGTTTGGTTTTTCTGACATATCTGGGACTTCCACAACATGTACAAAGCAGCAACAGTGGTTATTTCTGCACGGTAAAACAATACGAAGCACAACATAACGTAACTTAAACGAACATAAACAACAGCACATGTACAACAGCAGCACGATGTAATGATATTATTGAACCGCTGACACGCTCCCCGGAAAACGTAAACACAGAACTGTTCTCCGCCTTCTCATTTTGAAGGTCTGAGGTCACTGAGGTCATATTTTTTCTGGTCTGCAGCAGCATCAGCAGTGATGACTAAATACAAGCAGGGAGAGGATTTTTACCTGAAGTTGACCAGAACAAAAGTGCTGGAGTCGTAGGCAGGAACCAGCTCACTGAAAACACACAGGAAGAAAGATTACACACACTGAATACGTCTGGCTTCTCTCTCCTGTATCAAACACATTAAACACTCAAAGCAGCATCCTTTATATTTCTTAATAGATACATGTAAACATTGGACACAGACATAAAACTACTTTATGGAAGGTTACAAACATTGATATTTACTGATATAATTTACTGTTTCAGACTTTTTTAAGATCTTTTTTTTCTGACATTTTTCAGATCTTTTTTTTTTAGGACATTTTTTTTCAGACATTTATCCGAAAAACATTTTCAGACTTTTTTCAGATATTTTTTTTCAGACTTTTTTTTCAGATATTGTTCAGATATTTTTTTTCAGACATTTATCCGAAAAACATTTTCAGACTTTTTTTTGGACATTTTTTCAGACTTTTTTTGCCCGACATTTTTCAGATTTCTTTTTTCAGTCTTTTTTTTCAGACATTTTTAGATGTGAATATTTGCAGCCAGTAGTTCCTGAATTTGAATATCTTAAACTATTATTGGACATTCTGCAGTCTAAAATTTGATTAATCAAATAAATAAATAAAATGTAAAGATTGAATAAATAATGATAATATTTGCTAAATAGATATTTGGTTCCTCCCCTGTTGGACGAAGAGCCTGAGTGTGACCTTTCCTATAGCTGAGCAGATTTTTCTTTGGAACCTTTTCAATGGCATTTACCAACAAATCCACTTCAAGAGACATGCCCTTGATCTCTCCGTCTAAACACAACTTACTTAGTTCAGTACATAACATGTACAAAGGGGAACACATAATAAAGAAGAGATACAGCGGAGCAGGTTACCTGGTGAAGTCTGGAGGGACCGGCGTGGTGACGAAGGACTGCATGGGTTTCCGGTGGACCTGCTGGAACATGAGCAGGATCTCTGGGCTCTTAGAGATCAGCTCACTCTTACTGCAGGAGTGAAGCTGTTCAACAAACACAAACAAAACAATAATCAGCATGTTGTGTCTAAAACATCAATGATGGCATGATGTTTTTAGCCTGGAGGAAGGAAACAGTTTCATCCACTGAAGCTAATTCAGCTATCATCTATACATGCAATGAACCATCCAGGACAACGTAACTAATATGAGGTTTGTACACCGGCACTTACTCCAGTAACGGAAGAAAAAGATGCTGTTGACATCACTTCATTCAAAGATGTATCACGTTTTAGCTACACAGATGGTACCAATGGATAAATTAGGTTTTATAGTTTCATATGATACCAGTAACTTCACTCTAAACTGAGCCGCTACAACCTAAAAATCACAAGTTGTGTTTTACTTTGACAGCCCTAATTAAAATAATTACAACACAGCTGTTTCACTATTAAAATATAGAATCTGATAATTGTTTTGATGGCGGGATTTAAGATTTAATCTATTATAATCAAACAGCCTTACAGAGTCCCCATAGTGTTGAATCAACGGACACAGCACAGCATACACCCCTAACAAAACAACAGCATGCAGCAGAGCTGAATGAAAGGAGGCTCTGAGCCGAACCAACCTGATGCTCCACCTCCTGCAGGAGCGACTCCAGCAGCTCCGTCTCCTGGGTCAAGGACGTCTTCTGGCCTGGTGGGGAGGAAGGCATTTCTATTTTCAGTGTGTGCTTGTGCTGTTGAATGTCAGGGCCTGATGGAGGCTGGTGAGTGCGAGCGGTCGGGTGTGCAGGTTGTGGGCGCTGAGTGAGTGCATGCATCCACTCAGTCCAGATAAATATTTCATCTGTGTGTCGGCCCCGTAGCTATAAAAGGTGCCTCTGACAGCTTTCAGCGGGGAGTCTGAGTATTCTGTCGGGTTAAGGTCTCAACCTCTAGACACATTGTGGAGCCGGCGTCTCGCGTCAACAAGAGCTCTTTTCAGACACGGATTACGAAACGTTTTACTTTTAATGCCCCTCATGGTTTTATTCAGACACGACTAGGGATGGAAAGGGTCCGTAAATATCCAGAACATTTCCAAGGGAAGTTAAAGTGATAGTTTGGATGTTTTTAAGTGGGGTTGTATGAGGTAGTTATCCATAGTCAGTGTATTACCTACAGTAGATGGAGGTCGGTACGCCCCTAATTTGGAGAAACAGACAGGAGTACCAGCCCGGGAGCAAAGCAACGTACTGCCATGGACGGGGGTAGCAGCTTTACCTCGCTGTCAGACAGCTCTTTCCGACGGGGAACTGAAGCCATTATCTATGCTCTCTTGAAAGCCACCAGACTCCTTTGGACAAAAACAGTCATTTTACCTCGCAGAACATGGGAGTTGCTGGTCTACCGCTGCCTCCCTGCGACATAAAATTACTGTTTTTGTCAAAGGCCTGACGTGAAAAGGTCTTTAAAACTGAATTTGTAGGTGTCTAAAATCCGTTTAGCTGCTGCCACCCGTCCACAGCAGTACGTTGCTTTGCTCCCGTGCTGCTACTCCTATCTGTTTCTCCATCTACTGTAGGTAATGCACTGACTATGGATGAGTACCTCATACAACCACACTTCAAAAACATCCAAACTATCCCTTTAAGCTGAAGCATTTTGGACATTGTGCACAATTTCAATATAAATATCATACCTTATTTTGAAGAAACAATACTCGGTCTTATGGAATGATTTGGTTAAAAGTATGCTCATTTAATTGCAATGTGACGATGTACTGCATTCAACAGCACTCCTCCATCACATGTACGGGGTCATTTGCCAGCGTTATGTATTTTTTACTGAAGTAACAAGACTTTAAATTGAAATAGAGTATTTTTACTGTGTGGTAATAGTACTTTTACTTAATTAAAGTATGTATTATTAGTGTTGGAAGAGTTACAGAAAGGTTTCTAGATCTGACAGTAAGATTGCCATCAAGACTTCTACGGTAAAGTGACACTTAATGATTCATTTAAATTAAGGATATTTAAGAGTTTAGGCCTAAATGACAAAAACATTTAAGTTAAATTCTGGTTTAATAAAACTCAATGTTAAGATTTAAAAGGGGAACTACACCCATTTTTAAAATTCCTACAGGTTATTCATATATATGGTCTAAGACAGTCCAAAACATATTAGTTAACATGAACAACTCTCTCACAAATCCAAAAAACTAGAGAACTAAATCTCAAAATTGTGATGTCATAGGGTATAAAGTCTGGAGCTCTCCGTAGACGATGAACGGGAGACCGATTGTGGACACACAGAATATTTGTTTTATTTTTATTTATTCTATTATTATTATGTTTACTAATATTTTTGGATTGTCTTAGACCATAGTAATAACCTGTATGCATTTTTAAAATGGGAATAGTTCCCCTTTAAGCTACTGATGAATACTAAACCAGCATATAAATCCTTTTAGGAGCGTCTTTTATAAAGCCAGCCTGAACACAGCTGCATGGTGGCAGTGATCAGTGTGTGAGGAGTCTTCTTACCCATGAGGGTGATGAGCTTGTTCTTGAGCTGGTTGTCCAGACGAGCGATGATCATCTCTACGGCGTTTCGGATCTCTCTGACACGCTCGTCCTTCGCTCCTCGGACGGCCTCCACGTTCCTCTCCTGACCCCAGAACACACACATTGTGTTTCCATCACTTTAGAGGACATTACATTGACTTATATTCATTTCCTGGAGACTTACCCTAACCATAACTGCTACTCGCCTAACCCTAAACCTAACCTTAACCTAAACTAACCTAGATTTATGTCCCCACAACATGAGTAATACACACCCACACACACAAACAGACATCAACACGTTGGTGCCATCTAGTGGAAGTCAGCAGTACTCTTCTACCTCGACCTGAACTTAGAAAGATTTCTGTAAAATAAAAAAAGTTATGACTTTATTCTCATATTATTCTGACTTTATTGTGTAAATCTCAGATGTGTTTTCCCTCAATGTGACCCTAATACTCCGTAGTACATTGTCTCTCTGGCCCTCACTGCATTAGACTTATATACTATATACTTAGACTATAAACTGTGTTACCTTCATCACAATGATCACATGTTTTGCGGCTCCAGACAGATTTTTTTTTTTTTGTTGCCTAAAATATCTCTTTTGCTAGTAAAGGTTGCTGACCTCTGCTCTATGGGTACGAATAAAGTAACCTGAACCTGATTTAACCAGAGGGTGGTGCTACAGGAACGCTCATATGGCGTCCATATCAGAGAGGTTTCATCCACTGAGAAGAGTGAATGTGAACGGTAAATGTCATCGCCACCGGTCTGTTAGATTTTGGTATTTTTTGGTACATTATGTTTATTTTTATTGTTGCTTGCTTTGTATTCATTTTGAATATGTACATGTTCAGCACTCAACTGCATCAAAGTGCTATATACATAAAGTTTGACTCGACTATTTTGTTGTGTAAAAGCAACAAGCCGTCCTCACCACTTCCTGCACCAGACTGATGAGCTCCATGAGGCGGCGGCGGAGCTTGGCGACCTCGTCCTTCACCTTGGTCACGTGCTGCTCGTAGATCTCCACCAGAGGCTTGAAGGTGTGGCCGCCGTGCTGGACAACAACAAACAACAACAAACACACAAATCTGTCTCTGGTTTCTCCAGTTTATCCAGTGTGAAGAGTTTTATATCATTGTAAATTTCATATTTTGGGTTTTGTATGTGTAGTTATGAAGAGGTTGAAGAAGTACTCAGATCTTTTAAGTACAAGTAGCAATACTACAAAGTAAAAATACTCAGCTACAAGTAAAAGTCCTGCATTCAAAAACATACTCAAGGAAAAGTATAAAAGTATTAGCATCAAAATATACTTGAAGTACTGAAAGTAAACGTACTCATCATGCAGAATGGACCATTTCAGAATAATATATATTATAGTATTGGATTATAAATATTGATGCATTAATGTGTTCATCACTTTAGTGTTGCAGCTGGTAAAGTTGGAGCCTATTTTAATGACTTTATATACTGCTGGGTGGCTCAGTCTGCAATAATATATCACAGTTTGATGATTATTTCAGTCATAAAAATAATCATTAGTTGCATCCTGACTTTTACTCCCTGGAAAATTGTTAATTGTAACTGATTACTGTGGGTGTTTGTGACTTTGCATGCAATCTAGAAATGAAAGAAGTGAAACGTTACCATGCCTCCCCACAGAGCACACTGGTGACAGATGCATTTCTTACAGGTCCAACAGAAAACACTCAGCTTCTCGTGATGGTTATCACATCTGCAAACGGGATAATCAAACGACAAGGACACCAAAATGTCACACAGACAGAAAAAAACATTCTTGGAAACTTTTTGTAAACTTTGAAATAAAGATGTTGGCCTGTTTTACTTCAGTGATTCTACAGAGTTTATAAAAACAGGAGACAGAGGATGACAGAGATGAATATGGTGAAGGAGGGATGGGAGGGAGATGAACACGTGTAAACCAACAGTATGAACACTAGTGATTAAGATCTCGGTATTCCTGTGAATCTTTGCCAAATCTGCTCCCATCTCCTGGAGACAATAACCTGCAGCATCTCAGGATGTTTGCGTATCGAGGAATATGTATGATGAAGATACAGATAAACAAAGAAGCATTCTCCAAACCAACGCTCCGATGCCCAAAGGTGCAACATCTATTCAAAACTGTCTAGTATGCCTGACTGAATGTAGACAAACACTAACAGACTCTAAACTGTATAATAGAAACGTTTTTGGCAGGAAAATAATAAGATTTGCATAACTGTAAGACAAACCACTTTCCAAATTCATTCTAAAAATGTTTACTGATAGAAAACTTTGATATTTAAAAAAAAAAAAAAGTATAATACACATGATTTGGAGGGATTTGTTTTCAAGTGTGGCAAAAACGCAACGCTGGGTTTCAATGTAAACTGAAAAAACATCTATTTAATCTGACTTTTATGTAGTGGTTTATAAGTTTATAATTTTATTGTTTATACTTATTTTATTTATCATCATCATTGTAGTGTTTATTTTACTCTATTTAGTTTAATCAACGTTTAATTGCTGATCATTATCTCTTTTATTCAATTTTATTTTATTAAAATGTCATTATTTTTTAAACAATCTGCTTATTTTGTGTAGTTTTATAATTTGTATTTATTTATTTTTATTGTTATTTTTATTTCCTTGTATTATATTTATCTTTTATTATCTTAAATACCCATCTGTTATTGCTTTCTTATTCACTTGTATAACTTTATATTGGTTGTTTCGGTGTGCATTAGTCTCTAAATCCATTTTTAACACTATATTTTTATCAATCGTCTGTCCGGCACTTTCAATTGATTTGCATTTGACTTGATTGAAAGGTGCTATATAAATAAAGTTTGATTGATTGATTGATTGATTGATTGATTGATTGATTGATTGATTGATTGATTGGGCGTCATCACTGAGTCGTTAGTAAATTCATAAAAAATAAAATAAATTACGGAGCCGGGAGAGGGGGGGGGTAATATTCAGAGAAAAACTCTTTCAACCCTTCAACCCTACTGAACACAGACGGGTGGAGAAGGAGACAGACAAGGAGACGGAGAACAAGACGGAGGAAGAGGAGGAGTAGCAGGAGGTGCTCACTTGTCCTTGTCGTTGTCCTCGTGCTTGGTGAGGCTGCAGAGCTGCAGGGTGTCCAGCTGCTGGGTGACCTCCTCCGCCCAGCGACAGTTGACCAGCTCCCTCAGCTGGAGCGGAGCCCTGCGTGTTGATGATGCACACACACATTTTAATACCACAAGCCACACACTTTACATCAAACCTTCTAGTTTTGTTTTACGTGTACTCATCAAATCAAATTCCTATCAAATAAATCAAAATGGTAATAAAGTACTGAATGTGATGTCATGGTTTCTTTATAGTTGCACACTCTGAACATAGACAGACAGTATGGAGGGTTTTAGATGTTCTAGCAGGTTCTTACCGGCAGTGTGGACACTGGGCTCTCTGCTCCGTCAGCCACCGCTGTCAAACAACACATAATAATGATAATTGCATCTACATACAGCCACTGTTAACACACTGCAAACACACTGCCATCGTCAAATTAATCAGGCTGCAACTAACAATTATTTTCTATATCGATTAATCTGCCGATTATTTTCTAAATTAATCGTTTGGTCTATGAAATGTCCATCCCAGTCCAAGGTGATGTCTTTAAATGTCTCGTTTTGTCAGTCCAAAGCCTAAAGATATTCAGCTTAATATGATATAAAGCGGAGAAAAGCAGAAAATCTCCATATTTGAGGCTGAAAACAGCATTTTCTGCAAATTTTGCATGAAAAAATGACTTTAACGATTATCAAAATAGTTAGCGATTAGATATAGAACCCATTTTCATTCACATATCTTGAGGTCAGAGGTCAAGGAACCCCTTTGAGAATGGCCATGCCAGCGTTATTATCGCGTTGACGTAGTACTTTCGTGACAGGCCTACAGTAAGTGAGGGAGAACATATTGTGATTCTGGCCTGGTGGGAACAGACTTACTCGTATGCAGCTGAAGCAGCAGAGTTTGGAGCAGTGTGGGCAGAGACGAGCATCTCTCAGTTTCTCCATGCAGATGAAGCAGCGAAACACCTCGGCGATGCTCTGAACGGAGACGGGAGAGAGAGACACCGACACTTACAGCAGCCGCATAAATCCCCACAGGGTTGAATCAACATTATTCAGACTCAGTGTCAACAGAAAACCGAACCGATCGTACAATTCATAAAGGTTAGCAGGTTCATTGCAAAGCTGTTTTACTGGATCATGTTGGATCGTACAGTTTGCTTAATAAGATGAGAGTAAGATGATACAATCTTATGTGCACATGAGTCTTGTTCGACTCGAGCCATGTCTAGATTACAGTCTGGCTTTAACTTCAAACTACTGAATGCTAAAAAGAACAAATATGTTTTATTCTCCAGATCTCCAGAGCTGTTTTTGTCCGGTGCCAATGTTCTTGTAACGTATTTAATGTTCAACAAGTTTGCGAGTAAAGCATTAAATCATTGGCGTAAAATGCTAAACCGTAAACAAGTTGCTGATTCAAATATGTCATCAGAGGAGTCTTGTGATTCACTCGCTCCATGCAAAAGCGTCTTTCGTAATATAACCCTTTACCTGCTTATCCATGCAACACTTTTTCCCTGAAATGATACGAGGTCTTGAGGTGGAAAATTGGCGGTAGGGATGCACCGATACCACTTTTTTCAGACCGAGTACAAGTATTTACATTTGGGTACTCGCCGATACCGAGTACCGATACGAGTACTTCTCTGTGCCAAAAGACCTTCGTTAACAGCCAGCTGGAGGGTGTGAGCGACACACGGCAGGCTGGGGAGTCGCGCATACGAGGCGGTGCGCCGCGACCGGCTCTAGGTCGGCTTGGAAAGATGGTGAAGAGAGGTTTACGTCACGCTGCCGTAAAATGGTATCGGTGACGTTTTGCGAGTACGAGTACATGAGCACAGTATCGGACCCAATACCCGATATTGGTATCGGTGCATCCCTAATTGGCGGTAAAGATTTCCATGAATATCAATCCCTGCTCCCATGCACACATGACCCCATGCAGGAAATGTTCCTGAACATTTCAGGGACAGACTACATGTGTGAAGGCACTTTAAAAACACTCATTGTTAAGTTGCCCTTTACCTTTAATGGCAGTACAAGCAGCAGCCTTCAGTCATTTGCTGTGGTCACAAAAAACATCTGAGCAGATCAGGTCAAAGCTAAAATATAACCACCACTCTGTTGTCTAAAACAACGCTTTGACCTTTGACTTCTCTCTTCTTGCCTCTACAGCCGGCTCAACCCTCTATGTGGTTTCCTCATCCAGCTGTTGGTCTGACCTGAGGTGTGTGTGTGAGATACATACCTCAACACTTTGTTCATCCATTTCGGTTTGAAGTTCTTGATCTCAGGGACGAATCAAAGAAGTCGTAGCCAGCGATCTAAAAAGAAAAGCATTATTTAACTACCTTTAATTGTGCTTTAAGCATTCAGGGTCCACACTTTTTTCGACACAGCCTACTTCATATTTACCATTGGCAGAGCATTTTGGCAAATTTTTCTTGGGCGTTCCCCACATAATCAGCTGTGCTGCTCATCCCACAAATGCATGATCCTTACAAGTTGGACATCATTGCAAAGGTAAATAAACAGGCTTTCCACGATGTAAAATACAATGACCATTAGCATCGGAACAACAGAGAAATAATCCACCAAACACAAGTTTCCAAACTTTTTTTCCCCAGTTTATATAAAGATATTTGTATGGTCCTTAAATAAAAGTACAGATAATTCTACATTAAAGCTACAAACATCACTGTTAGCTTATAGTCAAACTGCCACCCAACATAAAGGCCCAGCATCAGCAGCTAACTATAACTAACCTGTTAACTAATGCAGAAGTTAATTCAAATCAATCATTTCAGCTGCAAAACAGTAAAAGAAGACATACAATTCACTGTGATGAACTGCACAAGTGTCAAGTCTTCTTACAGGTTCATATTGTATAGAAATGAGATGAAACCAACCTTAAATTCTAACTATGTTTAGCCTGTTTTGGTTTTTATGAAGATTGATGAATGCACCACAGTTTTATTGTTTTATTCTGTGTATTTCAGGCTGAATTATACTGTTTTTATTTCTGTTAAATAGCCATTATTGAAGGAAAGATGAAAAAATGCAAACCATTCAATGGTAATATATATATAAAGACATTTATATGGTCCTTGAATAAAAGTAGAGATAATGCTATATATATTATTATTGCTACATTTAATGACATATTTATTTATTTATTAATAAAAGTAGATAATGCTATATATATATATATATATATATATATATATATTATTGCTACATTTAATGAAATATTTATTTATGTATTAATTTATTAATAAAAGTAGAGATAATGTTATATATATTATTATTGCTACATTTAATTACATATTTATTAATGTATTAATGTATTAATAAAGGTTCATATAATGTTATATGAAAGCTACAAACATCCCTGTTAGCTTGTAGTCAAACTGCCACCCAACATTAAAGGCCCAGCATCATCAGCTGATATTAACTAACCTGTTATCCAGCTGTCTTTATGCTTAATAACATAAATAAACATGAATAATCAGATAATAATATCAGGCTCTGTATAACTGTGATGCTAGCATGTTAGCATTAGCAGGGTGTCTCTCTTACCTTCACAGAGACTCTTCTGTCTGTTTCACCTCATAAACTACAGATTTAACTACATTATCTGTCCCAGCACACAGCAGGCGTTCACTGTGCTGCTTTATCTACAGTTAAACATCAATAATCTGTTCTTAAAGTCAGAAATAACGAAGATAAACGGCTGTTTTTATCAATAAACTGAAGATGAGTCGTTAGCTGGAGGCTGTGACGCGTTCTGTCCCCTAGCGATAACCAATCAGAGGGCTGCTTTTCTTCTTCGCTTGATTTTATTTGTGTCGCGTTTGTCAGGCAGTTTAAAGGAGCGTTACCGCCACCTGCTGGACAGACTGCAGACTGCAGAACTAGAGGGGATACCTGAGGACAGTGGTGGTAGTACTATATAATATCAGCAACAAAATATATTTAAAGTACCAAAAGTAAAAGTACTCATTATGCAGAATGGCCCATTTCAGGGGAAATTAAACAGAATAGTAAATAAACAAGATAATTAATACAAAGACAAGAACATAAAGAGGCAAATTAAAACAGAAATATCAATTTATGTCACATATTATCTATTAATTAAAGGCTACATTTATTTTTAATATTATTATTGCTACATTTAATGATATATTTATTTATTTATTTATTTATTTATTTATTTATTTATTTATTTATTTATCTATTTATCTATTTATCTATTTATCGAGTCAGTTATTTATTTATTCATTTATTTTTTATATTGGCAGATACCATCCTCCATAATTCACAACTTTAATGTTGCAGCTGGTAAAAGTGGGGGTAACTTTAATTATTTTACTTTTTTAATATTTACTGCTGGTTAGCTTAATTCTTAATGATACATAATCATTTATTAGTTGAATAAAATTTTTGTATCAATAATTTCAATCTGCAATGTAACTCAAATAAATGTAGTGCAATAAAAAGTAGAATATTTGCCTCCAAAATGTAGTGAAGTATAAAGTAGCATAAAATGGAAATACTCAAGTAAAGCACAAGTACCGCACTCTACTTGAATACATGTATTTGATTACATTCCCCCACTGACCGAGGACATACATAAATAGATAATCAACTAAAAGGAAAATATTATTGATGGATAGATATCAATTATTATGCTTGGCTGCTTTTTTTTTCTGAATACAGCTTTTAATGCCTTTAAAATCTCCAACCCAGTTGGCGTACGGCTGATTATTATCAATACGGTACAGAAAGTGTAATATTCTTTAAAGCTGAAACAATTAGTCGATAGAAAGTCAAAAATTATGATTTTTTTTAAGTTAGATTCATGAGAAAAGTCTAAATTTGGGCTTATTTAGTAAAAATTATAAAATAGTACAAGCCAACATTTTTGAGATAGTTTATAAAAGTACATATATGTTACATTTTGGCTTATTATTTAATGTTTCTTACTTAAAACATCTTGTTATCCAGCACTCTGAGGATGACACACACACACACACACACTTGCTGTAATTTGCAGTAACCCCATTGTTGTTTTATGCAAACAGTCTGAAGCTGGATAGGACGCTCTGAGGCAAATATGTAAATCAGCCTACCAGGCAGTGCAGGGGGTAGTACTGCAGAGGTGCACGCTTCTCCACTTAGGAAAATGCTGATGAGCAGCCGTGGATTTCCAAAACTTTTTATCCCCAATATACCTGCTTCATTTTGAATAATCAGGGAGGACGGATGTCAGCTGGAGCAGCAACAAACTGTCTGTCTGAGGTGAGGCACTCCTTTAATCATCAGGTATTATTATTATTTAGTATATTTAATAAAGAGTTGTGGTTACTGCTTTATGGGAATATCTGCCTTGCTTATGAATATTATAACCAGTAGAGTTTGGTGGTGGATGGGAGGAGGAGGAGGAGGAGGGGAGGCATTAGAATAAACTCAAGAGATCATTTTCCTGGATGCTTCATCGTCCCGGTGAAGTTACAATCCTGTATGAAAATCAGCCATATTTATCATTACAGATATTAAGATGAACGCAGACACGGTGGAGCAGTCGGAGGCTCCAGCCGACCAGGCAGGTAAGGATGTTTCACCTTTTTCTCCTCATGGTAAACACAACACAGAGATAGAAGCTCAACAGATGTGAGGTTGTTGTGATGCTGCACAGTTTGTTTATGTGAATGTTTTATTTAGGGAGCTTCAACGTGAAGAGTTTATTATAGGAAGATAATATATATAGTGTCTGGATTATCTGAGAGGATTTTTGTTGTCTCAAGTTTACAAAATATCTTTAAATATCATTTTGAATCCTGCTTTTTATAGTCAATATTTTAGGTTCAATGATCTTTGGTGCTGTTTTTTACCTCAGGTTTTTAGAAACGTTTATTATTTAAGTACAACGTCAGCACAAAGAGTAGGTTTTTAAGCAACAAATATGTTCCTCATACCTGATGTGGTACAAATAAAAGCAGCATTTTGACCAGCTGGTGTCTCGTAGAGAGAGAGCCTGTGAGAGTGTGAGTGTGAGTGGATATTGTGACAGTTGGTCGCCATACCAGGATGCCCCCGAGGCTGTTTGCAGAGAGATGCGTGCTGGCTGCCCGGGGGGCCGAGGACACCAGCCAGCCAGCCACAAAACAAAAAACCAGGAACCAGTAACAGAAAAAAAAGTGGAACTTTTTAGTTGAGACAATGGCAGCGTGAGAGAAGTGAACTTTGTGTTTTTGTTAATATGCCATCACTGAACTGCTCTTTATGTCGGTTTATGATCACATCAGATGGGACACTTTGATTCAGAAGAAATGTTCATGAAGCTCTCATCTTCATTCATTAGGAGACCTGAGTGTATTAATATAAGGTCAAATATATACAATCATATATATTTATATACAAGGATGGATTATTATGTGTCAGGGCCCCCCTGGTCTTCATCGACAAAATATCACTCAAAAAGACACGTACCAACCAGGAAGAGACTCAAAATGACCTCAAAGACAACTAACGATTACAAAGAGACACAAAAAGACTACAAAGAGATGCAAAACAATTACAAAGAGACTTAAAACAACTACAAAGAGATGCAAAACAACTACAAAGAGACTCAAAACAACTACAAAGAGACTTAAAACGACTAGAAAGAGACGTAAAACAACTACAAAGAGACGCAAAACAACTACAAAGAGATAGAACAACTACAAAGAGACACAAAACAACTACAAAGAGACTTAAAACGACTACAAAGAGACTTAAAACGACTACAAAGAGACGCAAAACAACTACAAAGAGATAGAATAACTACAAAGAGACGTAAAACAACTACAAAGAGACGCAAAACGACTACAAAGAGACTTAAAACGACTACAAAGAGACGTAAAACAACTACAAAGAGACGCAAAACAACTACAAAGAGACTTAAAACGACTACAAAGAGACTTAAAACGACTACAAAGAGACGTAAAACAACTACAAAGAGACGCAAAACGACTACAAAGAGACTTAAAACGACTACAAAGAGACGTAAAACAACTACAAAGAGACGCAAAACAACTACAAAGAGACTTAAAACGACTACAAAGAGACGCAAAACAACTACAAAGAGACGTAAAACAATTACAAAGAGATAGAACAACTACAAAGAGACACAAAACAACTACAAAGAGACTTAAAACGACTACAAAGAGACGCAAAACAACTACAAAGAGACGCAAAACAACTACAAAGAGATAGAACAACTACAAAGAGACACAAAACAACTACAAAGAGACACACAACAGTTACAAAGAGACAAAACAACTACAAAGAGACACAAAACAACTACAAAGAGACACAAAACAACAAAGAGACGCAAACAACTACAAAGACAACACACAACAACTACAAAGAGACAAAACAACTACAAAGAGACAAAACGACTACAAAGAGACAAAACAACTACAAAGAGACACAAAACAACAAAGAGACGCAAACAACTACAAAGACAACACACAACAACTACAAAGAGACAAAACAACTACAAAGAGACAAAACGAATACAAAGAGACAAAACAACTACAAAGAGACACAAAACAACAAAGAGACGCAAACAACTACAAAGACAACACACAACAACTACAAAGAGACAAAACAACTACAAAGAGACAAAACGACTACAAAGAGACACACAACAACTACAAAGAGACAAAACAACTACAAAGAGACACAAAATGTCCACAAAGAAACTCACATTACTATGAAAAGGGGCAAAACAACCAAACTATTACACACTTTTTTTTTATTATTTAAGATTAACTAGGAACTGATGAACTCGGGGCAGAGAGCAGGTTTTAGTTCATTTCATGGGAATTGTTGACAATAATAAAAATATAGAATAACATCAGACATCCTTTAAATCAGGGATTCTCAAAGTGGGGTCCGTAAAATAATTAATAAATTATAAATCTATGCTGTATCGTTAAAAAGTGCATATCTACAGACCATTTACACCAATAAAACAATCATATTGGGTCCATTAATCCCACCCACGTTAGCTTTGGGGCCAACAGACACTCTGATCGTGACACAAAGCTCATTGTGAAAGTCAGCTGTAGAATGTTACGTTTAAATATCTGGATTTATTAGGACTGTGTCTTACTGCTGTTAACTTTCTCAACGCTTTTAAGATCAATTACTTGACATGTAGGCTATAAGTATTGTCAAGTTTAAATGCAATTTGAATAAAATCACCCTCTGTTTAAAGTTGGGCTGTCAAAGTTAACGCAAATTCATTTTAATGCCACTAATTTCTTCAACGCATTAACGCAATTAATCTTTAAAGTGAAGATACCGGCGTCATATGAAACTAGAAAACCTGATGAATCCATCGGTACCAACCATGTCATACTAGCTGGTCATGAAGGAGGCTAAATAACGCTCCAAACTTACACTAAATTCTGGCGAGGAAAAACTGTCACTGCCATTTTCAAAGGGGTCCCTTGACCTCTGACCTCCAGATCAGTGAATGTAAATGGGTTCTATGGGTACCCACGAGTCTCCCCTTTACAGACATGCCCACTTTATGATCATCACATGCAGTTTGGGGCAAGTCATAGTCAAGTCAGCACACTGACACACTGACAGCTGTTGTTGTCTGTTGGGCTGCAGTTTGACATGTTATTAATTGAGCATATTGTTTTATGCTAAATGCAGTACCTGTGAGGGTTTCTGGATCAATATCTGTCATTGATCTGTGTTGTTAATTGATTTACAATAATAAATATATATATACATTTGCATAAAGCAGCATATTTGTCCACTCCCATGTTGATAAAAGGATTAAATACTTGACTAATCTCCCTTTAAGGTTCATTTTGAACAGATAAAAAATGTGTGATTAATTTAATTTTAATTATGGACTATCATGCAATTAAATGCGATTAAATATTGACATTAAATAACAATGCAAATTGACCTGCTGCTCATATTATCTTAGCCAACATCATAGTTTTTGATGTCCGTTCATATGCATATTGTATCAATTCAAATCGGAAATGTACAGTGATTTATTGCAACTCCAAAAAACTGTATACTATTAGTAATAATAGTGCAAACAGTATACAGTACTAATACAACGTTTTACAGTATGAGAGCCGTCCCGAAAAAAGCTTCGGTGAGAAATATTCAAAGGTATTCGAAGCTTTGCAGCATGAATAATGAATAATGAATAATAAATAATACATGTGGGATTATTCATTAGTTCTTGGGCTATTTTGGGATTAATACTTTATTATTACATACTTATATATAAAAAAAAAACATTCTAATACTGATTGGAGGTTGGTTACCATGGCAACGGTCGAAGCTTCAAAGTAAACAGTAAAATCTCTCTTTATTTTTAAACTATTGTTGATAAGTTTTATAAATTGGATTAATAAAGGGAGTAATAAAGCACTCTATCTATCTGAGATACACGTTCTGTGACTTTATACTGTATAAATGTCACGTTCAGGCTGAATGATATTAATTAATTCAGCCCTCAAGACAAACGGAAGTCAAACAGATGAGTGTGTGCCAAAGGGCTGGTATCACTCCACTTGTTCAAAGAGCAGTTTATAATAATTCACTCGCTGCTTTTATTCGTCTGCTCACTTTATAAAAACACTTTAAGGATTTAACAGATGGAGGGGAAGACAAAACAACTGGTTCAAATGGAGAATTTGTTGTGTGCAGCCAGTGTCCAGTGTGTGTGTGTGTGTGTGTGTGTGTGTGTGTGTGTGTGTGTGTGTGTGTGTGTGTGTGTGTGTGTGTGTGTGTGTGTGTGTGTGTGTGTGTGTGTGTGTGTGTGTGTGTGTGTGTGTGGTGTGTGTGTGTGTGTGTGTGTGTGTGTGTGTGTGTGTGTGTGTGTGTGTGTGTGTGTGTGTGTGTGTGTGTGTGTGTGTGTGTGTGAGTGTGTGTGTGTGTGTGTGTGTGTGTGTGTGTGTGTGTGTGTGTGCAGACGGAGAGCTGGTACCAGGCTTCCTGCGCTCACAGATGATTTGCATGTCTTGGTCATTTCCATACTGGAAGTTTGGCTGTGATGCTGGTTGTGCTGGGGGGCAGTGACATAGTGGGGTGGTGGTGAGGTGATGGGGGGGGGTTTATAGGTGTATTTGCATCGCGTGTCTCACGCACACACACACACACACACACACACACACACACACACAGTCCCATAGGCACGATTTGACATTCAAATGATTTGAGCTTATCCAGAACACCTTTGAACTCTCCTCCTCCTCTATCAGCCTCTCCTCTCCTCTCTCTCTCAACACCGACCGACTGCAGCAGGAAAACTGAACTTCTTGAAAAGACTCATCAGAAGTTTGTTCTTGTATAAACCAACAAAGTCTCACTGCAGTTTATGAAATGTATTTAATCTATTTGATTAGTGTAATACAAATTTTTTTATGACGCTCAGCAGGACTTTCATCAACGTATTTTTAGTTTTTTTTCCAACGAATCTCCAGCAACACGTGATGCATGTGTCAATTTCAAACACAAACTCCAGTGAAGCACCAAAACCTCTTGGTTGTATCTAGTGAAGCTGTTAAACAGTGTTGGTCGCGGTCGGAGGACGCGGAGGAGACCGTAGCTTTGGTCTCCAGGACCGGAGTCTCTGCTGTACTCTGCTCCTCTGCTCCTCTGCCTGCCTTCACTCACACACCGCGCTCCTTCTCTCTCTCTCTCTCCACCTCTCACGTGCATGCTGCTCACTCCACACTGCAGAAGAGTTAGTTTAGCTCTGAGAATATCTAGTGAATGTTCAGTGGACGTTTGTGCAGAAATAACTGCTGCAGCTCCTCCAGACCAACAGAGGTTTCCCGTGTCTTGTGAAGTGACGGGGCTCCGCAGAGAGAAACGTTATCGTCTCCCCCGTTCCCTCCGGCCGCGGTCGGGAGGCTGAGGCGGGAAAAGCCAACACTAGGATCAGCATTGATTCATGGAGAGACCTTGGTCTGGTCAGCTAACATTACTGCCAAGCAGCTGAAATATAGAGTGATATTGTGCTTTTAGCTGACGTGTGTCTCCTCACTGTGTTGAGCGATGCTCCTTCATGTCTATGTAGAGCGAGCACAAGCGCCAGCAACAGGACGCTGACTTTAGTTGACTTAACGGACACAGGTGAAGCTGTTAACAACACATTTAGGATTCTTACATAGAGTCCCTTTAAGTACAGAAGTTATGTGGCAAATAAATCAACGTTGACTTCTGGTTTCACACGAGACACGAACACCGGCCTCCTGGGAGAAACCATTTAGTGCTGAAATAATTATATAAACACAAAATATTGCATCTCACGTACACATGTAGCTAACATTGAATGCTATCAGACTTCTTTATATGATTTCATTTGTTCTGTGTGTCACTCTGAAGGAGTTAAATGTCATTAGGAGCCACATTTTAAAAACCTGAATCTCTTTCTCTCTCTTTTCTGACTTTTAGAGCAAATAGGAATCAACTTCAGCCGACATGTGAGTACCAGAGTTTTTATAACTTCCTATGTTCAGACTCACATGAATGAGGATTTCATGAATGAGGTATCTCTCTCTCATCGGGAGGATTTGGGTTGTTTTGTTTATCGTGTAGTAACACATTCATGTTTGTATACAACACAGTCATGTTACACACTCTCATCCTGTATGTTTAAGGCAAACATGGATCAAAATTCACTTTTTAATCTTTAAAATCTTTAACATTAAAGTACCTTCCAGAACCCCTTTAGGAGCTTGAAGTAGTGAAACTGTTCATAATATATATACAGTAGGATAACAGATAGGAACTGTATTTTTAAGCAAGTAAAGTAGTAAATAGTGCATTTGTTGGGGACTATTTTCAGCTGCGGATTAATACACATTTGTCCTGTAGTATAGAGCCGTTGATCCAGTTGCAAGCAGTTTAACCATCTTCTCAGATCTATTAATTATATATACATACACTTTCTGTAATAATTAGGGCTGTCAAATTTTGGAATCTAGCACGTCATGAAGGAGGTTAAATAACGCTCCAAACTAAAAGTTGGTGAGGAAAAACTGTCATGGCCATTTTCAAAGGGGTCCCTTGACCTCTGACCTCAGATGGGTTCTATGGGTACCCGCGAGTCTCCCCTTTACAGACATGCCCACTTTATGATAATCACATGCAGTTTGGGGCAAGTCATAGTCAAGTCAGCACACTGACACACTGACAGCTGTTGTTGCCTGTTGGGCTGCAGTTTGACATGTTATGATTTCAGCATAATTTCTGGATATTTTTCGGACTTTTTTTCGGACATTTTCAGACATTTTTTGACTATTTTTCGGACAGTTGTCGGAGATTTGTCTGACATTTGTTGGATATTTGTCGTACTTTTTTCGGACATATTTTGGACATTTTTTTTTAACTTTTTCATACATTTGACGGACATTTTTCAGAGTTTTTTAAAATATTTTTCTGACATTTTTTTTATTTTAAATTTTTTTTTGGGACTTTTTTGGGACATGCTAAGTCTTTATGCTATATTCAGTACCTGTGAGGGTTTCTGGACAATATCTGTCATTGTTTTGTGTTGTTAATTGATTTCCAGTAATACATAAAGCAGCATATTTGCCCACTCCCATGTTGATAAGAGGATTAAATACTTGACAAATCTCTCTTCAGAAGGAAAACTGTTTTATATTTACTAAGGATCTGAACAAAATTAATTTATATTTACTAATTATCTGTGTGAAATTGATATAAGCTTACTAAATATCTAGATAATTTGATTTGGATTCACTAAATAAAATTAATTATATTAACTCGGTACTGCAGGACTTTAAATATATTCAATAATATTTAATGTCACTTTGTTGCCATCATTTTTTTATGTCTAATCTACTCAATATCAGGCCTTCTATGTGCCAGTTTACTCAGGTTGGGTCATAAAGAGCAGCAGTAAAACATTTATTTAGGAAACATTTGTGCAAAATACAACAATAAAGTAGAGAGAGGCGCTTTAATAAATGTGTAAACTTGTTATATAGATCAATTCATCGCTGGTTTCTGTCTCTGATAACAAGTACAAGAAAGATTATCACAAGACTTTCTGTACAATCATTAATAATGAAGCTCAGTTGGAGTATAAATAGCCGAGAGCGACGAGAACGCTGCTGATCGTTTTGCCTTTTATCAACTGACTGTGAGACGGCTAACATCCTCGGGGATAAACTCTCCCACAGATGTCAACAGTGACTGCCATCTCTTTAGAAACATCTCAAATAGTTTGCAGCTATTTGGATACTTCTCCAAACACTCTTTTTTCTTGGCAAGGAGTAGGGTTTCTTTCACAGCGCTCAGTGTTTTCAGGAAGTGCCATGATGGCTTTCGGGGTTAGGTCGGTGGGGGTTTATTTGCATACTGGCTTGCCCAAGGGGAGGGAGAGAGTCTATCACTCTTTGTGTCGTGTTTAGTGACCAAACTGGTCCTAGAGCGAGTGAACACGAACACAAACACACGTCAACATGCACTCATTTGCCCCTGAGATTATCCTCACACTATGTTTCTTATCCTTTATATTATTAAATGTATTTATTAGAAGTTAATACTGTTACTGGTTGTGCTTTCGATGTCTCAGATAAAGACAGAGGACATCAACGACTCGCATCATTCAGCTGCCACGCTGAAGACATGTCACCTGACACAGAGCTCTCCCGTGCCTGGAGGTCAGCTGTCTGGGGTCGGTTGTTTATCTTTTAAACAATATTTATATTTACTCTATTCAACATATGAACACAAACACAGACGGCTCCAAATATACAAACTCTGACTTAGATCCATGATATAAGATGTGCACATGATGTACTGTCTGTAAAAGATTATATATAGAAAATAAATGTGCAAATATAAAGAGGAATAAGTAAATGAATAAATATGGAAATATAAAGACAATTAATAAAATATAAAAGAATCATTTTATTCATTTATTTTCACATTTATTTGTTCATTTATTTCTGTATATATATATTTTTTTTTTACGTATAAATTATTTTATTTAGAGTATGGAAAGAATGCAGAAATAAATATGATTGGGGTAATAAATAAGGGGTGAAATGTAAAGTGATAAAATCGTGCAAAAATAAATAACAAATAAAATAAATAAATAATACATAAATACAAAAATAAATACATCAATTTAAAAATACATATAAAATAACCAGAAATAAAAAGTAAATAAATAAGGGAATTATTACAAAGATAAATAAATAAAAAAGCTAATTAAAACAGAAATATCAATTTATATCATATTTTATTAATTATTTAATGGCTACATTTATTTTTAATATATTTTACTGAATTTTGGGACATATTATTAATTTATTGAGTTATTCATTTAATTATTCATTTATTTTTTATTATTAAATGTGAAAATATATTAAAATGCGTATAAGTATTATTTTATATTTTGTTTGTTGTTATTTGTCTTTACATTTCCACATTTATTTATTATTTTATTTTATTTATTTCTCTTTATATTTCCACATTTATTTTCTTATTCTTTTACGGATTTATTCTTTTTTTATGGCACTCCTATAACTCCATAGAAGTATTAATGGGAAGATATCATAGCATATACAGTATGTATATATACACAGGTGTATGTATAAGGTAACACTCTGTCCCGTTACAGTCTGCAGTGATGCAACAAATAAATATCTGAAGAGAAAGAAGAAACATTAATAATAGAAGTTGCTAACTTTAACTACTGAGTAAAGTGCTTGTGTAAATGTACTTTGCACCACTACAGAGTGCTCATATAAACAGGACTCCACCCTGACGTCTGTATCTACAGGCGAGTGGAGACTCACGTTGTTGTTGTGTTTGTTTGTGTTTGTTTGCTCCACCAGGAGCTCACCTCCCTCCACACCATGCAGCAGCTGGTTCTGATGCCTCCGTCTCACCTGTCGTCTCCGTCCCCCTTCCTGCTCTCCCAGAGCCCCACCAGCCACCAAGGTGGACGCTCCACACTCACTGATTCTCATGCTTTTAACTACATATGTTGTGCCCCTGATTCAGAAGATTTATTAAAGGGACTAGACTTTTGGGGAAAATACTTTATCACATTTCTTGCAGAGAGTTAGATGAGAAGATCCACCTTCATGTCTGTACAATAAATATAAATATTATAATATCTTAGCTTAGCATAAAGACTGGAAACCAAAGGGAACCACCCAGCTCCTTTAAATCTCACTAATTAACATGTTATATCTTATTTGTTTAATCTGTACAAAAGTGTTTTTTAAGGGAGGCTATGTACGGGACTATTTCTTTGCAAGGTGCAGTAAAAAAGTAGAAATATATTTATTAGAATAGAAGTTAGATAAGAAAACTGATATATCCATGTCTGTGCGTTTAAATACAGATAGCCTAACTTAACATCAAGAGGTTCTGTGCAAAGTTTAAAAATGTGCCTTTGAGCTAATTAAGTATCAGGAGGATAAAAACAAGAATTTGTGATTTTAGGGGGATTTACTATTGATGGACAACAGTTTATCCATCCGCCCAGTACGTCTGCCTCTGTCTACGGTATAAAAACAACAACCTCTAAAGCTCTCTGAAGTTTAATCTGTGCATGAACGGAAATCATAATTTGCTGCATTCTTAACAGTCTTGCAGTCCCTGAACAGATAACTGATCAAACCCTGCTGTCTTTCCTTTGCAGCCCTCCTGCAGCAGAACCTGCTGTCTCTTCCCTGTCAGAGTCAAACTAGTCTCATGCAGCATCAACCTGGACTGGCTCTGACTCCACAGGTACATCCACTCTTTGGGTACCCACGAGTCTCCCCTTTACAGACATGCCCACTTTATGATAATCACATGCACTAGTTGTTATGATTTGAGCATATTGTTTTATGCTAAATGCAGTACCTGTGAGGGTTTCTGTTTCTGTTGTTAATTGATTTCCAATAATAAATATATACATACATTTGCATAAAGCAGCATATTTGTCCACTCCCATGTTGATAAGAGTATTAAATACTCGACAAATCTCCCTTTAAGGTTCATTTAGAACAGATAAAACATGTATACTTTAGGTACAAATGGTAAAAGGATACCAGCAGAAAACCAGAATCTGGACATCTGGCCAAGTAAACGTTGCGTCTTGCAGACACATTATAGTTGTTGTTGTTGTTGTTGTTGTTGTTGTTGTTGTTGTTGTTGTTGTGCTACAGGACAGTAAAAAGCTTTTACATCACCTGGAAACTGAAAGATTGTTCTCCTGTGCTGTCTCTCTGATCTGATCCAGGCTATGAGTCGCTCCGGTCTGGCAGGACCGTCGATGGAGAACCACATGGACATGTCCCACCTGCAGATGCCCAAACACATGTCAGTACCACCACAGGAGGAACCCAGTGACCTGGAGGAGCTGGAGCAGTTCGCTAAAGCGTTCAAACAGAGACGCATCAAACTGGGCTTCACCCAGGTAATTAAGAGGAAGAACTACACTACGATCGAGTTATGAATATTTATATAAACCGAGAACGAGTTTTTAAGGTCCTCAAGGATATTTACTTTCAAACGTATACGACGTTTTTTGTATCCTGTAATTCTAAAGTTGCTCCCTCAGGTCGTATTCATGGTTTGATGACTAGAACTACTTTACAGTTACATCTCAGGTTCTCAGCTTTCAGATGATGTACACCACTTCTATGTGACATCTACTGTTGACCTGCTATCTCCCCCTAAAGACCCCCTGTGAAGAAGACTAAAACAGGTCTATTGTGGGTCTCTGAGGGTTAAGTTTAGGCAACAAATCCACTTAGTTAGGTTTGGGAAAAACGTCATGGTTCGGGCTTAAAATAAGGAAGTAAACTAAGTAAAATACACATGTAAACAACGTGATAGAAGTACGGAAAAACACGTCACAAACATTACAAAATATCACCATCAGCGGTCTTTCTCACGTTTTTATTCTACGTACTATCTCTGAGCGTAGCATGTTTATGTTGATGCATTTACATTGCATTCAATACGGACCACATGGCGTATGAATGACATACCAAAAGCAAGAACGGCGTTCTTATTGCACGCTAAATAACTTGCTGTGTCATTCATACGCCATTTAGTGTGACCAGGCTGGTCTAAACTGACTAGATTTTGGTTGGTTTGGATCAGTTTTTTAAAAAGATGTCTTCACGTTTGCAGCAATCAGATTTTATTTTCATGACAAAGATCAATTTCGGGGTTTTATTTTGATCCAATATGATTAAAATGTTCTGATATTTGATCAAAGATGAGCGTGAAAGTTCACTCTTGATCTTGGAAACAGCAGTTTCTGATCAAATATATTTTATTCTTACTCTATACTTTGACTTTTGCATGATGAGAGGGTGATATATAGTTCATGTGTGTTGTGTTTTCACAGGGAGATGTGGGCCTTGCGATGGGAAAACTGTACGGGAATGATTTCAGCCAGACCACAATCTCTCGCTTCGAGGCTCTCAACCTCAGCTTCAAAAACATGTGCAAGCTCAAACCTCTGCTGGAGAAATGGCTGAGCGACGCAGGTACACCACAGTGACCGACATTTCTATTTTATTATTACAGTATCACTGATTATTCTGACTAGAAAACAAGCAAAGCAAATGTAAAATACAACAAAATTGTTGCTTTAAGAAGAATTTTAAGCAGAAAAACAATAATTCTGCAGCACAAAATATGCAACTGTGACTTACTATATTTATTTATTTTTCATTAGAGAACTCGCCTCCTGACTCGATGAACAACCCCACCTCTCTGCCGCCGCTGATGGAGGGCTACGGACGCAAACGGAAAAAGAGGACAAGCATTGAAACGAACATCAAGATGACTCTGGAGAAACGCTTCATGGATGTGAGTTCACGACTGAATCAATATTAAATGAGTTTTTATTTTTATAGTGAGTGCTTTCTAGGTCACTGGTTCCCAACCTGGGGGTCCCGACCCCTACTAGGGGTCACCAAAGCTTCACGGCGGGGTCGCGAGGCCTTCTTGGTTTTAAGGGGTGGAAGACAACCGTTTTTTGTCTGGACCGCAGAGGGCCATCCCTACAAGCGCAAAACAAAACTCCACCAAGTGTTGGATTTTCCTTATTGGCCGTTGCTCTTTCAAAACGGCGGAGAACAGTCCTTTATGCAAATGAGCCCGTCCAGCGTGATGCGTCCAGCTCACGAAACGTGGACCAAGCCGTCAAACTAGGCGATCTAGTTGTAAAATGAAACGAGATTCAGCATCATCGCCTATTTCTGTTTGAAACGTTTGAAACAGCGAGCAGAAAACCAGGCACCAATCAGGTGCACTCTACTTTACGTCACCGCTTGAACGGCCAGCTGAGCGGAGCAGCGCGTCCTCTAGTGTCCCCGCCGGACCTGGTGGACGTGTAGCGCTGGATTTAACATTATAGACGTGACCGCTGACTATTTGTAGAACAATTAAGCCATAAATTCTGAGACTGACCGAACACGGTCCAGACATATTCTAGGTTTTGACCGAGTCTTGTTAAATATACAGTTGGCTTATATCTCAGCATTTCATTCATTTCTGTAATGAAAACTAAAGTAAATTGTTATTTTTAAAGTTTGGATTGTTATTTAAGATATAAATCTGAAAAGTACTCCGCAATAAAAACAACCAAACAATGTTTAAACGTCAGGGAGAAGAACATTTTTTAAAAAAGAAGCCTATTTAGTGTGAATGATTGTTAAAAATTAAATAAAAAAATACATAATACAGACAAAAATGTATATTAAAAGAGAAAAGTCACAAATATAACAGGAAAACTTATCAATAATCTGCTCAAAATTCATCCAAATCACTCATTTTACACCAACTTCCTGCAGTTATTGCATCCTATATTTTGGATTATTTGTACAGTTTGTCAGCTGTTCTGTTCTGTTATTGTTATGCATTAAATATAATATGTAATATCCATAATGTCACTTAGTCGGGGGTCGTCAGTTTACTCAATGATAGAAAAGTTATAGACACAAGTAACTCCATTACAAACATATTAAGTTATATGTTAATAATAAAGCATGTGTTTAAAGAGACTCTGATGATAGATCATTTCAGTGGTTGCCAGGCAACTATAAACCTTAAAGACTTCCTGTTCGAACATTTAAAGGAGGAAATAAAGAACTTTTTTGTTGTTGTTTTGTTTCCAGAACCCGAAGCCCAACTCGGAGGAGATAACTCTGATCTCAGAGCAGCTCGGCATGGAGAAGGAGGTGGTTCGGGTTTGGTTCTGTAATCGGCGTCAGAAGGAGAAGAGGATCTACTGCCCCGTGACGACTCTATCGGTCAAGTCACACAGCTATAACTCCAGAATGGTTAGCGGTCTAAAAACATTTCCATAGATTCTAACTTACTGATATTTCAGAGCCGTGGTCGGGGCCGTAGATTCTAACTGGCACAAACAACGGGGGTTGGGTTACTTGGTATACAGTATATGTTAAATATGGATCTCGTTGGTTATAAAGCAAGATAAGAAGATATTGTACAGTCCTAATATGAAGTTGTCTTTATCTAATCCATTCTCACTGTTTCAGGCCGGAGCATCCAGATCCTACAGCCCTCTGGCTTCAGGTGGAGGCAAGTACTGTTTACATTCAGCCATTGATTAACTTCATTCTTAAAGGTCCCGTATGGTAAAAAGTGAGATTTTCATGTCTTTTGTATTATAAAGCAGGTTTAAGTGCTATATAAATACTGTTAAACTATCAAAACGCTCAATATACAGAGAAACACACACACAGCGCGTATTCAGAAATTGTGCGTTTGAAACAAGCCGTTCGGATTTCTGTCCATTTGTGATGTCACAAATATACAATATATAGATTATTACACGGTTTTAAACGTAAACATTCTAAATGTGTCCCAGTTTATTTCCTGTTGCAGTGTATGTAAATAACATCAGCTGACAGGAAGTCCACATGGACCCCAGCTGTTGCCTAGCAACGTAATTCCGTTCCAATTCCGTTGAAATGCACTAAAACGGAGCGTTTCAGACAGAGGGTGAATACAGGTATATTCAGACAGACAGTATGAGGAGAATAATGTGTTTTTTTAACATTACAGCATGTAAACATGTTCTAGTAGAAACACAAAATACAAGTATGAACCTGAAAATGAGCACGATATGGGACCTTTAATGTTGGAAACAACATAACATTTCCATCTCTTATCTGACTATCCAGGGCTAAAAAACACACCTTTAGAGCTGCATATATGTACTACATAATATTGTTTTTACGTTTTCCTTCCAGTGTCATCTAATTCGTCTCCTAACAGTCTAAGCCGTGAAGCTTCTCCCAACGGTCTGTCCATGTCCTCAGCCTCCATCTCTCTAACGTCTCAGGTCAACCCGGCTTCCTACGGCACACCAGGGTAACAAACATTAACCCAAACACACACCTGCTTTATCCTCTAATACAAGATACAAGAACAATGAGCCTTTCAGCTGTGACACAGAGGACATTTAGAGCTGCTTTAGGCAGATTCTGTTAGCACTGGACGGAGCTAGGCTTGCAGTTTCCCCTGTTTCTAGTGTTTGTGCTAAACTAAGCAGTTGCTAAATGGATTTCTCTAAATGTCAAAGCCAGGGGTCAGAGGTCAGCAACCTGCGTCTCTTCAGCTCCTCTCCAGTGGCTCCCTGTGGATTTATAAACATGGAAATGAATAACTGTTTCACAACAACAATTATATTTATCATTGTTGTAGGTCTATGGTACAACGAGTATTAGGGCCACATTGAGGAAAAAAAAAAATTTGAGATTAAGAGAATAAAGTCATAATATTATGAAGTAGTAATTTAACGTGTTATATAATTTTTTCTCGCAAAGTTATGACTTTATTCTCGTAATATTACGACTTTTTTCCCGTAAAGTTATGATTTTATTCTTGTAATATTATGACTTTCTTTCTCGTAAAGTTGTGACTTTATTTTCGTAATATTACGACTTTTTTTCTCGTTAAGTTATGACTTTATTCTTGTAACATTATGAATTTTTTCTCGTAATATTCTGACTTTATTGTGTAAATCTCAGATGTTTTTTCCCTCAATGTGACCCTAATACTCCGTAGTACATTGTCTCTTTGGCCCTCACTGCATTAGACTTATATACTATATACTTAGACTATAAACTGTGTTACCTTCATCACAATGATCAAATGTTTTGTGGCTACAGACAGAAAATGTCTCTTTTGCTAGTAAAGGTTGCTGAGCTCTGCTCTAAGTGGATCATTCTTTGTCCTTTCAGGTCCTGGTACCGTACATGGAATCCTGCAGTGTATCCTCACTGAAAGAAACTGAAGCTTTTTGAAGATTGTTTTTGTTTTGAGAAGGATATACATTACATACGCTGAAGAGATGTGTTGCGGAGTGAACGCTGTTATGAACAGAGGTTTACGACCGCAGGCTAAAAACCTTAGACGGACCCATAAGACAGCAGAGGACTGCAAACACACACCACCACCTCCACCACCCTGCTGTTACAGGACAGCCTCCAGCTGTTTGATTTGTGTTCATGTGACTCTCTTTACTCTGCCTAGAGGAAAAACACACAGAAAAACACACCTGACGAGATATCATTAGTGGGGATTGTGGGAGTTCGAGCCTCAAATAGACTCGGTTTGAATGATTGTGTGCCATCTTTAACGCTGGACTCTCAGTGGTTGTTGTTGCTGTTATTGTATGTTTTTTATGTTATAGTTGTGAATTTGATTCAATCCTACATTACGTACAGCCAGCCTGTCTAAATAAATATGACAAAGGGATTTCATAGAGCTGTTTGGGCTTTATATTAGTGAACAGAACGGCTTTTGTTTTGGTTATTTTAGCTCTCTAAGGCAGTGGTTCCCAACCTTTTTATCCCTTTTCTATCACTGAGTAAACTGACGACCCCTGAATAAGTCAATATTTTATGCATATTTCATATTATTATTCAATGCATAACAATAACAGTACTGATAAACTAACAAACTTTACAATTAACCCAAATAGTGAATGCAATAACTGCAGGAAAATGAGCGATTTGGATGAATTTTGAGCAGATTATTGAGAAGGTTTCCTGTTATTTTTGAGGCTTTTAACTTTTAATACAAATTTCTGTCTGTATTATGTTTTTTTTTTTAATTCTTAACAATCATTCACAATTAATAGATTTCTTTTTTGACATTTTATTTTTCTCCCTGACACTTAGCCATTGTTTGGTTGTTTTTATTGCGGAGTACTTTTCAGATTTTTAAATTAATATCTTAAATAATAATCCAAACTTTAAAAAATAACAATTTAATTTAGTTGTCTTTACAGAAATTAATGAAATATTGAGATATAGGACAACCATATATTTAAAAAGACTCGGTCAAAACCTAGAATATGAGCAGATTATTTCCGGTGAATACTGCATCACAAATGAGTTTTAATACAATTCTCTCTATTATATATCTTTTTTAATTGTTAACAATCATATATACTTAATAGGCTCTTATTTTGACAAATTTAGAGTTTTTTTTACACTTGACCGTTGTTTTATTCGCTCTTTAGTTGTTTTAACTTTAAATCAAGAAGGGTTTGGCTTCAGGTTGAGAACCAGCGCTTTAAGGGATAAATCTTTATTACAGCGTGGGTCTTATTATTGCAGTTTTGGCCGTCATTTCTATCAGCTCTGATCACAACGGTGAAGAAGAAGAAACAGTGACACTAATAATCCATTATTGCACTAGAAGTGTGAAAATAAGTGTGACTGTCCGGGGGCTTTGTTTACAAACCGTCTGATCCTCTGCTCATGTTTGTTGACCTGTTGGACTTCTTTTTAGTGATGTTAAGATAAGATAATCCTTGTGTAACAAGAGGCATCAGTAAAAAAACAACAAGATATAATAAATACGTAAAGATATTGGTGAAAACTTTATGAAAACTACAAAAAAATAAGACCCAAATTGTAATAAAGTGGAATTATAACACACTTTTAAAGGCTCTGAAAACACCATTTTCTAACAAAGTTAGAGCTGTTTTGGTTATTTTACATGAGACATTTCTGTATTTGTGTTTTTGTTCACTGGTTTGAAGGCGACGTCAGTCCTGATGAAAAACAGGTTCGCTTTAGTGTTTGTTTTTTGTCAACAAATCCCATGAGGAGACCAAAACCAACAATGTGTTAGTCCGACTATTAATACTTTTTAGGTTTCCCGCCCCTATCTGTAGCTCTCATTAACCCAAAATCCATTATCTCATACTTTATGTATAGTTTTACTTTTAAATATTGCTTTCCTAAAACAGCTGGGCTCTGTAGTTTCTAGCAAACGCTTCTCAAACAGGAGGAAACTTTGAGTTTGTTGGGGACTATTTTCAAATATAAGAAACGTTTTCAGTCCAAAATTGCATCAGCGGCTGTTGTCAAAAAAACACCGGAGTTTCATCTCGTTGCTTCTATACTCCAAAATTACCCGGATACGGGGGCGGCACATCTTGAGATTTTGATTTGGAGGCAGAGTCTGTGCAGTAGTGATCGGGAAGGTGGAGCCGCGGTATCGAGGTCACCCGCCCGAACCGATCGCGAGCCGAACAATGTCAATCATGACGTCTCATCTCCTTTTTATAGCATGAAATAACTAATTAAAACCAAACTTAGCAGAAAAATTAACACTTGAACAAACAACATCATGATAAGAACTACCTAAAATGTGATAAAAAAATTTATTTGACATGTACTTTGACTTTTTAGTTTGTCCCATTCGTTAACATGGAAGGGGGCGGGACTTATAAGCTATACTGCAACCAGCCACCAGGGGGCGACCCGGATGTTTTGGCTTCACCTTTGGGGAGCTGTCATGTCGTCTATCTTTATAAACAGTCTGTGGGTGTAATACTTCCTAGTAGGATCTGTTCATTGTTGGTTTTGGTGTTTTCATGTTGACAATAAGTAGAATTAAATGAAGTTAGTTGTGAGAAGATGTTGACCTTTGCTGGCAGCTTCTGTTTATTATGTCTGTTACTTCCTGCTGTAGCTCGTCGTCAAGTCGAGGTCTGACTGCTCTCGTTTGTTTGGTTGTTTAGTTGAGTGTTCAGTGTATATTTTATTTTATAGAAATGTTTTGCAGTGGTACGAAACTCTGAGCTAAGTAAAAACCAACCACTATAATTACGATGTTATATACTTCTACAGCAGGTACTTTTTAAAGTGAACTTTCTACGGATGCTAAAAGGTTGAAAGTGGGAACGGTGCCGTCTCTGAGTCTCAGGGAATCATTTGTCTTTACCTCTTATTAACTTTCATTTCCTGTCATTAAACGGACGATGACCATGACGTGGCTTCTTTCTTTTAAATGATGCAAAGAGTATATATGTTTTTAAGTATATAAATATAATGTACATAATATAAAATCTAGCAACAGCATTGTGTGGATGCAGCGACGACGGAGGCAGAAATTAAGAAAGAAAACTCAGTACAGTATGTACACTTTTAATGATAAAAGAATATTAAAACAAAACAAAGTTAAGTTAAAAAGGCGTCGTCTCCATAAAGACATAGTTCTCTCTCTTGTTTTACAATAAGAAGAAGGCTTCAGTGGTCCGTTTAGTGCCTGAAATCTTCCACTGGTGGCTCCGCTGGTTTCCATTCAGCCTAAATGGAAAGAGGTCGTCGTGTCCACTGAGGTCAGTTTCAGCATTGTGTCCCTCTTTTCTGTGTTTGGTTCCCAGTTTGATTGTGTGTTGAGTGTTTCAGATCTCTTTGAACCTGGAATAAAAAGATTTGAGAATGACTATTAGACATTTAGAATGAAATCAAATACTGTTTAAAGGGACTATTTGTAACTTTCAGAAATGCTTGTTAACAGCGACATCTGTGGCCGTGAAATCAATGAAAGTCAGCTTCGGGCTCGCGCTTGCTCGCTCTAAATAGACATGAACGAGCATCACTCAAAACAGTGAGGAGACACACGTCAGCTAAAACCACAATATCACTCTATATTTCAGCTGCTTGGCAGTAATGTTAGCTGACCAGACCAAGGTCTCTCCATGAATCACTGCTGATACTGTGTTTGCTTTTCCTGCCTCAGCGAGGCAGCGGGGCTCTGCAGCTAGTAACGTCTCATCTCCGCCTGCAGCAGGAGAGAGCTCTGACCGGGTGCCGAAGGGAGACACCGGCACCCGGTCGGTAACCGGACGATAACGTTTCTCGCTGAAGAGCCCCGTCACTTCACAAGACACGGGAAACCTCTGTTGGTCTGGAGGAGCTGCAGCAGTTATTTCTGCACAAACGTCCACTGAACATTCACTAGATATTCTCAGAGCTAAACTAACTCTTCTGCAGTGTGGAGTGAGCAGCATGCACGTGAGAGGTGGAGAGAGAGAGCGAGAACACGCGCGCTGTCTGAGTGAAGGCAAGCAGGCAGAGGGCACATGTATCCCGACCCGGTACATTTAGCTTCTTAAAAAGTTACAAACAGTCCCTTTAATATCCTAATTTTATTCGTTGTTTAAAGGAACAGTTTGAAATTTTAGGACATACACTTATTCGCCGTCTTGCTGAGAGTTAGATGAGAAGACTGTTAGCTTGGCTTAGCATAAAGACTGGAAACAAGGGGTAACAACTAGCCTGGCTCTGTCCGTGTGTCTAAGCTGTTCAGACTCAGACTCCAACACAAACTACAGTGAAGCACCAAAACCTCTTGGTTGTATCTAGTGAAGCCCGTCTGTTAAACAGTGTTGGCCGCGGTCGGGGAGACCTTCGTCTGGTCAGCTAACATTACTGCCAAGCAGCTGAAATATAGAGTGATATTGTGCTTTTAGCTGACGTGTGTCTCCTCACTGTGTTGAGCGATGCTCCTTCATGTCTATGTAGAGCGAGCACAAGCGCCAGCAACAGGACGCTGACTTTAGTTGACTTAACGGACACAGGTGAAGCTGTTAACAAGACATTTATGATTCTTACTAACAATCCCTTTAAAGCTGTTTTAAACGTGCTTTTTATTTGTAGTTTTTGTAAACATTTGCTATCATGTTGAAAAATATGCAAATATTAATCTCAAGGACTTCCTGAAATGAATGTAAATAAAGGTAAATAACATTGAAAACAGCGTCAGTTTCTTGATCCTCGGCCGGTGGTGGTACTCACCCTCTGGCTCGGGGAGAACGTCGACACCAACCCTGAGCTTCTTTATATACGAGCCTGGTCAAAAACTGAAGACAAACAAACAATGAGTCAGTCGGGGAGTCGTTACTGGACTGGAATAAGCAGCAATGAATGATCAAAAGATCTCAGCTAATGTTGTTGTAGTGAGAGATTAAAGAATGAACAGATGAAGAGAGGTTTCTGACCAGGCAGGCGAAGATGTCGGCAGAGATGAGCATGTAGAAGACGTTGTTCCAGCCGGTGGGAGAGATCACGCCGGCTAACAGAGGACCGATCGCAGCTCCTGCAGAGAAAACACCAACGTCACCGACTACGTTTACACGCACACCAATATTCCACTATTATTCAGAATATGACAATATTGTGAATTTGATACGGGTCATATAAACGGCTGTTTGGATAGCCATATTCTGAATGGAGCATTAAGATTAAGACATGTGGGATATAAAAGAGGCTAAAACTATACACCTGATGAACTACACAGCTGGTAATAATGTTAGTTTGAACCATTAATAATATTACATATAATGAAAAGAGGAGCTTTAAAAGAGTGAAGTAAAATAACTCCGTACGTACCGATCGAACCGGTCCCGTCAATAATCGCCGTCACCGTTGACAACGCCCTGGAGTTTCCTCTCAGACTCTCGTGTGTTCCCTGTTACACAACAAACACATCAAAATATACTTAAAGTACCAAAAGGAAAAGTACTCGTTATTACTCAGAACTTGAGTAAATGTACTTAGTTACATTCCTGCATTGCAGAGACATCATGTAAATAGAGAGGACGTAGTTTAAATGTTTAATCTACGTCCACTAGATGTCATCAGAGTTAGTGCTTTTGTTGGATGATGATTTGTTGACAGACGGCAAGGACATAAAACAGTGAGTTTCCCATGATGCTTCAGGTCTTACCAGGTCAGCAGATACAGCGGTAGTGATGAGAGCGTACGGTCCGTTCACCAGGCCTCCACACACCAGCAGCATTCCTACATACGGGAAAAAATACTGTTAATAAAGACTTCCTTCATGAAAATGTATGTTTTTTATACACTGTATACCAGGGGTCAGCATCTTTACTATCTAAAGAACAATCTGTCTGGAGACGCAAAACATTTGATCATTGTGATGAAGGTAACACAGTTTATAGTCTAAGTATATAGTATATAAGTCTAATGCAGTGAGGGCCAAAGAGACAATGTACTACGGAGTATTAGGACCACATTGAGGGAAAAAACATCTGAGATTTACACAATAAAGTCAGAATATTACGAGAATAAAGTCGTAATATTACGAGAATAAAGTCAGAACTTAACGAGAAAAAAGTCTTAATATAAAACAATAAATAAAGAAGTCTTACCGACTGTAGTACCGAGGCTCCTTTGTCCGATGTAATTATAGAGGAAAAGCTGCAACATGAACAAAACAAACAATCAGTTTAACATATATCAGTCTACTACAAACCGTGGCGTCATTACATATTTAGATTTCTAAGAAGAAGAGCCTCACCATCGGAGCAGCAGTGATCAACATGACGCAGCAGGTCGTCGCTCTGCCGCCGGTGTAGTCGGACACGAGGCCCGCCATGATGCCTCCTGTAGACACACAGCACATTCAGGTCAGATCACGTCTGTGATGATCTGTTACACTCATTCAACTTTACTGTTATCTAGTTAAAACAGGACGTTGGGAAGCAACACAACATGTTAATAACAACTAAGAATTTAAAAGTTAAAACAGGATCCGGGGACAGTTGAATCTGAAATATAGACCCGAGGTTCAGTAGACGTTTCCTCCTGTGATCAGAGCTGATCCATTCAGGTATTTCTGTCATCCATTTAGTATTTCCTTCCATTTCTTCTGCAATAAACACGTTGAAAAATGAACTCCTAATGTGACCGATTAGTCGAGGCTCAAAGCTTACCAATGATTCCTCCGACATCAAACAGTGTCGACATGTCTCCCGCCTCTTTGGCCTCAAAATGTGCTGAAAATGAAACACAACAAAACCCACATTAATTTAGAAACATGACTTTTAAAGATGTGTATAAGACTATAATGTATGATGTATATTCTCCTCGTTGTGTGTAAATACTGACCTACGTTGGAGATGTAGAGAGGAAGCCAGTACAGGAACGTGTAGCTGACCAGTTTGGCGAACATCAGGCAGAGAGAGAACTCCACCACGCCCTGAGAGACACATAACAACACCATGAAAACCTCTCAGCACGTCAACATGTCTTTATTATCACTGGGATATCATTCACTATCGACTGACAGGAGGCTGGTTATGTATAATATATCACATGTTGACAGCATGCTTGGAGTTTTATACCGATGTTACGGCTGCAACAAGCAATTATTTTCATCATCGATTAATCTGACGATTACTTTCTCGATTAATCGGTTAGTTCTTTGTTCTATAAAATGTCAGAAAAATGTTGACCAGTGTCTCTAAAAGACCAAGACGACGTCCTCAAATGTCTTGTTTTGTCCACAACTCAAAGATATTCAGTTTACTGTCATAGAGGAGGAAAGAAACCAGAAAATATTCACATTTAAGAAGCTGGAATCAGAGAATTTAGACTTGTTTTTACCTAAAAAATGACTTAAACTGATTAATCAATGATCAAAATAGTTGGTGATTAATGTAATAGATGACAGCTAATTCGTTAATCGTCATCATTATGGAATATAAAAATGTTGTTTCACTTTGTCTCAGTACAAAGCAGCTGCAGAGGAACTTACTACCTCTAACACCTCTGATACCAGGCTGCGTTAAAAAACGCCTCCCTCAATAACTACGTGGCCTTCGTCGTGTAAAGTAGCACCGTTGCTCTTTTTCTCAGAATATGACTGCTATATTTAATAAAAGTGTCATAATGTCTTCTCACTATGGCAGGGGAGTGACATTAATCATTACGACTGATGACGCTTTTAGTAAATATAGCAGTAATCTTCTGAGAAAACTGCTTTTGCTCCCAAGAACCTCTGTCTGTGGGTGTCGTGACTCAGAACGAATTTTAGGAACTTGAATAAATATGTTTTCCTTATCAGCATTAAAGTTACTGTGTGTGTCTTTTCTATGTGATTATAAACCAAATGTAAGTACTTTTACTCGGTCTGAAAAGCAGTGGTATCGGTGCATCCCTAATCTTAATGCCACGGTGTTGTTTCCCCTCCAGAGGGCGCCAACGTAAAGGATTTTCGAACACACACAAACTTAGATCTATGCTGTGTTTCACTTCATTTTGAGCTTTCGGTCTAACAGATCTTCGTAAGAGCAAACTAAATAAAGTAAAACACTGCAGAGATCCAATATGTCTTTTATCAGTTTGATGCTTCCATCGTCTTAGCAAAGATTAAGCCCGGAGTAGCGGTGGTCGTCCTGCGTTATAAATAAAGACATTTGGATGGTTAAAGACAGACGTGTCTCTACTCACCGGTATACTGAGAGCCCCGCAGAAGCTGATGGCCTCGGGGTGCTCCTCCTCGACAACCTCCGCAGGCTCGGCGGTGATGGAACCGTAGGCGGGTCTCTCAACGTGGGTCGAGTTCTGTGAGACGGTCTCCGGATCGACGCTCTCCTTTTCAATCTGACATCACAAACACACACACAGGCATGAGCTCAAGCAGTGTTGTTGGCAAAATACTCTCTGAGTTTCCATCTTATGTTTTCCATTCTATGTATTCTTTTCCATCTCATTTACTCTGTTTTTATGTTCATTCTGTGTCTATCCCCCCCCCCTATTGTAAAGCACTTTGAGCAGCTTTTCTTGTATGAAAGGTGCTATATAAATAAAGTTTATTATTATGGATGAATTAGGAAGATGGATGTTTGTTGTTTTAACTCACGTGGTGCTGAGGAGGAGTACAGTTGACGTGTTCAGGTTCTGAATAAGAGATAAGAGGAACAGATGTCATTGGTAGGTTATAGATATACACTATAACCATGGTGTGTGTGTGTCTAATGTGAAAGAACAGAAACGTACTCTCAACCAGGAAGAAGAAGCACAGGACCCCAGTGGAGGCGATGATGAGTCCGGGGACGATGAAGGACATCCCCCACTCCGAGGACACGAAGGCTCCAGCGATGAGGGAGCCCAGGATGTTTCCCACGGAGGTGTGGGAGTTCCACACGCCCATGATGAAGCCACGCCTGAGGAGCAAAACACAATTCATCAGTTAGTCGTCAAACACGTTAAAGACATAGTTCAACATTTTGGAAAAGACGCTTATTATAGCAGTCTTTCTGGAAGTGAGATTATGATCAACATCATGTCTGTGTGTTGAGGTCGGATCATTAGCTTAGCTTAGCATGAACACTAGAAGCAGGGGGAACGGTTAGCCTAGCTCCGTCCTGTTCCAGCACATAACTCCTCCCAGAACCACAAATTGAAGTTTTTACATTTGAGTGTACAGATTAAACAGACAAGACACAACATGTTAATTACTAAGCTTTAAAGGTGCTGGTAGATGTATTTGTGCACTTCAGACAGAGCCAGTCCGAGAAATGTCTGAAAAATGTCCAAAAGGTGTCCAAAAAAAGTCCCAAATATGTACGAAAAAAGGCGGAAAAAAGGCATAAAAAAAATCTGAAACATGTAAAAAAAAAAAGTCAGAAAAAGGTGAAAGAAAGGCAGAAGAAAAGTCTGAAACATGACCGAAAAATGTAAAAAAAAAAGTCCGAAAAATGTTTGAAAAAATGTCAGAAAAAGACGAAAGAAAAGTCCGAAAAATATCCAAACAAATGTCCGAAGAATGTCTCAAATATGTTTGAAAAAGTCTGAAAAATGTGCTTGTTATTGTCAACTAGACAACGTAATTATGCATCATGATATATGACTACATCATGATTCCATTGAATTATCATATTGACCTATTGCCCAGCCCTAATTAGACTGACATTGCTCATTACTACAGCGTTTTGTTCTCCATGTACTAAACTAAATAACGAGGTTTGACTGGACCCAATCAGGCTTTTGTGACACTAAACTTGGTGTATATTTGAGGGGTATTTTATATTCATGATGTGTATTTGATGCTTGTGGTTCTGAGATGAATCTAACTCAGGGATCACTGTGCTGTCAAAACGTGACAAATGTGCATGTGTGAGTCTGCCAGCTACAAAAAAAGCCTCTGATGCAGCATAGTCAGCAGGACGGAGTACTCACTTCCCCTTTCCAAACCAGTTGCCGACACAAGCCACCACTGCAGGCCAGCCGGTGGTCTGCATGAGCCCGTTCATGACCTGCAGAATGAACCAAACAGAGAGTCGGTGTTAACGTACTGCATTAAAGCCTCTTAACGCCGGTACGACTCTACTTAAAAAAGGAGAAGGAGAGGAGTCTTAACATTCCCACACCAAACCTACAATAAGCCCAGACGCACTCGTGCAGTCATGTGATGCAGCTGTGAGTCATGTGATGTGTGTGAGAGGAAAGCGTGACTAAGCCCCCGTGAGATCTCCACATTATTACAGAGAAGAGATGATAAAGAAGGTCTGTACTGACCCACAGAGATCACAGCGACCACACCTGGGAGGAGGTTAAAGGGTTGTTTATCAATACCATACATCAGTGATAGCTTCATGGAGGTGTTACAGTTTAGAGCTGCAACAATTAATCAATCAGTTGTCAACTATAAATTAATCTCCAACTATTTTGATAATGGATTAGAGTTTCAGTAGTTTTTTAAGAAGTCTAAATCCTCTGATTCCAGCTTCTTAAATGTGAATATTTTCTGGTTTCTTTCCTCCTCTATGACAGTAAACTGAATATCTTGGAGTTGTGGACAAAACAAGACATTAGAGGACGTCATCTTGGGCTTTGGGGAAACACTGATCTACATTTTTCTGACATTTTATAGACCAAACAACTAATTGATTAATCAACAACGAAAACAATCGTTAGTTGCAGCTCTAATATCGTTGTAAATTGAAATTGAATTCTTTTGGTTTTGGACAAAACAAGTTATTTGCAGATATTACCCTGGGCTCTGGGAAATCAGACGGATATTTGTAATCATTTTCTGACATTTTAGAGACTAAAGGAGGAGAAACAGGGAAATAGTAATAGTTGCAGAAGCAGCTTTAATACTGTACACAAGAAGGGAAAGTAGCATGTGTCCAAAATTGGCTTCTTCCCTTGTTTCGGAGGTAAACCGACTCCTGATGGTAAAGGCTGATGTGTGTGGTTATTACTGGTCAAAGGGACTTTTAAAAAAGACTGAAGTGAAACTAAACTCTGCCTTAACTTGTACTGAGGTTGCATCCACAATGAGACTGACGTTCATTTCCCGTAGAGTCAAAGAAGACAAATGAAACCTGGCTTGTGTGAGTGTGTGTGTGTGCTGCACGTTTTGGTGGTGAGTCAGCAATAAACAGATCTCTGAGCTTCCCTCTTTGTCCCGTAATGTGAGTCTGTTGTACGCTCTAGTTCTGCCATAAAATGGACGAGAGGTTGTTTATAGTGATTCAAAGCTTCCTAATTCTGTGCAAGGTTTAAAGGTACATTGGGCGTTGTACCACAACAGAAAGACAAAAGACAGGATGTGAACCTGCTCTTATATTCATAGGCAGATATTTTGGTACAAAACTAACAGTGTCAAAGGAATAGATTTACATTTTGGAGAATATTTGCTTTGCAGAAATGTAAACACGTCGAACAGGTTCATCCAGCCTTGCAAAACTTCTGTGCTACATCTCCAGCTATAGTGCGGGAACAAGATACGGTCAGTGAGCAGAATGGGAACATCAATCAACAGGGTCTTTTGATTGGTCTATTCATCAAGACAAAGGGTGCACACACTTTATTTAAGTGACACTCTTGCTGTTTGTAGCTCCCTACAGGTAGTGCAAAGTTAAAGAGTCATTGAGTCACCAAAATTTAAAGTGGAATTCTGGTGGTTAGATTTGGCGATTTGTTGTGTGCATGTGGAGTTTCTGGAGTCAGGGTGTCTCCTGTGTTTACAGCCGGTCAGGGAACAAAAGAAAGTACACGACTTTGTGATGTTGTGTCTTTACCTGGATGGCGGCGTAGTAGCCTAACGAGTGGATTTTCCAGTAGAAGCCGAGGCCAAACAGACACGTGAACAACCCGCTCATCAGCATCCCAAAACTGAGGTAGTACCGCAGAGGCAGGCGCTCTCCAAATATCCCACTGTGAACACAAGAAAGGATTAGGACTCAATGTAAGACATACAAACACACTCAAAAGAGACAAGAACACAACAAAGGCTGCCGGCGACAGCACATACAGACCTGAAGAACATGCCGAAGGCGTAGGCGACCAGGAAGGAGTTATCCAAAACCCCAAACAGCGTCTGATAGTTGTCCTGGTCTAGAGGGACGACAGATCAAACCATTAGATTTCTCCATGTAATCGTTCAGGATGGTTTAGTAAGAGTTGTGCAGCATCAAGAGCCCTCAACAGCTTCCCCCCCACCACTTATATTTGCTAAAAGGCACGACTGATCCAGGGAATCAAACTGGGTACTTTTTCCACAGTACAAACTAGAACCACTGTGTTTTTGCAACTGTCTGCTACGTAGCACAAGGGATTTCTGCAATGTCCCAGGGCTAGTCTACATTATCTACTCATATGTGAAGTGTCCAAGTTGATAACAAATGAAGGACTTACCGAACGGCGCCCAGTCACACCAGGTGACATTGTTGGTGATGTTGAGGTCTGCTGGTCGGACGGCTGAGGAACAGTTTCTGTGCAGCTGACTCTGAGTATCAGACAGAAAAACATAGATGTAAGCAGGTGAAACGAGCCCGATAAAACACTCACGATACAGCACTAGATATGTTTAGATATTGATATTATTAAACAGGGGTTGCAGGAAGTTGTGAGTGCAGACATTTGAGTAAAAAAACAGTAATTTCTCATGTATAAATTGTATATTTTATTGCCTTTCATAATATTAAACATGCCCACTTTTGCTGCAAATAATCTGTCTGTAGCGTTAAAGGACCATACCATAGCTGCTGCATGGTTTTAGACCATTTATTAAAAAACATAAACCAAGAATCTAAACAATCAAATGCTTTTTCAGCATCTAAAGCAATTATTGCTAAATTTAAAAATGTATATAAATAAATAAATAAAAATAAAAAATAAATAGAAGAGTAAATAGGGGAATTAATACAAAGGTAAATAAATAAATAATCAAATTACAGAATTATCAGAAATATCAATTTTGTCAATTAATTAATGCCTATATTTATTTTTAATATTATTTTTGGTACATTTAATGTTATATTCATTTATTTATTTTTGATTTTGGCAGAACTGCTACAAGTGAACTAGGTGAAAATAATGCTTTCTTAAAAGATTAATGCATCACATCAAAGAATGAGGGAACTAATTCAGCCAAAAAGCATATTTACATATTAAACAGAGCCTCATAAACCTCGGATGTGTCTGGTAGGAGTTCAGGTAAATTTGCATGAGACAAAAAATCTTCAATCGCGGCTGCATCTGAGTTATCTGTAACTTGTTTTGATAAAATTAACTAAAACTTCTGCTGCCTCCGCGGAAACGTGACCGTCTGAGGCTTTAATTTCAGGATTATGTGCTATCTGATCGTTTAATTTAACCTTGAGTGGCACTATTAAGATAAAGATTTTGTCTCTGGACAAGAAATTCAGTTGTCATTTGTCTCCTTCCTTGTGTTCTTTAATGAGGATAGGGGAAGAAATTCTGTTAAATCTAACTGGATTTCATGATGAAGGAGCTCCAGAGAGCATCTAACAGACAGCGTTTGACCTCTGACCCTCACTCACGTTCCTGTAAAACCCCCCTGTAGATAAGAAGATATTGAATTGTCCCAGTCACCTTAACAATGCTGATAGGTTTCCGTGACAGATGGTACGCCGTGTAGAAGAGGAAGGTGAGGAAGAGAATGAAACCGCGATACCTGCAAAAGAGAGATAAAAGAATTAGGAAGTCTTTATAATATATATTTATAGTAATGTTATAATTACTTTATTATTAAGTTATATGTAAGTACTGTAACAAAAATATAAATGTAGAAACATAAGCAAACTGCTGCCAGCATGTCATGGTTTATCACATAGAGTAGAAACATGGCATGGCATTGTGAGAAAAGAGTTTTAATTAACACAAACTATTCATTACTCTGAAGTATTTTACAACTAACAGGCTGCTGGAAATACTACTGAGTGATGTGTAAATGTGTAAGAGCACAGGTACAACGTTCAGTCAGGGTGCTCATAACAAAATATGAACTATTTTGATAATTGATTCATTTTCTTTGTCAATTTTTAAGCACAATTTGCAAACATTTGATGGTTTCTGCTACACAGATATGTGGATTTGATGCTTTTTCCTGTCTCACATTATAGTAAATTAAAAAATATTTCAGTTTTGGACTGTTGGTTGAACAAAAAAAGAAGCTATTTGAAGGCTCTGGGCTCTGGGAAAATATGATGGGCATTTTTCACAGTTTTCTGATGTTTGAGAAAAAGATTGTCAGATTTATTGAGAAGGAAAGTGATAATGAGTTGCAGTTCTGCTTAGTTTTTCCTCATAATTATGACACTGTCTTATTATTCTGACTCAGTAAGTCATAGTTACAAGATACAAAGTAATTATTTAGATATAATAATGTTTTTTATTTAATTTCTCATCGATTTACGCTGTAAAATTGGCAAAGTAAAGTACTGAATAGTCACCACAGTGGGAGAGCCTTTCGTCTTTTCCCAAATTCCTTGAATTCTGGATGTTTATCGACGACCGTATTGATTCGTTAAAAGGTCAAATCTGTGTCGATAAAGGAGGAAGCTCAGAAATGCACATTTTTTTAATGGAGTTTGGCGTGACCCTAGTGGACATATCTGAACGAAAACTAGGAGTAGTAATTAGTTTGTAACAGGTAGTTGGGTATAGAAAATTAGGTATTTACAAGCACCCAATATAAATTCAAAGATATGGCTTTTTTTTAATTTTTATTATGGAGTTTGGCGTGGCTCTTCATTCTCACATTAAACTCCACACGTACCTGGTGGACATTTCCAAACAAAAACCAGTAGTAGTAATGAGTTTCTAACAGGCAGTTGAGTACAGGAAATTATTTATATATATATATATATATATATATATATATATATATATATATATATATATATATATAGTAAACACTGGTTTTACAAGCCCCCATTATAAATCCAAAGAAATGCCATTTTTTTTAATGGGGTTTGGTGTGGCTCTTTATACTCCCATTATAACCCAAACGAAAACAAGTAGTAGTAATGAGTTTCTAACAGCCAATTGGGTATACAAAAATTATCTATATATAATATATATCTATATATATTATATATAGTGGACACTGGTTTTACAAGCCCACAATACAAATTCAAAGAAATGCAACTTCTTTGAATGTCACAAAACTTGTTATAACTGCTTGTTTTCGTTTGGGTTATAATGGGATAATGAAGAGCCACCAAACTCCATTCAAAATAATGCCATTTCTTTGGATATGAAAGTTTTTGATCTCCCACCAAAACAAAAAACAAGCAGTTATAACAGGTTTGTAACTGGTAGTAGGGTGCTGAAAAGTAAGTATTTATATAGTGAACACTGGGTTTACAATATGCCAATACCAAATTAGGTATTGATATAATGAACACTGGTTTTATAAGCCCCCCATACAAATTCAAAGAAATGCCATTTTTGTGAATGGAGTTTGGTGTGGCTCTTCATTCTCACATCAAAACCCAAACGAAAACAAGCAGTTATAACACGTTTATAACTGGTAGTAAAGTGCTGAAAAGTAAGTATTTATATAGTGAACACTGGTTTTACAACACCCCCTTTAAAACCTCTCAGAATGTGTTTTATCTGTGTAGTTAAGCCAATCATTTACCTCACAGATTAGAGATAACAGTCATTACAGAGCAGCGGCTGTAGATGAGAGGATGCCATTGGAGGAGGAGAACAATAGAACAAACTTACAAACTATCTCGAGAAAAGGACGTGATGAATCGTATGCCGGGAGCCAGAGGAGTCTTCATTGTTCGATGAAAAGTTGATTAAAACTTTTAAAAACAGTTAAATTCCAGTCATGTCGTCGGGAGAAGTAGAATCAGACAGTTTATAAAGCGACCCTGGTGCTGTTTGAAGCAGACTCACGCGACCGTTAGTGACGGTTAGTGACGGTTAGAGACAGTAAGCGCTAACTTAAAGAATAAAATAGTAACCGAGCAGCTTCCTGATGGGAGGTCGAGTCCGTAAAGGTCTCCATACTGTCCGGGTTTATATTCGGTACCGGGTCCAGAGAGCCAGCCTACCGGAGGAGATGATGGAGAGAAACGGCGGCGTGTTTTTGATTATTATTAGACTGTAAATGAGTTATTATTCCACGAGATGTTTCCAGACGGAGCATCCCGGCGGAGGAACACGTGATCCACTTCCGGTGACGTGTGAGTGAGGAGCAGGGATAAATAGTTCCCAACATGGGGGTCGCGACCCCTTCTCAAGGGCCGCCACCGTTACGTCAGAGGGGTCGCTAGATGATTAATGAGGGAGAGAAAAAAAAAAATATATATATATATGAGTGGTGGGATGTAATTAAGGAAAAAAAAAAAAAGAAGGAAAAAAAATAAATATATATATATGAGTGGTGGAATGAAAAAAAAAATTATATATATATATATGTGGTGGAATGAAAAAAAAAGTAAAAGGAAAAAATAATTATATATACAGTATATATGAGTGGTGGAATGAAAAAAAAATAAAGGAAAAAAAATAAATATATATATGTATATATGAGTGGTGGAATGAAAAAAAAGTAAAGGAAAAAAAAAAAAAAGAAGGAAAAAAACAAATATATATATATATATATATGAGTAGTAAATGAAAAACAAAAAACAAATATATATATATATATATGTATATATATATATATATGAGTAGTAAATGAAAAACAAAAAACAAATATATATATATATATGAGTGGTGGAATGAAAAAAAAAAGTAAAGGAAAAAAAAAAAAAACAAGAAGGGAACAAATAAATAAATAAATATATATATATATGAGTGGTGGAATGAAAAAAAACGAATGAAAAAAAAGAAGGAAAAAAAAAAAAATATATATATATGAGTGGTGGAATGAAAAAAAAAAAAATATATATATATATGTGGTGGAATGAAAAAAAAAGTAAAAGGAAAAAATAATTATATATACAGTATATATGAGTGGTGGAATGAAAAAAAAATAAAGGAAAAAAAAATATATATATATATGAGTGGTGGAATGAAAAAAAAGTAAAGGAAAAAAAAAAAAAGGAAAAAAAAATATATATATATATGAGTAGTAAATGAAAAACAAAAAACATATATATATATATATATATATATATATATATGAGTAGTGGAAAAAAAACTAATGAAAAAAAGAGTAAAGGAAAAGAAAAAAAAAAGGAAAAAAAAAAATATATATATATATATGAGTAGTAAATGAAAAACAAAAAACAAATATATATATATATATATATATATATTTGTTTTTCATATTTTTCATATATATATATGAGTGGTGGAAAGAAAAAAAACTAATGAAAAAAAGTAAACTTAACTTTAAAATCTTAACAGACCAACATTACATGTTACTGCAGTCTTGGAAAGGGAGGAGTTAGCGGAGGGTACTCAGTTGGTTGCAATCTGAAACCACACTGTTAGATGTCACTAAATCCTACACACTGTACCTTTAATAAACAAAACTTTGCGCTAGGAATTGACATCCGTTTCGTTTGGCGCAACAACAATCTGCTGCCAATCTGCTGCTTTTTTATCAACGACTACAAATAAAATACTCGGAGCACATGCAAAGCAATGACAAAATACTGCTTAAAATGTAAATAAACCATTTTAATTAATCAGTCTCCAATCAGTAGATGCGTTTACATCTGCATTTATCTATAAATTAATGAGTGATTCTTACAGTAAAAGTGAAATTTTGACCTGAAGACGACGCTAGAAGCAAAGTTCGGGATCACCAAAGTCTTTAGGATACATCATCTTGGAGTCATCAATGTCCGTACAAAATTTTGCGCCAATCCATCAGCTAGATGTTGAGATTTTGGGTCTCGTGGTGAAACTAGATGAAAAGTCTGTAATCACCAAAGTCAGTTGGATTTATCTTGTAGAAAACATGAATGTCTGGATGAGATGTCACAGAAATCCATCTGATATTTGTCGAGATATTTCAGTCCGGCGGCTAAACACGTCCCCGACAGCGAGGAGTCTGTTTCAGTTCACCTTTACTGTAACTCCAAACTCAACATGGTTGAATGTAACGCCTTGGCGTACGCTGTGGAAGAGACAAACGCTGCCGTCAGTGTTTTTAATGTTTTCATGTACAGATCCACTGAAGCTCAGCGGTGTGTGTGAGGTAGTGTGTGTGTGTGAGGCATTGAGGTACCTTTGGGATTGTTGTGGAAGACACAGTTGTTGGCGCAGGTGTCGGGGTGGGAGTCCCAGAAAGAGGAGGCACAGCAGCAGAGAGGAGGAGGCTCCAGCTTCTCCTGAGACAGTCGCTCCTTCATCTGAGCTCTCAGAGCCTCAATGAACCTGCAGAGCGTTACAATCAGCCTGTTTATCAGCGTCACTAAGACACGTCAGGATGCACATGTAGATGTCCCAGTTCCAGGGGGCCCATAGTTCACTTTACTGAACCATATGTGTTCATCTTCTCTGGTGTCACAAGGAGCTCACACAAAAAATAACTGATTATGAGCATTAAAGTAAAATTGGTGGCAAATGTGTCTCCATTAATTTACCTTGCAGCTACTTTCCCTTTTTCCTCTCTCTTCCTCCTCTGCAGCTGCTCAGCTCTCCCCTCCTCCTCCTCCAGTCGCTCCAGAATCAGCAGCTCTCTCTCCTCCAGCTTCTGTCTGACCTCCGCCAGCTGACGAACTCCCTCCAACTTCCTCTCCTCCTCCAGACGAAGCTGCTCTTTCTCTGCTTTGATCCTTCAGTGGAGACATTTGAGAGGAGACCAAGGCTTAAGATTTCACCTGTATTTTAGTTAGTCTGAATGTTACACACAGAAGCAGAGTATTGAGCCATATTTGGGCAAAATAAGGGGATATTTTCTAATACTTGTCCCCACTGTTGAGCATTATAAATGACTTAAAGCATCATAAAAACATTCAACAGCCATCTTTCAAAGCTACAGATTGTTTCTAAAGACAGGTTTTGAGTGTAGAATCACTTTAATCACACAAATAAGAGGAAGTGATGCAGGATAAAACACTGCGGTCTCGTCACCTTGCCGTCCTCTTCAGGTGTTTCCTGTTCTTTTTGTTCTCCTTCACTTGTTCTCTCTCGATATTCATGTAGAGACGGCGGTGCATCAGGAACTGAGACTGACGCTGCAGAGAGAGAGAGAGGCGTTTAACATCTGGTCTGACAGGACACGTAAAGTCAAAGCTTCATGAGCATGTCTGGTGATGTCTACCTGTCGTTTCAGCTCCTCTTGGTCAGTCAGAGGCCACAGGACCGGCGGTACTTTGAGGTCGGACTTGAAACCAGGATCAGGATGTGATTTGTCAGATTCCCACGACACAGCTCCACTCTCCTAAAACAGAACAGAGTCAGATAACTAAATATTTGTTATATATCTTCAAGCTTGATTCTTTCTCAATACAACATGTTACAGGAGAAGTCTGGTAGATTTTTCTTATTGTCAATAAATCCCATAAAAGAACTGATTCTACTAACAAGCATCATGTGTGTCTCAAAGCCTGATATTATCTTCTTTCTCTGTGCCACAGAGCTTCATTGTTGTCCAAAATCTATTAAAAACACATCAATGAACCACATTGTTGAGCTGGAGGACTTCTTCCTTCATCACCATGAACACACACTGTAGTTTATTAGACTAAATCTTAACTGCCACAAATACTCACTAACACTAGAGCTGCAACGATTAACCGATTAGTTTATTATATCGATTGTTTAATATTTGATGTATGTTTGTCCTTGTTTTAAAGTATCATGTGTTTTTATGAAATGTGTTTTGATATGTAGGGTATTGCTGTTCCTGCTTTAATGTATATCATGTGTCTTTTGTCGTTAAACCTGCCCAGGAGACTACAGTTGAAAATCAGCCAAAAGGCTAAAACTGGCAGATTTACAGAAATGTCTGTTAATGTGCACTGTCCCTGTAACTTTAAACTGTATAAATAAATAAGTAAAATTAAATATTAAATTAATCACCAACTATTTTGATAATCGATTAATCCGTTTGAGTAATTTTTAAGAATAAAAAGTCTAAATTCTCTGATTCCAGCTTCTTAAATGTGAATATTTTCTGGTTTCTTTCCTCCTCTCTGACAGTAAACTGAATATCTTTGAGTTGTGGACAAATCAAGACATTTGGGGACGTCATCTTGAGCTTTGGGAAACACTGATCCACATTTTTCAGCATTTTCTGACATTTTATAGACCAAACAACTAATCGATTAATCAGGAACATAATCGACTGATTAATCGAAAATGAAAATGATCGTTAGTTGCAGCGATAACTAACACATCTAACTCATAGCTGAGAATCATCCCCAACAAATTTCCACCTGATTAAAAAATGCTTACTAAAAACTACAGTGTCCAGCTGTTTTAGGAAACTATTGAGCTTTTATTAAAAATGAAACTATATATTTGTGAGCTGTTTTAAAAGATTAAAATCTTCAGTAGGAACCAAAGTGCTCAGAGTAGGGAAGTTGGACAGCATTATATAGCTGTATATAAAGCTGTATATTTTAATTACACTGTACCTGTAAAAGCCCAATTAGGGACAAGAGTATATGCTAGCTATAAACTCTCAGTGCAGCACATCACTATGTCACAGTGCATCGTCCCTATCAAATCAAATAAATTCAAATTCAGATCTGCCAACCCTTGCAACGTAGGCAGACATAATAGATTTAATTGTGTAAGTATTCACCCTCTTTACATTCTTAACTAATCTCCATCAGAGTTAGGGTGTAGATAAATGAAACCAGCATAAACTGCACTGTTTACTGTTGTTCCTTGTTAGTATCCTGGACATGTAGTGATTCATAAGGCGTTAGTTATAGGAATATATTACCATTGACCTTGTACACTTCCATTATGTGTCATGTGGTGAAGTGAAACATCACAACTTATACTGTAAACTCTAGTAAAATGGAACATGTCCCAGTTTTGCACATATAATTACACTAAACACTCATTTCTCATCCGGAGAGGAAGGACTCATCTTCCTCTGAGCTGGGACTCTGATCTGATGACCTTTTATGATCTGATGAGACCAAAGTTAATTATTTGGCTATACTAAATGTTATGCTTGGCATAAACAGAGCTTTCAGCTTTTGAGGCGTTCCCTAACTCTTAGTTTGTCAGGCTTCAAAGAATGACTTTGGGCGAGTAGATTTCTGACCCACTTCACCAAAGTCATTTTTTTTCTTACCCTAATACTAATTGTTTTATTTGTTAATGGTTATCAAATAACAACAAAGACTGAAGTTAATTGTCATGGGTATATATATAAATGTTGTTTGCATGAGTTCAGACTAGATTTTCTGTTCATATCCGAGTAATTTATAGTTATTCGTTACATCCCTACTTGACACACAGTGCACCTGCAATGAAATGACTGTTATCTGTACCAGTGTTGGCTGAGACGACTGATGGAAATAACTGTTTATAGGATATTAGTAAATGTCTACATATCATTTATCCTTAAAAAAACCTCATTAACCTTCTGCTGAACGAGGGAACATTCATGTTGACTGGTGAAGAGATGATCACCCCCCTCTTCCTCTTCCTCCTCCTCTTCTTCTTCTTCCTCCTCCTGCTCTCCTCTCAGCAAGTGAGTTCCAGTTTTCTGTTGGGTGCAGAGGAAAATGTGTCTTATGTGCAACAACATACACACTCTTAAGTATAGAAACAATATGTCCTTAAAAGAGGAACAAGTGTGTGACAGAGACGCTCACATGTCTCGTTGGAGAAACGTTCCATTCGCCTCCGGGAAGGTCTGACGTCATTTCCCCATGCGGGCTCATCCGACAGGCGGCCAGTCTGAGTCTGACCTGCCTCATTCCTCCTTTAGACTGGAAAAACAACGTGGAAATAAATAATCCTACAGATTAATCACTGTCACATTATTCTATCACTCACTCAAGGAAACAATGCAGTCATTCTGACTGCCAAAAACAATACACACTTCACACCGTACTGAAGAAAATAAAACCACATTACATACACATTACAAAGGGATGATAGAAGATAGAAGACTGTCGGGGCAGACTTTGATCCTCCACAGTAAATATAAGAACCTGACAAATACTGGGTTTGTGAGGCCAATATTGATATTGAAAGTTCAAAATATCTGATAACAATAAATCAGCCAATTTGGTTGTTAAGGAACAAAATACTGTATGTGCTGAGGATGACATTTTACAGTTGAAGTGCTCACCAGTGTCTTCACCAGTCCTCTCTGGTGGACAAACTATGTAATGGACACTATGGTTGCGTCCAAAATCGCATACTATGCACTACATACTCAATGTGTACTATCGTTCAACATACTTTTGTCTGAATAAACAGTAGTGTGTATCTTTTTGGACACACTGAGCAGTAATTTACACCCTCACTTCCTGAGATTCTCCTTACTGGTTTGAGATGTGTAACCATGGTAACCCGTGTCAACATCGTGTGTTTATGTCGGAAACCAATTAGTTACAATTAAAATCAGTGAAACATGCAGTTTTCTGAAAGGGCAACATATCAAACTAGTTATCAAAACATAAGATTACTAGATTGGTTAGATTCCTTATTTAATTCTATAACACCCTCTCACCTCCAGCGAGCTCCTCTGATGTGCAGCACCTCCTGCAGACGTCAGCCTCTCCCCAGCAGACACATGCTGGGTCCAAACCTGATGCTGCTGTTGTGGGATTCTCCCGTCAGGTTTCACCTCCTGGACGTAAACACACAGATTTACAATGGGGAGGTCAAACAACCGGAGGGCTCAGCCATGCTTCATCTTCACCATGTAGTGCCAAAACAAGTAGTCAAATAATTGATGGAACACAATTATTTTTAAGTGAGGATTTTCTCCTCTTTCCTGTTCACTTTACGTTTTAGACAGTTGGTTGGATGAAGCAATTCAAAGAAATGTGAAATAGGAATGGGCATTTTCACGATTTTCTAACACTTTAAAGACTAAATGTTCAATCAATTAATCTAAAAAAATAACAGAAATTCAATGTTGAAAATACTCAAATGTGTGAAAACACAGTAAGTGAGCTCTCTCCCCTCATTGATTATTTGGAGTTAATACTGCCTCATTAATACTTCACTGTCAGTCACAATAATGTTGTCTTACCATGGAGTCTGTCTGAGGCTGCCGTCTCTTCTTGCTGACTTGAGCTTGCTGCGCCACACGATGGCGTACTTCATCTTGAAATCGTCGAAGGCTCTCTTCAGTCTCCCTCCTCTTCTCTGCCTGGATCTCCTCGGTTAGTAAAGCCAGAGCCTAAAACAAGACATGGGGAGATTACTTTAGGAAAAAACGCAGGCTCTCAATTCATGTGACTTTGCTGTAGGAGCCCTCACAATTAGAGCTGCAACAATCAGTTGATTAATCAATCAGACGATTGACAGAAATCGAATTAGCAACTATCAAGCTTCAGCTTCTAAAATGTGAATATTGATGATTTTCTCATCTTCTATGATATCAAACTTAATATATTTGGGGTTTGGACTGTTAGTCTGACAAAGTCAACAATATGAATATGTTAAATTGGGCTTTTGGAAATTGTGATTCGCATTTTGGAATATTTTTTAACAGTTTTGGGACCAAATTAAATAATGAAGCAATAATAAAAATAATCGTCAGTTGAATTTCCAGAGTTTTTGATTTTTATAACATTTTTATTAACTGAGAGTTAGACCCAGTTAGTTAGTTATCAAGACTGATTATTTATATTATTTTTATATATATAATTATATTTTTCAATATTTATATTTTCATTTTATATTCTATATATATTATTTATATATTTTGTATTATTCTTTTATATTTTGTAATGTTTATTTTCTTTAAAATGATCTTTTTTTAATGAGTCTTTTTATTGCAGCAGACATTACAGTACTCAAGTTAAAAAAAAATTAAGTATATGTACAAAAACACCCCAAAAGATATACATACATTATTGCATCACTAATTAAATATATTCTGCATAAGTAGTGCTGACTAACAGAGGATTCTTACACTGTAATATTGCAAGTAGTGGAAGAAGTACTCAGATCTGATAAATTAGTAAAAGTAGTAATACCATAGACTTAAAATACTCAGTTACAAGTAAAAGTCCTGCATTCAAAAAGTAAGTAAAAAAGTACTGGCATCAAAATATACTTAAAGTAACTCATTATGCAGAATGGCCCATTTCATAATAATATATATCACTGGATTATAATTAGTGATGTATTAATGTGTCCATCACTACAACTGCTTTATATACTGCTGGGTAACTGAACCTATAGTAATACAACACAATTTATTAGTTAATTTATATTATAGTGGAGTAGAAGTTTAAGTTGCATAATATATAAATACTCAAGTAAAGTACTAGTACCTGAAAGCTGTACTTAACCTACTTGAGTAAATGTAGTTAATGTTCTACCACTGGTTAATATTAATTTTAGTTAAATTAATCACTTTTATGAACCTGCAGGTTAAAAAAAATATGAAGTTTATGTACAAAAACACCCCAAAAAGAGATATATACATTATTGCATCACTAATTAAATACATTCTGCATAAGTAGTGCTTCTTACTTTTGGTACTTTAAGGATATTTTGATGCTGACACTTGCTTATAATTTTGATTGCAGGACCAGTATTGCCAGTAGTGGAAGAAGTTAAAATACTAAGTTACAAATAAAGGTCCTGCATTCAAAAAGTAAGTAAAAGTACAAAAGTATTACCTTCAAAATATACTTAAAGTTAAAGTACTCATTATGCAGAATGGCTAATTTCAGAATAATATACTGTATACACTCTCAATATTTGCACTATCTGTTTATATCATGTTTATTTTTGTTTAAAGCTTATTTTGTAAATTGTACATTTTTATTCTTATTTTATCTAACGTTTTATCTATTCTTTTGTTATTATACTGTTTAACTTGCACCAACAAAGCCAAGGAAAATTCCTAGTGTATACCTCTTACACCTGGCAATAAACACCTTTCTGATTCTGATTCTGATTATATCACTTGATTATAATTAGTGATGTATTAATGTGTCCATCACTACAACTGCTTTATATACTGCTGTGTAGCTTAACCTATAGTAATACATCACAATGTATTAGTTCATTTATATTATAGTGGAGTAGAAGTTTAAGTAGCATAATATATAAATACTCAAGTAAAGTACTCTCAAAGCTGTACTTAACCTCCTTGAGTAAATGTAGTTCATGTTCTACCACTGGTTAATCACTGTTATGAACCTGCAGGCTGACACGTGATCACCACTATATTACTGTTATGAACCTGCAGGCTGACACGTGATCACCACTAACGGTCTCTACGGTTGCCTAGCAACAGTTAGCTCAGCTCATTAGCTCATTAGCATTAGACAGCTAACTGACCGTCGGGTTCTCGGTGAGCTCCTCTCCGTCCTCCAGCCAGACTCCCACCGACACCACCACCGGGTTCCTCTCCGCCAGGACCTTACTGGCTCCTCTGGGTGCTGCTGGAGGCTCCGTCCTCCGGCTGAGTGGAGCTCTACAGCCGCAGCTCCTCCACGGTGTGACCCGGCCGGTAGCCATCACTGTTACTCACTGTTTGAGTTTCGCTCACTTCATCTCAACTTCCGTTGTTCAAATGAACTGCCGGAGCTCTCTGACGCATTACCGCCCCCTTCAGGTCAGGAGGACACACTGTGTAAACTCATTATAAAATAGGAAGAAAGGGAGATAAATCAACTAAAATCATACTATTTATTTATTTTATATATTTTATTAAATATTGCAGGTGGTGTTAGACTTCAATTATTATTATTTTTTTAATTATTATTATTTATTATTACATATAATTATTTGAAATTTGCAGTGTACAGCAGCAAAGGGGATAGTGCAAAAAACTAGATGCATCAGCTAACACATTAAAGAGCTAAACAAAGTGTAACAAAACTATTTAAATAAAAAAGTGATAACTTTACAGGAAAAAAAGTTGTGATATTAGAAAATAAAGTTATAATATTATGAGAAAAAGTCAGAAGTTTACGATAAAAAAGTCGTAATATTACGAGAATAAAGTCATAACTTTATGAGAAAAAAAGAAAATAACATAAAATTACTATTTATTCTCGAAATCTCTGATTTTATTTTTTTCTCAATGTGGTCCTAATACTCTGTCGTACCGTCGTACCATAGACCTACAACAATGATAAATAAAAACTAAAATGTAAACATAAAACAGTTATTCATTTCCACTCATTTTTTAATAAATCCACAGGGAGCCTCTGGAGAGGAGCTAAAGAGCCGCAGCTTTCAGACCTCTGAACTAATGGGACCTCTTATTGATGGATGAACAACAATATAAATTAAGTAAATCATTAAACTGCTGATGGGTTTCTTTACTTAATTTCTTTATTTAAAAAATGACAGTATTTTACCACAGGAAAATAGAATTAAATTGCACTGCACGGTGTGCAACACGGTCCAATTTCAGATATACAGATTACTCTGAATGTTGGTGGTTCTGACAAACTTGCGGAGGACGTCTGTGCTGGGAGACGGGTCCAACTGAGGAGAGACAGACAAAGAAATGTTTTTAAAAAATGGAGGAGAACAGGGGAAACACTTTTTACTCTGACCTTTCAAACATGTAAAAAGAAAAGCAGCTCACCTGTATGGTCTTGCCGAGCTTGGTTATTGCAGGCTTGAAGGTCTCCATGGTGACCGAGTCGGGGCCGGTGACATCGCTGTAACACTGGTAAACAACGGTGGCGATGCGGTGGACCTCGCAGTGGTTCAGCACTGATAGAAACGGCAACCAGAGAAGAAGAAGAATGAAACCATGTGGAAAGTTTGACTTGAGGTCCTCACAGCGTTACAGACTCTCTTCATCCTGACGATGCGTCTCTTTGTTTGGACTTTTAGTGTCTTTAAGTGCACTATAGCACCCAAATGACCAAATCAGGATGAGAAACTATGTGAGTGGAGTTGAGTGCAGAGGAGCACTAATGGCGCTACAATTCATTCAGTTGGCAGAGGCTTCTGTCCAAAGCGGCTCACAGTTTTCCCTCCACGTACACACACACACACACACAGGAGTAATTTAGGATTCAGCGTCTCGCTCAAGGACATTTGAGAAAAGTAAAGACTCAAACTTGGCTACAGCTGGATTTAAAAGTCCACTCAAGGGGTTAATAAGAGTCACACATATCATGCTTTAGTGTTAACTCTCTTTCATTTACATCCAGGTAACATTACTGCCGTGCAATTTGCAGCACTTTGGTTCATTAATTCATAGGAGGCGGTGATCACAGTGAGAAGATCTGTTTAATGTCTTTGCTACAGTCGATGTGCGTTACTGAAAAAGAAGAAGAAGAACTACTGAGTCTGTCAAGAATCTTTACCGGCATCAGAGACTTGAAGGAGGAATCACAGCTCTTAAGGTCTCCACATGGTGTCTGGGACTTTTACTAGTTTAAGTTGGAAAGGAGGCAATTCTGCATAGAAATAATGAGGTCGGGAAATTTTATATCATACTCGTGATGACGTCATTCTCGAGCCCTGAACCCGGGTACCTGCGGTATTGTAGAAAAACGAATTTTGGCATTGACTTGGTACCCAAGTATCGGTTCTCGTGACATCCCTTGTTGTTTGTTTTGTGTTTAAAATGTTTAACATTTAGCAAGTGGTGCCGAACTGCACAATTTATGAACTTATTCATTTATAGAATCAGCAGCACTCCGATTTACCACGCCACAGCTGACACCAAAATGCCTCTTTATAAATTTAAAAGAAAGGTCGACGTGGAGCACAGAGAGTCTCAAGAGAGGGGGACAGATGATTCTTTTTTTTCATGGGTTTAATGTGAATGTCTCCCGTTTCATCTGCGAGAAGAAAGCTGCCCTTCTCCAAATCTCAAGAGGCTAAAAGAAGGAAAGCACAGTTAGCAGCCGTGTCCTCCAAAGTGTTCTTTTTTACCAGCAGAAAACGCTCTTCTGAAACCGCTTGGAAGCGCTTTGGAGACGCAGCTCCAGAGATGCTTTGGTTGCTATGATACGGAATAGCCGTAACTTTATGCAGCTTTGAAGTATCTATAGATTTTTTTTGGGTGTGTTTGCAAATGTGAGAGAGGACAAGATAATGCAAGGTTGAGACACAAGAATTAGAGAAACTCAAAGAGTAATAAACTAGTAGTACCTGCAGCTGGAAGTCCAGTAACTATGTTGGGCTGCTCCAGTGACGTGCAGACGGGCTGACCACTGAAAGCAGCGGTGTGGAGAGAGCGCAGGAAGGGAGCGGAGCTGCTGCACAGATAGTCGGCCGTCTTGTACTCAGCCACGGGACTCTCTGACAGCACCGTCACATTCAGCTGTCGGAGCTGCAGGCAGTCAAAAACCTACCAGAGAGAGACGGAGAAACACACCGTCACACCAACACCACATCACCTTATGTACAGTTCTTTACCAGCAGACTTTGAGCTGATATATTCCAGTACAGTCCTCCTCTTTCTACACTGTTGTGCTTCATGAATGTAAGAAAACATGGATGTAAATCTGCTATTTGTTTGAGACAGCTGCCCTAACATTCCTCTGCATAACAACATCATTTAATCACAGTATCATGCAGCTGATTTTTGCCGTATAAACGCACCTTCTCTGTCCACTGAAAGAGCTGGTCTTCTGCAATGTAGCACGTCGCTTGGCACATCAAAACCTTCAGGGAAAGAAATAAGAGATATTTTATGCAACAGTGAAACATACAAGTGTAACTCAAAGACAGGACGGACTGATTATACTGATGGAAGCAAAAATGCCAGAAAAATATTTACAAAAACACACTCTCCAACCTATAGACGCACTTAAATCATGGTTAAATCTTAAGGTTGTGATAACAGGAATGTATGAATTAACGGGTGACTGCTGCAGTATCTGCTGTCTACAGCTGCTTCATACTGTATGAAAGTCTTCTTCTCCTCCTGCTCATTAATCCCCCGCAGCCGTCTGGAAATGTGTGATAAATCTGACGCTTCACACGCGGGCCCGTTCACCACGTTTATCTTGATTAAAATCACGTGCCAACGACACCAGACTGATAGAAAACAACCACACACACCTCTACGCACATCAGAGGCTGGTCGGGTATAACTGCGTTCTGACAGTTTATGGAAGAGACGCCGGATTACCGCTAACAGCTCATTAATCCTCGCATACTTCCCAACTTCTGTATGCTGAAGTCGGGTTTCATGTTTTATTCTTGGGATGCATTAACACTGCCGATCAGTTACGATATGACGTGAGATACAGTAGAATTGAGGCTGTTGGATTCATGCAGTTATATAAACGACTTCAACAGACTATTTATTGTTTCTATGATCTGCATTCCTTATAGTTCTCCAATTTATTTCCTTTAATATGTCTCCTGTTTGTAAAAAATCTGTCTGGAGCAGCAAAACATGTGATCATTGTGATGAAGGTAACACAGTTTATAGTCTAAGTATATAGTATATAAGTCTAATGCAGTGAGGGCCAAAGAGACAATGTACTACGGAGTATTAGGGCCACATTGAGGGAAAAAACATCTGAGATTTACAGAATAAAGTCATAATATTACGAGAAAAAAAGAAAATAACATGTAAAATTACTACTCTATAATATTATGACTTTATTCTTGAAATCTCAGATTTATATTTTCCTCAATGTGGCCCTAATACTCCGTCGTACCGTCGTACCATTGACCTACAACAATGATAAATAAAAATGAAAATGTAAACTAAAAACAGTTATTCATTTCCATTTTTAAAAATCCACAGGGAGCCTCTGGAGAGGAGCTGAAGAGACGCAGGTCACTGACCCCTGGACGAGGCAATGTGCTCTTAATATGCAAGAAATTAAACAAGATAACAAACACTGAAGTGCTTTCTGTGACGTTAATCACGTAGCTCACACATGCCGTTTGGCTCAGTGTGTCACTCACCGACGGGTTGTCCTTATGTCTGTAGAAAACACACGCCGACTCCTCGCTGGTTATCCCCGTTACGGCCCGGCTCCTCTCGTTCCACACCGCTGCATGTCCCACTGTGTCCCAGTTTTCAGAGGTGAGGACGTACACCGACAGAAACCCTGTGAAGACAAATCCACTCAGGATTCAACAACAGCTCACATGGGACAGGAGTTCTTCTATTTTCATACTTTAACCTACTTATTTGACATGTATTTATATTTTGACATATACATATGCAGGGTTTGGAAGCGTAGGCTATATTAACTGGTACGGAATTAATTAACTTTTTAACGACAGGATCATGGATACACATTGACTTGATTAATTCATTTTAATGTGAACACCCACAAGGTTTTCTGCTGCGTTGTATTGCCTCTAGAACAATGAGGTCAGAGCTGCAACGATTACTTGTCAACAACTATTTTGATAATCGATTAATCAGGTTGAATTTTATTTTTTAAGAAAAAAAAAAGTCTAAATTCTCTGATTCCAGTTTCTTAATTGTGAATATTTTGTGGTTTCTTTCCTCAGGTCATTTCATTGAGAGAGCGTTCCTATTGGCTATGCTCCGGTCATGTGACCAGAACTTGGCGTTCCTTCACCAGATTTCACAATGGCGTCACAAACGTTCTCATTTTCCAGCTAAACCGTGCACTACAAGATGATTCTGAGAACATGTGAGGAGAGAAATAGACATTAACGTAACAGAATATTGATTCATATTTGATCAGCGCTGCCTACTTTGACCGTTTGGTCGGAGTTCAGAGTGATTGACAGCCGGCTCTCATAGACGGCAGATGGACAGCAGACCTCAGATCAGCTCTTACTGCTCGTTTTCCTCCGGTCTGTGAAATCTTGCAGATGCCGTTAGGAGCACCGGAGGACACCGGAGGACACCGGAGGACACCGGACGACACAGAGGAACATGATTGTTTCAGGTTACCTGTTTCATGTTCTACTGTCACGATATAGCGATCGTTTTATAAAAATTACTTTTTGTAATCATATTTGCTCCAATCTCGCCTACTGATGCTTTAAGCAGCAGATTTATCGGTAATGAAAGTAATCGGTAGTTCTGTTATAAAAGGAAAACTGAATGGATTGGAGCCATCATCAGTTTTAATAATCATAAGACCCAACAGTGCATAACAAAAGCTGTAAAGTTGCTTTTATTCATATTAATTGCTTCTGCGGGTGAAGAAAAGTGCGCAAGATTATTATGTTGAACAAATTGAGTTAATTCCCATCCAAATCATTTGCTCAATACCGAGCTTATTATCTTTAAAAGCATGTAAATATGAAAACGTTCCTGGAAACCTGTGTTATTGCAGAGCTAACATCGCTGGATTACTCTATGATTATGATCCACAGTCCTCTCAGGGGTCATTAAAGTTTCATCTGATCGGTAATAATATTTGGTGTGTGCCGTTAGAAGGACTCATTACAGGTAATGTAGCATACAGCTGCTGGCAGCCACTTACTGGCAGCGTTGTGTCCCACGGCGAGGATGAAGTCTGAACACTGCAGCTTGTTTCCAGACTTCAGCGACTCGGAGACTTCGGGGCTCCAGTTCAGATGAACCTCCCTGATGAATAAGTGATGTGGGTTAGAGAGAGGGAGGAACAGTTGTGGAAAACACTGTGCAACTAAATATTTAAAGATGTTTTATTGGACTCCACCGGGGAAGCAGGTCCCTGCAAGTAACCACCATTACATCCTTAAATCTAGTATGTCCACACGGTGTGTGTTGTTGTATGTATGAGCTGCATACGGAGAGGCTTCGCTGTAAGAATGACATAAGAGACGGGAACAACTGGGGCGGATGGATGGGAGGTAAGGGTGGGGGGGAACTGGGATGTTTAACTACAGACATTTTAAAGTGTTTTTACTTGTTGAATTGTGCATTACTGTCTGCTGAAAACCCAATAAAAAGACAAAATAGATAAAAGATAGAAATAAAGAAGGGGTGTTATTGAAAATCTGGCAACCCCTCTTTGAAAGATGTGTCTGCATCGTCAACAACGTATATATATATATATTTATATAATAAATAAATATTTATTTATTATATAAATAAATATATATATTTATTACATAATATATATATATATATTTATATAATAAATAAATATTTATTTATTATATATAGATATATATATATATATATTATGTAATAAATATATATATATATATATTTATAATGTAAATATATATATATATTTATATAATAAATATATATACATACATATATACACTATATATAATAAATATATATATATATATATTTATAATGTAAATATATATATATATATATATATATATATATAGTGTGATTTACTACAATTGCTGCTATTATTTTTTTTATATCATTATCATATAATATTAGTTTGATCTTTCTTGTTTATTTTCTTCATGTCTTTTCTTATTTATTTTTCTACTTTATTTTAATTTTTCCCAAATAAGACTGCCAGTGTATTATTATTATTTATTTAATTTTTTTGTGAATATGAGAATATTGTGTGTGTTTTATTATTTCATGTGTCTAGTGTGTTTCTAATTTCAGTGTCAGTACTGCCTTAAGTCTTATAACTATTAGTGTTATATTGGTTATTTCCTTTATTGTCGGGGGTGGGAGGGAAAATGGATGAAAAATAGAAGACTACTTATTTGCTCTGTAATTTATATGCCTTGCAATGTTCTTCCAATTATAAATAAATAAACAAATAAGACTGTTTTAATCCTCTGTTCTGTCCTCTTTGTACACAGAAAATAAATAATTAAAAATAGTAAAAGCATGACGTTAGTTAGCTACATTATAGTGTGTTATACCAGTGTGTTATGCTCGTGTAATTGATTGTTTATATGCTTATTATTAATGTAAAAAGGGAGGATGTGTTGAAGTGTTTCTGTAATGTCATGTGTCATGTTAGCTTTAGCTACTTAGCTTTCTGACTTCCGGTCTCCGTGCTAACTTTATTTACCTCTTTTTCTCCAGTTCTCTGCGGATTTCTTCATCTTCCTCGTTTTCATCGAGCTCCTCTTCATCTTCCTCCACGGCCCGAGAATACACCGACAACACTTCACCGAAAAACGTCGCCATAATCACCAAGTTTACCAGATTACCAGAGAGAAAGAGAAAGTTGTGCTAACGGTTGTTGCAGATCTGCAGCCGTGACGCACTTCCGCCGCCAGCAACACACCCTTCAAAATAAAAGCCCTCAAAAACCCTGTATCTTTCAGAATAAAAACATAATTTCAGACAAACTAAAATCAAGATACATCAGATAAGGAATTACTTTAAATAAATAAATAAATAATAAATAAATAAGTCGAACTTAAAGAAATAATTGTTACAACACATTAAACTATTTAAATAAAATGTGCAAATATCAAATATTTGTGCATTATATTTGCAAAATTGATTCAAATAATGCAACTGTGAAATCCTAATATCACGAGAATAAAGTCATAACTTTACAAGAAAAAAGTCGTAATATTACAAGAATAAAGTCATAACATTTTACGAGAAAAAGTCATAATATTACGAGAATAAAGCCATAACTTCACGAGAAAAAAGTCGTAATATTTCGAGAAAAAAAGTCGGAATATTACGAGAATAAAGCCATAACTTTACGAGAAAAAAGTCGTAATATTACGAGAATAAAGTCATAACTTTACGGGAAAAAAAGAAAATAACACGTAAAATTACTACTGTATAATATTATGCCTTTATTCTCATAATATTATGACTTTATTCTCGAAATCTCCGAATTTTTTTTTTCCCTCAATGTGGCCCTAATACTCCGTCGTACCGTCGTACCATAGACCTACAACAATGATAAATAAAAATGAAAATGTAAACAAAAGAACAGTTATTCATTTCCACTAATTTTTTTTATAAATCCACAGGGAGTCACTGGAGAGGAGCTGAAGAGCCGCAGGTTGCTGACCCCTGTCCTAGAGGTCACCGTAGGTCATTTTATACAGTGAGGTCAATGAAATGTCTCCTATGGGGACTATAACATCATGAATAAAGTTTTATACAAATTCTAACAAGTAAGATCAGACTAAATATTTCAAATGCAGCTCAGAGCAGCTAAAACAAACAAACACACCGTCCACGCACACGGAGACGTTCTGTACAACACCAGTCACCCCCCACACAATCCCAGTGGGGAGCTCAAAGCCCGGCGGCTGCATGCATGAGTATACTGTGTACTTCTGCCTGAGCTGCTCACTTAAATCAATGAATCATTTAAAAGTCTGTATGTGTCTCCTGTGGATTCACATGCAGTGTGTGGTTATACAGAACAATGCATATAGGGGGCTTGGATATGACTAACAATTAGCGTAGGAACACTTGATGTGTGCTATTTTTGGGGCCTTTGGGCCAATTAAGGGTAAACTTGACAGACCACGTGTGTTCTCCAGCAGCTTCTTAGGGGTGATACATAATTAACAGGAGGAGGAGGAGGAGGAGAACATAACTCTTAAAGGATGCTGGCAGATCGTTGAGTTGTAGAGCTTGCTGGATGGAAAACATAAGCCAAGTCATGTTAGGGAGAATTGGCCTCAAGTTGACTGCGGAGCATCCATCCTCTCCATTGTGTTGTATAATTCATTTCCCTGTAAGCTGTGCCGCCGGGAGATGAGGGACAAACAGAAATGTGATGACATCAGCACGGCCATAAAAATGCTTCATTGTCACCAGAAAAAAAAAGAAGACAAATTGGATGGCAGGGCGAAGCCTGGAGTAGAATAGAGAGTATTACTATATAGAGAGAGAGGCCATAGAGAAGGTTTCCTGTCACAACGAGGAGCAACATGCTAAGAGGACGCTTCAGGCTGCTGTTAATATAACTGATAGTGGTGGTGGAGGAGGAAGAGGAGGAGGAGGAGGAGTGGGAGGGATGTTCAGCAGCTTAACAAACCCTCCAGGCTCAAGACAACAAGCGAGGAATGACAACAACAGGACAAACTGGGAATGTTACAGCATCATCGACTATTAAAACAGGGGACAGGACAGTCAGAGGACAGAAACAGACGGAGTGAAGAGCACCGGATCCGTCCTACTGGACACAACGCCATGCTGCTGGTTGGCAGAGACATGCTCATACATTTTAATGGGAAAGTGGGAACTATTAAACCCTCCTGCACAAATTAAGTAATTCACGGGCACACGTTCAGAATCAGAATCAGGTTTATTGCCAAGTAAGTTTTCACATACAAGGTGTTTTGGTGCATAACAATAGTCAATACTAGGGCTGAACGATTTAGAAAAAATATAGAATTAAGATTATTTTGACTGATATTGCATTTATTACTCTGTTGTGTTTTTTATTTATATGATGTTGTAAATTTGAGCAACATTTTTTCATATTTTTATTGTCAATTTCTCTATTTTATTTATGCTTCTTGACTGTTTGAAGAGCTTGCTTTTATATTTTATCTTCTCCCACTATGCCAACAGATAACTACTAATGCAATGATACACACAGAACATGGAGAATTGATATGAACGCTGCTACTTAAGAGGACGATATCAACTGAAGATTGGCATGAACGGGAGCTCACAATAGAAATATCAGAATAGAAGAAGCAGACGTGCAATAACACCAACGATATGATGCTTATTATTTTTATTTCTATGGTTCTTATTCGTCCAACGAGGGCGAAGAGACACGTCCCTGACATGGTCTCAAGAGGAGGACTCCTAACTATACTCATGACTAGGGATGCACCGATAACACCTTTTTTCAGATCGAGTACAAGTTCTTACATTTGGGTACTCTCCGACACCGAGTACCGATACGAGTACTTCTCTGTGCCAAAAGACCCTCGTTAACAGCCAGCTGGAGGGTGTGAGCGACACACGGCAGGCTGGGGAGTCCCGCATACGAGGCGATGCGCCGCCACCGGCTCTAGGTCGGCTTGGAAAGGCTCGGGGAGAAGGTGGCTCGCGGCCGCAGCTTTACAGCGCTCCCCGTCCGGTCCTCGCCGGACCGTGACGGGGCCCCCTGCTCCCGTTGTGACTGTCGACCGGGGTGGACTGTCCCCAGTGCGCCCCAACCGCTTCGTGCCGCGACCCACGTAAAAGGCGCCAGGGGTCTGCGGCGATGTCTGCAACCCACCCGACCCGTCTTGATACACGGACCAAGGAGTTTAACGCACGCGCGAGTCAGATGTTGCAAGCAAAACCTTGTGGCGCAATGAAAGTGAGGGCCAGCGAGCGCCGGCTCAGGTGGGATCCCGTCGGGACGGGTCGGGCGCACCGTCCCGACCCGTCTCGCTCGCACCGTCGGGGAGTCGGAGCATGAGGACCTGAAAGATGGTGACGAGAGGTTAACGTCACGCTGCTGTAAAGTGGTATCGGTGCCGTTTTACGAGTACGAGTACATGAGGACAGTATCTGACCCGATACCCGATACTGGTATCGGGTATCGGTGCATCCCTACTCGTGACCTCCCCGTGACATTTCCACCGGTGCCCAAATCTTTGTAAACAGAATATCTAACTGCTCCCTCATTGGTTAATCTTCTCAGTTTTAGACCAGTTCTGTTGTGCCGTACAGAGGACAAGGTTTATAGTTTTAGTCCACTAAAGCCTCGAGGCTGCAACATATACCTTCGATATGTAGATGCATGAAAACTGGAGGGGTCATTTAGAGATATGCTACATCAGACCTTTGAATCATTCCACCATTTATTTCTATATTTACAGCTGTCATAAGGGGATGGAGCCTTTCACACACACTCATCTACCCATGATGCACTGGTTCCATCAGACCACCTACTCACACACTCACACTCGTTGGGGTAATTTAAAGTGTTCGCTCCGGCTGTGTCTGTGGACCGTGGGAGGGAAAAGTGAAAGCGCCTGGAGGATTTCCCACGCATGCATGCAGACACACAGAGAGAGAAACATGCAAACCCACCACACACACACCGAGAGGACCGCGGTTGCTTAGGAACCGAGTTGTTCATCATCAACTGGGAGGGGGGTGTGATCGCTTCTGAGCAAAGTGTGGGTTTAATCATGTGAACTTCTGTGTCGACGCTATAGCAGGATGATCATAGTGCCTGGAGGTGGGTGGGAGAGGTGAGCTGCTACTGCTGATGATGATGATGATGATGATGTACCATCCACCGACTGAAGAAGAGATCGATAGAACGACGTCAGTCAGCAAACAAGGATGTTTATACAAGTTTGAGGTCTTATTATATATATATATATATATATATATATATATATATATATATATATATATATATATTTAAACACACTGAATGTTTTTCAGTAGAAAACAGTGTTGAAATTCACCCTTTAATGGTAAAGACAGTATTCAACCTTTTACAGAAACTGTACAGTCTGATTATGTCATCATGATAAATATAATATTTAAAAGGGTTCATAAATGTCTTGTTAACAGCGACACCTGTGGCCGTTAAGTCAACTAAAGTCAGCGTCCTGTTGCTGGCGCTTGTGCTCGCTCTACATAGACATGAAGGAGCATCACTCAACACAGTGAGGAGACACACGTCAGCTAAAAGCACAATATCACTCTATATTTCAGCTGCTTGGCAGTAATGTTAGCTGACCAGACCAAGGTCTCTCCATGAATCAATGCTGATCCTAGTGTTGGCTTTTCCTGCCTCAGCCTCCCGACCGCGGCCGGAGGGAACGGGGGAGACGCCGGAGTTTTGGTCGGAGACGATAACGTTTCTCTCTGCGGAGTCCCGTCACTTCACAAGACACGGGAAACCTCTGTTGGTCTGGAGGAGCTGCAGCAGTTATTTCTGCACAAACGTCCACTGTACATTCACTAGATATTAAATAGGCGTTATCAGTCGCTATAAGCACCATAGATGTGGGTCAGTAGGGGCCTACTACACCCACTAGTAGGTTTAACATCTATTCATGTGGTAGATCACCGAAAGAAGATATAAAAGAACATGACAGCGACCTCTAGCGACCGTAGGAATTATGACAGGAGCAGAAGCAGAAGTCAGGCGCTGTACTGTAGACAGTGTGAAACTCCATAAGGGGTGGAGGCCGGGGATGATGAGGTCTTTATTTATTTATTTGTCTATTTATCTATCTATTTATTTATCTATCTATTTATTTATTTATTTATTTATTTATTTATCTATTTATTTATTTATCTATTTATTTATTTATTTATTTATTTATTTATTTATTTATCTATTTATTTATTTATTTATTTATTTATTTATCTATTTATTTATTTATTTATTTATTTATTTATTTATTTATTTATTTATTTATTTATTTATTTATTTATTTATTTATTTATTTATTTATTTATTTATTTATTTATTTATCTATTTATTTATCTCACCAGCTAGTCGTCCTGGGGTCTGAAATCCAGTACATCATATTTATCATATACAACATCACATTTGTGTTAGCCTGATGTTGCCTTACATATAAAAGACTGATCCCATTCACTTCCACACAGTCACCTATCAATTCGCGATTAATAACAATTAACTATGGACAATCTTTGCGATTAAATAGAATCGCGATTAAATATTTTAATCGATTGACCGCCCTAGTATAAATACAATCTCTCCAGGTGGGTGTCCTGGTCACTTAGCGGCTAATGTAACGTCCGCGGTTCAGTTCATGTCATAACTCTCTCCCCACGTTTCCTTTCCTCTATACTGTCACCATCCAATAAAGACATTCACAAAGCAGGGAGGAGGTTGTGTGTCTCCATCTAGAATGCACAAAATGTAAAATCCTCATAAAGTAAATGAACACACTTTATCACACGCCGGCGCTCGGTGACAGGGTCATCATTAAGAAAAAAGAAAAATCAATTTGTGGAAAGACATTTCCTCTCTTCTGTGTGCCTCATTCAGTCTTTCCTGAAGCCATTTCTGTTGTGCACAAAAGGGAAAGTTGGTCTATGTGTGTGTGTGTGTGTGTGTGCATGCATGAGTGCATGCATGGTAAACTGGATTTTGTGCAGTTCATTAGAAATTCTGCTGACAGAGACTTGCAGTGAAAGCAGTGGTGTGTGTGCGCGTGGAGGGAATATCAAGAGGACGGCTGCTGCCTGGAGATGGCCTGCAGCTTTAAAGATATCAGCTCCTTCACATGAAGACGCTCAATGTCACACACACGCACACACACACACACACACACACACACACTGAGTGGACAGCAGCGTGCACATCAATATGTGTTTAGCATTCAGACCCACAAATCCTTCTCATTACAGTTAATAATCCTGATTAACACAAGCTGCAGTCAGAGCGCGCTGGCACTGGAAGACAATAGAGTGGCTCAATAATAATAGGCAGAAACATAATGAGTCATTAACAGAGAGAAACACGTAGTTTCACTTATAGTTTGGCTTTAAAATGAAACTGACAGAGCGGAGGAAACAAGTACTTTTTACTCCATTACATTTATTTCATAACTTTAGTTACTTGCAGATTAAGATTCATACAGATTAAAAACAACACATTAATTAAAGGGACTGTTTGTAAGAATCAGAAATGTCTTGTTAACAGCTTCACCTGGAAAGTCAGCGTCCTGTTGCTGGCGCTTGTGCTCGCTCTACATAGACATGAACGAGCATCGCTCAACACAGTGAGGAGACACACGTCAGCTAAAAGCACAATATCACTCTATATTTCAGCTGCTTGGCAGTAATGTTAGCTGACCAGACCAAGGTCTCTCCATGAATCAATGCTGATCCTAGTGTTGGCTTTTCCCGCCTCGGCCTCCCGACCGCGGCCGGAGGGAACGGGGGAGACGCCGGAGTTTTGGTCGGAGACGATAACGTTTCTCTCTGCGGAGCCCCGTCACTTCACAAGACACGGGAAACCTCTGTTGGTCTGGAGGAGCTGCAGCAGTTATTTCTGTACGAACGTCCACTGAACATTCACTAGATATTCTCAGAGCTAAACTAACTCTTCTGCAGTGTGGAGTGAGCAGCATGCACGTGAGAGGTGGAGAGAGAGAGAGAGAAGGAGCGCAATGTGTGAGTGAAGGCAGGCAGAGGAGCAGAGGAGTAGAGACTCCGGTCCTGGAAACCAAAGCTACGGTCTCCCCCGCGTCCTCCGACCGCGGCCAACACTGTTTAACAGACGGACTTCATTAGATACAACCAAGAGGTTTTGGTGCTTCACTGTAGTTTGTGTTGGAGTCTGAGTCTGAACAGCAGAGACACACGCGAGCGCGCCTGGGACACCGACCCACAATGATTTATACGTGTAAGAAGTTACAAACAGTCCCTTTAAGGCTAGGACAGGTCGTCGGGCAGCGAGTCTCGCGAGAGAACGTTTTTGCAAGTAATCAGTAATTTGGGGGTTACCTCCTACTACTTAGCTCCACCTTCTCGTGTCACTTCTGGTTGCAAATAACCAAGATGGCGACGGCCAAAATGCCGAACTCGAGGCCTCAAAACGGCAGTCCACAAACCAATTGGTGACGTCACGCTGACTACGTCCACCTCTTACTGTATATACAGTCTTTGGTTATCACCTAACTCTCTGCAGCTCTAGAGAGTGTTTCAACATCTTTCAGCTCAACGTCCCTGTTGTGGTTCCTCCTCTCTCTCTCTCTCTCTCTCATCAGCCTCGTTTCCAGCCTCAGCAGGCAGTGAAGAAGTGATGGGCAGGTAGCACGCAGTGTGCCGAGGTGTGAAATTGGACCGGGTTTAGACATCTCTCTCAAGATCTTTTTTCATTCTTCACATAACTTGTCACTTTTTGCACCACGAGTGCCTTCAGAGAGAGAGACTGAATGTGTGCACGGTTATCTCAGTTTGTACGATTCCTCATTGACGACAGCGATACACGGCTGGACAATCTGTTTGAAGACTTCTTTTCTTCTACTCCAGGATTCCCTGCACAGCTGCAACAGAAAACCCTCTTCTTTACATCGACCTTCAGAACCCCCCGAGGGATATTCTTATCTAAGTTATTCCACTTATTTGAAGGTTAAGTGTTTCCTCTCTGGTGGGAGTTGGGTCGGGTGGTCTAATGCCGGGTCAGTTTGACCTGGAAAACTGAGCAGACCTGTATGAATATTAAAAATAAGTGCTATAATCACTCTCCATTTAACACATGTGCCAGGCTTTAAACTGTGCATGAATAGTTTAGTATAAATCTTTCAGTATGCACTCATCTTCAGTGAGTTCATCATCCAGGGACTCTCTCTCTCTCTCCCTCTCTCCCTCTCTCTCCCTCTCTCTCCCTCCGAGGCCATTCATTTTTCATGGAGCCTCGCCGGCGGTGGAGCATGTCCACGAGTAGGACGGGGAAATTACCGGGAGAATCTTAAACGCTTTGTGGTACCACTACAAAAAAGACTTTTATCTGATTAAATGTTCCTCTTTTATCTGTTATTAATACACAGTGTTTTATACATCATGCTGCGTTGTACTTTAACTGAGGCTCTGTGCTGCACAATATATTGACTTTGGAGAGACTTTTGGGAAAACTTCTAAGATTTAAGGCTAAATTTAAGTCCCTTATAATCCTCACATTTCCTCACAGCTCACTGCTGATGGGTTGAGACTCTGCTGCAAAAAGTTTTAAAACACCCAGAATTAATCTGTGTATTGCTGTAAGGTTTATCCTTTCTGAGATGAATTTTCAGAACTTGTGCATATTTTATGCAGCTGTAAGCCTCCACTAGACATGATTTAAACAACAGATGAGCCGCTGTGGTGTAATATAAATATACAGTATAATATAAAGATAAATTCAAGACATTAAATAAACTCACCATGTAGAAAAACATCTAGAATAGGAAAAACACAATTTGTTTAATACATAAATCAATCTCACATTTATCAAACACAACCCAGACGTCAGATATAACACACAGTGTTTTGGCCCTGAACAAGAAGCGCTGCTCAGAGCCGACTACTTCCTGTTGATTGTTCAATGTCTCATGGTGGTGGAATGCAAATAATTACCTTTACTCAAGAACTATACTTAAAGGTCCCCATATCGTAAAAAATAATTGTATATTATAAAGCAGATTTAAGTGCTTTATAAATACTGTTAAACTATCAAAACGCTCAATATATACGGAGAAATACACACAGCCCGTATTCAGAAATTGTGCGTTTGAAACAAGCCGTTAGGATTTCTGTCCATTTGTGATGTCACAAATATACAATATTTAGACCATTACACGGTTTTAAACGTAAACATTCTAAATGTGTCCAAGTTTATTTCCTGTTGCAGTGTATGAAAATAACATCAGCTGACAGGAAGTAACTGTTACCTAGCAACACAATTCCGTTGCAATTCTGTTGAAATGCACTAAAACGAAGCATTTCAGACAGAGGGTAAATACAGGTATATTCAAGCAGACAATATGAGGAAAATAAAGTTGATTTTGAACATTAAAGCATGTAAACATGTTCTAGTAGAAACACAAAATACAAGTATGAACCTGAAAATGAGCACGATATGGGACCTTTAAGTACAATTCTGAGGTACTTTTACTTTACTTGAGTATGTAAAAAGCCTCCGTACACCACCTGCTCAGCCGTAAACAGCAGACAGACCCAGTCAGAGACCAGCTGGTGAACACAGTGGAGCATTTAGCAGCTAAAGAGATATTTCCCTCAGGAGTTGGTGGTGGAGACCAAAAACGGAGGCAGTAGAGCAGGTCATCCACCAATCGGAAAGTCGGAGGTTTGATCCCCGGCTCCTCCGTCCACATGTCGAAGTGTCCTTGAGCAAGATACTTAACCCCAGATTGCTCCCGAAGGCTGAGCCATCGGTGTGTGAATGAGTATTTAGATTAGACCCTGATGGGCAGGTTGCATGTCAGCCTCTGCCATCAGTGTATGAGTGTGTGTGTGAATGGGTGAATGCTGACATGAAGTGTAAAACGCTTTGAGTGGTCGTTAGATGAGAAAAGCGCTGTATAAATGCAAGTCCATTTACCATTTATGACTCCTAATGAAACATCATGTTGCTCCGTAACTGCTTGATGTGAAATTGGCATCTTTTTGTTAACAAGTTCGCCATTGTGTCCACAACTTTTGCAGATTTCGTTGCAGGTTTAACCAAGTGTTCCCGAACCTTAACCATGCTGTAGTTGCCATGCTGTAGAAAGTGAGGCTTAAAAAGGCCTGACTTGACGTTATCCAGGTTTTTTTTTGCAGAATCGTTCCATATCGACGTTCTTGTCTGGCGACAGAGTCGATCATTTGATGGTGGTCAGTGTCTTCGTCTCTGTGCTGTGGCAGCAGACTGAGAGCAGCTGACTCCAACAGAATCAACAAACATCAACATCAGGAAGGCTGGCTCCGTCCTGGAGGGGCGAGAGGTGAAGCTTCAGTCTGGGGGACAATACCTCGTACTTCCTCATACCTTTCTGGATGAACCACTGGGTGCAACACCTTCCTCCCAGTGGCCCCCAGACTAACTACTGATAGTTCAGTATATTTTGTTTGTTAGTTTGTTTCCTGATGTGTTCACAAAGTTGTTTTACTTCCGGCCAAATATTATTCTAATATTTCACGGCTGTGAGGATCCTATTCATCGCTATGCATCGGGGGGGAAATGGTGTCATTAATCAACACCACACTTAAAGATCAGTGTTTTTTTTAGTATGCATACTTTACCACTTTTCCGGTGTGAACACACTACATACTCAAACCTGCTTAGCGTTAGTATGTAGTGTGGAACTGGGATGCAGATCATCTAATGTATATGACGCCAAGAAACTTTGGTACAGCAGACACGATCCGTCATAAAAACACAAAGTGGAGAATGAGTTTTTGGTATGGGACAATGCAGAGACATGTTTTTATACGATGCTTTAAGGTAGGTCAAGGTGTGTCCTCATTGTAGAGAGACGTCTCCTCGCTGCACACACTTCTATATTTGGAGTTCATGTCACACAGCCTGCAGCAATCTTCCAGTCAGGGAGGAGCTGAGCTCGATCTGCTGGAGGACTAAATTAGTGTCTTTATTTGTAAAAGATGTAATCTCTTCACCGAGAGTAAAAGTGAGAGTGTAACATGTATTATTCACGAGTCGTTTTAATGTGAAATCAAGTGCTTAACAGTTATATTTAGAACATTTCCTTAATTCCAGACTGGATTTCATGACTACACTAAGTCTATGAAGATTAACAGTTATCAGGGAAGTAGGTTTTATTTTCAACATTTGGTGGGAGGACACATTTTAAAGGGGGGGGGGGTCCTCCCCCAAGAAATTGGTTGTATCTAGAGGGTAACCCCCAAATTGCAAGTTACTTGCAATAATTTGCAAAAAACTCTCGCGAGACTCGATGCCTGACGACCTATCTTAACTAGGGATGCACCGATACCGATACAATATCGGGTATCAGGTCCGATACTGTGCTCATGTACTCGTACTCGCAGAACGGCACCGATACCACTTTACGGCAGTGTGACGTTAACCTCTCGCCACCATCTTTCAGGTCCTATCGCACGCGCTCACGCTCCACCTCCCCGACGGTGCGGGTGAGACAGGCCGGTGGTGTGCCCGACCCCGCGGGGCCGGGATCCCACCTCACCCGGCGCGCACCGACCCTCACTTTCATTGCTCCACGGGGTTTCGCTTGCACCCTCTGACTCGCGCGTGCGTTAGACTCCTTGCTCCATGTTTCAAGAAGGGTCAGGTGGGTTGTAGACATCACCGCAGACCCCTGGCGCCTTTCACGTGGGCCGAGCCCCGCCCTGTGGGGCACGATGCGGTTGGGGCGCACTAAGGACACCTTCGCCCCGAGCCTTTCCAAGCCGACCTAGAGCCGGTCGCGGCGCACCGCCTCGTATGCAGGACTCCCCAGCCTGCCGTGTGTCGCTCACACCCTCCAGCTGGCTGTTAACGAGGGTCTTTTGGCACAGAGAAGTACTCGTATCGGTACTCGGTATCGGCGAGTACCCAAACGTAAGTACTTGTACTCGGTCTGGTATCGGTACTCGGTATCGGCGAGTACCCAAATGTAAGTACTTGTACTCGATCTGTAAAAAGTGGTATCGGTGCATCCCTAATCCTAACCTTAGCCATTAAAGGTCAATGCCTCACTTAACTATTCAATTTCAATACCTAATCTTAACCGTCTGGCGAGAGTTTCACAATCTGCATATTAGCATTAAACACTTTGATGATTTTTTTATGCATCAATTTGTGCCTTTTCTACATCAATTTATGGTAGAAATGTCGTGGTACTTCCTGCTTTAACCGTGCACAGTTGCTTCATCTTCTTTACGTTTTATGGCAGATTGCAACCGTTGCTTTTGAGGTTGCATACTGGCACCACCTACTTTACCGTAGGAACTGTCAGAAGAACTGGCAGTAAATTAACATATCAAATTTTTGTTAAAGCAAATTTTCAGCTGTACATTTGTGATAAATATACATTAGTATGCACATATTCCATATATCTGAAAGGTAGAGATGTCTAAAAATATACAACTTTTCTGGGATAAAAGCTAATAATTGGCACATAATCTATAATTAGTTTGGCTCACATGAATGCATGACAGATGGGACATTATTTACACCTCATAATGAGGATTAAACCTTCAAATCATGCAGCATTTGACTGACCACACCCTCAGGAATGCATGTGGTTTATACCATCCAGTATCTAAAATAATTCATGCATTATTTGATTCAAGCATGAAGTGAATATATTATATTGATTAGAGGGGGATTATAAGCACTCTGGTGTTGCATAGACTACATTTGAAGATAAAACCCACTCCTGCCTGTCTGCTGACTATACTGGACCTTTAATGCAGCTGCAGCTCTTCATTCAGATGCTGAGAGGAGCAGAGGATGCCTGGAGGAGGGGACTCCTTTTCTAGAGGAAAACCAGCTCTTTTCTGATCTGAACCCCCTCACATGGACGCACACTGAGGGATTTTCCTCCGTTATAGGCTGCTTATAGTATTCAGCTGGAGAGGGAGTGCTTTCCTGTGCAGGATTGCGACAATCAGAGAAGCATCCTGAGTGGTCTGAGCTCAGCAGCAGCAGCAGCAGCATCTCATTGTATGAAATGCGTCACCGTGATCCGGTTCTCCATTGACTGTGCGCCGAACTGACCGTTTCATCAGGTAAGAATCACCTTTCATTTTAATGCATTTAATGCATTTAATGCAAGGTTATATCCTGTGACATTATAGTGTCCTAAAACGCTGCTTCGTGAGCATGGAGGTGCAGGAGGAGGAGAGGAGAGGATGAGAGGATGATGGATTCTGTTTGGCTAAATCTTTGTAGGCCTGCACACATTACAATAGATGATTCATTGTGCAGCCTTCTACCCTGTTTTATAATCATAGCTGTTTTATTTCTCCATATTGATTTGTTTATTTGTTTTTGCACAATTTAAGACTAAACAACATAACAAAAAATAAATAAATGAATAATATACATATAGTGCAGGAAGAGATAAAAAAAAACACTGGGCTTATCTGCACCTAGAGACAAGATTAATATAAAGAAATAATATGACTACATAATAGTGAACAAGATATATATAATAACAATAACAATACAGTAAATATATCGAATAATAATAATAATAATAATTATTATTATTATTATTATTAATAATAATAATAATTATTATTATTATTAATAATAATAATAATAACTATTATTATTATTATTATTATTAATAATAATAATAAAAATAAAAATAATTATTTGTTCATTTGTTTATTTATTTATTTTGCACAATTTAAGACTATACAACATGACAAAAATAAATAAATGAATAATATACAGTGCAGGAAGAGGCAAAAAAACAACACTGGGCTTATCTGAAGCCTCCACCTAGAGACAAGATTAATATAAAGAAATAATATGACTACATAGTAGTGATAACAAACAATTAGGACAAGATATATATAATAACAACAATAACAATACAGTAAATATATCAAAAAAAGATAAGTGTGTGTGTGTGTGTGTGTGTGTGTGTGTGTGTGTGTGTGTGTGTGTGTGTGTGTGTGTGGTTCGTGTTTGTGAGGAGGATATTGATTTAAATATCTATAATGACTTCTTGGTAATCGTAACCATCAACATCGTGAGTGGGAAAAAATAAAAAACATAAAAACAGATACATGGACAACATGGAGGAAAAGCAATTACAAGACAGCAATTAAAATGACCCTTAAAGCGACTTTTGAAACATTTGACAGATGAACAGTTTATTGATAGATGTGAAAAGCTACTCAATAATTTGGTTCCCCTAAATCTTATCGAAAATTGATTATGAGCATTTAAGCACTATTAAAAGGTTGGTTTATAACGTTGTGATTTGGTGCCAAATGGTGCGTAATGTTGTATTATAACGTTGTGATTTGGTGCCAAATGGTGCGTAATGTTGGATTATAACGTTGTGATTTGGTGCCAAATGGTGCGTAATGTTGTATTATAATATTGTGATTTGGTGCCAAATTGTGCGTAATGTTGGTTTATAACATTGTGATTTGGTGCCAAATGGTGCGTAATGTTGGATTATAACGTTGTGATTTGGTGCCAAATGGTGCGTAATGTTGGATTATAACGTTGTGATTTGGTGCCAAATGGTGCGTAATGTTGGAATATATCGTTGTGATTTGGTGCCAAATGGTGCGTAATGTTGGATTATAACATTGTGATTTGGTGCCAAATGGTGCGTAATGTTGGATTATAATGTTGTGATTTGGTGCCAAATGGTGCGTAATGTTGGATTATAATGTTGTGATTTGGTGCCAAATGGTGCGTAATGTTGGATTATAATGTTGTGATTTGGTGCTAAATGGTGCGTAATGTTGGATTATAATGTTGTGATTTGGTGCCAAATGGTGCGTAATGTTGGTTTATAACGTTGTGATCTGGTGCCAAATGGTGCGTAATGTTGGATTATAACGTTGTGATTTGGTGCCAAATGGTGCGTAATGTTGGTTTATAACGTTGTGATTTGGTGCCAAATGGTGCGTAATGTTGGTTTATAATGTGATTTGGTGCCAAATGGTGCGTAATGTTGGTTTATAACGTTGTGATTTGGTGCCAAATGGTGCGTAATGTCATAGCTTTTTTTCCATATTGATGTGTATAAACTCTATTAAATGTTGGATTATAACGTTGTGATTTGGTGCCAAATGGTGCGTAATGTTGGATTATAACGTTGTGATTTGGTGCCAAATGGTGCGTAATGGTGGATTATAACGTTGTGATTTGGTGCCAAATGGTGCGTAATGTTGGATTATAAGGTTGTGCTTTGGTGCCAAATGGTGCGTAATGTCATATCTTTTTTTCCATATTCATGAGTATAAACTCTATTAAATGTTGGATTATAACATTGTGATTTGATGCCAAATGGTGCGTAGTGTTGGATTATAACGTTGGGATTTTGGTGCCAAATGGTGTGTAATGGTGGATTATTACATTGTGATTTGGTGCCAAACGGTGCGTAATGTTGGATTATAACCTTGTGATTTGGTGCCAAATGGTGCATAATGTTGGATTATAACATTTTGATTTGGTGCCAAATGGTGCGTAATGTTGGATTATAACGTTGTGATTTGGTGCCAAATGGTGCGTAATGTTGGTTTATAACATTGTGATTTGGTGTCAAATGGTGCGTAATGTTGGTTTATAACGTTGTGATTTGGTGCCAAATGGTGCGTTAAATTGGATTATAACGTTGTGATTTGGTGCTAAATGGTGTGTAATGTTGGTTTATAACGTTGTGATTTGGTGCCAAATGGTGCGTAATGTTGGTTTATAACGTTGTGATTTGGTGCCAAATGGTGCGTAATGTTGGTTTATAACGTTGTGATTTGGTGCCAAATGGTGCGTAATATCATAGCTTTTTTTCCATATTGATGTGTATAAACTCTATTAAATGTTGGATTATAACGTTGTGATTTGGTGCCAAATGGTGCGTAATGTTGGATTATAACGTTGTGATTTGGTGCCAAATGGTGCGTAATGGTGGATTATAACGTTGTGATTTGGTGCCAAATGGTGCGTAATGTTGGATTATAAGGTTGTGCTTTGGTGCCAAATGGTGCGTAATGTCATATCTTTTTTTCCATATTCATGAGTATAAACTCTATTAAATGTTGGATTATAACATTGTGATTTGATGCCAAATGGTGCGTAGTGTTGGATTATAACGTTGGGATTTTGGTGCCAAATGGTGCGTAATGGTGGATTATTACATTGTGATTTGGTGCCAAACGGTGCGTAATGTTGGATTATAACCTTGTGATTTGGTGCCAAATGGTGCATAATGTTGGATTATAACATTTTGATTTGGTGCCAAATGGTGCGTAATGTTGGATTATAACGTTGTGATTTGGTGCCAAATGGTGCGTAATGTTGGTTTATAACATTGTGATTTGGTGTCAAATGGTGCGTAATGTTGGTTTATAACGTTGTGATTTGGTGCCAAATGGTGCGTTAAATTGGATTATAACGTTGTGATTTGGTGCCAAACGGTGTGTAATGTTGGATTATAACGTTGTGATTTGGTGCCAAATGGTGCATAATGTTGGATTATAACGTTGTGATTTGGTGCCAAATGGTGCGTAATGTCATAGCTGTTTTTTCCATATTGATTATGAGTATTTAAGCTCTATTAAATGTTGGTTTATAACGTTGTGATTTGGTGCCAAATGGTGCGTAATGTTGGTTTATAACGCTGTGATTTGGTGCCAAATGGTGCGTAATGTCATAGCTGTTTTTTCCATATTGATTATGAGTATTTAAACTCTATTAAATGTTGGTTTATAACGTTGTGATTTGGTTCCAAATGGTGCGTAATGTTGGATTATAACGTTGTGATTTGGTTCCAAATGGTGTGTAATTTGGGATTATAACGTTGTGATTTGGTGCCAAATGGTGCGTAATGTTGGATTATAACGTTGTGATTTGGTGCCAAATGGTGCGTAATGTTGGTTTATAACATTGTGATTCGGTGCCAAATGGTGCGTAATGTTGGAGCGGTTAATGGGGGTTGGTGGGCGGGTTTCTGATGGTTCTGGATGATTGGGTCTCATGGTGTCTTCTCTCTCTTCCGGTGCAGGTAACCACATGCGCGGGCCGGTGTCACCGCGCTGAGCCCCGGAGAGCACGAAGGGTACTGTGGAGGAGGGGGGGTTCAGAGAGAGAGAGAGACAAGTAACAAGGTGAATGGACCAGATGACAGCCAGAACCTCCGAGGCCTCGGCGGGACCGTCGGTGCCGCTGCACCGCTGTCACGGGGGTCTCCATCAGGACGCCAACAACAACACCATCACCTGCGCGGAGCAGGTCGTCCACAGCTTCTTCCCTCCGTTCTCCTCCACCCTGGCACTCCTCGTGCTGGTGGCCGTGCTCCTGGGGATCATCCTCCTCTCCCTGGCAACCTTCCACTTCCACAAGAGGAAGCTCCGAAATAAGAAGATCCAGCGCGCACAGGAGGAATACGAGCGTGACAGCGAGCGCGCCGCCGCCACTGCCGGGGAGACTGCGAGGCCGTGCGTCATCGTCAGGCCGATGAGATGCGCGCCAGAGCCGGAGACGCCACTGGAGTCGTGCGTAATGGAGAGCGAAACGGATGGCACCGCGGAGACGCCGCTGGAGTCTTGCGTAATGGAGAGCGCACCGGAGGGCACCGCGGCGGCGACGCTGGAGCACGAACCCGAGACTCTTGACTGTTAAACTTCAGGGAATGAGACTGTGGAATAAAACAGGAAAAGCAATAAGGCACAAAGAAGTCCCACATACCAAGTCCCATCTCTGATCTCTGATCTCTGATCTCTGATCTCTGCTGCTTGTAGACGAGTATAGAAACGCAGAATCCTGAGCAGAGTAGAACAGAACAGAACAACACACTCTAGTAGTTACGGTAAATCCTTATGAGACTGTATATTTGCCTGCTTTGACTCTTTTTGACCTCTTCTTCCTCCTCTTCCTCCTCCTCCTCCTCCTCTTCTTCCTCCTCCTCCTCCTCCTCCTCCTCCTCCTCTTCCTCCTCCTCCTCCGCTTCCTCCATCCTCTTCCTCCACCTCTTCATCCTCGTCCTCCAACTCCTCCTCCTCGTGTTCCTCTTCCTCTTCCTCTTCCTGCTCCCTCTCCTCCTAGCTCTCCTCCTAGCTCTCCTCCTGCTCCTCTTCTCCCTCCTCCTCCTCCTCCTCCTCCTCCTCCTCCTCCTCCTCCTCTTCTCCCTCCTCCTCCTCTTCCTCCTCCCTCTCCTCCTCCTCTTCCTCTTCCTCTTCCTCTTCCTCCTCCCTCTCCTTCTAGCTCTCCTCCTGCTCCTCTTCTCCCTCCTCCTCCTCCCTCTCCTCCTCCTCTTTCTCTTTCTCTTTCTCTTTCTCTTTCTCTTTCTCTTCCTCTTCCTCTTCCTCCTCCTCCTCTTCCTCCTCTTCTCCTCTTCCCCATGCCAAACATGTTTAAACTTTAAAACTCCTCCCGTGGGAATGTGACACACACACAGGTCGTGTTTAAATTATTAAGGTGACACACAAACACACAGACCATAATGGCTCGCTGATCTTCCTCTTGGCATGTCTCTCTGACACACTACCAGTATGTAGTTAGACTATAATGGATGTTGTGGTGCTGTTAGGCAGCGCAAAGCTGCAATATAGGCTGTAGAATTAAAAAAAAAATGGCTTATTTGTTTGCGTAAAGTAATTTTTTCCTTCAATTAAGTGACTTATTGCCTAAAGTACGGTCCTCCAATGTCTGTTAGACATCTGTAGGTATAGAGCTCTCTAGTTATTAACAAGGATGCAAGATGCATTTTCTTTTGCTGTAGTGATGCACATAAGATTTTTTTGAAAATGTGTTATAGCGCTAATATTTGAGTATTTATATAATGTATTATCCCTGACATGTTAATAGAGTCCTTCCAACAGAGGGGGTTTCTGTGCCCCGTCTTTTTATTTTTTTTATTTTGTATTATCCTTCATATTGTATATCACAGTGGGCCTATAATAGAAAAATTCTGTGTCATTTTATTACATGAAATTCACTGTAAATGTGATGCCATCATGAGAGCTGGAATGTTTTACAGTAAATCATTATCTTCATCTTTTTTCTTGGAGTTCATATAATCTGCCTTATCACCTTGGGAAAAATATGTAATATTCTAAGTTTATAAAATAAATACGTTATGTTAAATCCTTTGAGTGTGTTTGAGCGTTATCTAACAAGCCTGTAAAAATACAGAATAATATGCCAAAATGGATTTTCATTACATCACCTCCACAAATGACCTTCCTAAAGGGAGATCCATAGTGTCTCCTGCATAATCCCCCCTTATATAGCTACCAAAGAATCACTGCTTACACTATTTATATACCATATAGGACCGTATATACCAGGGGTCAGCAACCTTTACTATCAAAAGAGCCATTTTAGGCAAAAAAAATAAATATATATCTGTCTGGAGCCGCAAAACGTGATCATTGTGATGAAGATAACACAGTTTATAGTCTAAGTATATAGTATATAAGTCTAATGCAGTGAGGGCCAAAGAGACAATGCACTACGGAGTATTAGGGCCACATTGAGGGAAAAAATTGGAGGTTTCCGGAATAAAGTCATAACTTTACAAGAAAAAAAGTTGTAATATTACGAAAATAAATTCATATATTACGAGAAAAAAAGTTGTAATATTACAAGAATAAAGTCATACTTTTACTAGAAAAAAAAGTCATAATATTAAGAAAAAATAAAGTCATCATTTTACGAGAAAAAAAATCGTAATATTACGAAAATAAAATCATAATATTACGAGAATAAAGTCATAACTTTACGAGAAAAAAAGAAAATAACGTGAAATTACTACTTTATAATATTATGCCTTTATTCTCATAATACTATGACTTTATTCTCGTAAACTTGTGACTTTATTCCCGTAATATTACGGCTTTTGTTCTCGTAGTATTATGACTTTATTTTCGTAATATTACGACTTTTTTTCTCGTAAACTTGTGACTTTATTCTCATAATATTATGACTTTATTCTCGAAATCTCAGTCATTATTTTTTCCTCAATGTGGCCCTAATCCGTCGTACCGTTGTACCATAGACCTACAACAATGATAAATAAAAATGTAAACATAAAACATATTTATTTCCACTAATGTTTTAATAAATCCACCGGGAGCCACTGGAGAGGAGCTAAAGAGACGCAGGTTGCTGACCGCTGGTATATACTGTAAAATCCCATCCACTGCATATAGAACATTACTGTATATGGACCTCATCAATCCTTCACTGTGATTTATTGACATGAAGGTTATCCATAGAGGTACCACCCTTAATCTTAAACATCTCCCCGTTAATGGCGCCACAGCCTGTCGTATTGGAGGTCAGAGGAAGTGAATCAGCATCAGTCAGTCGGTGCGTTGGCCAGCGCCCAGGACGCCATGTTCCTAATTGTCCGCCCCAGCTAAAGAAAGAAAATATGAAGCGAGTTTTTGGCGAGCGTCCAGCTCCTCCTGGAAGACGCACTGACAGACTGAGCGTCTATCTTATCTCATTGGCATAAGTGCAACAGAATGAAACCACTTATCTTCGCAGGGGAAATTGGAAGTAAGTCAACGGGAAGATGACTAATGCTTTCTGCATTCAAACGTAGGTTTTTCCTCCAGAACAATTTATAGATTCGCAATCCGGAAAGTCATATGTTCTTAACATAAATAAATAAATAAAGAGGCTTAATGGAACAGCACTCTGTAATAAAGAGACATGGATTTCTTGTAGTCATAACCAGATATGTGATCTCGCTGTGAGACACTTTTTCCATCTGCTAAACCAGCTGGCTGTCCCTGGCAAATAATGGATGCAAGTGACCGGGGAATGGAGGTCAATGGTGTGTTTTGTAGATGGATATTGGCAGTTAGAGATAGATGAGTGGGTGGTCAGTGGCGAGGAATGGGCGAAGTGGCTGGGAAATGATGGGGTCAGGGACGGGGGGATGGATACATTTCAGCAGGGGGCGAGGGATGGATGGATGGATCAATGGAGGTCAATGGAGGCCAGTGGCTTAGAAGCAGTCAGTAGCTAGGAATGAATAGAGGTCAATGGCTAGGAATGGATGGAGAAATGGAAGGAGGTCAGTGGCTAGGAATGGATAGAGTTTAGTGGCGGTCAGTATCTAGGAATGAATAGAAGTCAATGGCTAGGAATGGATGGAGAAATGGAAGGAGATCAGTGGCTAGGAATGGTGGTCAGTGATGGTCAGTAGCTAGGGATGGATTGAGGTCAGTTGCTAGGAATCAGTGGAGGTCAATGGAGGTCAATGGAGGCCATGTGGCTTAGAATAGATAGAGTTTAGTATAGCAGTCAGTAGCTAGGAATGAATGGAAGTCAATGGAGGTCAATGGAGGCCATGTGGTTTAGAATAGATAGAGTTTAGTGGCAGTCAGTAGCTAGGAATGAATAGAGGTCAATGGCTAGAATGGATGGAGAAATGGAAGGTGGTCAGTGGCTAGGAATGGTGGTCAGTGATGGTCAGTAGCTAGGGATGGATTGAGGTCAGTTGCTAGGAATCAATGGAGGTCAATGGAGGCCAGTGGCTAAGAATGGATAGAGTTTAGTGGCGGTGAGTAGCTGGGAATGAATGGAGGTCAGTGAATAGAATGGATGAAAGCCAGTGGCTAGGAATCAATGGTCTGTGACTACAAATCTATGGAGGTCAGTGGTTAGGAATCAATGGTCAGTGGCTAGGAATAAATGGTCAGTGGCTACGGATGGAAGTGGTTAAGACTGGTGGTTAGTGATGGTCAGTAGCTAGGGATGGATTGAGGTCAGTTGCTTGAGGTCAGTTGCTTGGAATCAATGGAGGTCAATGGAGGCCAGTGGCTAAGAAAGGATAGAGTTTAGTGGCGGTCAGTAGCTAGGAATGAATAGAGATCAATGGCTAGAATGGATGGAGAAATGGAAGGATGTCAGTGGCTAGGAATGGTGGTCAGTGGCTACGGATGGAAGGAAGACAGTGGCTAAGACTGGTGGTTAGTGATGGTCAGTGGCTATATAGGATGAAGGTCAGTGGCAAGGAATGGATGAATGTCAGTGGCCATGGATGGACGAATGTCAGTGGCTAGGAATGGATGGAGGTCTACGGCTAAGACTGGTAGTCAGTGGCTAGGATTCAATAGAGGTCAGCGGTATTGGTGGTGGTTCACTAGGACTGGATGAAGGTCAGTGGATAGAAATCAATGGTCTATGGCTGAGAATGGATGGAGGTCAGTAGCTAGGAATGGATGGGGGTCAGTGGTGGTCAGTTGCTAGGGATGGAAGGAGGTCAGTGGCTTGGGAAAAAATAAGGTCAATGGTTAGGAATAAATGTAAGTTGGTGACTTGGAATCAGTAGAGGTCGATGACCAGGAATGATGAAGGTCAGTCGTAAGAAATGGATGAAGGTCAGTGGATAAGTTGATGGAGGTCAATAGTCAGGAATAGAGGAAGTAGGACTACAGTTATTTATTGTCACACATATAGAGGTGCATCAGAAAGAGAGAGCGACAGAGGGAGAAACTTTACTGTGGCTTTAGTCTGCTCTGGGAATAGCCTAGTTATTGTGTATAGCCTCATTTAGAATTAATGAGGCCAGTTCAGGGTTTGGTTGTCCCGCAGGAATCTTCTCTTCAGCGCTGCAGATAGACTTTACAAAGGACGTCGGTTGGCCGGTGGGAGGATCAGGTCCTCTGAGGTTGTTTATAATAGCATTATTATGGTTGTGTGTAATGTGTGTCGCAAACTGGTCTTCAGTTCGTAGCATTTAATCATACGTACGTAATCCTAAAGGAAGATATGGTGTGCTCCCAAGTGAATAAAGCCCTGGTTTTGGAGAAGTGCTATAAATAAAGCTTGACTAACTTACTTAAACTTTTATTTATAGCCCCAACAGACCTCTCCCCTGGTACCAATACCAGGACAAAGTTTACATTATAGCCCCACTATATATAAGGATTGGTGTTGAATTGATTAAGTTGCAGTGATGATAAGAGCTGGTTGAATTCTCTAGATGCTAAGGAAAGGTGCTTCAATGCTTCCTTTCTTATCTCACCATCCTTTACGAAAGGAAAAGAGATAATGTTGATCTACAATTCCTCGCGGTAGCAACATTTAAAGCAAGCCCCCAAAGAAGAGCGCCGGCTGTTGATGCCAACTTTCATAGTGGCCAAACGGCAGCAATGAAGCAGAAGATCGCTGGAAGATCTGGGTACTTTTCCACTCGGAAGTCGAACCATGTTGGCATCATGCGCCACTGAGCAACTCTCATAGGAATGAATGGGGCCCCGCCTCCAACGCTGTATCCAGTTCTCTTTATACATCCATGGTTTAAAGAGACGCAAACATCCTACTTAGGAGGTATGATTCGGTTTTTGGACAGGAATCCTTACTTGAATTGTTTAGCATCTAAAAGGGGGCCAGCTGAGGAGGTTCAACATTTATTTCTTTATTTCTTTATATATTTCTTTAGATTTTTTGAAAAATATTTATCCATTTTTTAATTTTTTTTTTAATTTTCTTATTTATTTCTATATAATGACAATTATTTATATTTATCCCTTTACTTTCCTCATTCTTTTCCCTATTGCTTTAGCTTTTCATTGAACAGCCAGGCTGTCAATCAACTAACTTTTAGGCTGAGTAGTCGATTCCTGCACACATATAATTGATTTTAAATAAAATTAAAATAGAATAATTTATTTGCAAAAAAATGAGTATTTATTCTAAAAATATTTATACAAATAAAAACATAAAGAAATAAATGTGAAAATGCTTATAATTACTCTTATATTTTATTATTTGTCTTTATATTTCCACATTTATTTCTTTATATATTTCTTTACATCTTTTAAAAATATTTATTTTTGTATTTAAATTACTCTATTTTTTCTTTATTTTTGTTATTTCTTTTTTTTTATATAATGACAATTATTTATTTATTTTCATCCCTTTATTTTTCTTATTCTTTTCCCTACTGCTTTAGCTTTTCATTGAACGGCCAAGCTGTCAATCAACTAACTTTTAGGCTGAGTAGTCGATTCCTGCACACATATAATTGATTTTAAATAAAACTAAAATAGAGTAATTTATTTGCAAAAAAAATAATAATATTTATTCTAAAAATATATATACAAATAAATACATAAAGAAATAAATGTGAAAATGCTTATAATTACTCTTTTTATATTATTTGCAAGAAAAATTAATAAATATATATTATAAAGAAATATATATATAAATGGATGGTTTGGACTGTCTCAGTTCTAAAATATGTTTTGAATCAAATCTGTTGAACACTCACAGTATTCACTATCTTTTCCTTCTTCTTTGAATGTGTTTTTTCAGTCCTCCAGACAACCATTGATTTCCGTTCATTGCTGGGAAGTATGACGATCAACCTGCAGACTTGCTTGCTTTGGAAATGGTCAGCATTATTGTAAAATATGCAGTATGGGTTCTGTAGAGAGGGAAAAGAAACAGCTATGCTCCGTTAAATGATTATTACTACTAGAGGAACAGGAGGATTTCTGCCCAGCAGGTGTTGAACAGGAGACGGTGTGAGGCACATTTGGGCGTCCTCCAAGTAACAATACAACTCAACTCAGGTTGTTCCTACAAGGTCTGGCAAGTAAACTACCGGCTGCACTAATTAATGGCTTTCCGGTTGCACTCGATATAGAAGTAACACCCTGCCAGCAGCCTGCCTGCTGCGGAGCATCAGACTCCAAAGGCCCATAAAAACAACATGGGCCAACAGGAGAATATTTCATAAAGCGACGGGGATGAAGCGGGCCTGCGTTTCAGATACAGCTTACTCATATTGATGAGACTTTGCCCTCGACTTTACAGCCTACTCTGATTATTCCTCCGAGCTGCATTAGCAGATTGGTTCTGCGCTCTTTATCTCAACTCACAGCGATGACAAGCGACAGTTCGCTGTCAGGAAGAGAGGACACCGCTGCTCCTGTTCTCACCCCTGCTGTCAGGGCTCGAGGTGGATGATTTGTCACCACCGGTGTGCGTTTATACGCTTCGTTACTGCAGGTTCACGCTGTGGCTGCGAAACGTACAGTGCCAGGAACTCAGACGAGCACCTCCACGGCTCTGTAGGCCGGAGAACGAAGAACACATCAGCCCTGATCCTTTTCTATAGAGCAATCTTTACTTTTAAACTTAAATTACCATCTGATACATACAGGGAACTTGGTGATTTAAATGGGCGTCACTGAAAGGGGACTACAGGACAACTGATGCCACTATCTTGATATTAAAAGGTATATTTATAGAAAGAGTCACTTCCTACAATAGTTTTGGGAGTGCCATAAAAAAAGGAGTAAATCTGTAAAAGAATAAGTAAATAAATGTGGAAATATAAAGAGGAATACATGTGGAAGACAAATAATAAAATGGAAAATAATAATTATAAGCATTTTAATTTATTTTCACATTTATTTCTTTATATATTTATTTAGATCTTTTTTAAAAAATATTTATTATTTTTGCAATTTGTTCTTTATTTTGTTATTTATTTTTATATAATGACAATTATTTATTTGTATCCCTTTATTTTCCTTATTCTTTTCCCTATTGCTTTTGCTTTTCATTGAACGGCCAAGCTGTCAATCAACTAACTTTTAGGCTTTAAATGAAAAGAAATAGATTTTTATTTGAAAAAATGTTTTATTAATATATATTATAAAAATATATAAATAAATAAATGTGAAAATGCTTATAATTACTTTTATATTTCATTATTTGTCTTTATATTTCTACATTTATTTCTTTACATATTTATTTAGATCTTTTAAAAAATGTGTATTTATTTATTTTTGTAATTAAATTACTAAATTTTTGTCTTTTTTAATTTCTTTTTTATATAATGAGAATTATTTCTTTTTATTTCTTTATCCCTTTATTTTCCTTATTCTTTTCTCTATTGCTTTTGCTTTTCATTAAAGGGCCAAGCTGTCAATCAACTAGCTTTTAGGCTGAGTAGTCGATTCCTGTTCCTGAAGTTATGTATTTATTTAGATCTTTTAAAAAATATGTATTTATTTATTTTTGTATTTAAATTACTCAATCTTTTTCTGAATTTCTTTTATATAATGACAATTATTCTAATTTTTTTTTTTTATCCCTTTATTTTCCTTATACTTTTCCCTATTCATTGAAGGGTCAAGCTGTCAATCAACTAACTTTTAGGCTGAGTAGTCGATTCCTGCACACATATAATCTATTTTAAATTTAAAAAATTGAGTAATTTATATGCAAAAAAATAATAAATATATATTCAAAAATAAATGTATAAAGAAATAAATATGAAAATAAATTAAAACGATTATAATTATTCTTTGACATTTTATTATTTGTCTTTATATTTCCACATTTATTTTTGTATTCTTTTACAGATTAGATTTTATGGCACTCCTATGACTCCATACCACTCATTACATTTTATATAAATGTTTAGGATGTTCCCTTTCATATACAAGTAGTCATGTGATCCATGATTAATATATAATTAAAATATATAAACATATATAAACATATATGATAAAAAACATTGATTAGAGCAGCTTCAAGACTCAGTTTGTACTGATTGGAGCCAGGCTGGTTCTGTTTTCCTATATCTATTTCTACTGTGTTAGGACGCCACCCTGCACGTTGGGTGTAAGACGGCTCCGGTGGAGATCCGCCACCACTGAAGGTTCCTGGAGTGGAGAGAAGCTCTGAGATGAGATAAACTGATGGATGGGTACTGCTACCTGCCTGGCGCCGCTGTAGATTTATGGCAGCACGGCTTCATGTCCTGTACAGTAATCCATTTGTGGGACACTGCATCATTTTCCTGACAGCTGAATTAGGCCTCTGTGTGATTGCTCACCTCAGTTTATAGACACACAAAGCTTGTTGCAACATCAAACCCTGCACACAGAGAGCAGCTCTTCCCAATGAGAGTAGTTATATAATAGTGTACCAGACCGGCCAGATGGTACCATGGCTTCATACAACACAGTAGGGATGCAAGACGGAACCGTTGAATGGCGTAGAAACCGAACCGTGGTCTTGTGCAACGTATCTTCATGCAGCGGTTCGTATATCTTATGAAAAAGTTGTTCCTCTTTTTTTGTTAGTTTTCCTACGAATGTCGAGCAACACGTGTCAATTTCTGCTCGTTACATGCTACGCCTTTTCAAAATAAACTTCCGTCTTCACAGGAAACAACTTCCTTAGGTTTAGGCAACAAAACTACTTAGTTAAGTTTAGGAAAAGATCAACTTCATTAAGGTTTAGGCGAGAAAACTACTTAGTTAGGTTTAAGGAAAAGATCGTAGTTTGGCTTAAAACAAACTCCAGAAGTGGCGTTACTTAAGTACATAGCTTACGTGACAAATAAATCAGCATTGACTTGTGGTTTCACACGGAACACGAACTAGGGATGCTAATTTTGAAAAATGTTCTAACCGATAACCGACCCTTGTTGACCAATTATTAACCGACAAGATTTGTGTCTCGCATGCAGCGGTGCTCCAGCTGCAGGAGCACAACAGATATTTGTTGACGGGAGTCTCCAGTTCACCGTCCGGCTAGTTGTTTTTATACATTTCACTAATGTCTTGTTAATGTTGCATAAAAAAGCTTATGGGCAGAGTTGAGAAATGAATTTATTGTTTTCTTCTAATCAATAGCAGTCACGTATTAGAAAAATAATCCATCTTAATTCATGTCCCACATGTAGAGTATTCAATATGTATAATAATATTGAAACATACCAGCGTGTTGTCCACACTGAGCTGGCAGCCGAGTAAGTAGAAAAATTAACAGACGGAAACGCAGCGTCTTTAAAAAGGAACATTTAAATAACAGTGTCCACTTTATATCTGGCCTCCTCCGTCTTTCTACTGTTTCTTCTTCTTCTTGGCCGTCTTGCTCTCAGACGGCGTCGGCGTCGTCGTCTTGCTCTTAGACGGCGTCGGCGTCGTCGTCTTGCTCTTCTTGGCCGGGTTGGGCTGAGAAGCCGCCGCGCCGTCGGCCAGTCGCTTCTGTTTTGTTTTCTTGTCTTGTTTCTTTTTGCCTTGTCCTTTATCTACTGCAGTTTTCTTTCTGAAGGTCGAGACGTGTCCCGCCGCTGCCGCCGCCGCCGCTGCTGCTGCAGCCGCCGGCTCTAAAATAGGTTTGTCGCGCTTTTTACGCTTCTTTGTTTCTGGCAGAAAACCTTTCTTCTTCTTGGGAAGCTGCTGCTGCTGGTCGGCCTCCTTGTCGGGCTTCGTCTTTTCAACTTTGGGTTTTCTGTGAACGTGAAAACACACGCAAAGGTCAACGTGACGGCTTCAATACAGGTAGCCACACCTAAAGCATCCCCTGCTTTATGGTCTATGTGACTCTAAATGGGACCATCATTTACTAAATGAACATCATGCTGTATTGAAGAAGACTTGAAACTAGAGATTGAGACCATAAACTCATGTTTACAATGTTTCCTGAGGTAATAAATGAACCAGAGGAGTCGCCCCCTGCTGGCTGGTAGAGAGAATGCAGGTTTAAGACACTTCATTGGCTTCACCTCTCAGACCCGGAGGTTGTCGCCTGCTGAGAATCACCAGAATAAACTCACATGACTCCAAAGTGTTTCACCACGGCCCAGTAGGTGTCCTCCAGCTTGCCGGTCTTGTTGAAGGTGATGGAGCTGGTCAGGGTCTGCAGGACTGTCTGAAGGGGCTCCAGGTCCACGGTAAGCTTCTACAACGGGAGCAGAGACTTTTAGAGTCTGGGACTGAAACCACATCGGCGGCGGCTGTCTCTCTCTCATGAGTTCACTCTCACACATACCTGCTGGTGGACGTGTTTGACCAGGAACTGACAGAGCTCCAGGGTCCTCACCACCTTCTCCTTCACCACCTTGCTCTCCGTCTGACCGACCTGTTGAAGACTCTGAGAGGAGAAGACGCTGGAGTTAGACTGTGATCCATGTTGGCCTTAAAGTAAAGTCGTTACCCTGCAGTCATTTTGAATCATTGCATGGACAAAACTGTTTTTATGACACGTTTTAAAGTAGAAGATTACATCTTATTAGCGAGACATTTTTAAAAACCCTCTAGAGGAGTTATGTTGTTTTTGTCTCGGATGAAAGGTCGGAGCAACACGGAGGTGAGGAGGTGGTTTGGTGAAGAAGTACAGAAGCGTGTAATTATATGCATCATGTGTTAACACCTCAGGACACAGAGGTCAGCGAGTGCAGCTCTCTAATCATCGTTTATCACGATGCAATTTCATAAACCTTCTAGAACAATATAATTAAAATTTGCACACGTCTACAGGATGAAAACTTCAGAAAACACCTCGTTCAAGCTGCAGCAAGGTCACTGTGACCTTCTGTAAAACTCAGACATTACCTAAACATCTAATCACATCTCCTCTCATCCTGCAGGTATTTATCTTATTCATTTATTGGACTGGATTTAGAGGATTTGATTCTGCGTTTTATCCCTTAAAAGCCTGACGAGGGACGAGGACTGCAAATTAGCTACGACTAGAAGAAATCAATGATCATGTTGCTCCGCGTCTGGATTTTGTAAATAGACAACTGTTTGCTTAAAAGTTCATAACTTTATAAAGTAATAAATATGTCAGATGCAGAGAGCTGCGCTGCCGTTAATACTTTGTTCAGGTTCTTTTAGTGCTGTATAGTAAGTGCTTAAGGTAAAAGTACTCGTATTGTGCAGTAAAATGTACCCGGTGAGTGTTTTACTATCATATATCTGATGTTTCTGGATTAATATTACTGCTGCATATGTTTTTAACTCCTTTATATAAACACTGTTGTGTAGTTTAATCTACAGCAAAGCAACATATTCTATAAAATCATAACACAAGCTGAGAGACAAACAATAAAACAAACAACCACTACTAACTAAAATGACTGAAAACAAACGAGTAAGAGCAACAATAGGGAAAGAGATTATGTGTTAAGTAGCGTTAACCCCGTGATGTAGAGCTGCGTTGACCTACCGCCGTCAGCTGACCTGCGACCTTCACACAGAGCTCCGTCCACGGAGCGCCGCTCAGCAGCTGCTGAACCTCCCGGCTCTGCATCGCCCGCAACACCAGCACACACGCTTGGCCCTAAACACACACACACACAAAACAACGTCCATCATCTAGAGCTGGTAAAGATGAATATGAATATGTAGCAGGGAGGTTCTCTCTTCTTTACCTGCTGGTGAACTCTGACTCCAGATGTGATGTACTCCATGATCGTATCCAACAGCTTCACACACAAACCCTGGAAACAGAACACACACGCTGCTGCGTTAGTATTATATTAGAGAGACATGAACTAGAACGTCTGAGATGTGCGTCGCTGTACTCACGGGGAATCTGGTGAACAAGTCGGTGAACATCTGGGCGGTCAGAGGGCTCTTCCTCCGGCCCATGAAGGAGCTCAGGGCGTCTCTGAAGATGCCCGACACCCGATCCACATCCAAGTTGCCCGTGAACCTCAACTGCACACAAACACACGACACAACCATGAAGGAGCAGACAACACATCAGGGGTCAGATATTCTTTCTGAAATGTGTGAAAGTCTTTTTCACGGGAGGAAATGTGCAGGTTTTGTGTCATGTCATGTTACATTTTGTACAAACACTCATGTTCCCCAGACTATGAAATCTTTTCCTCTAGCGCCACCATGAGGTTGACATGTGTGGGTTTACACAACTAACTTAAAGGACGGGTCCATCTGCGTTTTTCAAATGGAAACGTCCACTAAGCCGTTGCAAAAAGCAGTGATGTAGGTTACCACAGTAAGCTGATCAACAAAGTTATGAATAACGTGAACGCTAGTTGTGCTGAGTTTGGAAATAAGTGAATTAAAAAGGGTTAGTTTGGATGTTTTGAAGTGGGGTTGTATGTGTACTCCGGCGTTCTGAGAGGTAAAACTACTGCCTTAGTGAATGGAGTCTGGGGGCTTTGAAGAGAGAGATATAACTGCTTCAGTTCCCCGTCAGAAAGGGCTGTATGATGGCGAGGTAAAGCCGTTGGCTGTGGACAGGAGCAGCAGAGAAATATATTTTAGCCACCTCGCCGTCAGACAGCCCGTTCCCGCAAGGAACTAAAGCCGTTATATCGTGCTCTTTAAGGCCACCACACCAGACTCCATTCACAAAAACAGTGATTTTACCTCGAGGAACACGGAGTTGCTGGTCTACCGCCTAATATTATTAATATATAATATCATATAATTATATTTTCTGTACATGTAGCAGCGTCATCACGCAGAAACCTGCGTCAGGTCACGTGTTTGAATACATCAGGAACACCACTGGGACGCTACAGAATGATATACAAATCTAGCCCTTTCACTATTTGACAGATGTCATAACATTTGGTGCAAACATTCATGTTCTTGTCGGGATGAATTGTAATGATGTTGTTGATTCTTTAACTTTCCATCTAGCTCCACCATCAGGTTTAATCTGGTCAATACTTCAGTTTATAAACTCAAAACATCAGTATGGTGGTGGTTTAGACAACCGTAGAAATGTGTGTGAGATAACTGAACATCTTTTTGAACAGATTAAAGCAGCAACTAAGAATTACTTTCATTAATCTGTCGATCATTTTCTCATTTAGCCCGAGGCAACGTCTTCAAATCAACAATCCAAAATCAAAATATTCATTTAACCATCACTGAGAAGACGATTTAGAAAATTTAGCAAATACTCACATTTAAGAAGCTGGAACTTTAAAATAAATGTATTGCATATCGATAGAAACAGTGCGAGGAAGACACTCTGGATAAAAGGGGGACAAGTTCTCCAGGACTGACCCACTTCCTGACCCAGTAAATACCGGAACAGACCAGAATGTTTTTCTGGAGCAAAGCTGGACATAATATGAGGGATGTAAGAGCACTATTGTCCGGTGATCTAAACTCAGCAGCAAGGAGGTTTAGAAGAGTGAATGAGGTGATAAATGAATCAGTGTGTAAACGTACATCGTGTGCTGCAGCTCCGTCGGCGGCGGCGGTCTGCTCCTCTTTGGCCTCAGCAGCAGCAGGAGGAGGAGGAGGAGCTCCTCGCAGCACTTTGACCACGTACAGAGATGCACTGCAGGGACAGTTCAACATCAGATAAACACAACAACACTTGAGGTAGTTTGCAGAAAGTCCTCTTTACAAAACGATGTTATTTTGTATGATGTTTTGTGCATTGTACAACGGTTCAACCAGACTGATGAGAGAGACAAAGATCCCTCTGAGCTCAGAAGAAATCAGCCGTCATTAGTAAAAGAAACTGGAAGCTTTGCATCAAAATGTGAGCAGATTGAAACAGGAACAGCTTCCTGTTTCAGTGTCCAGTGCACAATAATGCAGCCTAGAACAAGCTGGGATTAACAGATTCTTCTTTAGTCACACATACTGTGGTGTGTGAGAGATTTGAGCATCATATTATTATTCAGCTTATCCATTAGAAACAGTGACGTTGTACCTGAAGTAGTAGAGGCAGACGGAGGACTCGGACAGTTTCTGGCTCTTAGTCATGAGTTTGTCCAGCAGGTCGTGGAGCTCCCCCTGTCGGTCGCCGACGGTCCTGCAGTAAACCTTCGACCTGCACAGCTGGTTCCTGAACAATCACACAGACAGAGGAGACGTTCACTCAAAGTGAGAATCAATAATAAAAAGTCTTATGTTACCACCTGGCCTCATTCAACGCCCTTTACACAATCATTATCCCGATCACACAATTAATAGAAATCAAAAAACAACTGAATGAAGGGCAGTCATACATACAGAGACAGACCTATTGGCCAAATGGCACCAAACTTGCCATTGTCACTCAGACATCATATCTACACATGTTCACCAAATGTGGTTGCAATAGCACAGTTTTCAGATTTTTTTTTATGTTTTTATGGCAATTTTTTCAGACTTTTTTTTTTTTTTTTTTTTTTACGTTTTTCAGATATTTTCAGACTTTTTTTTAAATTTTTTTTAACTTTTTACTTTTCTTTTGGGACATTTGTCGGATATTTTTTTCGGACGTTTTTGGCATTTTTCAGACTTTTTTTGGACATTTTTCGAAAAATTTTCAGATGTTTTTTCACAATTTTTTTGGACTTTTTTGAAATTTGTTTTGAAATTTTTCAAATATTTTCAGACATTTGTTGGACATTTTTTGAAAATTGTTCAGATGTTTTTTGACATTTTTCGTACTTTAAAAAAAAAAAAAAAAATTCCATCATTAATCCAAAAAAGTAACTTTTCCCAGCTTGGTCCGGAGATGTTCTCGACCAAATTTGGTGACAACAAAAAAAATGTGATATGGACAAAGTTAAAAATGGCGGAAAATCAGTCTAGACACAAAAGAATATGGCTCATATAGATACACAACATCCAGGGGAAAAAAAGACTTTTGTTTCTGAGACTTATGGTTCAAAAGTTACAGGACAAAACGCAAAGTTCATTGTTATAGCGCCACCATCTGGCCAAACTGCACCACATTAGACACTAAACTCCCTCGAGTCCTGAGCAACACACCCGCCAAGTGTGAAGTCGATCGGATGAGCTCAACACCGAACATGAAAAGAAAACAAACAAACAGAAACGCGTGTTACCTGAAGATGTCTGCAGCTCGGCGGAGGAAGTCCTGCTCCTGCTGGTCGCTGTCGCCGCTCATTCCTCTGTCGATGATGGTGAGCAGAGGCTCCACCAAACCCAGAACCAGAGGACTGCCGGCCTGCCGGGCCACGAACACCTCGACCAGGTCCAACACCTACAACAAGCCAAACAAGGGAGGGAGAGACAACGTCGGGGTTGGTGGAAAGTGTATTTTTCCACTTTTTAATGGAGCTAGGCTAGCAGTTAAATAAGCATCAAAAAATAAATGAATTAATTAATCAATTAATTAGCCATTAAATATACCCAAAATAATATTTAAAAAAAAAAAATTGTAGGCATTAATTAATTGATAAAATGTGACAAATTGTTATTTATGTTTTTATTTGTTTTTTTATTTATTGATTTACCTTTGTATTAATTCCCCTATTTATCTGCTCTATTTAATTTTCCCTTTTATTTATTTATTTTTATAACTTAAATTTCTATTTGAATTATTTTTTCAATTTCTATTTTTATTCATTTAAAATTTATTTTTAAATATACTATTAATAAATAAATAAATAAATACATTTATTAATTAATATGCCATTAAATCTACCAAAATTAAACAATAAAATAATTGTAGATATTAATTAATTGGTAAAATGGACAAAGTTCATATTTATGTTTTTATTTATTTACCTTTGCATTGATTCCCCTATTTATTTACTCCATTTAATTTTCCCTATTATTAATTTATTATCTATTTATTTTTATAACTTAAGATTTTTTATTCATTTTAAATTAATTTTTAAATGTATTACATATAAGAAATATTATTAAATAATAAATAAATAAATAAATAAATACAAAAAGAGTAGATAAATAGGAGAATTAATAAAAAGATAAATACATAAAGAAGCAAATTAAAAACAAAATATCAATTTATGTCACATTTGACCAATTAATGAATGCTACATTTATTTTTAATATCAAAATTTGGAACATTTAATGCAATATTAATTTATTTATCCAGTAATTTTATCTATTTATTTGTGTTTTTGGCAGGTTCTGGCCTCCATACTTTACAAGACAACAAACTGAAATACCTTGATCTTAAAGTCTCGGACCAGCGACTTCTCTTTCTGGATTTTTGTCTTCTCGTCCTTCTTGGCCTGGCTCTTCTTCTTCTGCTCCGAGAACAGCGCCGCCAGGCCCTTATCCAGCTCCATCATGGCGTCATCGTCCAGATCTTCATCACTGCTGCCGTCCTCCTCTGTGGCCTGAATACACCGCAGCACAACAGACGACTATTACTAATCTAGCAGTGTTAAAATACCATTCATTGATTTATTGCTGACACGCTGCTCTGAAACATCGTTAAAGGACGCCTGGAAACCCACCAGAGCATTCTGCTGCTGCAGGACCTTCATCAGCTCCAGACGGAAACTTTGATCCACATCTCCCACCACCTCCTCCTCTTCCTCGTCCTCATCCTCGTCCTCCTCATCTTCGTCTTCCATTGCTTCATCATCTTCATCCTCATCATCTGATCCGTCAGACTTGTCATCCTGGCGGAACCATAACCACAAGTTTTAGGATTTCAGTATCAAATGTTTCTTCTAAATCAGTACAAAAAATAATAATAAATAATAATAAATAAGAGTAAAGACACATTTATTAAGTGGAATCTTATAATTATTAATAAAATAAATAAAAATAAATATGTATTTTATCATTTATTTATTTTATTATTTGTATTATTTATTTATTTTTATTAATTAAACCTCATTATTATTTTTTAAATTTTGTTTTATTTTTTGTTTTTTAGATGTTGGGATCGTGGAGTGGGTTGGGATGTACAGTAGCAATTATAAAGTTGTTTGATACTTGTATATATATAATTATCTTTTTAGTTTTTTGAGAAATAATTATTGTATGCGATCACAATTCAACAAATATATATTATTTAAATATATATATTTAATCTATTTTTTTTTAAAGTATATATATATATATATATATATATATATATAATATAATATTTTATATTTTAAATATTTTATAAAAGACAATAATATGATGTTATTGATAAGATGACAAAAGAAAATATATATATATATATTTTCTTTAATTTAATTTAACCTTTATTTAACCAGGACTTCCTGTTGAGATTAAAAAACTCTTTCTCCAGGGAGTCCTGGTCAAGATAAGCAGCAGCACAAGTTGTGAATAAGCAAGAGAAGAACTGACCTCCATCTCCACATCGTCTTCCTCATCATCTTCATCATTCTTCTTGGTTTTGTTGTCGTCAGTGACGACCACAGCACCGTCCTCCTCGTCATCCTTCTCTGGGTCCAGGACCTACACAGAGCACAAAAAACACTCGTCATTACAATATAAAATACATTTATTTTAGCATTATTATTCATTTTAATATATATATATATATATATATATATATATATATATATATATATATATAAATAAATATATATATATATATATATATATATATATATATATATAAATAAATATATATATATATATATATATATATATATATATATATATATATATATATATATATATATTTTTTTTGATAATTATTTTTTAATTTTTTATAGTATATATACATTTTTATTTTAACCATCAGAGTATGTAATACATATAAACAGGTACACAAAATGACATCTAGTGGTTACGATTTTAATCTGTAACATGTTTATTTTTTATGGTTTTGATCACGACATTACAATAACGTTAATTTAATATATTTTCCTTTTTTTATTTCTGTAATATTTTTTAAAAATGTCAGGATTTTCTCTTCACCCAGTAACCACAGATGTCAGTCTTCACAGTTAAATCTATGCATTTTGTGATGGTGATCTGTTTTAGAAAGTGACTTCCTTGCACGTGTTACTTACGTCTAGGATGGCGGTGAGGGCGGCTGCGGTGACGTGAGGGCAGATGGAGGTGAAGACCGTTTTGCAGACCTGTCTGATGTGTCGGCTCGGCTGAGACAGCAGCGACAGCAAGATGTCCACCATCACCTCCACCCACTCGGGCTCCTCCTCTTCCTCCTCTGTGGAACACAAACACATCGTTTTTAAACACCGTAAGTAAGTATGATGTGAGAGGATGATGGAGGCAGCTGCATCATCATCATCATCATCATCATCATCATGGCCTCACCTTGTTTCTTCTTCTTCGTCTTCTTCTTGGCCTTCTTCTCCTGAGCTTTGTCCACGCAGCTCTGCAGGTCCTTCATGATGACCAGCAGCTCTTCAGGGGCCTTTCAGGACAAAGTCTGAGTGTCAAACTACACTGCAATAACAACAGTAGTACTATAATATAATATAATATGATATAATATAATATATAGTACCTTGAAGAGGTGCATGCCGACCAACAGGAAGAGCTGCTGGAACGCGGCGCTCTCTGCAGTCGGGCCTTTCTTTGCTTTCTTCTTCAGGGTTTCCACCGACTCCAACATGCTGCAAGAACACACATGTAGAGCTGTCAAACATGTTCCCGTCTCGTTTAGTAGAACTCATTAAACAGATATAGAATAACCATCATTCATAAATGGTAAATTGATAATTAAACTTAGTTAATAGTTATTTTACTGTTAACAAACAATGAAATCAAAGAGGAGAAACTGGTGTCCTACCTGTCCCAGGCCTGTGTCTGCTCGGGGCTGAAGGGTTGGACGCTCTGGACTACTTTGGGCTGGGTGAGCAGCGTCTTGGCGTACTGGACCAGGTGGTAGATCCACATGGTGCCGTCGGCCGTGACGCCCAGCGCTCGCTTTGGGTTGACGGCCGCACCTTCGGCCGGGTCCTCGACCAGCGGCAGGTGGTGCATGGACAGGAGGAGTCTGGAGGACGGACAAACGGACAGTCAGTGATGCAGCAGTGAGACACCCGAACCTGAAAACACCTGAGATCCACTCTGGCTGAGAGGTTTCTGTATGACGTCACATTTATTTTGTGGTTTGCAAGTGAAGATGTGAACAGTTCGGTCTCCAGTAAAGATGCACCGATGCCAAGACCGGATCACATATCGGGCCGATACTGACTCAAACAGCTGAACCGTGTATCGGTAACAGATTTACTATAATAACCCTGCACCAGAGAACATACATGAACACTTAGGCATTAAAGTGCTGCATGACCAAACAGAAGATTTCATCTCTCACCCAAAGAATGAATTGACGAGCACTGCTCTGGTTTTATCGTCCAGAGGGACGGACAGCTTCCCCGTCGTCTCTGAGATTTCTTGCGAGGCCTTCTTGGTGCTGAAGAACGAGTGGAAGAAGACAAACCTGGAAAAGAAACAACATCAGCTGACGGTCTTTCTCTTCATCATAAACACTGGGACTTGGAGACGTAACTCAACTCACCTGGCCACATCCATGATGAGATCCTCCTGCTTCTTCACCTGCTGGTTGTCGATGATCGAGCAGAGACGGGAAATAATCCACTTCCTCAGGCGGAGCACGGCGTTCTCCTTCCTGAGGACGGAAAATCAAACATTCAGTTTCCATCCAGCATGATCAACACGTTGCTAAACACAGCAGGCGTCTACTACTCACTGTTCCTTCCCCTCCTTCTTGTCCTTCTGCTTGCGGGTGCTGAAGTCCAGCAGCTTGTCCAGCTGCGGCTGCAGGAACATGTTCTTCAGCCAGTTGACGTAGCGCTGCAGAGCCGAAGGCTGCAGGTGCTGCACCACCCGCCACACCGACGGCACCACGGGGTAGCCCTGGTTGCTCAGCGAGGAGAAGCCCACCATCACCGCCAGCTGTCTGTCGGCATCCTGACAGCCCTCCAGGAAGTCCGACACGTAGACGTCCATCTCCGGGGCCAGCTTGAAGCGGTCCGGTTTCTGAGAGAAACATGATGGAGGAGATTCTTATTAGTCCGCTGTTAGTCAGCCTTAGATCATCCCGTCATAACTTGTCGTTTATAATCAACTAGACGAGGCCACTGACCTGAGCGGACACCACGTGCTCCCCGTACTGCGTCATCACCTCTCCAGACAAAACCTCCTTCAGCTGGGCTGCAGACAGAAGAGGCAGGGCGCTGCCCAGCAGACGGAAGCTCAGGTAGCTGGACACAGACGGGACAACATGTACGTTAATAGAATGTAATATAATATAATATATATGTTAATATAATATAATATAGAGACTCACTGAGCTGGCCCCGGCTGCTCCTTCAACATGCCGTTGATGATGGCGTTGTTCCAGAAGAGCTGGAAGCTGTCTTCCTTCAGAGAGAGCTTCAGGAGGTCCGGGACCACCGGCGGGAGGACGCACTCCTTCTTCACCGAGCGGGCCGCCATCTTCATCACCTCCGTCAACCTGCCAGACGACATCACATGATAGATTTTCCAAACAGCAGGCGTAGTACGGGATACATTTCGGTTAAGGGTATTAAAGGTCTTTAGAAGGGAATAAAGCTGCCCGTGCTCTTACTTGGGGATGTTGTCGGCGTTGATGATGGTCGAGGAGCCGAGCAGCTTCTTCAGTTTCTTGGGTTTGAGTGTTTGTGGGAAGCGCTGCAGCGCGACCAGCAGCAGCTGCAGCTGCTCCGGAGTGTTGAAGGCTGACGCCAGGTCAGTCTGCAGGGCGCTCAGCAGGACCTCCTCAAACACCTCCTCTGGGATCTGACGGACAGATTGAACATGCATTATGTATTATGGTTATAGATATATATTACTATTATTATAAAGGTGTAACTGAGCAGCGGTGGTCACCTCATTGAGGATGTCTGTCATGGTCTTAGTGGGCAGGTCCTTCAGGTGTTGTCTGTGCGGGCTGAGACTCTGCAGGAGCTGCACACATCCCAACACCACCTGAGGCTCCTGGAGAGACACAGAGACACATTAGAGAGACTCTGACGCTGGAGATTCTCTCCTTTCATCCTGCAAACACACACAAGTCTGAACCTGATGAATGGAGGTGAGACGACTTACTTTAGAGATGCGGCCGGACTGATGAACGGCGAGGACGCCGAACAAGTTTCCAAACGCAGCATGTCTGATAAGTTTCTGACAAAAACACCAAAGAGAAGTTCAGACCTCGACGTTCATAAAGAGCTCCTTCGTGAAACAGACAGAGAAAACGTTAACACACTCACCTTTTTCACCGTCTGCAGATTGTGTTTCTCTTTGATTCTGTCGAGAACGCTCTGCAGAGAGACGTCTTCAAACGCACTCAACACCTGAAAGACAAAATCTCATGTCACGCTGAAATAATTCTACTGTATCTTTTTTCAATAAATGTTGACTTTTGGACTTTACAACGCTCTGGAGTTATTGGAAATATTTGCATCACACGAGTCAAACAATATACAAATAGTATAATACTGATGATGTTAGTGTAGCCTGATCTTTAATAGTACCGTGTTTCTATAGATAGATATCTACGAATATAACTAGTCAGCTTGAAACATAATTATGGATAGATACTGGTTACATATACATGGTTAAACTGGGTTAAACTGTGTTAAACTGGTTCTAGTGGTCGTCTCCACTCACCTGTCCCAGAGCCAGACTGAATCCAGGTCTAGCAGCCTCTCTGGTGTGAGCCAGTCCGTCCACCAGCCTCTTAAAGGAGTACTCCAACTCATCAGCCTGCAGGACGCACAGAGAGAAACACACCATGATGACAGCATGTAAAGGTACTCTCATTATAACACTGTATATATTCTAAAGGTAACAGGGTTCAGATAGTTTACTAAATAACAGTACTGTACTCAAGTACTATTTGAGGTACTAGAGTATTTTCATTTAATGCTCCTTTATAATCACATCTCAGATTATATACACACACACACATATATATATATATTATATAATATATATATATATATTATATTATAATATATATATATATATATATATATAATATATAATATATAATATATATATTATATAATATATATATATATATATATTTGTACTTTAAGTATATTCTGATGTTAATAATTGTGTGCTTTTACTTGAGTAAGACTTTGAATGCAGGACTTTTACTTGTATCAGAGTATTTCTACACTGTGGTATTTCTACTGTTGAGTACTACTGTTGAGTACTACTGTTGAGTACTACTGTTGAGTACTACTAACTAGTACCGTTAGTATCCTTAATTAGAGAGTATGACCAGGCTGGTTTAAACATCCTCCTGCAGTAGCTCCTCAGTGTCTCAGTGTGTCTCTGCTCAGCCTCACCTTGTTGTTGGTCTTCAGATACTGGATCAGGTCTGTGACCGCCTTCAGCCGGACCTCCTGGTCTGGTTTGGCCAGGTCCCAGAAGAAGTCTAAGAAGACTCGGTTCTGTTGTAGGATCCCGGTTCCGGCCGATCGGACCGGCTCCGGTACAGTAACGGAGAGCTCCACCATCTCTACAGACATCTGCTGCTCTCTGCTCAGAAACCTCAACCTGACATGCTGCTGCAGGAACACACGTGGGCTCCCTGCGACGCGTCTACTTCCGGGTCAACTGCACTTTTGTTTTTTTCATTTCCCCAAAACTTTAATGAACAACGCAAAACAACATTATATCAAAAAACAGGGACAGCATAAAAATAAAAAATATAAGCGGGGACAATATAAAAATACAAATATATAAAAAATAAAAAATTATAAATTATAAGAGGGGATAGTAGAAAAATAAAAATATAATAAAAACATTAAAAATTATAACAAAAAGCAGGGACTGTATTAAAAAATAAAATTATAACAAAAAGAGGGGAAATTATAAAATAAAAATTAAAATTATAAATAAAAAATTATAAGCGGGGACAGTATAAAAATAAAAATAAACAATTGTAATAAAAAGCGGGGACAGTATAAAAATAAAAGAATTATAAAAACAAATACAAAAATATGTAATAATTTCTAACAAAAAGCGGGGACGGTAAAAAAAAAAAAAGAATTATAAAAACATTTAAATAAACTATAAGCGGGGACAGTACAAAAAGAAAATAGAAAATTATAACAAAAAGCGGGGAGAGTATAAAAAATAATAAATAAAAAAAAATAAAATAACTTAAACTATCAAATGCACTCTGAAAAATAACTAAAACTAAACTAAAATGAAATTGAATTCAAAGCTAATTTAAATAAATAATTGAAAAATCAAAACTATTATAACCTTGCTCTGTACAGTGAAGCTCAAACATACAAGTGAAGGAACAAAAAGCAAAAACATATTTGTGAGTGGAGTCTGACTGTAAATTAAAGCTGCAGAAGTCAAATATAAAAACAGCAAAGACATGAAACAGGACAAAAAGATCTGAACTCAAACCATTTCATTTTTCCATAAAAAGATGTTCTTTATTAAAACTGCATGCAGATTTTTATTTGCGGAGCAGGTCATTTAGTGGCAGACGGTGAGTTGAGGTTGTAAAACAGATGAGTAGTCAGACAGTATCACGTTGAGAGTGTAGTTTGTAGTTTGTTCGGTCTGGTTCAGTCTCTGGGAGCAGCAGCCAGCACCGTGTCCAGGGTGCTCTGAGCCTCTCTGATCTGCTGCTGCAGTCTCTGCTTCATGGCCTCGTTCTGGGCCTTCTTCAGCATGTCCTGCATGTCTCTGATGGCCGCCCGGTAGCCCGGGGCGTTGTGAAACACTCGGATGGCCTTGTCGCCGCTACACGCCAGAAAGCGCCCGTTAATGTCAAATCTGAGGTCGTTGATCTCCTCGCTGTGGACGCCGTGCAGCTCCTCCTCCAGCTGGCCGCTGGCGGCGTTGTACATAGCCAGGTTACAGCCGTCGCTGATGGCCACCACCCGGCCGTCTGGAGACAACGCCGCACGGCTACCTTCAGATGACGTGCAGGGGACCGTCTTCAGCAGGTAGGGGTCCTGCTGCTTTTTGTACTCCACATTTGTGTTCCACAGCTTCCACGTACCGTCTTTAGAGACAGTCACCATCCTGATGAAGGAAAGGAAGAGAAAAGAGGGCAATTACACATAAAAATAAGAGATAGTGAGGATAGAGATTCAGTCTAACACCTCTGAAGCTCACTAATTAAGTACCTAGGCTTAAAAATGAGTCCTGACCACAGCGGCCCAGGGTTTGAATCCGACCAGCGGCCATCTGCTGCTTGTCATCCCCTCTCCTTTCAACACTATCATTACTATTGCTATCATTAAAGAAAGGCTTTCCTTACCTGTGAGAGTCATTGGAGAAGGCGAATGCGTGAACTCCTGCAGAGTGGCCCTTCAGGTCAAAAGCTCGCGCCACCTCTTTGAACTCTCCTCCCTTCCCGAAGCACACCTCCCACACCTTCACGTCAGGAGTGAAGCCGCACGATGCTACAAACCTGAGAGCACAGACACGGACACAATTACACCTCCACATCAGTCACAGTCATTTCATTATTTGGTTTTATCTGCTGTTAGGGATGAGGCTGCTCAACACAGTAAAATCACTGTTCACTGTTCACTGTATGTTCATAAATCATGTCCAAAGGTGGCATTGCGTGCAGACTAATGGCAATGATTTAAGAAGTAAATGTAATAAAGTGTAAAAGTGCAGGATTTGATTGGTCAAGTGGAAGGTTTTGCAGCGATGGGACTGACCTGCCACACGGGGAGACGGCAGCATAAGAATTAGTGTTCTGGTTGGTGTTGATGGAGGCCAACAGCTCTCCTTTCAGGTCCCAGATGTGGATGCAGGTGTCGATGGAGGCGCTCATGATGAACTTGCCTGCGAAGAGGAAACACAGAATCAGCCCAGCTTTGTCATTACACGTCTTTTAGACTGATGACAAACTACCTATGAACGTCTACGGATACTGAAAACATCTTTCACCACACAACTTTTTATTTTTCTTGGCAGTAATTCTTGTTTTACCCAAATGTTCCACTTTGGGAAAAACGCTGCGCTCATCACGGTCACTTTTTACCCAGCCGGCCGGCGGGACAAATAGCCAACCACAAAGACGTGCTCCAATGTGTTTTATTATGTGTATACTGTGGTCATATTGTGTATGTTATGCTATTGTTTTTATTGTGGACTTCATGCTGTCCTCATGTCTGGAGCACTGGACCTAACACATTTACCCTGTGTGGCACAATAACCTTGATCTGAATCTGAACTGAACGGACGTACTCTCCAGCTTCAGCCTTCCTTTAATCCAGAGCAACACACATACGGATATTCCGCTGAAAAAATGCTGTGCCTCCAAAGCGCTCTCGAGCACTCCCAGCCTGGGAAAAAAAACACTTTGGTGGATACGCCCTAAGACATTTTGTGTGTACCTGTCTCTGCGATGCCAATATTGGTGATGGCAGCCTTGTGTTTCTGTGGGAAGTCCTCAGGAGCAGCTTTGAAGGTCAGAGTGCCGTCCTCCTTTTTGATCATTTTAAAGATTCGGATGGTGTCTCCGTTGGCCAACCAGGTGATAAACGCCCTGCAGTGGAACAAATGAAGAAGAGTCAGTGAAGAAGGTGGTGGGATTATCATGTGCCTGTATCTAAGAAATGACCTCAAGATGAACTGGTGACATATTTCTGTTTGACAAACGCAGAAGGAACAACAAAGCACCAGATCATAACAGCTGGTGTGGAGGTGCAGAAGCTATACATTTACTTCACTTCACTAAACTTTCCTTAATCTCTCAGAGCTGCTTGAGGAGTAGGGTTAAAGTTTAAGGGTTAAAGTTAGTCCAGTAAGAGAGAGAGGGAGACCTGGAGTCCGGGCTGAAGCGGACTAGCGTGGCGTGATCCAGATCCACATTGGCCCTCAGACACTTGTGTTCCCGCTCCAGGAAGTCTTTAGTGCTCCATATGCGGACGGTGCGGTCGTCAGCGCAGGACGCCAGGTACTTCCCGTTGCTGCTGAAATCCAGGCACGTCACGTTGGCACTGTGGCTCTGAAAGTACACGAACACACACTTATATGATTCAAAAGAATGACTTTGGAGAAGGAGTCTAGAAGTGAAGCATCATTTGTTCCTGTGTGTGTTACAGTGTCATTGTGTGCTCCAGTTTACCTTCAGTGAGGCGGCCAACAGCTGGTGACTGAAAGTGTGCTGCGTAGCTTTATCCTTCCGGCTGCGCTGCTTCTCCTGCTTCGGTTTCTTGTTTGCAAGGCCTTTCGTATTACTGCCTTCAGCTGAGAGACACAACACAGGGAGGGACACACTCAGGAACATCTGAATTTATGAGCCTCTACTGTTGTAGAAGGTCTCTGACACACAGGGCAACACACAGTCGGTGATGGAGTAGCGATGACATGGATATTGCAGCTTGTAGCATCTGGTAACAGAAAACAAACCTCCGAAGAACGACGTTATTAGACACTGAAAATTTAAATAATTTAGCGGCACACTCCCTTGTGCACTTTAAACAAACTGAATTGAAACAGTTTGACTTACATAGACATGCATTTATTTTTCACCTACTTGCGTGCATGGAATAGCTCCATGTTTATTTATACCTATAGTTGTTCAGTTTTGTTGTCCTTGTTTTAGCTGTACGCCCAATTAGTAGATCTTTCTAATTGTTCTTGGAGCTGCAAGTACATTGAGATGTGTACACAATGTGTACACATATACAATCGCTGAAAAGTTTGTAATTAGGTGTTATATTGATGTTTCTTCTTCTTTCCTTCAATAATAATTATTTTAACAGAGATTAATTCTCGTAATATGACTTTTTTTCTCGTAAAGTTGTGACTTTATTCTCGTAATATAACAACTTTTTTCTCTTTAAATTACGACTCTTTTCTCGTAATATTACGTTTTTTCTCGTAAAGTTATGACTTTATTTTCGTAATATTACGACTTTCTTCTGGTAAAATTATGACTTTATTCTCGTTATTACGACTTTTTTCTCTTTAAGTTATGACTTTATTTTCGTAATATTACAAAGTTTTTTTCTCGTAATATTACGACTTTTTTCTCGTAACATTACGACGACTTTTCTCGTAATATTACGACTTTTTTCTCTAAGTTATGACTTTATTTTCGTAATATTACAAAGTTTTTTTCTCGTAAGGTTATGACTTTTTTCTCGTAATATTACGACTTTTTTTCTCGTAAAGTTACGACGACTTTTTTCTCATAAAGTTACGACTTTTCTCGTAAAGTTACGACTTTTTTCTCGTAATATTCTGACTTTATTCTGTAAATCTCAGATGTGTTTTCTCTCAATGTGGCCCTAATACTCCGTAGTACATTGTCTCTTTGGCCCTCACTGCATTAGACTTATATACTATATACTGAGACTATAAACTAAGTTACCTTCATCACAATGATCACATGTTTTGCTGCTCCAGACAGATTTATTTATTATTTTTCTTTGCCCAAAAAGGGTACTTTTGATACAGGTTGCTGACCCCTGACCTACACTAACCATCTGTTTCTATTCAAGTCAAACACACAATGCTTAATTAATATTTCATTCACATAATTAATAGTGAATGACCAGGCAGAAAGCAGCCTTCCTATTGGTCCGTCAGTGAAACCTTCTCTGATTGGCTAACAGGTGACAGTCGCTCAAAGTTGCTTTAGTTTCTATTACTCGTTTCTATTATTACTTCTCGTGTTTGCGTTAACGAGCAGATAAACCCCTCTAGTTATGAATGAATTAATAAACTAATGAATGAATGAATGAATGCGTCAGAGAGTATATAGAGATAGTAACAGTCTGTTAGTTGACTGAATGTGAGTGTCAAAGAGTATATATAGAGATAGTAACAGTCCCGGTAGGTGACTCGCCGTCTCGGCTACTAGAGTTACATTATCTAACGTTAACTGTTAGTCCGGTTCGGTTCGGTTCGGTTCGGTTCTTACCGTTGAACTCCGCCGCCTGCTCTATCTCCTCTCTCAGTTCTTCTTTCCGTCGACCCACCGCTAAGGCGACCAGAACCACCAGAGCTCCCAGCAGCAGAGTCAAAGCGAACAGAGCTGCTATCTCCATGTTTATAGTCTCTGTTCTCTGCTGCCACGTCCTGCTAGTGCTGCTAACGGCTACGAGCTAACGCACTAGAGAGAGGGCTACTGCGCAGGCGCACTATGTACTGCTTCTTCTTCTTCCATTTAAATGTTGAACTGCAAACTGAGGAGATAACCGCCTCTACCGCCACCTACAGGACTGGAACATGTATATATATATATACATATATATATATTTATATATTTATAAATATATATATATATTTATATAAATATATAAATGTATATATATTTCCACATTGAGGGAAAAAAAATAATCTGAGATTTCGAGAATAAAGTTGTAGTATTATAAATTAGTAATTTAACATGTTATTTAATTTTCTTCTGGTAAAGTTATGACTTTATTCTCGTAATATTCCGACTTTTTTTTCGTAATATTACGACTTTATTTTCGTTATATTACAACTTTTTTTCTCGTAAAGTTATGATTTTATTTTCGTTATAATATATTATATTTATAAATATATATATTTATTATATATAAATCAATTTATATTATATTTATATATATACATTTATATAATATTTATTTATTAAAATAAATATATATATATATATACTATTACTTAAGTATGGTTTTGAATACAGTACTTTTATTTGTAGTGTATATTTATTTTATATGTACTTTATACTGTATATATATTTAATATACGTATATTATGAAGATATATTTTCATTACATATATTTCATTTATATATATTTTAAATATTTTATATTTTCACAATATCTGAATTCTTCTCCCACCAGTGTTCAGCAGAAAACATTTTGTATATACTATATATAGTATTTATTATAAGTATTTATTACTTCTCTATGCATACTACATTCCTGTTTACACTTCTGTATATATTTGTAGTGCTTCTTATTACATACTACATTCCTGTTTAAACCTGTGTACATTTATTACTTCTCATCATGCATATACACACTACATCCTGTTTACATTCAGTTTTCCCATCTGAATACTATCATTAACTAAGTTACACATTTACATTACTATTTTATATTTATTTATGTTTGTATTTATTTTAACTGCACTATTTTATGCTTTAGATTATCATTTTGTTTTTACTTGTGGAATTTCCCCTTTTATATAAATACATATTTTATGAGCATTATTGAAATTGACATATGCAAATAAAGAGCCTTGATATGTATCAGCAAAATGTACTTAAAGTATGAAAAGTAAAAGTAGTGTTTGTGCGGTAAAATGTACCGTCACTGTCTGAAACACCAGAAAATAAAACATAACCGATTAATTTTTGGAGAAACATTTATCTTTCTTCGTTAAGTTTAATTATCAATGACATTTGAAAGTCATAGTTTGACTTTCTTCTGTACATATGCCTTTTCCTGTTAGTATAAAACTGTACTAAAAAGTAAAAGTATGTAGATCTCTTGTAAACCAACTACGGCTGCACGATTTTGAAAAGATATTGCGATTATTTTTGACCAATATTGCGATATTTGAGAGAATGCTAATTTTCACATCATTATTTTCATTTTCATTGGAAAAAAATGAAAGAATTAATCTCAAATTTAGATTAATTATGCAGCCCTAGTACCAACCACAATAACTACTAATATTAGTATGGAGTTGGGACACAGAAAAACTCAACTGAATATACAGTAAGTAGAAGAATGGGACCTTGAAGGGTTAAAATGTTCTTCCTGGAACATCCACGTCCAAAATTCTGTTTTTATTTATTCAAAATTAACCATCCAAAAAAAACTGCATCAGATACTGCTCACTTTTCACAAGAAGAGGTGATTATTACTGAGAACAGGAAAATAACTGACTGCCGACGTCATGTTTGTTTGACAAAATCCTTCACCTCCTGGTGCAAGTACGAGACATCAGAGACTAGAACAACCCTCTGCAGCACAGGGAGGATTTCTGTAATTACCAAGCAATCTGACACACTGTGTTTTTAATAAATCTGATGGGATAATGTGTTGCTTTGTACTTATTAAAGGTACATCTGCATTAACAGTAGTTAAAAGGTACGATCTAAGTCAGATTTGTTTTTCAGTGAAGTAACAGAGATTCAGTGCCTGGAGTAAAGAGAGGTAGTCTGGCACAAAACAAACGCATCTCAAGAGTTTAAAGAGGAGATAAAGATCACAGATTCTTTTCACAGGCATGAAGTTGAAGAGTTGGCTTTGGTTTTGAGTAGACATCCTAATCATACACCAATCCTGCTAATTACATCAGTGTTGGCAATCACTTTCAGACAAAGAAAAGGCCGTCCATGGGAGGACTCTGGGAATGCTTGCAATGACACAGAGAAACAAGAACACAAAGGTCTGCACTAACTACATTAAGACATTTTACTAAGTCGCCCTTTAAGTGCAGAAACACATCATTCATTGACAGGGTCAGAGAGCCAATTAAAAAAATAATTTAAAAAGCAAACGTCTCATAACTTTACATTTACACTGCAAAGTGTTGTGTACCTCATCTGAATCAACTGTGCATTTCACATCCTATTCACACTCACATTCAGATAATGTACTCAGATACTCCGTAACATACAAACCAGTGAGCGCTTCACGTAAAAAAATAAATGTCTGAGCCACGAGCTCCATGTCTTTTGCCTGACTCAACTCTCTCTCCTTAAGACGAACCGATGGGAGTGTCCACATACTGTAAAGGAAAAAAAACAACTTTGGATATGCTTTTGTTCAGAATCAAACTATTCAATCGTCTCTCTCTTCAAGTATAGTACATCGTTACGGATTCTCCTCACTGCTACATTCCCTCTCTCTGGGTCATGTAGTCATCCAGGCAGCATTAACTCCGGTGTGCTCTTTCTAACTCCTCTGCAAACACAACGTTTCGGGGCCAGCACAACCCACGGGAGGAGGAGGGGAAGGAAGCAGAGGGGCCTGGTTCTTGTTCTTGTTGGGTGGGGAAGGGGGGGTGTTGGGCTTAGAACAGAGCAATGTTAGCCAGATTAACCATAGCAGCAACAGCAGCAACGGCAGAAGTCCTCTGAAAGCAGTGCTGGACACGTGCAGCAGGTTACTTCTTCCTGTTGTGTTGCCTCCTCGCCTGCAGCCTCTGGCGAGCTCCAGATGGCTTCGATCCGGCTCCGATGGAAAAGGAGGGAGTCGCTGGAGACCCTGATGGTACAAAACACATACACAACGTGTCACTTCTAAGGATTAGAGCTGCCCTCGACCAACTCATACAACTTTGTTGACTAATTGATGGTTGATTTAATGGACAGATCTGTAACGGCTTGTCCACACCAGGAACATCAGGAGCGCTGCAGGTGGCTGCGTTACCTGTTGTCTTTTATTTCGGTGTCCATGTTAACAGGTTAGAGCAGCCACACAGCTCACATGAGATACCTTTTACCTGTGCACTGCTGTGTAAAGACACTCGCAGCATGGCCTGAAAAGTTGCAGTTGCATTAACGACCTACCAAAAGGAACAGCGCTGAAGCCTTGGACTGGAGTTCCAGGACTTCCAAAGGGAATTGGACCTGCAGCGGCAGCAGCACTCTGGCCGAAGGATGGGGTCGACGTCCCTGCAGAGAAAAGCAGCACACAACTTGATTAAACCAAACACACAACCGGCTGCTTTACTGGGAAACCTGGACTATTGACAACAATTAGAGTGTTGGTAGGGGAAAAAAAGGAGGATTTGTTGATCTGCAAATGCCATAGTCAAGTTTGATTAATTCTGAAAGCCAAAATTCAGTTTCTAACTCATATCACTAACTGGGTTTAAAATATAAACAAGATTAAAATAAACCTTACCAAAAGCTGGTTTGTCAGTAGCAGCAGCCCCAAAGTTGAAGCTTCCCATCTGCGGTGCAGGATTATTGGGGACTGGTGTTCCAAACTGGGGGCACGGCATACCAGCAGCAGCACCAAAGTTAAATCCACTGGGTACTGTCTGAGCGGGGCCGGCGGGAACCTGCTGAGGAGCAGCACCGCCAAAATTGAAGCCGGCTGAGGAGGCGCTCTGAGTCTGGGTTGCTGCACCGAAGTTGGGTGCGGCCGAGGGAGCGGTGGTGCCACCGAAAGCAAAACCAGTGGAGCTGGCTCCAAATGCTGGTTTGGCTTGGGTGCCAAAGCTGGTTGCTGTGGTGACAACAGCTGAGCCAAAAGGGAAGGGGGGTGGGGCGGTGTTAGGGGCGGGTGCGGATGATGTTGCCACGCCGCCTCCAAAGGAGAATGGTTTTGCGGAGGAGGAGGAGCCAAAAGTTGGTGCCGGTGTCGTGGGGGAGCCAAAAGTCATCTGCGCTGCGGGTGCAGCCGAGGAGCCAAAGGTTGACGGCGCTGCCGTTGCTGCTGAGGAGCCAAAGGTTGACTGTGTTGCCAGTGTCGCTGAGGAGCCAAATGTTGTCTGGGCTGCCGTTGCCGCGGAGGAACCAAATGTTGTCTGGGCTGCCGTTGCCGCTGAGGAGCCAAAAGTTGACTGCGTTGCCGTTGCCACTGAGGAGCCAAAGGTTGACGGCGTTGCCGTTGCCACTGAGGAGCCAAAGGTTGTCTGGACTGCCGGTGCCGCTGAGGAGCCAAAGGTTGTCTGGACTGCCGGTGCCGCTGAGGAGCCAAAGGTTGTCTGGACTGCCGGTGCCGCCGAGGAGCCAAAGGTTGTCTGGGCTGCCGGTGCCGCCGAGGAGCCAAAGGTTGTCTGGGCTGCCGGTGCCGACGAAGAGCCAAAGGTTGTCTGCACCGCCAGTGCCGCTGAGGAGCCAAAGGTCGTCTGCGCTGCCGGTGCTTGAAACGACGACTTTCCAAAGGCGAAGGTGGACTGCGTGGTGGCTGCAGCAGCAGCAGTAGTGGGGGCTGCGTTGGTCATGGAAAAACCTCCAAATGAAGCAGTGGTTGTGTTCTGGCTGGGTGCTGCCTGGCCAAAGGCGAATGCCTTCTGGTTGGCTGCTTGAGGGTCTGGCTGCATGGCACCAAACATGAAGCCGCTGTTGCTGGTTGTGGTAGCAGCAGCAGCAGCGGCGGTGGTAGTGGTGGGAGCAGTTCCAAACTGAAATGTGCTCCCGGTATTAGGGGCCTGCATTGAGGCTGAGCTGGTACTGGTTGTGGATGGTGTAGACCAGTTTCCAAAGAGGGATTTCACAGCTGGCGATGCTGCGGGCTGTGTGGTGGAGCCGGTGGAGGCCATGCATGTGGGCGTGTTGGTCAAGCCAGGGAAAAGAGATGGTGTAACGGTGGTGCTGCTTGTTGATCCAAACATTGAGGATGTACTACTTGAAGAAATGGTAGAAGCTGGGTTGCTCGTTGTGTACGGTGGAGGCTGTCCAAAGCCAGCACCTGTGGTGGCAGCTCCAAAGATGGGTTGGAAATTTTGGACAGGTTTGCTCTCCGGGGCTGATGATGTAGCTGCGGCAGAGGTGGGGGTGGTGGTGAGGGAGAAAATGGGTTTGAACCCTGAAGCCAGAGGGTTGGTATTAACGACTGACGCCATGCTGCTAGCTGGAGCAGGCGCAGCAGTAGTGAACAAGCTGGCGGCTGAGGAAGCAGCGGGGGCGCCGATCTGACTCGCCAATCCAAACAGGCCGCTTCCTGTAACAGGCGGAGTGCCGCTGGAGGCCCTGGAGACCTGACCCAGCACCTGAGTGAAGGCAGAGGGCTGATCCACACCTGCAGAGGAGGACTGAGACTGGGAGGCAGGAGGGAGCTGTGGGGTGAGCGCTGGAGTCGCGATCTTCAGGATTAAGCCACTGGGTTGTACCGGCGTGGCTGATGCAGAAACTACAGGCACAAAACAAACAAACAGGATGTGGATGATCAATACATGTCATGATATATATATGGAACCAAGTGAATATGGGTCAAGCTTTATCTTTAGGTTAGAAAAACCTTAAAGCATCGCGAATCAATATTAAGATTTATTACACGGCTTTACAGTTCAACGATCGTACCTGTCGTTGTGTTGGCAGCAGATGTGGAGCTAGCAGGAATGATGATCTTCATTTTCAGAGCCTCCAGCAGCGGGTTGGAGGCCACAGGCGCCGTGCTGACGCTGATGCCTGGACTGGGATCCAGGTTGATGACTGGGATGGCAGAGCTGGAGGCTACTGTGGGCAGAGGAGCTGCCAGAAGGCTGCTCAGGGTGGTGGCGGTGGTGGAGCTAGTAGAGATGGCTAGCTGGGTGGAAGTGGTGGCCGGGGGAGAGATGGACTTCTCTGGCTCCGGAGCTAAACAAGGACAAAATCAACAGGGAGGTCAGACAGGCAGCCACACGAGTCTAGTCAAGTTTAACGGTCCTAAAAAAGAGAAATCACTTTAACATCATCTCTGAAAAAGATAATATGATAAAAGTTTAATAATTACAATGATAAAACCCTAAAACATGTCGTAAATTAGTAGTGTTTATTGGCTATCAACCTTGCGTTTACATGTATATTATCGATAAAAAAAACAGACTTGAAGCCCTTGAGACGCAGCTGAGACGCTGTAGACAGCTGCATATATTAAAATGAAAGCGTCAGACGTACGAGTGAAAAACGTGGCCGATACGCTTGCGGTCTACACGGGGTAACAGTGCAACCTGACTCACACAGTGTAGAAGTTAAAGAAGAAGAGTTAAATGGTGTATTCGTGTGGCTGCTTCCACTCACCAGGCGTCTCCAGGACCTTCTGGATCTTGCTGAGCGCAGCCTTTTTCTCTTCATCCAGGTCTTTCGCAGTGATGGTGTAGCCCAGCTCTGGAGGCGGGGGCTGCAAATAAGCGAGCACCGGGAGTTAAGTAGAGAAATCTAGGTCACCGTCACACATGACTATATAAAGCATGAAGTCTGACAATGTGGCACTCCTTACCAGAGAGATCTGATCGTCCCGGTGGCTGGACACCAGCTGGATCTTACGCTTTCTCTTCCCACCGCTACCAGTAGAGTCTGTGGAGGTAGGGACTGGGATCTTGAGGACTGGAGTCTGCTTGGCTGCAACATCATCAAATAAAAAAGGACAATGAAACTAAATCCAACTAAAAGACGCAACACAGTGTCTACTTCTATATAACAAACTCACAGTTTTTGGGTAGGGATGCACTGATCCGACATTGTTAAGTAGATCTAGTATCGCCACGGTATGAAGTAATTCATTCGCCAAAGTTAGGCGAGGGAAAAACCGGCATGGCCATTTTCAGTTTCCCTTGACCTCTGACCAAAATGATCCAAAGAGTTCCACGTAGAGATTTTAAATGTGTGAAAAGGAGACCATCAGTAAACCCCCGTGAGTGCAGATCAGTGCATCCCTAGCTGTTGGTACCCCGTTGAACTCGTAGGAGACAAAGTGTGACCAACAGCGTATACATCCGACAAACCATTTATGTAACGCAATGCTTGATGTGCATCTTATGTCAACAGCTTAACACGGGGATACTGCAGTTAATCTGGTTTAGAGTAGAGGAGTCTCGCACAGGTTAACTCCATGTTGGAAAATGTGATACAAAAATGTGTCTAGAATGGATGAATATATATAAAACTGACTTTGTGTGATAGGAAATGACTTCAGTAGCCTCTAATTGTCACTGGGTAAAGCAGCTTTAACTATTAATTAATATGTTCTGTCAATATTTGCATAATCTGCTGCACAGAGCTGCACTTCTGAGCGTGAGGAAGTCCTTTGTTTACAACACAAGACTGGAGATCAATGGGACTTACAAGTAGCAGGTGCCTTGTCGGAGGCCGTGTGGTCCGACCTCACTGAGGAAGCTGAGCTGGGAGAAAGCCCGTCGTCCTCTCTGGTAACGAAACCAAAAGTTATAAACTGTGATATTAGATTAAATGTGGATGACTAGCAGGGAACCAAGCAGAGACATACCTGGGTCTTTTGGAGACTCCCTCTGGAGTCTGACAGCGAGATGATCCGGGGCTGGACAGAGGGGAGCTGGGTGCTGACCGCTTCTTCCACTGTGACGGGAAACATGGAGATAAAGCTCAACAACTGCACTTTATCTCTGCAGAGCCATGTGTAGTTTAACGCAGCAGGTTAAGTCTTACCTGGCTGAGGCCTAGTGTAGAGCTGTAGGAGCTCTGGATAGGGTTTCTCATGGTGCCTGGGGTTCCTCTCGGGGCATGGACCCCACTACCGGAGCTGATGGAGGAGCAGCGAGACCTCTTCATGATCGAATCCTCCGCCAGTGAGGTCATCCCTCTTTTCAGGGTTCCTGGCCTGGAGGAAGGAAAGGAAAGCATTTAGACAGCCACACTATACGTCACAGAGTGTCAGTAAAACTCAAACATGACAAGATTGGACAGTTTGTCGCCACTTGAGAAAAGTTGAACTCACTTAGGGACCAGCTGTGACGGCGTCCCGTTGGGCAGAAGAGGCTCAAAAGCAGAGTGTGCACTTCCACCGCTGTCGTTACGCCTTAGGGAATGAAAATTACAAACATGCATCACACTTCAACTGACTGAATGTGCATAACAGGTACCGAATAGCACTTAGTTGAGCCTAACTGTAGCCTAAAGTTACTTATACTGTTAGAAGGTAATCAGTGCCAGTGGAGAAGCTTGCAAGCACCAGAGTCTCCTTTCAGCTTCGTACCTTCTTTTGCTTTTCTGCTCAGTTGTGAAGCTTCTGTCCTCTTCCTCCACTTCTCTCTTGCGGCTTTCCTTCAACACCTTGAGGACACTTTCTCTGGAGCAGGGGTCCACCGGGGCCCTGGGGAGCCCTGCACAACTCAGATGGTCCAAACTAAAAAACAACAACCGGTGACAAAAACAAAGCTCCTGTCAGTGTTAACATTCAAACAGCAAGGCCACAGCAGAGCACAACAACACCACTATCTGTGTATCAAACGTTAGCTAGTCTAGTATGACGGCAGACTAAGTGTTGGACGTGAACGTAGAGACCTGGGGGAGCTGTGGTGGTCGGGCCGCGCGATCTTCACCGTGACGGGGCTGAGGACAGTCTGGGAGTTGCGGGGACTGAGGATGTTTTTCTTCCTGAAGCCATCCCAGTTGACAGGAGGCAGGACTCCCACTGATGAGACGCCCGGCTGCTGCAGGGGATAGTGACGCTGGGGGGTGATGGTGAATCTGCTCCCTGAGCCCGGCGGCTCCCTGAGGAGGAAAAAAACAATATAATGCAAGAGTAGATACATGCTACCTGCATTCACTTACCAATATACAACCAACATGTATACACTTTTCATACAGAGCCTAATTTGTGACTTCAACCTTTATCAAGACAGACAGGTAATAAAGATTAGAAAATAGGTACTTAAACTAGAAAATGTAATCACATCAACAAACAAACATACTTTACTCCTGTGGCTTCATGGTATAATAATCCTCTGAGGCTGCTGTTGTTGGAGAAAAATACCTTGGGAGTCATACAAACATGCACAGCCAACAATTTCAACCTATTTTAGGAGTTAATAATCAACATTAAAACTTACGTCTTTGAAAAAATCTTTATCATCACACTCAAATAACCAAACATATATTTAGTAGGTGTTTCTTGATTGATATTCAACAGAAACACTTCTGGAAAATATAATTATATTGTCAATTTGTGAGCCATTATAATGAGTGGAAACTTGGCTTCTACTTGATATAAAAGATGAAATACATCAACATGCCTCATATGTTTGGTTTGCTCCATTAACAGCATTGTAATGTATTCATAAAATACAACACACTTTTACAAGGATAGCCCAATAAATTCATGGATTTATTTGAAGCAAACATAAGAGGCATGTTGATGTAATTCATATCAACCAGAAGCCAAGTTTCCACTCATTATAATGGTTCACAAATTGACAATATTGGTGTATTTTCCAGATATAAAATCCATGAATTTATTGGTCAATCCCTGTAAAAGTGTTTTGGTATTGTTGTATTTTATAAATATATTACAATGTTGTTAATGGATCAAACCAAACATAAGAGGCATGTTGATGTATTTCATCTTTTATATCAACTAGAAGTCAAGTTTCCACTCATAATGGTTGACAAATTGACAATATTGGTGTATTTTCCAGAAATGTCTCTATCTCTATTAAATATCCATAAAAAAACAGCTACTAAATCTATGTTTGGTTATTTGAGTGTGATGATAAAGATTTTTTCAAAGACTTGGGAGTTAATAATCAACATTAAAACTTACAATATGTTGAAATTGTTGGCTGTGCATGTTTGTATGACTCCCAAGGTATGTTTCTCCAACAACAGCAGCCTCAGAGGATTATTATACCATGAAGCCACAGGAGTAAAGTATTGTTTGTTTGTTGATGTGATTACATTTTAAGTACCGATTTTCTAATCTTTCTTGAATACCTGTCTCAGTCTTGATAAAGGTTGGGACTATGTCAACACCAAGGAAAACGATGGGTGGAAATAAATCCATGAATGTATTGGGCTATCCTTGTAAAAGTGTGTTGTTGTATTTTATAAATATATTACAATGTTGTTAATGGAGCAAACCAAACATAATTTCCCACTCATTATAATGGTTCATAAATTAACAATAATGCTATATTTTCCAGAAATGTCTCTGTCTCTATCAAATATCCATTAAAAAAGTGTGTTATTGTTGCTGTATTTTATAAATATATTACAATGTTGTTAATGGAGCAAACCAAACATATGAGGCGTGTTGATGTATTTCATGTTTCATATAAACTAAAAGTCAAGTTTCCACTCATTATACTGGCTCACAAATTGACAATATTGTTATATTTTCCAGAAAGGTCTCTGTCTCTATTGACTATCACTCATTTGAGTGTGCTGATAAAGACTTATGAGTTAATAATTAACATTAAAACCCGCCAAACCACCTCCTCCTGATGGTACCGGCAGCGTGGCTTAGTGGTGCTCTTACCCGGTGAAGGAGAGCCTCCTGTTGGGTGTGTAGGCAGCGTGGTGTAGTGATCTTACCCGGTGAAGGAGAGCCTCCTGTTGGGTGTGTAGACAGCGTGGTTGGGTCTGGAGAGTCTCTCCCGCAGCAGCTCCCGGGTGTTCCTGCCGGCTCTCGGCCTCATCTCTCCGGCCGGTGGACTCTCCGGTCTCCCGATGTAACTCCCCATGAGCAGATCTCTGGGGCTGAACAGGAACGAGTCACTCTGTAACGTCTCCCTCCGGTAAACCCCCGGTTCTCTGAGATAAACCCCCGGTTCTCTGAAGCTCCTGTAGCCGCCTTTCACTCTCCCTCCAGGGGACTCCGCCACCGACACGCCGGTCACCCTCCAACCCGACAACCAGCGCCGGAGCGCGGCAGGGACGTTCACGCGAGCCCGGGGATCGAGGAGGCCTAGCCTGGCGGGAAGCAGCGGTTCTGCTCCGCTGTGATAGTAACACACGATACAACACCCCGCGAGGATCAACGACAAGCAGAGGAAAGTAGGGATGTAGTAATAAAGAGCGAGGCCAGCGACGCAGAGAACAGAGAGCAGCGCTAACCGTCTCTCTCTAGGTGACATGGCGGCAGCGCGCCGCCGCAGGACTCCATATCCCATCATGCAACTCTGACCACGCTGTTCCGTGGGTTGATGACGCAGCAGCGCCGACTTCCGGTCTGGAGGTCACATAGTTTTTTTTAAATGTATTTATTATTTCTTTCTTTCTTTCTTTCTTTCTTTCTTTCTTTCTCTATTTCTTTCTTTCTTTCTTTCTTTCTTTCTTTCTTTCTTTCTTTTCTTTCTTTCTTTCTTTCTTTCTTTCTCTATTTCTTTCTTTCTTTCTTTCTCTATTTCTTTCTTTCTTTCTTTCTTTCTTTCTCTATTTCTTTCTTTCTTTCTTTCTCTATTTCTTTCTTTCTTTCTTCTTTCTTTCTTTCTTCTTTCTTTCTTTCTTTCTTTCTTTCTTTCTTTCTTCATTCTTTTTTGAAAAATGTTGGAAAAAAAAGTCTAAACAATGTCTGAAAAAGGTAAAAAAAAATATTTTTAAAAACAAAAGTTTGAAAAAAAAGTCTAAAAAACAAAGTTTGAAAAATGTATGAAAAAAAAGTTTGAAAAAAAATCCGTAATAAAAAAAGTCTGAAAAAAAAAAAAATTGAAAAATGTTGGAAAAAAAGTCTGAAAAAAAAGTTTGAAAAATGTTGGAAAAAAAAGTATGAAAACATTTCTTTAAAAGAAAAGTCTGAAAAAAGACTGAAAAATGTCTGAGAACATTTTTGAAAAAAAAAGTTTGAAAAATGTTGGAAAAAAAATCCGTAATAAAAAAAGTCTGAAAAAAAATAAATTGAAAAATGTTGGAAAAAAAGTCTGAAAAAAAAGTTTGAAAAATGTTGGAAAAAAAAGTATGAAAACATTTCTTTAAAAGAAAAGTCTGAAAAAAGACTGAAAAATGTCTGAGAACATTTTTGAAAAAAAAAGTTGGAAAAATGTTGGAAAAAAAATCCGTAATAAAAAAAGTCTGAAAATTTTTTTTTTTTAAAATGTTGGAAAAAAAGTCTGAAAAAAAAGTTTGAAAAATGTTGGAAAAAAAAGTATGAAAACATTTCTTTAAAAGAAAAGTCTGAAAAAAGACTGAAAAATGTCTGAGAACATTTTTGAAAAAAAAAGTTTGAAAAATGTTGGAAAAAAAATCCTTAATAAAAAAAGTCTGAAAAAAAAAAATTTAAAAATGTTGGAAAAAAAGTCTGAAAAAAAAGTTTGAAAAATGTTGGAAAAAAAAGTATGAAAACATTTCTTTAAAAGAAAAGTCTGAAAAAAGACTGAAAAATGTCTGAGAACATTTTTGAAAAAAAAGTTTGAAAAATGTTGGGAAAAAAAGTCTAAACAATGTCTGAAAAAGGTAAAAAAAAAAAAAAAAAAAAGTCTGAAAAATGTTGGAAAAAAAGTCTGAAAAAATAATGTCTGAAAAAAAAGTCTGAAAAAAAAAGTTTGAAAAATGTTGGAAAAAAAAAAAAAAAAAAAGTCTGAAAAATGTCTGAAAACATTTTTGAAAAATTTTGGAAAAAAAGTATGAAAAAAAATCCGTAATAAAAAACGTCTAAAATTTTTTTTTAAAAATGTTGGAAAAAAAAGTATGAAAAAATGTCCTTAAAAGAAAAGTCTGAAAAAAGACTGAAAAATGTCTGAGAACATTTTTGAAAAAAAAAGTTTGAAAAATGTTGGAAAAAAAGTCTAAACAATGTCTGAAAAAGGTAAAAAAAAAAAGAAAAAATGTCTGAAAACATTTTTGAAAAATGTTGGAAAAAAAGTCTGAAAAACAAAGTTTGAAAAATGTTGGGAAAAAAAGTATGAAAAAATGTCCGTAATAAAAAAAGTATGAAAAACGTCTGGAAACAAAAGCTTGAAAAATGTTGGAAAAAGAAGTCTGACATTTTTTTTTTTAAATGTTGGAAAAAAAAAAGTATGAAAAAAATGTCCGTAAAAACAAATTCGGAAAAAAGTCTGAAAAAAGTCTGAAAACATTTTTGAAAAATGTTGGAAAAAAAGGTCTAAACAATGTCTGAAACAGGTAAAAAAAAATTAATAAAGTAATAATCATTCAATAATGAGTGGGACTATTTTGCTTCATAAGGAGTACTTGAACTTTTGATACTTTAAGTGTATTTTGCTGATGGTACGACTACGACAACCACAGTTCCATTCGCTGAATGAAGACCATTTTGAACCCTCTGGGAGTTGAAAGGTCCAGAAAAAGCCAGTAAGTAAGTGAGTTAAGAATATTTTTTCAACAGCCCAGAAATGACCACAGACAACTGGCTTCAGCAGGATGTTTATTTTAATTAAACACAACATAAAACATGTCATAATGTAACATGGATTATAATAAAAACATTATTATTATTATACACACAACAGAACAACATAAATTATAGCAGCCCTGAGATCAATATTCATGAAGTATGGTTGTTATAATTTGAAAGTATGGTTGTTACAAGAAGCGTTTATTTAGCCTTAGTTTTCTAAAACACAACCTCTCGTTCCTTTGATGTCTTTTGCGCTGAGTCCGGACATTTGGACCTCAAAGGTTTTGTCAAACGCGCTGCAGTCCACACGAAACGCCCCTTTCTCCAGAGAAATACACGACTCAAATCGGTGTCCCCAGAGGACCTCGTCCTCGGTGTAGGACGTCCTCGCCTGGCACGTCATACCTGCAACACAACACAGCAGATCAGAGGAGTCGGCTAAAAGTCACTGTACTGGAAAAAGACCTGACAAATACATTCGGAACAGCATCAGAGGGTCGGACTCGGCATTTCTGGCCTTCCATCCAGACTTGGCCAACATTTTAAGGGACCGTGTGTAAGATTTAGTGATATCTAGTGGTGTGGTTGCAGATTGCAACCAACTGAGCACCTCTCTGCTCACTCCTCCCTTCCCAACACTGTGGTAACGCCGTTCGCCTCACTCAGAGATCATCCTTGCTATAATAACACTACTTTAGGAGCAGCAGAAGTCGGACAGACACACTGCTCCGTTAACTGTTTCGACAACTCTTTCTTTCAGGAAAGAAAAGGATCTGAAAATGTAGCACAACTTAAAAACACTTCTACCAACCCGATGCTTCCACGATGCCCTCCAGGATGACGATGATCTCAAAGCTCTCCCTCTTCAAACGCTCGGAGCCGACCTCCCAGAAGGGGCTGCTCTTGTTGATGACGTGGGTGATGGTCTGCGGTTCCACCAGGAGCAGCCTGTCTCCGCCGGTGTCGTAGCCAAGATTGATCTCCGACTGCTCCAGCGGGATGAACTCGCCCTCCTTGGTCTGCCTGGATTTGATGAGCTTGGCTCGGATCTTGGCGTCCACCATGTGGCTCGCTCTCAGGTCGCCGATGCGGAAGAGCATGCACAGCTTCTCGTCGCGCTCGCATATGACGCAGTGCTTGCTGAAGATCAGCGTCTGGGCTCTCTGCTGCGGCCGGGAGATCTTGACGAACATGCAGCCCACCATCAGAGCGTCGATGATGGAGCCGAGGATGGACTGGACCATCAGGAGCACCGTGCCCTCTGAGCAGTTGGCGGTCACCATCCTGGAACCGTACCCGATGGTCCTCTGGCTCTCTAACGACAGCAGCAGGGCCGACAGGAAACTGTCCACATTTTGGTAGCACGCCTTCCACTGTGGGTCGTGAACGTGTGCGATGTCGTCACGCAACCAGGCACCGAAGAGGTAGATCACACCGAAGGCCACCCATGTGAGAATGTAGCACATAGTGAAGACGAGGAGGAACCAGCAGAACTTGAGGTCCACTATTGTGGTGAAAATATCGGAGATAAAGCGACTCTTGTCCGCAATCGGTCCCAGATTGACCTGGCACTTGCCGTCCTTGGTGATGTAACGCTGCCGCTGATTGCTGGCGGCGACGTGCGACGAGTGCTCGTCTCCCAGCAGCTTGCAGCGCTTCTTGTGACTCTTTGCGCCGTTCAGCTTCTCGATCGCAGAGACGGGAATGTTGTTGTTGCTGGCGATGGAGCCTCTCGATTGCCACCTGGAGCTGAAACGCATGAGGCCTTTGCTGCGATGCGCACGCTGAGGCTTTTGCGCCTCCTCTAGAGGAGCTGATTGGACAGTGTGCGGTTGCGGCGGTTCTCGCTCAGCCAAAGTCAGAGCGTGAGAGGACGGGCTGCAGGGGCTCTGGGAGGGAGAGGCCTCCTGGGATGGCGGGAGTGACGAGCACTTAGCGTAGTTCAAGTTGTGGATGAGAGAGGATCTTTCTGTGGTCATCATGGCTGCAACAGTGGATTTAGCTGTAGCCTGAAAGGAAGGAGAACAATACGTTATACTAAGTGACATATTATGGATATTTCATATTATATTTAATGCATAACAATAACAGTACAGAAGAACTGACAAACTGTACAATTAACCTAAAATAGCGAACCCAAGAATTGCAGGAAGTTTGTGCATAACGAGCAATTTGGATGAATTTTCAGCAGATTATTTCCTGTGAATATTGCATCAGAGATGGGTTTCCTCGAGTTTTAGGAACTTTTAATGCAAATTTTCCGTCTGTATTATGTATTTTATTTTTTTTTAGCAATCAAAACTTGATCCACGAGAGTCTGCACGGCCAAAGTGATATCACACCATTGGACACGGCTCTACGCGGGTGTTCCAGGTCTTTGCCTTAACTTTTAATTTAATTTAATTTAATTTAATTTAGTTTAATTAAATTAAATTAAATTAAATTAAATTAAATTAAGTTTAGTTTTAATTTAATTTATTTCGAATTGAATTTTTTAAACGTGAGGAGAAACCTCGTCACGATTCCAAGTCAGCTCACGTCCGTGCGACCGTCTTTTTTCAGGCTTTACTCTCCCCCACAGAAACACTGCTCCTGAACTGCCTGAAATGCCTCGATGTAAGTCCCGCCTTTTCTTACGTAACGTGGTGATGTCACCAAGTAACACATTTGCATAATACCTGCCTAGCGGCTAGTTTGGAACGCCCTCAATCAGAGCTAGTTAGAGTGGAGCTGGAGCGGAGTCCGAAGAGTTTGATTCGGTTGACCAACTGACCAGTTGAAAAGAGCTTCTGCAACAAAGCTGGTGTGAGAAAAATAAAGCGTTGTTTTGAACATTAAAGCATGTAAACATGTTCTTGTAGAAACCCAAAATACACCTGAAAATAACCACGATAGGTCCTCTTTAAGTAAGAAAAGTTATTAGTAAGAAAAGTGGGACATCATATAATACCAGACAGCGGTACCTTGTAGGTGTACGGAGTGTAACGCAGTGATTCAGACTGCGGTCGGGGCAGGTAGGCCAGCAGGTGTTTAGCAGTGACCGTCTGCGTTGGGGGGATGGTGTTCCTGCGAGGTTCGGTCCTGATGGGACTGTCGCTCTGAAGGTTCTGTAGCGTCTCTCTGCTGCACATCACAGTGGAGATCATCACTGACGTCCTCCAGATTCCTCTTCAGGTTCTGCTTCTGTTTGGGAAACGGAAGTAAATTGAATTATGTCAAATATGTCTGTTTTTTTTTATTTCCTTTTAACAGGTAGAGTTGAACAGCACAGTCACATGTTTTAAGACACACTAATAATGTTTATACTTATATTAGGAGAGAAGAGAAGATAAATATAAAAAAGAATTGAAAAAGAATAAATAAATACATAAATAAAAAAATACATAAATAAATAAATAAAATAAAAATGAGAGATGAAGTTAGAAAATAGAAATAAAAGAATAAAAAAGTAGAATAGGAATAATAATAAACAAAAATAAATAAAAAATAAATAGAGAAAGAAAAAAAGAGAAATAAAGAGAAACAAAGTAAATAGTGATAATACATCACAACGAAAAAATAAATTAATAAATTAATGAAAATAAAATAAAAATGAAAGATAAAGTTAGAAAATAGAAAGAAAAAAATAGAATAGGAATAATAATGAACAAAAATAAATAAAAACTAAATAGAGAAAGAAAAAAAGATAAATAAATAGAAAAGAGTAAATACTGATAATAAATCACAACGAAAAATAAATAAATACCAACAAAAATGAATAGAAGAATATAAAATAAAAATCCCTAAATTGTTACACATTCAATTAGTTCACATCAATTAAGAAAAATTAAGTTAATATGTCAGTTTTTAACAGGCAACTAAATCTTTCTTGTTGGTGCTGCTTCAATACTTCTACGAGGGTTTGTGGAGATGGATGAAGAACCCAGTGATGAATCATTTAATGCAACATGTACAGTATTTTAAATGACGTCAGTCCAGATCTATAGATCAGCCCGAGCTGTGAGGATGTACGATGACGTGCCAAAAGTAAATTTACTCCCAGGCCTCGCCTGTCTGAAGAGGGCTGATCAGTTATTACACATGTAGGGATTATCACTAATCCTCGAAATTAATCTAAGAAACACCCAAAGAACACGATGGATTTGAACAGATTACCGACTGTATTCTCCAGAAGAAGGCTTAGAGAGAAAGTATATATTGTCCAGATGTGTTTAAAACTGTGTTGTGATTATTGTATCACAACAATAATACACACACAACATGTGTTTTCCGAATCCACACGTGAGCCAGATGTGTGGTGCAGATGTGCATGGATTGAATATGTCCTCTCAAACAGACAGGAAAGACAAAATCTCAGTGCTGCTGCACTGGTTTTATCTACTTGTACAGCTGCATTTGTTTTGATTTAGCATCTCCTGACATATGGAGGATGGAACATGTTTTATTCATATAAAAAAACACGAGTGGAAAGAAAACATCTTTACAGACACATCAGACATTCGTCTTAATTATTCAAAATTAATTAGTAATCTATAAGTGAACATAAAATGAGGTTATGTGCTATACTTTGTATGTAAACTATGATGTACAAATATATTTAATATGAATTATAATTTGACATTAACTTGTATTTATATGAAATTGTTGTTTTTTGTTTTTTCTTTGTTTTCTTGTTTTGTTTCTCTTCTTTGAGGTGTTTATTTATTTTGTCTTATCTTTGAATTTTATTTGTTGGATATGTGAAATACATGAAACATGTCATGTCTATCTTTCATTGATTATTGTGAAAAGTCGGACTAAACGTTTCATTGTATAATTTAATTATTAATATTGTCTATTTGTGTATGTTTATATAAAATAAAATTTAAAAAAAACAACAAACTTGTATTTATATATAACCTTTTTTAAATCAAAGTTAACACAGACAGAAGTCAGAAAATACGCCTATGGTCAAAAGTTAAAAAGTTACACATCTACAATAATATTAATATAATAAAAGTAATAACTGCATGAGTTATAATGATAAATGTGCAACATAATGCAATAATATTATAAAATTCATTAACACTATTCTAAATTTAAGTGTCATTTCCTAATAATTTTTTTTAACTGTAAAAGTTTCCTGGAAAGAAATAATAGTAATTAATAATTAATAATAGGGAAAATATGAATTTCCTTGAAAGAAAAGCTTAATTTAAACCCAAGTAAATAATAAAATATAAATAATAAATAAATAGTCATCCATTATATGGAAAATTTTGTTCTTCATGTTAAATTGTATGCAAATTGTCACATTTTTGTCACACACACTCGTTTAATTAATTAGTTTGTTGACATTAACTGAATGTCAAATTATCAAAACAATTGCTGATTAGTCACTGATTCAAATGTTAAAAGATCAGAAAACTAAACTCCGGATTTACAGTTTAAAAGTGCAAAAACAATCTTTTATTTTTATATTAAAAATACTGTTTTAACATATTTTTTACACATCTCAACTTTTTTCTACCATCATTACAAAAAGATAAAAAATAATGACGTACCTGTGTGGAGCATATCTTCAGATGAATCCAGCTGCTGCTGCCAGAACAGAAACTTTCATGTTGGAGTTGGAGATCAGCTGAAGGAGGAAGAGGAGGAGGAAGAAGAAGAGGAGGAGGTGCTGCCGTCCAGCTGTTTGTCTCCTCCTTAGTTTTGCTTTCATGCAATCAGAATGCTTCATAGCCTACTTAAGATTTCACAAACATCTAAACCTTCTCCCATTTTATTTTAATTCTATGGCCTATTATCATAAAAAAAAAAATCTTGTTACTGATGTTTGTTCTCGTCAATTGTCCTGTATTGTTTCTTTTTTACAGAATATGGTGAAGCAAAAGACACATTTTCACAATGTGGACAATAAAGAGGTCCTAACTAACTACATGTTCTCCCTGGTGGAGAGAGAGGAGGTCTGACTGTCAACTAAACTCATCAGGAGTTTAGATGAAAAGGTTTTCCCGCTCATCTTCCAGTAGTTTGCAGTTAAATCATGCTGCTTCTCAGCTAAAGGAGCACACTGATTGATTTGCATTTCCTTTATAGGAGATACTAGAGATCAGTGCATGTGTCATGTGAAGGACACAGAGCTGACCCAAAACTTTGGAAAGTGCTTTGCGAGGCGTTTTACGCGGCTGCCACCGAGATCACCGTCATATTCATAGAAAAGAAACAGTTTGAGAAAGGTTCTGCAAAGTCTTTTGGTTTATTTGGACAAGTAATAAATACATAATAGAAGAGTTCAGTTTGATGGCTTGAGATGCATCTTTGTTAGAACTAAATGGTTGTTTAGAGGCGTTAGAGGTCAAACAAACTCTCCTGAAATGACATCAGTACAGAAGAGTACCGCTGAGACGAGCTACAGATGAAGTTAGATTGCAGCAAAGTTAACCCTCACATGTCAACAGATGGCGGTCCGCCGGTTACACAACTAACCCGAAGCTATATGACCGAGGCTGCCGATGTAAAGAAGCCTTTGTGTAATCTCTGCACGACTGATTGCAGTCTGGATGCTGAGAAGGAACACAGATTGATTACAACCAGCTTATAGCTCCACCATCAGACAGGGCAACTGAGTCTCAGTGACAAACTGTTACACACACATGTAAATGCATATATTTAATGCAACACACAATGGAAATGAATAAAGGCGTGGGTCAGTTATTTTCCTCAGGAGGAAAAAGTGCTTTAGTATCTTTCTTTTTGCTCTCCGAGTATCCTATTTGATTTTGGTCAGCGCTACAGCTCTCCTCTCTGTGTTCTGAAACAAGGCTCGGATCAGATTCTTCACCTCCGAACTGGAGAACTCCAACGCCAGCGGACCTTTACCGTCAGCCCACCTGTGGAGAGGAACCACAGACACATTAAAGAAACATTAGTCTCTCGCTAACTGCAATCTTTAAAGTTGCACAGTTTAACTTTAAGGCTAGTGGGAACAAACGTAAATATAACTATAAAACAGAACAACTGGCATACCGGGACATTATTCATAAACCTTAGTTAATCTATATGGAGGACGGAAAAATAAATATGCCATTAAATGTACCAAGAATATTAATAAATACATAAATAAATACAATTTAAAAATGCATAAATAAATCTAAAATAAAAGAAATAAATGCAAAAATACATATATAAATATGCCATTAAATGAACCAAAAATATTAATAAATACATAAATAAATACATCCAATTTAATAATGCATAAATTAATATAAAAATAAGACCAAAATAAATAAAAAATAAATGCAAAAATACATAAATACATTTAAAAGTGAATTAAAAAAATAAATGACTAAATAAATTAATAAATATGCCATTAAATGAACCAAAAAATAATATTAATTAATACATACAATTTAATAATGAATAAATAAATATAAAATCAATAAAAAATAAATGCAAAAATAAATTTAAGTTTATTAAAAATACAAAAATAACTCAATAAATAACTATGCTCCTAAATGAACCAAGAATATTAATAAATACATAAATAAATACTAACAATTTAATAATGCATAAATACATAAAAGAATAAATAAATAAATACATAAATAAATGTAATAGTTAATAAAAATAAATAAATAAATGACTTGATAAATAAATAAATATGCCATTAAATTAACCCAAAATAATATTAAGAAATACATACAATTAATAATGACTTAATAAATATAAAAATAAATGCAAAAATACAAAAAGTTAATGAAATAAAATTAATACATAAATAAATAAAAGGGGAAATTAAATAGAAGAGTGGATAGATGGGGAAGTAATACAAAAATAAATAAATAAAGAAGCAAATTAAAACAGAAATATCAATTTGTCACATTTTATCAACTAATTAATGCCTACATTTATTTTTAATATTATTTGTGATTCATTTAATGGCATATTTATTTATTTATCGAGTAATTTATTTATTTATTTTTTAATCTGCCCTGTATCTGTATGTATATTTTAGGAAATGAGCAGAACAAGCCTGAACATAATCACTGATTAAAAATAAATACATTTTAAAAAACAGTAAATACCTCAGACTAGGCTTTTATTTACTTTATATTATAACCTATTGATGATACTTCATCATCGTGTTTCCTTCCTACCTGTCGACTATCTCCTGCAGGTTGGCCCGCAGCACCATGACCAGCTCCTTGAAGGTGCTCCACTTCCTCACGTAGAGAGGCACTTCCTCCTGATACTTCCTGTTCTTGTTTTCCTCGGCCAGAGGGATGAAGACCAGCGGACCTTCCTCGATGATGGTTTGGCACAGAGTGTGGAGGTGCTCTCCGTCCTCAGAGGAAATATCCTGTAGACGGTTAAAGTGAGGAATAACGTCCTTATTGATCATCACATACAGTAGATCATCACCATATCAAGATATAAAGGACAAACCTCCAGCATCATGATTTTGGCGATGACCTCCGTGATGGCCGTGTTGAGGAGGTTGCCCATGGCTTTGCAATAGTTACTGACTGGTAGCACATCCTGCCACACTGTGCCCAGCTGCTTCAACTGATGGATGACCTGCAATCGAGCAAACACACGATCACCGTACGAGTGAGAAGCAGCGCGTGAATAAAAAAATATCAACTGAGCTGCCTCCTGCAGGATTCTCTCATTAGACCAACAGATTTACTGATCATTTCCGAGGCCTCTCCTCTCACTCACCTGTCTTACTGCTTTGCTGGCTGCGATGTAGTTGTCTTCGTAATCCAGGTTGCTGAAGTTGTGAGCGGTGGAAAGTCTCTCCAGCAGCTCAGCTCTCTGGACGCTCATTTGAGCCAAGAAGCACTGAGCACCTGGAGGAAAACGACAAAGAGGGTGCTCAGCGTATCTCAAGGCAATCTGCAGATTACATGTTGAGATTTCGAATGTAGAAGTGGAAATTTTGGCCTGATGGTGAACACCAAAACACACAGCGAATCTGCCCCCAGCCCCTCATTTGCATAATAAGATATGTATTAGAAATGAGATATGAAATGTGTAAAGAAATGTATAAAAAAAAGAATACAGAAATAAATAAGTTTGTGGAAATAAATAAGGGGTGAAATACAAAGGGAAAAATGCATAAATAAGTAAACACATACATTTAAAAATAAATGTAAAAATAAATAAATGCATTTAAAAATGAATACAAATAAATACATAAATTAACAAAACACATACATTTAAAAATAAATAAAAAATAAGCGTAAAAAATAAATCAATTAAAAATAAATGTAAAAATAAATAAATACATTTAAAAATGAATAAAAATAAATACATAAATAAATAAAAGAGAAAATTAAAAATAAGAGTAAATAAATAAGGGAATTAATACAAAGATAAATAAATAAAGAAGCAAATTAATACAGAAATATCAATTTATTATAATTAATTAATGGCTACATTTATTTTTAATATTACTTTTGCTACATTTAATGACATTTTATTTATTTTTCTAGTCACTAATTTATCAGAGCATCCCTACTTTTTATAGTCAATTTTATTTGATTTAATCGATTAGTTGTTGAAGCCCTTCTGTGGATCATGAACGTCCCAGATCAGGAGTAGTTTTTTGGGATGAATTTATGTACCAAATTTCACGGCAATGTGGCCAAACAGTTGTAGATCTATTTGTTTACCAAGTTTCCTGAATACGGGCACCATGTCAACGAACGTCGCCACGCCCACGCTGAGCGGCTGCGGCAGGTGAGCTCTGACGTGGTGGCCCAGGGTGAGCAGGTGGTGAGCCAGGTACATGCAGTTGTTGTGCTGAATGGCAGCCAGGTGAGGGAACTTGAGCAGGTTCTCCCTGGATGACGGAGGAGCAGAGAAACAACCAGTTACACCTTCATCGGGTGAAGTGTGTTGGTTTTGATCTGCTCTGTGTTAATACGATGGAAAACGTCCTTACTTGTGGTATGTTGGGACGACGTCGTAGAACAGCTGGAAGATGTTTCTCACAGTGAAGAAGAGCTGTAATGCACTGAAGAGAACAACAACAGGAAGATTGATTATATTTTACAAGTCAAACTCCACCCCCGAAAGTTCCCTGTACTTTCAGAAAGTACTACCCCCCGACCCGGGCCTTTTTTGGGGGTAAAATGGCCCTGAAACTTAATTTAGACCCTGGTTGGTCCCTGCGGTCGAACCGCAATGAGTTCCTCAAAAGGTTCCTAGTTCTAGGGAAAAGTTCCTGCGGTGGAAACGGGGCTTTACAGACGACAGTCATATCTCCGAGCAGCACTGTAACCTACCATTGTGTGGAGCTTCCGACGGCTTCACACAGCGTGTTGAGTGCCAGCTCCATCAGCTGCTGCACCGACTCGCTGATGCGACACGCCGGCAGACACAGACTCCACGCGGACAGCTGCTTCGCGTTCTCCATCGTCATCTCGTCCTTCGTGGTCTCGTGCTTCACCTTCAGCTCTGAAGCCGGAGGCGGCAGCTTGGGAAGACGCAGCTTGTAGTCGGGTGTGATCTAACGGAGGAAGATTGGAAGTAAGATTAATGTTTTCCATTTCATGCTACAGCAACGGAATCAATCAACCAGTCTCCAGTTTATTCATCCAGACTCTCAACCCTAGCTCACACATACTTTGACGGTGTTGTGCATCTTGGAGGTCATGAGTTTGCGCGCTGCCACGATGACATCTTTGCACTTCTTGCTGGCGAAGTGACAGTTGACGTCTCTGGCGTATTTGAGCAGCTCTGTGGAGTCGCCGTGCAGAAACTCCATCTCCTTCAGGGACTTCTCAAACTCCTCCGTTTCCTTGATCACCTTCAACGCGTACAACAAAACACATATTCAGTAAACATGTACGTCTGTATGTGTTACAACATCTATATATTATATATGATACTGTTTGGTCCGTACAGTGTTGTATTTCTCCAGCTGGCTGCTGTTGGTGGGGATGGAGTAGAGCAGACACTCGTGGATGATGCACTGGGAAATTTCCTCCCAAATCAGCTCCCCAAAGATAGCAGAAAGCTTTTTATCGCTGATGGACACATCTGAAAAATAATAATAACAAGTAAAACACGGTTCCATTGAGCATGATATATCATTTCTATACGATGGGCCCTGCTGTACTACTGTACCTAGCAGGTGAGAGTGCAGCGTCCTGAGCACCAGGAGCAGTTTGCTGAAGACTTGTGAAGGAGTGGATCTCTCCTCGTGGCTCTCCTCCAAACTCTGTAAGGCCAGGACGGTTCCCTCGCCCGGCTGCTCCGTCACCCTCACCGACAGCGACGGGTACATCACCAACGGCTTCAACATGTGCTTCAACAGCACCTGACCTGAACGACAACAACAGAAACAGAAACTCTGACCCTGGATACGTTGTGCTTCAGAGCTAGATCGATAGATTAACCAGCCCTTTAACAAAATAATGGGCACACTTTAACTGAAATCTGGAAGGTATGAAAACACAATTTGAATAGATTGTGACAGTACAGTCTGCATATTTCACGTTGGTCTTACTGAAGAGTTTGATCTTGTGCTGAAGGTCTCCCTGGATGGCCAGAGCTTGCAGGACGCAGCGCAGCAGAGCAGGAGGTTTCTCTTCACCGTCCTTACTGCACGCGTGGCTCAGCTTCAGCTCCACTTTCAGGAAGGACTTCAGACCTGCAGGCTCTGGTGGTGCACATCCAACAGTCACTACTACTAACGCCTCGCACTCAGATAGGTTTGCTGTCATGTTTTTTAATTATACAAAACTAGATATGCTAACAAGTAAAAGACCAGCTTATAAAACGCATCCATTTTTTAAATGAATACAGTCATTGGATGAAAGGTGAGAGCCAGTGTGTGCTGGTTTGCAGTCTTCACAGTCCTCTAGCAAAAAGTTCAAACTCAGCAAAGTACAGAAAAGAGCATACTTCACATATTTGTATTAGCACCACATCTGACACACACATATTGAAAAAAGTGTTCCGACTTACCCTTTGAGGGCGGTAATCTCCAGATGACGAGGCGCTTCCATTCATCTCCCAGGTGGTAAATTAAGTTTTCTCTCTGCACCGTCAACTCGGAGCTGAGAGCGCTGAGCAGCGGCAGCTGGGAAATCTTCCAGCCCTTCAGTGAATACACGCTGGCCCTCGCCTGGGTAAAAAAAACAGCCAAATCAGCATCAATCAGTGTATTAACATGCACTTTAAAAAATGGGTTATTGTCATGTATTTATATAGCCCAATATCACAAATTTGCCTCAAGGGGCTTTACAATCATTACAGCATACGACACCCTTTGTCCTAAGAGCTTCTACCAGTATTTACATTTGGCTTTCTTGGACTCATGATTAATTATATAACAGATAAAAGCCACGGTGAAAACGTGTATGTACGTGCAATTTACCGCACATACAGAAGGATCTGAAATCAGCTCGGTCAGTGTGTCAGTTTTCCATGAATTGCCCAGTCCTAGTTCACAGTGGAGGTAAGGTTGTGTGGACATGATGGTAAGCAGCTCTTACCCTCTCCAGCTGGTTGGCTGCATCAACATACTTCTTGTCCAGCAAAGCTCTGTTGGAGTCCTCCATAGCACCGTGAAACTGAGTCACACAGAAACATTCAAACATTTAAATTATGGATGCTCAAAATACCTCTTTTTGCTCTGCCAATGAAAATCTGAGAGCTTATTTAATGTATGGCTAACACAAAAGTTCTACCAGGACAATGCATTATAATAACTGTTATTATGAGCTCATTAGAGACAGTAATTAAGAGCCATAAACTCCCTGACACTATTCATTCGTGACAACATATTACATTATATTTGACATTTAAATTGTGTATGTTGTACCTCTTTTAGGTGTCCAAGCATTGTTATGACGATGGTATTTTTCTCCAGCTTCTGCTTCAGCTCTGCATATTCAGCCACCGCCACGTGGATATTCTGCTGCACCTGTGTCAAACATACATAACACCAAACGGTTATAAACTGTGAATCCGCTTTGAGTAGAACTGAACCCAGGCTGTCTCTGTTCTGCTCTTTCAGGCGACCTGGCTCAAGTATTGCTTTAATTTCAGCCACACCTCTGTCTCGATGCAGTTTGTAAGGACATCCATTTCTTTGGAGACTTCGTCAACCTGCACCATTAGCTCCTCAGATCCTTCAAGACTCGGGAGGAAGTCACTGTACCGCTTGTTCATCATGTCGCATATTTCTTCCTGTGAAATAAAACATGAAGAAAACATAATTTAAAAAAAAAAAAAAATTGTATTGAGATAGACCTTCTGCTTTAAGCCCAGAGCATGACTGTTTGCAATTTGAGTACAACCATTAATGTAAGTATATCATAACTCCGATCTGTATACATGATCGCTTTACAAAGGCCCGGATACTCATGTACAGTTCAATATAGGGTTGTAACCGTTTCAAGGTATACGGTGGTATTAAAGTTGACGGTTATCATACCGTGTACATTTGCTTATCCAAGTTTCATTTAGTAGTTAATTACATGCTATAGTGCCGATAACATGTAAACTAACATGCTTTAGTTACATAACATATTATATTTACATGCTATTTTTTATCAGGTTTATAATTCTGTTTTGGCTCATTAACTGATATTACTACTACTACGACTACATCCCTAGTACAATACAATCGTTACACTCTCTTTGTCGTGAATTAATGCGTGCTTTGCTTTCATGTAACAAATGATGACTGACTCAGTCTATTGAACAACAGCGTTTACACAGGAAAACGCAACAGCATCAACATGAAGACAATATATAACTATAGCAACAATGAATCACAGCTAAATGAAGTGCATTCAATCAAAGATATTCCATTTACAATAATATAATACAGAAAAGCAACAGAACATTGCATTTAGGGTAATAGACGGGTTTCTGTGCATCATCATCACAGAGATGCGCACGCAACTAGGGGGCAGAAAGCAGCACTCCTCACAGTTTATCTAGCAGAGCCAAGCTACAACACAGGGATGACAAGGAGCTGTTGTGAAATAAACTGCACCAACCGTAGAAAAGATGGATGGAAAACGTTTGCTATTTTGAGGGGATCACATGTCTTTGCTAAAAACAGAAGGAGATTATGGATCCAGGTCATTAAAAGGGCAGATTGGGAGAGAAGCTGGAGCTCATTTTGAACTATTTATTAATGATTATTTTAATTATGGATTAATCTGCTGATTATTTTGGTTTGTAAAAAATAATGAAAATAGTGAAAAATGCTGTAAAAATTACCCAGATCCCAAAGTGACACCTTCACAATGTTTGTTTTGTCCAAACAATAGTATAAAAACATATAAAAATAATTAAAATAGCAGCAAATCTTCACATGTTGTGAAGCTGGAATCCATGACATGTTTTTACATGATGATTATGAAAATAGTTTTATAAGCACTTCATGTCTCTCTCTAGTACTCATCCGCACCCATCATATGTGTCTGTACAAATATGTCTGTCATGTCCTGTTGTTTTTATATTGTTTTAATTGATTCTTGTAAGGTGTCCTTGGGTGTCCAGAAAGGCGCCACTAAATAAAATGTATTATTATTATTATTATTATTATTATTATGTGTTTTTGTATGCACAAATCTTAATTTAAAGTACTATATTTCCCTCTGAGATGTGGTGGAGTAGAAGTAGAAAGTGTCATGAAAAGAAAAGACTCAAGTAAAGTGCCTCAAATTTGTACTTCAGTAACATTACAGTAACTTAGCTACATGATGACATCCAATATAACGACCTACTGTATATAAATTATATAAATAATTAAAATAATACAAAGGAAAAGCAGCATTTGTGATGTTGGAACCATGAAATGTTTTTACATGATGATTATGAAAATAGCTTTATAAGCACTTCATATGTTTTTGTATGCATAAAAATCTTAATTTGTAAAGTAACTAAAGCTGTCAGATAAATATAGTGCAGTAAAAAGTACAATATTCCCTCTGAGATGTGGAGTAGAAGTAGAAAGTGGCATGAAAAGAAAAGACTCAAGTAAAGTGCCTCAAATTTGTACTTCAGTAACATTACAGTAACTTAGCTACATGATGACATCCAATATACAGACATACTGTATACTAATATACAGTTATGTTCTCAAGGATTCACATAACTGGATATAATAAAGCCACGTAGTCAGATGTCACCACTGAGTCTGACACAAACATGCTAACAGACATGCTAACAGACATGCTAACAGACATGTACTGAATTAAACCAGATAGCTAGCTAGTGTTAGCTGAAGGTGTAGCTAATGTTGATCTGCAGGTGTTTCAAGGAGCACTGTGTAAATCTAACTAACGCTGTTATTGTTTGTTAAAAGATCAGAGACACGTGTTAGATGTTAGCTTGTTAGCTTAGCTGCTAACTGCTAGTTCAAACTTCACTGTTAGCTTGACCTAGCTAATGCTAATGCTAAGCTAAGCTGCTGGTTTACCTTCGTGTCTTCCACCTTTCGGGACATTTTGCTGATTTTAGAGGACAGATCTTCTTTCTCCAGTTTACCACAGCTGGCGAGCACTTCGGTCACAAACGAGGACATGTTGTTAATGTTGTTATTCTACACTGTTAATAGTTATAATGTTTATAAAAGAGGGACAGAAGAGAAGAAGCAACAACAACAACAACAACAACAACTCAGAGACCCGCCAGCTGCTCTGATTGGTCCAGAGAGGCTTCTTCTTCTTCTTTGGTGTTTATTCGGCGGTTGGCAAACCAGCTTAAAGGAGCATTACCTCCACCTACTGGACTACTGGAGCAGGAGCAGGAGATTGGCAGGAAAAAAATAAAATAAATAAAATAAATAAAATAAATAAAATAAATAAAATAAATAAAATAAATAAAATAAATAAAATAAATAAAATAAATAAAATAAATAAAATAAATAAAATAAATAAAATAAATAAAATAAATAAAATAAATAAAATAAATAAAATAAATAAAATAAATAAATAAAATATGAGGCTCCTGACCGTGTATTAAATGAATGAAGTGTAAAATACCTCTCCAATCTTCTGCACATTTCCGACAGCAATCGCCGTTTAAGATCCAGTGACTTCATTAGGCTCATCATTCCAAAAGTCCGTACTGTGTTTGGTCATAACTCCTTTCATTTTGCCGCTGCAAATGACTGGAACTCACTACAAAACACGCTCAAACTAACAGCTCTCACCTCTCTCAACATGTTCAAACAACAGTCATAGTTGACTGCTGTACTTGCTGACCAGCCCTCACTTCTCTCTCTCTCTTCCATTTTTACAAAGAACATCCAGTAATCCGCCTTTTTTTGTACATAGTGTTTATTAATTTACCTATGCTGTTTTTAGCCATTTTCTCATGTGTTTGTCATACTGTATTGTATCTGTGCTGTTTGTGTCACTTGTGTGGACTGTGCTACTGCCTCTTGGCCAGGTCATCATTGTAAACGAGAATTGGTTCTCAATTGATTTTACCTGGTTAAATAAAGGTCAAATAAAAAAAATAAAAAAAATAGTCAATATGTCTTGTTTGTTCCTTGTTACTGATAGAGAGTTCAATCATCCAATCCACCAAACAAAAGTGAAAATCACTAATTCTTTCACATTTTACTAATATGTTTAGGACATTTTTCACATATTTTTCACTAATATTGTTTAACATATTTTACTAATAATTTTCGGATATTTTTCACATATTTTCTGGTCATTTTTTCACTCATTTTTTTTTTCAATTCTCTTTACAATAAATAATAATCTATTTTATTCGTGTTAAGTTACTGCTGTCCAGTAGGTGGCGGTAACTCTCGTAAAAAACTGGTTTGCGAATCGCCAAAAAAATCCAGACACGAAGAAGAAGAGCTACTCTCATCTCCATGGCAACGGCAACAACACGCTGTATGCTAACTCCAGAAGCGTGCTTAGCTCAGCTCAGCTAAACATCAAACCAGCAAACCAGCAGCGTTTCTTTAATGTTTACTGGCTGAATATTAACTTAATGACGGACAGCTGGAACACAGATACCGGAGAAGCTGTGTATCGGTCCCGGGATGCCGTTAAAAACCTCAGAATACGGTGAGTAACGTTAGATAATTAGCTTAGCTACAGAACCTCAGGTGTGTTAGCTCATCTTTCATCACGTCATTTCAACACGGTATCTGTTTGTTTCCTCCACCCTAGGGTGCGGATAGAGAGGGTGACCACCACAGTAGCCCTCTCCAAGCACCTCGAGGAGCAGGTTCTGCCCCAGCAAGACAGAGGAGCCATTGAACTGGAAACCCTCTCCCCACAAGGCCAGCCAGGTACAGATGTGTTCTCTATGTTTCCCTGCTTGACTCTCAAACTCCTCAGGACTTGTAGGTTTAATTGTCAGCTGAGATATTGCTGGCATCTAACAGGAATGTAACAGATGTTGTGTAGAACTTGTGTTTTGTTTTAGGGTGGATGTTTCTCTCAAATCACATTTTAATAACTTGACATTTCTGTTACTCTGTTGTCTCCAGGTGATAATGAGGAGGAGCTGGAGGTGGGCTGGCAGGAGAAACTCTTCAGTCAGGTAGTTTGAGTGTTATTTATTATTCTCAACAAATTATAATGACCTTAAAGGTCAAGAGTTAAAGCTATTATTACTTTACCCCTCCTCCTCACCATCCTGCCTCTGTGTCTGTGGTCCCAGTATGAGATGGAGCTGTTCCAGAACGAGGCAGCATGTCAGACCCCTCTGGACCGTCAGTACCACACTGATGTCAAGGCCCTGAACAAAGCCAAGGGCCGACGTAATCACAGGATCTTCACGTACACTGATCATGACCGCTACACCAGCTGTCTTCCACTCCAACAACTGGTAGCTTACACTGCATATTATGTCAACACCATCATCCAATAATTCACGTTACAGCCTATCGGACAGTATTCACCATTTTTCGGACATTATTCACTATTTTTTCACGTATTTTACTGAAAATTCTTGGATATTTTTTTATATATTTCACTAATATTTTTCACATATTTTACTGATATATTTTGGACATTTTCCATATATTTTTCACTAATATTTTCACATATTTTATTCGTAATTTTCGAATTTTTTTCACATATTTTATGGACATTTTTCACTAATTCTTTCATGTTTTACGAATATGTTTTGGATATTTTTCAGAATTTTTTTCAATAATGTTTTCACATATTTTACTAATATTTTTTTAATATTTTTCAGACATTTTTCGTATTTTTCAGATATATTTCAGTAATATATTTCACAAATTTTACTATTCATTTTCTGATATTTTTCACATATTTTCTGGACTTTTTTGCACAAATTCTTTCACGTTTACTAATATGTTTTGGATATTCTTCAGAAGTTTTTCAGTAATGTTTTCACATATTTTTCTAAAAGTTTTTAAATATTTTTTCAGTAATTGTTCACTTATATTTTACTAATATTTTTGGGATATTTTTCAGGCATTTTTCATAAATCTTTCACTAATTCTTTCAGTAATCTTTCACATATTTTACAAATATTTTTCGGACATTTTTCACATACATTTTCAGATAAAAGTGAAGCCTGATTAATAACACAGTCTGTTGTTCTTTAATCCTGAATGCAGCACTCCACTGACTTATTGAACACAACCAAATCCAGCCCCACATTCCTGGCTGAAAGGATGGCCAGCGTGAGACATCGACGGCAGGACAGACGCACCATGTGAGTGAAGCACCAGCTCTAGCACTAGCATCAAGCTTTCATCCAAATGATGCTTATTAATCCTCAAAGACAGTTCTGGTAGTGTTCAATGTTTGTTACAGTCAAGTGATTGAGATGCTCTGGCGTATTTTGCAGGGATAGTAGTATTCCGAAGACAAAGATCGTCAACTGGGAGCCCACAGAGGAGTTTGTGAAATGCAGTCATGTGGTGTATAATGCCATGCAGACCTTGCACATCATGGGAGACCTGGCACCCCCTGGAAGGTAAGACCACATTTCCATTCAGTTACGTCTCTATTGTCCCACATGAGGAGTGAAGGAACAGATTTCATTGACAGCATAAATTAAAATCTACTGTCTGTGGATGTTGTGTGGTTCAGTTGTGATTTTCTCTCTCTGTGTGTGTTTGCTTTCTCAGGCTGGGCCAGAAAGAGAATGAATATTTGCTGGTAACCATAAAATCAGACGGCAGTGGAACCGTCGTCGTAAAACCTGACTTCAACAAAGGCAAAGAGCCGTACAGGCAAGTTCACAACATGACGGCAGGCTGTTTGTGGCTCCAGTATTACAAGAAAACCTGATGAATCCATTGGTACCAACCATGTCATACTAGTTTGTAGTGAAGGAGGTTAAATAACGCTCCAAACTTACACTACATTTTGGTGAGGAAAAACTCTCATGAACATTTTCAAAGGGGTCCCTTGACCTCTGACCTCCAGATATGTGAATGTTAGTCGTGTGAGTGTTAGTCGACTAAGAATTTCTTTGGTTGAGGACGACCCTAATTTCTACAGCAGTTTTAGGATGGGGACATTAAAAACAACTGTATGACCTGCAAGGAAATGTATACTGTAAGTCCCACTCGTTTCAGACTGAAACGTCTCAACAAATACTGGACGGATTGTGATGAAACTTAGAAGACAAAACTATGTTTATCAGAAGGATAACGGGATGTTGGTGTGCATGTTGTCGTTGTTGCAGGATTGTAACAGCGGGGGAGAAGAAAGAAGTGTGGCGTCTCACTGTGGAGAACGTGTGCACGGCCATGCAGCCAGAGGAGAAGGAGAGGGAGCAGAACATGTACAAAGACGTGAGTTCATCTCCATCACGTTTCCTCCAGCAGGACTAGAGCTCAACTGAAGAGCTTTTAATGTTGGTGTTCATATTACTGATTATGGAGTCAAACAACATGTCTCATGATATGGACACATCATCTTCTTTCTGTCTCCAGCTGTACGTACGGCACAAAGAGTACCTCAACAGCCTCGTTGGACAGGACTTTGAAATGGTGGGTCATTTAACAAATTATCATTATCTCCATCAGGCGTCTGTCCACAGCTATTCTCTCAGACCACTGGACCCATCAGCCTGATTTATTTTGTGCTCATTTATGACTGAGATTATTGATCAGATATTAACATTAGACCTAAAACAAAATGTTAAACTAACTAACCAACAGTATTTATGGTGGCCTGTTGCACTTACTCTATATGTCTCTCTCTTAGCCTCCTTTGGGTATTCTGCGTTACCTGATGAACGGAGAGATAGGTGAGTAGGAGAGCTGTGGTCATCACTATTGTACATATTAATAAAATGCCTATATTTAGCATTTAAATCTCCTCCTTCTTCTTCTTCTTCTTCTTTTTGTCTTACCCAGTCTCAGCCAAAGGCTTCGAATATGATAACTTATACATCCACTTCTTCATGGAGCTGCCCAACAGTAAGTCACATACAGTATATGACACTATTTAGGTATATTTAGACTACAGTAGGGCTGTCAATCCATTAAAATATTTAATTGCGATTGATCGCAAATTAATCGCACATTTATTAATCTGGTCAAAATGTACCTTAAAGGGAGATTTGTCAAGTATTTTATACTGTTTGTTTCAGATTGGTCCAGCCTGCCGTTTCAGCCTCTCTCAGGGGTTACGCAGACCTGCCGGGCCAAAACATCGGGGAAGGTGTGTATTCTGTCCAAGAGGCCGGTGAACAGCTTCACAACGTGGCTGCTGACATTTATTAAAACCCTCAATATTCTCTCTGCCAACAGGAAAACATGGCTTTCTTCAGTTACCCCTTCAGCTTCGAGGCTTTCTACATGAGTGAAAAAGAGAGCGAGGGTCGGTATCATCCATGGGATATGTTGTGTTTCATGCATTAGTTAGAAGTGAGTGATTGTGTTGATGTTAATGATATGGTATAGTACTGCATTTAAGAGGTTAATTTCTTCCTTATTTCAGAGTCCATTCTGCAGTGGCCAGTGATCTACTTCAAGGTTCTTTCTCTGGACTCCTGGCAGCGCTATCGAACTGAAGGCTATGGATATCTGCTGTTTCCTGCCATCCCTGGTACGCTGCGTACGCTGCAAAGTTGTTGTTGTTGATTTAATTAGTCCATTTCTTTTAAAGAAAATATCAGGAAATAGAGAAACCCGAAATAAAAAGCAACAATTCCTGATATTTTAGAAGCTGGAACCAACAAATGTCTGGCATTTTTGCTTGAAAAATGACTGAAATTATTAATTGATTGTCAAAATATTTTCTGTTGTTTCAGCTCTAATAACAAAAACGCGTTTCATTTTAACTTTTAAAGGAAAGTGTAAAGGTATCTGTTGCGGTTAGAAATGTAGATGCTGAACTAATCACAAATTCTCCCACAAAACAAACCATTTACATGTTTTGTGAATTAATATCTCATCAAGTCCTTGACCTTATTTTCACACGTTTTATGTTTTGTGTTTGCCAGGTGAACACACAATAACATGCCACACATGGAGACCCCTTCAGACGGGGCCAGTTTCTGCACTGAGGCGCTTCTTTATCGGAGGTTCTCCGGAGCTTGAAGACCACAGCTACGTCCGAATACCAGGGACCTTCAAGGTACAGTAGGCTCTCGAGAGATGAAGAGTAAATATCATTTTAACTGTTTTGGTTTCAGATTGATGAAGACAGTTGGAGAACAATTAAAAACAAAATAGGATGTAGGCTCAACAGGATGCTTTTTCCTTGGCAACAATCATGTTTTTGGGCTGAACCCTGAATGTTTATTCTGGAACCTGCATTGTTTATGTTCATGTTCATGCTATGTTAATAATGAAACTGAAGAATGTTTTATTTTTATACTTCCGTATGTGGCTGCAGGGAGAGAGGCTCAGTCGCTTTGGCTTTTGCACTGAAACCACCGGAAGTGTCACCTTTAATCTGCACTGCATCCAGCAAGCCAGGTGAGAACACCATGAATCAGTCAGTACGGGTGTCGAGAGGATTATAAACCTTATTTGTGTACAATATTTCATTTATCACACTATTTAATGTGTTAATGTCCCTACAGGAGCTGTAGGGTGTGGTTTAGTGTAAACATGTTGTTCATGTTTCAGGGCCTTTGTTGATTCCACCATGTTGAAGAAGAGGAGGCAGAAAGTGTTTGACCAGTTGGGAGGATTCAGTCAGCAAGGAGCTGTTTGCACCATCCTGGGTAAAGACATTTTTAGTCTTGCTTTTAATTGGGCTTTGTTTATTTATCAGTCTAATTGCTTTTTGTATTTTACCTTTTTAGTCTGGCTTTTAATTGTTATTATTAAATTGATTGATTCACTCAGAATTAGTTATCCAGGATCTGGAGGTTTTAAAGATCAGTTTAAAGTTTGTTCAGCGCTAAAGCCCAAAATATTTAAGATGTAGATCTTTACACAATGAAGAGCAATATATATAAAGATTGCTGGGTTGCAACAACAGATCTATGGTCATGACTAAAAGGAGGCTTGCCTCGTGTCATCATGGCCAGTGGAGACAAAATATTCAACAAAAAACACGATGAATAGAAGTACTTTTGTTTTGGACCTACTTTGTGTGAAATGTATAATTTGCTTTTAATTATTTACTGTGTAGTTTTGCCATTTTCATTATTATTATTTTCTTTTGTCTCTGCCAGAGGCCTTCCAGAGGGCCAGGAAAAAGATGCAAGAGGCCCGAGAAAGTCTCCCCCAAAACCTCGTCAACACCGCCTCCCAACTCAAGGCCGAATCCACTGCATAGGTGTGCAGATGTCCCGACATTACCAGCAACATTTACTGTGTTTTGCTGAGAGGACTATGATGAACTGTCAGAGAGACGCTATTTATTCTTTGTAAAGAAAGCTAACATGTTGGAAGGGGTAATAACTGAGGTAAATATGTAGTAATGAATGAGGAGCAAAGCCAATATGCCTACTAAGTATGGTATCAGCATGCATTGTATTCTTTGTACAGTCACTGTTTGTCTCAGATTTGAGTAAATAGTCTCTTTTTCAGAGTTAAAGGTTTAACACTAAGACGTAACAGAAAATAAAATACTTTTTTAGATCTGGATTGTATATTTTCCTGTGGTTATTTCAAACATTAGAATCATATTTGCTGTAATATAAACTTTTTATATGAACTATAAACACTGTATTGTGTTTTTTTTGTCTTGTGATGATTAAAGCCACTTTCAGTCAAATTTCATACAAAATTATACTCACACTATACAATTTGTATATGCTAAGTACTAAGTACTTATTATAGTATTTCCATAGTATTTCCATTTCATGTTTATAATTTGTATATATATATATATATATATATATAATGTGTATAAAGTGAGCAATAGCCTCGGTTAGCAGACCAATCTACTGTTGCATAGACTGACACCTGAATACTTGTGTTTTATTAATACTTTTACTGAAGTGAACAGTCTGAGAACTTCTTCCACACATGCAGAAAATAGCTAAATGTCAGAGTCACTGTCTGTTTGACCCAGAGAGGGTCAAACAGACAGTTCACTGGGGTTATAAACACTCTTCTAGTTTCCATCCTGTCAGTCAGGAACATCACTGAGATCCCAATCAACTCTCCTCTCGTGCTGCGTTCAAAGCTGTGGGAAATTGAAGAACACTAACAAGTCACGCCAAAATTTCGTTGTATTCAAATGAAAAAAAATCAATTGTGTGGTGTCACAGCCATCACTGGTGACCTTGCTGCGTCTGGTGTGTCCAGAATACATATATAGTGCCTTCTTCACGTTATATTGCGACTTTTTTCTGGTAAAGTTATGACTTTATTCTCGTAATATTACGACTTTTTTTCTCGTAAAGTTATGACTTTATTCTTGTAATATTCTGACTTCAGATCTTTTTTTTCGGACATTTTTTTCAGACATTTTTCAGATCTTTTTTTTCAGACTTTTTATTCGGACATTTTTTTCAGACTTTTTTTCAGACATTTTTCAGATCTTTTTTTTAGATCTTTTTTCTAGATCTTTTTTCCGTACATTTTTTGGGACATTTTTTCATACTTTTTTTTCAGACTTTTTTTTCAGATTTTTTTCGACATTTGACAGATATTTATGGACATTTCTTTTAAACTTTTTTTTATACATTTGTCGGATGTTTTTCGAAAATTTTTCAGATGTTTTTTGACACATTTTTTTCAGACCTTTTTCGAAATTTGTTTTGAATTTTTTTCGGATATTTTTCTGACATTTTTTGGGAATTGTTTCGGAATTTCTTTTGACAATTTTCGGATATTTTCTGACATTTTTCAACCTTTGTTTTTGTACTTTTTTCAGACTTTTTTTGGACATTTGTTGGATATTTTTTTCGGGAGTCTCCGGACATTTTTCAGACTTTTTTTTGGACATTGGTTGAACATTTTTCAGATGTTTTTTGACACATTTTTTTCAGACAGTTTTCGAAATTTGTTTTTTGAAATTTTTCGGATATTTTCTGACATTTTTGTTGTACTTTTTTTAAATTTTTTTTTTTTTTTTACATTTTTCAGACCTTTGTCGGACATTTTTCCGACTCAAGAGGGAAGTCGTCTAGTTTCCGATGACCTATGAACGCACCAGCTCATCCTGATTCTCCATCTTCCTCCTCAGACCAACCGGGAAGAGACCAAACTGCTCCTCCTGCTCCTCTACCGGACCTTTAACCCGCCGACAGACACCCAGCCAGGTACCAGACACACTAACAACATCTCTACACCCTTACTGCTGCTCGTTGTGTGTGATCTGGTGGCTCGGCACAGACCTTAATAACACAGCTAGCATCGCTAGTCCGGAGCTAACGCTAGCTCCAATGGTTAACCTGTTAGCATGCAGCGAGCTAACGTTAGCCTGCTGCATGCTAACTGTCTAGTTTAGGTTTAATTAACAAAGAGATTAAATAAGATTAAAGTTAACGAAGCAGGTAATGTTAATGATTCTTTAAGATATAGCTAGCTGACGTTTAATTCACCTATTGAGGAACACAAGCTAACTAGCACCTGTCATTGACAGGATGCTAATGTACAAATGTACCAAAACACACTTTATACTTTCATTCTCTGTGTTTTATATGATGTTTATCTACCTGAACGGAATATAAACAACCTGATGTTGACATAAACTACATGATCAAAAGGATGTGGAAGAAGTGAAACTGGCAAAACTGTCATATCATCAATATACATATTGTATTTTTATTTTTTATTGTATATATCTTTTTTATATATATATATCTTTTTTAATATTTATATTGCACTCTCTTTTTTATTGTATTATCTTTTTTATATATATATCTTTTTTATATTTATATTGCACTCTTTTTTATTGTATTATCTTTTTTATATATATATATATATATCTTTTTAATATTTATATTGCACTCTTTTTTATTGTATTATCTTTTTTATATATATATCTTTTTTAATATTTATATTGCACTCTCTTTTTTATTGTATTATCTTTTTTATATATATATCTTTTTTATATTTATATTGCACTCTTTTTTATTGTATTATCTTTTTTATATATATATCTTTTTTAATATTTATATTGCACTCTCTTTTTTATTGTATTATCTTTTTTATATATACTGAAGTAAAAGTACAAAAGTATTAGCATCAAAATAGCAAACTGCATTACTACTGGGTTATAATTATTGATGCATTTAAGTATAAGCATCACCAATGTTGCTGCTGTAAAGTAAGTAAAACATACCTCTGAGATGGATTAGAAGTATAAAGAAGCATAAAATGTAAATACTCAGGTAAAGTTCAGGTACCTCAGACTTGTACTTAAGCACAGTGCTTTAGTAAATGTACTTAGTTAGTACTTAACATTTACAAAACATGTAGTGCAATTGGCTATAATCACAAGAGAAAAAATACACAAATAATGGCTATAGTTCATATAAAAAACGTTTATATTACAGCAAATATGATTCTAATGTTTGAAATAATCAAAGAAAATATTACAGTATGCAAACACTGGACACAACTGCAGCATAAATATCCCACAATGCAATGCAACGTTCATAACGGATGTTGACGGGCAGCTCTGTAACGTCACTAACGCTTCAATTTAACTGTAAGTATAAGATTTCACTTAGCTTAATAGGCGTAATGTATATTTAAATTAATTCAGACTTTGATTCTCACAAACCGTTAATTTTGAGGTTGGCACGGGTTACCGTGGTTACACGTCTCCAACCGGCAAGGAGGCTCTCAAGAAGTGAAGTATGTTGAACAACGGTACGGATTACTTGCTCCCACTTAGCTATGGGAACTGATATTGGGTGATAAGGTGTTGGATGGGGTGGAGGTCTGGGCTCTGTGCAGGTCAGTCAGGTTCTTCCACACCAAACTGGGAAAACCATTTCTTTATGGACCTTGGTTTGTGAACAAGGCTTTGTCATATTGAAACAGGAAAATTACTCTCTCCAAACTGTTGCCACAACGCTGGAAGCTCGCTCTTGTCTAAAATATGATTATATGTTGCTGTAGCATTAAGGTTTCCCTTGTTTGGAGCTAAGCCCAAACTATAAAAAACAGCCCGAGACCATTGTTCCATGTCCACCAAACTTTATGGTTGGCACTGTGTATCCAGGAAGGAAGGGAGCTCCTGGCATCTGCCAAACACATATTGGTTTGTCAGACTGCCAGATCGTGAAGCCTGATTCATCTCTGCAGATATTCCACAGTAGTATCGTGCTTTACTCCACTCCGGCGGACACTGTGCATCGTGATTTTAGGCTTGTGTGCTCCACCGTTGGAGATCCATGTCATGAAGCTGCCAATAAACAGAGCTGACAGTTGCTTCCTGAGGCAGTTTGTGTCGCAACCGGCTGGGGATTTAAAATGATTCGCTAGTATGAGCGGTCCAAAGCTTGTGTGGCCTACCGCTTCACAGGAAGAACTATTGTTGCACGCAGACATTTCCACTTCACAATAACGGCACTTACAGCTGACTGGGACAGAGCTAGCAGTGCAGAAATCTGACTTGTGGGAAAGATGGATATCCTGTGTCGGTGCCACGTTGAAAGTCACTGAGCTCTGCATTGCAGATGTTTGTTTGTGGAGGTTACACGGCTCTGTTTTATGTTACGTACCTGGTTGAGGCTGCAGAACCTACTAATTGTGTCCACATACTTTTAACCATATAGGGAATTGTCTGAGTGAGAAGCTTAAACGTCAATTCAGTTTTCATATAAGGAGCCTGCAACCTTGAGATCTATAGAATAATTTAAAAAAAGAGAGACGCCAGTAAATGCTGTGCAAATGCACAGTCATCTATATTTGAATATTAAAATACCAGTATTGTTGTCCACTTTCCGACTTCCAGTCTGAATCTGTATGTAATAATTGCAGATAAATGTATTTAAACTTTACTTACCTTAATTCCAACCAATACTATTGTCTTTACTTTTTCACTCCTACTTAATGTTATGATTAACTTCATTATTAATTTTATTATTATTTAATTATATTTATTAATTTAAATATTTATTTAATTTTATAAATTATTTAATTTTATTTATTTTTATTTTTATTTTTATTTTTATTTTTATTATTATTATTACAATTATTTTTTAATATATTTTTTTCTTTCTTTCGTGTGACACGAACACTCATTTGATATGATGACCTTTTGCCATGTCTGCAAAAAACAATAAAAAAGATTTGGACAGATGTTAATTAAAAAGTAATTTCAGCCAAATCTGATAACGTTGGAGGCAGCACAGATAAATGACGTAGAACTAGTGTGTGGTTTTATCATCATTACGCCACGTAGTCACACACCAGATCAGGGAGGAAGAGACTGTAAAAACAAATAAATTAGCTCATTGTATGTGACATTGGGGTTAAAGGGAATCATTGATGCAGATTTTGCTGATGTCATAATGTCGTGTATTTCTTCTGCACAGACTTAAAGGACCACAATCATGACGGACTCCAAATATTTCACGACAAACAAAAAAGGTGAGTAAGGAAGGAAGGAAGGAAGTGGTGCTGATCAGACAGATATCATCTCATTTCACAGCGTCTGACAGTATATTCAGACGGTGCTGCTGCTGCTGCCAACGCTCACTGTGTGATTTATTGATTTATCTGACAGGGGAGATCTTTGAACTGAAGGCGGAGCTGAACAATGAGAAGAAGGAGAAAAGAAAAGAGGCGGTAAAGAAGGTCATCGCTGCCATGACTGTTGGGAAGGATGTCAGGTATTTATTTAATTTATTTTCGGCCGTCCATGCACATCAAAATTTTTAACTACGCGGAAATGCAGAAAATTTGAGGAGCTTTGAGAATGTCTGTTTGCCATGCGGATAAATCTGCACGGACTATAAAAGATCCAAACGTTTCCTCGTCGGTGCGGCCGTCCTTGTGGAAAGTATAACTGAAGCTTAACAATGAATGAGATTTATTTATATTAAAATGATGAACAGAGATAAACCAACTAATATTGCAGAAATGGAAGCAATTAAGGCCTCAGGGTCTCCCAAAGCCCACATTAACTAGAAAGTAGAAACTCAATTGGTCTAGAGAATCTAACAGGAAGTCGATACTGAGCTCCCTAACTGACCACAAAACAGGAGAAAAAGGAGAAGCAAAATACATCAACAACATTTCGACAACAGCTCAGGAAGTGATACTAAAGTCAAGGTCCAATAACTTTCTAGGATTGCTGACGCTGCTTTCAAATGTAACTCGTCAAGCAAATGAGTCAACATGGTGGAAATGCAAGAAAAAACCCTTGTGCAAAAGCATCAAACGGTTCTTAAAAGTGAAGTGAACACAGATGGTGGTGGACGTAGGAATGTGAAGAATGTGGAGAAAACAGTTTGTGGAGCACTTGGAGTTCTGCCCAGTGTCACACCTTTACACAGCTGGACAACTAATCTGGAAACGTTTGTAAACCGATTAAAAATGAGGAAGGTTGAGATCCAGATAGTCTGAACACTTGTGAGAGAGTGTGTATATTGGCCTTTAGGCTGACTTGTTTACTGACTGAGTCCTCCTGCTTCGCTGTCAGTTCGTTGTTCCCAGATGTGGTGAACTGCATGCAGACGGACAACCTGGAGCTGAAGAAGTTGGTCTACCTCTACCTAATGAACTACGCCAAGAGCCAGCCGGACATGGCCATCATGGCCGTCAACAGCTTCGTCAAGGCAAGGCCCTAAATGAACTTGTTTTCTTCAACTGTGTATAATACTGCCAGGGCACTAATCTCATTAAAACCACAACTGCCTGTCTCGTCTCGGCCTCCAGGACTGCGAGGACCCCAACCCTCTGATCCGGGCTCTGGCCGTCCGCACCATGGGCTGCATCCGAGTGGACAAGATCACTGAGTACCTGTGTGAGCCGCTGAGGAAGTGCCTGAAGGACGAGGACCCGTACGTGAGGAAGACGGCGGCCGTCTGCGTGGCTAAACTTCATGACATCAACGCCCAGATGGTGGAGGACCAGGGCTTCCTGGACTCCCTGAGAGACCTCATCGCTGACTCGAATCCCATGGTAGGTGTTGGCTGTGAAGATGTTGATGGTATAATAGCCACAGAGTTATTCTCACAAAACTCCTCTGTCCGTTAGGTGGTGGCCAACGCGGTGGCTGCCCTGTCTGAGATCAGCGAGTCTCACCCCAACAGCAACCTGCTGGACCTGAACCCCCAGAACATCAACAAGCTGCTGACGGCCCTCAACGAGTGCACGGAGTGGGGACAGATCTTCATCCTGGACTGCCTGTCCAACTACAACCCCAAGGACGAGCGCGAGGCCCAAAGGTAGCGATCACTCCGACTAAAGTGTGGAATAAAGGCTTGTGCTGATGATATAAGAGACGATACTTGATACAGATTAATGTTACCCTCCATTCCCCTGACTGACTCTCACTTTTCCCTCCATCCTTCCCTCTCAAAGTATCTGCGAGCGCGTCACCCCCCGGCTGTCTCACGCCAACTCAGCCGTGGTGCTGTCGGCCGTCAAAGTGCTGATGAAGTTCTTGGAGCTGCTGCCCAAGGACTCGGACTACTACAACACCTTGCTGAAGAAGTTGTCCCCGCCGCTGGTCACCTTGCTCTCCGGAGAGCCCGAGGTCCAGTACGTGGCTCTGAGGAACATCAACCTCATCGTCCAGAAAAGGTGAGAGATAGTTGCACCTATATTTATGAGGGATTATAACACAAGGTCTTCCCACCGTCTAATGTGTAATGTGTTGCTTTGTGTGTGCAGGCCTGAGATCCTGAAGCAGGAGATCAAGGTGTTCTTCGTCAAGTACAACGACCCGATCTATGTGAAACTGGAGAAACTGGACATCATGATCCGCTTGGCCTCCCAGGCCAACATCGCCCAGGTACCTTATCATGAAACTACATGGGAACGGCGAGGGCCAGCTAACACCGTGGAGAGGTCCCACGAGGGAATCCTCCCACGCTGAGCGGCCATCCCCGACCTGCCGAGCTGAATATTGAATATTTTCAGTTCATTATGAAACTGTGGCGGCAGCAAAAAAGTTGTAGCTTGATGTATTTGAGTTAATTTGGCAACATTGCACGTCCTGCGATGTGATTATTGTGCATGTGCACATCGCAGTGTCGATGCTGAAAGGATGTAACGTGCAGCCCTGTTTTATAGCAACAAATATATGGAGTGAAATATAATGAATTCCAGGATGGTATTTTGTTTTTCAGGGCTCAAAAGAACAAATATGTGATTTAATCATTGTGCCTTTTGTATATCTACCACTAAGTATATTGAATTGAAGTGAATTAGACTAATAGATTCACTTTATGTCGTTAAAATCATGTCCATTGTTGAAATCAGTAAAATTGAATCCCATCTAAAATAGCTGTTAAATGTGTGTCGTGTACACATACATTATATTTCATGTCTGTCCTCTGTGACCTTCAGGTGCTGGCTGAACTGAAGGAATACGCCACGGAGGTGGATGTTGACTTTGTGCGCAAAGCTGTACGAGCCATCGGACGCTGTGCCATCAAAGTGGAGGTAAGAAATGCCGTCATCTACGCCGAAGTCTTCTCATGTGCATCGCAGAGCAAGAATCTTAATTTACTTCAGACTTGTCACCCGGGCATTGTGATAGTAGTAATATCATAATACAGGTGACAATAGCTCACACACTAATCAGAGACTAAAATAACAATAAATTAATAATTCAGTGAATGATTTTCGTGTCTCCTTGATGGCGATAGTTTTGCTCGTCTCATCCAATGTGTGTTTATTGATTCTACCTGATGTTCAAATGAAAATAAGTGAAATGAAAACAGTGTATGTTTGTTTAGAATAATAAACATTCACATATGTTGAGAGTAATGTTCAAGAAAAGTCATTATTGTGTTTGGAGACGCTCCGTTCATTCAAACACACACTATTGTGAAATACTGATGAGGTTTGTCAGGTCTCCTCTGTCCTGATTGAAGATGCCAGAGTCCTCCGTTATTGACATTAACTGGTCAGTTTGTGACATTTTCAATGCAGCATTTAAAGCATTTAGTCTTCATCTTAGTCTGTAGTTTGATTTAATTCTCCAACCTCTTCTAATCTGCATGCAGCAATACTTCAGGACACTGCAAACAAACTGAAGTGATCATGTCATGAGTCATCCTGACCTTTCCCCTCTAATTAATGATGACGTGATGCCTCTGTCCTGTTCCTCTGCAGCAATCAGCTGAGCGCTGTGTCAGCACCCTGCTGGACCTGATCCAGACCAAGGTCAACTACGTGGTTCAGGAGGCGATCGTGGTCATCAGGGACATCTTCCGCAAGTACCCCAACAAGTATGTTTCCCACTGAACCCCCTGAGAACTAACGAGTCTTTCACATAAACTTTACTTAGCTGACATTAGAGCTGCAACCATTTATTGATTACAACTATTAAATTAATCTGTAACTATTTTCCTGATGACCTCTACGTCCCCGCAGTAAAGTGTCATTGTGACCACTGATGAACTCGTGTTCTTCAGGTATGAGAGCATCATCGCCACACTGTGTGAGAACCTGGACTCTCTGGATGAGCCGGACGCTCGCGCTGCCATGATCTGGATCGTTGGCGAGTACGCTGAAAGGATCGACAACGCCGACGAGTTGCTGGAGAGCTTCCTGGAGGGCTTCCATGACGAGAGCACCCAGGTGGGTCTGTTCAGTTTAGCATTGTGCACTGAATATAATAGTAATATGTAATAGTAATCTAACAGTGTGTGCTTTGATTTCCAGGTCCAGCTCACTCTGCTGACTGCCATCGTCAAGCTGTTCCTCAAGAAGCCGTCAGAGACTCAGGAGCTGGTGCAGCAGGTCCTCAGTCTGGCCACTCAGGTGAGCGCCGTCTTGCAGGTTTACACCGGTTTGATGATTTATTTATTCACTGCTGGGTTTATTTAAAGCTTTCTGCAGCATATCAAAGTGTGTTTTGTTTATTAAAGTCCAACTGTAGTCCTGAAGATCCAATTCCTACCTTAAATAAATGGTCACGTGTATTGAACGCTCTGCTCCTCTGCAGGACTCTGACAACCCCGACCTGCGTGACCGCGGCTACATTTACTGGCGCCTGTTGTCCACCGACCCCGTGACCGCCAAGGAGGTGGTGTTGTCAGAGAAGCCCCTGATCTCAGAGGAGACGGACCTGATCGAGCCCACCCTGCTGGACGAGCTCATCTGCCACATCGGCTCGCTGGCGTCCGTCTACCACAAGCCGCCCAGCGCCTTCGTCGAGGGCAGCCACGGAATCCACCGGAAACACCTTCCTGTGCAGCACAGCAGGTCAGGACATTTCTGCTGTGTCATCAGCTTTCTCATTATTCATGAACACTCTCATGCAGATTTATTATGTAAGTAACGTGACACACAAGAGGGCATGTAAAGACCCAGACACACCAAGCCGACATCAGAGAACTTGCGGCGATGAAGGCCGACTGTTGCGTCGCCTCACGTTGCCTTAGGCCCTGTTCAGACCTTCTATTAACTGATCGGATCACTGAAGACGCATGATACTACCAGGTCTGAACAGGGCCTTTGTCTTGGCCGACATGTTGCACTTGTCAAACCTTTGACTTTGTGTCCCTTACCTGTACTACTGTTTTTCCTCCTGTGACAGCATCGATACAGGTGAGAGCCCGGTGAGCAGTGGGCCAGCCCCCGCCATGGAGCAGCAGCATGTGATCCCCAGCCAGGGTGACCTGCTGGGTGACCTGCTGAACCTGGACCTGGGCCCTCCGGTCAACGTGCCCCAGGTCTCCTCCATGCAGATGGGCGCGGTGGATCTTCTGGGAGGAGGCCTGGACAGTTTGGTGAGCTGGAACACACACATTCATTTAGCTGTAGAGTGGAACCACTGGCTAAACTTGGGCGATATATCACTATCATAATGAAATGTTTTAAAATCCTGAATTCATTTGGTACATTAACATGTTTGTTGAGCTACATTAAGTCTTATTGTTCCTCTGTTGATGGTCACTTTTCCACTTCTTCAAGCCGCTGGAATAACCGGACTCTGTGATAATCTCCCTGCAGATATTGAAGTGTTATTTTAATGTCTAACATACCGTTCAGAGCTGCTGTTTTCCCAGAAAGTGAGGGCTCCTCTTGATGGGTTTCGGTTTGCTAAGAGAGTCTCTGTCTCTGTCTCTGTGTTTGGTCTGTCTGATGTTTGGATGCTGTCTTTGGGGGCCTCTCTCTTCTCTCCTGTAGCTGGGGGGAGACCTGGGCGGAGGTGTTGGTGGAAGTCCAGCAGTAAGTCAAGCCCTTCTGCCTGTCTGCATGCTGCATGCTCGCTCAATTTAACCCCGCCACTCTCTCTCTCTCTCTCAAACAAAACCTCTTTCAGGGTTTTTAAACCTGGCTTCTCTGTCTCTAACACTCACATAGTTTCAGTTAAAAGGATGTTTTGCATGTTTTAGCCCATTTTCTGTCCTGGAAAAAACATCCCACAATTTACATTTGCTCTCATTCTGGTTGGGTAAGGGTGTAAACATTTTGAAACTGGTTTGATATTAAGCCAAACACCAGACCGGACCGATACCGAATTTTAACACTAGCGTAGCGTTGCGCAACTTCATGTCAGCTTTTATTGTTCTGAAGAGTTTGTAGATATAATCCTCAAAAATGTAAAACCCCGTCGTGTGATTCGGAGAGTGGTTATCATCATTATCATTATAGCTTTGTAATGAATGGGCTAAAACACACAGAACCACAGGTAGGCTTCTTTAAATTCACCTCACATTCTGAGCTTGTTCACTCTCTGTCTAAAAGGGCTGCCGCTAATCGCTTGCTGTAGTTGAAATTATTGTTTCTTCATTTGGCATGATTTAAGTTTGTCTGTGTGCTTCTCTTTGTAGGATTATAGCAAATTGAAGTTGCCAGTGATGCTTACTAAAGGTTTGGTTACTGAGATAGTGTATGTGTTTTTGTTGTGATTGCTTTAGGTGGGACAGAACTTCATCCCCTCATCTGTCCCCAGTACTTTTGCTCCGTCACCGACGCCGGCTCCTCAGGCCGTGAGCAGCGGCCTCAACGACTTGTTTGAGCTTTCCACGGGCATGGCCATCACCACTGGAGGCCACATAGCCGCGAAAACAGTGAGTTCACACACTTGAATAATGCACATTCAGTCAGACGCGATGCTCTTTTTTACGGTTCGGTTTTGCATCCCTATTTTAATTTTCTTTCCCAGGTGTGGCTGCCTGCAGTGAAAGCTAAGGGACTGGAGATCTCTGGAACCTTCTCTCGCCGCCAGGGCCACATGTACATGGACATGACCTTCACCAACAAGGCCCTGCAACACATGACCGACTTCGCTGTCCAGTTCAACAAGAACAGGTCAGTGAGATGATGCACAGGGAAAGTACAATAGAATCATCAACACCTCTCTGAAACAGTAGAGCTGCTGTATTACGGCGTGTCCACACAGGGGACGTCAGGAGCGCGTGGCGACTGCGGAACTTGTTGTTTTTTTGTTTTGGCGTCCATGTTCATAGGTTAGAGCAGCCACACTGCCTGCGTGAGACGCACGGCTCGGCTTCGTGTCAGCTGCGTCTCTTCTAGAGATTGGGCGCTTTTCCGCTCTGAATTCTTTTCAGCTCAAGGCATTCAGGGCGTTCCTGTAAAAAAGTGCACAGGGCGGATAAATGCGAGGCGCTCAGCAATGCAAAGGCAGCGTGCAGAACGCTTCAATCTCATTGGAAACAACTTAAAAAAGCCGCCCCGTTTTAGGCTGCTTTAACTTTAGCTAAGTGTACCTCATTAATTGGTGACTGGGTGTCTATGTTATAACTGAATACAGGTACAATGGTTTGATTTTTGTTTGTTTCCTTCACATAGTTTTGGGATGATCCCAACCAGTCCTCTGCCCATTCACACTCCGCTGATGCCCAGTCAGACTATCGAGGTCTCTCTGCCCATCAACACCATCGGACCAGTCATGAAGATGGACCCACTCAATAATCTGCAGGTACAGAAGCACTCACACTCATCAGACATTTGAGCAGCAGTGCAACATGTCTTAAAGGGGAACTTCAGTATTTTTCAACCTGGACCCTATTTCACCATGTTTTTGTGTCTAAGTGACTAATAGCGACAACATTATCTGAACTTGGTCCAGTATTGAGGGAGAGCGCTGTAGACGGCAGCTGCTCACGGGCTGCAATATAATGCTGACGGGGCAAGCTGGCGACGTCATTTACGTCCACTAAAAGTGCTTGTTTTCCATGACAGGCTCTGATTGTTATTATAAGTGTCTGACATTAGGATGGAAAGAGTCTCGCTGAAATCTGGCGAGGTGACGTGAAGACAACGGTGGAGTTTGTTGTGTTGGAGGAAAGAAAGCGTAGCTTAGCTTAGCTTTTTTCGGAGCATGTTATGTCATTTCTGTTATAATATGACGATAATTTAAACCTCGGCACATCCCAGCCGTACAGAACAAGCATGACGAGTAGTTTTCTTTATCAGGGAGGTGACGGTTTAACTTCTTGTTACACCAAAGATATCTAACGTCAAACCTCTTTTCTCTGCTTGTGCCCAGGTGGCTGTGAAGAACAGCATCGACGTCTTCTACTTCAGCGTGCTCATCCCTCTCAACATATTCTTTGTTGAGGATGGAAAAATGGGTAAGACTGTTACTCACAAGTTTATAAAACATCATCACGTCTTTCTTTCTCACACCACAAACAATATCTATCAACAACTATTGAAGCAGCGATCAAATATAGCTCTCACGTTGGATGTGAAATGTTTTCTAAAATATACTTACTATATATTTCTTCATGGTTTCAGGAGCTGTATTAACGTTGTATCATTAACGTTGAATTCACAGCACTGAAATATTGAAAACCATCTGTCTGAATTGATGTGAATTCTCCTCTATGACATTTTAAACAATTTCAAGTTGTTTAATTTAAAGAAAATGTAATTCTTCTATGTATATATTTGAAATTCACAAATTTAAGAGATAAATTCAAGTGTCTGTATTCAAAGAACTATATTTAAATTGCTCAAATTCAACAAGCTCAAGTCTAAACATTCAATTCAAGTGTAAAAATGAGGTTGCTGAAGATGGCTCGGTCAAATTCAGACACTGAAGTTCAAGATATTGAACTGAAACATCTGGTTATACAAGATTAAATAAGTCTGAATAGAATAGATTTTAACACAAGAACTCTGTAAAAGGTGTCTTAAATATGCGTTCGATGGCTACATGCATGATATGCTAAAAAAACTGCCCATCATTTACCTCCGTATGTATCAACCATCCAATAATATGTTGTGTTTCTCAGCGTAGAAGTCAGCTCACAGCTTCCACATCATTAATGTTGACATACAGTATATGTATGTTTTCTATTCCCTCTTCAGAGCGACAGGTGTTCCTGGCTACCTGGAAAGACATCCCCAATGAGAACGAGCTGCAGTACCAGATCAAGGAGTGCCACCTAAATGCAGGTAAGCTGAGTTTGTGGATAAAGTTTCCCTCCGTTGCATCGCAGTGTTTCTAATGTCTTATTTAAAGATGCACTGATTTTCTCGGGCCGATTTCGATTTCTGAATTTTAAAAGTTTGACCTGCTGATTAAGATTTTTTTGTTGGACAATGGCTAAAGTTAGGCCGGGCAGACGCACCGTTTTGAGGACAACATCTGGGTACTTTAGAGTGCATACAGCATTTTGCCATACTTCTCAGCGTGACCCCACTTATGCACTCAAAATAGCGAGTGTAAGTACGGAACCTACCAACTACAACTCATCCAAAGACCTCACTCTTCTCTCTGTGTTTTCTTTCTCCACCCACATGCCTATCTTTGGACATTTCATCTTACTCTCTACCTGAAGGACTCTTCCATACTTGTGCCACTATGATCCTGGCAGCAGGATGGTGGTTGTTGTTAGCCGGGCCCAGTGTTGTAGAATACCTGGTCAGGTCATAGTTCATTAAAACCCTCATAGAGATAATTTACTCTGTCAGTTCCCTGATAAACATTTAGCTTGTGTGTACATTAGCACCTCTAGTGTTCCAGTAGTGAGTACAGACTCTTGTGTGTATTTCATGTGGTTTCTCTTTGTTCAGTTACTCAGGTGTGTTAATGACTAGACCTTGATTGTGGTCTTGCAGACACGGTATCTGGAAAACTGCAGAACAACAACATCTACACCATCGCCAAGAGGAACGTAGAAGGCCAGGACATGCTCTACCAGTCCCTCAAGCTCACCAACGGCATCTGGATCTTAGCTGAGCTCCGCATTCAGCCCGGCAACCCCAACTACACGGTACTGTATATACGGAATCACTGCTGGGCCTTCAGCTGTGCTTTATGGGTGTTTAACGTGCAATTGTTTGCACATTATGTGTGGAAAAAAGTCCAGGTGACATCTACAAGGTTTAATGTAGAACTCCAATGAAGGTCGAAGAAGAATTTCAAGGTCTGAAAAACTTTAGGAATTGATTTTACTTTTATTTTAACAAAAGTCTAGACGATAGTAAGGGTCATCTTTATTGATTTATGCATTTATAGCCATATAACACATTGTGTGTGTGTTGTGAGGTATAATTATAAGAGATCATACAGTAGTACCACAGTGTCTTTATGTTATTATTAGGGCTGTCAATCAATTATCAGTTCAAAATGCACCTTAAAGGGAGATTAGTCAAGTATTTAATCCTCTTATCAACATGGGAGTGGGCAAATATGCTGCTTTATGTAAATGTATGTATATATTTATTATTGTAAATCAATTAACACAAAACAATGACAGATATTGATCCAGAAACCCTCACAGGTACTGCATTTAGCATAAAACAATATGCTCCAATCATAACATGGCAAACTGCAGCCCAACAGGCAACAACAGCTGTCAGTGTGTCAGTGTGCTGACTTGACTATGACTTGCCCCAAACTGCATGTGATTATCATAAAGTGGGCATTTCTGTAAAGGGGAGACTCGTGGGTACCCATAGAACCCATTTACATTCACATATCTGGAGGTCAGAGGTCAAGGGACACCCTTTGAAAATGAACATGACAGTTTTTCCTCACCAAAATTTAGTGCAAGTTTGGAGTGTTATTCAATCTCCTTTGCGATAAGCTAGTATGACATGGTTGGTACCGATGGATTCATCAGGTGTTTTAGTTTCATATGATACCAGTATCTTCACTCTAGCTTTAAAGCTGAGGCCTAAAAAAAGAAAGAAATTAGTGATGTTAAAACGATTTGCGTTTACTGACAGCCCTAGTAATGATTAAATACAGATTAAACTGTGATCTGTTATGACTGTTCTAATCCTGCACACCTCAACAGTACAGTAAACTAATTCAACACAGATATGATTAAGCTTTTCAAACAGCATCTTGATGGTATGTGTGAGTAAAAGGTTTCTCTCCCGTCGTCTCCACAGCTGTCTCTGAAGTGCCGGGCTCCGGAGGTTTCTCAGTACGTCTACCAGACGTACGACTCCGTGCTGAAGACCTGATCTGCTCCGAGACATCCAGCAGCAGCCCTGCTTCATCGTTCCTGACGACAAACTGCAGTGTTTTTATCATTTTCTGCACACCTGCAGCTAACTGCCAAAACAAGGGGAAACCAAACAGGAATAATAATTTGAAGGAAAATGTCAAGTTAAAAAGTATTGTTAGGTGTACTGACGTTAAACTGTTGATGTTTCCTTTATTTTGGCAGTTGAAAGCAACTCTCCATTCCTATTTTTACCTCCCAGTGAAAACATCGTCTACCATTCCATCCTTAACTTAGTGTCTTAATGTTGTGACTGATGGTGAAACTGTCATGAGTGGAAAAATAATCGCCCCAGTTTCCATGAAGCCATTGTTAGTTTTTTATTATTAATTTTGTACGATGTGTGGCTCACACTCCCTTTTTACTTTGCTTCAGTTGCACCTACAGAATAATACCAGTGTTGATTTGTTCCTTTTTTCCATTAATGTGTGTTTTTAAGAGTCCAAACCAACGATCAGAAGCTGCTGACGTCTGTCCTACGGCAGGTCGGCCTCCTTAATTAACAAACATTGAGCAGCATGTGTACTCCGGCTTTTCCTGTCATGACTTTAACACCGTTTTTAAAGTGATTACTTAACTTAGACTGCTTTTATTGTCATTTCCGAATATGCACAAGTCTTACATACAGGGACCACAGTGCCACATTAGCTCAGGGGTCAGCAACCTTTATTATCAAAAGAGACATTTTAAGCAAAGAAAAAAAAAAAAAAAATCTGTCCGGAGCCGCAAAACATGTGATCATTGTGATGAAGTAACACAGTTTATAGTCTAAGTATATAGTATATAAGTCTAATGCAGTGAGGGCCAAAGAGACAATGTACTACGGAGTATTAGGGCCACATTGAGGGAAAAAACATCTGAGATTTACAGAATAAAGTCAGAATATTACAAGAAAAAAGTCATAGCTTTACAAGAAAAAAAGAAAATAAGACGTAAAATTACTACACTATAATATTATGGCTTTATTCTCATAATAATACGACTTTTATTCTCGTAAACTTGTGACTTTATTCTGGTAATATTATGACTTTATTCTCTAAATCTCAGATTGATTGACCTACAACAATGATAAATAAAAATGAAAATGTAAACTAAAAAGCAGTTATTCATTTCCATTTTTATAAATCCACAGGGAGCCACTGGAGAGGAGCTAAAGAGACGCAGGTTGCTGACCTCTGACATAGAACAATCGTAGTGTCCGACACATTAGACGACAGAAACACTGTTTTGTTTTGTCCGCGTGAGGCCGCTGCGTCCCATCTTTGTGTATATATATATATATATATATATATATATATATATAGTATATAAACATAGAATTGAATTGAATGGATAGGACGCATTGTCACTGATACCCGATCCGGTGTCGGCGCATCCCTAATTTCATTGCTGCTCCTCATTACAAACATGTTTCTGTCAGTCTTCCGTCAGCACAGGCTGTCTTTATTAACACTCCACCTTTTTCCACCTCAGCTGCACTTAAACGTCTTTATTGTTTTCTTTTTTTGTTTTAATGGTCTAATTCATAAATCACATAGAACTGTAAAAGGTGACTGGGATGCAACAGATAATTTTGCTCCCGTCGCTCTCTCTCTCTCGCTTCACCACTCACTTCCCACCTTTGTTCTGGCATAAAAAGAGCACATTTTTAACGCAATTATAAAGTCATGTTTTAAAAAATAAAACAGCTTAGTGAGGTTGTCTGCGAGTGGAGGAACGCAAACCGTCAGTAGAACAGACCGTCAGGACGCTTCTGACTGAAAGCACATTTTGTTTAAATTGCTATTCTATCCACTCATTAGCTTGGAACCACTACACAAAACCACAGCGACCATTAATTATGTGTTAACACACCAGTGCCACTCCATTTTAACAATATTTGCTAGTTCATTTTATTTTTTGGCTAATAGCCCCGTTTACTGCAATCACATAGTTGTACACGGCTTTATGCATTCCTATTTATTGTGCATCTACCTCTGCGTGCTTCCTTTATTAACTGGCTTTATTGTTCAATTCTGTAATATGCTTTAAATGTTTTCACCTCTTTTTGTTTTATACCAGTGTTTTATAATCTTCATGTCGTCAAGCCGGTCTAAACCTGTCAGCCGAACCAATCTCACAGGACCAAGCATTCAAAATGAAATGCCAAGCTTCTGTTTTAATACCCTTAAAGTGTCAGTATAACCTAATGTTGGCTTTGTGTGTGTGTTGCTATAGAGCATAGGGTGCATACGCCATAAGGCCCAGAGTGGCGCTAGTACAGTGTAGTCCAGTGATGGTGTAGTTTATGTAGCTAATAAATTTAAATGTTTTACCCAGAAATGAATACTTGCCTCTGATCTATTCCACAGACTTAATGTGTTTATTTTTCCTACATGGTAATGTAAAGAAAATACATTTATGTGCCTGCATGAGCCCCACCATTTTATCCTTTACACTGTGGCTTTGCTCCATTTACTAACTAATCTCCCAACTTCACGTCTCTGTCGTATGTTCCTTTAAGCAGCAGCATCGTCTCACACGTAGAAGTATATCCAGCAATACAGAATGTATGTCGAGAGCTATAGCATCGTATGAAATGGAATATTTCTAGCATCATTGCTGTAACCCTGTTGTAAATTATTTGTTATTGTCACAGTTACCACATCGTATGTCATTAAACTGTCAAACACATGATGCATCACTGTGTGTTCATTTATATAAATAATAAACTATATAATATTCCGACTTTTTTTCTCGTAAAGTTGTGACTTTATTCTCGTAATATTAAGATTTTTTTTCTCGTAAAGTTATGACTTTATTCTCGTAATATTACGACTTTTTTTTCTCGTAAAGTTATGACTTTTCTCCTAATATGACTTTTTTTCTCGTAAAGTTATGACTTTATTCTCGTAATATTACGATTTTTTTTCTCGTAAAGTTGACTTTATTGTAATACGACTTTTTTCTCGTACAGTTATGACTTTATTCTCGCAATATTCCGACTTTTTTCTCGTAAAGTTGACTTTATTCTTGTAATACGACTTTTTTCTTGTAAAGTTATGACTATTCTCGTAATATATTACTACTTTTTTTCTCATAAAGTTATGACTTTATTCTCGCAATATTCCGACTTTTTTCTCGTACAGTTATGACTTTATTCTCGTAATATTACAACTTTTTTCTCTAACTAATAACTTTACGAGAAAAAAAGTCGTAATATTACGAGAATAAAGTAATAACTTCAGGCGAACGTTTTACAGGCCGTCGCTTTCAGTCCAAAATGGCGGAAGCTTCGCTTTGCTGCCTCTCGCTGATGTTACAATGGAGTGGAACAAACCATTAACTTTCACTTCTTATAAATATACGTTCTTAGCTCCCATGAGATATCATTATTATTATCATCATTATTATCTCCAGAGGCCAATAAACATCGAATAAACGAATAAACGTCCATAAATCCGCTTACAACTACCTGCACCACTTGGACTATTCCACCTCCTCCCCCTCCCTCTCAGAGTGGTATGCTCCGTCTCCTCAGAGTTCATCAGACCGCCGCGGTGAGTTTCAGAAGTTCAGCCAATTAACCGCAAAAAACGTCTTTTACCACCTTTATTTGACTGTTGTTCTCATCAATTGAACTGTAAGTACTTTAAGTTACATGTGTACAGTATATTCATCCCTTTTTAAGCACTTTTTGCTCCTTGTTGTGTCTGTTAATCATGTAAATGAGGCTCATTAAGGGTGTGTGCCGTTAGCTTCACCTGTCTGCTCTCTGGTCTGTTGTTACTACTTTATACACTTGTTATACTGTATTGTTCACATTTATCTATATATATAGGTTTAGTCAGGTAACATAGGTTAGTACTTGTTGTATTCACAGTCTGGGTTAGATAGATAATAGATATAAAACAGTTAGCGGCGACATTACGTCATAACTAACTAACGGGATAATAGTGACGTAGACTAACGGTTACGTCACTTGTTGCTAGGCAGAACTCCTCTGTTGTTAAGAGCCTGATGAGCATGTTTCTCATAAAGTTATGACTTTATTCTCGTAATATTACGACTTTTTTTCTTGTATATTTATGACTTTATTCAGGAAATCTCAAAATGTAAAATATTTTTTTATATCAAATCACAGCATGGTTTTTTCTATGGTGTTCCTCAAGGTCTTGGTGTCCTAATTTGGTATTTTGGAGGGATTATTGATCATTTTTATCAATTTTTTTAGCGTTAAAAACGTTTACATTTACTACCAAATCTGTGTAATAAACGCAGGGCGGTTACATAAAGTCAGACATGATAAAACAATATATTAATTTAATTATTTCAAATTACATTAACTAGTGATAAAATAACAGAAATTATACCATTACTAATAATGATTAAACTATTAATTATCATTTCATTGTTTATTAACACTAAAATAACTATTAATTAAGTTTAATTAACTATCAATTTAAAATTTATAAAAGATGATTAATATAAAATGTTACCAAAATACTTTTAACAATCATAATAAACACAGAGAGATTGTTTTCAATGATTTAAAGTACATGAAGTCAGACATGATTCACATATTTATATATTATAGTGTGACACTTTCATCAAAGAGTATAGAAGCAAAGAGATGAAGCTGCGCTGCTGCCATTTTGGACTGAAAATTTGTATTATATTTATAATATTTTATTCAATACAGTCCATTCTGGTAGAATATGACAATAGATAGAATAGAAATAATGTTGTTTTACTTTGGTATGGAACTTTTTAGGTCAGGGGTCAGCAACCTTTACTATCAAAAGAGCCATTTTAGGCAAAAAAAAATAAAAAATCTGTCTGGAGCCGCAAAACATTTGATCATTGTGATGAAGGTAACACAGTTTATAGTCTAAGTATATAGTATATATTTGTGGCCTCATGGTCCCACCTTGTGGCTGTGCTATGAGAGCGGTGCATGTCCTTCAATTCCTTACAGTGCCTGGGTTTAATGGTTTCCTTTTGTTTTATTCATCCTTTTTGAGAAACCACACACATACGTATAACACAAACTACAAAGGTATTCCTGTACACCCTGTTTAGCCACACTCGGCAATACGGTGTTTCTAACTGCAGATTGCTGATTGTCGGTGCATCTCTAGCTGTTAGTTTAGGAAGCGCTTGATTTGTGCAGCAGAGTTTCAGTTTCTACTCTTTGTTTCTCTGCAGGTTGATGAAGGTGAAGTTACTGCAGCTTCAGTTTGATCTTCCTTCTCTCTAAGGACACCGACCTGCGACGCTGAGATGCGGGTTGGAACCCCGCTTGAGGTACGCCACACAGGAGTGTGTGTAATGAATGTGTGTGTGGTTTAATTTGTCTGCTATAAAAAAACAACTTAATATTTCTAATGTTGCCATCACAAAAGCCATTCGTCGAGATTTTGCGTCAATTTCAACTTGCGAATTTCCGATTTTACAACATCCAACGAGGAGGAAACAGAGAACAGGTAAGTCCAAGTGAGCCCAGGAGGTTGAGCTAGCTAGCTTAGCAAGCCAGCTAACTTGACGGGCTTTTTAAAAAAAATATTTTGTAAATGGTTCTGTGAAAACTGTAAATATATATGTTTCAGTAGTCTGTAAGTATATATAGTACATATTATGAAGTAAACCTGCCTTAATATCTGTACAAACCGGGACGCAATGACATGGTTTAAAACGACATGGATGGAAAGAGATCGCAGGTTATCGTCCCTGCTTATGTCTCTCTTGGCGAATAATCAGCAGCTGGTAGAAAACTCTACCAGACTGGCTCTTGGGATGTGGATCGTCACCTCTCTGGCGGAGAAGGAACCAGAGCTGGTGCGTTATCAAGTAGATATAGTTGGGCTGACCTCCCAACTATATCTAATAGCTCTGGTTCTTGAACCACACTTCTGAAGAGGGGCTAGACTCTCGCCTTTTCCGGAGTTGCCCAGGGTGAGAGGCGCCGGGCGGGTGTGGGGATACTCACAAGCCCCCCGGCTGAGCACCGCAGTGTTGAATTATCCCCGGAGAACAAGAGGGTTGCCTCTATGCGACTGCTAGTTGCTGTGAGGAAGTCTCTGACTGTTGTTTGTGCTTATGCACCAAACAGCCGCTCGGAGTACCCGACCTTCTTGGAGTCTCTGGATGGCGTCCTGGAGAGGGCGCCGGATGGGGACTCTATAGTTCTGCTGGGGGACTTCAACGCTCACATGGGCAACGATGGAGAAACGATGGCCTGCCTGATCTGAACCCGAGTTGTGCTTTGTTGTTGGACTTCTGTGCTTGTCATGGATTGGCCATAACAAACACCATGTTTGAGCATAGGGTGGTTCATAAGTGTACTTTGTACCACAACACCCCTTGGCCAACGATCGACTTTGTGGTCGTAATCAGATCTGCGGCCGTATGTCTTGGACACTTGGGTGAAGAAAGGAGGAAAGCTGTCAATTGATGGCTGCTGGGCAGACCTGGTAAACCCAAACGTTTCATATTTGACTGCAGACGTCTCAAATACTGGCACCTTCCTCGTTAGTATAGTGGACAGTATCTCCGCCTGTCACGCGGAAGACCGGGGTTCGATTCCCCGACGGGGAGTTCTTTTCGACCAGCTGCTGATTATTAACCAAGGAAGACAAAAAACTGCGCTCTCTTTCTATCCATGTTCTTCACTCTTGTTGACATATTGCCACATTATTGTCTGGTTTACTGATTATTTGACTAAACCGTTTGCTTTCATTACTCAGAATAAAAGTTTTAAAAGAACAGTAAACATGAACAAAGAAATATGTTTCCCCCCGGTTTCGAATCGGGGACCTTTCGCAGGACTGTCACTCAAATCCAAGACACAGCAGCTGTGACTGAATCCAGTTCAAAATCTCTCTTAAGTCTAAAATTAGCTTGTCGTCTGGCATTTGAGGCTTCTGCAGTCACATATGAATGCTGCATTAATATGTCCACATGCACAAGATACCCCTTCATCAGTTTCCGTAGTGTAGTGGTTATCACGTTCGCCTCACACGCGAAAGGTCCCCGGTTCGAAACCGGGCGGAAACACATTTTTCAACATTGTTAATGTTTACTCGGCGACTGCAAACTCCCCCAGTGTGAGCTTAAGGTCACGGGTCTACTCTGCTGGTAATAAATATGGACTGTGCCCTCCGGGTTGAGGGTACAATGGAGGAAGTGACTGAGTGTGACTGAGACTGGGTTGTTGTTCTATTAGTTTCGTCAGACTGTGACCTTCAGCTCACACTGGGGGAATTTGCAGTCGTCGAGTAAACATTAACAAAGAATATATGTTTCCACCTGGTTTCGACCGGTGACAAAGTGATAACCACTACACTACGGAAACCCATTAAAAAGATTTTTGTGCATGTGACTGCGTTAATGCAGCATTCATATTTAACAGCAGATGTCTCAAGAGTGTAAAATTAGCATGACGTCTGGCATTTTTGCAGTTAAATATGACTGGTGCATTTTAGTATTCACATACATTGCTTTGCCTTTCATCAGTTTCCGTAGTGTAGTGGTTATCACGTTCGCCTAACACGCGAAAGGTCCCCGGTTCGAGACCGGGCGGAAACACTGTTTTTTGTTTTTTGTGCTATAAAAACTAAATATTTCTAATGTTGCTATCACAAAAGCCATTTGTCGAGATTTTGCGTCAATTTCAACTTGCGAATTTCCGAACTTACAACAACATCCAACGAGGAGGAAACAGAGAACACGTAAGTACAAGTGAGCCCAGGAGGTTGAGCTAGCTAGCTTAGCAAGCCAGCTAGCTTGACAGGCATTTTTTAAAATATTTTTGAAATGCTTTTGTTAAAACTGTAAATATGTGTTTCAGTAGTCTGCAGGCTGTTCAACTCACTGCAGATAATAGAGGAGCTGATCATGTGACCTTCACCTGTATATTACATATTCTACAGTAAACCTGCTCTGTACAAACTAGGGGTGGAACGGTTCACAAAATTCACGGTTCGGTTCATTTATGTTTCAGCAAGGAGGGCAATTTCAACATGCTTTTCATTTATTTGTCAAAAATAAGTTACCAAATGTTTGCCTTAACAAAAGTACGGCTACATAAAGAACATAAACAGTTCTTCATTGACAAATCTTAATTGAAAGAATCTTCTACAGTAATTAGTGCAAAGAAAAAATGCAGCTCTGTTATTTCCATATAAATATAATGAAATTATAAACTAAGGCCATACATTGAAGCATAAGCTCAACCAGAACTATGCTAAAAAACGTAGAGCTTTTTATCTCCCACTCATTCAACAGTGGCTCATTGGTCATAATTCTTACTATAACAGTTAAGGCAGTCAAACACTGACATATTGTCAATAAGAAAAAAATAATTACAAAAATAAAATCACAACTGTATGTAATGTAAATGTAATGTTCCACCTTAAGGCTGTTGGTAAATCCTCAACTGCTGCTTATGCTAGTTTATATAGGGCAGGCACAACAGACTAACATTCACACGTGAAGGCTCACGCTCTTTGACCATCTGCTTTAATTCTGTATTGTTTACGATCGAGTGTGGTCGTATATGCAGCGATAAACACTCTTATAGCATTAGATGTTACTTTGGCACGGTGTGAATCTGCAGAGGGAGGCTGTCTGAACGCTGTGGGGGAACGGACTCTCGGTCCAGTCAGCTTTTGTTTCGCACCACAAATCGACACATTCGGGTGATGCCGTCGTAATTAAATGTTTCAAGTGTCAACATATAAACCCGACTTCAGTTGAACAGTGTCGGCGTACAGTTTGACACAAATCGTTGTCAGTTTAGCTTAACTATCATGAGCTACTGGGCGCTACAGTGCCAATACCATTCCTGGTGCGCTGCCAAAACTTTCCGGATAAAACTCACGCTCCAGAGTTTCTGTTCCGAGTAGTAGACATAAACAGCTGTTTGTGTAACGGCGGACCGAACCGAACGTCCTGAACCGAATGTCCTGAACCGAACGGTTCAAGTCAATTATACGAACCGTTCCACCCCTAGTACAAACCGGGAGGAAATGACATGGTTAAAAACAACATGGATGGAAAGAGAGCGAAGGTTATCGTCCCTGCTTTTGTCTCTCTTGGCGAATAATCAGCAGCTGGTAGAAAACTCTACCAGACTGGCTCTTGGGATGTGGAACGTCACCTCTCCGGCGGAGAAGGAACCGGAGCTGGTGCAGGAGGTGGAGCGTCATCAACTAGATATAGTTGGGCTGACCTCCACGCATAGCTCTGGTTCTTGAACCACACTCCTGAAGAGGGGCTGGATTCTTGCCTCTTGAGGAGAACAGAGTTCTCCCCGGAGAACAAGAGGGTTGCCTCTATGCGACTGCGAGTCGCTGTGAGGATGTCTCCGACTGTTGTTTGTGCTTATGCACCAAACAGCCGCTCGGAGTACCCGACCTTCTTGGAGTCTCTGGATGGCGTCCTGGAGAGGGCGCTGGCTGGGGAGTCTATAGTTCTGCTGGGGGACTTCAACGCTCACATGGGCAATGACGGCCTGCCTGATCTGAACCCGAGTGGTGCTTTGTTGTTGGACTTCTGTGCTTGTCACGGATTGGCCATAATAAACACCATGTTCGAGCATAGGGTGGTTCATAAGTGTACTTGGTACCAGAACACCCTAGGCCAACGATTGATGATCGACTTTTGGGTGAAGAGACGAGCAGAGCTGTCAACTAATGGCTGCTGGACAGACCTTTGAAACCCAAACGTTTCAAATTTGAATTCAGACGTCTCACAAACTGGCACCTTCCTCGTTAGTATAGTGGACAGTATCTCCGCCTGTCACGCGGAAGACCGGGGTTCGATTCCCCGACGGGGAGTCTTTTCGACCAGTTGCTGATTATTAACCAAGGAAGACAAAAAACTGCGCTCTCTTTCCATCCATGTTCTTCACTCTTGTTGACATATTGCCACATTATTGTCTGGTTTACTGATTATTTGACTTAACCGCATGCTTTTATTACTCAGAATAAACATTTAAAAAGAACATGAACATGAACAAAGAAATAGGTTCCCGCCTGGTTTCGGACCGGGAACCTTTCGCAGGACTGTCACTCAAATCCAAAACACAGCAGCTGTGACTGAATCCAGTTTAAAATCTCTCCCGAGTCTAAAATTAGCATGTCGTCTGGCATTTAAGGCTTCTGCGGTTAGATATAAATACTCGATTAAAATGACCATATGCCCCTTCATCAGTTTCCGTAGTGTAGTGGTTATCACGTTCGCCTCACACGCGAAAGGTCCCCGGTTCGAGACCGGGCGGAAACACAGTTTTTTGTTTTTGTGCTATAAAAACAAACTAAATATTTCTAATGTTGCTATCACACAACTCATTCGTCGAGATTTTGCGTCAATTTCAACTTGCGAATTTCCGAATTTGCATCAACATCCAACCAGGAGGAAACAGAGAACACGTAAGTCCAAGTGAGCCCAGGAGGTTGAGCTAGCTAGCTTAGCAAGCCAGCTAGCTTGACGGGCTTTTTTAAAATGTTTTTTAAATGCTTTTGTTAAAACTAAATATATGTGTTTCAGTAGTCTGTAAGTTCAACTGACTGATGGTTTGCCAGAACTTCCCAGAGTTTTCTAATCACCAGCATCGCAGACTGGCTCTTGGTATGTGGAACCCATGTTTTTTCTTCGTGTTTACTCGACGATTTCAAATTCCCCCTTCATTGCCACGCCAGGAACATTCCTCTGTTGTTAAGAGCCTGACAAGCATGCTTGTATATCCATTACACAATCTACACTTTGATTGATGTCTATTGGACCGCTTCAATTGGCTGCTGATTGTCGCTGCATCTCTTGCTCTTAGTATAGGAAGAGCTTGATTTATGCAGCAGAGTTTGAACAGGTTTCAATTTCTACACTTTCTTTCTCTGCAGGTTGATGAAGGTGAAGTTACTGCAGGTTCATTTTGATCTTCTTCATCCTCTCTCTCTGGTTCTTTGTGTTGATTGTCACCAGAGATAGTCCAGTGGGTAAGGACACCGACCGGTGACGTTAAGATGCGGGTTGGAACCCCGCTTGAGGTAAGCCACACAGGAGTGCGTATGATGAATGTGTGTGTGGATTAATTTGTCTGCTATAAAAAAAAAAAATATCACCAAAGCCATTCGTTGAGATTTTGCGTCAATTTCAACTTTTCCGAATTGCGAATTTCCGAATTTCCAAAATCCAAGGAGGAGGAAACCGAGAACAAGTAAGTCCAAGTGAGCCCAGGAGGTTGAGCTAGCTAGCTTAGCTAGCTCAAGCTTAGCAAGCCAGCTAGCTTGACGGGCATTTTTAAAATATTTTATAAATGCGTTTGTTAAAACTGTAAATATATGTGTCTCTCTTGGCGAATAATCAGCAGCTGGTAGAAAACTCTACCAGACTGGCTCTTGGGATGTGGAACGTCACCTCTCTGGCAGAGAAGGAACCAGAGCTGGTGCGGGAGGTGGAGCGTTATCAACTAGATATAGTTGGGCTGACCTCCACGCATAGCTCCGGTTCTGGAACCACACTCCTAGAGATGGGCTGGACTCTCGCCTTTTCCGTAGTTGCCCAGGGTGAGAGGCGCCGGGCGGGTGTGGGGATACTCACAAGCCCCCCGGCTGAGCGCCGCAGTGTTGGAGTTCTCCCCGGTGAACAAGAGGGTTGCCTCTATGCGACTGCGAGTCGCTGGGAGGAAGTCTCTGACTGCTGTTTGAACTTATGCACCAAACAGCCGCTCGGAGTACCCGACCTTCTTGGAGTCTCTGGCTGGCGTCCTGGAGAGGGCGCCGGCTGGGGACTCTATAGTTCTGCTGGGAGACTTCAACGCTCACATGGGCAACGATGGAGAAATCTGGAGGGGGGGGATTGGGAGGAACGGCCTGTCTGATCTGAACCCGAGTTGTGCTTTGTTGTTGGACTTCTGTACTTGTCACGGATTGGCCATAACAAACACCATGTTTGAGCATAGGGTTGGTTGTTCATAAGTGTTCTTGGTACCAGAACATCTTAGGTCAACGATTGATGATCGACTTTGTGGTCGTAATCAGATCTGCGGCTGTATGTCTTGGACACTTGGGTGAAGAGAGGAGCAGACACACCTGGTAAACCCAAACGTTACATATTTCTATAAAGACATCTAAAAATTCTGTATCCTTCCTCGTTAGTATAGTGGACAGTATCTCCGCCTGTCACGCGGAAGACCGGGGTTCGATTCCCCGACGGGGAGTATTTTCGTCCAACTGCTGATTATTAACCAAGGAAGACAAAAAACTGCGCTCTCTTTCCATCCATGTTCTTCACTCTTGCTGACATAATGCCACATTATTGTCTGGTTTACTGATTATTTGACTTAACTGCATGCTTTTATTACTCAGAATAAACATTTAAAAAGAACATGAACATGAACAAAGAAATAGGTTCCCGCCTGGTTTCGGACCGGGAACCTTTCGCAGGACTGTCACTCAAATCCAAAACACAGCAGCTGTGACTGAATCCAGTTTAAAATCTCTCCCGAGTCTAAAATTAGCATGTCGTCTGGCATTTAAGGCTTCTGCGGTTAAATATCAATACTCGATTAAAATGACCATATGTCCCTTCATCAGTTTCCGTAGTGTAGTGGTTATCACGTTCGCCTCACACGCGAAAGGTCCCCGGTTCGAAACCGGGCGGAAACACATTTTTCAACATTGTTAATGTTTACTCGGCGACTGCAAACTCCCCCAGTGTGTGCTGAAGGTCACGGGTCTACTCTGCCGGAAAACAGTGGACTGCATCCTCAAGGTAGAGGGTAAAATGGAGGAAGTGACTGTGAGTGAGACTGGGTTGTTCGATTAGCTTCGTCAGACGGTGACCTTCAGCTCACACTGGGGGAGTTTGCAGTCGTCGAGTAAACACAAACAAAGAAATATGTTTCCACATGGTCTCGAAATGGTGACCTTTCGCGTGAGGCGAACGTGATAACCACTACACTACGGAAACCCATTAAAAGGATTTTTGTGCATCTGACTGCGTTAATGCAGCATTCATATTTAACAGCAGATATCTAAAGAGTGTAAAATTAGCATGGCATCTGGCATTTGTTGTTAAATATGAATGGTGCATTTTTTTTTTACATAGATAGCTGTGCCTCTCATCAGTTTCCGTAGTGTAGTGGTTATCACGTTCGCCTAACACGCGAAAGGTCCCCGGTTCGAGACCGGGCGGAAACACTGTTTTTTGTTTTTTGTGCTATAAAAAAACAACTAAATATTTCTAATGTTGCCATCACAAAAGCCATTTGTCGAGATTTTGCGTCAATTTCAACTTGCGAATTTCCGAATTTACATCAACATCCAACGAGGAGGAAACAGAGAACACGTAAGTCCAAGTGAGCCCAGGAGGTTGAGCTAGCTAGCTTAGCAAGCCAGCTAGCTTGACAGGCATGTTTTAAAATATTTTTAAATGCTTTTGTTAAAACTGTAAATATATGTGTTTCAGTAGTCTGCAGGCTGTTCAACTCACTGCAGATAATAGAGGAGCTGATCATGTGACCTTCACCTGTATATTACATATTCTACAGTAAACCTGCCTTAAAATCTGTACAAACTAGGGGTGGAACGGTTTACAAAATTCACGGTTCGGTTCATATCACGTTTTTTTGGGGTCACGGTTTTCGGTTCGGTTCATTTATGTTACAGCAAGGAGGTCAATTTCAACATGCTTTTCATTTATTTGGCAAAAATAAGTTAAAAAATGTTTGCCTTAACAAAAGTACGTCTACATTAAGAACATAAACAGTTCTTCATTGACAAATCTTAATTGAAAGAATCGGTCTTCTACAGTAATTAGTGCAAAAAAAAAAATGAAATTATAAACTAAGGCCATACATTGAAGCATAAGCTCAACCAGAACTATGCTAAAAAACGTAGAACTTTTTATCTCCCACTCATTTAACAGTGGCTCATTGGTCATAATTCTTACTATAACAGTTAAGGCAGTCAAATACTGACATATTGTCAATAGGAAAAACTAAATTACAAAAATAAAATCACAACTGTATGTAATGTAAATGTAATGTTCCACCTTAAGGCTGTTGGTAAATCCTCAACTGCTGCTTATGCTAGTTTATACAGGGCAGGCACAACAGACTAACATTCACACGTGAAGGCTCACGCTCTTTGACCATCTGCTTTAATTCTGTATTGTTTACGATCGAGTGTGGTCGTATATGCAGCGATAAACACTCTTATAGCATTAGATGTTACTTTGGCACGGTGTGAATCTGCAGAGGGAGGCTGTCTGAATACTGTGGGGGAACGGACTCTCCGTCCAGTCAGCTTTTGTTTCGCTCCACTAATCGACACATTTGGGTGATGCCTTCATAATTAAATGTTTCAAGTGTCAACATATAAACCCGACTTCAGTTGAACAGTGTCGGCGCACAGTTTGACACAGGACCTGGAGCGCTGCCAAAACTTTCCGTATAAAACTCACGCTCCAGAGTTTCTGTTCCGCGCGTGTGACTAGTAGACATAAACAGCTGTTTGTGTAACGGCGGACCGAACCGAATGTCCTGAACCGAACGGTTCAAGTCAATTACACGAACCGTTCCACCCCTTGTACAAACCGGGAGGAAATGACATGGTTAAAAACAACATGGATGGAAAGAGCGCGAAGGTTATCGTCCCTGCTTTTGTCTCTCTTGGCGAATAATCAGCAGCTGGTAGAAAACTCTACCAGACTGGCTCTTGGGATGTGGAACGTCACCTCTCTGGCGGGGAAGGACCCAGAGCTGGTGCAGGAGGTGGAGCGTCATCAACTAGATATAGTTGGGCTGACCTCCACGCATAGCTCTGGTTCTTGAACCACACTCCTGAAGAGGGGCTGGATTCTTGCCTCTTGAGGAGAACGGAGTTCTCCCCGGAGAACAAGAGGGTTGCCTCTATGCGACTGCGAGTCGCTGGGAGGATGTCTCTGACTGTTGTTTGTGCTTATGCACCAAACAGCCGCTCGGAGTACTCGACCTTCTTGGAGTCTCTGGATGGCGTCCTGGAGAGGGCGCTGGCTGGGGAGTCTATAGTTCTGCTGGGGGACTTCAACGCTCACATGGGCAATGACGGCCTGCCTGATCTGAACCCGAGTGGTGCTTTGTTGTTGGACTTCTGTGCTTGTCACGGATTGGCCATAATAAACACCATGTTCGAGCATAGGGTGGTTCATAAGTGTACTTGGTACCAGAACACCCTAGGCCAACGATTGATGATCGACTCTTGGGTGAAGAGACGAGCAGAGCTGTCAACTAATGGCTGCTGGACAGACCTTTGAAACCCAAACGTTTCAAATTTGAATTCAGACGTCTCACAAACTGGCACCTTCCTCGTTAGTATAGTGGACAGTATCTCCGCCTGTCACGCGGAAGACCGGGGTTCGATTCCCCGACGGGGAGTCTTTTCGACCAGTTGCTGATTATTAACCAAGGAAGACAAAAAACTGCGCTCTCTTTCCATCCATGTTCTTCACTCTTGTTGACATATTGCCACATTATTGTCTGGTTTACTGATTATTTGACTTAACCGCATGCTTTTATTACTCAGAATAAACATTTAAAAAGAACATGAACATGAACAAAGAAATAGGTTCCCGCCTGGTTTCGGACCGGGAACCTTTCGCAGGACTGTCACTCAAATCCAAAACACAGCAGCTGTGACTGAATCCAGTTTAAAATCTCTCCCGAGTCTAAAATTAGCATGTCGTCTGGCATTTAAGGCTTCTGCGGTTAGATATAAATACTCGATTAAAATGACCATATGCCCCTTCATCAGTTTCCGTAGTGTAGTGGTTATCACGTTCGCCTCACACGCGAAAGGTCCCCGGTTCGAGACCGGGCGGAAACACAGTTTTTTGTTTTTGTGCTATAAAAACAAACTAAATATTTCTAATGTTGCTATCACACAACTCATTCGTCGAGATTTTGCGTCAATTTCAACTTGCGAATTTCCGAATTTGCATCAACATCCAACCAGGAGGAAACAGAGAACACGTAAGTCCAAGTGAGCCCAGGAGGTTGAGCTAGCTAGCTTAGCAAGCCAGCTAGCTTGACGGGCTTTTTTAAAATGTTTTTTAAATGCTTTTGTTAAAACTGTAAATATATGTGTTTCAGTAGTCTGTAAGTTCAACTGACTGATGGTTTGCCAGAACTTCCCAGAGTTTTCTAATCACCAGCATCGCAGACTGGCTCTTGGTATGTGGAACCCATGTTTTTTCTTCGTGTTTACTCGACGATTTCAAATTCCCCCTTCATCGCACGCCAGGAACATTCCTCTGTTGTTAAGAGCCTGACAAGCATGCTTGTATATCCATTACACAATCTACACTTTGATTGATGTCTATTGGACCGCTTCAATTGGCTGCTGATTGTCGCTGCATCTCTTGCTCTTAGTATAGGAAGAGCTTGATTTATGCAGCAGAGTTTGAACAGGTTTCAATTTCTACACTTTCTTTCTCTGCAGGTTGATGAAGGTGAAGTTACTGCAGGTTCATTTTGATCTTCTTCATCTTCTCTCTCTGGTTCTTTGTGTTGATTGTCACCAGAGATAGTCCAGTGGGTAAGGACACCGACCGGTGACGTTAAGATGCGGGTTGGAACCCCGCTTCAGGTACGCCACACAGGAGTGCGTATGATGAATGTGTGTGTGGATTAATTTGTCTGCTATAAAAAAAACAAATATCACCAAAGCCATTCGTTGAGATTTTGCGTCAATTTCAACTTTTCCGAATTGCGAATTTCCGAATTTACAACATCCAAGGAGGAGGAAACCGAGAACAAGTAAGTCCAAGTGAGCCCAGGAGCTTGAGCTAGCTATCTTAGCTAGCTCAAGCTTAGCAAGCCAGCTAGCTTGACGGGCATTTTTAAAATATTTTATAAACGCTTTTGTTAAAACTGTAAATATATGTGTCTCTCTTGGCGAATAATCAGCAGCTGGTAGAAAACTCTACCAGACTGGCTCTTGTGATGTGGAACGTCACCTCTCTGGCAGAGAAGGAACCAGAGCTGGTGCGGGAGGTGGAGCGTTATCAACTAGATATAGTTGGGCTGACCTCCACGCATAGCTCCGGTTCTGGAACCACACTCCTAGAGAGGGGCTGGACTCTCGCCTTTTCCGTAGTTGCCCAGGGTGAGAGGCGCCGGGCGGGTGTGGGGATACTCACAAGCCCCCCGGCTGAGCGCCGCAGTGTTGGAGTTCTCCCCGGTGAACAAGAGGGTTGCCTCCATGCGACTGCGAGTCGCTGGGAGGATGTCTCTGACTGTTGTTTGTGCTTATGCACCAAACAGCCGCTCGGAGTACCCGACCTTCTTGGAGTCTCTGGCTGGCGTCCTGGAGAGGGCGCCGGCTGGGGACTCTATAGTTCTGCTGGGGGACTTCAACGCTCACATGGGCAATGACGGCCTGCCTGATCTGAACCCGAGTGGTGCTTTGTTGTTGGACTTCTGTGCTTGTCACGGATTGGCCATAATAAACACCATGTTCGAGCATAGAGTGGTTCATAAGTGTACTTGGTACCAGAACACCCTAGGCCAACGATTGATGATCGACTCTTGGGTGAAGAGACGAGCAGAGCTGTCAACTAATGGCTGCTGGACAGACCTTTGAAACCCAAACGTTTCAAATTTGAATTCAGACGTCTCACAAACTGGCACCTTCCTCGTTAGTATAGTGGACAGTATCTCCGCCTGTCACGCGGAAGACCGGGGTTCGATTCCCCGACGGGGAGTCTTTTCGACCAGTTGCTGATTATTAACCAAGGAAGACAAAAAACTGCGCTCTCTTTCCATCCATGTTCTTCACTCTTGCTGACATATTGCCACATTATTGTCTGGTTTACTGATTATTTGACTTAACCGCATGCTTTTATTACTCAGAATAAACATTTAAAAAGAACATGAACATGAACAAAGAAATAGGTTCCCGCCTGGTTTCGGACCGGGAACCTTTCGCAGGACTGTCACTCAAATCCAAAACACAGCAGCTGTGACTGAATCCAGTTTAAAATCTCTCCCGAGTCTAAAATTAGCATGTCGTCTGGCATTTAAGGCTTCTGCAGTTAGATATAAATACTCGATTAAAATGACCATATGCCCCTTCATCAGTTTCCGTAGTGTAGTGGTTATCACGTTCGCCTCACACGCGAAAGGTCCCCGGTTCGAGACCGGGCGGAAACACAGTTTTTTGCTTTTGTGCTATAAAAACAAACTAAATATTTCTAATGTTGCTATCACACAACTCATTCGTCGAGATTTTGCGTCAATTTCAACTTGCGAATTTCCGAATTTGCATCAACATCCAACCAGGAGGAAACAGAGAACACGTAAGTCCAAGTGAGCCCAGGAGGTTGAGCTAGCTAGCTTAGCAAGCCAGCTAGCTTGACGGGCTTTTTTAAAATGTTTTTTAAATGCTTTTGTTAAAACTGTAAATATATGTGTTTCAGTAGTCTGTAAGTTCAACTGACTGATGGTTTGCCAGAACTTCCCAGAGTTTTCTAATCACCAGCATCGCAGACTGGCTCTTGGTATGTGGAACCCATGTTTTTTCTTCGTGTTTACTCGACGATTTCAAATTCCCCCTTCATCGCACGCCAGGAACATTCCTCTGTTGTTAAGAGCCTGACAAGCATGCTTGTATATCCATTACACAATCTACACTTTGATTGATGTCTATTGGACCGCTTCAATTGGCTGCTGATTGTCGCTGCATCTCTTGCTCTTAGTATAGGAAGAGCTTGATTTATGCAGCAGAGTTTGAACAGGTTTCAATTTCTACACTTTCTTTCTCTGCAGGTTGATGAAGGTGAAGTTACTGCAGGTTCATTTTGATCTTCTTCATCTTCTCTCTCTGGTTCTTTGTGTTGATTGTCACCAGAGATAGTCCAGTGGGTAAGGACACCGACCGGTGACGTTAAGATGCGGGTTGGAACCCCGCTTCAGGTACGCCACACAGGAGTGCGTATGATGAATGTGTGTGTGGATTAATTTGTCTGCTATAAAAAAAACAAATATCACCAAAGCCATTCGTTGAGATTTTGCGTCAATTTCAACTTTTCCGAATTGCGAATTTCCGAATTTACAACATCCAAGGAGGAGGAAACCGAGAACAAGTAAGTCCAAGTGAGCCCAGGAGCTTGAGCTAGCTATCTTAGCTAGCTCAAGCTTAGCAAGCCAGCTAGCTTGACGGGCATTTTTAAAATATTTTATAAACGCTTTTGTTAAAACTGTAAATATATGTGTCTCTCTTGGCGAATAATCAGCAGCTGGTAGAAAACTCTACCAGACTGGCTCTTGTGATGTGGAACGTCACCTCTCTGGCAGAGAAGGAACCAGAGCTGGTGCGGGAGGTGGAGCGTTATCAACTAGATATAGTTGGGCTGACCTCCACGCATAGCTCCGGTTCTGGAACCACACTCCTAGAGAGGGGCTGGACTCTCGCCTTTTCCGTAGTTGCCCAGGGTGAGAGGCGCCGGGCGGGTGTGGGGATACTCACAAGCCCCCCGGCTGAGCGCCGCAGTGTTGGAGTTCTCCCCGGTGAACAAGAGGGTTGCCTCCATGCGACTGCGAGTCGCTGGGAGGATGTCTCTGACTGTTGTTTGTGCTTATGCACCAAACAGCCGCTCGGAGTACCCGACCTTCTTGGAGTCTCTGGCTGGCGTCCTGGAGAGGGCGCCGGCTGGGGACTCTATAGTTCTGCTGGGGGACTTCAACGCTCACATGGGCAATGACGGCCTGCCTGATCTGAACCCGAGTGGTGCTTTGTTGTTGGACTTCTGTGCTTGTCACGGATTGGCCATAATAAACACCATGTTCGAGCATAGAGTGGTTCATAAGTGTACTTGGTACCAGAACACCCTAGGCCAACGATTGATGATCGACTCTTGGGTGAAGAGACGAGCAGAGCTGTCAACTAATGGCTGCTGGACAGACCTTTGAAACCCAAACGTTTCAAATTTGAATTCAGACGTCTCACAAACTGGCACCTTCCTCGTTAGTATAGTGGACAGTATCTCCGCCTGTCACGCGGAAGACCGGGGTTCGATTCCCCGACGGGGAGTCTTTTCGACCAGTTGCTGATTATTAACCAAGGAAGACAAAAAACTGCGCTCTCTTTCCATCCATGTTCTTCACTCTTGCTGACATATTGCCACATTATTGTCTGGTTTACTGATTATTTGACTTAACCGCATGCTTTTATTACTCAGAATAAACATTTAAAAAGAACATGAACATGAACAAAGAAATAGGTTCCCGCCTGGTTTCGGACCGGGAACCTTTCGCAGGACTGTCACTCAAATCCAAAACACAGCAGCTGTGACTGAATCCAGTTTAAAATCTCTCCCGAGTCTAAAATTAGCATGTCGTCTGGCATTTAAGGCTTCTGCAGTTAGATATAAATACTCGATTAAAATGACCATATGCCCCTTCATCAGTTTCCGTAGTGTAGTGGTTATCACGTTCGCCTCACACGCGAAAGGTCCCCGGTTCGAGACCGGGCGGAAACACAGTTTTTTGCTTTTGTGCTATAAAAACAAACTAAATATTTCTAATGTTGCTATCACACAACTCATTCGTCGAGATTTTGCGTCAATTTCAACTTGCGAATTTCCGAATTTGCATCAACATCCAACCAGGAGGAAACAGAGAACACGTAAGTCCAAGTGAGCCCAGGAGGTTGAGCTAGCTAGCTTAGCAAGCCAGCTAGCTTGACGGGCTTTTTTAAAATGTTTTTTAAATGCTTTTGTTAAAACTGTAAATATATGTGTTTCAGTAGTCTGTAAGTTCAACTGACTGATGGTTTGCCAGAACTTCCCAGAGTTTTCTAATCACCAGCATCGCAGACTGGCTCTTGGTATGTGGAACCCATGTTTTTTCTTCGTGTTTACTCGACGATTTCAAATTCCCCCTTCATCGCACGCCAGGAACATTCCTCTGTTGTTAAGAGCCTGACAAGCATGCTTGTATATCCATTACACAATCTACACTTTGATTGATGTCTATTGGACCGCTTCAATTGGCTGCTGATTGTCGCTGCATCTCTTGCTCTTAGTATAGGAAGAGCTTGATTTATGCAGCAGAGTTTGAACAGGTTTCAATTTCTACACTTTCTTTCTCTGCAGGTTGATGAAGGTGAAGTTACTGCAGGTTCATTTTGATCTTCTTCATCTTCTCTCTCTGGTTCTTTGTGTTGATTGTCACCAGAGATAGTCCAGTGGGTAAGGACACCGACCGGTGACGTTAAGATGCGGGTTGGAACCCCGCTTCAGGTACGCCACACAGGAGTGCGTATGATGAATGTGTGTGTGGATTAATTTGTCTGCTATAAAAAAAACAAATATCACCAAAGCCATTCGTTGAGATTTTGCGTCAATTTCAACTTTTCCGAATTGCGAATTTCCGAATTTACAACATCCAAGGAGGAGGAAACCGAGAACAAGTAAGTCCAAGTGAGCCCAGGAGCTTGAGCTAGCTATCTTAGCTAGCTCAAGCTTAGCAAGCCAGCTAGCTTGACGGGCATTTTTAAAATATTTTATAAACGCTTTTGTTAAAACTGTAAATATATGTGTCTCTCTTGGCGAATAATCAGCAGCTGGTAGAAAACTCTACCAGACTGGCTCTTGTGATGTGGAACGTCACCTCTCTGGCAGAGAAGGAACCAGAGCTGGTGCGGGAGGTGGAGCGTTATCAACTAGATATAGTTGGGCTGACCTCCACGCATAGCTCCGGTTCTGGAACCACACTCCTAGAGAGGGGCTGGACTCTCGCCTTTTCCGTAGTTGCCCAGGGTGAGAGGCGCCGGGCGGGTGTGGGGATACTCACAAGCCCCCCGGCTGAGCGCCGCAGTGTTGGAGTTCTCCCCGGTGAACAAGAGGGTTGCCTCCATGCGACTGCGAGTCGCTGGGAGGATGTCTCTGACTGTTGTTTGTGCTTATGCACCAAACAGCCGCTCGGAGTACCCGACCTTCTTGGAGTCTCTGGCTGGCGTCCTGGAGAGGGCGCCGGCTGGGGACTCTATAGTTCTGCTGGGGGACTTCAACGCTCACATGGGCAATGACGGCCTGCCTGATCTGAACCCGAGTGGTGCTTTGTTGTTGGACTTCTGTGCTTGTCACGGATTGGCCATAATAAACACCATGTTCGAGCATAGAGTGGTTCATAAGTGTACTTGGTACCAGAACACCCTAGGCCAACGATTGATGATCGACTCTTGGGTGAAGAGACGAGCAGAGCTGTCAACTAATGGCTGCTGGACAGACCTTTGAAACCCAAACGTTTCAAATTTGAATTCAGACGTCTCACAAACTGGCACCTTCCTCGTTAGTATAGTGGACAGTATCTCCGCCTGTCACGCGGAAGACCGGGGTTCGATTCCCCGACGGGGAGTCTTTTCGACCAGTTGCTGATTATTAACCAAGGAAGACAAAAAACTGCGCTCTCTTTCCATCCATGTTCTTCACTCTTGCTGACATATTGCCACATTATTGTCTGGTTTACTGATTATTTGACTTAACCGCATGCTTTTATTACTCAGAATAAACATTTAAAAAGAACATGAACATGAACAAAGAAATAGGTTCCCGCCTGGTTTCGGACCGGGAACCTTTCGCAGGACTGTCACTCAAATCCAAAACACAGCAGCTGTGACTGAATCCAGTTTAAAATCTCTCCCGAGTCTAAAATTAGCATGTCGTCTGGCATTTAAGGCTTCTGCAGTTAGATATAAATACTCGATTAAAATGACCATATGCCCCTTCATCAGTTTCCGTAGTGTAGTGGTTATCACGTTCGCCTCACACGCGAAAGGTCCCCGGTTCGAGACCGGGCGGAAACACAGTTTTTTGTTTTTGTGCTATAAAAACAAACTAAATATTTCTAATGTTGCTATCACACAACTCATTCGTCGAGATTTTGCGTCAATTTCAACTTGCGAATTTCCGAATTTGCATCAACATCCAACCAGGAGGAAACAGAGAACACGTAAGTCCAAGTGAGCCCAGGAGGTTGAGCTAGCTAGCTTAGCAAGCCAGCTAGCTTGACGGGCTTTTTTAAAATGTTTTTTAAATGCTTTTGTTAAAACTGTAAATATATGTATTTCAGTAGTCTGTAAGTTCAACTGACTGATGGTTTGCCAGAACTTCCCAGAGTTTTCTAATCACCAGCATCGCAGACTGGCTCTTGGTATGTGGAACCCATGTTTTTTCTTCGTGTTTACTCGACGATTTCAAATTCCCCCTTCATTGCCACGCCAGGAACATTCCTCTGTTGTTAAGAGCCTGACAAGCATGCTTGTATATCCATTACACAATCTACACTTTGATTGATGTCTATTGGACCGCTTCAATTGGCTGCTGATTGTCGCTGCATCTCTAGCTCTTAGTATAGGAAGAGCTTGATTTATTCAGCAGAGTTTGAACAGGTTTCAATTTCTACACTTTCTTTCTCTGCAGGTTGATGAAGGTGAAGTTACTGCAGGTTCATTTTGATCTTCTTCATCTTCTCTCTCTGGTTCTTTGTGTTGATTGTCACCAGAGATAGTCCAGTGGGTAAGGACACCGACCGGTGACGTTAAGATGCGGGTTGGAACCCCGCTTGAGGTACGCCACACAGGAGTGCGTATGATGAATGTGTGTGTGGATTAATTTGTCTGCTATAAAAAAAACAAATATCACCAAAGCCATTCGTTGAGATTTTGCGTCAATTTCAACTTTTCCAAATTGCGAATTTCCGAATTTACAACATCCAAGGAGGAGGAAACCGAGAACAAGTAAGTCCAAGTGAGCCCAGGAGGTTGAGCTAGCTAGCTTAGCTAGCTCAAGCTTAGCAAGCCAGCTAGCTTGACGGGCATTTTTAAAATATTTTATAAACGCTTTTGTTAAAACTGTAAATATATGTGTCTCTCTTGGCGAATAATCAGCAGCTGGTAGAAAACTCTACCAGACTGGCTCTTGTGATGTGGAACGTCACCTCTCTGGCAGAGAAGGAACCAGAGCTGGTGCGGGAGGTGGAGCGTTATCAACTAGATATAGTTGGGCTGACCTCCACGCATAGCTCCGGTTCTGGAACCACACTCCTAGAGAGGGGCTGGACTCTCGCCTTTTCCGTAGTTGCCCAGGGTGAGAGGCGCCGGGCGGGTGTGGGGATACTCACAAGCCCCCCGGCTGAGCGCCGCAGTGTTGGAGTTCTCCCCGGTGAACAAGAGGGTTGCCTCCATGCGACTGCGAGTCGCTGGGAGGATGTCTCTGACTGTTGTTTGTGCTTATGCACCAAACAGCCGCTCGGAGTACCCGACCTTCTTGGAGTCTCTGGCTGGCGTCCTGGAGAGGGCGCCGGCTGGGGACTCTATAGTTCTGCTGGGGGACTTCAACGCTCACATGGGCAATGACGGCCTGCCTGATCTGAACCCGAGTGGTGCTTTGTTGTTGGACTTCTGTGCTTGTCACGGATTGGCCATAATAAACACCATGTTCGAGCATAGAGTGGTTCATAAGTGTACTTGGTACCAGAACACCCTAGGCCAACGATTGATGATCGACTCTTGGGTGAAGAGACGAGCAGAGCTGTCAACTAATGGCTGCTGGACAGACCTTTGAAACCCAAACGTTTCAAATTTGAATTCAGACGTCTCACAAACTGGCACCTTCCTCGTTAGTATAGTGGACAGTATCTCCGCCTGTCACGCGGAAGACCGGGGTTCGATTCCCCGACGGGGAGTCTTTTCGACCAGTTGCTGATTATTAACCAAGGAAGACAAAAAACTGCGCTCTCTTTCCATCCATGTTCTTCACTCTTGCTGACATATTGCCACATTATTGTCTGGTTTACTGATTATTTGACTTAACCGCATGCTTTTATTACTCAGAATAAACATTTAAAAAGAACATGAACATGAACAAAGAAATAGGTTCCCGCCTGGTTTCGGACCGGGAACCTTTCGCAGGACTGTCACTCAAATCCAAAACACAGCAGCTGTGACTGAATCCAGTTTAAAATCTCTCCCGAGTCTAAAATTAGCATGTCGTCTGGCATTTAAGGCTTCTGCAGTTAGATATAAATACTCGATTAAAATGACCATATGCCCCTTCATCAGTTTCCGTAGTGTAGTGGTTATCACGTTCGCCTCACACGCGAAAGGTCCCCGGTTCGAGACCGGGCGGAAACACAGTTTTTTGCTTTTGTGCTATAAAAACAAACTAAATATTTCTAATGTTGCTATCACACAACTCATTCGTCGAGATTTTGCGTCAATTTCAACTTGCGAATTTCCGAATTTGCATCAACATCCAACCAGGAGGAAACAGAGAACACGTAAGTCCAAGTGAGCCCAGGAGGTTGAGCTAGCTAGCTTAGCAAGCCAGCTAGCTTGACGGGCTTTTTTAAAATGTTTTTTAAATGCTTTTGTTAAAACTGTAAATATATGTGTTTCAGTAGTCTGTAAGTTCAACTGACTGATGGTTTGCCAGAACTTCCCAGAGTTTTCTAATCACCAGCATCGCAGACTGGCTCTTGGTATGTGGAACCCATGTTTTTTCTTCGTGTTTACTCGACGATTTCAAATTCCCCCTTCATCGCACGCCAGGAACATTCCTCTGTTGTTAAGAGCCTGACAAGCATGCTTGTATATCCATTACACAATCTACACTTTGATTGATGTCTATTGGACCGCTTCAATTGGCTGCTGATTGTCGCTGCATCTCTTGCTCTTAGTATAGGAAGAGCTTGATTTATGCAGCAGAGTTTGAACAGGTTTCAATTTCTACACTTTCTTTCTCTGCAGGTTGATGAAGGTGAAGTTACTGCAGGTTCATTTTGATCTTCTTCATCTTCTCTCTCTGGTTCTTTGTGTTGATTGTCACCAGAGATAGTCCAGTGGGTAAGGACACCGACCGGTGACGTTAAGATGCGGGTTGGAACCCCGCTTCAGGTACGCCACACAGGAGTGCGTATGATGAATGTGTGTGTGGATTAATTTGTCTGCTATAAAAAAAACAAATATCACCAAAGCCATTCGTTGAGATTTTGCGTCAATTTCAACTTTTCCGAATTGCGAATTTCCGAATTTACAACATCCAAGGAGGAGGAAACCGAGAACAAGTAAGTCCAAGTGAGCCCAGGAGCTTGAGCTAGCTATCTTAGCTAGCTCAAGCTTAGCAAGCCAGCTAGCTTGACGGGCATTTTTAAAATATTTTATAAACGCTTTTGTTAAAACTGTAAATATATGTGTCTCTCTTGGCGAATAATCAGCAGCTGGTAGAAAACTCTACCAGACTGGCTCTTGTGATGTGGAACGTCACCTCTCTGGCAGAGAAGGAACCAGAGCTGGTGCGGGAGGTGGAGCGTTATCAACTAGATATAGTTGGGCTGACCTCCACGCATAGCTCCGGTTCTGGAACCACACTCCTAGAGAGGGGCTGGACTCTCGCCTTTTCCGTAGTTGCCCAGGGTGAGAGGCGCCGGGCGGGTGTGGGGATACTCACAAGCCCCCCGGCTGAGCGCCGCAGTGTTGGAGTTCTCCCCGGTGAACAAGAGGGTTGCCTCCATGCGACTGCGAGTCGCTGGGAGGATGTCTCTGACTGTTGTTTGTGCTTATGCACCAAACAGCCGCTCGGAGTACCCGACCTTCTTGGAGTCTCTGGCTGGCGTCCTGGAGAGGGCGCCGGCTGGGGACTCTATAGTTCTGCTGGGGGACTTCAACGCTCACATGGGCAATGACGGCCTGCCTGATCTGAACCCGAGTGGTGCTTTGTTGTTGGACTTCTGTGCTTGTCACGGATTGGCCATAATAAACACCATGTTCGAGCATAGAGTGGTTCATAAGTGTACTTGGTACCAGAACACCCTAGGCCAACGATTGATGATCGACTCTTGGGTGAAGAGACGAGCAGAGCTGTCAACTAATGGCTGCTGGACAGACCTTTGAAACCCAAACGTTTCAAATTTGAATTCAGACGTCTCACAAACTGGCACCTTCCTCGTTAGTATAGTGGACAGTATCTCCGCCTGTCACGCGGAAGACCGGGGTTCGATTCCCCGACGGGGAGTCTTTTCGACCAGTTGCTGATTATTAACCAAGGAAGACAAAAAACTGCGCTCTCTTTCCATCCATGTTCTTCACTCTTGCTGACATATTGCCACATTATTGTCTGGTTTACTGATTATTTGACTTAACCGCATGCTTTTATTACTCAGAATAAACATTTAAAAAGAACATGAACATGAACAAAGAAATAGGTTCCCGCCTGGTTTCGGACCGGGAACCTTTCGCAGGACTGTCACTCAAATCCAAAACACAGCAGCTGTGACTGAATCCAGTTTAAAATCTCTCCCGAGTCTAAAATTAGCATGTCGTCTGGCATTTAAGGCTTCTGCAGTTAGATATAAATACTCGATTAAAATGACCATATGCCCCTTCATCAGTTTCCGTAGTGTAGTGGTTATCACGTTCGCCTCACACGCGAAAGGTCCCCGGTTCGAGACCGGGCGGAAACACAGTTTTTTGTTTTTGTGCTATAAAAACAAACTAAATATTTCTAATGTTGCTATCACACAACTCATTCGTCGAGATTTTGCGTCAATTTCAACTTGCGAATTTCCGAATTTGCATCAACATCCAACCAGGAGGAAACAGAGAACACGTAAGTCCAAGTGAGCCCAGGAGGTTGAGCTAGCTAGCTTAGCAAGCCAGCTAGCTTGACGGGCTTTTTTAAAATGTTTTTTAAATGCTTTTGTTAAAACTGTAAATATATGTATTTCAGTAGTCTGTAAGTTCAACTGACTGATGGTTTGCCAGAACTTCCCAGAATTTTCTAATCACCAGCATCGCAGACTGGCTCTTGGTATGTGGAACCCATGTTTTTTCTTCGTGTTTACTCGACGATTTCAAATTCCCCCTTCATTGCCACGCCAGGAACATTCCTCTGTTGTTAAGAGCCTGACAAGCATGCTTGTATATCCATTACACAATCTACACTTTGATTGATGTCTATTGGACCGCTTCAATTGGCTGCTGATTGTCGCTGCATCTCTAGCTCTTAGTATAGGAAGAGCTTGATTTATTCAGCAGAGTTTGAACAGGTTTCAATTTCTACACTTTCTTTCTCTGCAGGTTGATGAAGGTGAAGTTACTGCAGGTTCATTTTGATCTTCTTCATCTTCTCTCTCTGGTTCTTTGTGTTGATTGTCACCAGAGATAGTCCAGTGGGTAAGGACACCGACCGGTGACGTTAAGATGCGGGTTGGAACCCCGCTTGAGGTACGCCACACAGGAGTGCGTATGATGAATGTGTGTGTGGATTAATTTGTCTGCTATAAAAAAAACAAATATCACCAAAGCCATTCGTTGAGATTTTGCGTCAATTTCAACTTTTCCAAATTGCGAATTTCCGAATTTACAACATCCAAGGAGGAGGAAACCGAGAACAAGTAAGTCCAAGTGAGCCCAGGAGGTTGAGCTAGCTAGCTTAGCTAGCTCAAGCTTAGCAAGCCAGCTAGCTTGACGGGCATTTTTAAAATATTTTATAAACGCTTTTGTTAAAACTGTAAATATATGTGTCTCTCTTGGCGAATAATCAGCAGCTGGTAGAAAACTCTACCAGACTGGCTCTTGTGATGTGGAACGTCACCTCTCTGGCAGAGAAGGAACCAGAGCTGGTGCGGGAGGTGGAGCGTTATCAACTAGATATAGTTGGGCTGACCTCCACGCATAGCTCCGGTTCTGGAACCACACTCCTAGAGAGGGGCTGGACTCTCGCCTTTTCCGTAGTTGCCCAGGGTGAGAGGCGCCGGGCGGGTGTGGGGATACTCACAAGCCCCCCGGCTGAGCGCCGCAGTGTTGGAGTTCTCCCCGGTGAACAAGAGGGTTGCCTCCATGCGACTGCGAGTCGCTGGGAGGATGTCTCTGACTGTTGTTTGTGCTTATGCACCAAACAGCCGCTCGGAGTACCCGACCTTCTTGGAGTCTCTGGCTGGCGTCCTGGAGAGGGCGCCGGCTGGGGACTCTATAGTTCTGCTGGGAGACTTCAACGCTCACATGGGCAACGATGGAGAAATCTGGAGGGGGGGGATTGGGAGGAACGGCCCGTCTGATCTGAACCCGAGTTGTGCTTTGTTGTTGGACTTCTGTACTTGTCATGGATTGGCCATAACAAACACCATGTTTGAGCATAGGGTTGGTTGTTCATAAGTGTTCTTGGTACCAGAACATCTTAGGTCAACGATTGATGATCGACTTTGTGGTCGTAATCAGATCTGCGGCTGTATGTCTTGGACACTTGGGTGAAGAGAGGAGCAGACACACCTGGTAAACCCAAACTTTACATATTTCTATAAAGACATTAAAAATTCTGTATCCTTCCTCGTTAGTATAGTGGACAGTATCTCCGCCTGTCACGCGGAAGACCGGGGTTCGATTCCCCGACGGGGAGTATTTTCGTCCAACTGCTGATTATTAACCAAGGAAGACAAAAAACTGCGCTCTCTTTCCATCCATGTTCTTCACTCTTGCTGACATAATGCCACATTATTGTCTGGTTTACTGATTATTTGACTAAACCGTTTGCTTTTATTACTCAGAATAAACATTTAAAAAAAACATGAACATGAACAAAGAAATAGGTTCCCGCCTGGTTTCGGACCGGGAACCTTTCGCAGGACTGTCACTCAAATCCAAAACACAGCAGCTGTGACTGAATCCAGTTTAAAATCTCTCCCGAGTCTAAAATTAGCATGTCGTCTGGCATTTAAGGCTTCTGCGGTTAGATATAAATACTCGATTAAAATGACCATATGCCCCTTCATCAGTTTCCGTAGTGTAGTGGTTATCACGTTCGCCTCACACGCGAAAGGTCCCCGGTTCGAAACCGGGCGGAAACACGTTTTTCAACATTGTTAATGTTTACTCGGCGACTGCAAACTCCCCCAGTGTGAGCTTAAGGTCACGGGTCTACTCTGCCGGAAAACAGTGGACTGCATCCTCAAGGTAGAGGGTAAAATGGAGGAAGTGACTGTGAGTGAGACTGGGTTGTTCTATTAGCTTCGTCAGACGGTGACCTTCAGCTCACACTGGGGGAGTTTGCAGTCGTCGAGTAAACACAAACAAAGAAATATGTTTCCACATAGTTTCGAAACGGTGACCTTTCGCGTGAGGCGAACGTGATAACCACTACACTACGGAAACCCATTAAAAGGATTTTTGTGCATGTGACTGTGTTAATGCAGCATTCATATTTAACAGCAGATATCTAAAGAGTGTAAAATTAGCATGGCATCTGGCATTTGTAGTTAAATATGAATGGTGCATTTTTTTTTTACATAGATGGCTGTGTCTCTCATCAGTTTCCGTAGTGTAGTGGTTATCACGTTCGCCTAACACGCGAAAGGTCCCCGGTTCGAGACCGGGCGGAAACACTGTTTTTTGTTTTTGTGCTAAAATAAACAACTAAATATCTATAATGCTGTTATCACACAAGTCATTCGTCAAAATTTTGCGTCAATTTCAACTTGCGAATTTCCGAATTTCCATCAACATCCAATGAGGAGGAAAAAGAGAACACGTAAGTCCAAGTGAGCCCAGGAGGTTGAGCTGGCTAGCTTGACGGGCTTTTTTAAAATGTTTTTGAAATGCTTTTGTTAAAACTGTAAATATATGTGTTTCAGTAGTCTGTAAGTTCAACTGACTCTGCCAATAATAGAGGAGCTGATCATGTGACCTTCACCTGTATATAACATATTATACAGTAGACCTGCCTTAATATCTGTACAAACCCAGACGAAATGACATGGTTTAAAACAACATGGATGGAAAGAGAGCGCAGGTTATTGTCCCTGCTTTTGTCTCTCTTGGCGAATAATCAGCAGCTGGTAGAAAACTCTACCAGACTGGCTCTTGGGATGTGGAACGTCACGTCTCTGGCGGGGAAGGAATCGGAGCTGGTGCGGGAGGTGGAGCGTTATCAACTAGATATAGTTGGGCTCACCTCCACGCATAGCTCTGGTTCTGGAACCACACTCCTAGAGGGGGACTGGACTCTGGACTGAACAGCCGCTCAGAGTACCTGACCTTGGTGTCCGGTTCGAGACCGGGCGAAAACACATTTTTCAACGTTGTTAGTGTATCGACGACTGCAAACTCCCCCAGTGTGGGCTGAAGGTCATGGTCTGATAAAAAGCTAATAATACCTCAACCAAGGCCTGCTGTCCCCTCCTGAGTCGTCTGATGGTTGCCAGAGTTTTCTAATCACCAGCATCGCAGACTGGCTCTTGGTATGTGGAACCCATGGTTTTTGTTCCGTGTTTACTCGACGATTTCAAATTCCCCCTTCATTGCCACGCCAGGAACACTCCTCTGTTGTTAAGAGCCTGACAAGCATGTTTGTATATCCATTACACAGTCTACACTGTCTATTGGACCGCTTCAATTGGCTGCTGATTGTCGCTGCATCTCTTGCTCTTAGTATAGGAAGAGCTTGATTTATGCAGCAGAGTTTGAACAGGTTTCAATTTCTACACTTTCTTTCTCTGCAGGTTGATGAAGGTGAAGTTACTGCAGGTTCATTTTGATCTTCTTCATCCTCTCTCTCTGGTTCTTTGTGTTGATTGTCACCAGAGATAGTCCAGTGGGTAAGGACACCGACCGGTGACGTTAAGATGCGGGTTGGAACCCCGCTTGAGGTAAGCCACACAGGAGTGCGTATGATGAATGTGTGTGTGGATTAATTTGTCTGCTATAAAAAAAACAAATATCACCAAAGCCATTCGTTGAGATTTTGCGTCAATTTCAACTTTTCCGAATTGCGAATTTCCGAATTTCCAACATCCAAGGAGGAGGAAACCGAGAACAAGTAAGTCCAAGTGAGCCCAGGAGGTTGAGCTAGCTAGCTTAGCTAGCTCAAGCTTAGCAAGCCAGCTAGCTTGACGGGCATTTTTAAAATATTTTATAAATGCGTTTGTTAAAACTGTAAATATATGTGTCTCTCTTGGCGAATAATCAGCAGCTGGTAGAAAACTCTACCAGACTGGCTCTTGGGATGTGGAACGTCACCTCTCTGGCAGAGAAGGAACCAGAGCTGGTGCGGGAGGTGGAGCGTTATCAACTAGATATAGTTGGGCTGACCTCCACGCATAGCTCCGGTTCTGGAACCACACTCCTAGAGATGGGCTGGACTCTCGCCTTTTCCGTAGTTGCCCAGGGTGAGAGGCGCCGGGCGGGTGTGGGGATACTCACAAGCCCCCCGGCTGAGCGCCGCAGTGTTGGAGTTCTCCCCGGTGAACAAGAGGGTTGCCTCTATGCGACTGCGAGTCGCTGGGAGGAAGTCTCTGACTGCTGTTTGAACTTATGCACCAAACAGCCGCTCGGAGTACCCGACCTTCTTGGAGTCTCTGGCTGGCGTCCTGGAGAGGGCGCCGGCTGGGGACTCTATAGTTCTGCTGGGAGACTTCAACGCTCACATGGGCAACGATGGAGAAATCTGGAGGGGGGGGATTGGGAGGAACGGCCCGTCTGATCTGAACCCGAGTTGTGCTTTGTTGTTGGACTTCTGTACTTGTCATGGATTGGCCATAACAAACACCATGTTTGAGCATAGGGTTGGTTGTTCATAAGTGTTCTTGGTACCAGAACATCTTAGGTCAACGATTGATGATCGACTTTGTGGTCGTAATCAGATCTGCGGCTGTATGTCTTGGACACTTGGGTGAAGAGAGGAGCAGACACACCTGGTATACCCAAACGTTACATATTTCTATAAAGACATCTAAAAATTCTGTATCCTTCCTCGTTAGTATAGTGGACAGTATCTCCGCCTGTCACGCGGAAGACCGGGGTTCGATTCCCCGACGGGGAGTATTTTCGTCCAACTGCTGATTATTAACCAAGGAAGACAAAAAACTGCGCTCTCTTTCCATCCATGTTCTTCACTCTTGCTGACATAATGCCACATTATTGTCTGGTTTACTGATTATTTGACTAAACCGTTTGCTTTTATTACTCAGAATAAACATTTAAAAAGAACATGAACATGAACAAAGAAATAGGTTCCCGCCTGGTTTCGGACCGGGAACCTTTCGCAGGACTGTCACTCAAATCCAAAACACAGCAGCTGTGACTGAATCCAGTTTAAAATCTCTCCCGAGTCTAAAATTAGCATGTCGTCTGGCATTTAAGGCTTCTGCGGTTAGATATAAATACTCGATTAAAATGACCATATGCCCCTTCATCAGTTTCCGTAGTGTAGTGGTTATCACGTTCGCCTCACACGCGAAAGGTCCCCGGTTCGAAACCGGGCGGAAACACGTTTTTCAACATTGTTAATGTTTACTCGGCGACTGCAAACTCCCCCAGTGTGAGCTTAAGGTCACGGGTCTACTCTGCCGGAAAACAGTGGACTGCATCCTCAAGGTAGAGGGTAAAATGGAGGAAGTGACTGTGAGTGAGACTGGGTTGTTCTATTAGCTTCGTCAGACGGTGACCTTCAGCTCACACTGGGGGAGTTTGCAGTCGTCGAGTAAACACAAACAAAGAAATATGTTTCCACATAGTTTTGAAACGGTGACCTTTCGCGTGAGGCGAACATGATAACCACTACACTACGGAAACCCATTAAAAGGATTTTTGTGCATGTGACTGTGTTAATGCAGCATTCATATTTAACAGCAGATATCTAAAGAGTGTAAAATTAGCATGGCATCTGGCATTTGTAGTTAAATATGAATGGTGCATTTTTTTTTTACATAGATGGCTGTGTCTCTCATCAGTTTCCGTAGTGTAGTGGTTATCACGTTCGCCTAACACGCGAAAGGTCCCCGGTTCGAGACCGGGCGGAAACACTGTTTTTTGTTTTTGTGCTATAATAAACAACTAAATATCTATAATGCTGTTATCACACAAGTCATTCGTCGAAATTTTGCGTCAATTTCAACTTGCGAATTTCCGAATTTCCATCAACATCCAATGAGGAGGAAAAAGAGAACACGTAAGTCCAAGTGAGCCCAGGAGGTTGAGCTGGCTAGCTTGACGGGCTTTTTTAAAATGTTTTTGAAATGCTTTTGTTAAAACTGTAAATATATGTGTTTCAGTAGTCTGTAAGTTCAACTGACTCTGCCAATAATAGAGGAGCTGATCATGTGACCTTCACCTGTATATAACATATTATACAGTAGACCTGCCTTAATATCTGTACAAACCCAGACGAAATGACATGGTTTAAAACAACATGGATGGAAAGAGAGCGCAGGTTATTGTCCCTGCTTTTGTCTCTCTTGGCGAATAATCAGCAGCTGGTAGAAAACTCTACCAGACTGGCTCTTGGGATGTGGAACGTCACGTCTCTGGCGGGGAAGGAATCGGAGCTGGTGCGGGAGGTGGAGCGTTATCAACTAGATATAGTTGGGCTCACCTCCACGCATAGCTCTGGTTCTGGAACCACACTCCTAGAGGGGGACTGGACTCTGGACTGAACAGCCGCTCAGAGTACCTGACCTTGGTGTCCGGTTCGAGACCGGGCGAAAACACATTTTTCAACGTTGTTAGTGTATCGACGACTGCAAACTCCCCCAGTGTGGGCTGAAGGTCATGGTCTGATAAAAAGCTAATAATACCTCAACCAAGGCCTGCTGTCCCCTCCTGAGTCGTCTGATGGTTGCCAGAGTTTTCTAATCACCAGCATCGCAGACTGGCTCTTGGTATGTGGAACCCATGGTTTTTGTTCCGTGTTTACTCGACGATTTCAAATTCCCCCTTCATTGCCACGCCAGGAACACTCCTCTGTTGTTAAGAGCCTGACAAGCATGTTTGTATATCCATTACACAGTCTACACTGTCTATTGGACCGCTTCAATTGGCTGCTGATTGTCGCTGCATCTCTTGCTCTTAGTATAGGAAGAGCTTGATTTATGCAGCAGAGTTTGAACAGGTTTCAATTTCTACACTTTCTTTCTCTGCAGGTTGATGAAGGTGAAGTTACTGCAGGTTCATTTTGATCTTCTTCATCCTCTCTCTCTGGTTCTTTGTGTTGATTGTCACCAGAGATAGTCCAGTGGGTAAGGACACCGACCGGTGACGTTAAGATGCGGGTTGGAACCCCGCTTGAGGTAAGCCACACAGGAGTGCGTATGATGAATGTGTGTGTGGATTAATTTGTCTGCTATAAAAAAAACAAATATCACCAAAGCCATTCGTTGAGATTTTGCGTCAATTTCAACTTTTCCGAATTGCGAATTTCCGAATTTCCAACATCCAAGGAGGAGGAAACCGAGAACAAGTAAGTCCAAGTGAGCCCAGGAGGTTGAGCTAGCTAGCTTAGCTAGCTCAAGCTTAGCAAGCCAGCTAGCTTGACGGGCATTTTTAAAATATTTTATAAATGCGTTTGTTAAAACTGTAAATATATGTGTCTCTCTTGGCGAATAATCAGCAGCTGGTAGAAAACTCTACCAGACTGGCTCTTGGGATGTGGAACGTCACCTCTCTGGCAGAGAAGGAACCAGAGCTGGTGCGGGAGGTGGAGCGTTATCAACTAGATATAGTTGGGCTGACCTCCACGCATAGCTCCGGTTCTGGAACCACACTCCTAGAGATGGGCTGGACTCTCGCCTTTTCCGTAGTTGCCCAGGGTGAGAGGCGCCGGGCGGGTGTGGGGATACTCACAAGCCCCCCGGCTGAGCGCCGCAGTGTTGGAGTTCTCCCCGGTGAACAAGAGGGTTGCCTCTATGCGACTGCGAGTCGCTGGGAGGAAGTCTCTGACTGCTGTTTGAACTTATGCACCAAACAGCCGCTCGGAGTACCCGACCTTCTTGGAGTCTCTGGCTGGCGTCCTGGAGAGGGCGCCGGCTGGGGACTCTATAGTTCTGCTGGGAGACTTCAACGCTCACATGGGCAACGATGGAGAAATCTGGAGGGGGGGGATTGGGAGGAACGGCCCGTCTGATCTGAACCCGAGTTGTGCTTTGTTGTTGGACTTCTGTACTTGTCATGGATTGGCCATAACAAACACCATGTTTGAGCATAGGGTTGGTTGTTCATAAGTGTTCTTGGTACCAGAACATCTTAGGTCAACGATTGATGATCGACTTTGTGGTCGTAATCAGATCTGCGGCTGTATGTCTTGGACACTTGGGTGAAGAGAGGAGCAGACACACCTGGTATACCCAAACGTTACATATTTCTATAAAGACATCTAAAAATTCTGTATCCTTCCTCGTTAGTATAGTGGACAGTATCTCCGCCTGTCACGCGGCGGCAAGTCGCGTATAGGTGGCATACACTGACAGCCAATGAAATTGCAGACTTATTAACGCTGTCCAGGGTGCTGAAAACGCCGCTCTGGTCCAGCAGTTTTCTCCTGAATATTTAAGAATTATTATCTGGAGCATGTTCGAATCCCACTTGGTACAAAGTCTGTGATACATTGTCAAAGATAATGAGCTATTTGGGAATCAAGAAATGTGAGTCTTAGTTTGTTATTTACTTCTTCTGATTATCATTAGATTAGACTAGTCTGGTTATATCAAGTTCTTGACTTACTTAAAGCTATTAACCAATTATATTAGAGTTTTCTTCCTATGTGTAACATTTAAATTGCAATTACTTAATTACTTCAATTAGAGACTTTACTGTTCACTATAAATTATTAATTTATTAATGAGACATGTAGACATTAGTGAATGAAATGTATTTATTAACCACAACTGTAACAGTAAATATTCAACAGAGCCCATATTGCAAGGTCACACATATATCACACAAAAATGTAAGGTAAAGTAAATATAATATTGTATATAATAAATGTAATAATTATTTACATGAGCAAAATATACAGTATATACAGTGGAAACCGGTTACAGTGATCACGGTTACATTGATAAACCGCTTATATGGGGCAGTGGTGGCCCTCCCTCATTACCACCACTGAGATGCCCTTGAGCAAGGCCCCCCCAACCGCTCCAGTGGAGTTGCTCAGTGACCAGCAGATCAGACTGTGGTTGTACTGGGCAGCTTCCAGGTGTGAATGTGTAACTGTGTGAATGTGATCAGGGCGTTCCTGAAAAAGAGAGCATTGCCCTCAGTGAACCTCCCCCTGAATAAAATAAAGGTAAAAACAAATAAATAAAATATGGATCAAAAAGCTTGGGACAGAATCATTCCTATGCAAATGCTGTTTAAGCTGTGGAGGAGGACAGCTGGGGACAGCTGATGGCCTGGGTAATGGCTGACCTGGTCAGGCAAGAAGAAAGACATAGCAAATTATTAAGATTGTGTGTTGACTTGATTCTATCTCTTTGACACGCACACAGCCAAATCAAGAACATTCAAATACTTACTTTGAGCTCTTGGCGGTTGCAGCGGCGGTTGAATGGGCTCTGCAGACGTCTCAGGAGAAATCGGAAGTGCCTCTGACACTATATAGAATATTAAACATTTCATTATTATTCACAGTAAGATAAATAAAAAACTTGACTATGACATTGTGCACCAGTATCTGATTTACATCAATGAGAACAGTTCCGATGGACACTACATATGGATATTTTTAAGATGCAAATACAGTTAAAATAATACACACCTGGGACAGTGACAGTTGTCTCTGTTGGCAAGGGTCCTGGTGTTTCTGGCATCAGGAACATCAGCTCCTGAGGAAGGGGCACAGGTCTCTTTACCATCGGCAGAGCAGGGGCTGCAAGGAGATAAGGACCACAAAAAGTAATCAATTATTGGTTTATAACGGACATAATCAGAGGGAATATGACAGAAAGGTTTAAATGGATAAAAAGAAATATAATGCATTTACCATCTACTTGTGAACCCGTCAGTTCAGTTGGTGTGGACAGTGTAGCAGATGGTACTACAACAGAAAAAATCTTGTCAGTCATTTATATTTTGACAATATAAAAAAAACTGGTGTTAGTAAAGGCATACATTATCCATCTTTTACTTCACCTGCTTATCTCAGCCTTATATAGTTAAACAGACTGTTTGTTACATTAAAGTATAAAGAATTTCATTCATACACATGCAGTTTAGTTCTGTATGGATAAATATTTAGTAGTCAGTCATTACAATTTAGCCTAAGCAGGGGAAGCAACATGGCACACTGCAAACACATGCATACAAGTGTTAGTAACCACAGCAGTCCTATATATATGTATGTATGTATGTATATATATATATATATATATATATATATATATATTCATCATATAAGTCTAAAAACTGGAATAAAGAGTGCTACTTACCCTCGCCATGACTGGAATCAATTCATAGTCACTAGGACAACAAGTTGAACAGCAAAACACAAACATGACCAGAACATGGTCAACATGAGAAGGAACGGTTTATGTCATGCTTCGGTTTGGGATAAGAATTCATGGTCCCAGAGTCTCTGTCGACGACAGGACGTTTTTGTTTGGTTAAGAACCTCTTTCTGTTCCCGAAGCCTGTCGTCTGGCAGTTGATGCTGATGGTGCAGAAACAGCTGTAAAACACAAACAAAAACAATTAAATATAAACTATATAGAATACACAATTAATATTAAACAGGCTGAACTGTAAATTATTTTGAATCTTCAGGCAGTAGAAACAAACCAATATAAGACAACAAATGTTTACTCACAGCTCTGCACATGTTGCTTAGAAGGACAGATACCCAGCATCGCTCTCTCCAGCTCTTCATCTTCATCCATCACTGTGATGCAAACAGACAAGAATTAGAATGTACTAAAAATATGGCTTTACTGTACTTAGGATAGTATGAATAAAATCACCACTGAAATAATGGAAGACGAAGTTTACTCCCTTTGGTGTACTAAAATACACTGGATACCATGACAGCATATACATTTTTTTGACAAAACAAATGGAAAACAAGACCCACCCATGGCTTCAGCAGGGGCCTGTGAGGCATGTGTCACCAGAGAGGAGCCAGAGGGGGAGGGCAGCTTCTTCTGCAGGTACACTTGTAGTTTGTGCATCTTTGTTCCTGGAGCACAGCTTTTCTTCATAATAAAGGCTGCATAGCCATCATCCCTGCTGTCCCAAATCTCTCTCCAGGTGCTTTTGGCACGAGAGCCAAAACCAACCAGCTGGTCATCCTCTGATGATGCTGCTGCTGCTGTCACAACTGGCTTTTGTTTCTCATAATTGAGAAGAGACTGGATTTCTTGAAAGCTGAGGGCATAGCTCACAAATGACAGCAGGCTGTCCTTGCTGTGCCCCCCTGCCATGAACACTCCTGCAGTCTCCTCCTTTTGCTGGTTCTTGATTAGGTAGATGGTATACCCAATGTCATTTTCAAGGAGCCAGCGGAAGGACTTCCCTTTATATTTCCCAAACTGCAGGATGTATTCTCCAGCCACATCAGTTTTATCTGAAGCATCCCCTCCTCTTAAAATGATCACAGTCAGTGCATTTTTCCTGACCAGCTCCTCCTTCACGGGTGCAGACTTGTCCTGTAGAGAGGGGTTGTCTTTAAGGAGTTTGGCTGCATCCGTTGGATCCTGACGGAGATATCCGAGTGGTCCCTTGCGGAATGTGACACTCATTCTCCCAGGGAAAAAAAACGTTTTCTGCATTTTACCTGTAATGAAGAAAAGCATATTGATCTATTAATATGTTATAGACAGGCATTGTTTTCATAACAAATGTTAATAGTGAGGGTCTCAAGGGAGAGCAGGAATTAGGAGGTTCACATCTCAGCTCTAGCCCCTTTACTGTCTACATATTCTCACTGTATTTATCAGGGTTTTGAAGAAAGAAAAAATGATATCAAATACCTTTACTTTAATATTACCTTTACTACTTTGTATAGTACCTTGATTAAGTGCCTGCCTTTGTGTATGTCTTAACGATGAGCTCTGGTTGTTGAGGCAGATCATCCCCCCCACCCCCAACCAGTGATTCAGACTCAAGTAACACTGAAGTGTGAAGTGTCTTATCCAGCAACGCCCTGCATTCAATTCACCTTTCCTATCCCAAACAGACATGCATTAGACTATATTTGATATATTCTGCTTTTGACAAGCTCAGACAAACGTGGCCTATTTAGTATTTTGAAAATTGTAATATGGTATAGAAGCATATAATAAGTGTTAAAATTAAGCATGAATAGTACGTTGTACACAACATGACAAAGTATGAAAAACCCTCAGAGACATTGGTTCTCAATTAATAAACAATATTCTGGTGTTCTCTCATTTTAACAGAGGTGGAAGAAGTACTCTGATCTTGTACTTCAGTGATAGTACTGATACCACAGTGTAGAAATACTCTGCTACAAGTAAAAGTCCTGCATTAAAAACCTTAAGTATAAGTACATGCTGTGACAACAGCGTTAAGTGCAAACACGACGACTTTATGATTCATATGAAGCTTGTTCATTTATCATTCTGTCAATGTGTGTATGTAAAGTAACGTTAGTGTGTCCAGAGTAACGTTATATCTAACCTTACTGCTGATGTAAGCTGCTGATACACCGTAGTTAACGCTACATTAGACATTAATGTTCACTAACAACGTGATGCTTTCAACCTAAGGAATGTTAAGTTTCGTTAGCTTGTAATTCATCCGAATATACCGCAGCAGCTCGACACAATAAACTGAGGAAACACGGCTAATGACAACTTTATAACACGTCAGACAGCGCCAGGATACATTATAATAACATGTTGGTTCATTGTTAATAATGTTACGTTAGCTTGTAGTTCATCCCAAAGTCGCCAACACGGCCGCCGCGGCGACACAATAAACGGGAGAAACACGACTAACGTTAACTTTATAGCGTCCACAGAAGCAAGAACACGTCAGACAGCGCCAGGATACATTATAGTAACATGTCGGTAATCGTTATTTATCTAAATATAACTCACCGTTTGGCGTAATGTCCACACAGCGCAGCTCAAGCTCAAGTCGATGCGAAGTGTAGCTCATCCAGACCAACGCTGCCAGAGTGGCGAAGGAAACAACAACTCCTCCTCCTCTCCTCGGAAAAAGGGCGCCAAACAAACAATAGCGGCCAAAGATATATTGCATCCGTAGTGGTTCAGCACTACCATAGAGAATGAACGGCAATGTGTTTAGGGCGCTTTAGCTAAAGAATCCCCGGGTGCCGCGCGGAAGACCGGGGTTCGATTCCCCGACGGGGAGTATTTTCGTCCAACTGCTGATTATTAACCAAGGAAGACAAAAAACTGCGCTCTCTTTCCATCCATGTTCTTCACTCTTGCTGACATAATGCCACATTATTGTCTGGTTTACTGATTATTTGACTAAACCGTTTGCTTTTATTACTCAGAATAAACATTTAAAAAGAACATGAACATGAACAAAGAAATAGGTTCCCGCCTGGTTTCGGACCGGGAACCTTTCGCAGGACTGTCACTCAAATCCAAAACACAGCAGCTGTGACTGAATCCAGTTTAAAATCTCTCCCGAGTCTAAAATTAGCATGTCGTCTGGCATTTAAGGCTTCTGCGGTTAGATATAAATACTCGATTAAAATGACCATATGCCCCTTCATCAGTTTCCGTAGTGTAGTGGTTATCACGTTCGCCTCACACGCGAAAGGTCCCCGGTTCGAAACCGGGCGGAAACACGTTTTTCAACATTGTTAATGTTTACTCGGCGACTGCAAACTCCCCCAGTGTGAGCTTAAGGTCACGGGTCTACTCTGCCGGAAAACAGTGGACTGCATCCTCAAGGTAGAGGGTAAAATGGAGGAAGTGACTGTGAGTGAGACTGGGTTGTTCTATTAGCTTCGTCAGACGGTGACCTTCAGCTCACACTGGGGGAGTTTGCAGTCGTCGAGTAAACACAAACAAAGAAATATGTTTCCACATAGTTTTGAAACGGTGACCTTTCGCGTGAGGCGAACATGATAACCACTACACTACGGAAACCCATTAAAAGGATTTTTGTGCATGTGACTGTGTTAATGCAGCATTCATATTTAACAGCAGATATCTAAAGAGTGTAAAATTAGCATGGCATCTGGCATTTGTAGTTAAATATGAATGGTGCATTTTTTTTTTACATAGATGGCTGTGTCTCTCATCAGTTTCCGTAGTGTAGTGGTTATCACGTTCGCCTAACACGCGAAAGGTCCCCGGTTCGAGACCGGGCGGAAACACTGTTTTTTGTTTTTGTGCTATAATAAACAACTAAATATCTATAATGCTGTTATCACACAAGTCATTCGTCGAAATTTTGCGTCAATTTCAACTTGCGAATTTCCGAATTTCCATCAACATCCAATGAGGAGGAAAAAGAGAACACGTAAGTCCAAGTGAGCCCAGGAGGTTGAGCTGGCTAGCTTGACGGGCTTTTTTAAAATGTTTTTGAAATGCTTTTGTTAAAACTGTAAATATATGTGTTTCAGTAGTCTGTAAGTTCAACTGACTCTGCCAATAATAGAGGAGCTGATCATGTGACCTTCACCTGTATATAACATATTATACAGTAGACCTGCCTTAATATCTGTACAAACCCAGACGAAATGACATGGTTTAAAACAACATGGATGGAAAGAGAGCGCAGGTTATTGTCCCTGCTTTTGTCTCTCTTGGCGAATAATCAGCAGCTGGTAGAAAACTCTACCAGACTGGCTCTTGGGATGTGGAACGTCACGTCTCTGGCGGGGAAGGAATCGGAGCTGGTGCGGGAGGTGGAGCGTTATCAACTAGATATAGTTGGGCTCACCTCCACGCATAGCTCTGGTTCTGGAACCACACTCCTAGAGGGGGACTGGACTCTGGACTGAACAGCCGCTCAGAGTACCTGACCTTGGTGTCCGGTTCGAGACCGGGCGAAAACACATTTTTCAACGTTGTTAGTGTATCGACGACTGCAAACTCCCCCAGTGTGGGCTGAAGGTCATGGTCTGATAAAAAGCTAATAATACCTCAACCAAGGCCTGCTGTCCCCTCCTGAGTCGTCTGATGGTTGCCAGAGTTTTCTAATCACCAGCATCGCAGACTGGCTCTTGGTATGTGGAACCCATGGTTTTTGTTCCGTGTTTACTCGACGATTTCAAATTCCCCCTTCATTGCCACGCCAGGAACACTCCTCTGTTGTTAAGAGCCTGACAAGCATGTTTGTATATCCATTACACAGTCTACACTGTCTATTGGACCGCTTCAATTGGCTGCTGATTGTCGCTGCATCTCTTGCTCTTAGTATAGGAAGAGCTTGATTTATGCAGCAGAGTTTGAACAGGTTTCAATTTCTACACTTTCTTTCTCTGCAGGTTGATGAAGGTGAAGTTACTGCAGGTTCATTTTGATCTTCTTCATCTTCTCTCTTTGGTTCTTTGTGTTGATTGTCACCAGAGATAGTCCAGTGGGTAAGGACACCGACCGGTGACGTTAAGATGCGGGTTGGAACCCCGCTTGAGGTACGCCACACAGGAGTGCGTCTGATGAATGTGTGTGTGGATTAATTTGTCTGCTATAAAAAAAACAAATATCACCAAAGCCATTTGTTGAGATTTTGCGTCAATTTCAACTTTTCCGAATTGCGAATTTCCGAATTTACAACATCCAAGGAGGAGGAAACCGAGAACAAGTAAGTCCAAGTGAGCCCAGGAGCTTGAGCTAGCTATCTTAGCTAGCTCAAGCTTAGCAAGCTAGCTAGCTTGACGGGCATTTTTAAAATATTTTATAAATGCTTTTGTTAAAACTGTAAATATATGTGTCTCTCTTGGCGAATAATCAGCAGCTGGTAGAAAACTCTACCAGACTGGCTCTTGTGATGTGGAACGTCACCTCTCTGGCAGAGAAGGAACCAGAGCTGGTGCGGGAGGTGGAGCGTTATCAACTAGATATAGTTGGGCTGACCTCCACGCATAGCTCCGGTTCTGGAACCACACTCCTAGAGAGGGGCTGGACTCTCGCCTTTTCCGTAGTTGCCCAGGGTGAGAGGCGCCGGGCGGGTGTGGGGATACTCACAAGCCCCCCGGCTGAGCGCCGCAGTGTTGGAGTTCTCCCCGGTGAACAAGAGGGTTGCCTCTATGCGACTGCGAGTCGCTGGGAGGATGTCTCTGACTGTTGTTTGTGCTTATGCACCAAACAGCCGCTCGGAGTACCCGACCTTCTTGGAGTCTCTGGCTGGCGTCCTGGAGAGGGCGCCGGCTGGGGACTCTATAGTTCTGCTGGGGGACTTCAACGCTCACATGGGCAACGATGGAGAAATCTGGAGGGGGGGGGATTGGGAGGAACGGCCCGTCTGATCTGAACCCGAGTTGTGCTTTGTTGTTGGACTTCTGTACTTGTCATGGATTGGCCATAACAAACACCATGTTTGAGCATAGGGTTGGTTGTTCATAAGTGTTCTTGGTACCAGAACATCTTAGGTCAACGATTGATGATCGACTTTGTGGTCGTAATCAGATCTGCGGCTGTATGTCTTGGACACTTGGGTGAAGAGAGGAGCAGACACACCTGGTAAACCCAAACGTTACATATTTCTATAAAGACATCTAAAAATTCTGTATCCTTCCTCGTTAGTATAGTGGACAGTATCTCCGCCTGTCACGCGGGGGCAAGTCGCGTATAGGTGGCATACACTGACAGCCAATGAAATTGCAGACTTATTAACGCTGTCCAGGGTGCTGAAAACGCGGCTTTGGTCCAGCAGTTTTCTCCTGAATATTTAAGAATGATTATCTGGAGCATGTTCGAATCCCACTTGGTACAAAGTCTGTGATACATTATCAAAGATAATGAGCTATTTGGGAATCAAGAAATGTGAGTCTTAGTTTGTTATTTACTTCTTCTGATTATCATTAGATTAGACTAGTCTGGTTATATCAAGTTCTTGACTTACTTAAAGCTATTAACCAATTATATTAGAGTTTTCTTCCTATGTGTAACATTTAAATTGCAATTACTTAATTACTTCAATTAGAGACTTTACTGTTCACTATAAATTATTAATTTATTAATGAGACATGTAGACATTAGTGAATTAAATGTATTTATTAACCACAACTGTAACAGTAAATATTCAACAGAGCCCATATTGCAAGGTCACACATATATCACACAAAAATGTAAGGTAAAGTAAATATAATATTGTATATAATAAATGTAATAATTATTTACATGAGCAAAATATACAGTATATACAGTGGAAACCGGTTACAGTGATCACGGTTACATTGATAAACCGCTTATATGGGGCAGTGGTGGCCCTCCCTCATTACCACCACTGAGATGCCCTTGAGCAAGGCCCCCCCCAACCGCTCCAGTGGAGTTGCTCAGTGACCAGCAGATCAGACTGTGGTTGTACTGGGCAGCTTCCAGGTGTGAATGTGTAACTGTGTGAATGTGATCAGGGCGTTCCTGAAAAAGAGAGCATTGCCCTCAGTGAACCTCCCCCTGAATAAAATAAAGGTAAAAACAAATAAATAAAATATGGATCAAAAAGCTTGGGACAGAATCATTCCTATGCAAATGCTGTTTAAGCTGTGGAGGAGGACAGCTGGGGACAGCTGATGGCCTGGGTAATGGCTGACCTGGTCAGGCAAGAAGAAAGACATAGCAAATTATTAAGATTGTGTGTTGACTTGATTTTATCTCTTTGACACGCACACAACCAAATCAAGAACATTCAAATACTTACTTTGAGCTCTTGGCGGTTGCAGCGGCGGTTGAATGGGCTCTGCAGACGTCTCAGGAGAAATCGGAAGTGCCTCTGACACTATATAGAATATTAAACATTTCATTATTATTCACAGTAAGATAAATAAAAAACTCGACTGTGACATTGTGCACCAGTATCTGATTTACATCAATGAGAACAGTTCCGATGGACACTACATATGGATATTTTTAAGATGCAAATACAGTTAAAATAATACACACCTGGGACAGTGACAGTTGTCTCTGTTGGCAAGGGTCCTGGTGTTTCTGGCATCAGGAACATCAGCTCCTGAGGAAGGGGCACAGGTCTCTTTACCATCGGCAGAGCAGGGGCTGCAAGGAGATAAGGACCACAAAAAGTAATCAATTATTGGTTTATAACGGACATAATCAGAGGGAATATGACAGAAAGGTTTAAATGGATAAAAAGAAATATAATGCATTTACCATCTACTTGTGAACCCGTCAGTTCAGTTGGTGTGGACAGTGTAGCAGATGGTACTACAACAGAAAAAATCTTGTCAGTCATTTATATTTTGACAATATAAAAAAAACTGGTGTTAGTAAAGGCATACATTATCCATCTTTTACTTCACCTGCTTATCTCAGCCTTATATAGTTAAACAGACTGTTTGTTACATTAAAGTATAAAGAATTTCATTCATACACATGCAGTTTAGTTCTGTATGGATAAATATTTAGTAGTCAGTCATTACAATTTAGCCTAAGCAGGGGAAGCAACATGGCACACTGCAAACACATGCATACAAGTGTTAGTAACCACAGCAGTCCTATATGTATATATATATATATATATATTCATCATATAAGTCTAAAAACTGGAATAAAGAGTGCTACTTACCCTCGCCATGACTGGAATCAATTCATAGTCACTAGGACAACAAGTTGAACAGCAAAACACAAACATGACCAGAACATGGTCAACATGAGAAGGAACGGTTTATGTCATGCTTCGGTTTGGGATAAGAATTCATGGTCCCAGAGTCTCCGTCGACGACAGGACGTTTTTGTTTGGTTAAGAACCTCTTTCTGTTCCCGAAGCCTGTCGTCTGGCAGTTGATGCTGATGGTGCAGAAACAGCTGTAAAACACAAACAAAAACAATTAAATATAAACTATATAGAATACACAATTAATATTAAACAGGCTGAACTGTAAATTATTTTGAATCTTCAGGCAGTAGAAACAAACCAATATAAGACAACAAATGTTTACTCACAGCTCTGCACGTGTTGCTTAGAAGGACAGATACCCAGCATCGCTCTCTCCAGCTCTTCATCTTCATCCATCACTGTGATGCAAACAGACAAGAATTAGAATGTACTAAAAATATGGCTTTACTGTACTTAGGATAGTATGAATAAAATCACCACTGAAATAATGGAAGACGAAGTTTACTCCCTTTGGTGTACTAAAATACACTGGATACCATGACAGCATATACATTTTTTTGACAAAACAAATGGAAAACAAGACCCACCCATGGCTTCAGCAGGGGCCTGTGAGGCATGTGTCACCAGAGAGGAGCCAGAGGGGGAGGGCAGCTTCTTCTGCAGGTACACTTGTAGTTTGTGCATCTTTGTTCCTGGAGCACAGCTTTTCCTCATAATAAAGGCTGCATAGCCATCATCCCTGGTGCATCTCTCTCCAGGTGCTTTTGGCACGAGAGCCAAAACCAACCAGCTGGTCATCCTCTGATGCTGCTGCTGCTGCTGCTGCTGTCACAACTGGCTTTTGTTTCTCATAATTGAGAAGAGACTGGATTTCTTGAAAGCTGAGGGCATAGCTCACAAATGACAGCAGGCTGTCCTTGATGTGCCCCCCTGCCATGAACACTCCTGCAGTCTCCTCCTTTTGCTGGTTCTTGATTAGGTAGATGGTATACCCAATGTCATTTTCAAGGAGCCAGCGGAAGGACTTCCCTTTATATTTCCCAAACTGCAGGATGTATTCTCGAGCCACCTCAGTTTTATCTGAAGCATCCCCTCCTCTTAAAATGATCACAGACAGTGCATTTTTCCTGACCAGCTCCTCCTTCACGGGTGCAGACTTGTCCTGTAGAGAGGGGTTGTCTTTAAGGAGTTTGGCTGCATCCGTTGGATCCTGACGGAGATATCCGAGTGGTCCCTTGCGGAATGTGACACTCATTCTCCCAGGGAAAAAAACCGTTTTCTGCATTTTACCTGTAATGAAGAAAAGCATATTGATCTATTAATATGTTATAGACAGGCATTGTTTTCATAACAAATGTTAATAGTGAGGGTCTCAAGGGAGAGCAGGAATTAGGAGGTTCACATCTCAGCTCTAGCCCCTTTACTGTCTACATATTCTCACTGTATTTATCAGGGTTTTGAAGAAAGAACAAATGATATCAAATACCTTTACTTTAATATTACCTTTACTACTTTGTATAGTACCTTGATTAAGTGCCTGCCTTTGTGTATGTCTTAACGATGAGCTCTGGTTGTTGAGGCAGATCAGCCCCCCCCACCCCCAACCAGTGATTCAGACTCAAGTAACACTGAAGTGTGAAGTGTCTTATCCAGCAACGCCCTGCATTCAATTCACCTTTCCTATCCCAAACAGACATGCATTAGACTATATTTGATATATTCTGCTTTTGACAAGCTCAGACAAACGTGGCCTATTTAGTATTTTGAAAATTGTAATATGGTATAGAAGCATATAATAAGTGTTAAAATTAAGCATGAATAGTACGTTGTACACAACATGGCAAAGTATGAAAAACCCTCAGAGACATTGGTTCTCAATTAATAAACAATATTCTGGTGTTCTCTCATTTTAACAGAGGTGGAAGAAGTACTCTGATCTTGTACTTCAGTGATAGTACTGATACCACAGTGTAGAAATACTCTGCTACAAGTAAAAGTCCTGCATTAAAAACCTTAAGTATAAGTACATGCTGTGACAACAGCAACGTTATACAACGGAGACTGAAAGTAGTCGACGTAGCGTTAAGTGCAAACACGACGACTTTATGATTCATATGAAGCTTGTTCATTTATCATTCTGTCAATGTGTGTATGTAAAGTAACGTTAGTGTGTCCAGAGTAACGTTATATCTAACCTTACTGCTGATGTAAGCTGCTGATATACCGTAGTTAACGCTACATTAGACATTAATGTTAACTAACAACGTGATGCTTTCAACCTAAGGAATGTTAAGTTTCGTTAGCTTGTAATTCATCCCAAAGTACCGCAGCAGCTCGACACAATAAACTGAGGAAACACGGCTAATGACAACTTTATAACACGTCAGACAGCGCCAGGATACATTATAATAACATGTTGGTTCATTGTTAATAATGTTACGTTAGCTTGTAGTTCATCCGAAAGTACCGCGGCGACACAATAAACGGGAGAAACACGACTAACGTTAACTTTATAGCGTCCACACAAGCAAGAACACGTCAGACAGCGCCAGGATACATTATAGTAACATGTCGGTAATCGTTATTTATCTAAATATAACTCACCGTTTGGCGTAATGTCCACACAGCGCAGCTCAAGCTCAAGTCGATGCGAAGTGTAGCTCATCCAGACCAACACTGCCAGAGTGGCGAAGGAAACAACAACTCCTCCTCCTCTCCTCGGAAAAAGGGCGCCAAACAAACAATAGCGGCCAAAGATATATTGCATCCGTAGTGGTTCAGCACTACCATAGAGAATGAACGGCAATGTGTTTAGGGCGCTTTAGCTAAAGAATCCCCGGGTGCCGCGCGGAAGACCGGGGTTCGATTCCCCGACGGGGAGTCTTTTTGACCAGCTGCTGGATAATCATCTTATATGAAATTATTTGTCCATGAAATGTGATATTCCTATCACATGTTGGTTTCTGGTGGAGGCTATGGAGAAGAATTTCGGTTGACCTTTAAGAAAGTTTTTTTGCAAACCGTCAAGAGGGGAAAGCGGGCTTTGGCTTTTGCTCAGGCTGTGTTCAACAGGGGGGGAACAAGAACTGCTACGGAATAAACGGGAACAAAGAAATGTATTTCAGCCTGGTTTCGAACCTGGAGCGGGATTGTTAATGTACAGCAGAATGGAGAATTCACGGCTGCCAGAAGCCATGAGAGCTGCCATTGATGGGCTCCTGATTAAGCATCATGGAGCTAAAGACACATGCCAACATATCTCCAGATATGTAAAGCATCTGGCTAAATAAAAAAAAACACCAGCTCCTCGCTCAATACCAGCCCAGAGAAGGTTTTGGAGACACAGCAGCTGCGGCAGAGTTTGACCACAGGAAGCCAAGCGGTCAGTTTGCCCGTCACAACCCTGCCTCCTGCCACTCTCAACCCTCCAGCTGTGACGCCCCCCCAGGAGGAGTCACTGAGCCGGGCCACAGTGGAGAACATTGTGACCGAGATCCTGGAAAAACAACAACATCAGCAGCAGCAGAAGAAGATGACCAGGAAGTGTTTAGCCTGCGGTCAGCCAAAGTCACGGTATATTGGCCATGGCTCTTCAGATAATTTCTTTCATCAGACTAAAACACGGAAGTACTTTTACTGCTCCACAAAGGTCTTTAAGACGTACACAGACGAAGGCCTCAGAGACCTTGTCTTTTGAGGACTTTGCTGCGTCTCCGTCCTTTGAGCGGAAGCTGGACGCCGCCAGACAGAGGGAGGCCAAGTGGAGGAAGGTGTTTCCATGTACACACTGGAAACACTGTTGGAACCTTCCTCGTTAGTATAGTGGACAGTATCTCCGCCTGTCACGCGGAAGACCGGGGTTCGATTCCCCGACGGGGAGTATTTTTCTACCAGCTGCTGATTATTCATCTTATATTAAATGATTTGTCCCTGAAATGTGATATTCCAATCACATGTTGGTTTCAGGTGGAGGCTATGGAGAAGGAATTTCGGTTGACCTTTAAGGAAGGTTTGGCAAATGAGTAAACATGAACAATGTAGAAACATTTGTTTCCGCCCGGTTTCGAACCGGGGACCTTTCGCGTGTGAGGCGAACGTGATAACCACTACACTACGGAAACTGATGAAAGACATTTTTGTGTCAATGAAAAAAAAACTATGAAAAAGTCAATGAAAGCAGGATTTTGGACCGGTGTCAGAAAGAAAGAAATTTAAAACTCGATTGACAGCTCTTCCACATGTGCAAAGTAAGAAAATGAGCTGTTTTTAATGCTATACATATACATACACAACGTAACACAATCACCCCCCTCCAGGTTTCTCCATCGTTGCCCATGTGAGCGTTGAAGTCCCCCAGCAGAACTATAGAGTCCCCAGCCTGTGCCCTTTCCAGGACGCCAGCCATAAACTCCAAGAAGGTCGGATACTCCGAGCGACTGTTTGGTGCATAAGTTCAAAAAACAGTCAGAGACTTCCTCACAGCGACTCGCAGTCGCATAGAGGCAACCCTCTCGTTCTCCGAGGAGAACTCCAACACTTCAGCTCACCCTGGGCAACTCTGGAAAAGGCAAGAGTCCAGCCCCTCTTCAGGAGTGTGGTTCCAGAACCAGAACTATGCGTGGAGGTGAGCCCAACTAATACTAGTTGATAACGCTCCACCTCCTGAACCAGCTATGGGTCCAACCCCGCCATAGAAGTGACGTTCCATGTACCAAGAGTCAGTCTGCGATGCTGAGGATCAGCACGCCTAGATCCCCGCCTGTACCTGCCGCCCGGCTCGCATTGCACACAACCCCAATGCCTATCCCTGCGGGTGGTGGGCCCATAGGGTGGCGGCTCCTTGTTGTTTCTTTGGGGTGTGCCCCATGGGTCAAGGCTCAGCCACCAGACGCGGACAAAAAAATCTGTTTCCGCCCGGTCTCGAACCGGGGACCTTTCGCGTGTTAGGCGAACGTGATAACCACTACACTACGGAAACTGATGAAAGACACTTTTGTGTCAATGAAAAAAAAAACGATGAAAAAGTCAATGAAAGCAGGTGTCAGCAAGAAAGAAATTTAAAACTCGATTGACAGCTCTTCCACATGTGTAAAGTAAGAAAACAAGCTGTTTGTTAATGCTATACATATACATACACAACGTAACACAACCTTAATGTACACAGCTAACGTTACCTTTGCTAACAACAAACTGAGTTGGAACCTGTCAATGCTAAAACATTTAAGCCAATTAATTTACTACTTGAAAAAATAATCCCCACTTTCGTTTGATAAGTTTGACTTCTTTTTTGATGACAGAGCCGAGATAAAATGCAGTAAATCATACAAATTGTGTACTGTATCTTCTGCATTATGCCTATGCTGAGAGGTCTGTCACTTAAAGGTGACAACGGGGTCTCCTTACTTATATCCAAAGGGTCAAACAGCGCCACCAAAATCGTACTCGTGGCCAAAAATATATGACAGCCGTAGTGATAAGGATTCAGTCCACCAATGCCGGGCCAACCAAGTCCGAAAGGCCACCTTCTTCAGCTTGACGGCCTCCTTCACCGCAGGTGTCCACCAGCGGATTCTTAGGTTGCCGCCACGATAGGCACCGACGACCTTCCGACCACAGCTCCTAGCAGCCGCTTCCACAATGAAGGCGTTGAATATGGCCCAATCAGATTCCATGTCCCCAGCCTCCCCCGGGATGGGCAAAAAATTCTTCCAGAGGTGGGAGATTAAGACCTCACAGACAGGGGCCTAAGCCAGACATTCCCAGTTCACCCTCACTATACGTTTGTCCGGCAGCCTCCCCCGCCATCTGATCAAACTCACCACCAGGAGGTGATCAGTTGACAGCTCTGCTCCTCTCTTCACCCAAGTGTCCAAGACATACGGCCGCAGATCTGATTACGACCACAAAGTCGATCATCGATCATTGGCCTAAGATGTTCTGGTACCAAATACACTTATGAACCACCCTATGCTGGAACCCAGTGTTTGTTATGGCCAATCCATGAAAAGCACAGAAGTCCAACAACACAGCACCACTCGGGTTCAGATCAGGCAGGCCGTTCCTCCCAATCACCCCCCTCCAGGTTTCTCCATCGTTGCCCATGTGAGCGTTGAAGTCCCCCAGCAGAACTATAGAGTCCCCAGCCCTTTCAGGATGCCAGCCAGAGACTCCAAGAAGGTCGGATACTCCGAGCGACTGTTTGGTGCATAAGTTCAAACAACAGTCAGAGACTTCCTCACAGCGACTCGCAGTCGCATAGAGGCAACCCTCTCGTTCTCTGAGGAGAACTCCAACACTTCAGCTCACCCTGGGCAACTCTGGAAAAGGCGAGAGTCCAGCCCCTCTTCAGGAGTGTGGTTCCAGAACTAGAACTATGCGTGGAGGTGAGCCCAACTAATACTATTTGATAACGCTCCACCTCCTGCACCAGCTATGGGTCCATCCCCGCCATAGAGGTGACGTTCCATGTACCAAGAGTCAGTCTGCGATGCTGAGGATCAGCACGCCTAGATCCCTGCCTGTACCTGCCGCCCGGCTCGCATTGCACACGACCCCAATGCCTATCCCTGAAGGTGGTGGGCCCATAGGGTGGCAGCTCCTTGTTGTTTCTTTGGCCTGTGCCCCATGGGTCAAGGCTCGGCCGCCAGACGTGGACAAAAAATCTGTTTCCGCCCGGTCTCGAACCGGGGACCTTTCGCGTGTTAGGCGAACGTGATAACCACTACACTACGGAAACTGATGAAGACTTTTGAATGCATGTGATCAGCATAATGCACCGTTCATAATTAACTGCAAAGGTCTCAAATGCCAGACGTCATGCTAATTTTACACTCTGGAGAGATCTCTTTCAGACTCTGCCATCTGGCAAGAGGTTAAGGTCCATCAGGATCAAAACCTCACGCCACAAAAACTGTTTTTTCCCCATGGCAGTGGGGCTCTCCAACAGCCCCCCTGTGACTGTCTCTCTCTCTCACACACAACACACCACTGCCCCCCTGACACCAACTCCCCCTTCTCTCTTACACTCTCAATACCTTCCCCCCCACTGTCTCTCTCTTTCTCTCCCTCTCTCTCTGTGGTACCTGATTGTTTGCACACCGGCAATATTTGCACTATCTGTTTATAATATGTTTAGTTAGGGCCCGAGCACTGACCGAAGGTCGGCGAAGGCCCTATGTAATTGGTCCGTTTCTTATTATTATTATTATTTGCGCAAATGAATCGCATTTTTGAAGGGCTAAACGTGCTTGGAAGTTGAGCAAATTTTGCACATGTATCAGGACAGGTGAAAATTTTTTATATTTTCTTGGTCTCTTGCTCGGATGTGACAAAATGGCACGAAAGCACCCCCTAACAAATTGCTAAAATTGAGCCCCTCATTGTGGTTTCACCTAGAAGTATGAAATTTGGCAGGTATAAGTAACATGTTGAGACTTACAAAAAAGCCTCTTGGAGGGATACCGTAAACCCAACAGGAAGTCGGCCATTTGGAATTGAATGTATTATTTTAGTTCTTTTTTGCCATTTCCAGGCACTATACTTTAACGAACTCCTCCTACAGATTTAACCCGATCGACTTCAAATTTAATTTTTTTTTTTTAATTATTCCATTGTTGTTTTTACTGCTCATTTGCACCAACGAACCAAAGCAAATTCCTAGTGTATACCTGATACACCTTGCAATAAACAAGATTCTGATTCTGATTCTGATTCTCTCACATTGGTTGGTTTCAGGTCGAGGCCATGGAGAAGGAATTTTGGTTGGCCTCAAGGAAGTTGTGGCAAACCGTCAGACGACTCAAGAGGGGAAAGTAGGCCACGGCTTTGGCTCAGGAATTTGTTCAGCAGGGGGGAACAATTACTGCTGCAAAGTAAACACGAACAAAGAAAGTTGTTTCCTCCCATTTTCGAACCGGGATCAGATGGGTCGCAGAGAAGAGGAAGTGACTGAGTGCGATTGTGTGGAGTGAAGTAAAAAAAAGAAAATGTGTTTCCGCCCGGTTTCGAACCGGGGACCTTTCGCGTGTGAGGCGAACGTGATAACCACTACACTACGGAAACTGATGATGGACAGTATTGTGCATGTGGACATATTAATGCAGTATTCATACTTAACTGCAGACGTCTCACATGCTAGACGTGTGCTAATCTTAGACTCAAGGGAGATTTTAAACTGGATTCAGTCACAGCTGCTGTCTTGGATTTGAGTGACGGTAAATGTATAATAAACTTACAGGGAGTACACAGAAACATACAGGGAAGCCTTTATGTTTCTGTGTACTCCCTGTAAACACTGGAACATTGCCAGCCGGTCTGTGTCTTTACTTGTTTCCAAAGGAGGAAACAATATTGTGGCAATATGTCAGCAAGAGTAAAGAACATGGATGAAAAGACAGCGCAGTTTATTGTCTGCTTTTGTCTCCCTTGGTTAATCAGCAGCTGGTCAAAAGAACTCCCCGTCGGGGAATCGAACCCCGGTCTTCCGCGCGGCACCCGGGGATTCTTTAGCTAAAGCGCCCTAAACACATTGCCGTTCATTCTCTATGGTAGTGCTGAACCACTACGGATGCAATATATCTTTGGCCGCTATTGTTTGTTTGGCGCCCTTTTTCCGAGGAGAGGAGGAGGAGTTGTTGTTTCCTTCGCCACTCTGGCAGTGTTGGTCTGGATGAGCTACACTTCGCATCGACTTGAGCTTGAGCTGCGCTGTGTGGACATTACGCCAAACGGTGAGTTATATTTAGATAAATAACGATTACCGACATGTTACTATAATGTATCCTGGCGCTGTCTGACGTGTTCTTGTTTCTGTGGACGCTATAAAGTTAACGTTAGTCGTGTTTCTCCCGTTTATTGTGTCGCCGCGGCGGTACTTTCGGATGAACTACAAGCTAACGTAACATTATTAACAATGAACCAACATGTTATTATAATGTATCCTGGCGCTGTCTGACGTGTTATAAAGTTGTCATTAGCCGTGTTTCCTCAGTTTATTGTGTCGAGCTGCTGCGGTACTTTGGGATGAATTACAAGCTAACGAAACTTAACATTCCTTAGGTTGAAAGCATCACGTTGTTAGTTAACATTAATGTCTAATGTAGCGTTAACTACGGTGTATCAGCAGCTTACATCAGCAGTAAGGTTAGATATAACGTTACTCTGGACACACTAACGTTACTTTACATACACACATTGACAGAATGATAAATGAACAAGCTTCATATGAATCATAAAGTCGTCGTGTTTGCACTTAACGCTACGTCGACTACTTTCAGTCTCCGTTGTATAACGTTGCTGTTGTCACAGCATGTACTTATACTTAAGGTTTTTAATGCAGGACTTTTACTTGTAGCAGAGTATTTCTACACTGTGGTATCAGTACTATCACTGAAGTACAAGATCAGAGTACTTCTTCCACCTCTGTTAAAATGAGAGAACACCAGAATATTGTTTATTAATTGAGAACCAATGTCTCTGAGGGTTTTTCATACTTTGCCATGTTGTGTACAACGTACTATTCATGCTTAATTTTAACACTTATTATATGCTTCTATACCATATTACAATTTTCAAAATACTAAATAGGCCACGTTTGTCTGAGCTTGTCAAAAGCAGAATATATCAAATATAGTCTAATGCATGTCTGTTTGGGATAGGAAAGGTGAATTGAATGCAGGGCGTTGCTGGATAAGACACTTCACACTTCAGTGTTACTTGAGTCTGAATCACTGGTTGGGGGTGGGGGGGGCTGATCTGCCTCAACAACCAGAGCTCATCGTTAAGACATACACAAAGGCAGGCACTTAATCAAGGTACTATACAAAGTAGTAAAGGTAATATTAAAGTAAAGGTATTTGATATCATTTGTTCTTTCTTCAAAACCCTGATAAATACAGTGAGAATATGTAGACAGTAAAGGGGCTAGAGCTGAGATGTGAACCTCCTAATTCCTGCTCTCCCTTGAGACCCTCACTATTAACATTTGTTATGAAAACAATGCCTGTCTATAACATATTAATAGATCAATATGCTTTTCTTCATTACAGGTAAAATGCAGAAAACGGTTTTTTTCCCTGGGAGAATGAGTGTCACATTCCGCAAGGGACCACTCGGATATCTCCGTCAGGATCCAACGGATGCAGCCAAACTCCTTAAAGACAACCCCTCTCTACAGGACAAGTCTGCACCCGTGAAGGAGGAGCTGGTCAGGAAAAATGCACTGTCTGTGATCATTTTAAGAGGAGGGGATGCTTCAGATAAAACTGAGGTGGCTCGAGAATACATCCTGCAGTTTGGGAAATATAAAGGGAAGTCCTTCCGCTGGCTCCTTGAAAATGACATTGGGTATACCATCTACCTAATCAAGAACCAGCAAAAGGAGGAGACTGCAGGAGTGTTCATGGCAGGGGGGCACATCAAGGACAGCCTGCTGTCATTTGTGAGCTATGCCCTCAGCTTTCAAGAAATCCAGTCTCTTCTCAATTATGAGAAACAAAAGCCAGTTGTGACAGCAGCAGCAGCAGCAGCAGCATCAGAGGATGACCAGCTGGTTGGTTTTGGCTCTCGTGCCAAAAGCACCTGGAGAGAGATTTGGGACAGCAGGGATGATGGCTATGCAGCCTTTATTATGAGGAAAAGCTGTGCTCCAGGAACAAAGATGCACAAACTACAAGTGTACCTGCAGAAGAAGCTGCCCTCCCCCTCTGGCTCCTCTCTGGTGACACATGCCTCACAGGCCCCTGCTGAAGCCATGGGTGGGTCTTGTTTTCCATTTGTTTTGTCAAAAAAATGTATATGCTGTCATGGTATCCAGTGTATTTTAGTACACCAAAGGGAGTAAACTTCGTCTTCCATTATTTCAGTGGTGATTTTATTCATACTATCCTAAGTACAGTAAAGCCATATTTTTAGTACATTCTAATTCTTGTCTGTTTGCATCACAGTGATGGATGAAGATGAAGAGCTGGAGAGAGCGATGCTGGGTATCTGTCCTTCTAAGCAACACGTGCAGAGCTGTGAGTAAACATTTGTTGTCTTATATTGGTTTGTTTCTACTGCCTGAAGATTCAAAATAATTTACAGTTCAGCCTGTTTAATATTAATTGTGTATTCTATATAGTTTATATTTAATTGTTTTTGTTTGTGTTTTACAGCTGTTTCTGCACCATCAGCATCAACTGCCAGACGACAGGCTTCGGGAACAGAAAGAGGTTCTTAACCAAACAAAAACGTCCTGTCGTCGACGGAGACTCTGGGACCATGAATTCTTATCCCAAACCGAAGCATGACATAAACCGTTCCTTCTCATGTTGACCATGTTCTGGTCATGTTTGTGTTTTGCTGTTCAACTTGTTGTCCTAGTGACTATGAATTGATTCCAGTCATGGCGAGGGTAAGTAGCACTCTTTATTCCAGTTTTTAGACTTATATGATGAATATATATATATATATATATACATATAGGACTGCTGTGGTTACTAACACTTGTATGCATGTGTTTGCAGTGTGCCATGTTGCTTCCCCTGCTTAGGCTAAATTGTAATGACTGACTACTAAATATTTATCCATACAGAACTAAACTGCATGTGTATGAATGAAATTCTTTATACTTTAATGTAACAAACAGTCTGTTTAACTATATAAGGCTGAGATAAGCAGGTGAAGTAAAAGATGGATAATGTATGCCTTTACTAACACCAGTTTTTTTTATATTGTCAAAATATAAATGACTGACAAGATTTTTTCTGTTGTAGTACCATCTGCTACACTGTCCACACCAACTGAACTGACGGGTTCACAAGTAGATGGTAAATGCATTATATTTCTTTTTATCCATTTAAACCTTTCTGTCATATTCCCTCTGATTATGTCCGTTATAAACCAATAATTGATTACTTTTTGTGGTCCTTATCTCCTTGCAGCCCCTGCTCTGCCGATGGTAAAGAGACCTGTGCCCCTTCCTCAGGAGCTGATGTTCCTGATGCCAGAAACACCAGGACCCTTGCCAACAGAGACAACTGTCACTGTCCCAGGTGTGTATTATTTTAACTGTATTTGCATCTTAAAAATATCCATATGTAGTGTCCATCGGAACTGTTCTCATTGATGTAAATCAGATACTGGTGCACAATGTCACAGTCGAGTTTTTTATTTATCTTACTGTGAATAATAATGAAATGTTTAATATTCTATATAGTGTCAGAGGCACTTCCGATTTCTCCTGAGACGTCTGCAGAGCCCATTCAACCGCCGCTGCAACCGCCAAGAGCTCAAAGTAAGTATTTGAATGTTCTTGATTTGGTTGTGTGCGTGTCAAAGAGATAAAATCAAGTCAACACACAATCTTAATAATTTGCTATGTCTTTCTTCTTGCCTGACCAGGTCAGCCATTACCCAGGCCATCAGCTGTCCCCAGCTGTCCTCCTCCACAGCTTAAACAGCATTTGCATAGGAATGATTCTGTCCCAAGCTTTTTGATCCATATTTTATTTATTTGTTTTTACCTTTATTTTATTCAGGGGGAGGTTCACTGAGGGCAATGCTCTCTTTTTCAGGAACGCCCTGATCACATTCACACAGTTACACATTCACACCTGGAAGCTGCCCAGTACAACCACAGTCTGATCTGCTGGTCACTGAGCAACTCCACTGGAGCGGTTGGGGGGGGCCTTGCTCAAGGGCATCTCAGTGGTGGTAATGAGGGAGGGCCACCACTGCCCCATATAAGCGGTTTATCAATGTAACCGTGATCACTGTAACCGGTTTCCACTGTATATACTGTATATTTTGCTCATGTAAATAATTATTACATTTATTATATACAATATTATATTTACTTTACCTTACATTTTTGTGTGATATATGTGTGACCTTGCAATATGGGCTCTGTTGAATATTTACTGTTACAGTTGTGGTTAATAAATACATTTAATTCACTAATGTCTACATGTCTCATTAATAAATTAATAATTTATAGTGAACAGTAAAGTCTCTAATTGAAGTAATTAAGTAATTGCAATTTAAATGTTACACATAGGAAGAAAACTCTAATATAATTGGTTAATAGCTTTAAGTAAGTCAAGAACTTGATATAACCAGACTAGTCTAATCTAATGATAATCAGAAGAAGTAAATAACAAACTAAGACTCACATTTCTTGATTCCCAAATAGCTCATTATCTTTGATAATGTATCACAGACTTTGTACCAAGTGGGATTCGAACATGCTCCAGATAATCATTCTTAAATATTCAGGAGAAAACTGCTGGACCAAAGCCGCGTTTTCAGCACCCTGGACAGCGTTAATAAGTCTGCAATTTCATTGGCTGTCAGTGTATGCCACCTATACGCGACTTGCCTCCGCGCGGCACCCGGGGATTCTTTAGCTAAAGCGCCCTAAACACATTGCCGTTCATTCTCTATGGTAGTGCTGAACCACTACGGATGCAATATATCTTTGGCCGCTATTGTTTGTTTGGCGCCCTTTTTCCGAGGAGAGGAGGAGGAGTTGTTGTTTCCTTCGCCACTCTGGCAGTGTTGGTCTGGATGAGCTACACTTCGCATCGACTTGAGCTTGAGCTGCGCTGTGTGGACATTACGCCAAACGGTGAGTTATATTTAGATAAATAACGATTACCGACATGTTACTATAATGTATCCTGGCGCTGTCTGACGTGTTCTTGTTTCTGTGGACGCTATAAAGTTAACGTTAGTCGTGTTTCTCCCGTTTATTGTGTCGCCGCGGCGGTACTTTCGGATGAACTACAAGCTAACGTAACATTATTAACAATGAACCAACATGTTATTATAATGTATCCTGGCGCTGTCTGACGTGTTATAAAGTTGTCATTAGCCGTGTTTCCTCAGTTTATTGTGTCGAGCTGCTGCGGTACTTTGGGATGAATTACAAGCTAACGAAACTTAACATTCCTTAGGTTGAAAGCATCACGTTGTTAGTTAACATTAATGTCTAATGTAGCGTTAACTACGGTGTATCAGCAGCTTACATCAGCAGTAAGGTTAGATATAACGTTACTCTGGACACACTAACGTTACTTTACATACACACATTGACAGAATGATAAATGAACAAGCTTCATATGAATCATAAAGTCGTCGTGTTTGCACTTAACGCTACGTCGACTACTTTCAGTCTCCGTTGTATAACGTTGCTGTTGTCACAGCATGTACTTATACTTAAGGTTTTTAATGCAGGACTTTTACTTGTAGCAGAGTATTTCTACACTGTGGTATCAGTACTATCACTGAAGTACAAGATCAGAGTACTTCTTCCACCTCTGTTAAAATGAGAGAACACCAGAATATTGTTTATTAATTGAGAACCAATGTCTCTGAGGGTTTTTCATACTTTGCCATGTTGTGTACAACGTACTATTCATGCTTAATTTTAACACTTATTATATGCTTCTATACCATATTACAATTTTCAAAATACTAAATAGGCCACGTTTGTCTGAGCTTGTCAAAAGCAGAATATATCAAATATAGTCTAATGCATGTCTGTTTGGGATAGGAAAGGTGAATTGAATGCAGGGCGTTGCTGGATAAGACACTTCACACTTCAGTGTTACTTGAGTCTGAATCACTGGTTGGGGGTGGGGGGGGCTGATCTGCCTCAACAACCAGAGCTCATCGTTAAGACATACACAAAGGCAGGCACTTAATCAAGGTACTATACAAAGTAGTAAAGGTAATATTAAAGTAAAGGTATTTGATATCATTTGTTCTTTCTTCAAAACCCTGATAAATACAGTGAGAATATGTAGACAGTAAAGGGGCTAGAGCTGAGATGTGAACCTCCTAATTCCTGCTCTCCCTTGAGACCCTCACTATTAACATTTGTTATGAAAACAATGCCTGTCTATAACATATTAATAGATCAATATGCTTTTCTTCATTACAGGTAAAATGCAGAAAACGGTTTTTTTCCCTGGGAGAATGAGTGTCACATTCCGCAAGGGACCACTCGGATATCTCCGTCAGGATCCAACGGATGCAGCCAAACTCCTTAAAGACAACCCCTCTCTACAGGACAAGTCTGCACCCGTGAAGGAGGAGCTGGTCAGGAAAAATGCACTGTCTGTGATCATTTTAAGAGGAGGGGATGCTTCAGATAAAACTGAGGTGGCTCGAGAATACATCCTGCAGTTTGGGAAATATAAAGGGAAGTCCTTCCGCTGGCTCCTTGAAAATGACATTGGGTATACCATCTACCTAATCAAGAACCAGCAAAAGGAGGAGACTGCAGGAGTGTTCATGGCAGGGGGGCACATCAAGGACAGCCTGCTGTCATTTGTGAGCTATGCCCTCAGCTTTCAAGAAATCCAGTCTCTTCTCAATTATGAGAAACAAAAGCCAGTTGTGACAGCAGCAGCAGCAGCAGCAGCATCAGAGGATGACCAGCTGGTTGGTTTTGGCTCTCGTGCCAAAAGCACCTGGAGAGAGATTTGGGACAGCAGGGATGATGGCTATGCAGCCTTTATTATGAGGAAAAGCTGTGCTCCAGGAACAAAGATGCACAAACTACAAGTGTACCTGCAGAAGAAGCTGCCCTCCCCCTCTGGCTCCTCTCTGGTGACACATGCCTCACAGGCCCCTGCTGAAGCCATGGGTGGGTCTTGTTTTCCATTTGTTTTGTCAAAAAAATGTATATGCTGTCATGGTATCCAGTGTATTTTAGTACACCAAAGGGAGTAAACTTCGTCTTCCATTATTTCAGTGGTGATTTTATTCATACTATCCTAAGTACAGTAAAGCCATATTTTTAGTACATTCTAATTCTTGTCTGTTTGCATCACAGTGATGGATGAAGATGAAGAGCTGGAGAGAGCGATGCTGGGTATCTGTCCTTCTAAGCAACACGTGCAGAGCTGTGAGTAAACATTTGTTGTCTTATATTGGTTTGTTTCTACTGCCTGAAGATTCAAAATAATTTACAGTTCAGCCTGTTTAATATTAATTGTGTATTCTATATAGTTTATATTTAATTGTTTTTGTTTGTGTTTTACAGCTGTTTCTGCACCATCAGCATCAACTGCCAGACGACAGGCTTCGGGAACAGAAAGAGGTTCTTAACCAAACAAAAACGTCCTGTCGTCGACGGAGACTCTGGGACCATGAATTCTTATCCCAAACCGAAGCATGACATAAACCGTTCCTTCTCATGTTGACCATGTTCTGGTCATGTTTGTGTTTTGCTGTTCAACTTGTTGTCCTAGTGACTATGAATTGATTCCAGTCATGGCGAGGGTAAGTAGCACTCTTTATTCCAGTTTTTAGACTTATATGATGAATATATATATATATATATATACATATAGGACTGCTGTGGTTACTAACACTTGTATGCATGTGTTTGCAGTGTGCCATGTTGCTTCCCCTGCTTAGGCTAAATTGTAATGACTGACTACTAAATATTTATCCATACAGAACTAAACTGCATGTGTATGAATGAAATTCTTTATACTTTAATGTAACAAACAGTCTGTTTAACTATATAAGGCTGAGATAAGCAGGTGAAGTAAAAGATGGATAATGTATGCCTTTACTAACACCAGTTTTTTTTATATTGTCAAAATATAAATGACTGACAAGATTTTTTCTGTTGTAGTACCATCTGCTACACTGTCCACACCAACTGAACTGACGGGTTCACAAGTAGATGGTAAATGCATTATATTTCTTTTTATCCATTTAAACCTTTCTGTCATATTCCCTCTGATTATGTCCGTTATAAACCAATAATTGATTACTTTTTGTGGTCCTTATCTCCTTGCAGCCCCTGCTCTGCCGATGGTAAAGAGACCTGTGCCCCTTCCTCAGGAGCTGATGTTCCTGATGCCAGAAACACCAGGACCCTTGCCAACAGAGACAACTGTCACTGTCCCAGGTGTGTATTATTTTAACTGTATTTGCATCTTAAAAATATCCATATGTAGTGTCCATCGGAACTGTTCTCATTGATGTAAATCAGATACTGGTGCACAATGTCACAGTCGAGTTTTTTATTTATCTTACTGTGAATAATAATGAAATGTTTAATATTCTATATAGTGTCAGAGGCACTTCCGATTTCTCCTGAGACGTCTGCAGAGCCCATTCAACCGCCGCTGCAACCGCCAAGAGCTCAAAGTAAGTATTTGAATGTTCTTGATTTGGTTGTGTGCGTGTCAAAGAGATAAAATCAAGTCAACACACAATCTTAATAATTTGCTATGTCTTTCTTCTTGCCTGACCAGGTCAGCCATTACCCAGGCCATCAGCTGTCCCCAGCTGTCCTCCTCCACAGCTTAAACAGCATTTGCATAGGAATGATTCTGTCCCAAGCTTTTTGATCCATATTTTATTTATTTGTTTTTACCTTTATTTTATTCAGGGGGAGGTTCACTGAGGGCAATGCTCTCTTTTTCAGGAACGCCCTGATCACATTCACACAGTTACACATTCACACCTGGAAGCTGCCCAGTACAACCACAGTCTGATCTGCTGGTCACTGAGCAACTCCACTGGAGCGGTTGGGGGGGGCCTTGCTCAAGGGCATCTCAGTGGTGGTAATGAGGGAGGGCCACCACTGCCCCATATAAGCGGTTTATCAATGTAACCGTGATCACTGTAACCGGTTTCCACTGTATATACTGTATATTTTGCTCATGTAAATAATTATTACATTTATTATATACAATATTATATTTACTTTACCTTACATTTTTGTGTGATATATGTGTGACCTTGCAATATGGGCTCTGTTGAATATTTACTGTTACAGTTGTGGTTAATAAATACATTTAATTCACTAATGTCTACATGTCTCATTAATAAATTAATAATTTATAGTGAACAGTAAAGTCTCTAATTGAAGTAATTAAGTAATTGCAATTTAAATGTTACACATAGGAAGAAAACTCTAATATAATTGGTTAATAGCTTTAAGTAAGTCAAGAACTTGATATAACCAGACTAGTCTAATCTAATGATAATCAGAAGAAGTAAATAACAAACTAAGACTCACATTTCTTGATTCCCAAATAGCTCATTATCTTTGATAATGTATCACAGACTTTGTACCAAGTGGGATTCGAACATGCTCCAGATAATCATTCTTAAATATTCAGGAGAAAACTGCTGGACCAAAGCCGCGTTTTCAGCACCCTGGACAGCGTTAATAAGTCTGCAATTTCATTGGCTGTCAGTGTATGCCACCTATACGCGACTTGCCCCCGCGTGACAGGCGGAGATACTGTCCACTATACTAACGAGGAAGGTGATAGAGCCTACCCAAATTCGGTTTAAGATCTTTCCGAAGTCCAAAACTATGTGCCCCATAGTTTACATGGTGACAAAAAAACGGCAGTTGCAATTTTCTTATATTATCAAATGAAGTATTGGACCAAACTGAACGCTTGAATTACTTGTTTAATTGTTTGTTGTGTTAGATATTTTGCACATCTCTTTAATTACAGACAAACTGTTTCCCATTTTAGCTACCACTCTCTGTATGTGTTTATCCCATAATAATTTACTTTCTATGATAACTCCCAAAAGTTTGGCTTCTTCTACCTGCTTTATTAACATGTTATTTATACTGAGATCAAGCTTTGGTTTTGAACATAAAGAATAGTTTGTTCCAATTACAACACTGGTTGTTTTAGACACATTCAAAATAAGTTTTTTACTGTTGATCCGATCTACAACCAACTTCAACTCCCGATCTAAATTTATATTTAAATCACTAATTGTTGCTTCTGCTTAATATATTGTGGAATGAAGGGGGAGTTTGCAGTCGTCGAATAAACATGAACAATGTTGAAAAAAGTGTTTCCGCCCGGTCTCGAACCGGGGACCTTTCGCGTGTTAGGCGAACGTGATAACCACTACACTACGGAAACTGATGAAGGGATCTTTTGTGCATGTGACCATATTAATGCAGCATTCATATTTAACCACCGAAGTCTCAAATGCCAGACGACATGCTAATTTTAGACTCGGGAGAGATTATAAACTGGATTCACTCACAGATGCTGTGTCTTGGGTTTGAGTGACAGTAAATGTATGATAAATGCTTCCCTGTATGTTTCTGTGTATTTCAGAATTTTGGTTGGCCTCAGGGAAGTTCTGGCAAACCGTCAGACGACTCAGGAGGGGAAAGCAGGCGTTGGTTGTGGTTATATTAGCTTCATCAGACCGTGACCTTCAGCACACACTGGGGGAATTTGTAAAGCAAACCAATTTGTCCATGAAACAATATTCCTATCATAAGTGATATATGATTCTGAGAGTTTATAGTCTGTGCTTTTGTCTCCCTTGGTTAATAATCAGCAGCTGGTCGAAAATACTCCCCGTCGGGGAATCGAACCCCGGTCTCCCGCGCGGCACCCGGGGATTCTTTAGCTAAAGCGCCCTAAACACATTGCCGTTCATTCTCTATGGTAGTGCTGAACCACTACGGATGCAATATATCTTTGGCCGCTATTGTTTGTTTGGCGCCCTTTTTCCGAGGAGAGGAGGAGGAGTTGTTGTTTCCTTCGCCACTCTGGCAGTGTTGGTCTGGATGAGCTACACTTCGCATCGACTTGAGCTTGAGCTGCGCTGTGTGGACATTACGCCAAACGGTGAGTTATATTTAGATAAATAACGATTACCGACATGTTACTATAATGTATCCTGGCGCTGTCTGACGTGTTCTTGCTTGTGTGGACGCTATAAAGTTAACGTTAGTCGTGTTTCTCCCGTTTATTGTGTCGCCGCGGTACTTTCGGATGAACTACAAGCTAACGTAACATTATTAACAATGAACCAACATGTTATTATAATGTATCCTGGCGCTGTCTGACGTGTTATAAAGTTGTCATTAGCCGTGTTTCCTCAGTTTATTGTGTCGAGCTGCTGCGGTACTTTGGGATGAATTACAAGCTAACGAAACTTAACATTCCTTAGGTTGAAAGCATCACGTTGTTAGTTAACATTAATGTCTAATGTAGCGTTAACTACGGTATATCAGCAGCTTACATCAGCAGTAAGGTTAGATATAACGTTACTCTGGACACACTAACGTTACTTTACATACACACATTGACAGAATGATAAATGAACAAGCTTCATATGAATCATAAAGTCGTCGTGTTTGCACTTAACGCTACGTCGACTACTTTCAGTCTCCGTTGTATAACGTTGCTGTTGTCACAGCATGTACTTATACTTAAGGTTTTTAATGCAGGACTTTTACTTGTAGCAGAGTATTTCTACACTGTGGTATCAGTACTATCACTGAAGTACAAGATCAGAGTACTTCTTCCACCTCTGTTAAAATGAGAGAACACCAGAATATTGTTTATTAATTGAGAACCAATGTCTCTGAGGGTTTTTCATACTTTGCCATGTTGTGTACAACGTACTATTCATGCTTAATTTTAACACTTATTATATGCTTCTATACCATATTACAATTTTCAAAATACTAAATAGGCCACGTTTGTCTGAGCTTGTCAAAAGCAGAATATATCAAATATAGTCTAATGCATGTCTGTTTGGGATAGGAAAGGTGAATTGAATGCAGGGCGTTGCTGGATAAGACACTTCACACTTCAGTGTTACTTGAGTCTGAATCACTGGTTGGGGGTGGGGGGGGCTGATCTGCCTCAACAACCAGAGCTCATCGTTAAGACATACACAAAGGCAGGCACTTAATCAAGGTACTATACAAAGTAGTAAAGGTAATATTAAAGTAAAGGTATTTGATATCATTTGTTCTTTCTTCAAAACCCTGATAAATACAGTGAGAATATGTAGACAGTAAAGGGGCTAGAGCTGAGATGTGAACCTCCTAATTCCTGCTCTCCCTTGAGACCCTCACTATTAACATTTGTTATGAAAACAATGCCTGTCTATAACATATTAATAGATCAATATGCTTTTCTTCATTACAGGTAAAATGCAGAAAACGGTTTTTTTCCCTGGGAGAATGAGTGTCACATTCCGCAAGGGACCACTCGGATATCTCCGTCAGGATCCAACGGATGCAGCCAAACTCCTTAAAGACAACCCCTCTCTACAGGACAAGTCTGCACCCGTGAAGGAGGAGCTGGTCAGGAAAAATGCACTGTCTGTGATCATTTTAAGAGGAGGGGATGCTTCAGATAAAACTGAGGTGGCTCGAGAATACATCCTGCAGTTTGGGAAATATAAAGGGAAGTCCTTCCGCTGGCTCCTTGAAAATGACATTGGGTATACCATCTACCTAATCAAGAACCAGCAAAAGGAGGAGACTGCAGGAGTGTTCATGGCAGGGGGGCACATCAAGGACAGCCTGCTGTCATTTGTGAGCTATGCCCTCAGCTTTCAAGAAATCCAGTCTCTTCTCAATTATGAGAAACAAAAGCCAGTTGTGACAGCAGCAGCAGCAGCAGCAGCATCAGAGGATGACCAGCTGGTTGGTTTTGGCTCTCGTGCCAAAAGCACCTGGAGAGAGATGCACCAGGGATGATGGCTATGCAGCCTTTATTATGAGGAAAAGCTGTGCTCCAGGAACAAAGATGCACAAACTACAAGTGTACCTGCAGAAGAAGCTGCCCTCCCCCTCTGGCTCCTCTCTGGTGACACATGCCTCACAGGCCCCTGCTGAAGCCATGGGTGGGTCTTGTTTTCCATTTGTTTTGTCAAAAAAATGTATATGCTGTCATGGTATCCAGTGTATTTTAGTACACCAAAGGGAGTAAACTTCGTCTTCCATTATTTCAGTGGTGATTTTATTCATACTATCCTAAGTACAGTAAAGCCATATTTTTAGTACATTCTAATTCTTGTCTGTTTGCATCACAGTGATGGATGAAGATGAAGAGCTGGAGAGAGCGATGCTGGGTATCTGTCCTTCTAAGCAACACGTGCAGAGCTGTGAGTAAACATTTGTTGTCTTATATTGGTTTGTTTCTACTGCCTGAAGATTCAAAATAATTTACAGTTCAGCCTGTTTAATATTAATTGTGTATTCTATATAGTTTATATTTAATTGTTTTTGTTTGTGTTTTACAGCTGTTTCTGCACCATCAGCATCAACTGCCAGACGACAGGCTTCGGGAACAGAAAGAGGTTCTTAACCAAACAAAAACGTCCTGTCGTCGACGGAGACTCTGGGACCATGAATTCTTATCCCAAACCGAAGCATGACATAAACCGTTCCTTCTCATGTTGACCATGTTCTGGTCATGTTTGTGTTTTGCTGTTCAACTTGTTGTCCTAGTGACTATGAATTGATTCCAGTCATGGCGAGGGTAAGTAGCACTCTTTATTCCAGTTTTTAGACTTATATGATGAATATATATATATATATATATACATATAGGACTGCTGTGGTTACTAACACTTGTATGCATGTGTTTGCAGTGTGCCATGTTGCTTCCCCTGCTTAGGCTAAATTGTAATGACTGACTACTAAATATTTATCCATACAGAACTAAACTGCATGTGTATGAATGAAATTCTTTATACTTTAATGTAACAAACAGTCTGTTTAACTATATAAGGCTGAGATAAGCAGGTGAAGTAAAAGATGGATAATGTATGCCTTTACTAACACCAGTTTTTTTTATATTGTCAAAATATAAATGACTGACAAGATTTTTTCTGTTGTAGTACCATCTGCTACACTGTCCACACCAACTGAACTGACGGGTTCACAAGTAGATGGTAAATGCATTATATTTCTTTTTATCCATTTAAACCTTTCTGTCATATTCCCTCTGATTATGTCCGTTATAAACCAATAATTGATTACTTTTTGTGGTCCTTATCTCCTTGCAGCCCCTGCTCTGCCGATGGTAAAGAGACCTGTGCCCCTTCCTCAGGAGCTGATGTTCCTGATGCCAGAAACACCAGGACCCTTGCCAACAGAGACAACTGTCACTGTCCCAGGTGTGTATTATTTTAACTGTATTTGCATCTTAAAAATATCCATATGTAGTGTCCATCGGAACTGTTCTCATTGATGTAAATCAGATACTGGTGCACAATGTCACAGTCGAGTTTTTTATTTATCTTACTGTGAATAATAATGAAATGTTTAATATTCTATATAGTGTCAGAGGCACTTCCGATTTCTCCTGAGACGTCTGCAGAGCCCATTCAACCGCCGCTGCAACCGCCAAGAGCTCAAAGTAAGTATTTGAATGTTCTTGATTTGGTTGTGTGCGTGTCAAAGAGATAAAATCAAGTCAACACACAATCTTAATAATTTGCTATGTCTTTCTTCTTGCCTGACCAGGTCAGCCATTACCCAGGCCATCAGCTGTCCCCAGCTGTCCTCCTCCACAGCTTAAACAGCATTTGCATAGGAATGATTCTGTCCCAAGCTTTTTGATCCATATTTTATTTATTTGTTTTTACCTTTATTTTATTCAGGGGGAGGTTCACTGAGGGCAATGCTCTCTTTTTCAGGAACGCCCTGATCACATTCACACAGTTACACATTCACACCTGGAAGCTGCCCAGTACAACCACAGTCTGATCTGCTGGTCACTGAGCAACTCCACTGGAGCGGTTGGGGGGGGCCTTGCTCAAGGGCATCTCAGTGGTGGTAATGAGGGAGGGCCACCACTGCCCCATATAAGCGGTTTATCAATGTAACCGTGATCACTGTAACCGGTTTCCACTGTATATACTGTATATTTTGCTCATGTAAATAATTATTACATTTATTATATACAATATTATATTTACTTTACCTTACATTTTTGTGTGATATATGTGTGACCTTGCAATATGGGCTCTGTTGAATATTTACTGTTACAGTTGTGGTTAATAAATACATTTAATTCACTAATGTCTACATGTCTCATTAATAAATTAATAATTTATAGTGAACAGTAAAGTCTCTAATTGAAGTAATTAAGTAATTGCAATTTAAATGTTACACATAGGAAGAAAACTCTAATATAATTGGTTAATAGCTTTAAGTAAGTCAAGAACTTGATATAACCAGACTAGTCTAATCTAATGATAATCAGAAGAAGTAAATAACAAACTAAGACTCACATTTCTTGATTCCCAAATAGCTCATTATCTTTGATAATGTATCACAGACTTTGTACCAAGTGGGATTCGAACATGCTCCAGATAATCATTCTTAAATATTCAGGAGAAAACTGCTGGACCAAAGCCGCGTTTTCAGCACCCTGGACAGCGTTAATAAGTCTGCAATTTCATTGGCTGTCAGTGTATGCCACCTATACGCGACTTGCCCCCGCGCGGCACCCGGGGATTCTTTAGCTAAAGCGCCCTAAACACATTGCCGTTCATTCTCTATGGTAGTGCTGAACCACTACGGATGCAATATATCTTTGGCCGCTATTGTTTGTTTGGCGCCCTTTTTCCGAGGAGAGGAGGAGGAGTTGTTGTTTCCTTCGCCACTCTGGCAGTGTTGGTCTGGATGAGCTACACTTCGCATCGACTTGAGCTTGAGCTGCGCTGTGTGGACATTACGCCAAACGGTGAGTTATATTTAGATAAATAACGATTACCGACATGTTACTATAATGTATCCTGGCGCTGTCTGACGTGTTCTTGCTTGTGTGGACGCTATAAAGTTAACGTTAGTCGTGTTTCTCCCGTTTATTGTGTCGCCGCGGTACTTTCGGATGAACTACAAGCTAACGTAACATTATTAACAATGAACCAACATGTTATTATAATGTATCCTGGCGCTGTCTGACGTGTTATAAAGTTGTCATTAGCCGTGTTTCCTCAGTTTATTGTGTCGAGCTGCTGCGGTACTTTGGGATGAATTACAAGCTAACGAAACTTAACATTCCTTAGGTTGAAAGCATCACGTTGTTAGTTAACATTAATGTCTAATGTAGCGTTAACTACGGTATATCAGCAGCTTACATCAGCAGTAAGGTTAGATATAACGTTACTCTGGACACACTAACGTTACTTTACATACACACATTGACAGAATGATAAATGAACAAGCTTCATATGAATCATAAAGTCGTCGTGTTTGCACTTAACGCTACGTCGACTACTTTCAGTCTCCGTTGTATAACGTTGCTGTTGTCACAGCATGTACTTATACTTAAGGTTTTTAATGCAGGACTTTTACTTGTAGCAGAGTATTTCTACACTGTGGTATCAGTACTATCACTGAAGTACAAGATCAGAGTACTTCTTCCACCTCTGTTAAAATGAGAGAACACCAGAATATTGTTTATTAATTGAGAACCAATGTCTCTGAGGGTTTTTCATACTTTGCCATGTTGTGTACAACGTACTATTCATGCTTAATTTTAACACTTATTATATGCTTCTATACCATATTACAATTTTCAAAATACTAAATAGGCCACGTTTGTCTGAGCTTGTCAAAAGCAGAATATATCAAATATAGTCTAATGCATGTCTGTTTGGGATAGGAAAGGTGAATTGAATGCAGGGCGTTGCTGGATAAGACACTTCACACTTCAGTGTTACTTGAGTCTGAATCACTGGTTGGGGGTGGGGGGGGCTGATCTGCCTCAACAACCAGAGCTCATCGTTAAGACATACACAAAGGCAGGCACTTAATCAAGGTACTATACAAAGTAGTAAAGGTAATATTAAAGTAAAGGTATTTGATATCATTTGTTCTTTCTTCAAAACCCTGATAAATACAGTGAGAATATGTAGACAGTAAAGGGGCTAGAGCTGAGATGTGAACCTCCTAATTCCTGCTCTCCCTTGAGACCCTCACTATTAACATTTGTTATGAAAACAATGCCTGTCTATAACATATTAATAGATCAATATGCTTTTCTTCATTACAGGTAAAATGCAGAAAACGGTTTTTTTCCCTGGGAGAATGAGTGTCACATTCCGCAAGGGACCACTCGGATATCTCCGTCAGGATCCAACGGATGCAGCCAAACTCCTTAAAGACAACCCCTCTCTACAGGACAAGTCTGCACCCGTGAAGGAGGAGCTGGTCAGGAAAAATGCACTGTCTGTGATCATTTTAAGAGGAGGGGATGCTTCAGATAAAACTGAGGTGGCTCGAGAATACATCCTGCAGTTTGGGAAATATAAAGGGAAGTCCTTCCGCTGGCTCCTTGAAAATGACATTGGGTATACCATCTACCTAATCAAGAACCAGCAAAAGGAGGAGACTGCAGGAGTGTTCATGGCAGGGGGGCACATCAAGGACAGCCTGCTGTCATTTGTGAGCTATGCCCTCAGCTTTCAAGAAATCCAGTCTCTTCTCAATTATGAGAAACAAAAGCCAGTTGTGACAGCAGCAGCAGCAGCAGCAGCATCAGAGGATGACCAGCTGGTTGGTTTTGGCTCTCGTGCCAAAAGCACCTGGAGAGAGATGCACCAGGGATGATGGCTATGCAGCCTTTATTATGAGGAAAAGCTGTGCTCCAGGAACAAAGATGCACAAACTACAAGTGTACCTGCAGAAGAAGCTGCCCTCCCCCTCTGGCTCCTCTCTGGTGACACATGCCTCACAGGCCCCTGCTGAAGCCATGGGTGGGTCTTGTTTTCCATTTGTTTTGTCAAAAAAATGTATATGCTGTCATGGTATCCAGTGTATTTTAGTACACCAAAGGGAGTAAACTTCGTCTTCCATTATTTCAGTGGTGATTTTATTCATACTATCCTAAGTACAGTAAAGCCATATTTTTAGTACATTCTAATTCTTGTCTGTTTGCATCACAGTGATGGATGAAGATGAAGAGCTGGAGAGAGCGATGCTGGGTATCTGTCCTTCTAAGCAACACGTGCAGAGCTGTGAGTAAACATTTGTTGTCTTATATTGGTTTGTTTCTACTGCCTGAAGATTCAAAATAATTTACAGTTCAGCCTGTTTAATATTAATTGTGTATTCTATATAGTTTATATTTAATTGTTTTTGTTTGTGTTTTACAGCTGTTTCTGCACCATCAGCATCAACTGCCAGACGACAGGCTTCGGGAACAGAAAGAGGTTCTTAACCAAACAAAAACGTCCTGTCGTCGACGGAGACTCTGGGACCATGAATTCTTATCCCAAACCGAAGCATGACATAAACCGTTCCTTCTCATGTTGACCATGTTCTGGTCATGTTTGTGTTTTGCTGTTCAACTTGTTGTCCTAGTGACTATGAATTGATTCCAGTCATGGCGAGGGTAAGTAGCACTCTTTATTCCAGTTTTTAGACTTATATGATGAATATATATATATATATATATACATATAGGACTGCTGTGGTTACTAACACTTGTATGCATGTGTTTGCAGTGTGCCATGTTGCTTCCCCTGCTTAGGCTAAATTGTAATGACTGACTACTAAATATTTATCCATACAGAACTAAACTGCATGTGTATGAATGAAATTCTTTATACTTTAATGTAACAAACAGTCTGTTTAACTATATAAGGCTGAGATAAGCAGGTGAAGTAAAAGATGGATAATGTATGCCTTTACTAACACCAGTTTTTTTTATATTGTCAAAATATAAATGACTGACAAGATTTTTTCTGTTGTAGTACCATCTGCTACACTGTCCACACCAACTGAACTGACGGGTTCACAAGTAGATGGTAAATGCATTATATTTCTTTTTATCCATTTAAACCTTTCTGTCATATTCCCTCTGATTATGTCCGTTATAAACCAATAATTGATTACTTTTTGTGGTCCTTATCTCCTTGCAGCCCCTGCTCTGCCGATGGTAAAGAGACCTGTGCCCCTTCCTCAGGAGCTGATGTTCCTGATGCCAGAAACACCAGGACCCTTGCCAACAGAGACAACTGTCACTGTCCCAGGTGTGTATTATTTTAACTGTATTTGCATCTTAAAAATATCCATATGTAGTGTCCATCGGAACTGTTCTCATTGATGTAAATCAGATACTGGTGCACAATGTCACAGTCGAGTTTTTTATTTATCTTACTGTGAATAATAATGAAATGTTTAATATTCTATATAGTGTCAGAGGCACTTCCGATTTCTCCTGAGACGTCTGCAGAGCCCATTCAACCGCCGCTGCAACCGCCAAGAGCTCAAAGTAAGTATTTGAATGTTCTTGATTTGGTTGTGTGCGTGTCAAAGAGATAAAATCAAGTCAACACACAATCTTAATAATTTGCTATGTCTTTCTTCTTGCCTGACCAGGTCAGCCATTACCCAGGCCATCAGCTGTCCCCAGCTGTCCTCCTCCACAGCTTAAACAGCATTTGCATAGGAATGATTCTGTCCCAAGCTTTTTGATCCATATTTTATTTATTTGTTTTTACCTTTATTTTATTCAGGGGGAGGTTCACTGAGGGCAATGCTCTCTTTTTCAGGAACGCCCTGATCACATTCACACAGTTACACATTCACACCTGGAAGCTGCCCAGTACAACCACAGTCTGATCTGCTGGTCACTGAGCAACTCCACTGGAGCGGTTGGGGGGGGCCTTGCTCAAGGGCATCTCAGTGGTGGTAATGAGGGAGGGCCACCACTGCCCCATATAAGCGGTTTATCAATGTAACCGTGATCACTGTAACCGGTTTCCACTGTATATACTGTATATTTTGCTCATGTAAATAATTATTACATTTATTATATACAATATTATATTTACTTTACCTTACATTTTTGTGTGATATATGTGTGACCTTGCAATATGGGCTCTGTTGAATATTTACTGTTACAGTTGTGGTTAATAAATACATTTAATTCACTAATGTCTACATGTCTCATTAATAAATTAATAATTTATAGTGAACAGTAAAGTCTCTAATTGAAGTAATTAAGTAATTGCAATTTAAATGTTACACATAGGAAGAAAACTCTAATATAATTGGTTAATAGCTTTAAGTAAGTCAAGAACTTGATATAACCAGACTAGTCTAATCTAATGATAATCAGAAGAAGTAAATAACAAACTAAGACTCACATTTCTTGATTCCCAAATAGCTCATTATCTTTGATAATGTATCACAGACTTTGTACCAAGTGGGATTCGAACATGCTCCAGATAATCATTCTTAAATATTCAGGAGAAAACTGCTGGACCAAAGCCGCGTTTTCAGCACCCTGGACAGCGTTAATAAGTCTGCAATTTCATTGGCTGTCAGTGTATGCCACCTATACGCGACTTGCCCCCGCGTGACAGGCGGAGATACTGTCCACTATACTAACGAGGAAGGTGCTATAATGTGAATTAGCACGCTACCGCATATCTGGCAATGTTCCAGTGTGTACAGGGAGTACATCGAAAAAAATAGGGGAGCATTTAAGTTTATTAAACATTTACTGTCAGTCAAATCCAAGAGACAGGAGCTGTGACTGAATCTAGTTTAAAATCTCTCTCGAGTCTAAAATTAGCATGTCGTCTGGCATTTGAGACGTCTGCCGTTAAATGTGAATGCTTTATTGAAATATTCACATGCATGAATGGTCCTTTCATCGGTTTCCGTAAAACATTTGTGTTATTTGTTTGAGTTCACACTCTGTCACTTCTTCTTCTCTGCGACCCATCTGTCCCTTTCAACCTGATAGAAGTCAGACTGTGTGAACTCCCTCCAGATCATCTACTCCACCATGCCCTGTGCCTTGTACAGGGAGAACCCTTTGGAGGGGCAGTAGATGTACTTCCAACACTCCAGGGAAGCCGGTATGAATGGGAGGGCTGTGGGGGTTCTGCTTTACTGGCTGTTGACAGAACCGACACCGGTGAGCTGTTGGCTGCTGCACCGCTGACTTCCTCTTGGCCCCTCCTCTGCCACCTTCCTCCAGTTGGCCTCCCTCTGTCTGGCGGCATCCAGCTCCCGCTCAAAGAACGGAGACGCAGCAAAGTCTTCAAAAGACATGCGGGGGTCTCTGAGGCCTTCGTCTGTGTACGTCTTAAAGACCTTTGTGGAGTAGTAAAAGTACTTCACTGTTTTAGTCTGATGAAACACATTTCTTCATTTGTGTTTGCTCGTCAACTGCAAATTCCCCCAGTGTGTACTGAAGGTCACGGTCTGATGAAGCTAAAAGAACCACAACCAAGGCCTGCTTTCCCTCCTAAGTTGTCTGACGGTTTGCAAGAACTTCCCTGAGGCCAGCCGAAATTCCTTCTCCATACCCTCCACTTGAAACCAACCATTCTGCTGTACAGTAACAACCCCTCTCCATGTTCGCCTAAAACGTGAAATGCCATATGTTCCCTGTTCAAGACCGGGCGGAAACACATTTCTTTGTTCGCGTTTATTCCGCAGCAGTTATTGTTCCCCCCAGTTGAACACAGCCTGAGCAAAAGCCAAGGCCTACTTTCCTGTCCTGAGTAGTCTTGATGGTTTGCCAAAACTTCCTTAAAGGTCAACCGAAATTCCTTCTCCATGGCCTCCACCAGAAACCAACATGTGGTACAAACCATTCTGGTAAAAAACACTCCCCGTCGGGGAATCGAACCCCGGTCTTCCGCGTGACAGGCGGAGATACTGTCCACTATACTAACGAGGAAGGTTCGAATATAGGAATTAGTCTGCAATCGCACAGCTGGCAATGTCCCAGTGTCTACAGGGAGTACACAGAAACATACAGGGAAGCATTTAAGTTTATTAAACATTTACTGTCACTTAAATCCAAGAGACAGCAGCTGTGACTGAATCCAGTTTAAAATCTCTCTCGAGACTAAAATTAGCATGTCGTCTGGCATTTGAGACGTCTGCCGTTAAATGTGAATGCTTCACTGAAAAATTCACATGCATAAAAGGTCCTTTCATCTGTTTCCGTAGTGTAGTGGTTATCACGTTCGCCTAACACGCGAAAGGTCCCCGGTTCGAGACCGGGCGGAAACATTTGTGTTATTTGTTTGAGTTCACACTCTGTCACTTCTTCTTCTCTGCGACCCATCTGTCCCTTTCAACCTGACAGAAGTCATGCTGTGTGAACTCCCTCCAGATCATCTACTCCACCATGCCCTGTGCCTTGTACAGGGAGAACCCTTTGGAGGGGCAGTAGATGTACTTCCAACACTCCAGGGAAGCCGGTATGAATGGGAGGGCTGTGGGGGTTCTGCTGTTGACAGAACCGACACCGGTGAGCTGTTGGCTGCTGCACCGCTGACTTCCTCTTGGCCCCTCCTCTGCCACCTTCCTCCAGTTGGCCTCCCTCTGTCTGGCGGCATCCAGCTCCCGCTCAAAGAACGGAGACGCAGCAAAGTCTTCAAAAGACATGCGGGGGTCTCTGAGGCCTTCGTCTGTGTACGTCTTAAAGACCTTTGTGGAGTAGTAAAAGTACTTCACTGTTTTAGTCTGATGAAACACATTTCTTCATTTGTGTTTGCTCGTCAACTGCAAATTCCCCCAGTGTGTACTGAAGGTCACGGTCTGATGAAGCTAAAAGAACCACAACCAAGGCCTGCTTTCCCTCCTAAGTTGTCTGACGGTTTGCAAGAACTTCCCTGAGGCCAGCCGAAATTCCTTCTCCATACCCTCCACTTGAAACCAACCATTCTGCTGTACAGTAACAACCCCTCTCCATGTTCGCCTAAAACGTGAAATGCCATATGTTCCCTGTTCAAGACCGGGCGGAAACACATTTCTTTGTTCGCGTTTATTCCGCAGCAGTTATTGTTCCCCCCAGTTGAACACAGCCTGAGCAAAAGCCAAGGCCTACTTTCCTGTCCTGAGTAGTCTTGATGGTTTGCCAAAACTTCCTTAAAGGTCAACCGAAATTCCTTCTCCATGGCCTCCACCAGAAACCAACATGTGGTACAAACCATTCTGGTAAAAAACACTCCCCGTCGGGGAATCGAACCCCGGTCTTCCGCGTGACAGGCGGAGATACTGTCCACTATACTAACGAGGAAGGTTCGAATATAGGAATTAGTCTGCAATCGCACAGCTGGCAATGTCCCAGTGTCTACAGGGAGTACACAGAAACATACAGGGAAGCATTTAAGTTTATTAAACATTTACTGTCACTTAAATCCAAGAGACAGCAGCTGTGACTGAATCCAGTTTAAAATCTCTCTCGAGACTAAAATTAGCATGTCGTCTGGCATTTGAGACGTCTGCCGTTAAATGTGAATGCTTCACTGAAAAATTCACATGCATAAAAGGTCCTTTCATCGGTTTCCGTAGTGTAGTGGTTATCACGTTCGCCTAACACGCGAAAGGTCCCCGGTTCGAGACCGGGCGGAAACATTTGTGTTATTTGTTTGAGTTCACACTCTGTCACTTCTTCTTCTCTGCGACCCATCTGTCCCTTTCAACCTGACAGAAGTCATGCTGTGTGAACTCCCTCCAGATCATCTACTCCACCATGCCCTGTGCCTTGTACAGGGAGAACCCTTTGGAGGGGCAGTAGATGTACTTCCAACACTCCAGGGAAGCCGGTATGAATGGGAGGGCTGTGGGGGTTCTGCTTTACTGGCTGTTGACAGAACCGACACCGGTGAGCTGTTGGCTGCTCCTCTGCCACCTTCCTCCAGTTGGCCTCCCTCTGTCTGGCGGCATCCAGCTCCCGCTCAAAGAACGGAGACGCAGCAAAGTCTTCAAAAGACATGCGGGGGTCTCTGAGGCCTTCGTCTGTGTACGTCTTAAAGACCTTTGTGGAGTAGTAAAAGTACTTCACTGTTTTAGTCTGATGAAACACATTTCTTCATTTGTGTTTGCTCGTCAACTGCAAATTCCCCCAGTGTGTACTGAAGGTCACGGTCTGATGAAGCTAAAAGAACCACAACCAAGGCCTGCTTTCCCTCCTAAGTTGTCTGACGGTTTGCAAGAACTTCCCTGAGGCCAGCCGAAATTCCTTCTCCATACCCTCCACTTGAAACCAACCATTCTGCTGTACAGTAACAACCCCTCTCCATGTTCGCCTAAAACGTGAAATGCCATATGTTCCCTGTTCAAGACCGGGCGGAAACACATTTCTTTGTTCGCGTTTATTCCGCAGCAGTTATTGTTCCCCCCAGTTGAACACAGCCTGAGCAAAAGCCAAGGCCTACTTTCCTGTCCTGAGTAGTCTTGATGGTTTGCCAAAACTTCCTTAAAGGTCAACCGAAATTCCTTCTCCATGGCCTCCACCAGAAACCAACATGTGGTACAAACCATTCTGGTAAAAAACACTCCCCGTCGGGGAATCGAACCCCGGTCTTCCGCGTGACAGGCGGAGATACTGTCCACTATACTAACGAGGAAGGTTCGAATATAGGAATTAGTCTGCAATCGCACAGCTGGCAATGTCCCAGTGTCTACAGGGAGTACACAGAAACATACAGGGAAGCATTTAAGTTTATTAAACATTTACTGTCACTTAAATCCAAGAGACAGCAGCTGTGACTGAATCCAGTTTAAAATCTCTCTCGAGACTAAAATTAGCATGTCGTCTGGCATTTGAGACGTCTGCCGTTAAATGTGAATGCTTCACTGAAAAATTCACATGCATAAAAGGTCCTTTCATCGGTTTCCGTAGTGTAGTGGTTATCACGTTCGCCTAACACGCGAAAGGTCCCCGGTTCGAGACCGGGCGGAAACATTTGTGTTATTTGTTTGAGTTCACACTCTGTCACTTCTTCTTCTCTGCGACCCATCTGTCCCTTTCAACCTGACAGAAGTCATGCTGTGTGAACTCCCTCCAGATCATCTACTCCACCATGCCCTGTGCCTTGTACAGGGAGAACCCTTTGGAGGGGCAGTAGATGTACTTCCAACACTCCAGGGAAGCCGGTATGAATGGGAGGGCTGTGGGGGTTCTGCTTTACTGGCTGTTGACAGAACCGACACCGGTGAGCTGTTGGCTGCTCCTCTGCCACCTTCCTCCAGTTGGCCTCCCTCTGTCTGGCGGCATCCAGCTCCCGCTCAAAGAACGGAGACGCAGCAAAGTCTTCAAAAGACATGCGGGGGTCTCTGAGGCCTTCGTCTGTGTACGTCTTAAAGACCTTTGTGGAGTAGTAAAAGTACTTCACTGTTTTAGTCTGATGAAACACATTTCTTCATTTGTGTTTGCTCGTCAACTGCAAATTCCCCCAGTGTGTACTGAAGGTCACGGTCTGATGAAGCTAAAAGAACCACAACCAAGGCCTGCTTTCCCTCCTAAGTTGTCTGACGGTTTGCAAGAACTTCCCTGAGGCCAGCCGAAATTCCTTCTCCATACCCTCCACTTGAAACCAACCATTCTGCTGTACAGTAACAACCCCTCTCCATGTTCGCCTAAAACGTGAAATGCCATATGTTCCCTGTTCAAGACCGGGCGGAAACACATTTCTTTGTTCGCGTTTATTCCGCAGCAGTTATTGTTCCCCCCAGTTGAACACAGCCTGAGCAAAAGCCAAGGCCTACTTTCCTGTCCTGAGTAGTCTTGATGGTTTGCCAAAACTTCCTTAAAGGTCAACCGAAATTCCTTCTCCATGGCCTCCACCAGAAACCAACATGTGGTACAAACCATTCTGGTAAAAAACACTCCCCGTCGGGGAATCGAACCCCGGTCTTCCGCGTGACAGGCGGAGATACTGTCCACTATACTAACGAGGAAGGTGCGAATATAGGAATTAGTCTGCAATCGCACAGCTGGCAATGTCCCAGTGTCTACAGGGAGTACACAGAAACATACAGGGAAGCATTTAAGTTTATTAAACATTTACTGTCACTTAAATCCAAGAGACAGCAGCTGTGACTGAATCCAGTTTAAAATCTCTCTCGAGACTAAAATTAGCATGTCGTCTGGCTTTTGAGACGTCTGCCGTTAAATGTGAATGCTTCACTGAAAAATTCACATGCATAAATGGTCCTTTCATCGGTTTCCGTAGTGTAGTGGTTATCACGTTCGCCTAACACGCGAAAGGTCCCCGGTTTGAGACCGGGCGGAAACATTTGTGTTATTTGTTTGAGTTCACACTCTGTCACTTCTTCTTCTCTGCGACCCATCTGTCCCTTTCAACCTGACAGAAGTCATGCTGTGTGAACTCCCTCCAGATCATCTACTCCACCATGCCCTGTGCCTTGTACAGGGAGAACCCTTTGGAGGGGCAGTAGATGTACTTCCAACACTCCAGGGAAGCCGGTATGAATGGGAGGGCTGTGGGGGTTCTGCTTTACTGGCTGTTGACAGAACCGACACCGGTGAGCTGTTGGCTGCTCCTCTGCCACCTTCCTCCAGTTGGCCTCCCTCTGTCTGGCGGCATCCAGCTCCCGCTCAAAGAACGGAGACGCAGCAAAGTCTTCAAAAGACATGCGGGGGTCTCTGAGGCCTTCGTCTGTGTACGTCTTAAAGACCTTTGTGGAGTAGTAAAAGTACTTCACTGTTTTAGTCTGATGAAACACATTTCTTCATTTGTGTTTGCTCGTCAACTGCAAATTCCCCCAGTGTGTACTGAAGGTCACGGTCTGATGAAGCTAAAAGAACCACAACCAAGGCCTGCTTTCCCTCCTAAGTTGTCTGACGGTTTGCAAGAACTTCCCTGAGGCCAGCCGAAATTCCTTCTCCATACCCTCCACTTGAAACCAACCATTCTGCTGTACAGTAACAACCCCTCTCCATGTTCGCCTAAAACGTGAAATGCCATATGTTCCCTGTTCAAGACCGGGCGGAAACACATTTCTTTGTTCGCGTTTATTCCGCAGCAGTTATTGTTCCCCCCAGTTGAACACAGCCTGAGCAAAAGCCAAGGCCTACTTTCCTGTCCTGAGTAGTCTTGATGGTTTGCCAAAACTTCCTTAAAGGTCAACCGAAATTCCTTCTCCATGGCCTCCACCAGAAACCAACATGTGGTACAAACCATTCTGGTAAAAAACACTCCCCGTCGGGGAATCGAACCCCGGTCTTCCGCGTGACAGGCGGAGATACTGTCCACTATACTAACGAGGAAGGTTCGAATATAGGAATTAGTCTGCAATCGCACAGCTGGCAATGTCCCAGTGTCTACAGGGAGTACACAGAAACATACAGGGAAGCATTTAAGTTTATTAAACATTTACTGTCACTTAAATCCAAGAGACAGCAGCTGTGACTGAATCCAGTTTAAAATCTCTCTCGAGACTAAAATTAGCATGTCGTCTGGCATTTGAGACGTCTGCCGTTAAATGTGAATGCTTCACTGAAAAATTCACATGCATAAAAGGTCCTTTCATCGGTTTCCGTAGTGTAGTGGTTATCACGTTCGCCTAACACGCGAAAGGTCCCCGGTTCGAGACCGGGCGGAAACATTTGTGTTATTTGTTTGAGTTCACACTCTGTCACTTCTTCTTCTCTGCGACCCATCTGTCCCTTTCAACCTGACAGAAGTCATGCTGTGTGAACTCCCTCCAGATCATCTACTCCACCATGCCCTGTGCCTTGTACAGGGAGAACCCTTTGGAGGGGCAGTAGATGTACTTCCAACACTCCAGGGAAGCCGGTATGAATGGGAGGGCTGTGGGGGTTCTGCTTTACTGGCTGTTGACAGAACCGACACCGGTGAGCTGTTGGCTGCTGCACCGCTGACTTCCTCTTGGCCCCTCCTCTGCCACCTTCCTCCAGTTGGCCTCCCTCTGTCTGGCGGCATCCAGCTCCCGCTCAAAGAACGGAGACGCAGCAAAGTCTTCAAAAGACATGCGGGGGTCTCTGAGGCCTTCGTCTGTGTACGTCTTAAAGACCTTTGTGGAGTAGTAAAAGTACTTCACTGTTTTAGTCTGATGAAACACATTTCTTCATTTGTGTTTGCTCGTCAACTGCAAATTCCCCCAGTGTGTACTGAAGGTCACGGTCTGATGAAGCTAAAAGAACCACAACCAAGGCCTGCTTTCCCTCCTAAGTTGTCTGACGGTTTGCAAGAACTTCCCTGAGGCCAGCCGAAATTCCTTCTCCATACCCTCCACTTGAAACCAACCATTCTGCTGTACAGTAACAACCCCTCTCCATGTTCGCCTAAAACGTGAAATGCCATATGTTCCCTGTTCAAGACCGGGCGGAAACACATTTCTTTGTTCGCGTTTATTCCGCAGCAGTTATTGTTCCCCCCAGTTGAACACAGCCTGAGCAAAAGCCAAGGCCTACTTTCCTGTCCTGAGTAGTCTTGATGGTTTGCCAAAACTTCCTTAAAGGTCAACCGAAATTCCTTCTCCATGGCCTCCACCAGAAACCAACATGTGGTACAAACCATTCTGGTAAAAAACACTCCCCGTCGGGGAATCGAACCCCGGTCTTCCGCGTGACAGGCGGAGATACTGTCCACTATACTAACGAGGAAGGTTCGAATATAGGAATTAGTCTGCAATCGCACAGCTGGCAATGTCCCAGTGTCTACAGGGAGTACACAGAAACATACAGGGAAGCATTTAAGTTTATTAAACATTTACTGTCACTTAAATCCAAGAGACAGCAGCTGTGACTGAATCCAGTTTAAAATCTCTCTCGAGACTAAAATTAGCATGTCGTCTGGCATTTGAGACGTCTGCCGTTAAATGTGAATGCTTCACTGAAAAATTCACATGCATAAAAGGTCCTTTCATCGGTTTCCGTAGTGTAGTGGTTATCACGTTCGCCTAACACGCGAAAGGTCCCCGGTTCGAGACCGGGCGGAAACATTTGTGTTATTTGTTTGAGTTCACACTCTGTCACTTCTTCTTCTCTGCGACCCATCTGTCCCTTTCAACCTGACAGAAGTCATGCTGTGTGAACTCCCTCCAGATCATCTACTCCACCATGCCCTGTGCCTTGTACAGGGAGAACCCTTTGGAGGGGCAGTAGATGTACTTCCAACACTCCAGGGAAGCCGGTATGAATGGGAGGGCTGTGGGGGTTCTGCTTTACTGGCTGTTGACAGAACCGACACCGGTGAGCTGTTGGCTGCTCCTCTGCCACCTTCCTCCAGTTGGCCTCCCTCTGTCTGGCGGCATCCAGCTCCCGCTCAAAGAACGGAGACGCAGCAAAGTCTTCAAAAGACATGCGGGGGTCTCTGAGGCCTTCGTCTGTGTACGTCTTAAAGACCTTTGTGGAGTAGTAAAAGTACTTCACTGTTTTAGTCTGATGAAACACATTTCTTCATTTGTGTTTGCTCGTCAACTGCAAATTCCCCCAGTGTGTACTGAAGGTCACGGTCTGATGAAGCTAAAAGAACCACAACCAAGGCCTGCTTTCCCTCCTAAGTTGTCTGACGGTTTGCAAGAACTTCCCTGAGGCCAGCCGAAATTCCTTCTCCATACCCTCCACTTGAAACCAACCATTCTGCTGTACAGTAACAACCCCTCTCCATGTTCGCCTAAAACGTGAAATGCCATATGTTCCCTGTTCAAGACCGGGCGGAAACACATTTCTTTGTTCGCGTTTATTCCGCAGCAGTTATTGTTCCCCCCAGTTGAACACAGCCTGAGCAAAAGCCAAGGCCTACTTTCCTGTCCTGAGTAGTCTTGATGGTTTGCCAAAACTTCCTTAAAGGTCAACCGAAATTCCTTCTCCATGGCCTCCACCAGAAACCAACATGTGGTACAAACCATTCTGGTAAAAAACACTCCCCGTCGGGGAATCGAACCCCGGTCTTCCGCGTGACAGGCGGAGATACTGTCCACTATACTAACGAGGAAGGTGCGAATATAGGAATTAGTCTGCAATCGCACAGCTGGCAATGTCCCAGTGTCTACAGGGAGTACACAGAAACATACAGGGAAGCATTTAAGTTTATTAAACATTTACTGTCACTTAAATCCAAGAGACAGCAGCTGTGACTGAATCCAGTTTAAAATCTCTCTCGAGACTAAAATTAGCATGTCGTCTGGCTTTTGAGACGTCTGCCGTTAAATGTGAATGCTTCACTGAAAAATTCACATGCATAAAAGGTCCTTTCATCGGTTTCCGTAGTGTAGTGGTTATCACGTTCGCCTAACACGCGAAAGGTCCCCGGTTTGAGACCGGGCGGAAACATTTGTGTTATTTGTTTGAGTTCACACTCTGTCACTTCTTCTTCTCTGCGACCCATCTGTCCCTTTCAACCTGACAGAAGTCATGCTGTGTGAACTCCCTCCAGATCATCTACTCCACCATGCCCTGTGCCTTGTACAGGGAGAACCCTTTGGAGGGGCAGTAGATGTACTTCCAACACTCCAGGGAAGCCGGTATGAATGGGAGGGCTGTGGGGGTTCTGCTTTACTGGCTGTTGACAGAACCGACACCGGTGAGCTGTTGGCTGCTCCTCTGCCACCTTCCTCCAGTTGGCCTCCCTCTGTCTGGCGGCATCCAGCTCCCGCTCAAAGAACGGAGACGCAGCAAAGTCTTCAAAAGACATGCGGGGGTCTCTGAGGCCTTCGTCTGTGTACGTCTTAAAGACCTTTGTGGAGTAGTAAAAGTACTTCACTGTTTTAGTCTGATGAAACACATTTCTTCATTTGTGTTTGCTCGTCAACTGCAAATTCCCCCAGTGTGTACTGAAGGTCACGGTCTGATGAAGCTAAAAGAACCACAACCAAGGCCTGCTTTCCCTCCTAAGTTGTCTGACGGTTTGCAAGAACTTCCCTGAGGCCAGCCGAAATTCCTTCTCCATACCCTCCACTTGAAACCAACCATTCTGCTGTACAGTAACAACCCCTCTCCATGTTCGCCTAAAACGTGAAATGCCATATGTTCCCTGTTCAAGACCGGGCGGAAACACATTTCTTTGTTCGCGTTTATTCCGCAGCAGTTATTGTTCCCCCCAGTTGAACACAGCCTGAGCAAAAGCCAAGGCCTACTTTCCTGTCCTGAGTAGTCTTGATGGTTTGCCAAAACTTCCTTAAAGGTCAACCGAAATTCCTTCTCCATGGCCTCCACCAGAAACCAACATGTGGTACAAACCATTCTGGTAAAAAACACTCCCCGTCGGGGAATCGAACCCCGGTCTTCCGCGTGACAGGCGGAGATACTGTCCACTATACTAACGAGGAAGGTTCGAATATAGGAATTAGTCTGCAATCGCACAGCTGGCAATGTCCTAGTGTCTACAGGGAGTACACAGAAACATACAGGGAAGCATTTAAGTTTATTAAACATTTACTGTCACTTAAATCCAAGAGACAGCAGCTGTGACTGAATCCAGTTTAAAATCTCTCTCGAGACTAAAATTAGCATGTCGTCTGGCATTTGAGACGTCTGCCGTTAAATGTGAATGCTTCACTGAAAAATTCACATGCATAAAAGGTCCTTTCATCGGTTTCCGTAGTGTAGTGGTTATCACGTTCGCCTAACACGCGAAAGGTCCCCGGTTCGAGACCGGGCGGAAACATTTGTGTTATTTGTTTGAGTTCACACTCTGTCACTTCTTCTTCTCTGCGACCCATCTGTCCCTTTCAACCTGACAGAAGTCATGCTGTGTGAACTCCCTCCAGATCATCTACTCCACCATGCCCTGTGCCTTGTACAGGGAGAACCCTTTGGAGGGGCAGTAGATGTACTTCCAACACTCCAGGGAAGCCGGTATGAATGGGAGGGCTGTGGGGGTTCTGCTTTACTGGCTGTTGACAGAACCGACACCGGTGAGCTGTTGGCTGCTGCACCGCTGACTTCCTCTTGGCCCCTCCTCTGCCACCTTCCTCCAGTTGGCCTCCCTCTGTCTGGCGGCATCCAGCTCCCGCTCAAAGAACGGAGACGCAGCAAAGTCTTCAAAAGACATGCGGGGGTCTCTGAGGCCTTCGTCTGTGTACGTCTTAAAGACCTTTGTGGAGTAGTAAAAGTACTTCACTGTTTTAGTCTGATGAAACACATTTCTTCATTTGTGTTTGCTCGTCAACTGCAAATTCCCCCAGTGTGTACTGAAGGTCACGGTCTGATGAAGCTAAAAGAACCACAACCAAGGCCTGCTTTCCCTCCTAAGTTGTCTGACGGTTTGCAAGAACTTCCCTGAGGCCAGCCGAAATTCCTTCTCCATACCCTCCACTTGAAACCAACCATTCTGCTGTACAGTAACAACCCCTCTCCATGTTCGCCTAAAACGTGAAATGCCATATGTTCCCTGTTCAAGACCGGGCGGAAACACATTTCTTTGTTCGCGTTTATTCCGCAGCAGTTATTGTTCCCCCCAGTTGAACACAGCCTGAGCAAAAGCCAAGGCCTACTTTCCTGTCCTGAGTAGTCTTGATGGTTTGCCAAAACTTCCTTAAAGGTCAACCGAAATTCCTTCTCCATGGCCTCCACCAGAAACCAACATGTGGTACAAACCATTCTGGTAAAAAACACTCCCCGTCGGGGAATCGAACCCCGGTCTTCCGCGTGACAGGCGGAGATACTGTCCACTATACTAACGAGGAAGGTTCGAATATAGGAATTAGTCTGCAATCGCACAGCTGGCAATGTCCCAGTGTCTACAGGGAGTACACAGAAACATACAGGGAAGCATTTAAGTTTATTAAACATTTACTGTCACTTAAATCCAAGAGACAGCAGCTGTGACTGAATCCAGTTTAAAATCTCTCTCGAGACTAAAATTAGCATGTCGTCTGGCATTTGAGACGTCTGCCGTTAAATGTGAATGCTTCACTGAAAAATTCACATGCATAAAAGGTCCTTTCATCGGTTTCCGTAGTGTAGTGGTTATCACGTTCGCCTAACACGCGAAAGGTCCCCGGTTCGAGACCGGGCGGAAACATTTGTGTTATTTGTTTGAGTTCACACTCTGTCACTTCTTCTTCTCTGCGACCCATCTGTCCCTTTCAACCTGACAGAAGTCATGCTGTGTGAACTCCCTCCAGATCATCTACTCCACCATGCCCTGTGCCTTGTACAGGGAGAACCCTTTGGAGGGGCAGTAGATGTACTTCCAACACTCCAGGGAAGCCGGTATGAATGGGAGGGCTGTGGGGGTTCTGCTTTACTGGCTGTTGACAGAACCGACACCGGTGAGCTGTTGGCTGCTCCTCTGCCACCTTCCTCCAGTTGGCCTCCCTCTGTCTGGCGGCATCCAGCTCCCGCTCAAAGAACGGAGACGCAGCAAAGTCTTCAAAAGACATGCGGGGGTCTCTGAGGCCTTCGTCTGTGTACGTCTTAAAGACCTTTGTGGAGTAGTAAAAGTACTTCACTGTTTTAGTCTGATGAAACACATTTCTTCATTTGTGTTTGCTCGTCAACTGCAAATTCCCCCAGTGTGTACTGAAGGTCACGGTCTGATGAAGCTAAAAGAACCACAACCAAGGCCTGCTTTCCCTCCTAAGTTGTCTGACGGTTTGCAAGAACTTCCCTGAGGCCAGCCGAAATTCCTTCTCCATACCCTCCACTTGAAACCAACCATTCTGCTGTACAGTAACAACCCCTCTCCATGTTCGCCTAAAACGTGAAATGCCATATGTTCCCTGTTCAAGACCGGGCGGAAACACATTTCTTTGTTCGCGTTTATTCCGCAGCAGTTATTGTTCCCCCCAGTTGAACACAGCCTGAGCAAAAGCCAAGGCCTACTTTCCTGTCCTGAGTAGTCTTGATGGTTTGCCAAAACTTCCTTAAAGGTCAACCGAAATTCCTTCTCCATGGCCTCCACCAGAAACCAACATGTGGTACAAACCATTCTGGTAAAAAACACTCCCCGTCGGGGAATCGAACCCCGGTCTTCCGCGTGACAGGCGGAGATACTGTCCACTATACTAACGAGGAAGGTGCGAATATTGGAAATAGTCCGCAATCGCACAGCTGGCAATGTCCCAGTGTCTACAGGGAGTACACAGAAACATACAGGGAAGCATTTAAGTTTATTAAACATTTACTGTCACTTAAATCCAAGAGACAGCAGCTGTGACTCAATCCAGTTTAAAATCTCTCTCGAGACTAAAATTAGCATGTCGTCTGGCATTTGAGACGTCTGCCGTTAAATGTGAATGCTTCACTGAAAAATTCACATGCATAAAAGGTCCTTTCATCGGTTTCCGTAGTGTAGTGGTTATCACGTTCGCCTAACACGCGAAAGGTCCCCGGTTCGAGACCGGGCGGAAACATTTGTGTTATTTGTTTGAGTTCACACTCAGTCACTTCTTCTTCTCTGCGACCCATCTGTCTCTTTCAGCCTGACAGAAGTCATACTGTGTGAACTCCCTCCAGATCATCTACTCCACCATGCCATGTGCCTTGTACAAGGAGAACCCTTTGGAGGGGCAGTAGATGTACTTCCTCGACACCCCAGGGAAGCCGGTATGAATATGAGGGCTGCGGGGTTCTGCTTTACTGGCTGCTGACAGAACCGACACCAGTGAGCTGTTGGCTGCTGCACCGCTGACTTCCTCTTGGCCCCTCCTTTGCCACCTTCCTCCACTTGGCCCCCCTCTGTCTGGCGGCATCCGGCTCCCGCTCAAAGAACGGAGACGCAGAAAAGTCCTCAAAAGACATGCGGGGATCTCTGAGGCCTTCATCTGTGTACATCTTAAAGACCTTTGTGGAGTAGTAAAAGTGCTTCACTGTTTTAGTCTGATGAAACACATTTCTTCATTTGTGTTTGCTCGTCGACTGCAAATGCCCTCAGTGTGTGCTGAAACCACAGTCTGATGAAGCTAAAAGAACCAAAACCAAGGCCTGCTTTCCCTTATAAGTTGTCTGACGGTTTGCAAGAACTTCCCTGAGGCCAACCGAAATTCCTTCTCTATAGCCTTAACTTGAAACCAAAATGTGATAGGAATATCACATTTCATGGACAAATTATTTCACATAAGATGTTGGTAGCAGTGAATTCTGTACAGTAACAACCCCTCTCCATGTTCGCCTAAAACGTGAAATGCCAGATGTTCCCTGTTCAAGACCGGGCGGAAACACATTTCTTTGTTCGCGTTTATTCCGCAGCAGTTCTTGTTCCCCCCAGTTGAACACAGCCTGAGCAAAAGCCAAGGCCTGCTTTCCCCCCCTGAGTTGTCTTGACGGTTTGCCAAAACTTCCTCAAAGGTCAACTGAAATTCCTTCTCCATGGCCTCCACCTGACACCAACATGTGGTTGTACCATTCTGGTAAAAAATACTCCCAGTCGGGGAATCGAACCCCGGTCTTCCGCAGGCGGAGATACTGTCCACTATACTAACGAGGAAGGTGCTGATACCTGAATTGGCAACGTTCCAGTGTTTACAGGGAGCACACAGAAACATACAGGGAACCATTTCACATTCACATGCATAAAATGTCCTACATCGGTTTCTGTAGTGTAGTGGATATCAATTTCGCCTCACACACGGAAACATTTGAGTTATTTGTTTGAGTTCACTCCACCCAATCACAATGCAGCTGCAGCTGCTGTGTCTCCAAAATCTTCTCTGGGCTGGTATTGAGTGAGGAGCTGGTGTTTTTTTAATTTGGCCAGATGCTTTACGTATCTGGAGATATGTTGGCATGTGTCTTTAGCTCCATGATGCTTAATCAGGAGCCCATCAATGGCAGCTCTAATGGCTTCTGGCAGCAGTGAATTCTCCATTCTGCTGTACAGAAAAGCTTTCCCCTCCTGAGTTGTCTTGACGGTTTGTCAAAACTTTCTTAAACATCAACCGGAATTCCTTCTCCATAGTCTCCACCTGAAACCAACATGTGATAGGAATATCACATTTCATGGACAAATCATTTCATATAATAGGATAAATAATCCCTGTCGGGGAATCGAACCCCGGTCTCCCGCGGAATAGTAAAGCTTAAGTCTCTTAACTTTTACCATTCATTCTCTATGGTAGTTCTTATCACTACGGCTGTCATATATTTTTGGCCACAATTGGGATTTTGGGGGCGCTGTTGCCCAATTTACATACAAGTAAGGAGACCCGGTTGTCACCTTTGAGTGACAGACCTCACAGCATCGGCAGCAGCATAGAGAAGATACAGCACACGATCTGTACGATCTACGACGTTTCATCACGGCTCTGTCATCAAACAAGAATTCAAACGTCCACCAGTTGTCATTATGAATATGTTGCCACAGTCGTATAGTTATCTATCTGTTTATCTATCTGTTTATCTGTCTCTCTGTCACTGTCTCTCTGTCTGTCTGTCTGTCTGTGTAATATAAAATACTGTATATCCTCACACACACATTACTGTACGTCGTCAGGGCTGCTTCTAAATATATAAATATTGAATTATAGCACTAAAATACATGTAATTATTGCACTAGAATAATTGCACCTTTACATGCACACTAGTGTCCCTGTTATACTGTAAGTCTTATATATTGTGAACTATAATCATATTAAGATAAGATAAACCTTAAGTTCAATTCATACTATGCAAAACCTTCAGGTGGAATTTCATTCTCACTGTGCAATATCATATTTCCACATGTGCAATTGTGTTAATCGTCTGCTTATTGTCAATAATGTATATATTGTTCCAATTTTTAAATATTCCCCTATTTTTTATATTTCCTTCAATTTAAATTGTTCTGCTTTTGTTTTGCCTTTTTGCAATGTGTTATTTTTTTTACTGATGCTTCTTGTATCCCCTTTGCTGCTGTACACTGCAAATTTCCCCACTGTGGGACTAATAAAGGAATATCTCATCTTATCTTTATTGATCCCCTACTGAGAAATTTGGTTGTTGCAGCAAAAAGACAGAAATAAAACAGATAAATAGAGAAGTAAAATACAGAAATAATAAAGAGGTACACAAGAGGTAAACATAAGAATAGAATACTATAAAGTATTATAAAGTAGTAATTTTACATGCTATTTTCTTTTTTTCTCGTAAAGTTATGACTTTATTTTCGTATTATTAAAAAAAAATTCTCGTTAAGTTCTGACTTTATTCTATAATATAACTACTTTTTCTCGTAAAGTTATGACTTTATTTTCATAATATTACTATCGTTTTTCTCGTTAAGTTATGACTTTATTCTCGTAATATTAAGACTTTTTCTTGTAAAGTTATGACTTTATTCTCGTAATATTACGACTTTTTTTCTCGTAAAGTTATGACTTTATTCTCGTAATATTACAAAAAAAATTCTCGTAAAGTTATGACTTTATTCCCGTAATATTATGACTTTTTTTCTCGTAAAGTTATGACTTTATTCTCGTAATATTACAAAAAAAATTCTCGTAAAGTTATGACTTTATTCTCGTAATATTACGACTTTTTTTCTCGTAAAGTTATGACTTTATTCTCGTAATATTACAAAAAAAATTCTCGTAAAGTTATGACTTTATTCTCGTAATATTACGACTTTTTTTCTCGTAATATTCTGACTTTATTCTGTAAATCTCAGATGTTTTTCCCTCAATGTGGCCCTAATACTCCGTAGTACATTGTCTCTTTGGCCCTCACTGCATTAGACTTATATACTATATACTTAGACTATAAACTGTGTTACTGTGTCACAATGATCAAATGTTTGGCGGCTCCAGACAGATTATTATTACTTTTTTTTCCTGCCTAAAATAGCTCTTTTGCCTTTAAAGCTTGTTGACCCCTGATTTATCTAAGGCTAATTCCCACAGTCCATGAAGGCAGCATTAGAGCACCATTTGGTCCCTGAACGCAGCGTGAAGGTTGCGTCTTACGTAGCGGTCACGTGATTACGTCAACAGAAACAAACATGGCGCCGCGAAAGTGAGGAGAACTCTGATGTGAGTGTTTCTAAACACCGATTATTCTTTGTTTTTGTGTTGTTTTAAGAGCTGTTGAACGAAAAAAAACAGCACAAAAAGCTGATGTGTGTTTTAAATATACGGTATATTGAGCATAAATTCGAAAATACTCACTTTTATTGACAGTTTTTCGGGTCTAAGTGTGGTCAGTTGCTCTGTAGCTAACTGAAGCTACTTTAACTGAACAGATTCTCCTTTAAATACCAGATTAACGTGTGATTTCATCTACTCTCAGTGGTTTCAGACGTCTCACTGTGCTCTTCTGTTCCTACTTTAACACACAGGTTGGTCAGTTTTGGGTCAGACAGATGAGAGGAAGAAGAGAGGACACTCTTCATCATCATCAGGTAACTGACAGAGAGGGAGAGGAGGATGCTTTGTTATTATTATGAGCTGTTAGCTGATGTTTAAGGTTTAAGTTGAGCATGTAGAGTCTGAAACAATGATATTGTGATTTAATCTGCTGCACACATTTATTTAAAGGGGCATTCCACTAATTTTACACTTTAAAGGTCCCATATTATGCAAATTTTCAGGTTCATACTTGTATTTTGTGTTTCTAATAAAACATGTTTACATGCTGTAATGTTAAAAACATTTTTTATTGACAGCTCCGTTTATGTGCATTTCAATGGAACTGCGTTGCTAGGCAACAGTTTGGGTCCATGTTTACTTCCTGTCACAGCTGGTGTTATATATATATCTTGTTCTAATTGTTTGTTATCACTATTATGTAGTCATATTATTTCTTTATATTAATCTTGTCTCTAGGTGGAGGCTTCAGATAAGCCCAGTGTGTTTTTTTTGCCTCGTTCTGAGGCCTGTACTATGAAGCGAGTTCAACATACCCAGGATTTTGACTTAAATTTCTTCATATGTGTATAATATTATCATACAATCACCGCACCGAGCTCTGATTGGTCAGTAGGCGGTGCTTTTATACAAGTTGATCTCTTATCTGGAGCAAAACCTGCTCCGGAGCAGGTTAGCTGTTCAGCATAAGTAAGAGGTAAGGTAAGAAGTGATGCACCAGTTAGGACTGAAAACCCTGAAGGGTAAACCCTGAAGTTACCTCGCTAACGCCAAATCCTGCTTCGTAGTACAGGCCTCTGCACTGTATATTATTCATTTATGTTTTTGTTATGTTGTGTAGTCCTAAATTGTGCAACATAAATAAACAAAAATAAATGCCACAAATCCAGCATTTGCAAAAATTAAAGTAGCCAGGTGAGCTACCTGTAAATTCCTCAGTTACCTTAATGCTGACAAGATTGAAAATCGGCAGGGATTTGAGTGTTGAGAAGTTGTATTGAAAACTGCTGTATTTGCTTTTGAGATGTAACTCTTGAAACTTTTGTGTGTCTCTGTTGGTCAAAGTTTCTCAGGAGCAGACCAGGATGGCTCTGAGGAAGCAAATACTTAAGGATACCAGCGACATTCCCTCTGGAAGCCAACAGATAATTGATGAAAATACACAGGAGGACGAACCAGACGACAATGTAAAGAAATGTGAACATTAGCTAGAATCAGCTGAGATAAATACAGGTTCAGATGTTAGTCAGTGTTTTTGTTTTTCATTTACTTTCCAACCACAGTTTTTTCTCCAAACTTTCCCAAATCTAGTTGATAGTTGGATGAAGCTTGAAATGTTTCTCTACAGGTTTCCTGTAGTTCAACATTCCTGAACATATTTTTAACAGAGCAGATTTAACTGTGGCTGGATACTAAATTTTGAGAGATAATTGTGTGATAATTTGAACTTAGTTTGTTGAATTCCTCAGCTGAAAAAAGGACAAAAAGTCACTCCCTAGTAAACACAGATCTGTGAAACACGAGGCGTCCACAAACTTGGAAATGACGCCACTAAAACTTTGACGGTTTGTTTGTTTCTTCCAGGACGAACTCTCATCATCACTTCTGCCGGCAATAAGAGAAAAACGTAAGCGAGAGAGGCAAAACAAATCCAAAGGTACGTATTGTTGAACCCTGCATAACATGACATGTAGGGTACTAAAATGATTACAAAACATTGACTTTTGTTGTTATCGCTGTTTAAGATATAGAAATACAATAATGAAAGAAATAAAGTGAATTTAACTGTCTGTGTGTAGATACATATGACCAGAACCAGTACTATTTAATGAAAATTATTGTGTAATAACATTCTTTATTGAAGCTACTGTTACTTCTTTTGCGATGCAGAGTTATTCACTTTATTAATGTCTGTAATACAGTATATACAGCCCTGACTTTTTGACTTGGTAACCATGACACTGTTGTTCTCAGAGATGACCGAGGAGGAGATGATGGACATGGCTCTGCGTCTGAGTGAACAGGAAGCCAGCGTCACTGCGCTCAGACTGCAGCAAGAGGAAGAGGCTATGATGAAAGCCATCCAAGAGAGTGTGAGTACAGGTTTTTTTTTTACATTTTCTTTGGAAAAAGAAAAATAACTTCTGTTGCAATAAACACTATAAAATGGGTCCAGGTGACCTGTAATTTACTAAGTCAAAAAAGTTTCACTTTAAGCCTATATGTCTTTACATTTTGGCAAATTTGGAACAGGAAATGTGATGCTGAATTAACAATCACTGGATTATTTTATGTTGATACTTATAAAACTTTTGAGTCATGATTCTGAGAAAAAAAAGTATGTGGTTTTTGACGCTAATTGCATCAATCTGGTTGAAAGAGTGAATACAGTATCTAGTTAATTAGTTAATACAGAAGCAATTTGTGGGGGTTCTTTTCTCGTAGATGGTCAGCCAGACACAACCGTGCCCGCCGTCCCAAAGTCAGAGCCTGTTCTCCGATGCTGAAGCGTCACTCAGGTTCTACTCTCGACGGAAACTCTTGTACTCAAACAGAAAAATGGCGTCTGCCGTCAATCACGAAGCCTCGGGGGACGTCTGCACACCAGAGACAGACCTGAACCGAGGTGAGTCAGTTATATTGTTAAATATCCTACAATATTTAATGTCCTTCTGCACCAACGCTAACATGTAAGAAAGGAAGAATATAACAAAAGGAAAAAGGCGTTTAATCAGACCAACTGCTAAGATAAACAGCTGAATGAGTTGTAAAACTTGCTGTATTGTATTCCCAGGAGCAAAAGGAACTGGAGATGAAAGTAATAACAGGAATAAAAAGCGGAAAAGGAAAGAAGGAAGTCCTCTGTTGGAGATGCCAGACTTATCGCAGACTCAGAAAATAAACTCTCAGGCTTCACCACCCTGCAGCTCAGAGTGTCTCTCGGTGTCTCTGGACTCACCGCAGGTTCGTCCAGAACTTCTCTGTCTTGTCTTTCCTTTTGATTGATCTGTTTATTATTTTTTTAAGGTTATTCAATGAATTATTTAGTCTATAAAATGTCAGAAAACGCTGCAAACTGATGTCTTAAAATCCCAAAGCTAAAAACATCTGGTGTGAATGCAGCCTTAGAGACTATCTGGTGAACATAGTGGAGCATTCAGCTGCTAAAGAGACAGATATTTCCCTCAGGAGTTGGTGGTGGAGACGAAAAACCAGAGCTAAATGAAGAGAAAATATTGGACTTACATTCATCAGGTGGACACAAACATCACTCCTAATGAATGATCATGTATGTATTTGTCTTCTCTCAACACATAAATCAGAGCTCTGACTCGACCCAGATCGAGGACTGTCAGCTCCGTAAATCCCCCGTCTTCCCCTCCTCCGCTGACTGCAGAGCCGAGGTGACGGTCCCCCGGCTGAGCAAGGACCTGCTGGAAACCTGCAGATCCTCCGGGTTTGTGTTGTGCTCTCAGGACAGCGGGGACTTGACTCAAAATTCCCCGCCTGCTCAACCCGAGAGCCCGACGTTTCCCAAAAGCCCCAAACCTTCCAGTGACCTCATTCTGTCCAAGAGTCCCGTCTTCTCAGAGAGTGATCGGGGAGACGATGGAGAGACAGAGCCGAGTCCTGAGCATTTTAAAAGTCCTGTATTTGGCAGGAATACTCAGCATGAGACGTCTCCAAGTGCCTGCAAACCCCAACTCAGTGTCTTTAACTCAGGATTCTCTTCTCTGGAGAGTTCAACCTCCCCTGTGAGGTCCGCGACATGTCGGCCTAAGAGTCCAGTATTCCCAAGAAGCCTCGGCCTTCCCAAGAACCTCCCTCCCCCTGAAAGATCAGCAAGTCCTGTATTCTCAGAGACTGGCGGAGGGCAGACCGAGCAGAGTCGTGGATGTCGTACAAGCCCGGTGTTCGGCAAGAGGCCTGGACGACGACAAAAGAGTCGTCTCGATGACGATGTGTGTCCTTCAGCTGCAGAGCTCAGAGGTTCAGACAGTGAAGGGAGTTCAACCACTACTACCAGGGATCCACCTCAGAGTCTGAGGCAGGTGAGTTCAGGTGTCAAACAAAAGTGGTTATCAGAGCATCAAGCAACATCTGAAAAGACTTTTTCTTTTACTCAAAGCAAAAACAAACATTGAAAACAAAATTTGTTCTTAAAAAGATTGTGACAAAGATACATACTGATTGGGACATTTTATAGTGTAAAAATAAACGTGTCTAATGTATAATCATAATGCTGTTCTGCAGCGTACTTATTATATAGTATTTTAATGTGTTCTTTAAAAATATGTTTTACGAAATATAATTTTATGTCAAGCATCTTTTGAATCATCATTCATTTTCAAATTCTGGCTCAAGCATCGAGGTAAAGGCTTTTTTTAGTGGTCGATCTTTCTGAAACTTTGAATGTGATTGTTGGACATTAAGGGGTATTTTTCTCCAGTCATAACATCCAGACATCTTCTCTAACTACCTACTCATTTTCATGTGTTTTTCCTGCTTTTGAATATAGGGCAGCAAGACTGATCACGATCCAGATGTTGGGTTTAACAAGTCATCTAAGTCAGGTACAGTGAAACATCACACGCTCTGCTCTCTGGAGGTGTCTTCTCCTAATTCATCTCCATTAACAGTTTGGATTAATGTGTGATCACAGCTTGTCGGTCAGCAGTCAGTCTGGATGTTTTCTGTTTTTTAGATAAAGCAGAGGAGGAGCTGAATGAAAAATCCAAAGACGGGAACTCAGCAGAGACAGAGCTGACCAGCGATATGACGCTCATCTGCTCTGACGAGGACGACGCCGTCACGGTACAGAAACTTTCTCACTGTTGCGAGACCAGAAAATTCTTGCTTTGAACGTATCAAAGATACCTACTGAGACTTTTTTGAAAATTAAACTGTATATTTGTGAGGTCTTTTTAAAGGAGGAGAGATTGTTGACTCTTTGTATGGGCTTAATTTGACACAGACATTACTCACTATTTCTTCCTGTTTGAGTAACATTTGTTAAAGTACCCCAAAAATATCACGATTGGATATTTTGTCCATGTAATCCAGTCGTGGTTCTCATTGTATTTACGGTTCTGTTGAACACTAAACACGCTTTAGCGATCATTTCTAAATAAATCTTTGCTTCCACTTCTTCCAGTATTTTCCTATATTGGCTCTTCTTATTTTGTGTCATCAGTTACATATCTAGTTAATTCACTATGTTACAAATAGAAGTGAGGTGAAAGTGCTGTTTTGAATCAAGTTAATCTAAATTTTCCCTCCATCTGTTGCAGCCGGTGGGCTCACCCAGCCCGGTCTTCCCAGAGGAGAGACCTGTTCATCAGGCAGACAGCCAGGGTGCCTCCCCAAACCATGTGACTGCAGCTTCTCCAGGGATGAACTGCAGGTAAAGAAAACACCAACAACATCATAAGATCAGAGTGTCTGTATCACATAACAGGCTCAAACAGGGAGGTTCTTCCTCAGTCAATCATCGTAAGTTTCTGAGTGATAATAACCGACAAGTTGTGCGTTCCACGATTGAAATGGACAACTTACGTTATTTCAGAAGTCCTCTTAAAAGTACTTATACCACACTGTAAAAATACTCCGTTACAAGTAAAAGCACTGTACTGTTACTTCAGTTATGTAAGTATAATCTGGAAAATGTAGCTAAAGTATAAAAAGACGTCTCTTTGCTCGCTGTAACTCTCTCCATGTTGCCACATTCAGACCTTCTACCTCGTCCACATCCACCGGCCGACAGCAGCTTTCCACCACAGAAAGAGAACCGCGGCCAATCAGCAGTCAGGGAACAGCCGGCAGGGCGTCTGCAGGCGGGCCGACGGTACACTACTACTGGGGGGTTCCCTTCTGTCCACGAGGAGTGGACCCAGACAAATACACACAGGTGAAGAGTTGTTTCCTCTTATTATAAATAATAATGAGTAGTTCCACTAATGTATTGATTACAACATTCATTGAACAGGTCTGATGATCGATTAAGTCATTTATCAAGTAGACATTCCTGGATAATCACCTCATGTTGTAGGTTCTCAAATGTGAGGATTTACTGCTTTTTCAATTTGCACATAAAAAAACAAAATCCTGAATGGAAACACAAAAATTCTGGACTGACTTGACTTGAGCTCTGTTAATAACTTCATCTCGTTGTGTCCTCTTCTTCTTCTACAATGGTTTAATGGTGCTGATGGGAGAATTAGCTCCATGTTCATTTATATTAATTCATATAACAGTAGCGGATGGAAATACACATTAAACGCACACATTTTCTTCTGTTTTTCACAAAATTCGATTACAAATTTGTGCTAAATTAGTATGGAAACCTTTCTTATCTCTCTTCTGTCATTAGCATGTTGATAACTCAATAATACAAACCATAAAATGCAATCAAATTCAATAGAGTTGATGTCTAATTTCTCACTTTCTCATCTGTTTGTCCGTTCATCCATGGTGTCAGGTGATCCTGGATCAGATGGAGGTGTATGAGAAGAGTCTGAAGCAGGCTCAGAGGGGTCTGCTCACCAAGGCTGAGTGGGGGGAGGCCGTCCTGCCACAGCTGGAGGTACCATCATGATTTTAACATGAGTCTTTAACTGGTGTCTTTATTGTTTTACTTGTTTATTTACTGGACTGGATCTCAAAGCATTATGTGTTCTTCCTAGAAATCCCCGTCACCTGAGTCGCCTGCTGCTGAATCACCTCAACAGCTCGTTCTTCGAAGGTAAAACCTGCAAGAACTAAACCAGCTCTTCTTCTACAATACGGAGAAATGTCTTCAAACACAGAAACATAAAGTCAGCAGAGTTTTGGTCGGGGACGATAACGTTTCTCTCTGCGGAGCCCCGTCATTTCACAAGACACGGGAAACCTCTGTTGGTCTGGAGGAGCTGCAGCAGTTATTTCTGCACAAACTGCCACTGCACATTCACTAGATATTCTCAGTGCTTTTTTAAATCGTCCACCGCAGCGTCAGAGCTATTTAGAAAATAATTCAGATTTGTCGCATTTATTCCTAATAACATGATTGATTACTTTCTAAGTTCTCAGTCAGTTTATTCTTATACAACTTGTGTTTTTCTCTATGCTTTCACTGGTTCTCAGTTGCTTGCATTTTAAGCACTCTTTAATCGCACCATTTTCCAGTTTTAATAGTGTAAACATACTTTCTGTACAGCACAGTCTTTGTGTGCTTTAACAGAATAGAAATATATATTTTTGCCACTAGATGTCACTAGTTAATAATGATTATAAAACCAGTGAATGGGGCTGAACTACAAACTTGACAACTGAGCAATTGGATTTAAGAATTTTTAAGAAATATATATATATATATATATATATATATGACTAGAAAAACTAAACTCCCACATTTGAGAAGCTAAAAATATAATAAAATGATTAATCGATTATCAAAATAGTAGATGATTTAATTCTGTGTTGTGTAGCTCTAAACTGCAGGTCTATTGGTCCCACGTTGTCCAGAGAAACACACAGAATAACCAGCTGCAACAGCTCATTTCATGATGAAAATATTCATATGTAACACAAATGAGTTCAAGTACACGGTTGTGGTCAGAGCAGCTTCTGTGTACTATAGGCTGTATCCCCGGGTCTGATTTCTAAGTGTGTATTTTATGCTCCATTTAAACATTTATTTTTACGCGCTGCACCTGAACTGACGACTACTGTTTGTTTATTTAAATGCATTTCCAGGCGTGGCATCAGAATGAGAGGCAGAAAACTGTGCGAGGCAGCTGACAGCCCTCCAGCTGAGGCAGAGGAGGATGAAGAAGACAAGAAGGATGAAGAGGACGGGGAGGAAAGAGAGAGCAAAGAAGAAGAGAAGCAGAAGGAGGAGGCAGAAGAAGAAGGACGGGTGGATACTGATGACTGTGAGGTTTGTCCAGGTACTGAAGCTTCACGTTTTTCTTGAGGTGCTTTAACTGCAGGTGGTGAAATGTATTTATGTTTTCTCAACGGGCCTCGTCTATACCACAAATTGAGTTTTCTGAATCGGGTTGTTTAGCTTAAAATATTAGAAACCAAAGAGAGTTTTGTTTTTTCTAGGCGACCAACAGCAGATTAAATTCTCACCGTCTTCCATGATTACTTTTTACCTGCACAAAAGGCTTGACTTTTTTATTTAAAAACAAAACTGACGGTGTGTCTCTCTGGTTTGTCTCAACAGAAACCCAACTGAGTAACGACGATGACGACAGGACGCAAGATCTGATGATGGCGACTGACGCCAGAGCAGAGGTGAGTTTAAACACTCTGCAGTTTTTAGAATTTAATCTGCAGTCAGTGCTCCAAAACAGTAGCTCATGAAATTCATACGTTTTTTTTAAGTTTTCTTACAATTTGACGGAATTCAGAGGATATTAAATTCTGTTTGAAGTAACACAGTTGGTCACTAAAATAACAAGAAGAAACTGTTCAGGGGTCTCATTTATAACCGTTGCGTACCCACAAAACGGGGCCTGAAATGTGCGTACGGCACTTCCCACGCAACAGTTCTGATCTATAAAAACAAAATTGACGAAAACATTTTCTCCATCTTGGATTTCAGTTTGAATGTAAAAAGAGTCCAGAGGTGCCGGAGGTCGAGCTGATTCTAAGAGACGATTCTCCAACTGGGAATGAGCTGCAGGAGGAGGAGATGGAGGTGGACGGTAAGGCTGCACGATTAAAGGTGCAATGTGTAGTCTGAAACGGCTATAACTGAGGGTCCATCTCCCGGAGCTGCTGACCGCTCTCCTCCTGGCGAAGTAGTCTTCTGGTGGCGAGGAGGAATTTGTATTTAATCCAATAAACTATGAAAACGTGCACAGCCCCTTCAACGTGATTGACACTGCAGTGATTCAAGTGGTATTACAAGACAGGACAGGCCGGGGCTAGTTGGTTAGCGTGCTCATTTCAGTAGATATCTCTGCAACATAATACATAGACATCTTTGTCATAACGTCACTGTAACCTCTTCACGTTCTGTTGATAATGCTAGTTCACTTTTTGAATTGCACCTTTTAACGAATAAAACAGAAAACTGTATTTGTAGTTTTGTGTCTGTTCTGATACATGTTTCACCCGTCTGGTTTTGTGTGACTGTTTTCAGCCCCAGCGGACAGGAAGACGAAGGGGAACGTCCCTGTTAGCAGCAGCAGCGATGTTGGAGGACAACATGTGAGAAAAGAGATGGTAGAAAAGGACGTGGAGGAGATACGGGATCGAGTCCTTCAAAGGTCGACGTCTCCTGAACTGGAACCGGCCGTCGTCTCTCAGAGGCGCACTGAATCCAAAGTGGACTGTCCCATCTGCCAGGGGTCCTTCCCGGTGACGGAGATCGAGAGGCACGCCGCGTACTGCGATGGAGAGGTGGCCGTCGTGGACGAGAGGAGGCCGGAGAGAGCCTGCTTCCAAGGTGACTTTATTTTGTTTAACACACTTCGGCCTCTTCTGTTTCAAACCCGTCTGTCTTGACGTTTTAGGCTTTTTCTCAGTCAGTATGTTTACTGTCTCGGTGATTTATGTTATTTATAGAATAACTGCAGTTTTGTATGAAAAGGAAAATGTTTTTTTAATGCCAGAAATTGTTGTGTGACTGTTAAAATTCGTTTCGATAATGTCAGTGTTGTTGGTTTAAAATGACTCCTTCCTGTCCACCTCATAGTGTCATTGAAGCCTCGTAGGAAGAGAACAAGGAGAGCAGATTCAGCTGCTGAAGAGACTGACGAACCCTCCAACACTGGCAAGTAAGTAGGTACGACCTGTCGTGTTTAACGGGAACAGCTCGGTGTTTTCAGACAGTTGTTTTTATTAAAAATACGGTTTTATTTTCCACAGGAATCAAGAGAAATGTTACGTCTGTCAGAGAGCTGTTCCCCTGAAAGACTACGGCCGACACACAGAGCTCTGCATCCGGCAGTCAAAGACCGCAGCGGTAAGCCTCGTCACTCACTCAATAATACACTTAGAACTGAATTAAAACTATAAATAAATCTGATTTAAGTCTGATGGTTTTCCCACAAACTAGCCTGGATTAAACACAATTCATAAAAGCACTATTGACATATTCGATATCCACTTTCCTTTATTTTCTCTCTCACTCCGTTATGTTATTTTATTTATTTTATTTATTTTATTTATTTTATTTATTCTTTTTTTATTCTATTGATACATTTGTCTGTTGCCTATATTTTAACAGAATTTGCAATAAATGACTGTGTTGCAGTTTAATTTGCAACACTGCTTTTCCTTCATACGTGTAAGATAATTTACTTAAAAACATTGATTTGTTTTCTTTCTTTTTCTGTCTGTTTTTTTAATTTTATTTAAATATGTTTCTATTTATTTGTTTTAATGTTTTTTAAATATTTAAAAATACGTTATCCTATTTTTGTACTATATGTTTCATTCTGAAAATAAAAAGAGTAAAAAAATAAATCTGACACAAGGTTGAAAATTAGTAAATAGAAAGTACTCTTGGTAATTCAATCTATTTCTGATCTTCCAGAGGGGAAATCTGCTGTCGGCTCTGGAGCAAACAGAGAGCAGAGATTCAGGTGAGTCTAAAAGTCTCTTAAAGTGCAACAACACTGAGAGTCTGCAGTCGTGCTAGCAGCTCTGTAAAGCTTTTGAGGCTGCAAAAACAAAAATATCAGCAGTAAAAATCATCAGTCAAACTTCAGTGTATTGATATTTTTACTGACTTGTTGTTGTTGTGTGTTCACAGAAGCCGGGCCGTCTGGATCCAGACTCCAGCCAGGGTAAAGACGTCTTAGAAACACTGTGACATTATGATTTGAGTTACAATACTCGTTTATCTTTGTTGACATTTTGAATCCCTCACAGAGACTGACGCAGCACTGTGAGGACAGATGTGGTAGAAATGTCTGCTGATACAAAAGTAACATTTTAAACTGGCGTAAAGAAGTTTCATGCTATTTTAAATTTTAACTTTGTTGTTAATAAGATGCAGCTAGGTTAACGTCAGTCCTCGTTTTCTTAAACACGTAATAAGATGTGATTTGTCCATTGCAAATTTTAAAAATGACTTCCTTTCGGTAACCGCAAATGTCAACGTCAAAACTTCTGGTTTCACAATAAAGGCCTTAAAATAAAAATAAATTTATTGTGAAATACATACTGGAAGGGCCGGGATCACACCTCAGCTGGCGCACGCTGGCCCTCACTTTCATTGCGCCACAGGGTTTTTGCTTGCACCCTCTGACTTGCGCGTGCGTTAGACTCCTTGGTCCATGTTTCAAGACGGGTCTGGTGGGTTGCAGAGATCACCGCAGACCCCTGGCGCCTTTTACGTGGGCCGAGCCCCGCCGTGCAGCACGACGTGGTTGGGGCGCACTAAGGACAGTCCACCCCGGTGACACTTTGTCCACGGCCCCGGGAAGCACCTTCACCCCGAGCCTTTCCAAGCCGACCTAGAGCCGGTCGCGGCGCACCGCCTCGTATGCGGGACTCCCCAGCCTGCTGTGTGTCGCTCACACCCTCCAGCTGGCTGTTAACGAGGGGCTTTCGGCTCAGAGAAGTACTCGTATCGGTACTCCGTATCGGCGAGTACCCCAATGTAGGTACTTGTACTCGGTCTAAAAAAAAGTGGTATCGGTGCATCCCTAATTTATAGTGCATCTGTGACGTCTGACTGAAACCCGATCAACAAAAACAGGAGGGAACAAATCAGTTTAGTGAATTATTAGATGAAAACATCCAGGTGAAGGATATTTTTATTTCTAGTAAAGTCGCTTAATTCCAGTTTGGATGAATGTTTTCTATTTTAACGAGCCTGGATTTGTGTTCTTGTGTTTGTTCACTTTCAGAGATGTCATCGATCTGCGGGACGATGATGATGATGATGATGAGGAGGAGGGTGGCGGCGGCGGCGGCGGCGTTTCAGCGCTCAGGATCAGTGACTCTCCCATCAGATCCTTCACTCCGATCTCAGAGGCCACCGGCTGCCTTATCGACTTCAAAAAACAGCATCGAACCAAGAAGCTGCGCCAAAGACGAAGATGAGGACGACGACTTCCCGTCCTGCAGACCGGTGGTGGTGGTGCTGACTGAAAAATGACTGGAAACCAGAGCCTTAACTAAACACCCCATCAGGTTGGACGTGACATTACGATTAGAAAAAGACTTGTTTTGAACTGAACACCTTCCTGATGTCACATATTTATGCAGGTAAATAGATATTGAGCACTTGAATGTTCAAAATCAAACCGTGTATTCAAACCTGACTCTTTTTGTGCCACTAAATGTTCTGATTGTTTATGTTGAAGGTGTTTCAGACTACCTCTTTATGTATTGAAACATTTCCTTTTTGTTACTTCCGTTTAATGTCTAACAGTGTGATTTATGATTACAGCACAGAAACAACATTTCACTGGCCTTTAACATGAAATATGAGAAGGTATTGTTTGTAGCCATGCTGACTGTGAGGCTACAAAGCTCCACTTTGCTCTGAAATATCCCCACAACTATTGGATGGATCACACATGAAACTCTGTAAAGACTCTGATGTTGAACTCTGATCCTCTGATGTTTCATCTTACAGTTTATGACAGGAAACCGCAACACAACATGCCAAATATTAGCATGCTTACTTAAGTTTTAGCATGTGTAGATTGCTAAATTGTCATCATGCTAAATGTTAAATGTCAAAACATCAGCATGCTACACTAAAATGATTTACAAACTTTACGATATTGGAAGTTTGACCATGCTGAATCTGACTGTCCACATTCACATTTTAGCTTTGAAACATAGAGACAAAAATGGCAACCATTTGTTAATGTAGAGGCTGCGACTAACGATTATTTATTATTGATTCATCTGCGGATTATCTTCTCGGTTAATAAATTATTTGTTGTCTTTAAAATGTCAGAAAATACTAAACGTTGTGATGTCCTAGAGCCCTAAGTGACATCTTTAGATCCAACCAAAAGTCCAAAACCCAAAGAAATGAATTTAATCTAATGTAATGTGTCGGTAAATTCTCACATTTGAGAATGAAATTAGTGAAAATGTAAATTTTTTGCTTCAAAATGACTGAATAATTGATTGACACTAAATTAGCTGGCAACTATTTTGATAATCGACTGATCAAAAGTCGACTGATCGTTTCAGCTCTGTGGATGAGACGGACGCAGCTGTGCAGGTTGTTGTAAGTTAATTTACTATACGATATCCAGAGGATTGATATAGCATCAAACAACTATTGTCTATGGAAAGATATAGCGGAGTAATGTCTACCTGAGCAGAGAATGAAGTCACTCCCCCTCTGTGTGTGTGTTGTAATCAGAGCTGTAGAAATGCTCCCAATTTCCCATTTAGCACCTTTAAAATGAACACAAAATTCACGCAATTCAATCTGGTTACCTGGCAGCTAACATACTAACATGCAAACGGCAGATCTGAACACACCATAGCATGTTAACAGAGTCATGTTTGCACAGCTGAGAGTCTGAGATGTCATTGCAACGGATACTTTTGGACAAACATTACATTTATTAGAGCTAAGAATAACAAAGTTGGCGCTCCACTTTCCATCTATCCAACAGTTTTTAAGTTTGTGGTCTGTTAGTGAGCACTTATTGAGGAAAAATATAAAAATGCATTCCCATATTATTAAGATAAAACAGTGGAAGGATCAAGAAGAGCCCCGACGGTATTCCTTTCTCTAATTGGATCAGAGAAAATTCAAAATGTAAAATCTCCAGATTTGATACAATCAGAGCCTCCGTTTTCATCCTTTTGTCTCATCAGATGTTAATGTTTGTTAACACATTAAAAGGGATTCAAACCCGCTTCCTGTAAGATCCCACGCCACCTGTTCTCACTGCGACTCCAGTTTGTGGAAGGAAGTGCAGTTAAAGCCTGAAAACTCAGAATTTCTACCTTTTAAGATCATAACCTGCCTGTTTTTTGGGAATCATTTTCAATCTGTGATGATCAAATTTGCACCGAAGCAGCTCAAAACTATCGTCACTGTAATGTAAAATGATTTGAGTTCAGAGCCTCAGTCTGTTTTCATGCTTTCTCTTCACTGTGGATCATTTTTATCACCCAAAATATTTCCTGCAAAGTTGATTAAGATACAATTTTACTTGTTATTTTTTTGTCTTTGACTGTATCGCCCTTGAATACTGTATCAGCACTTTAGAGTAAAAATTGATAGTTGTTTGACTTGAGGTCACAAAACAGAAGTAAACTCACTGTAACGCACTGAACACACACGTCGGTTCATTGATGGAAGAGATACACAGGTGATATACTACGGGATATTTTTTGCAAAACAATGTATTATTAATTTGTCCTTGAGGAAATGTTTTCACACAGATACAGTGTTTGTTTGATCCTTTGTGTCAGAGAGCGACAGGCTGCCGCCGTTACATTATATTTCCTGTGAGACTTTGAAGCAATGCAGCGACCAACAGACTGCTGTTTTGTAAGACTCAATGTCACAACGTCTCTGTTGCACCAACCGGGCCGAAGTTTAGGAGGAAAAACTGTTAGTCAATTTCAAAGAGAAGATGAAAAGCTGTTTATCCAGAGTGAAGTAAAAACTGTCTGTTATACTATGTCAGGGGTCTTCAACCTGCGGCTCCGGAGCCACATGCGTCTCTTTAGCTCCTCTCCAGTGACTTCCTGTGGATTTATAAACATGGAAATGAATACCTGTTTATTTGTTTACATTTTCATTTTTATTTATCATTGTAGGTCTATGGTACGACGGTACGACGGAGTATTAGGGCCACATTGAGGGAAAAAATAAATCTGAGATTTCTAGAATAAAGTCATAATATTATAAAGTAGTAATTTTATGTGTTTTCTTTTTTTTGTCGTTAAGTTATGACTTTATTCTCGTAATATTACGACTTTTTTCTCATAAAATTCGGACTTTATTCTCGTAATATTACGACTTTTTCTCGTTAAGTTATGACTTTATTCTCGTAATATTACGACTTTTTTCTCATAAAATTCGGACTTTATTCTCGTAATATTACGACTTTTTTTCTCGTAAAGTTATGACTTTATTCTCGTAATATTACGACTTTATTGTGTAAATCTCAGATGTTTTTTCCCTCAATGTGGCCCTAATACTCCGTAGTACATTGTCTCTTTGGCCCTCACTGCATTAGACTTATATACTATATACTTAGACTATAAACTGTGTTACCTTCATCACAATGATCAAATGTTTTGCAGCTCCAGACAGATTTTATTTTAATTCTTTTTGCCTAAAATGTCTCTTTAGATAGTAAAGGTTGCTGACCGCTGAACTATGTGATAGTTAAACATGTGATTCTGACACTGGGCATTAATGTGCTGCCACCACAGCAGAGGTGGAGGAATTATTCAGATCCTTTACTTAAGTAAAAGTACTAATACCACACCCTAACATTGAAAATGTTACCGAAGTAAAAGTATGTAATCAGAAAGTATTAAAAGTATAAAAAAGTCCACTGTGACAATCTTATTATATATTTCATTATTATTACTCATGCATTCATGTAAAAGTAGGATTTTACTGTTTGTTACTGAATTATTAACTAATAATTATTTTTCATTTTGGATTAATCTGCTGATTATGTTTCTCCATTAATTGATTGATTGTTTGGCTTGTAGAAAATAGGGGAAATAGTTTGAGATGCCGTCACAATGACATTATCATTTCAGCTCTACTTGTATATATATTGTTAGGTACAATTATTATTTAAAACAAAAACATATTTTATAATCTCTGTGTCATTTCCATCATGTTTTCCATGTGACTTTCTATCAAGCTCTTTTAATGATCTCGTTGTGACCTCTTCTTCTGCGGCGGTTTAATGGCAGCGACTGGACAACTCCTTGGTGCTTTAATTCTCTTTTCTTTGTGTGCCAATTTTCTGGAAATTCGTTTACATTTTTTGTTAAATCTGAATGGAAACTTGGCTGTAACTTAAAGATTTAACTTCAGTGGAACTAAAAGGCTGTGGAGCCCTGAAACTGTAAAAAAAAACAGGTTGTCAGACAAGTAAAAAATACAATAAATAACAGTTATTTGAATAATTAAGATGAGCACTTCAAGGACTTCATCCATGTTAACTTAAAAACTCAATCTTTTATTAATCAAAGTGATATGATAGAAAGTCCAGAAGAGCTAAATAAAACTTATGTTTGTAAAAAGTTTAGTTTTTTTCTGTCTCGAAGGATAAGAAGAATAACATCATGTTTGTTTTCTTACTTTCTTTTAAATCTTTTTGCATTGAAAGATTCTATCACAGTAAAGTATCGGCTGTAAGAGCTGATAAGACATCGCTCTAATTCCTGAACTGCCACAACCTGTTTGTTCCAGATGATCTGAGTCCACTATGTACTGTACACCAGACAGTACTTAAATATTAGACAGATACATTATGTTATAGGGCACGTCTGACATTAAGAGTTCAGTAGGTACTCGGAACCAAACAGTTTGTACCACGTTTATAAAGAGAAAAGTGTTTGTAGCTCTAGTTTATAGTTCCAATCAGCAATACCACAGTGTAGAAATGCTCTATTTAAAAGTACAAAAGAATTAGCATCAAATATACTTAAAGTACCAAAAGTAAAAGTACTCATTATGCAGAATGGCAGATTCATATATATTAATAATTATTGATGCATGGATGTGTTCATCACTTGGTAAAGGTGGAGCTACTTTATATATATTTTATACTTTATATACTCACTGCTGGGTAGCTTGTGATCCTCTGGGATCAATAAAGTCGTAATATTACGAGAAAAAAAGTCGTAATATTACGAGAATAAAGTCATAACTTAACGAGAAAAAAATGTGTAATATTACGAGAATAGTCATAACTTTACGAGAAAAATGTGTAATATTACGAGAAAAAAGATAACTTTAAGAGAAAAAAAGTCGTAATATTACGAGAATAAAGTCATAACTTTACGAGAAAAAAAGTCGTAATACGAGAATAAAGTCATAACTTTACGAGAAAAAAGTCATAACTTTACGAGTAAAAAAGTCGTAATATTACGAGAATAAAGTCATAACTTTACGAGAATAAAGTCATAACTTTACGAGAAAAAAAGTCGTAATACGAGAATAAAGTCATAACTTTACGAGAATAAAGTCATAACTTTACGAGTAAAAAAGTCGTAATATTACGAGAATAAAGTCATAACTTTACGAGAAAAAAAGTCGTAATACGAGAATAAAGTCATAACTTTACGAGAAAAAAAGTCGTAATACGAGAATAAAGTCATAACTTTACGAGTAAAAAAGTCGTAATATTACGAGAATAAAAGAAAATAACATGTCAAATTACTACTTTATAATATTATGACTTTATTCTCAAAATCTCAGATTTATTTTTTTTCCTCTATGTGGCCCTAGTACTCCGTCGTACCGTCGTACCATAGATCTACAACAATGATAAATAAAAATAAAAATGTAAACAAAAAACAGTTATTCATTTCCATGTTTATAAATCCACAGGGAGCCTCTGGAGAGGAGCTAAAGAGACGCAGGTTTGCTGACCCCTGACCTCTGGCTTTAGACCACAACACGGAGTCCTCTCGTTGTGCAGCATCGGGTTGTTCTGTGAGAAATCATCTGTTTGGATCTGTGCCACTGTGCGTAAAAGACGCACCTCCCTCCTCCTGTCAGCGCGTCTCTTCGTGTTGCGACATTAGAGTTGCAGATGAAAGTGGGTGTAAACATAAACTGAGCTCTCACTCTTTTCTTTCTTATTCATTAAGGAAGTTGACTCCTGCCAGTCTGAGCAGCAACACCAACAGCAACACCAACAGCAACACCAACACAAAGGTGAGTTTACTTTAACTTCACCTTTATTTGCTTTTTATTTAACATGATGGATCAGCTGTTTGGATAGAAGAAGAAGTTGTTGAACAGGTTCAACATTTGATCATGGAAATGAAGCTCATAAAACCACCAGACCTGTGGATGCCTCTCCGAGAGGAGCTTATAAAGAAAACTCAGTTAAAGTTTCTATCTTCCTCCTTTTCTCTCTACATGTGCGTAAATGTATTGCTGCTGCTGTAGGTGCACAGTGGAAAGATACTCTTTGTTTCAGGTTACAGATTAGATTTTGGACAAACTTCACATGTCATAATCTAATAAAGTTCTTTTAAAGCTGAAATTTCAACACACTTGTCAGTTACTGTAGATGTGGAAAATAGAAGACAGCAGCTAAAAACATGTTTAATGTTGTGTTCCTGTCTCAGGTGAGACTCTCTGAGGGGCGTGACTGACTGACTGAAATACAACCAACTTCATCCAGGTGGAAGAAAAGTGAGTATTACAGGTTTTAATTAATGCTAACGTGGGACGGTGACTGAATTGTACACACAGTGGGATGAGTGCAAGTTTTTAAATCATTTAAATGTGACATCATGTTATTGGTTGAATTTGAATCAGCAGCAGGTGGAGTTAAAGGAGAGTAACTCCACCCAACAACACAACACAAACTTAATCCAGGGTGTTGTCATCAACTGGAGCTTCCCCCCTGAGGTCACAGATGTCACAACCTCTGTGTTTCTTCTTCAGGGTGTTTTCAGTGTTTAGTAACCTGAGCGTTGGTGCAACACGTCTGCTAATTCTAGTAGGACTAGTAGGAAGTATTAGCTACTACAAACCTTATTTTTCATGAGGTATCATCATTTTAAACTAATTGATATGATGTGATATGATGAATGAAAGAAAGAAACTGGGAGAGTGCAACTCCTGAGGGAAATATGTGGTTATTTAGCTGCTAAAAGTTCACCAGCTTGTCTCTGTCTGCTGTTTGCTGCTGAGCAGGTAGTGAACAATACAGCAGGATTACAGCTGGTTCGCCTGCTGCTGCTGATGGAAACGGAGAAACGAGGATGACAGCAGAGTTTATGTCGGCTGTAAAACCAAAAAAAACGCCCCTGATTTGCATAAAGTAGACTGGACCTCAACCTTTATGCAAATGAGGAACGTCTCTCGAATCGTGCTGCAATGCTAACCCAGAATACATGGCTGCACGGCTGCTTACGTAGATGATGAATGGGAAGCGTGGAAAGGACGGAGCCTGTGTGGACACATACCATTACACCTAAAATCACCAATTATCAGTTGCATGTGCTTGCTGAGCAGTTGCTAGTTTATTTTTATTATCCAATTTCAGATTATTTCCTCTGATTTACAGGATAAACTCTGGTCTTTCAAAGCCCACTGAATTCATTTATTCAACTAATCCTGTGTCATTAGGTCAAGTTCAGGAGTTAAATGACCTTAAACCAGGGGTCAGCAACCTTTACTAACAAAAAGAGACATTTTAGGCAACACTAAATAAATAATCTGTCTGGAGCTGCAAAACATGTGATCATTGTGATGAAGATAACACAGTTTATAGTCTAAGTATATAGTATATAAGTCTAATGCAGTGAGGGCCAAAGAGACAATGTACTACGGAGTATTAGGGCCACATTGAGGGAACAACATCTGAGATTTACACAATAAAGTCACAACTTTAAGAGAAATAATATTCAGACATTTTTCCCGTAAACCTATGACTTTATTTTCATAATATTATGACTTTATTCTCAACATCTCAGATTTTTTTTTTTTCCTCAACGTGGCCCTAATACTCCGTCGTACCGTCGTACCATAGACCTACAACAATGATCAATAAAAATGAAAATGTAAACAAAAAAACAGTTATTCATTTCCATTTTTATAAATCCACAGGGAGCCACTGGAGAGGAGCTACAGAGAGAAACTAAATGCCATTAGTCATCATGTGAACTCTCAAAATGAGACTCCTGACTTCAGTATTAAGGAACTTTTTCTAAGATCGAGGTTTCTATGACGGTGCAGTTCCCGTGAGAGAAGCTTCCTTTAAAAGATAAACCCACATGGTGATGTTCTCTGGTTACAGCTTATTCTCTTTTCACGCCTCACTGGTTGGATGTACTAATGTGTAAAGTTCACTTGGGTTTATATTTGTATTTGTTTGATATATTACAGTGTGATTGAACCGGTCTGATGATGAACAGCAGGTGGAAGTGCAATAAGGACGTGTTCCCCTTTTGACCTTCCTGTTTGTGGAGTAAATACTGGAAAGCCACATGATCTTGAACAAAAAAAAAAGGATTTGATGATTTGTTTACTTTTTTTTGGACAGTAGTTACTTTCATTTCGCTTCAGAGTAGGACATTTAAAGTTTAAACTCTGAACCTTTTCAATTACCTGCATAATAACGATGTAAACTGCATCTAAAAACTTTAAAAACTCAACAAAAAACAATATTTATTCAGTTTAAAGGCTGATTGTTGACATTGGAAATGGAACTTTGAATTTCTTTGTCAAAAGGTTTCAGGTAAGGAAATTTATATTTGATTATTGTTGATTTAATTATCGGCTTCTTGAGTACCACGGATAGTTAGTTCCACTGTGACACCCCGGCTAATTAACACTAAACACAACACAGCTGAACTTGATGGGGATGCCGTTAGTTTTGCAAGAGATAAACATAAGTATTAGATTATCAAATTAGAGATTTCAAGAATAAAGTCATAAGTTTACGAGAAAAAAAAGTCGTAATACTATGAGAATAAAGTCATAATATTATAAAGTAGTAATTTTACGTGTTATTTTCTTATTTTCTCGTTAAGTTATGACTTTTTTCTCGTAAAGTTCTGACTTTATTCTCGTAATATTACGACTTTTTTCTCGTAATGTTATGACTTTATTCTCGTAATATTACGACTTTTTCTCTCGTAAAGTTATGACTTTATTCTCGTAATATTACGACTTTTTTCTCGTAATGTTATGACTTTATTCTCGTAATATTACAACTTTTTTCTCGTAATGTTATGACTTTATTCTCGTAATATTACGACTTTTTCTCTCGTAAAGTTCTGACTTTATTCTCGTAATATTACAACTTTTTTCTCGTAAAGTTCTGACTTTATTCTCGTAATATTACAACTTTTTTCTCGTAAAGTTCTGACTTTATTCTCGTAAAGTTATGACTTTATTCTCGGAATATTACGACTTTTTTCTCGTAAAGTTATGACTTTATTCTCGTAATATTACGACTTTTTTCTCGTAAAGTTCTGACTTTATTCTCGTAATATTACAACTTTTTTCTCGTAATGTTATGACTTCATTCTCGTAATATTATGACTTTTTCTTTCGTAAAGTTATGACTTTTTTATCGTAATATTACGACTTTTTTTCTCGTTAAGTTATGACTTTATTCTCGTAATATTACGACTTTGTTCTCGTTAAGTTATGACTATATTCTCGTAACATTACGACTTTGTTCTCGTTAAGTTATGACTTTATTCTCGTAATATTACGACTTTGTTCTCGTTAAGTTATGACTTTATTCTCGTAATATTGCGAAATTTTTTCCGTAAAGTTACGACTTTATTCTGTAAATCTCAGATGTTGTTCCCCTCAATGTGTCCCTGATACTTCGTAGTACATTGTCTCTTTGGCCCTCACTGCATTAGACTTATATACTATATACTTAGACTATAAACTGTGTTACCTTCATCACAATGATCACATGTTTTGCGGCTCCAGACAGATTATTATTTTGATAGTAACTTTTGATAGTAAAGGTTGCTGACTCCCGATCTAGAAGATGCTGAGATATATCACTGAATAGTTAAAATGTTGACCTGCTGGCGGCGCTAGAGAGAAATATCAGAGGATCACAAAAGTTATTAGGATTTATCCGCTGGGGAAAAATTAATATTTATACCAAATTTCATGCTAATCCATCCAATATTTCTTGAGATATTTCAGTCTGGACCAAAGTGGTAACCTGATCAACGTTGCTATCTGCTAAGCTAATAGCAACACAGTTGACATGCAGTATGATGCTAGATTGTCTGTTAAAGGACAACGAAGGAAGAATAGAGTCCGGCTCTGCAGGTTGTAAACCAATATTAACTAAAGGTGAGTCAACACAGCTGGCCAAGCATCACAAATATTTGAGCATCAAGTGAAAGCATCTATAAAAACAGTCATCAGACTGTATTTCAACAGGACTTGACCTCTTTATTACTGTGAATATTACATCATTATACTGTTTTATAGCTTTATATGACATGCTGGTGTGTGTTGGATCGCCAGAAGGACATTTTATTAGAATCAAACACAACATGTTAGCTTTGTTAGGATCCTGTTGTATCAGGCTACTTAGTTAAAGGTTCTGTTTGTAAGAATCAGAAATGTCTTGTTAACAGCTTCACCTGTGTCCGTTAAGTCAACTAAAGTCAGCGTCCTGTTGCTGGCGCTTGTGCTCGCTCTACATAGACATGAAGGAGCATCACTCAACACAGTGAGGAGACACACGTCAGCTAAAAGCACAATATCACTCTATATTTCAGCTGCTTGGCAGTAATGTTAGCTGACCAGACCAAGGTCTCTCCATGAATCAATGCTGATCCTAGTGTTGGCTTTTCCTGCCTCAGCCTCCCGACCGCGGCCGGAGGGAACGGGGGAGACGCCGAAGTTTCGGTCGGAGACGATAACGTTTCTCTCTGCGGAGCCCCGTCACTTCACAAGACACGGGAAACCTCTGTTGGTCTGGAGGAGCTGCAGCAGTTTGCATGCATGCACGTGAGGTGGAGAGAGAGAGCGAGAAGGAGCGCGGTGTGTGAGTGAAGGCAGGCAGAGGAACAGCAGAGACTCCGGTCCTGGAGACCAAAGCTACGGTCTCCTCCGCGTCCTCCGACCGCGGCCAACACTGTTTAACAGCTTCACTAGATACAACCAAGAGGTTTTGGTGCTTCACTGTAGTTTGTGTTGGAGTCTGAGTCTGAACAACGTAGACACACGTGAGCGTGCATGGGACACCGACCTGCAATGATTTATACGTGGAAGAAGTTACAAACAGTCCCTTTAAAACAAGGTTAGCGATTGAGCCAATGCTAGCTTACACCTATCTATCTGCTCACCACACAAGCTACAAGCTCTCTGTGTTTAGCCGTATGTTTGAGCATACAGACGGACAGAAGAAGGTTTGAGACATTTCCATGGTCAGTTTTTAAGAATTTTGCTTTTGTTAGGCTACAAATTGTCTTGTATTTGCCAGAGTAACAGGAACACCGTGTCTTTAGATGCATCGTGAGCATGTTATCTCGTTTAGTGCAGCCTCACATAGCCGCCAGCTTCTGCATTCAGGTGGAGGCAGGAGGTCACAGCGGAGGATATCTATTTGCATGGTTTATTGTTTTATATGTTTGTTATTTGGGTGAACTGACTTGTTAACCCTCTTCTGTCCAGATGAACAGCGCTGAGGCAAACGGCAGCACGAAGATCTCCAAGAAGGCCAAGATGAGCGGAGAAGCTTCGACTCTTCACCTGGACGGCATCCCTCCGGACACGCTCAGTAAGGTGAGCTACATGTCACCTGAGTGAGTCCCATGTCTGGAAATCAGCCCTTTGATATGGGAGTTTTTACCTTCTGCAACACTTATGACAAATACAATGACAAAAGTACTTTTTTATCAAAAAACTCAATATAAAAACATTCAGATTGTATTTGAAAAAAAACAATATGCATAAAATTCACTTTTAAAAAAGTAAAAACGTAGGAGAGCTATGTTACTCATTTACTCAAGTACTGAATTTAATAAAGGTACTTGTACTTTACTTGAGTATTTCCATTTAACGCTACTTTATACTTCTACTCTACTACATTTCGGAGACAAATATTGTACTTTTTACTCCACTACATTTATCTGACAGCTATTATAGTTACAGATCAAGGTTTTACATACAAAATATATGCTCACTTTATAAAATATAATGTATTATATATAAAAAGTAGTTCAAATTTGCTTAATTTTAACTATAGCTTCAACATAAAATGCTGCGTATGTATTAATAATAATCCAATGATATAATGTGACACTCTACTGCCTCATGAGTACTTTTACTTTAAACGTTTTTAATATACATTTTGTTGCTAATACTTTTGTACTTTTTGTAGATTGTGATCTTGTAGTGGAGTACTTTTACCTCAAGGTATTATTACTTTTACTGAAGTAAAAGACCTGAATACTTCTTCTAACACTGACCAAATGTTACAGACAATACAGTCTATAAACACAACCACATATGAAGACATTATTTCGTGCAAACTGAGTAAAAACAAACAACTTTTAGCAGTGTCTCTCCAATTTAAGTGGAAAACTGCCAAAGTGACCGCGTCAGTATGATTGTGTTTTTAACGTCATTCATAACTTCTTGTTACTCACAGTGGCAACAGCCAGTTTGTTTTAGGAAGTAGCTGGTCGATTCTCAGATTAGGAAATCAAAAGCATTTCTACAGTATTAGTCTGATTCATGCAGCGATGATCAGTCACAGGATCATTCAGGAGACACATGAACACTAATAATGCAACTTTATTAGCTTAATTTGACAATAGAAGACTTCCTGTTTTTCATCTTTATGATCACCATGTTTCATTTGGAAAAACTCCCAAGAAGACAGATGGAGTCACACCCAATACTCCTCTTTAGTCATCCGTGTTAGTCAGGAACTATGTTGATGTACTTGTACTTTACTTGAGTATTTACATTTTAAGTTATACTCCACTATATTTCACAGGGAAATATTGTACTTTTTATTACACTGCATTTATCTGACAAATGTACTTTCAAGATTCTGATTACTAAAACAACGTATAAGTATTTATGCACTGTAATATCGCTACTTTTACTTCCGTAAAAGATCCGAGTACCTCTTTCATCACAGGTTTATTGTTACTGTACGTGTTTGGCATCGTGATTGTACAGTAGTACTGTGTATTGCAGGCTGGTGAAAGCAAATATAGTAGTAAGTATGTCTTTTAATAGTCCCAAACCATCCGAGTCATGACGGAGGAATGAAGTCGGTCACGCCTTCGCTCAAAGAAAAACAGCAACAAGAGACATGTAGAGACGTGAGGAGAACAAGATAAGAGATAAATCGTATGACAGAAGGAGAAAAAGCGTGAAAGGAGGCCTGAATAAACACGTCTCTGGAAAATTACTCATGAGAAAGACGGAGAAGAGACAAAGAGAGGAATTGTGTACATGTGTTTGTATCCACAAGCTCCAGACCTGATCCTGAACCTGATCCCACGGTGCTGGAACCAGGTTCAACTCAAAGACTAGTGGGACGAGTAACAATACAACACAATGTGTTTCACTGTAGGTGAAAAATACACAGAAAAATACGGATGCATAAAGTAGAAACATAAAAAAACAATAAGTCATGACAAATATTTAAAAGATTATGAATGAAATTAAATGAAAGTACGTGCTAATATGTATTTATTTCCTTTATTGTTTTATATTTTGTTTGATGATAACAGCTGTAAAAAAATACCGTCTTGACTTTTATCTCAAGTTGTTAGATTACCTATCAATTAGCTAAAGTCTTTGTCCGAACAGTTCATGTTGAAGCTGTAGGCTAGTTAGAGAAATATTTCAATCTATGGAAGTTGTGGAACATTTTACTGTTTGAATGGAGTTTCTAGGTGAAAGTATGAATGAGCAGTGAAGAGTTGAAAATGTTTGAAAATGTTTAAATTCGGAACATTGTCTTCCATTCATTTCAATGGGGAATTTTTGATGAATTATGGTTAATAATTCTGAAAATATGAAAGTTATGAATGAGAAAAGTAATAGCCATCGATTCCTAATTGAGCTGCACGTTTTGATGTTTGAATGGAGTTTCTATGTTGAAAAATGTGGAACGAGTAGCGATGCAAAAAAAGTGGTCTGACGAAAAATATAAATAAACTCAGCATTCACACCAACTAAGGGGAGCTGGGTTTTGCAAAGGTCTGAAATCGTTTGTTTGAAATGTTTTTGTTTACCCATGTGACGAGCCAATAATTGATCCGATCAGATAAAATGATAGCCAAACTTCCTGCTATCATTTATTACCCCCGTTATCCTCCATATTATCTGAATGAAAAGTCTGATTACTGTCCCAAAGGAATGAGATTTTTCATGGATAGCAGCAACAGCAGGACTGTTGAAACTTGTCTGAGGTATTTCAGACACTTACAGTAAAGTACATGTGAGGTAAAACCAACCAGGCTGCCAAGAAGAATATTACCCCTCATACCACCACGCACACAAACCACAGACTGACTGGTGGTGAAACTGGTCTGACTCCATGTTGAAACCTGGATCTATAGAAACGCACATCCTGCCCAGACACATCTCACTAACTCTCCCACGCAGTTTTTAGGGTGTGTTTACTCCGGGCGTGTTTGGATTCAGGAGGTGTAGCCTATATTGGATTAGGGAGTGGTTGGTTTGGTTCATTTCACCTTTATGAGAACACAGATGCAAAAAAACAACGTGAAAAAAAAGTATACCAAAGTGATTGTCTGTTTTTAGCAATGCACAAAGGTCCACTTTGGTGATGCGCCATCAGCAGGTCAAAACTTAACTTATCCAGTGGAATATCTCAGCATCTACCCGATGGATTGGCACAAAATTTGGTACAAACATTCACGGTTCCAAGACGATGTATCCTACCGATGTTGGTGATCCTCTGACTTTTCCTCTTGGATTACCATTGAAATTTGTCACAGATATTCATTCACTCCTCAGCCTGCCGTGTGTCGCTCACACCCTCCAGCTGGCTGTTAACGAGGGTCTTTTGGCACAGAGAGGTACTCGTATCGGTACTCGGTATCGGAGAGTACCCAAATGTAAGTACTTAATAAAAGTAGTATTGGTGCATCCCTACATTTGACACATATAACCAAATATCAATATTAAATAAAACAATATTTTCACAAACAGAAAAGAGTTCACACAGTTTTACAGTAATCAAGGCCTTCCTGCAATAAGTTTAGTTAAGAGAAAGTGCCCCAAACAGAAATGCCGAAAGCCTCTGTGAGCAGTTTTTACCCAGAATCCCCTTCTCTGTGGCCTTTCACAAAAAAAAATTCTTTGAAGCATTTCTCTCCGTAACTCTTTTAAATAGCGGAGCTGCTCTTGTGCTCAAGTTCAAGGTCGACTTTATCATCCAAAAAGGAAGTTCACTTTGTTGGGAGGAGCAAAAACAGACAATACAACAAAGGCTCTCCGTAGTAATGAGTCATGTGTCCCATATGTCCCCCCTCCGAACCAAAAACCAAATCGTACACCAAAGAGGTCATCGTTTACCTTGTGGGGACCAGCTTCTAGTCCTTGCAACATAATTGTTGTGAAAGATGTCGCTCTGTAGGTGTGATCACACCTGTACGCCACACTGTAGAGCGCTGCGTGTTATAGATGCAGTCACAGCTTCCCAGTGCAGCTTTTAAAATCTGAAGTGTTTCTCCAGCTTTAAAGGAAGCGGAAAACAGGAAAAGAAGTGTGAATTGTTGTTGGCATCTCCAGAGGATCATAACATCGTCGTACCAGCCAGGCCTCTTCCTGCAGAATATGCCTCTGAAACATTTCATTTTACAGCAAAGTCGGAGCGTAAACACACTAGGTACTTCTATTGGATGTAATAACCCTAACTCTTGTCTAATTTCCAGACTGACGTAATTTAAAGTCTGTTGAACCAGGCAGTGGTGGTTTTCTTCTCTTTGTTCAGTCTTTTTGAACTTTAATTAAATAACAACTAATAGATTTGTAGGAACCGAACACTGAGACACAGAAGTGTTTTATTCTTCGGATTTGCAAACATAATACAGATTTAAAAATATGAAGGGTGTTGATTCAGAATGCAGACGAAGAACATTTCTCCTAGCATCCTTTTTTAAATCTTTCACGCAGTGGGAATCCTCCGGGTCTGAAAAGTGAAGCCAATGCTGAAGTGCCTTAAACTTGCATTCTGTCCAACAGCCAGCAGGGGGCGACTCCTCTGGTTGCTAAAAAGAAGTCTGATTGTATAGAAGTCTATGAGAAAATGATCCTACTTCTCTCTTGATTTATTACCTCAGTAAACATTGTAAACATGAGTTTATGGTCTCAATCGCTAGTTTCAAGTCAATAATCAAAACATGGAAGTCAACTGAAACTCTTGCAAACCTGTAGTTCACTTTTTTGCACGTCTGCGTTGAGTACGTACGGTGGTGCCAGGCACACTATTATACGGAGGCTCTCTCAACTAATGAGCCCAGTTACTCATACGCTCTGGTACTGTATGTACAGGTCAAGATGATCTTCCTTTCTTTGTGTCCGTACTCTGTGATCCTCTCTGCTTCAAGTTATTAAAATGAACGCACACAGCAGGTTAACTTTCCTTCCAACAGGTCACATGACTTCTAATGTAGAAGGATTTGCCTAAATGCTTAAACTGTAAAGGTGAATTTGAGTCAAAAATGACACTTCTTGAAGTCGTAACTCTGAACATACAGACATGAAACACATATTTATACCATTCAGTGTTGACTAACACTTCCCAAAGATATCATTATCTCTGATGTCCATCGAGAATAAACGTCCATAAATCCACTTAGAAATCATAGAAAAACTTCAGAACTTGCCTGAGAATCATCCTGTTTTTAAGTTGTCTTCAGTATCACAGTAATGCAGTGATAGTTGTCTGTACATTCATGCAAACAGCACCTCCTGATAGCTCATTCGGCATATTTTTAATGGTGGCAAATAGGCAAAATGTAAACAAATATAGGCTAACAATACGGGGCTCAAAAGAGAAAACCTACAGTACCTGTATCTGACATTCTCTGTCATCAGATTGGTTCTACAAATAGGCCGATATTTTGGTGTTTTGCATGATTTGGCAATTAATTAGATAATTAATGAACATTTATTATAGATTCATTGACACAGACCCGTCAACCAATCACTGTAGACGTAGTGACGTCATCCACAGCAGCAGGGTCAACCCCGCCTCTTTCCCTTACTTCAGGAGTTCCCTTGTTAGATGAGATTCTTATCAGATTCCTAGAATACCTTAGCGCGCTGCTTTAGAACTGGAAGGACAACATTGTTCAGGGTTAATGGAAATCACTTTTGCACAGGTGTGACCCGAATAATTAATTATAATGATAACAACAATGGAAGATAAAGCTACAGGATGCAGGAGAAGCAGCACCTTTTTTTATTCCATTTCAAATGTTGTTTTACAGTAAACACTCTGCTGTCTGGGGTTTGCAGTGATATGTCAGATTTTGAGGAAATGCTGCTATCTTGTGGGATAAATTATTATTGCAGTTATTATATTATTTTCAAGATTCAAGATTCAATTCAAGAGTTTTATTGGTCATGTATTCATACAGGATGTGCGGTGAAATGCAACGTGGCAGTGCTCACAGGACTGTGCAAAGAACAACTATACAAATATTTTTAAAATGTAATAAAAAGTGAAGGGACAAAGGTATTATATTTACAGAAGGAGGGGTCAGTATGCAATGTGGAATATAAATTATATATAAATATAAGAATTATATATATATATATAATTTTTTAATATACATGTGTGTATATATATATATTTTTAATATACATGTATATATATATATATATATATATTTTAAATCAGTATGCAATGTGTTATATATATTCCACATTGCACACTGATTTAAAATGTATTTCAATATATATATATTTAAATATATATATTTAAATATATATTAAAATATATATATTTAAAATATATTAAAATATGTATATATTTTAATATATATATATTATTTAAATATAAATATGTATTTAAATATATTTGTAATATACATGTGTTTGGCATCAAGCCTTGTTTGCTTCATGTGGAAAATCTGCAACAAAAATATAACAATATTAAGATTTATCTGCCAACTTTATGTTTAACAATGTGTGTAAATGTACTATTATGTGTTTTTTAAAGAAAAATAATTGTAAAAATTGTAATTAAAACTTATTAAGCAAAAAAAAAAAAATACATTTAATAAACAAATTAATGAAGTAAACTTGAACATTTTAGAAATAAGAAGGCCGCTCCAAACTGAAACTCTCTCTCTCTATTTGACTTTTAATTTTTTGTTTTATTGGCATAATGAAATCTATATATATTAATGTGTAACTGATGTACATCCAGTCTGTCAGTGAAGTTAATTTTATCCGTAACCTTTTTTTTTTTGTGTGTCTCTGCAGGTGCAGGAGTACCTGGAGGGTTTCCATCTGTCTCTGGTGAAGCTGCAGGAGGTTTCTGCTCGTCTGAGGAAGGATATGATTCGAGGTTTAGGGAAACACACTCACCACAAGGCGCCCGTCAAGATGCTGCCCACCTTCGTCAGGGCCATACCGGACGGGACGGGTACGTTTATAGATCCGTTTGTCGTTTATCGTTAACTTTATGTAACTTTCACAAATTGCACATATTCTCCAAACTGTCAACAGTTGCACATTCGCAATATGTTGCACAATCCATCCTCTGCCTTTTAAAACACTGTGCAAAAAAACAGATTAATATAAGTTTCATTCATTTCAAGTTAACTTAAATTTTCTTTTTTGGGAATGAGTCCTCATAACTGAGTTGAATCACGTCCTTTCCTGCAACAAAAGTATAAAAACAAACTACTTTTACAATTAATTTAGTTCCTTTTCTCCCAGAATGAGAGGCGAACGGGATCTTCTGTGTGAAAGTGAAATACAAATCTCACAAAGAGTGAAATGTTTAGGTGTTACCGAGCATATAAACCTTTATCTTCAGCCTTTTATAAAGACATTTGTAACTAACGTTAGCACTTTAACATTAAAACGAAAAATAGTGTCTGACTGTCTATCACAAATCCTGAAAGGAATACCTGCAGACACAACTCATATTTTTATTTAATTCTCCTAAAAAGAGCCTCAAATTTAACACCAGAGCACAAAAGCTCTTTGTATTAAAGACACAAAAAACATAAATATTCATGTTTTAACCACCACAACACCCTGTTATATTAGGATTTGTACTTTGTTAGATAGATTTAAATGCACATATAGATGCATTCATGCAGATAAAAAGCACATCCACCTACAGTATGCCCCTCGATCAACCAATCAACCAATCCGCTTCCTTCCTCCCGGCAGAGAAAGGCGACTTCCTGGCGCTGGATCTCGGTGGAACGAACTTCCGGGTGCTTCACGTCCGCGTGATGGAGGAGGAGCAGAGAGTGCTGAAGATGGACAGTCAGATCTGTGCCATCCCAAAGGAAATGATGCTGGGACCTGGAGAACAGGTGAGTCAGATGAATGAAGCATTACAACAACATTTATACACAGAAAAAACTGTCTTGGAATTATTATAAAAATCTGTCTCTCTCTCTCCGTCCAGTTGTTCGACCACATCGCCGCCTGTCTCAATGATTTCCTCGTCTCCCAGAATCTGAAGGGACAAACTCTTCCTCTGGGCTTCACCTTCTCCTTCCCCTGCGAACAGAAAGAGATCGACAAGGTCTCAACACACACACACACACACACAAACACTACACGTTTTAATCTGAAAAACAGTACGATTTTAAGACAAGAATTTGAAAGTGTTCTTTGCATGAAGCCAGATGTACTGCAGATCTTTATCTTTCGTATTAAATGTTTGTCTCTCCACAGAGCATCCTGATCCGCTGGACCAAAGGCTTCAACTGCTCCGGAGTGGAGGGCAAAGACGTGGTGAAGTTACTGAAAGACGCCATTCACAGGAGAGGGGTCAGTCTGAAATACTGAGGCTCATACGGCGATGTGTTTTTAAAGAGATGTGAAGCAATATGAGTGAAATCTCAAGTTGCAACGATAAGTCGATTAATCAGAAGATAATCAAACTAAACCAATACGTCCACAATGCCTCCACCAATACGTCAACCACGGTTGTAAACTTTGGGTTTTGGTCTCTTGGTCAGATGACAAAAGCTATTTCAATACATCACTTTGGACTATAAGAGGTATTCTAACATTTGATAGACAAAATGCTTCATCGATTAATAAGAAAATAATCGATTGATCATGAAAATAACTGTTAGTTGCATGTTCTTTATAAGTCCAGTTGAAAACACAAAGAACAGAAAAGTCATGAATGAGAAGTCTGGACATTGTGAGGATGATGCATCAAACCCAAACAGCGAAGTAGCATGCAGCCCATCCTGCTTTTGTTTCCCAGAATGCACCACTAAATCATTCATTTGTGCTGTAAAGTGGCGACATGTGGTCATTTAATCTTTTTCACGTGATATTTCTGGATGTATGTGAAGCTGATTTGTTTGTTGTTTCTTTGATTCTGATTTAAAGCAAAGTGACACTCTGCAGTTTCTCTCTGCTCACTGTGTTCGGTGTGTGTAGGCAGGTTATTTGGTGGCCTATAGAGATTATAAATAGGAAGCACATAAACACACCTGTCTCTCTCTCTCTCTCTCTCTGCAGGACTACGATATAGGCTCTGTTGCCATGGTGAACGACACGGTGGGCACGATGATGAGCTGCGGCTACAGAGACCAGAGCTGTGAGATCGGCATGATCCTCGGTAAACATTTATTAAACAACTTCAGGAAGTCTTCAGATGCAAGCGTTAAAAATCCTTCTTAAGTGAAATCACATTAACATCAAAATATATTTAAAGTACCAAAAGTAAAAGTATTCATTATGCACGATTTCAGAACAGAACCTTGGAACAGAACAGTATGTCGCGTGGCTCGCTTCACATGTTTACATGCAGCCCGTTCTCGTTCCCGGGGCGTTAAAGGCTTCGTCACGGTGTTCGATACCGACGCACAAAGCACCCTTTAGCACCCTTTAGCACCCTTTAGCACCGGTTCCATTAACTACAATGTGAACCCATTCGCAGCGACACTAAACACTCAGAGAAAGCGGTCCGGGAGTGTGGTGACAACACGTTCTCATCCCAACTCGTCACATACCGCCGCTTAATGTCACTTTGGGTTTAGGCAACAAAACCACTATAGTTAGGTTTTGGAAAGAACTACATGATTGAGCTTAAACTACTACGTTTGTGAAACTCTTTAAACTACACCACAGTCACTCCCGGCTCACTTTCTCTGAGCGTTTGCTGTTGCCTTCGATGGGTTGACATCGTACTTAAAGGGACTGTTTGTAACTTCTTACACGTATAAATCAGGTCGGTGTCCCATGTGCGCTCGCACGTGACTACGCTGTTCCAACACAAACTACACGAAAGCACCAAAACTGCAAAGGTCTATCTAGTGAAGCCCGTATTGCAAAACAGTGTCAACTCTTCCTTCTCCAGAAGACACAGGGGAGACCGTAGCTTTGGTCTCCAGGACCGGAGTCTCTGCTGTACTTACATAGAACCATGTCGTTCTTTCCTAAACCTACTAAGTGGTTTTGTTGCCTAAACCTAAGCAAGTGTTTTTGTTTACTTCACAACATTACGCACATACATCGTTTACTGCGACAGAAAAGTGACGCCGAGGGGTCTGACAAAGCGTCAGTATATGACCAGCTGGGATGAGAACGCTTTGGCAGGACAGAAAAGACTGAACGCTGTAGACGTCTTTAGACGGCAGAGATTTACAACAAAGCAGAGAGTGTCGCTGAGTTTCATCGATGAAACTCAGTAATCGTTATTGTTTAAATCACGGAGGTTTCCACTTATAATAAAGTCCAGGAACATGCTTACTTCTTACAGAAGCTAGACAGGAAGTGATGTCAGGAGAAGTCTCTGTGTTGATCATCGGGACGTAACTGTAACACACTGTAGATACCTGCTTCTTGCAGCTACAGTAACTGGTATTGTTGGAAACCCACATTTACCCAGCAGGCTGTTCTTCACTCTGTGTCCTCTCAGGTGTTACCGAACTCGTTATTTCTTACCTTAACAGATATAATGTGTTTTACCTGGCGGCTCCTCAGCGGCGGGATCACACTAGATATAATGAGGGTCGTGTTGTAGCGGTGAAACGTCTCCTTTCTCTGCTCTAATTAGTTTGCTCTCTGGAATATGAACCAAACGGTTCTCCCTCGGGAAAAGATTACACCACACCTCCATGTGTGTGTGTGTCTGAGGAGAACAAGCAGGAAGGTTTGATTCTTGTGTATTTATTTCTGAGTTAACGTACAAGCAGCTGCTATAAATCAGTGTGATGCACGCCACGTGTTTCCTTAATTAAATAACCTGCGTCATCGTAGAATCGGTGCTCCTGCAAGACTACAACATGCAGAATGACGTTCTAATTAAGATAAAATTGGAAAACTAAAAATGTCTCCACCCGGAGACAATAAAGATCCCGGGCCTAAAGGGGAGCTGAGCCCTCATCGATGCGTTCAATATGAATGTTGAGAAACATTGACCTGAAGATGGCGCTAGATGAGAAGCCAGCGGAGTCAGTACTCTGAGGGCAACATTACAACACTCCACTAGTGTGGCTAAAAGCAACTAGTGTCGTCACGATACTGGAATTTTAAAGGGACTGAAACCGCAAAGTTCTTTCTAGTGAAGCCCGTCTTGCAAAACAGTGTCAACTAATCATGCTTCAGCCTCCTGACAGCGGTCAGAAGACGCGGGGGAGACCGTAGCTTTGGTCTCCAGGGCCAGAGTCTCTGCTGTACTCTGCTCCTCTGCTCCTCTGCTCCTCTGCTTGCCTTCACTCACACACCGCGCTCCTTCTCTCTCTCTCTCTCTCTCCACCTCTCACGTGCATGCTGCTCACTCCACACTGCAGAAGAGTTAGTTTAGCTCTGAGAATATCTAGTGAATGTTCAGTGGACGTTTGTGCAGAAATAACTGCTGCAGCTCCTCCAGACCAACAGAGGTTTCCCGTGTCTTGTGAAGTGACGGGGCTCCTCAGAGAGAAACGTGATCGTCTCCGACCAAAACTCCGGCGTCTCCCCCGTTCCCTCCGGCCGCGGTCGGGAGACTGAGACAGGAAAAGCCAACACTAGGATCAGCATTGATTCATTGAGTGATATTGTGCTTTTAGCTGACATGTGTCTCCTCACTGTTTTGACCGATGCTCGTTCATGTCTATGTAGAGCGAGCACAAGCGCCAGCAACAGGACGCTGACTTTCGTTGACTTAACGGCCACAGGTGTCGCTTTTAACAAGACATTTCTGATTCCTACAAACAGTCCCTTTAATCTGCTCTAAAATAATGAAACCAAAGCAAATGACTAACATGTTGCAGCATTCACACTTCAAACTACTAAAGTCACCAGCAGAAATATCAGGAGTCGCCACGTGGTTCTTCATGTTTCTCTTCTTCTTCTTCTTCTTCTTCTTCAGGTACGGGAACCAACGCCTGCTACATGGAGGAGATGAAGAACGTGAAGCGCGTGGAGGGCGAGGACGGGCGGATGTGCATCAACACGGAGTGGGGCGGCTTCGGAGACGACGGCTCCCTGAGAGACATCCAGACGGAGTTTGACGTGGAGGTGGACAAGACGTCCATCAACCCCGGCGTCCACGCGTACGTACGACGCATCATTTGGAAAATGTTTTTTCAGTGTTCGTTGTGATTTTCTGATGTCCGATAGACATGTTTTTGTTCTCTCCTGTAGCTTCGAGAAGATGATCAGCGGCATGTATTTGGGAGAAATCGTCCGGCTGCTGCTGGTGAGGCTGACGGAGGACAAGCTGCTGTTTAAGGGACGGACATCGGAGACGCTGCTGACCCCGGAATCATTTGGGACAAAGTTCATCTCTGAGATCGAGGAGTGAGTGTCTGATAAATCTTCTTAAATCAATCATCCACCTCGTCTTTAAAGTTTCACTTGAAGAAACAACCAGGCCTTTATTTGAGACGGGCTAAACCGTCTAAAACTTGAGCACCAACATCTGTAACTTCCTGTCTGTGTCTCTGTTTTCAGGCCGGACCGCGGTCTGGAAAACGCACAGAACATTCTGACCAAGTTGGGACTGAAGTGGGATTCGGTGGACTCCCGCGTGGTGCGTCTGGTCTGTCACACCATCTCCTCACGCTCCGCCCGTCTCTGCGCCGCCGCCCTGGCAACCATCGGCAACCGTATCCGCGCCAACCGCGGGCTGGACCATCTGAAGACCACCGTGGGCGTGGACGGAACAGTCTTCAAAAAACACCCCAAGTAAGAAGCACTATGAGGAAAATACAGACGTAAAAGTCTGTTTATGAAAAGAGATTTCAATTTAAACAGTTGAAGGTTTAATGACAAATGATGTTTGGCTGCAGTTTAAGGGTCACATGTTACTTAAACCCACCTATTTATCATTCATAATAATACAAATAAAATTTAACAAAATAAAATTTAATTTATTTAATTTATTTAATTTATTTAATTTATTTTATTTATTTTATTATTTTATTTATCATTATAATAATAATAATAATAATACAATTTAATAAAATACAATGGCAATGACTGGCTGGCCAAACAAAAATATAATCATCTTAACTTCATCTTAAAATAGAGAAAAATGATCTGATATTTACTGAAAAATTAAAAACACTCCTGTAACTGTGTAAATAAAATAAAATTGAATAAAATAAAATAAAATAAAATAAAATAAATTCAAATGAAATCAAATTAAATTAAATTAAATTAAAGCATTAATGTTCACACATTTATAATTTTATTTTATTTTGTGGGTTTCTGATGAGAGGAAAACAGCCACCATACAAATGAACCAGGAGGAGGAAGTACTTGTTTCTTTCCTCTTTCTTTCTTTCTTTCTCAGTTTTTGTGTTGATATGAAATCATATTAATGTGTACGTGTGAACAGACAGGAGGCGGCGCTCGGTGTCGACACATTAACACACTTCCTGTCTTTGTGAGAAGAACTCTGCATGTTGAGAAAACATGCAGAGCTCTTCTCTTTCACTCGTCACTTCTCTTTCCTTCAGTATTATTTCCTTTCATGTGTTTAACGATCTGCACAGGATGTTGCATTTCATACATTTTCTGCATGATAAATATTTTATCATATATATTTCCTCTCCTTTCTTTCTTTCTTTCTGCACTGAATATCGTCTCTTGTCTTCCCATTCAATCTTCTCTCTCTCTCTCCTCCCGTAGTTACAGCGAGGAGCTCCAGGCGACGGTGCGCCTCCTCGCCCCCGAGTGTGACATCACCTTCCTCGTCTCGGAGGATGGCAGCGGGAAGGGCGCTGCCATGGTAACGGCTGTGGCGCAGCGGCTGGCTCTCCAGTCCCGACTGTTAGAGGACAGTGACGGCGAAGACGAGGAGGAGGAGGATGAGGAAGATGAATAAAGAGTAGGATGCAGATGATACACAACACTTTTTATTTTAAAAGCCAGTTTTCTCATCCAGCTAAATTTGTTGATATTATATAAGTGAGTCAAACTTCAGTTTTTCATTTTCTGTTACAAACTAATTTAAATATTAAAGGTTCCCTGTGGAGTTTTAGACGTCTAGTGGCGCTAGAAGAAGGAGAAGAAGACTGCGAGCTAGTAAACACGGATGTAAACAATGCAGGATTAAACAATATGTCGGTAATGTTTTCATGAGGAAGGAAATGCTTTCAGCATGTCGGTTAGACCTCAAGGACACCGACTGTAAACACGACTTTGTTTGTTTACAAGAAAAACTCCACAGGGCGCCTTTAAGACGGAGAAAAAGACAGAAATTTAAAATAATAATAATAATTTACAGATTAATTCTGGATGTTGAGTTATAGTTTTCATCAGAGGAGCCAGAAGTGCCAAAAAATATTAGATAAATTAAAATCATTTTACATTTTCATTTTCATTTATCAGTTATTAATTACCTGTATTTATCATTTGAAACTTTGTCATCTGTTTACTTGACTAAATGTGTGTTTCTCTTGATAAAGTGTTTGAGTTGAAGCCCCAAAACAACAAAAGCTTTAAAAAAGTTGTTCACTAAAGCAAAAATAAAATCAGTTTACATTCTTCATCACATTTATATCATCATCATATTAAAACTTGAAATTCTTTGTTTTGTTATGACAAACCAAAAGTCACATTTTAAAGCAGCTGAGACAATAACAAACAGAAAATATGTATATAAGCAAATATTATATTCACAGAACTATGGATTTGAGGGTTAATATATTTTCTTGGGGTTTGCACTCTTTGACGAATTTGCACCTTTTTTTTTTTAAAGAAAGAAAGAAAAATTATTTTGAGGGAAGCAGCTTTATTCTGTCGGCGATATTTTTGCACAATGCAGTCGAGCTTTTAAATGCTTTTAGGTCCATTTAGCTCAGGGGTCAGCAACCTGCGTCTCTTCAGCTCCTCTCCAGTGGCTCTCTGTGGATTTTTAAAAATGGAAATGAATAACTGTTTTTTGTTTACATTTTCATTTTTATTTATCATTGTTGTAGGTCTATGGTACGACGGTACGACGGAGTATTAGGGCCACGTTGAGGACAAAAATAAATCTGAGATTACAAGAATAAAGTCGTAATATTACGAGAATGAAGTCAGAACTTTACGAGAAAAAAGTGGTAATATTACGAGAATAAAGCCATAACTTTACAAGAAAAAAAGTCGTAATATTATAAGAATAAAGTCATAACTTTACGAGAAAAAAGTCATATTACGAGAAAAAAAGTCGTAATATTACGAGAAAAAAGTTGGAATGTTACGAGACAAAGGTCATAACTTTACGTGAAAAAAGAAGTCAGAATATTACGAGAAAAAAAGTCATATTACGAGAATAAGGTCAGAAGTTTTCTCTTAAAGTTATGACTTTTTTCTCGTAATATTACGACTTTTTTTCTCATAAGATTATGAATTTATTGTGTAAATCTCAGATGTTATTTCCCCTCAATGTGGCCCTAATACTCCGTAGTACATTGTCTCTTTGGCCCTCACTGCATTAGACTTATAGACTATATACTTAGACTATAAACTGTGTTACCTTCATCACAATGATCACATGTTTTGCGGCTCCAGACAGATAGTTTTTTTATTTTCTTTGCCTAAAATGTCTCTTTTGATAGTAAAGGTTGCTGACCCCTGATCTAGATGGTTTAGTTTCCTGGACTGTAATGAACCAAACAAGCCTCACGGTGGCTGTAATCTTGTTGACTTCCCGTCGCTCCGTCCTCCTTCCTGCTGCAGTGATTCACAAAAACAAGGTGCAGCTTTCATTACAGTCTGTTGCTTTGACCAATTCAGTTATGCTAAAAACTCACTTGTTGCATCGCACAGATAAGAAATGAGTCAGAAAGAGGAAGAGGAGGAGGAAGAGGAGGGGGGTGATGCGATGATGAATGTTATTACTTGAAACCTACTGACCACAATTAGTCTCTTTAAAAGAGTTTTTCTTAAGGTGCTAAAATTCTCACTGCTGTTTTGGTTTCAAATGGGAAATAAAGGGATGTTTTTCTAACATAAGGTGGTTCAAGTTATTTTTTGTCTGCAGTGATACTGATGCATCAATGATTTTAAAGTTATACTATGAGAGACTAGACAATAGAATTTGACAGAAACACAGTACAGTATAACAAAAGATCTGAAATAATGTTTCATTTAGTGTCTTTGCAGTACAACATTTGATGCTTTTATACCTGTAAATACAAATATAGAATAGTAATGAAAGTGAAGGTGGACACGTCCTTGTTGTCAGCCAGTAAAGGTTGAGCCTTTTCTGCAGCTCTTAAGCTTTAATGCTTTATCTTCTTATTAGTACAATCATGTTTAATTTGCTTTTAATGCTATAAAATGAGAGAGATGATTTCTAGAAGCTGCCCTCTGGTGGCTGTTTAGTGATTCAACCTGCAGTCTGTTAGCTGCTGATAAGCAGGAACAGACAAAGCGGTCATCAACCAACAAAAACAAAAAAAATATTCCAAAAGGAGAATCAAACAGAAAATGTGTTTAGTTTTTTGTTGTGGAAAGTTTAAACATTTCCTGACTTGTTGTGTTCTGTGGCTGAAAACGATCCAACAGTCTGTTTTTAAGTGGTGGCAGATCTCTCACCTATATCCACGTCACTACTAGAGAATGAATGACAAAACCTGAACTTTATGAACACTTCCACCACTGTTATTACTGCGTTTGTTGCTTCTTGAACAGCAGCAAGTTAGTATAAATAAAAATAATAATAGTAAAGAAACAAAGTCATAACTTTACGAGAAAAAGAAGTCATAATATTATGAGAATAAAGTCAGAAGTTTACAACTGAATTATGGAAAAGCCTATTAAAACTATACATTATGATTGTAATATATACATATATATATATATATGTACAGTATATATATATATATGTATATATATATATATTCATATTATGTTTTGTCCCACAAGCAACTAAATTATTAAATACCAAGAGGAGGAATGATTAAATAAAATCTGTGAAGGGACAAGAAGCACGTCCATTAATATTAATCTGAACTAAAGAAGATATAATTTGACATTTTGTAACATCTAAGGTGTTTCACGGTGCTTCCTGGCCTGATTATCCTCATTAGTATTATATCCTCAGCGTGCTTCACTGCAGAATGACTCCTCTCCTCTCATCAGCAGTGAAGCCTCCTCTGCTGCTGCTGCTGCTGTTTGCTGCAGCTCTCACTGACATGCAGAGGACAAAGTGCTGCTGCAGCCTGATGTGCTGCTGCTGCTGTAACAGCCTGTTTCTGCCTGTTTCTGCGTGTCTCTGCCACTCGGCATGTGATTTTGGGATGAAAGTAAAGATTCAATCCAGCTGCTCGTCTTCGTACTGCAGCACTACAGTCAGACCTGTGCTATTTACTTATTCATGCACACAAACCCTGTAATGAAGTGTTTAAAAGAAGACATTATGAAGGGGCTGACAAGATGTGAAGTGTTTGCTGCAAATTAGTCTATAAATGTAATTTCAGGCTGTATCTAAGTACAAATTTGAGGTACTTGTACTTTACACTACTTTATACTCAGAGGTAAATATTGTACTTTTTACTCCACTACATTTGTCTGACAGCTTTAGTGACTTTTCAGATTACAGTTTTTCATCCCCTTCCTGTCCTCTTGCATCAGCTGGAAAATGCATCGTCACAAAGCTGAAATCAGGGCTGTTTTTTCTGACATCATGAAAAGTTGACTTTTTTAAAGATATGCTACAAACAGATGATCTTATAGACCATGATGCATTGCTGTAGATAGCTGACAGTATATTAAGGAGTTAAAGCTGCAGTAGTCAGTTTATTTTTGGCATCATTTGGCAAAAATCCCATAATAACCTTTCAGCATATTGTAATTCAAGTGTTCTGAGAGATAACTAGACTTCTGCTCCTCCTCATGGCTCTGTTTTCAGGCTTTAGAACATCTAGCCTGTGACGGGAGACTTTGACCAATCACAGGTCATTTCATTGAGAGAGCGTTCCTATTGGCTGTGCTCCGGTCATGTGACCAGAACTTGGCGTTCCTTCACCAGATTTCACAATGGCGGCGGCGGCGGCGTCACAAACGTTCTCATTTTCCAGCTAAACCGTGCACTACAAGATGATTCTGAAAACATCTGAAGAGAGAAATAGGCATTAACGTAACAGAATATTGATTCATATTTGATCAGCGCTGCCTAGTTTGACCGTTTGGTCGGAGTTCAGAGTGATTGACAGCCGGCTCTCATAGACGGCAGCTGGACAGCAGACCTCAGATCAGCTCTTACTGCTTGTTTTTCTCCGGTCTGTGAAATCTTGCAGATGCCGTTAGGGGCACCGGAGGACACCGGAGAAATGACCTGTGATTGTTGTTGAACTGTAATATTTTCTAAAGCCTGAAAACAGAGCCATGAGGAGCAGAAGTCTAGTTATCTCTCAGAACACTTGAATTACAATATGATGAAAGGTTATTATGGGATTGTTGCCCAATGATGCCAAAAATATATACTAACTACTGCAGCTTTAATTTAGGAAATCAACTTTAATAACATCTGACGTCACTCCTTTTGTTTCCCCAGGAGTTCAGATAAAACAAATTGAATCTGGTAAAACAAAGTAGAGCAGCTGGAACAGGAGACTATGAGAATAATGCAGCTCATTTCCATTAAAAGCACAGAACCTGATGATGAAGTGAGTTTTAATAGGCGAGGCCTGCCACTACATGAATGTCAGTCGTGCTGCAGCCTCATGGAGTTCAAACAGACACGTGCTTCCTCCCCCTGCTGGAGACAGCCGGGAACAGCCGTTTACATGAGCTCACACCAGCGATAGGCCCCGCATGAGTCCTGTGTGAGTGTGATCACGTTTCTCTACAAAAAAACCAAGCTGTTAATCACGTCAGCTAAAAACGCCTGCTCTCACATTTCACCTCAGGTCCAATATTTGCATCAGGAAGCCTTTTGGTTTAACAGTTTGAGTGTGTGTGTACACTGATCATAGATATTTATAGGCTATTTATATATTTCTCCTGTGGTGTGCAGTAGGGAGCAGAAACTAGATGTTTTAACCCTTAAAGGAGTCTCAAAAGAAGGCGGACTTTAGTGAGGAAACCCAGTATATTTACTCAAGTTCTGTACAATTTTGAGGAACTTTATTACATTTCAGAGTGATATATTGTGTTTTTTTATTCCACTACAGCTGGAGTTGATTTACTGTTATCCATCAGTATATAAAGAGTTCAAATTGAGCTCCACCTCCACCAGCTGTGACGTTGAAATGCTGCTTAAAAGTCTTAATATTCCAAATAATACGATATATATATATGATAATATAACTTTTTTCTTACCGGTGTTAGAAGAGAAGACCAATATCATTGGCTTAGCACAAACACTGGAAGCAGGGTTGTTAGAAGAGAAGCCCCAGCCTCGCTGTGTAAACAAAGCTGTTTTATAAGTTTTATTTATTTAACTTTTGTGTTAAAACAAATAAAATTAGACTTTGTGGTTCAACAGGAAACGTCTCGTCATCGTGTGTGTTTTGATTGATTGGCTCAGGGGTCAGCAACCTGCGTCTCTTCAGCTCCTCTCCAGTGGCTCCCTGTGGATTTATAAACATGGAAATGAATAACTGTCTTTTTGTTTATATTTTCATTTTTATTGATCATTGTTGTAGGTCTATGGTACGACGGTACGACGGAGTATTAGGGTTACATTGAGGAAAAAAATAAATCTGAGATTTCAAGAATAAAGTCATAATATTACGAGATTAAAGTCAGAAGTTTTAGAGAAAAAAACCTTAATATTATGAAAATAAAATCATAATATTATGAAGTAGTTATTTTACGTTTTATTTTCTGTCTTTATTTTTCATATTACGACTTTTTTTCACGTAAAGTTATGACTTTATTCTCGTAATATTACGACTTTTTTTCCCGTAACGTTATGACTTTAATCTCGTAATTTTACGACTTTATTCTTGTAATATTACGACTTTATTCTGTAAATCTCAGATGTTTTTTCCCTCAATGTGGCCCTAATACTCCGTAGTACATTGTCTCTTTGGCCCTCACTGCATTAGACTTATATACTATATACTTAGACTATAAACTGCGTTACCTTCATCACAATGATCACATGTTTTGCGGCTCCAGACAGATTTTTATTTATTTTTTTGTAAAGTGTAAAGGTTGCTGACCCCCGGTTTGGTCCCTTATGATGAATGTTTTATGATTGGTTGTCATTTTGATGTGTTATGTGTTTTGTTTTTGTGTCTGCAGCATTGCTAATTGTGATGCCGCCTGTCTTGTCAAGGACGCTTGTTATTAAATTCCATTTAATCACTTCATCATGATGATGATCAGTTTCATCTGCAAAAGAAAAAACAGACCAGTGATTACAGAACTTTTTTTTTGTCTTGTGATCCCTTTAACACGAAGCTTTGTCCGCTTGCTTGCGACCGCTCATAACAAACATCTGAGCAGCTCAAAAGAAGAGCGATTTATCATTTTCAGAGGCCTAAAAAAGGCACTTTGTTAATTGTTATGTACCAAAATCACCAAGTTAAATAATTCCTTGTCTGTGTTTCTGTTTCTGATTTTAACGATGCATGTATCGGCCCTAGTGGGATCAATTTAGGCCTGTTTTTACTCCTCTGCTTACAAACATTACTAATGTAAACAAACATTTAAAGGTCCCGTATCGTGCTCATTTTCAGGTTCATACTTGTGTTTCTACTAGAACATGTTTACATGCTGTAATGTTAAAAAAAAAACTTATATTCCTCGTACTGTCTGCCTGAATATACCTGTACTCACCCTCTGTCTGAAACGCTCCGTTTTAGTTCATTTCAACGGAATTGCGTTGCTAGGCAACAGTTTGGGTCCATGTTTACTTCCTGTCAGCTGATGTCATTCACACACACTGCAACAGGAAATGAACTGGGACACATTTAGAACGTTTAAAAACCGTGTAATGGTCTAAATATTTGTATATTTGTGACATCACAAATGGACAGAAATCCCTAACGGCTTGTTTCAAACCCGCAATTTCTGAATATGTGTGTATTTCTCAGTATATATTGAGCATTTTTGATAGTTTAACAGTATTTATAAAGCACTTATAAACCTGCTTTATAATATAAACAACATGAAAATCGTACTTTTTTACAATATGGGACCTTTAACAGCGTCAGAAAAACATCGAAATGTGCATGTTGTTGTATTTAGATTATGGAAAACTACAAAATGCATTAAAATGTAGAAAGAATGAATAAAAAATCACTTGGAGCATTTCACAATGGTGAGTTATTGATGTGTTAATGTGAATTTTAATTACATAAATAATCCAGATTGTGTCTGATTAATGCATATTATAAGTATATGTTGAGTAGAAATTCTCTAAGGAAGGAAGGACTCTAACGTGTAATAGTATATATATATATATAAATATATTTATAAATGTTTATATATATATATTTATAACTATATATATATGTTTATATATATATATGTTTATATTGTTGTGCTAGTACTTTCACGTAAGTAAAGGATCTGAGTACTTCTTCCACCCCTGTACATGCTAATGCATCGGTAATAATGATCCAATATGATTTATGAATAAATTAATTAATAATGTAAGTCTTGCATGGGGGCATTCTGAATAATGCATATTTATTGTTTTCCTATTCATATTACATTTAGATTATATTATTATTATTATTATTTTATAGTGTTTTTGTACGTTTACTTGAATAAATGGTCTGATTATTTCTCCCACCTCTGCAGATTGCATGCAGTCTGATCTTTTCGTGCATTTAAGCCTTTTTGTTGCCATGGTTATATAGGTATGATTCATAATGTTAATGAATATTTAAGCTGTATATTCCCACAGGGACGGTGAGACCATTTGGATATAATAATTTAAATCTTAATTCCAGGCATATGCTTATGAGATATATTGTGCGTATGTTATTAGTGTTTAACAGTGACGTGTGTGTGTTAATATGGCAGCTGTAAAAGAGACTCCATATTTTTAGACCCAGTGTTTGAATGTTGTCATTACAGGCTGATGTGTCTCTACAGTATTTTTAACCCTCGCCGGTATTTTTAACCCTGAATGTGCTCTCAGTGGAAAACCTGTTCCTGAACAGTCATATAATAATAATAATAATAATAATAATAATAATAATAATAATAATAAAAATAATAGAAATAATAAAAAATAACAACAACAATAATAATGATGATAAAAATAATAATAATAAAAAACATTTAATAAATATATCTATCTATATCTATATCTATATCTATATATATATATGCACTGTATATGTATATATTTGTATATTTATATACTGTATATATACTTATATACTGTACTTTATATACTGTATATATTATAATATAAAAATATGAATGTGCTCCCATTGGAGACACAGCATGCCTGTTCCTGAACAGTCAGATAATAATAATAATAATAATAATAATAATAATAATAATAATAATAAACATTTAATAAATATATCTAATAAAATGTGATTTGGGGCATTTGCTAACACCGCTAACAATGCTAACAATCGCACTTTATATTTACTTTATATATATTATATATTATATTTATATATATATATTTTTATATAAACATTTTATATATATATATATTATAATATATATATATAAATATTATATTATATTATAATATATATATATATATGACTGGCTGCTTCTCCATGGCAACAGCCTTTTATTAGAGCTAATGAAAGATAAATTGATTAGCAGATTGACAGAAAATAAATAAGCAACAATTTTAACAATCAATTAGTATTTTTTTTATTTTTTATTTTAAAGTAAAACTTTAAAAACAATATCTTCTGCTTCTTAAATGTTAATATTTATCTCAGTCTGAATTGAAGCTAGTTATTTTTTACCTGTAAATGTGCCTACATTTTCTCAAGTTATATAGCCTATACTGTAGGATACTTAAGTACAAATTTGAAGCACACCAAACTACATTACATTTTTTTACCAATTTAAGGATTTTATTTTGTATAGTTTAAACCCCCTCCCTTTAGCATCTAAGCCCCGCCCACTCGTGTCCGCGTCACCCGGACCTACGTCACAGCACTGAGGGTAAAGATGCTTCTAACTGCCGTTCCACTGTGACTTTAACATTAAGTTGTAAATGTACTCTGTGGCAAACTTTAGCCACACCTAGATCCTGTCCCCATTTCCACACACACACACAAAATAACACAATAAAAAAGCTAAATAAATAATAAATAAATGCAAAAATAAACAAATTGATTTAAAATGTATTAAAAAAAAAAAAAAGGAAAAAAGAAATACATTTGAAAATTAATAAAAATGTTGCATTCATTCACAACTCTGGTCTCTCTCTCTATATATATGTATATATATATATATATATGTTTTTTTAATTTTTTTTTCAAGCAAAACTTAAAAAAAAATATCTTCTGGTTCTATTAGCTTCTCAAATGTTAATATTTTCTGGTTATCTCAGTTTAAATTAAATATTTGTGAAAACCAAGAAGTTAGTTATTTTTTACCTGTAAATTTGCTAGTTATAGTACCTGTTATAGTAATTAGTTATTTTTTACCTGTAAAAAATGTTCTCAAGTAGGCTACTTAAGTACAAATTTGAAGTACTTGTATATGAGTATTTTTCTTTTCATGCCACTACTAGAAGGGAATATAATTTTAATCAATGTGGCTATTGATAAAACATAACAATTATTCCAAAAGAATATCACAAATGTGCAAAGCAGCTCCATACCTCTGACTGGCTTCTTCTCCATGGCAACAGCCTTTTATTAGAGCTAATCAAAGATGAATTGATTAGCAGATTGACAGAAAATAAATAAGCAACAATTTTGACACTCAAATAGTATTTTTTTTTAAAGCAAATTTTTTTTTTTATATATTTGTGAAAACCAAGAAGTTATTTTTAACCTGTAAATTTGCTTACATTTATTTTTTTCTTAAGAAATATAGCCTATTTAGTATTTAGTACAATTATTAAGTATAATAATAAAAACAATTAATAAATATATCTAATAAAATGTGATTTGGGGCACTTGCTAAAACTGCTAACAATAATCCTAACAATCACACTTTACATTTATATATATATATATATATATAACATATATATGTTTTAATATATATATATATAATATATATATATATTTTAATATACATATATAATATAATGTATATATATTTATATACTATATAAGTATGTATATACTTATAATATATATATATATATACTGTATAAGTATATATACTTATATATATATATATAACATATATATTTTTTAATATATATATATTTTTAATATACATATATAATATAATATATATATATTTATATACTATATAAGTATGTATATATTTATAATATATATATATATATATTTATATACTATATAAGTATGTATATACATATATATATAAGATATATATATATGTATATATTATAATATTATTATTGAGTAAGGATTTTATTTTGTATAGTTTAAGCCCCGCCCACCCGTTGGCCGCGTCACCCGGAAACACGTCACAGCACCGAGGGTAAAAGATGCTTCTAACTGCCGTTCCACTGTGACTTTAACATTAAGTTGTAAATGTACTCTGTGGCAAACTTTAGCCACACCTAGATCCTGTCCCCATTTACACAGACACACACAAAAAAAAAAAAAATAACACACAAAAAAAAAAAAAAGCCTCTTTTTTATTTTTTCTTGCTGGGTGCGTTTGTTTGTGTGACGGCTCGTCCCCGGCGGTGTGTAACCGGAGAGAGGGGCCTCTCAGAGAGGGAATGCAGGACTGCAAATGGAGCACAATGCAATACAGGTAACAAAAATATAATATCCTTAATAAATATCGATTAATATCACCTATAATCGGCTGGTTTTAACACATATCGATGCGGGGAATATTCTCACCGTGTGTCGCTGTGAATTCAATCCGGATTCTACCGTTTTTATTCCATTCCAGTTGGTCGTATTGATTGTTTTTCCTCCTTCATATTTCACCAAACCACGGAGAGTTGCTCTGACTGCAATTACAACTTTATTAACTTTTTTTTCAGCTTGTAAAATAATATATTAGTGTGTTATTTTTTACATTTATAAAGGGGGAACAATCGTGTGTGACACCGAAAAGCTGGTATCGCCTTTTTAAAAAAAAAAAAATAATATTAATTTTAATGATTAATTTCTTTGTGTGTGTCGACAAGCTTCTCCTCCTTTTTTACCAACCCCCACACCCAGCAACACTACTAACACATCATACAATGCAATGCAAATATCAGGAAACTTTTAAACCTTAACTACTCCCTCATTTTGGACAAACTAGCAGACATTTTGTCCATTTCTGCACCTAAAATGCATTAATTTCGACTCTTTTGGTGCAGCAGCAGCAGCAGCAGTGTTATAATAGGAAGCATATTGATATTATTATCATCAAAATCCCCTCCTCGACATTTGGTCTCCAGCGTAATTGCCACAGTTTAAGCAGGAATGTTAATATTGAGTTTCTTTTTTTTTTTATTTGGAGAGAAACCTTTTTCAGCTTGTGTCGAAATTAATTATTTTTCATGTGTTGTGTGTATTTTTAATTATAATATATTTATTTATTGCAGTGTTGAGTGAATAACAGGAAATATACCCAATTTATTTTATTTATTTATAATCTAAAGCAGGAGATATTTTATTATTAATATTCGTCGGTGTGTTTTTTTTTTTTTTTTAACCCCCCTCCCTTCTCTCTTCTCTTCCTTCCTGAAAACTGTGTAAAAAAAAAAATATCTCACTGCATTATTCCCAGAAATATCACGAGAACTGACGTAGGCAAAGGGGGGCAGCAGCAGATTAAAGGGTTTCCATTTTAAATTCTTGTTTATATTCACATTTTTTCAGAGCTGCTCTCTCACTGCTCACATTTTATATTATGTGGCTTTTTATTTTCCTGTCTGCTGCTGCTGCTTTTTAAGCCCTGCCTCGTTTCCACCGCTAGTAGGCTGGAGGGCAGCTCTGCTTCGAGCTGGAACCTCCCCCAGGGCCACAAAAAACTAAAACTAAAAGCATATAACTCTAACCTATAGTACATAATAGTATGTTTATGATACTCACACGATGGCAGTACTTATCATATGTTCTCTACTATAATTTAAGTTAAATATATGTATAATATATTCTTTCTTTGGCTTTCTGCAAACAAAGCTGGCTTGATCTCAACTTTGTTGGTATTTTTTACTTTGCTTTTTCCTGCTTGTATATCTATAGATAAGATGTATATGTATATATATATTAATCATTAATCATTTTTATATATTTATATTTATATTTATATATATATATATATATAAATATAAATATATATATTTATATTTATATATATATAAATATAAATATATATATATATATATATATATATATATATATATATATATATATATATATATATATATATATAATTGTACTACAACTAGTGCTCAAAGGATTTATAGATTAGTTGGTGAACAGGAAGTAAATCTGCAACAATTTTATAATCGATTAATCATGTTTTTTAAATTATCTTTTTCCTGCTTGTATATCTATAGATAATGTGTGTGTGTGTGTGTATATATATATATATATATATATAATTGTACTACAACTAGTGCTCAAAGGATTTATAAATTTGTTGGTGAACAGGAAGTAAATCTGCAACAATTTTATAATCGATTAATCATGTTTTTTAAATTATCTTTTTCCTGCTTGTATATCTATAGATAATGTGTGTGTGTGTGTGTGTATATATATATATATATATATATATATATATATATAATTGTACTACAACTAGTGCTCAAAGGATTTATAAATTTGTTGGTGAACAGGAAGTAAATCTGCAACAATTTTATAATCGATTAATAATTTTTTTAAATTATCTTTTTCCTGCTTGTATATCTATAGGTAATGTGTGTGTGTGTGTGTGTGTGTATATATATATATATATATATATATATAACTGTACTACAACTAGTGCTCAAAGGATTTATAGATTAGTTGGTGAACAGGAAGTAAATCTGCAACAATTTTATAATCGATTAATCATGTTTTTTAAAGCAAAAATGCCAACGTTTGTGAGCTAAATAGTGAATTTATTTTAGTTTGCTATCGTCTACTTCCTTGTTTGTCCTGCTCATATATCTAAACATAACTAGACCTCAAAGTATTGATCGATTAGTTGGTGAACAGGAAGTAAATCTGCAACAATTTTATAATCAATTTATTATTTTTTAAAGCAAAAATGCCAGAATTATCTTGTTCCAGCGTGTCAAATGTGAGCTAAATATTGAATATATCCTTGTTGTCTGTTTGCTTGTCTGTCCTGCTTGTATACCTACACATAACTAGACTTCAAGCTATTGATCGATTAGTTGGTCAACAGGAAGTAAATCTGCAAAAATGTTAAAATCGATTAATCATTTTTTTTAAAGCAAAAATGCCAAAATGATCTTGTTCCTGCTTGTCCCCTCTCTTCTTCCTTCCTGAAAACTGTAAAAACACATTTTGTTTTTAGAGCTGCTCTCTCACTGCTCACGTTTTATATTATGTGGCTTTTTATTTTCCTGTCTGCTGCTGCTGGTTTTTAAGCCCTGCCTCGTTTCCACCGCTAGTAGGCTGGAGGGAAGCTGGAACCTCCCCCAGGGCCACAAAAACCAAAAAAAAGCATATAACACTAACCTATAGTAGATAATAGTATGTTTATGATACTCACTCGATGGCAGTACTTATCATATGATCTCTACTATAATTTAAGTTAAATATATGTATAAAATATTCTTTCTTTAGCTTTCTGCAAACGAAGCTGGCTTGATCTCACTTTTGTTGGTATTATTCCTGCTTGTATATCTATAGATAATATATATTATATAATATATAACTGTACTACAACTAGTGCTCAAAGGATTTATAGATTAGTTGGTGAACAGGAAGTAAATCTGCAACAATTTTATAGTTGATTTAATCTTATTTTTAAGCAAAATTGCCAAATTATCTGGTTCCTGCTTGTCGGATGTGAGCTAAATATTGAATATATCCTTGTTGTCTGTTTCCTTGTTTGTCTAGCTCATATACCTACACATAACTAGACCTCAGACTATTGATCGATCAATCAGTTGATGAACAGGATGTAAATCTGCAACTTATTTGTAATCGATGAATACATTTTTTAAAGCAAAAATACCCCAAATTCTCCGGTCCCTGCGTGTCAAATGTGAGCCTAATAACGAAAGTATTTTAGTTTGTTGTTGTCTGTTTCCTTGTTTGTCTAGCTCATGTACCTACACATAACTAGAACTCAAACTATTGATTGATCAGTTGATGAAAAGGAAGTAAATCTGCAACAATTCTGTAATCGATTAATCATTTTTTAAAGCAGAAACGCCAAAATCTGTTTGTCAAATGTGAGATAAATAGTGAATTTATATTAGTTTGTTGTTGTTTCTTCCCTTGTCTGTCCTGCTCATATACCTAAACATAGACCTTAGACTATTGATCGATCAATCGATGAACAGGATGTAAATCTGCAACAATTTTGTAATCGATTAACTTTTTCTTTTAAAGCAAAAATCCCCGAATTGTCTTGTTCCTACGTGTCAGATGTGAGCTAAATAGTGAATTTATATTAGTTTGTTGTTGTCTCTTTCCTTGTTTGTCCTGCTCATACGCCCATACATAACTAGACTTCAAACTATTGATCAATTAGTTGGACAGGAAGTAAATCTGCAACAGTTTTATAATCAATTAATCAATTTTTTAAAGCAAAAATGCCAAAATTATCTTGTTCCAGCTTGTCAAATGTGAGATAAACAATGAATTTATCTTTGTAGTTTCTTCCCTTGTTTGTCCTGCTCATATACCTACACATAACTAGACCTATTGATCGATCAGTTGTTTGACAGGAAATACATCTGCAACATTTATTAAGCAACATTATCTGATTCCAGCTTCTAAAAATGTAAATATTTGCTTGTTATCTCACTCCTCAGTGATAGTAAATTGAATATTTGTTATGTTTTGGACTGTCGGTTAGACAAACTTGACATTTTATAGACCGAATGATTAGTGGAGAATGTAACCACCAGATTAATCCATCATTAAAGTAAGCATGTTGCAGCTCTGTTGTTTAAATCTGCCTCAATGGTATTCTTTATTCTGAAGTAATACTTTAACATTATTTAAATATATATCTATTATTCTTCGTCTTTGTCCTGTTTAGTATTCCTCTATAGCTATTACTTCTTATTCTTACTTTATTATAGTCTTTCCTATATTATATAAAGTATAATAGTACTTTAAAACATCTAAATTGTCTCACCAGTGTTCCTGGAGGAGTTCCCAGTGTTCTTTAGAGACCAATTAATCTCTCTTTATGGTATCCATTTTTCAAAGTTACCACCATAATATTCTTTAAATATATATATATATATATATATATAATATTTTATTCATAGATACTGTGTCTAGCTCAGATTTTATCTTATTTTATTATTTTCTTTTCTTGTTCATACATAATTATATTCCTTTACATAACATATTGAGCATAATAATTCTTAAAATTAATATATGGGTTTAAAATAGTCTGTCGACGAGTGGTTTAATATTCCTATAATAATCAGTGATGGGCTATTATTGTGTCTGTAGTACTCGATATTGTCTTAATCTCCCTCCTATTGTAATGTATTGTGTCTAATGCTCCTTAAATAAACCATCAAACCATCTTTATAGTATTCTTAGTCCTATATAATGTTCCTTGAATATGTCTATAATATACATATCATTATCATGTGTGATTTATAATCTAACTTTTCTCTTTGTCCGAGAAAATGGTTTTAATGTTCCTTTTTATTATTCATCTAATGTCCAATAATTCTCTAATGTCTAATTATATTCCTCCTCGTATTGTATCAAGTATAATAGGTCAGAAATAAACCTATAATTTTCCTCTATAGTGGCTCACAGGAATCAGTGGAGACTTTATCTGATTTATAATCCTATTATATTGCTATAATATTACTTACAAATATCTATAAAATACCAGTAGGAGCAAATGTTGTGCCCGTGGAGCTTAATAGTGATTTTATCTGACTTTATTTTACTCAATCTCCTTCTTTGTACTCAACATATTCCCTTATATAATCCTTTAATACCCTAGGTTTAGGTTAATACTGTCTGTACTACTCTGTCTCTCGCTCATATTATAACAAAATACCTATAATATTCCTTAAATATATAGCTGCAATTTTCATATACTGATTTTATCTAACTTTTGTTTTATTCTTTCTCCTTTTAAATTCAACTCGTCGTATACAAATAAGTGTTTAATACTCCTTTAGGGGCTGATACTTTGTTTATAGTACTCAATACTGTTCAGTCTTACTTAATTATACTACTCTTGTATAATAATCCTTAAAAACATCTATAATATTCCTCTATGTGCTCGCAACATACATTATATTAAAGGTCCCATATCGTGCTCATTTTCAGGTTCATACTTGTATTTTGTGTTTCTACTAGAACATGTTTACATGCTGTAATGTTAAAAAAACAACTTTACTTTCCTCATACTGTCTGTCTGAATATACCTGTATTCACCCTCTGTCTGAAACGCTCCATTTTAGCGCATTTCAACGGAATTGCGTTGCTAGGCAACGGTGTGGGTCCATTTTTACTTCCTGTCAGCTGATGTTATTCACACACACTGCAACAGGAAATAAACTGGGACACATTTAGGATGTTTACCTTTAAAACCTTGTAATGGTCTAAATATTGTATATTTGTGACATCACAAATGGACAGAAAAAACGGCTTGTTTCAAACACACAATTTCTGAATGCGGCCTGTGTGTGTGTTTCTCCGTATATTAAACGTTTTGATAGTTTAACAGTATTTTTTATAGCACTTAAACCTGCTTTATAATGTAAAAAAAACAGAAAATATCACTTTTTACAATATGGGACCTTTAATGTATGTTGAAAATTAAACAAATACAATTTTATTTACAAAACATTATACAAATTAATTGTGATATATAAGAAATTAATTGAGTTTGAAATGAAACTTTCCCAAACATTGAAACATTCACTAACCAAGTATCAAGAAGGACTTAGTTTTTCTTGTGCAACCAGAAGTTTACGTTTTTAGCAGGGCGATAAAAGTATCTCCTTTTAATCTATCGTCATTTTGACAGAATCACAAAGACAAGACGCGTGCTTGCTTGTGGCGTGTTTGTTTTATAGTCTGTATCTGATGCGCGTGTATGACGTCATGTCTGTGACAAGCTTTTATTAACCGCGTGTGGGAAGAACACAAAAGAGAAATAGCTAAATCAAGAGGCTAAACACCATTGTTGTTGTTAAACACGATATATCGTGGCTGGATTATTTACACGACATTACTATTTTCATGTTTTTAATACCGCGATTACTGCAAAACCGGTATACCACGACACCCGTAGTGTAGATAGTGATTTTATTGCAGCAATTCAGGCTTTAAGAGACGCAGACAGCATCTAATACTGCCTCTAGAGTACTCAGTAGGGATTTTATCAAACTTAATATTTATAATTTGTATTAGTGCTGGGCAATATATCGATATTATATTGATATGAGTCTACATATCATCTTAGATTTTGTCGTATATATATTTTCCTGGTTTTAAAGGCTGCATTACAGTAAAGTGATGTAATTGTTTTGCCTTTGTTCACGTAGCCATTATGTCCACAATCTCATTATGTAAATATTTTTGTGAAAGCCTGTGAAGGTATTTGGTCAAAAAATATTGCGATATTTAATATATATCGCCCCTGCCCTAGTTTGTACATAAAAAGCTATTTGTATCTCTGTGACTCAATATTGAATTTTTAGGGCGTTATAATGTGTCTGTGTTAGTTTATATTACGTAATCACTCATGTATCACTAAAATACATCTGTAATATGGATAACACAAAACAAATGAATAAAAAATAAATGCATAAATAAATGCATAAATATATAACAAATAAATGCAAAATAAATTAATAAATAAATGCAAAAATAAATAAATTGATTTAAAATGTATTAAAATAAATAAATAAAAAACTTTATAATCTTAAAATCATGCTGTATCGGGTTTATATTGTGTCTAAGATGCCCTTCAGTGATCTTTATTCTCATTGTATCGTGATAACAGTCCACGGGGACTGTTGTGTTTTATTTAATCTTCCTGTGGTTTCTTTCAGTTTCAGTTCCTCTAGCAGGATATAGAGTTAGAGTTTGACAGTTTGACATTCAACAGTGACCTTGTCTGTTTTAGTCGTCTTCTCTCTTCCTGATGTGTCACCGTAATACTTCTTTTAATACAAATATCAAGTTCCTATAGGGACTCAGAGGCCTCTAAGTGCTTGTCTCGCTTGACGTTGTTTTTCATGGGTGTTTTTTGGTGTCGTACAGTTTTTCCCCACAGGGCCTTTTAAAGTCTGTCTGTGATACTCTACGGTGACGTAATCACATATTGTGACTGCATTATGTTATGTGGTGGCTTTTTTTTTAATTGCAGTGGTGTTAACGTCTCTGTTTATAGCCGATATGTATATTTTCCGCTGTGACATTTATTCAGTATCTTTCTAAAAATTGATCCTGGGCCTGCTGCAGCTGGTCTGCAGAGCTCCGGCAGGGGGGGGGAGGTTCCGCCTGTGGTGGGTTCTGGGTATTGGGTGGGGGAGGGTGTGCTGGGTGGGGTGGGGGTTGTGGATGATCAACACAGGAGGGAGAATTTGAGAATATTCTGCATTTAGGCAGCAGGCAGGAGAGAGCCTGACGACCGGCTGGTTTTAGAAACGGAGTATTTCTGGTGCAGGAAAGAAAAGAAATATGTGCATTTATTGAGTCTTCACGTCTCATCTAGCAGGAGTAAATGGATAGCAGCTGCACAGCCGCTTACAGTACACTAGGCCTTTTATATTTTACGCTGAATGTGACCTCTGCCTGCTTTAATTCAATTCACTTAATATAAAAACTGTTCAGCCGTGCTTCATTTAAACATTAGAGCTGTGACAATTAATCGATTAATTCATTAGTGGGATTGAAGGAAAATGAACCAGCCTGCAACTGTTTTAATCAATTTAAGTCATTTTTGAAGCAAAAAACTCCCAAATATTATCTGGTTCCAGCTTCTCAAATAAGAGAATTTGCAGCTTTTCTCTGTTTTATATTATAGTAAACTGAATATCTTTTGGTTTTGGACTGTCGTTCTGATAAAACAAGACCTTTGAAGACGTCACTTTGGGAACTTCTGATGGCCATTTTGGAGAATAATCAAAGATTTTATAGACTGTTAATCGATTAATTGATACTGAAAATAAGCGTTAGTTGCCTCCCTACACACACACACACATATATATATATATATATATATATATATATATATAGATATCTATATCTATATATATATAGATATAGATATAGATATATTTTATGTAGATATAATATGTATTTTATATTATACAAAATATATATATTTATTATATATATATTGTATTTATATATTTTATATAGATATAATATATATTTCATATTTTATATTATATAATATATATTTTATATATATATATATATATATATTATATATTTTATATTATATAATATATATTTTATATTATATTGGTACATATATATTTTTTTCGTTTAAGTGAAATGGAAATTCTATCATTATTTATATATATATATATATATATATATATATATATCTTCATATCATATTAATCAAATAAATATTGTATATATTTAGATAAGACTAGAGATTAAGCGATTATCGATTAATTTATTATATCCACAGAAAATGAATATTATTATATATAATATTTCATGCATAAATGCTAAATATTCTCCAGTTCCAGTTTCTAAAATGTGAGGATTTTTGTTGTTTTAAATCATCGTAGATTGAATATATTATATATTGAATACAAACAAATGATTATTTTCACAAAAGATTGATCTGATCATTTTTTTAAATTTTTTTTTATTTTCATCACAAACAGACAAAAAACCCCCCAAAAAGTAACATCTACAGACAGACTCACAAACATACCGACCACACATACAGAATAATAATAATACAAAAAAATAAATAACATTTATTTATTTAATTTCTTGATTAGTCAATTGATTGTTTTGACTATAAAATGTCAGAAAATGGTGAAAAATAACCATCACAATTTCCCAAACCCTGAAATGACGTCTTTAAATGTCTTGTTTTGTCCGACCAAGAGTCAGAAACCTAAAGATATGAAGCGTTTACTCTCATAGAAGACAGCAAATATTCTCATTTGAGAAGCTAGAACCAGAAAGAAGTTTTGGTATTTTTGCTTAAAAATGACTTAAAGGACAAATAGTTTATTATAATAGCTGCCAATTAATTATCTTTTGATCTACTAGTCAATGAGTTGACTAATCGTTGCAGCTCTAAACTGAATATCTTTAGGTTTTGGACTGTTCGTTGGATAAAACAAGACATTTGAAGACGCCACCTATAGTGCTCTATGAAATCATAAATCAAATCATTCAATAGTTAAAATAATCACATGATTAAAAAGTAATAACTGCCTTGTTTCAGCTGGTCACTGATGAATATGTGTTTAATATTTGGGGTTCATTTGCAGTTTGTTTGTTGCAGCTGTGGAGCTGCATATTCAGTTTCACGTAAAGCCGCTGTAATTCAGTCTTTTCTCGCCTCTAACTCCAAACGGGGATTACAGAGGCTGCATGATGGATTCAATATCAGAAAGAGCAGCAGCATTGTCATGGCAGTGATGTTTTCTTTTTAGGGCTGTAAAATAAACTGGAGCATCGCGTCTGCTGTGTTGTACATAAAAACAGCTTGTTTGTGCATTTAGATTTTTATCATCTTAAATCCATTTTAATATGTTCAAAAAGAAAGCAGGCGAGGCATGATACATCTTTGATATCTGATATTCATCATATCGCATTAAAGGATAAGTCTGGTGATATTCTGCATTTCAACAAATCCATGAAAGGACACAAAATAAAAAAGACACACTGAATGAATCTACTAACAAAGCCGCATATATCTTATTCCTCTGTGCTATAGAGCTCCATTGTTGTCCGGAAACTATTAAAACACAACTCGGTGAGTTACGTTGTTGCACTGGGTGACGTGTTCCTTCATTACCATGAACACACACACTGTACTTTATTTATTATTACCACATACGTCGTCCTGCTGCCCCAAATACTCAACACCAAATGTGCATTAATCCACAGCTGAAATTAGTCCTCAAATGCCCCTACTACTTCCTAAATCACTGAGCCTTTTCAAGAAAGTATGTTTGTGAGCCAATTTAAAGATTTATATATAGACGGACTAACACACTGTTGCTTTGGGACTTTTCGTCGGTTCGACAATAAGAAAAATACAGAATATCACCAGCCTTATCTGTTAATAAAGGGGTCAGCATCCTGCGTCTCCGGAGCCACATGCGTCTCTTCAGCTCCTCTCCAGTGGCTCCCTGTGGATTTATAAACATGGAAATGAATAACTGATTTTTGTTTACATTTTTATTTTTATTTATCATTGTTGTAGGTCTATGATACGACGGTACGACGGAGTATTAGGACCACATTGAGGGAAAAATAATTCATCTGAGATTCCAATAATAAAGTCGTAATATTACGAGAATAAAGTCATAATATTATAAAGTGGTAATTTTGCGTGTTTTCTTTTTTTTCTGGTTAATTTATGATTTTATTCTCGTAATATTACGACTTTTTTTCTCGTTAAGTTATGACTTTATTCTCATAATATTGAGACTTTTTTTCTCGTAATATTATGACTTTATTCTCGTAATATTACGACTTTTTTCTCGTAAAGTTATGACTTTATTCTCGTAATATTACGACTTTTTTCTCGTAAAGTTATGACTTTATTCTCATAATATTGAGACTTTTTTTCTCGTAATATTATGACTTTATTCTCGTAATATTACGACTTTTTTCTCGTAAAGTTATGACTTTATTCTCGTAATATTACGACTTTTTTCTCGTAAAGTTATGACTTTATTCTCGTAATATTACGACTTTATTCTGTAAATCTCAGATGTTTCCCTCAATGTGGCCCTAATACTCCGTAGTACATTGTCTCTTTGGCCCTCACTGCATTAGACTTATATACTCTATAATTAGACTATAAACTGTGTTACCTTCATCACAATGATCAAATGTTTTGTGGCTCCAGACAGATTTATTTTTTTGCCTAAAATGTCTCTTTTGATAGTAAAGGTTGCTGAGCCCTTGGTTAATATGTTTAGGTTTTCTGACCTTTGACTCCATCATGCACCCTCCAGTCCTTCGTCGTTTGAATATCGTAACTTTTCACCTGATCTGAAGGAAAATGTTTACCAAATTTATTTGTAATTAATTTGTTTTAGTAATTATTTTCTGGAAAAAAAAAAAAAAAATTATCTGGTTCTAGTTTCTCAAATGTGAATATTTGCTGCGTTTCTGTCTCCTATGATAGTAAACTGTTCATATCTTTAGGTTTTGGACCGTTGGTCGGACATAACAAGACGTTTTAAAGACGTCATCTTGGGCGTTTTAAACAATTTTCTGACATTTTAAAGACTAAGAACGATCACTTGATTAATCAAGAAGGCCATTAGCAGATTAATCCATACTGAAAACAATCTTTGGTATTTATCTGTTGTTATTTATTCTTGTTTATACAAAAACAAATGCCATGTTTTTGTTAAATATCATTCTAACCTTGATAACCTTTAATGGCATTATTTAGCAAGAAATATTTAAAAAAAAAAAGTCTGGTATTAAAGAGTGAAAGGCAGATTACTGACACACTATCGGACCTCTCAAAGCTTCAGAACAACCTTAGAATCAAGACAAACTGCCTCCGTTCTTTAAGGTGTGTTTGGTTTTATGTTTTAGCTCTTTTCCTCTTAACTAGTCTGGGTGTCTCCAGCCTGGAGCTCCTCACACTTCCTCTTACAGAACAGTGAAATCAAAGCTGCAGGTTTCTCCTCCCAGCAGCAGCAGCAGAGGCAGTATTGGCTTTCAGACGTACGAACCCACTCGAGGTGAGCTCGATTTATTGTTCGAGCCGTGTAAACACCCACAAAACAGAGCAGAGCATTAGCTGCTTGTGCGGTAAGACGGATCAAGTGCTCCTCAATCACTTCCAGAGTGTAAACACACAGGAAGCTCCGCGTAAACCGAGCTGTCGATTAAATAAAGACACATCCGCCATTTCGGGGACAAAAAAAGGGGAACCTGCTCTCAGAGAACGACTTCTGGAAAACATATAATAACAGTTTATTAACGCTCAGCAAGCCTCTTTAATATTGTTCTACGTTTTAGGGCTGCAACCAGTTTTCATTATTGATTAATATGTATTATTTTCTCTATTAATCCATCAGACAGCTGGAAATTTACATGTGAACCTCTGCAAATGATAAATAAAAGTCAAATATAGCAGCTTTTTGTGCATAAATAAAAAGCAGTAAGACCTGTAAGATGAAATTGTAGATGTGTCAATAGTGACAAATAATCCCCCATAATTTCCAGCAAATTACATCAGATTATGTTTCATTTAAAATCTTTTTATCCTCCAAACCAAAAGGTCACATCTGACGAAAGTTTCAATTCAGTTTTTTTGGAGCTTTGGGTCCAGTTGTTTATAGGTCAAGGTTATAATGATATTTAGCAAAAACATGACATTTGTTTTTGTATAGACAAGTATAAATAACGACAGATAAATACCAACGATTATTATCAGTATGGATTAATCTGCTAATGGCCTTCTTTATTAACGTCTTTTTAACTGTTGTTGCTTGTTTTGTTTCAACAACAGTTCAAAGTCCAAAGATATTCAGTTTACTATCATAGAAAACTATGCAAGAACCAAATAGGTGAGAAGCTGGAACCAGAAATTTCTTTGTATTTTTGCTTTTAAATGGCTATAAATGATGGATTGATCATCAAAATTGGGCCAGTAAATGTTCTGCCAATAGACTAATTGATAACTCTACTAATTGTTTCTAATATATTTTTGCTTTAAAAGAAAAGAAGAAATGGCTGCTTGCTTCTAACTAATCTTTTCAGTATCGGGGTGATCAATCGGTGATCAATCAATGAATAATGTCTGTCCCACTTTCCCACAATCCAAGATTGCGTCTTTAAGTTGTTTTTTGTTTGACCATCAGTCAAAGACTCAAATATATTCAGTTTACAACAATATAAATCAGATAAACGTAGCTGAAACCAGAGAACGTTTGAGGCTGAAACAAATCAAAAATCAATTGATCGATTATTTTTCAGGTAAGAAAGACAAATATAACCAAGAGGCAGCTTATCAATTGTGATTTGCTACTTTTTTTTCTGTTTTATATTACTGTAGACTGAATATATTTGTGACTGTTGGTCAAACAAAACAAGACATCTGAATACTCAACTTAGGCTCCCGGAAATAGTGAGTATTAAATATCCAAGATGACGTCTTTAAAATGTCTTGTTTTGCCCGACCAACGGTCCAAAACCTAAAGATATGAACAGTTTACTATCATAGAAGACAGAAACGCAGCAAATATTCACATTTGAGAAACTAGAATCAGATTTTTCCTTAAAAAAACTACTAAAAACGAATGAAGACATCTGAATACTCAACTTAGGCTCCCGGAAAAAGTGTTTTTTTCCCACTATTTTCTGACATTTTACAGACCACACGACTCGATTCTGTCGATGTATTTTATTTCATCCAAATACATAAAGTGAAAGTTCATTCTTGACTTTGGAAATTTGATCAATCAAAGCCGCTTGAAGTCATTTAATCGTTTAATTGCCTTTTACCTGTGCAGAATGAGAAGCGACAGCGATCCCTGAGGGAATCTGTGAGATGAATACTGTTCTCTCAACGGTGCCTCGCCCAATTTGAGATTTAACAATAAAGCTGCTGCTGTAGTGAAGCGTGATGAAGCTCTTTATTCTGAGTTTAGTTTAGTTTAATGCTTGTTAGGACACATTATAATAAACCTGCGTGCAGCTCAATTCTCACAATTTACAGCTCTGATCTGTTCCCTTGTTGTTTTCCTCCGTCGTACCTCAACGATAAGTTGCAGGAGAAAATAAAAAATGTCAAAACATTCATCTCTTTCAAGCCACATGAAACGGAGGTTTACTCATAACAGCTGAACACTCCCGCTAACGAGCAGATGAAGCGAGTCATACTGCTTTTATCTGTCAAAAACCTTTGACTTTATTCTCATAATATTAACTATCAACTAATACCGAAAATAATCAAAGGCTTCACCTACAGGTGCTTTCCCCGTGCGCTGTCGTTTTGTCATTCAGAGAAAATGACTTTCCTTTCCGCGTCATGATATCTATGTAAACGCAGCATCAGCCTCACGTATCCAGCCGGAGAGCAGACGGTCCGCGAGGTGTATTATCACGACGGGAGTAAAGTAAACAACAAAACAGAAATAGTTAAAAAACATAGTTTTAAAATGTTTTTCCAGATGTTTTCATGTATGAAAAGACCCCAAATGAACCCTGTGATGATTGATTACTATAAGCAGATTATTGAAACAGCGTTTGTAGAGGATTGATTCTGTCCCAAGCTGTTTGATCATTATCAGCTGTTTGATCATTATCAGCTGTTTGATCATTATTATTATTATTATCAGTATTATTGCTCTACTGTTTATAATGAAAATGAGGACAGAAGCAGCAGGTTAAATTACTGTTCATTTAACTTGAATAGAAGTTGGTTTATTATATTTTGTGTTAAATATTGCCTTGTATCTTGAGAACTGAAGCAGCAGGTCCTGCAGTTGCACTTTTTATTATTTTCTGATAAAAGGTGTATGTATTTGCCATTAATTGTTGTTTACTTGTTTATATCGGTTATTAATTTATACCTGATTCCCTTACAAGGAAAACTTTGAGGAATCCTGACCTGCTCTGTCCAGTATCAGATATTTATTTCACACTGACTGAATCTTTGGCAAAAAAAAGTTATTGAATCGATTTCAAATCATTGAATCGTATCGTATCGTATCGTATCGTATCGTATCGTATCGTATCGTATCGTATCGTATCGTATCGTATCGTATCGCTCTAGATGAGCCAGATATCGTCCTTGAATCGTATCTGAACCATGGAAATCATATTGTTTAGTGTCGTATCGTATTGTACTGTATCGTATCGTATCGTATCGTATCGTATCGCTCTAGATGACTAAATATCGTCCTTGAATCGTATTGGAACCATGGTAATCGTATCGTATCGTATCGTATCGTATCGTATCGTATCTTATCGTATCGCTCTAGATGAGCCAGATATCGTCCTTGAATCGTATCGGAACCATGGAAATCGTATCGTATCGTATCGTATCGTATCGTATCGTATCGTATCGTATCGCTCTAGATGACTAAATATCGTCCTTGAATCATATTGGAACCATGGTAATCGTATCGTATCGTATCTTATCGTATCGCTCTAGATGAGCCAGATATCGTCCTTGAATCGTATCGGAACCATAGAAATCGTATCGTATCGTATCGCATCGCTCTAGATGACTAAATATCTATCTTGAATCGTATCGGAACCATGGTAATCGTAACGTAACGTAACGTAACGTATCGTATCGTATCGCTCTAGATGAGCCAGATATCGTCCTTGAATCGTATAGGAACCATGGTAATCGTATCATAACGTAACGTAACGTATCGTATCGTATCGTATCGTATCGTATCGCTCTAGATGAGCCAGATATCGTCCTTGAATCATATTGGAACCATGGTAATCGTATCGTATCGTATCTTATCGTATCGCTCTAGATGAGCCAGATATCGTCCTTGAATCGTATCGGAACCATAGAAATCGTATCGTATCGTATCGTATCGCATCGCTCTAGATGACTAAATATCTATCTTGAATCGTATCGGAACCATGGTAATCGTAACGTAACGTAACGTAACGTAACGTAACGTATCGTATCGTATCGCTCTAGATGAGCCAGATATCGTCCTTGAATCGTATAGGAACCATGGTAATCGTATCATAACGTAACGTATCGTATCGTATCGTATCGTATCGTATCGTATCGCTCTAGATGAGCCAGATATCGTCCTTGAATCATATCGCAACCATGGAAATTGTATCGTTGTAAAAACGTACCGTTACACCCCTAATATTTAGGAATGAAAGTTAACTTGTGAAATGAATGAGTAGTAACTCTAAATTGTCAGGAGGTACAGGACCTTCTGATGAGATCTGAGAGGAAAGGTCACATGTCTTTCTGCCATTGTGTGCACATAACCAAGCATTTTAATATTTAACCAACCTTAAACGAGAGGGCCAGAGATTCATAATCATTCCAAAATTGTTCAAATTCAGACCTTTAAAAAGGTCTCAGTCCTGTGAGATCTAGTTCTTGTCAAAGCACGGCAGGAAAACAACAACAAACGTATTTCATTTGGATCCTCTACGATACAATACATAACAGACACTGAATGATTAACTACAGCTGATGGTTTTATGACGGCTTTCTGGGAATCATGTTGGCCTTCACACTGTGCACGAAATAAAAGTGAAACAGCAGAATCATTTTTATTATTAATTTACCCTTTTTAATTATTGATTATTTATCCAAGGGGTGCACGAGCGTTTGAAATCTGTTTAACAGGAAGCGTGACCACTGTGTTATAGTGTAATGATAACAGGAAGTTAGCTGCTCTTTTGCAAAGTCAGCTGTTTTATTTTGTTCAGAAATCAAACAGATGTTATCTGGAAAAAGGAATTGCAACACATACAGATGATTTAAGACCTTACAGGTTTACACACGTCTGTATTTTTAAGCTTTCGGTTTTCCATCTTCTTCATTTTAGAGCAGGCGTCATTTACATTTGGAATAAAACGTTCTTCAGCTCCAGTGATATCTGAACATTCAGAGTCCCTATCAGGGTTGCAGATATGCCTCTGCCATGCTAAACAGTCAGAGGAGTTAATTTTTAACTTTATTTCCTCTCCAACTTGTGTTTAATATACTGCGTTACAATATCCTGCTCTGAGTTGCCTTGGTACATTTTTAACATACTGCCTCGCTGCAAGATGGTGCAACTTGATGTTGATGCCAGAGGTGGTTTCTGCAGAATTTATGGCTTGAACACGCCCTAGAAAATGTAGGGAGACGTAACACGCAGGCATTTACATTTTAATATCACAGTTTTCCTCTCTGAGGTGTTTTCCTTTTTTTTAATGCATGACAATGTCAAATTGTAGGAATTTTAAAATACAGAATACACTTTAAAAATTGGTTTATTTCTGACATTCCAGCTGTTTGATTGATCTCAACTTTAGATTCATTACCATGAAATTTGGTCCAGATGTTTATAGTTCTTGGGTGGCATCCTAAATACTATCTGACTTTTCATCTAGCTCAGGGGTCAGCAACCTTTACTATCAAAAAAAAATCTGTCTGGAGTCGCAACTCATCTGATCATTGTGATGAAGATAACACAGTTTATAGTCTAAGTATATAGTATATGAGTCTAATGCAGTGAGGGCCAAAGAGACAATGTACAACGGAGTATTAGGGCCACATTGAGGGAAAAAACATCTGAGATTTACAGAATAAAGTCGTAATATTACGAGAATAAAGTCATAACTTTACAAGAAAAAAAGTCGTAATATTACGAGAATAAAGTCATAACTTTACGAGAAAAAAATAAGAAATATTACGAGAATAAAGTCATAACTTTACGAGAAAAAAATAAGAAATATTACGAGAATAAAGTCATAACTTTACGAGAAAAAAAAGAAAATAAACAATTACCGCTTAAAAATATTCGGACTTTATTCTCATAATATTACGACATTTCTCGTAATCCTATGACTTTATTCTCGAAATATAATGACTTTGTTCTCAAAATCTTTGTCAGCCCAACAATCAGTTATTTGACATTACACAGGTGTGTGTTTGTGTACTCGGCGCGGATGAGCAGCTCTCGTTCTTCGGAGGCAAATCATTAAATTAGCAAAATAAAATGACAAACCTCGTCCAAACTATCACCCCAAAAAAAAACAACAGACAATTTTTCCAATCGCCAAAACCTACATGCTTTTATTTAGTCCTTTGTCATTTTAATAAAGTTGAAGGATGAATTTGCAACAGTATATCCAAATTCATTATTCATAATTTGCATTATTACAAATGTCAGTGTGATTTTTGAATTAGATTTTCTTACATATAACATAACTGTTTAACCTCAGCTCTCTGTAGCTTGATTTGTATTCCTACAGCTCTAGGTTTAAAAATATAAGCTTCCTCATCTCTAACTTATTTCCTTTTTTTAAGTCTCATGTCACTTTACCAGGAAGCTGTGCTGAGATTCTATTAACAACTATAGATGTTATTTCTGTCTCTCATGTTTAACATTCTGCTCTATGATACGTTAATAAATGCCAAACTCAAACCGTGAAAATGCCATTGGGTGCCGCCGCCTGTTGAGCCACACAGGGGCCGTTATTAACTCTTCCTCACGTTGTCTTCCTGTCAGTGGTTGGGTGCCCCCTCCTGCCAGCGAGGCAGCTACGCCTTCTACAAGTCGGTGAGCAGCAGACCTCAACCCGACGGGCCCATCCAGATATGGAAGCTCGGGGAGTTCTACTTCATCCGCTGTGGACCGCTGGATCCTGTGTGCATCGCAGAGGTGAGATTAACCTGCTAGATTAAAGCTGCTATAATCTGTATTCTTATAATAACAATAGCTCACAGGAGAAAAGGGTCGCTCTTATTGATGAATCCACATAAACACTGCATACTACACTTCCCATAATGCAACTTTATAGCGTCTTCGGTTAGACCAGGGGTCAGCAACCTTTACTGTCAAAAGAGCCATTTTAGTCATAAAGTCATAACTTTACGAGAAAAAAAGTCGTAATATTACGAGAATAAAGTCATAACTTTACGAGAAAAAAAGTCGTAATATTACCAGAATAAAGTCATAACTTTACGAGAAAAAAAGTCGGAATATTACCAGAATAAAGTCATAACTTTACGAGAAAAAAAGTTGTAATATGAGAATAAAGTCATAACTTTACGAGAAAAAAAGTTGTAATATGAGAATAAAGTCATAACTTTACAAGAAAAAAGTCGTAATATTACGAGAATAAAGTCATAACTTTACGAGAAAAAAAGTCGTAATATTACGAGAATAAAGTCATAACTTTACGAGAAAAAAAGTCGGAATATTACCAGAATAAAGTCATAACTTTACGAGAAAAAAAGTCGGAATATTACCAGAATAAAGTCATAACTTTACGAGAAAAGGTTGTAATATTTTATGACTTTATTCTAATAATATTCTGTATTCTATAAAAATTAAAATGTAAACAAAAAAACGTTATTCATTTCCACTAATTAGTTTATAAATCCTCAGGGAGCCACTGGAGAGGAGCTAAAGAGACGCAGGATGCTGACCCCTGGTTTAGATCCTCTCTGACTGATAAACAGCAGCGTCTCTGATTTTATAGAAAGCTCCTGCAGAGCCACAAAAGACATTATTCAACTGTTTTCACAGAGCAGATTAGCACCAACCGTGACGAGTCAGCTGGTCTGGTTGTGTAAAATTATTGTGAGTGCCCCTTTAACTGCTGACCGTGACTAACAAAAACTAAATCTACAAAAACCTGAACCCTAAATGGGTCACGCTGCGTCTCTCCTGCCTGCTCACATGAGCTATAGAAGACTAATAGTATGTTTTATTGAGTCTACATCCCACGGCAAGGCTAAATTTAGTCAGATTCAGGTCGCCAGCTCAAGAAGTGTTAATGAGATTGTATTCAGGTTGATCGTGTTGTATTGACGGTGAATGATTGTAATGACGGCTGTCAAGTTTTGGGGTTTTAATGACAAACCCTTGAAGGAGAGAAACAATGAGGTAATACAAACTGAACAAACAGGTTTATCTTCTATACCAAATCAATGCAATCAGTAAGAATTGACACACGAGTCAGTAACAACATATGGAGCACCTTTCAGACGTGCAGCCCTTTACATTAATCTGTAGTTTAACACGTCGGTCTCACGTGTGAATAAACACCTTCGTCTCTTTGATGTAAGAGTCTGGAGGAGTGAAACCTGAAACACTTTCAGCACTGAATGTGGTCAGATTTACATAAAGTCTGCAGCAGCAACACATTTTTTACAAGGTCAAACATGCAGCGAGAGAAAGAGAAAGAAAGAGAGAGATTAAATGTACCGCTTTCTAACATCACCGTAATACATTTATTATATTAATACATTAAAAAAATATATTTTTAAATTATTTTAAATGAATACATTAAAAAAAAAAAAAAAAAAAAAAATTATATATATAAAAAAAAAATATATATATAAAAAATATATATATATATTTTTTTATATATATACATATTTTTATATTTTTTTATATTTTTATATATATATTTTTATATTTATATATATATATATATATATATATATATAAAAATATATATATATATATATATATAAAAAAAACAAATATATATATATAATTATATATATTATATATATATATATATATATAATATATATAATATATAATATATATATATATTATATATATATATATATATATATAATATATATAATATATAATATATATATATATTATATATTATATATATATATAATGTATAATATATATATATATATATATATATATATACTATATATATATAATATATATATATATTTATATATATATATATATATTATATATATATATTTGTATATATTTGTTTTTTTTATATATATATATATTTATTTTATAAAAAAATATAGCAAGCCCCAAACAGTAGAGTCTGACATTTTTATACCGCTCAGAGTAAGGTATTGGAACACAGGTATTATAATGGCACTAGTATAAAAACATACCCAGATTTAACAGTGATATGTTAACTAGAGTTTTGATAACTATAGATTTGTTCCTGTGAAACTATTTTATCTCTTAACAAGGCCTAACATGATGAAAATATCAAGTTTGTCAAGTGTAACTGGCTTGTTTTAAGCTTGACTACTTTGCATTTCTCAGCTGAATCAGACGTGTTTCATCAGCCTGCAGGTTGCAGGACGTTCTCCGTCCACAGAATAACTTTTTATTTAACTTAAATAATAACTGCTGTTTCGATTAGACCCCAGCTGACATGGTTATCAGTAATCTCTGTTCTTTAAATGACGTCGTGTTCTTCTTCTTCTGTGTGTGCAGGTGACCTTACTGTGGGAGGACCAGACACAGCGCCACCTGCTGGCCAGCACCAGACTCTACTTCCTGCCTGAGGACACGCCGAAGGGCCGGACCAGGGAGCACGGAGAGGTGGGTCAAAGGTCACGGAGCGCCTTGCTCCTCCTGGCCCTTCATCTCTACATGGGATGGTATTCTCATGTCACTTGTTTATTCTTCTATTTAATTAATATAAATATACACTGTTTATATTTTTGTTATACGCTCTTGATTTAATTTTCCTTCAACTACACCAAAAAAAACACACAAACGTCTATATAAGGCCACATCCTCCACAGGATGTGACATACAAACAACTAGATAACAGAAACGCCTCTCTGTTTAGCTCGGGGTCAAAGTCTTATCTCATCTTAACTTATAATAATACATCAGAATTTATTTGTGGTTTATTTATTTTGTAATATTAATCTGTATCTGCAAAGTTAGCAAATAAATGTAAATGTACTTTCCGCCACTAAAAACAGATGAATATTATACATAAGTCGGCTAAAAATCTAGAATACCATCTACGTTACGAGCATTTTGTATTATATACAATACGTAGAATGAAATGTAATTCCTGTGGACTCATGATGGGAGTGACGTTTCCTAATATAATCTGGGGAATGCTTTAAGAACATCTATTAATAACCTCGTCACAGGAACACTGCCTCCTTTTTTTATCCAAACATCTTTGGCCAAGAACCTAAACCGGTTTTGTTGATCAAACAGTGTCTTAACTCATTCTAAAATATCTCATTAATGAGCTTAAAGAACAAACATTAGTTTACTTTGTGGTCTGATCTCATTTAATAAATCTGCTTAATGAAAACATTAAATAAAAAATCAGTTAAATGACTTTGTGATTTCTCGTGAATGGAGTCAGATGTGGATGCGTCGTCTGCTGCCGAGTGTTTTTGATTAACTGCGTTCACATGCACGCTGCAGCTCAGCCTTCACATGAAAACCCCCCCTTTGGGAATGAGACTAATGTATTACCCAAATGTAAATCCTCCATAATGACGTTTTTGAAACCAAATTTTCCACATTTTGAAGAGATATTTTTCCACTGTTGAAGTCTCTGTACAGTATGGAGATTTACATTTTCCCTGGTGGAAAGAATGAGGCTTGTGAAAGTTTGTTCTTACAGGATTCATCACTGCACAGTTTCTCTTATATGAAGTTTATTTTAATTTATCTACTTTTTGTTATCTGAAAGTTTTTTTTTTTAATTTTCAAAGACATGTATGATCAATAATTTTTACTTCTATCATGCATGCATTCATTTCAACTACCTAATGGAAGTAATGCACTGAACTCTGTTGAACTGTATTAGGGACATAAAGCAGTGGCTTCATTTAAATGAAGGTAAAACTGGATGCATTATGTTGAGTACTTCGTGCACGACTGATGTTGCAGTCTCAAGCTTCTTATTTCAAACCGACTTTAAAAAATCTGGGGGTGACATTTGACATTTGTTTGAAATTTGATAAACAGATTAACTCTGTTGTTCAAATGATCTTTTTCCAGCTTCGTCTTCTGGCTAAAGTAAAGCCCTTACTCAATCTGCACGATCTTGAGAAGGCAATTCACGCCTTTATTAGCTCGAGACTTGAATATTGTAATGCACTGGTCTCAACCAGTCTTCCCTCGCGCGCCTCCAACTGGTGCAAAATGCTGCTGCTCGCTTTTTAACCAACACCTCCAGACGTGAACACATCACCCCGCCGTACTTTAGAATCCATTTTAAGCTCTTGATGTTTGTTTTTAAAGCCATTAACGGCCTCGCCCCACTATATTTGTCTGAGATTTTAACTCTGCGCGAGCATAACGAGGCTTTGCGGTCATCTGGTCAACTTTTTTTAGAAGTCCCGAGGTCGAGGTATAAGCTGCAGAGTGATCGGGCTTTTGCTGTCGCTGCTCCTAAACTATGGAACAAGTTCCCCCCTGATATACGCACTGACCTAGTACTCTTTAAATCTTTATTTAGATTGGCTTTTAGTAGCACTGTAACATTTTCCTTATGCTTTTTAATGTACCTTTTTATGATTTTATTATTATATTAAAATATGTTGTGTTTTTATTCCTGTTATTTCTTGATGTTACTGTAAAGCACTTTAGGTACCTTTTGGTTGTCGTAAAGGGCAATACAAATAAATGTTGATTAATTAACAGTCATTTCTAAGAGGAACAAAACCTATTTATTTGTAATATAATATTTGTAATATAATAACACATATCGTGTACGGACCTGTAACATTTCAGGACGACTCAGGTCTGAATATAAGGACGTCATATAAATACACAGACGAACATTAAACGCACCTCTTGTTATTAAATGTACCACTTTATCCCGCATGCTCAAAATAAGTTTGATACATTTTTTTTTTTTAAATCACGCAAGCTTTTTCTCTCGTCTGAATGAAGCCGTAAGAAAAGATAAAACTTTATTTATATTATTTAAAAGACACCTCTGTCTTTGACAAAATGCCATGGCTTTAACCAGCAGTGTTACTTTATAATGTCTAAAAAAGGCTAGAGTGAGATTACTATTGTGACTTTTACATAAAAGTAATTTAAGGCCAATTTAACACGGTGGTCTTGTGTCTCTGAATAACATTTACTTAACGAGATGCACGTCTGAAAAGGGCCTTTAGTCAGCAAAATGAAAGGTTTAAGAGGTTAACAGTGGAAGAGGCAGTTTTGGAGTTTAAAAAATGTTTATTCATGACTCCCGCAGAGCCACTTGATGTAAAAAGCTCCTGGGCCCTTTGTTACTGTGTTAATGAGCTGCTGAGGGAGCTGTAGGAATGCGAGGAGCTCCTACCTGGCGGAGCGACAGACGAGGTGGAGGTTGTTTTTCGGGGGTTGGGTTCTGTCGCCTCCGCCTCGAGGACTGAACACGATCACAGCTGACAAACTGGAATGGGAGGAGATGAGCAGCTTGTTTGCTTTGTGCCAGTAAATAAGATTTACTACTTTATACTTTACTCCACTACTGTTCAGAGGTTTACATATTGTAGGATTTACTCAACTACATTTATTCGATAACTTTAGTTACTTTGTTAGGTTTACATTATTAATACAAAATATAAATCAACCAATACATTATGATTTTTTATTATTATTATTATTATTATTATTATTATTATTATTAATAAACTATCCAGCAGTATATAAAATAATTAAATTAAGCTCCACTTTTATCTGCCGAGTAGATTTTTTTAGAAAGTTTTATCCTAATCTATAATATTATAATATCATAAAATATATATTTTTTGTTGATTATTATTATTATTATTATTATTATAATATATTAAACTACCAAGCAGTATATAAAGTAATTAAATTAAGCTCCACTTTTATCTGCCAAGTAGATTTTTTTTAGAAGTTTTATCTTAATCTATAATATTATAATATCATAAAATATACTTTTTTTGTTTATTATTATTATTATTATTATTATTATTATTATTATTATTATTATTATATATTAAACTACCGGGCAGTATATAAAGTAATTAAAATGAGCTCCACCAGCTGCAATTAAAAATATTTTTTTTCTGAAAAGGCCCATTCTGCATAATGAGTACTTTTACTTTTGGTACTTTAAGTATATTTTTAATTCTAATACTTTTTATTACTTTTACTACTTAAGTAAGAGTTTGAATGCAGGACTTTTACCGAGTCCTGCATTTTAACCGAGTACTTCTACACTGTAGTATTGCTACTTTTACATAAGTAAAAGATCGGAATACTTTATCTGCCGAGTATATATTTTCAATAATTTTTTATAATTTTATATAATATTATATCATAAAATATTATATTTTTTGTTGATTATTATTATTATTATTATTATTATTATAAATAATAATAATAATAATAATAAAAGTGAGGAAAATATTCCAGCAGGAGGTTGCCGAGGGAAACAGAAAGGTGACGTGTGGCTGTTTAATTTCTTTATTGTGTTGTGGATGCCTCAATAAATATAGATATTACTTGAAACCAAACATGCAGTTTCCAGCTAAGCCGACCTCTGTGTGGTTCTGTAGTAAATAAGGACAAATACAGTTTGACAGTTTTTTCTCTTAAAGTTATGACCTTATTCTCGTAATATTACGACTTTTTTCTCGTAAAGTTATGACTTTATTCTCGTAATATTACGACTTTTTTCTCGTAAAGTTATGACTTTATTCTCGTAATATTACGACTTTTTTCTCGTAAAGTTATGACTTTATTCTCGTAATATTACGACTTTTTTCTCGTAAAGTTATGACTTTATTCTCGTAATATTACGACTTTTTTTCTCGTAAAGTTATGACTTTATTGTGTAAATCTCAGATGTTGTTCCCTCAATGTGGCCCTAATACTCCGTAGTACATTGCCCTCACTGCATTAGACTTATATACTATATACTTAGACTATAAACTGTGTTACCTTCATCACAATGATCACATGTTTTGCAACTCCAGACAGATTTTATTTTTGCCTAAAATGTCTCTTCTGATAGTAAAGCTTGCCGACCCCTGACCTAGATTCTTAGTAAATATCCCCCACTGGCTTGTTTTTCTTTATACTGAACAGAAAGAAAAGCCTAAATGCAAATGGCGAGGATTAAACCCAACAGAAAAGAAAAACCTGTGTTACAACTGCCAGTTATTTACAGATGAATGAAATAGTAATGAGTCCAACATCTGTTGTTGGGTGTTTCTCACAAACTTCCTCTATTGTTTTTAAATGTTGCATCACAACTTGACTTAAGAATAGAAGTATTAGCAATGTACTTAAAGTATTAAAAGTACTCAGAATGGCCCCTGTGAGTTTATTATTATGTCATATTGTTTTTATATATATTAAATAATCATCAGGAAAAGAAAATACAAATTTAAAACATGTATTTGAAAGGCAGGGTGTCATTTTGCCAATCAAGACTTCTTCTTCTACGGAGTTGGCACATTCTCAGCTCCGACTGTTCACCTTCACATGGTTGAATATGAACAAGCAGGTGATAGTTGAACAGGTGCAGCGTGGGAGGAGCAGAGTCACAAAGTGCTTCCTCCAACAACACAAGAATCATAAAAATACAAACAGCTTCTGCCGCACATTTAACCACTTCATATATGTGTGTGAATAATCTTTTCCTTTTATTTGCTTACGAGCCAAAACCACATTTACTTTTCTTACCCGAGTTAAAAGTCAGTCGCTCGTTGTTTGTTTTATTCTGGCCTGTTTATTCTGACTCCTTCCGCATGCTTTGTCAAGAGTTGTGATAACAATCCGTTTCATTCATGCAGCGTTACAAACTGTGTGCTCGACAAGACGATATCTAAATCTTGATTTAAGATAAAGTAGTGACGAGTCCTATCCTCGCTGTCATTGTCACAACTCAGAAGAGAAAAATCCATAATTCTGGCACTATAAATAAATAACCTCTGTATTGTTAATGCACTAACCACTTAGACCAGGGGACTAAGTAAAGCAAGCTTTACTATCAAAAGAGACATTTTAGGCAAAAAAATAAATAAAAAATCTGTCTGGAGCTGCAAAACATGTGATCATTGTGATGAAAGTAACACAGTTTATAGTCTAAGTATATAAGTCTAATGCAGTGAGGGCCAAAGAGACAATGTACTACGGAGTATTAGGGCCACACTGAGGGAAAAGACATCTGAGATCTACAGAATAAACTTTACGAGAATAAAGTCATAACTTAACGAGAAAAAAGTCGTAATATTACGAGAATAAAATAATAACTTTACAATTAAAAAATAAAATAACACTTTAAATTACTACTTTATAATGTTATGACTTTATTCTCTTAAACTTATGACCCTATTCCCATTATATTACAGCTTTTTTTCTCGTTAAGTTATGACTTTATTCTCGGAATATTATGACTTTATTCTTGAAATCTCAGATTTATTTTTGTCCTCAATGTGGCCCTAATACTCCGTCGTACCGTCGTACCATAGACCTACAACAATGATAAATAAAAATGAAAATGTAAACAAAAAACAGTTATTCATTTCCATGTTATAATCCACAGGGAGCCTCTGGAGAGGAGATAAAGAGCTGCAGCTTGCTGACCTCTGATCTAACCACTTAAATCATGTTTAGTTTCCTTGAGAGTAACTTTAAAGAAAGCCTTTAAAAGTCTGTCTGTATTCATCTCTAAGTAGTTTTGTAGCTCTAACATGCATCTCTGTGGTTTGGAGATTTAGAGATGTAGTTTCATTCCTGTGTTCCTGTTTGTACTTTCACATGTCGGCCTTATTTTCCTGTTTACTGATCAGTCGTATTGGCGCTGCAGACGACAGGCTCTTATTCTACGTGCTTTCCACGCTTCCCATTCGTTCTCTATGGAAGCAGCTGTGCAATGCATTCTGGTAGCGTGGCGGCGCGATTCGAGCGATCATCCTGTGCATTGGCCAAAAGAGTGACGTGACATTACAATCATATATCACCTTTAATGTCCAATCTCCGTGATACTAACTAGCTTGCCATTTGCGAATGTGTTCATCAGCTTCAACGTTACGATGCAAAACCGTCCCGAGTCCTTTACATAGTAATCAGTCTACAGGCTGTTATAGACAACCGAGAAAGTCTTTTTACGGAGTGAATCTCTGTGTGTTTTTAGGATGAGGTTCTGGCGGTGTCCAGGAAGATGGTGGTGCGGGTGGAGGACCTGGTGCAATGGACGTGTGCGGAGTCGGCAGCTTGGAGTAGCAGCCTGAAGCCGCTGCAGCCCTGCGGGATCAACGGCCTCCACAAACCTCTACAGAGCAGCGACGGTACCAACAGCAGCACCAACAACAACAACAACAACATCAGCAGCGAGCCGCTTGAAGTCAAAACTGAGGGTAAGAAAAACACTGAAGCCCACGAATCAAACGCACCCTGAGACCTGGTATATCTGGTAGCAGTTTGTCAATATGCTCCTCTAACAGCTGCTGAATGAAGTACAGTAATCTTGTTCTTAGTCAATTATTAATCCTAACCGTTAATATTTTCCAATCATTTGTTTGGTGTTGAGTTACCATCCAAGAAACGTAACACTTCCTGTAGGTATTTTCACAATAAAAGCCCATCAGAAAGGGAGGGGTTGTGTCCTTTTTGAGCCTCTGTGCAGCTTTTAATGTGGAAAACATCTTTGCAGGAATAGTGAAGTTGCATTGACAGTCGCTTAACAAGCATTCAAAGTCCAAATATTAAAAATAGAGTGGTGATATATGGAGTCATTATGCTGAATATAACAACATCATCTTCTCCTCTCAGACGACCTGGAGGAGCATCAGGGCATCAAAGTGCTGAGCTACCCGCAGTACTGCCGCTTTCGCTCCCTGCAGAGACGCATTCAGGACGGAGCGAGGGGGCCCGTGCTGCAGGACCTCCACCTGCTGGCCCTGGGAGGCATCAAGGCGCTGCCCAACATCCGGCTGATGTACTGCAGGGACACCTTCAACCACCCGACGCTGGAGAGCAGCGCCAGCTTCACCTGGCAGTTCAGTGAGTGTCATACAGGCAGATACTTGACAATGAAAACCTTTTTTTACAACGTTAGTAGATGCACGAGTGACAAAAAGAAGGTTATTTGCTGCTGGTACTCTGATACTGGATTAACCTGTTTCCAGGTTTTCTGTGTGTCACTTAGTTTGTAGTTTGTTTAACACAACTTTATTTAGGAATATAAAAATGATTCTTTGTTCTTGCATCCTCTGAGTCTTTATGTTTGTTGTTTGTATTTTTTTCTGCAGGTTGTCCATCTCTCAGTCTTCGAGGGCGACCTCGCAAGAGGAGAGGCCGAGACGGCAAAGACTCCCCGAACTCCGGCCAATCAGAGTCCTGGATCGAGAGGATGAAGGTTTGTTAATTTCTGTTTTGTTTTAAGTGTTTATGAAACTGTTTATTATATAGTGGTGAAGTTAACTTGCACCAAAACGTCTGACAAACATTACGAGTTTCATTTGACTTCTAGTTCCACTGTGAACTGGTTCATTTGAAACCGTCTCCTGTCTGTGGGTCTCTGTTGTAACGCCGGTCGTGTCCCTCTCAGGAGAACGTGATGGGCAGCGTGGAGGTCGGCTGTGAGGGCAGCTGGCTCCCCGACCCCGAAGAGCAGCTGTTCCTGGATCAGCTCTTCGCCTACATGGAGGGCCTCGGCTCGCCCATCCACAAAGTCCCCAACCTCGGCTTCAAGAAGAGTGAGTCGCTCTCGTCTTTTATTCTTCTTTCTGTACTTTGTTTTATTTAGGGATGCACCGATACCACTTTTTTCAGACCGTGTATAGTACTTACATTTGGGTACTCGCCGATACCGAGTACCGATACGAGTACTTCTCTGTGCCAAAAGACCCTCGTTAACAGCCAGCTGGAGGGTGTGAGCGACACACGGCAGGCTGGGGAGTCCCGCATACGAGGCGGTGCGCCGCGACCGGCTCTAGGTCGGCTTGGAAAGGCTCGGGGCGACGGTGCTTCCCGGGGCCGTGGACAAAGTGTCACTGGGGATGACTGTCCTCAGTGCGCCCCAACTGCGTCGTGCTCCCAGGGCGGGGCTCTGCCCACGTAAAAGGCGCCAGGGGTCTGCGGTGATGTCTGCAACCCACCCGACCCGTCTTGAAACACGGACCAAAGAGTCTAATGCACGCGCGAGTAAGAGGGTGCAAGCAAAACCACGTGGCGCACCACCGACCCGTCTCGCCCGCACCGTCGGGGAGGTGGAGCGTGAGCGCGTGCGATAGGACCCGAAAGATGGTGATGAGAGTTTAACGTCACGCTGCCGTAAAGTGGTATCGGTGCCGTTGTATCGGAGCCGTCTTGCGAGTACGAGTACATGAGCACAGTATCGGACCCGATACTGGTATCGGTATCGGTGCATCACTAGTTTTTATATCTTTCTTTTCTTTTCTTTTGCTTTCATTCTTTACTTTTCTGTCCTTTCTTCCTTTAAAAAGGTGAATCAGAGTGCTGTTGACATTTGAGAAATGAAAGTAGAAGTTCACAGGTTCAGTTCCTCCCCATCAGGCTGTCAGAAGACGTTTCTTTTTCACCTTTTTCATTTAACCTGAATTGCACCGTTCGGATTAAAATAGTTTTTCGAGAGGTCAAAAGAGGCAGCAACAGTAATCAGTTACTTCAGACCGACAACCTAACAGAGAAAACATCAGATATAAACCAGAAGATAATCATAGAAAAGATCTCATTGTAGAAACAACAGCTGTTTGAAACAGCCCTGTGTCAGGATATGGATACGGCTGCAGCTGAGAAATCCTGCTCGACTGGTTTCATGATCACACTTGTATCTGTGAGTTCAGCTTTTATGTCTCATGTCTGCTGTTGAATGATCTTTCACATTTAAGCAGCTGCAGAAAATCAGCTTATAACTGCAGTAACTGATTTATTTAAGCCACTTTGAGGCGGCGGATACTGACCACAACATTTTTAATTTCCTTTAGATTATTCTGTCATTTGAACCTCAATATTCTCTACTCTCTCGACATTACATTTATAATCTGCTTTTTAGTTGTTTTAAGTTAAGCATCTTTTTTATGACTTAAATACTTAAATATAACAATTCAAACATACATTATGCACAATAATACCACAGCTCAAAATGTAAACGCTTTCCATCAGAAATACAAATGTAATGTTTTTATTATGAGTATTATTACGCTACGACGGAGTATTAGGGCCACATTGAGGAAAATAAATAAATCTGAGATTACGAGAGTAAAGTCATAATATTATAAAGTAGTAATTTTACGTGTTATTTTCTTTTTTTCTCGTAAAGTTATGACTTTATTCTCGTAATATTACGACTTTTTTTCGTAAAGTTATGACTTTATTCTCGTAATATTGCGACTTTTTTTTCGTAAAGTTATGACTTTATTCTCGTAATATTACGACTTTTTTTTAGTAAAGTTATGACTTTATTCTCGTAATATTCTGTCTTTTTTCTCGTAAAGTTATGACTTTATTCTCGTAATATTGCGACTTTTTTTTCGTAAAGTTATGACTTTATTCTCGTAATATTACGACTTTTTTTTTCGTAAAGTTATGACTTTATTCTCGTAATATTGCGACTTTTTTTTCGTAAAGTTATGACTTTATTCTTGTAATATTACGACTTTTTTTCTCGTAAAGTTATGACTTTATTCTCGTAATATTCTGACTTTTTTTTCGTAAAGTTATGACTTTATTCTCGTAATATTACGACTTTTTTTCTCGGAAAGTTATGACTTTATTCTCGTAATATTAGCACAACTCAAAATGAAAACGCTTTCCATCAGAAATACAAATGTAATGTTTTTATTATATCTATATTAAACTTATAGTATTTTATCTGACTGAATAGTTGATTGAACTTGATATTTCTGTGGATCTTTGGGATCTTAATTATATTCTAATTAAACTGAATAATAATAATAGTTTTTAAGAGTGGAGCTGCCAGAAGCTTCTGTGTGTTTGAAGATGTGACTCTGAGGCGGCTGAAATCCAGATGTGAAGTTGTGGTTCTGCTGTTTGGCCCTCTGAGGATCATTAATATTTCATTGGATGTGATCTGTTTTCATCATAATTAAACCAGCAGTTGAAATATGAAAACATATGAGAGGCTGTTTCATCTGGGTCTTTATAAGCAGGAGAGACTAATATCGTGTATTTGAAATACTTTGCAGGTTTTATCAGAACATTTTTGTTTAGTCAAATTGAGTGTTTTTTTTTTTATCTCAGAGTTACAACTTTTATCTGCCGTGTTTCATATTTGCATGTCTCATCTGGAGTCTGAACATGTCTGTCCCTCTCTCTATCTCCTCAGTTGACCTCTTCCTCATGTACTCTGTGGTCAAGCGGCTCGGAGGCTACAAAAGGGTGAGTCACTTCAAGTCACACTCGCAGCTCAATATCAGAATCAGAAATACTTTATTGATCCCCGGGGGGGGGGGGGTGGGGGGGGATATTGAGTTACGCTTTGCTCCCGTTCTAGAATATAAATATAAATATATACAAATAGAGAAATCATAAGAAAATATAAATAAGATTTAAAATATAACAACAGTGCAAATAATAATGCTGAAAAATAGGATCTATGCAAATAAAATAAATGCATGCATTTATAAGAATGCAAGAATAGTGTAAAATGTCCTGTATAAGTAAATGCAGTGTAAACCAGATTATTGCACTGTTAAGTCAGTATTGCACAGTTGAAAATATAATAAATTATGGGGTTATAGCTTCTTATAGGGGTAAAAATAATAAATATATGTTGTGTGTGTGTATATATATATATATTTAAAATATATATATATATATATATATATTTAAAATATATATATATATATTTAATATATATATATATATATATTAAATATATATATATATATTTAAAATATATATATATATTTAATATATATATATATATTTTAAATATATAGTTATAATATATATATAGTTATAATATATATATACATATATATATATTTAAAAAAAAAATATGTATATTTAATATATATATATATAAAATATATATATATATATATATATAATTTAAATATATATATATATATATATATATATATATATATATATAAAAATATATATATATATTTTATATATATATATATATTTAAATTATATATATATATATATAATATATATATATAATATATATATAGTTATAATATATATATATAGTTATAATATATATATATATATATATTTAAAAAAAAATATGTATATTTAATATATATATATATATAAAATATATATATATATATATATATAATTTAAATATATATATATATATAAAAATATATATATATATTTTATATATATATATATATTTAAATTATATATATATATATATAATTTAAATATATATATATATGATTCTCTCGTCTTCCAAAACTTTTGTTTTGTGATGCATATAGTTTATTTTTCCTCGTTTTTACACATTGAGACACGATGATTTAATGATAGGTGTCATTTATTTTATCATGTTGTTACAAATGAGAACCGTGTTAAAGGAGTGTTGTCAGCAGTATGGCACGGAACTGACATTGGAGCGTGCTCCATGACGAACACTAAACGGCGTTGCACGTCGTCAGTAAGGGCGGCTGGTTAAGTCGGCAGCGATGCAGGCTCGCTGTTCCACTCCCTACTGATTGGTTTGGAATGGCACTTAATATGGCGAACGCGGAGTGGAAGTCGGTATGGAGAGGGTGTAGGAGAGAGGTTTGGAATTGGGCCTTAGTGTAGAAAAAACAGATAAATGGCGACTTTAATTAATGCAGCAGGAGGGAGGGAGAGAGCGACATCTAGTGGTTGAATGTTATCAGTGTTATCAATGGGACTTTTTAACTCTACAGACAGCTAACTCAATCAACTGTATAATTTCAGAATGAAACGGTGGAGTAATCGGTCATTTCTCTGCAGTTTACAGTAAATAAACACACCACAAAAGCAGCTTTGCAGTAAATGTAAACAGGCAGACGGGACAGAAAGCGGGGCGATGTAGTTTCAGCTCAGTGCTGCACTGTTCACAACAAAAGGCCTGTTGAACGGTTCATTTGAGCCTCTGTACTGAACTGAGCCTTGTACTGAACAATACTGCATTACACAACATAGTGTTACACTCCTAATGACACGCTGCGGGATGGATGGAATTGTTTCAACACACTTGACCCTCCTCCTCATTTTCATGATGATTACACACTGAGTATTTGTGTGTTTGTGTGTCTCTCAGGTGACAGTGGATCGTCTCTGGAAGATAGTTTATAATGAGCTGGGAGGATGCCCCGGCAGCACCAGCGCTGCTACCTGCACCAGGAGACACTACGAGAGGTCAGAACACAAACACCAACGCCTCCTGCAAAACCCTGACACATCTTTTAAAACAAAAGGTCCTGCTGTGAAAGTACATCATGCACTAAGCGTCCTGTAACTGTGTGTGTGTGTCTCAGGCTGATGCTTCCTTATGAAGAGCACCTCAGAGCAGGAGGAGCAGAATTCAAAATCCCAGAATCCCCCTTGCCTCCGAAACCCCGAGGGATACGAGGAAGGAAACCGCTTCAGAGAGGCAGAAAACCAGGACCCAAATCCAAGGACAAGAAGCTGACAGCGTCCCCCGCTGCTCCTCCGTCTCATACTGTAAGCAACAGACCAGCTGTACAAATCCAGTATAGGCTTAAAGACACCAGATATGACCGCTGATCTCCGTCTCTCTCCGAGCAGATCGTGAACCCGAACGGCACCGTGGTGGCGAAGAGAGGCAGAGGCCGGCCGCCAGGCACACGCAACAAGGCCACGCTGATCGCTCAGGCCAAGATGGTGGCTCAGCAGCAGGCTAAAGCCAAAGCAGCAGTCGAGTGTCAGCAGCTGAGTCCTCTGCTTCCTGTCAGAGGCGACGGTGGACCGACCCCCAGCAGCACACACAGGGTAACGCCTCAACCTCTACTGTCCTGCAGGGAAAACTACATTTACAGATAGTGAAGTTCATCCTACCAGTATGCTCACCACTCTGCAGGCTTGATATGACCTTAATATCTTACTATCGCAATATTTGCACGGTATTTTTTATCTTTTATAGACTATACAGAACTGAAATACAAACATGATAATATTGTCATTGTGATAAAAATAGTTTCAGCTGGTGTAGTCAGATTTATACAGCCAGCTCCAGCATTCAGTCTGAGTGATAGACGGTGGATTCACAGGATGTATGGAGGATGAAACCTGCCAAATTAATAATATAAATGAATAAACTAGGCTGAGTGACGGACGCATAATGAGGCAGAGATGCATAAAGAAAAGAATAGAGATATAAATAAGTGGTGAAATGCAAAGGGAGAATTGTGCAGAAATAGAAAAAGAAAGAAAGAAATATATAAATATAAATATAAAATAAAGGCAAAATAAATTAATTAAAGAAATTTATAAAAAATAAATACATAAATAAATATGGGAAAATTAAACAGAAATGTAAATAAATAAGAGAATTAATACAAATATAAATAAATAAATAAATAAAGATGTCAAAAAATAAATCAATATCAATTTATGTCACATTTTATCAATTAATTAATTGCTACATTTATTTTTAATATTATTTTTGCTATAGTTAATGTCATATTTATTAATTTATCATTGAGTCATTTATTTAATAATATTAATATTAATATTTAATTTAATTTATTTTGGATTTTGGCAGGATCCGTCCTCCATAGTTCTGGCGGTTTGATTTTTTTAATTCGCTGACTTGTTGAGTCCAGCAGATCAATACTGACCTTTTGAACTATATAACCTTCATTTAGTCAGTTAATCTCGTTGAGATTAAGATCTGTAAATCCGACCTGATTGAGATGAGACATTCAGTTTTAAAGACCTTTATAAATCAAAGTGAAGGATGTAGACTATCCCTGACGTCCTTGTTGTTGTCCTCTCGTCCCTGCAGCCCATCCAGCCAGCTCTCTTCCCCATCAACATGCCCCTCACCCCCGACCTCTCCCCCATGTCCGCCCCCTTCCTCCCCTTCCAGCCCAAACCAAAGCCCGACAGAGGGGAGTCTGCGGCCGCCGCTCCGGGCGTGCTCCTCTCCACTTTGCCTCGCCACTACGTCGGAGGATCTCTGGGCGGCTTCAGCCCCATCAAAGGCGTCTGTCCCCTGGACGTCTTCAGGAGCCGCATCGGCCTTCAGAGAGGCCCGGAGAGCCCGGCCCTGACGCCTCAGGACCCGACTCAGCACCACCATCCGACCATCTACACCCTAACCCAGCCCAAAAGCGGGAGCCCGGATACGCCTCATCCCAGCGGGGACCAGCTTCAGCCTCTGCAGCACCCGCACCCGCACCCGCTCCACCAGCACCAGCACCAGCACCAGCACCAGCACCAGCACCAGCAACACAACCGCTGCTCGGGGTGCAACGTGGACGAGGCGGCCCAGAGGGGAGGCAGTCGGGACGCCAGGAACCGGCCCCCTCTGCCCCCTCTCCGGGTCCTGCCTTTGAACCTGGACTGCAGCGTTCAGGTGTGCCAGCTGATGAGGACTCGTCTGGGCTCGTCTCAGTTCCAGACCTTCACCCGCCGACTGTCCGAGGCTCTGTCCCAGGACCTGAGCGCCAAGCCTCCCTGCTCTCCCATCACCCCTCCCCCCGAGCAGGCGCTGCCTCTCAACCTCAGCAGACGCTTCGCGGTGAAGAGACCCAGCGCAGAGGGACCGGAGACGAGTCTGGTGACGATCAACGGGAACACGGATCAACCGCCGTCCAAGAGACCCAGAACCGACTGCACGGAGCAGGACGATGACTTCAGCCTGGGGGGCCGGTCCAGCTCCGGAGGAAGTGGAGGAGGAGCAGCGGAGGAGGAGGAGGACGTGGAGATGACGAACCAGGAGGAACCCGCAGACCTGAGCTCCCCCAGCAGGATCAGGGCCTTCCTGCTCGGGCTGCCGCCCTTCATGGGGAAATTCGAGGACGATCTCAACGAGACGAGGTTTGGGAAATTTCTTCCTCCGGGACCTCTGGCCGAAACGCAGAGGAGCGAGACAGAGACAGGAGAGGGAGGCGTGGCGGTAAAGAAAGAAGTAAAGAAGGAGGAGGAGGTGGTTGGAATAGAGCGGTGTGAAACTGAGAGAAGCAACAAACTACAGACGTCGGAGCAGGAGGAGACGGATCCGTCCGTCCTCTCCGGTCCCGGTCCAGCAGAGCTGAAGAGAGCCGGGCCCTCAAACACTGACACACACTGTTTTTAGCGTTGTTGATATTACCATTTTATGATCTGAAAACTGACGGATAAATCGGGGATTTGTCAGTTTTTGGAGTGCAAAGTTGTATCCGCCGCGGGGGGCTTGGTGTTGGGTTTGAACGCCGGATGCTTCGGCGGTTGATCCGGCTCAGGTTAAAGCCTGAACAATCGGAGCGGAGACGTTTCTCTGCTTCATATTTGAAAAACATTTGAACTTCAATTTCCCATTTTTGTCTCCTTGTTATTTTCCTGTTGTTGTTTTTTTTCCAATCACGTCGTTGATTGAACTTTGCAGAGGAACGACGACAACGAGACTCATGACAATCACAAATCAGTTTCTCTTTTTTCGTTCTCTGTCGATTTCTGTCTCTTTAAGGTTAAAAAAAGAAACAGAGGAGTGAGACTGTGACTCTTTAACAAACACTGCCATAACCCTCCATAACACTATTAACTCCACTGTTCAATGTGACGGAGAAATATTGAATATTACTTAAAAGAAAAAGATCTATCTATGCGTGATGCTATGCATCGAGACTTCATCCATTAGCATCTAGAGTGTACTGTAGTTTGATAGGTTCATTTTTAAATTGTACTCTACTTCTGTAGAGAGATAGTTATTTTCTGATAAAAAGTGTCTAGACGTTACCTGGAGCTCCTCGGCCTTCACGTTATAGCTCGTTAAGTGAAGCCTTTCTATAGTCCCGCTCGTTAGATGAAAGTATATAAACTTTTCTTACACATATGTGCCTTAAAGCGGCCCGCGATCTGTTCCATCGCCGGCCTCCAATCCATTCAGTTAAAGAGATACCTTGATGTAGGACCTGTTTAGTTTCCCTTCGCTCCTCAGTAGGGCTGGGTATCTCTGAAATACTGGTGTGGATACCTGACATTCTTGTAAATGTAAAACGTGTTTCCTACAAAACTTTTAACAAAAGAAGCCAAAGTCCTCATAATGTAAATGTTGTCTTAATATTAGCAGTCAAAATGTAGGTTGTTTAAATCTATCAGATCTGACCAGACGTTGGCTGGCAGCGCTCAAACACAAAGTGGTTCGATACCCAGCCCTGCTGTTTGCATCTTAAAGACCGTCGTGGCCACACGTTGGCGCCACGCCGTCGTCTCGCCTTCATCATCGCCACCGCCACCGCCACCGCCACCGCCACCGCCACCGCCACCGCTGTTGTTCAGCCGATAAGCGAAATCAGCACAGGAGGAAGAATGGAAGATCAAACATGAACATGTAGCCCAGACATTCAGACTACCTCAGGTTTCTTTTTTTTTTTCACCTGCTTTATCTGTGGGGGGGGATGGAGCCTATCCCATCATGCATTTGGGTAGACGGCAGGGTTGGATGCTGGTCCGTAACACAGACGGACTGTTTTTTCTTTTGTCATCAGATCCCACCAGAAGATTGTTTTCGTTGACAATTAGAACAATATTAGAATAGCAACAGGATTCTCCTTTAACCTGCAACGTGTATCTGGATACTTTATAGATTTAGAGATAGCAAGAGAGAGAGAGAGAGAGAGAGAGAGAGGCGTCGCTAGCTGACCTTTCAACTTGTTTTTATTTTCTTATGTGAATAGTTTGACACTTTGGGAAGTAGACTTATTTGCCTCCCGGATGAGATCTGAGATTTTGAGAATAAAGTCGTAATATGACGATAATAAAGTCATAAGTTTACGAGAAAAAAGCTGTAGTATTATAAAGTAGTAATTTTACGTATTATTTTCTTTTTTTCTCGTAATATTCTGACTTTATTGTGTAAATCTCAGATGTTGTTCCCTCAATGTGGCCCTAATACTCCGTAGTACATTGTCTCTCTGGCCCTCACTGCATTAGACTCATATACTATATACTTAGACTATAAACTGTGTTACCTTCATCACAATGATCTACACCAACCTAACCAACACCTCTCAAGCTCACTGTTTAACGCTTTATAACTAGGGCTGTCAATCAATTGAAATATTTAATCGCGATTAATCACATGATGATCCATAGTTAATCATGATCAAATTAATCATTTTTTTATCTGTTCAAAAAGGGAGATTAGTAAAGTATTTAATCCTCTTATCAACATGGGAGTGGACTAATATGCTGCTTTATGCAAATGTATGTATATATTTATTATTGTAAATCAATTAACAACACAAAACAATGACAGATATTGATCCAGAAACCCTCACAGGTACTGCATTTACCATAACAAATATGCTCAAATCATAACATGGCAAACTGCAGCCCAACAGGCAACAACAGCTGTCAGTGTGTCAGTGTGCTGACTTGACTATGACTTGCCCCAAACTGCATGTGATGATCATAAAGTGGGCATGTCTGTAAAGGGGAGACTCGTGGGTACCCATAGAACCCATTTACATTCACACATCTGGAGGTCAAGAAATAGTCCGACACATACCCCCCTGTAAAACCTTTTTTCTTACAGTTTTTGTACAGATTAAAAAGACCAGATTGTAATCAGTGAGCTCTTATAGGTGTTAGTAGGTGTTAACTTCATAGTTTAGCGTGCAGACATCGAGAGTGTCTTAACTAAATCTTGGCAAGAAAGCAAATAAGTGTATTTCCCAAAAATGTTGAACTACTTCTTTAAGAACGCGTCCCCAAACTGTCCAGCTGCTGTATTTACGTTAATCATCTGAAGGTATCCAGATCCAGATCGTACGTTAACGCCAGAATGAGAAAATCAAACCTGCAGCATTCACCAAAGAACGTGTTGCCCGTTTTCCACCACTCCACCAATCCACCGCTCCAGAGTCTTCTTCCTCTTTTTCTTCTTCATCTAAAGTGCCAACACGAACCCCCCCCCCCCCCCCATCGACTCCATATTGTGACGAAAACCTTGTGTAGCTGAAACAAAATTAAAATGTCAAGGTATCCCTTTAAATCGCCTTTTTCCTTCGACTCATCTCGGTTTGTTTCAGATTTTGCACACCTACTGTACCCACACGTGCTTTTTCCATATTTATATTTGCCATGTTTTATTTTTTTCCTTCTGCCAACTTGTTTTATTTCAGTAGTGGAATCGACTACGACACCGAAAATTAAGTGGTGCTCTTTTATTCTTTAGTTATGTAGCCATATTGTTGTTGTTGTTGTTTTTTTAATCGATAAAGCTGCAAATTCTTTTCATCTCAGCAAGTCATCAGATCTCGACTTCAGTTTTTAAATGTCTCACAGCAGATTTATTTGTCCAGAAAATATTTTAAAGAACTAAATTAAAAGATAACATGACTTGTTATGAAAACATTTGCAGTTTTTTTTTTCTGATTTATTGGACTTCGTGTGAGACGAGATATGAACTGTTTGTGAATGAATGCATGAGTAGAGAAACGTATATAGATCATCGCTGCGCAGAAAGCACCAAAGCACATGTAACTCCACCAGACCTCCATAACCGTTCTATAACATTCATCATCTGGTTGAAGTCTTCAGGATATTACGAGTCTTCATTTCTTAACGAGAGGAAGATTCTTCCTTTTTGTGATTACTCCTTGAAAACAATCATCGATGCAGTAAGATTTGATATATCCTCACGACAAGTCTGACGATCTTACAGCTGGATTCATGTATGTTATTCTGTGTCTGCTTCATCCTGTCTGTTATTTATTAAGGCGAGGTGTTTTTCTGAGCGTGTGTTCGGCGCTGCGCTGCGTCACACTCCGAGGAAAGAGTTTGTACGTCAGCGGCTGAAGGTAAAAGTGTTTTGCAGAAGCTGCTCTGAGCGGCCACGCTTGATGGTGGGGGTAAGACGCATTTAGTCATAAGAAAAGTGACCGATGTCCAGAGCTTGAGGTCAAACTTTCTCCACAAAACGGACCAATCACGGCACAAATGGGGCCCGTGAATTGTTGGATTGTTAGATACATGCTCACGTTTGTAGCTACGATAAGCACACCGTTCTCATCCATTCCTGGCACTGTTTGCTCTTGCATTTTTATGGTTTTGTAAAGACTTAAGTAAACCCCACCACAGTCTGTACATTGGGATGATGTCACGGAAATTAAGATAAGTTAAAGTTGAAGTAGGTGAGATTGGAGCAAATATAATAAAAAAAAAAAAAAGTTATTTTATAAACGGTCGCTATATGGTGACAGTAGTACATGAAACAGGTAACCTGAAATGTGCCTCTGTGTCCTCCGGTGCTCCTAACAGCATCTGTAAGATTTCACAGACCGGAGGAAAACAAGCAGTAAGAGCTGATCTGAGGTCTGCTGTCCAGCTGCCGTCTCTGAGAGCCGGCTGTCAATCACTCTGAACTCCGACCAAACGGTCAAACTAGGCAGCGCTGATCAAATATGAATCAATATTCTGTTACGTTAATGCCTATTTCTCTCCTTAGATGTTCTCAGAATCATCTTGTAGTGCACGGTTTAACTGGAAAACATGACCGGAGCTCAGCCAATAGGAACGCTCTCTCTCAATGAAATGACCTGTGATTGGTCAAAGTCTCCCGTCACGGGCTAGATGTTCTAAAGCCTGAAAACAGAGCCATGAGGAGGAGCAGAAGTCTCTCAGAACACTTGAATTACAATATGCTGAAAGGTTATTATGGGATGTTTGCCCAATGAAGCCAAACATATACTGACTACTGCAGCTTTAAGAACGTTTTTACAAATATAGAATCGTAATAATTCACCTTGTTTTCAGTTCGAAGTGTCAAAAGTACGATATTTATCACGATTCTGCAAGCAAGGCAATATATTGTGATTTTTTAATATCAAATTATAGGAAAGAACACACCACAATATGGCATAATGAACGGTGGGATCTGCATTTGCATGAATCAAAGTCTCTGTAACATCATAGCTCTACTTTGAGAGAAGAACTGATTGAGTTCATCTCTGCACTATTAATTAAAAATCAATATTGTTTTTGAGAATCAATACAGTAGAAAGTGCGCTCCGTTCTCCCCATTTCAACGGTTCACTGCGTCTCACCTCCTCCTATACAGCAGCAGGTTTTTCACCCGTCTAACACTTTTACCTTCAGACGACGCTTTGTACAGACTAGTTCATTCAACACACATACTGGGAGCTTCTGGGACCAGCTTTTATCTCAGAGAGTCTCAGTCTGACTCCTGAACATGTTAGTTGCTTTAGTTTTATTTTATGTCCTGCATGTTAATGACGACGTACCACCGACGCCGGGTGTGTCACTCTTCTAGTTGAGACTTGAACCAGTATGAGAGTTGATTTCTTCTTCTTTGGTTATTTAAGCTTTTTGTTTGTAAAGGTTTTTTTAGGTTTCTTTTCTTTTTTCTTTTTAAAGTTAATAAATGTTTACATTTTGTTATGCATGTTATATCCAGTGTTTTTGCACACTACTTCAGCATCGGTTCTTGAACGGCACTCATTTAATGTAAAGTACTTAAAAAATGAAGTGCCTGATTTTACTTAAAAATTGGAGTTGTAAGCAAATGAAAGTTTGCTCATTAGCCTTCACGCCATTGACTTGAATAACGGCTCCATGTTTGTCGTGTGATGTTTTATTGATCCTGTGTTTTTAAAGCACGTTGGGGGAGACCATCCTGTTAAAAAAAAGGCGACGACGGCAAGACGGACGCTCGCTCGGCTCCGCGGCGTCTAGTCGGAGCAAAACTGGACCTACGGGACTCGACACCTAGCGGCCGTGAGAGCACTCAGTGATGTGATTTCATCCGGTGAGCAACATTCATGATCAAGTTAAAGGTGCTACATGTGACATTTTAACATCTGTGATACAACAGGAAGAGGGCGCTCTGTTTCTACTGGGCTTCGTCATAAAACTGAACCGTCTAAGGCTGCAACAAACTATTGTTCTATGTTTCCTTTAGTCTATAAAATGTCCTTCACGTCTTAAAATTGTTGTTTTTTTCTTATGACCAGCAGTCCAGACTTAAAGGGACTCTATGTAAGAATCAGAAATGTCTTGTTAACAGCTTCACTTGTGTCCGTTAAGTCAACTAAAGTCAGCGTCCTGTTGCTGGCGCTTGTGCTCGCTCTACATAGACATGAAGGAGCATCGCTCAACACAGTGAGGAGACACACGTCAGCTAAAAGCACAGTATCACTCTATATTTCAGCTGCTTGGCAGTAATGTTAGCTGACCAGACCAAGGTCTCTCCATGAATCACTGCTGATCCTAGTGTTGGCTTTTCCTGCCTCGGCCTCCCGACCGCGGCCGGAGGGAACAGAGGAGACACCGGAGTTTTGGTCGGAGACGATAACGTTTCTCTCTGCGGAGCCCCGTCACTTCACAAGACACGTGAAACCTCTGTTGGTCTGGAGGAGCTGCAGCAGTTATTTCTGCACAAACGTCCACTGAACATTCACTAGATGTTCTCAGAGCTAAACTAACTCTTCTGCAGTGTGGAGTGAGCAGCATGCACGTGAGAGGTGGAGCGAATGAGCGAGAACGAGCGCGGTGTGTGAGTGAAGGCAGGCAGAGGAGCAGAGTACAGCAGAGACTCCGGTCCTGGAGACCAAAGCTACGGTCTCCCCCGCGTCCTCCGACCGCGGCCAACACTGTTTAACTGACGGGCTTCACTAGATACAACCAAGAGGTTTTGGTGATTCCGTGTAGTTTGTGTTGGAGTCTGAGTCTGAACAGCGTAGCCACACGCGAGCGTGCATACTAGGAAACACCGACCCGCAATGATTTATAAGAGCGTAAGTATAAGAAGTTACAAAAGTCCCTTTTAAATGGAATCAATATCTTCATCATCGATGAATTGTTTAATTTGTAAAACATGATAAAATAGTGAAAACGTGCATCACATTTTCCCTGATTCCAAAGTGACGTCTTTAAATGTCTTGTTTCGTCAAAGATAATCGGTTTACTATAATATAGTCAAAGAAATCCAGCAAATTTCCACATTTGAGGAACCGGAACCAGCGAATATTTCTAAAGTTTTGCGTTTAAAATGTATTTGGATTAATGAACGAATCGTTTCAGCTGTAGAAATGTTACGAGATTGAATACGACTGAGTTTAACGTCTCTAGTTCCTGGTCGTAAACGTTCAAATGTATGACTTTACAAGTGGGATATAGAAGTGGAGGCAGCAGAAGGGGTTCATGGGAAATGTAGTCCTCATTTGGAAAACCTCTGTTATGTAAAAGTGACACATTGATGTTAAAATGCTGCATGTGGCACTTTTTTTTTTTTTTTTTATAAACCGTTGGATGTTAAGAACCAATGAATGTTTCAGTCACATCTCCCTGTGATCTCATTTCTATCACCATTTCCTCTCATTGTTTTTTGTTATTTTATTTCCTCCCTGAAACGAAAAGATCAACTTTCAAAAGTCCTGTTCTTTTCTTCACTTGAACTTTTGAGGAGAACCGACGCTCTCTGGTTGTGACCACGGTCTCTCCCGCCCGTGTGCACCTATACGACGCGTCGCCGAGGCGTTTGACTCGTTGATTGACTCTGTGTTGTTGCATATTTGATGATTGCAGATGTGCATCACAAACTCCATTTTTTGTTTTAGTTTCTATAAGCGGTAAACGGCTGGCAGTGTCAGGTACCATTCCATTTTAACACTGTATATTTATAATAAAAGTAATCTGTTAATAAAACTGGAGTGGGATTTTCTTGTCGGGTTTATATCTGCAAAATTCATTGTAAATATGAGTCATGATTTTATAACAGGAGCTGTAATATTAAGAGAATAAAGTCTTAATTTTTTAAAAGAAAAGTTGTGATTTCAAAATAAAAAATTTAAATTTAAATTTACAATTTGATGAGAATTAAGTAATGTTATGAGAGAAGCCATAATATGAGATTAGAGTTGGGATTTTAAAAGAAAAGTTGTAATTTTATGAGAATAAATTCATTTTAATATGAGATTAAAGTCAAAATATCAGATTGAAGTGGTCATTTTTAAAAATTCATTAATGAATTAATTAGTTAATTAATTAATTAATTAATTAATTTGAAAAGAAAATCCAAATTTTTTTATGAAAGAGGTAATGTTCCAAGACTTAAGTTGTAATTTTGAGATACAATTATCAGAAAAGTCATAATCTGTGAATAAGCCCTAATTTTATAAATATTTTAAATACATTTTTTTTAAAGAGGTAAAGTCAAAAAAAATTTAAAACACAACTCATTATTTTTTTTTTCATAATTTATAATAATTTTATTTTATAACAGGATTTGTAAAATGAAGAGAATAAAGTTTTAATTTTTAAAAGAAAATATGCGATTATAATTTATAATGTTATGAGAGAAGCCATAATATGAGATTAGAGTTAGGATTTTTAAAGAAAAGTTGTAATTTTATGAGAATAAAGTCGTTTTAAATATGAGATTAAAATCAAAATATCAGATTGAAGTAAAGAAATGTATTTTTTTACGAAAATAAATTGTATATATTGTATATAGACTGATGTAATTTTGAAAGAAAATTATTTTTATGAAAGAAGTTGTAATTGTAACAAGATTAAAGTTGTAATTTTGAGGTATAATTATATCAGGAAAGTCGTAATATTCTGTGAACAAAACCCTAATTTATGCAAAATGTTGTGTATTTTGTTGTAAATTGTAATTATGAGAAACATATTGTTAAAGAGAATTAAGTCGTTATTTTATGAGACAAAATTTTGTGTCTAGATTTTGTTTAGAATAAAAAAATATAATATATTTTGTTCTCTATATAAAAACAAAATTATAAAAGAAGTTGAAATCTTGAGGCGTAATTGTCCGAGTATAGTTGTAATATTATGAGAATAAAACCTTAATTATATGCAAAAGTTGTTATTTTGTGATAAGTTGTTACAAGAAGAAAGATTTAATTGTAAAAGAAATAATAAAAAAATAATAATAAAAAATAAGTAAAAAAAATAATTTTGACAAAAGCCATAAAATAAGAAATTGCAATTTTATAAGAAAAGTAATTTTACAAGAATTAAGTTGTATTTACATAAGTCATAATTTTATAAGAAAAGTTGTAATATTCATCCTAATGTCTTTATTATTATTTTAGACACTCTTTGTGCTGAAATATGATTTAATTTTTTGCTCAAATATTACCTGGTATGTCCTGAAAAAACAAAAGCAGATCTTTAGAACATGTATCATAAATTAAATAGTTACACAAAATAATTTTATTTTAATCTTTATATTTAATTTGTGGTATCAATGATGAGATTATTGATTATAAATTGAGTTTAAATACCATGAAAACCTACTAATCCTACAGTCGGACTGAAGCTGCCACTAGATGGAGGCAGAGATCTGATAACATAAAGAAATGTGGCTGCACATCCTACAAATCCTAATAATGATTGTTTCTACATTTAATTATGCAACTTGATTCAACAACTTTCATTGATATTTTTTGCAGTAAACTAACTAACTGATGTTGAACTCTTCTCTTATTGGTTTCAGGAAAGAACGACACGTGAACAGGACGATGATCTGGACTCAGTTATTCCTCCGGTTGGTTCTCGGGTTTCATCTTTTGGGGTTCCTCAGGTTCACATACAGCGCTGTGGTGGGATTGGGATTAAATGCACATTTAAAGGTTTTGACAGATGATGAAATGAACTCCCTCTGACGTGTTTTTAAAGTCAGTCAGCAGATGAAAAGTTTAAAGAGTAAATGCAGAAGAAGTAGACAAATGTATCCCCAAAAACTACGCCGCTGAACGACCTCACGTTCCATGATTGTAAAATATCTTCTGTGTCTCTGGAGGAACTTTATTAAGCCTCAGAAATTACATAATGAAAAGAAGATATCAAGTTGCATCCTGGGAAATGTAGTAGGATCCTTCTTGTTCTTGGAGCTCGACTCATATTGGAGACTAAAAGTCAGGCACTTTTCTTTTTTTAATCTGTCGCTTCTTGTTCAGTTCCCCAACTTCATAGAAATATAATTATCATTTATTGATTATTATTATTATTACTGAAGAACCTCTTATTAATGAAGTACTTAAAACTAAAACAACAATAAAAAACAAAAAAACAAATCAGTTCAAAGTCGCCGAAATGTGAAGTTTGCCATGTATGAATTGAAATTTAGTTAATTTACGGTGCTCAGTTTTTATATAAATGTAATTTTGATTTTGAAAATTCAATAAAATATTGTGGAAAAATAAATAAAATATAAATAAAAAAATAATAATAAAAAAAAATGAATAAATAAATAAATAAATCTAATTTAATATTACCTTACAGAATAATAGAACATAGAAAAATAGAAAAAAAAATATTTACAAAAACACAAAATAGTAGCTGAAGTATGTCGACATTCAGCTTTAGATGCATAAATCTCCATCAACCCACGCATGCACGCACGCACGCACGCACACATGCACGCACACACGCACGCACGCACACACACACACACACACACACACACACACACACACACGCACACGCACGCATGCACACACACACACGCACGCATGCACACACACACTGCATTCCTGCCCCTTCAGGACTTTTATTCTCAGTGTTTCAAAAATGTCCAGAGTGTAAACATTCACACCGAAGAGGAAATGAACACATTCCTCAGTCGGCTGCAGGAACACATTGTTACCTACTCTCTCTCTCTGTGTGTGTGTGTAAGGCAAGTTTATTTTATATATATATATATATACATATATATATATATAAATATATATATATATATATAACAGATATAAGCGTTTAGTTTTGTGGAGTGTGATGAAGGACTGATTGTAGTTGGGTTCAGCAGTATTTCATGTCAGTCAGTGTCTCTCTCTCTCTCCGGTCCGGTTTCTGTTTAGTGGATTACAGAATCACCACGGGGGCTCGTCTCACCGGTTTGGTATGCGAGTTTTCCTGCACGGCCAGACTTTTTAACCCTTTGAGACTCATAAATATTTTTCTTTTGAAGCTTCTCCTCTTTGTCTCCGCAGGTTGACCGACTCAGACATATAGCCGATAGACAGACGTTGAATAATTCAGTAGAAAAAATGCAGCTTTACAGCAGCAAAGACTCGAGATCTGTTTTTCATGTTTCAAAACTGTTTAGGAACAAAAACGATTTGGTTAGACCAGGGGTCAGCAACCTTTACTATCAAAAGAGCCATTTTAGGCAACAAAAAAAAAAATCCGTCTTGAGCCGCAAAACATGTGATCATTGTGATGAAGGTAACACAGTTTATAGTCTAAGTATATAGTATATAAGTCTAATGCAGTGAGGGCCAAAGAGACAATGTACTACGGAGCATTAGGGCCACATTGAGGGGAAAAACATCTGAGATTTACAGAATTAAGTCATAATATTACAAGAATAAAGTCTTAATATTACGTGGAAAAAAGTTGTGATATTACGAGAATAAAGTCATAACTTTACGAGAAAAAAAATCGTAATATTACGAGAATAAAGTCATAACTTTGCGAGAAAAAATTCGTAATATTACGAGAATAAAGTCATAACTTTACGAGAAAAAAGTCGTAACATTACGAGAAAAAAGTCATAACTTTACGAGAAAAAAGTCGTAACATTACGAGAAAAAAGTCGTAACTTTACGAGAAAAAAGTCGTAACATTACGAGAAAAAAGTCATAACTTTGCGAGAAAAAATTCTTAATATTACGAGAATAAAGTCGGAACTTTACGAGAAAAAAAGTTGAAAAATAACGAGAATAAAGTCATAATATTACGAGAAAAAAAGAAACTACGTAAAATTACTACTTTATAGTATTACGACTTTTTCTCGAAATCTCAGATTTATTTTTTTCCTCAATGTGGTCCTAATACTCCGTCGTACCGTCGTACCATAGACCTACAACAATGATAAATAAAAATGAAAATGTAAACAAAAAACAGTTATTCATTTCCACATGAGGCTCCGGAGCTGCAGGTTGATGACGTTGGTTTAGAACTAATAGTGTAATGAAGAAAAGTCTAAAACACTTTTCCTTCCTTTTTTTAATTTTGACTTGAGCTTGTCTCTGTTTCTTTCATGTTACCTATTTTATTCTGGGACGGCCCAAAATATCTTTTGTTTATTGTTGTTTTATTTGGATTAGAAGGAGCGGATGCCACGTTAAGAATTTATAATGATGTCATTTAACTTTTTCTTGTAGATAAATCATATCAGACACAACTTGTTATTCAAAGCAGTCGTATATATATCTTTAATGTTTTCCATTTGCTTTATTGTTGCTTTAGTAACCTGATTGTCTCTACAGGTACATATCATCATAATGAGAGGATATAAAAGCAGCGCTGCAGGTTTAAAGACCTCCGAGACCTTCAGAAACCGAACCAGATCTGCTCGGTTACACGGTTCATTGATGTCTCTGAGAGAGATTTACAGCGTTCACAATTAATCCCCAGTTTGTTTCCCCCCCGCAGAGTTTTTATTTCTCTAATCGGTTTCCTCTCCACATCCAGCACGACTCCCACAGCTCTGTTGAGGAAACACTCAGAACATCTTCATATCTTTGACTTTCTGTGTATCCAGTTATTGTTTCCTTTCTCTCAGACAGACTCAGACCGACGGATGAACCTCTGCTGTTAAACTCTGACACCATCTCCGAGGACGTGAGCTTAGAAAGAGAGCATTTAAATATCTGGATCTTTTATTTGATCTGTCGGACGTCGATTTATTGCTGAGTATTTAAAAGAGAGTGTGATCGCTGTAAGACAAAGGAAGACTACAGATGGGTAATGGACTTTTTTCCTTTTGTTTATTGTCCATCTGTCCACCTGTCTGCCTCCTCCTTTAGAGACATCCCAGTATAGAAGCTGATCAATAAAATCAATCAATACCCCCTCTGCCACGGAGGAGCAGAATGGATCCGTCAAACAAAGAGCAGCAGCAGTAACAGGCAGCCTTTTGTTTGCTTCCTGACGTCACAATGTTTTACTCCAAATAACTAAAAATTAAACAACAAATTAACTCTATAACAACAGATAGAAGTGTTTTCTGATCCGACGCCACTAATCAGCAGGAAATACATTCTTAAATAAATAGAAATAAGAAAAGAAAATGTTGACTTTGGGTTAGAAACAGGAAACAAACAGCAGTCCCGTGTGTTAAAGTTAAAGATATTTTGTTTTCCCATCCTCTACGGACTTTGTTGTATTCTATAATAACGTCACCTGTCTTCCTCCTTTGCTCCCGTCATCATTACTAAATCCACCAGAGAGACTGATGCTGTTGTTCTTCCTGAGAGGACAGTCTCACAAACAAATAAGTTGTTAAGATGTTAATTCAGCTTTTGTATATGCGTTGTGGCTTTTGCATTCATTTGTAAAAGAATAAATAGAAAGCAGCGTCATCTTGAGCCACAAAACCTCTAATGTACTTCAGCAAACTCTCACCTTCATGTGGAGGAGGCACGTGAAGAGACCATAAACTCGGAAAAATGTGTAGGGAAACTCGTGTTTGGTGGATTATTTCTCTGTTGTTACAATGCTAATGGTCATTGTATTTTACATTGATGGAAAGCCTGTTTATTTACCTTCACAATGATGTCCAACTTGTAAGGATCATGCATTTGTGGGATGAGCAGCACAGCTAAAAATCTAAGACCGAATTGTCAGCAGTGGAGATGCATCATGGGTAATGTAGTCGTCATGTTTTGACAAAGAAGAACAATGTGTCTGGCTCTCTATAGGTCACCATACATATTCTTTATTCTTCATCTGGATTCCCATTCGCTTCCACAAAGTGGTCGCTGCTCTTCTTGGCTCCACACTAAAAACAATAGACGTCTTCAGGTGTGTCGTCTAAATTAATTAAATTTATTCATTTAAATCAAGTTCTTCAGCAGAAAAAAGTTTCCTTCAAACGCTTCAAAAATCAGTGTGATTTATTCTTCACACTGACCTGATTCTGGAGGACTTACTGTATGTCTTCTCTTTGTAGCCATTCGCTGGATTAAAAGTCGCTGATTTTCTAAGTGTTATTTATTCCTTGGTGAAGCTGGTTAGCAGAGTCGGTGTAATCTCCGGCGTTCAGCCCCTGACAGACTAATTTGCCTCGTCAGAGCTCCATTAAGAGGAGGCACTTTAGTGTCAGCGCTCTCGGCAGCTCGGCAGCTCGGCAGCTCGGCAGCTCGGCAGCTCGGCAGCTCATTTTAGAGGAGAAGTACAGCTGCTTTATTCTGCACAGAAACAACCTCCACTGTCACTTCCATCTGACAGGAGACGTCTGCTTGATTATTACAGTCTTCAACAAGAATAATCAGTACCAGGTGATAGTTACGGTAACTGCAGGCCACCGTATACATTCACACATATACTGTACATTCACAAACAACGAGGACCTGCAGGGAGAATTCATTAATACTAACCCACCTTACAGGAGGGGGAGGGTCTGCTGTGTCTGTGTTTAATGGAGATGAAATTTTGACTTTAATACACTTCATTACATCTGCCAATCAAGTCATATTTATTTAGTATATAGAGGGTAATATTACGAGAATAAAGTCATAACTTTACGAGAAAAAAAGTCGTAATACGAGAATAAAATCATAACTTTACGAGAAAAAAGTCGTAATATTACGAGAATAAAGTCATAACTTTACGAGAAAAAAAGTCGTAATACGAGAATAAAATCATAACTTTACGAGAAAAAAGTCATGTTTCGAGAATAAAATCATAACTTTACGAGAAAAAAAGTCGTAATATTACCAGAATAAAATCATAACTTTACGAGAAAAAAAGTCGTAATACGAGAATAAAATCATAACTTTACGAGAAAAAAGTCATGTTTCGAGAATAAAATCATAACTTTACGAGAAAAAAAGTCGTAATATTACCAGAATAAAATCATAACTTTACGAGAAAAAAAGTCGTAATATTACGAGAATAAAATCATAACTTTACGAGAAAAAAAGTCGTAATATTACGAGAATAAAAGTCGTAATATTACGAGAATAAAATCCTAACTTTACCAGAAAAAATTTCGTAATATTACGAGAATAAAGTCGTAACTTTACGAGAAAAAAAGAAAATAACAGTTATGCATTTTCATTTTTATAAATCCACAGGGAGCCACTGGAGAGGAGCTAAAGAGACGCAGGTTGCTGACCTCTGGGTTATAATAATGCATCATAGTATCAGTCAGATAACAGTAGTGGAGTAAATGTACTTAGTTAAATTACGTTGTTCCTCTGATTATCTGTTTATCAGGAAGAACTTCTACTTAAAGGATATTTTGTAAACATAAAAAGGGTCAGGATTGACTTCACATGTAAATAAATAAAAGTGAAGCAGTGAATGTGCAGCACGGAGTCTATAAATGTATACTGAGTGAGTTCCAGCAGGTTGACCCGGTGCTATACGTGGCTGTTTGTGCCAATTAAAGCGCCCACCATGCCACCGCCCCTCTGCTCTATTATCCTGCGGCTCTGAGAGCAGAGGGGAAGGTATGTGGGCTCGGTGCCAGGCCGAGCAGAGCCGAGCCGAGCCTGGGAGAAAAACACACCGAGGCTTCCCGTGTGGGGTTCAACCCTCTGAGGCAAGGCAGGTTACCACGGCAACTAACCACCGCCGCCGCCGTCGCCGCTGCCACCAGACGGGGGACGGGGTGCAGGGGGGGGGCAACCTCCGAAATGTCAACTTTTCCAGGAAACAAGAAGAAAAGAAGCTCATTTTCACTCCATCGTCCACGAAACACACAACAAAAGAGCTTTGAGAGGAATTCTTGGACCATTAGGTCACTTGTTCATTCATTATTTTAACTCTTATCATTATAAACCTTTAACTTTAAATGTACAAAATGACAATCAAATCACACTCACATGTTTATAGATGTTTAGCAGTAAAAGTCCTGCATTCAAAATGTTACTTAAAGGTTCTCCATTCGATATTCAGAGCATTAATATAGCAGCAAACAACTATTGTTTATGTAAAGATATAGAGGATTAATGTCTACCTGAGCAGAGAATGAAGTCACTCTCCCTCGGTGTGTGTGTTGTAATCTTCCTCTGACTCCATCCTCAGGACAAACTAATGGTAAGAGGATGGTAAACAATAGCAAATGCTTCCTCCTGTGTGATGAGCACTTACAGATTCATGTCACACACAAAATGTTGTACACACATTAACTGTGAATATTGTTCCGCCTGCTGCACGGCACCATCTGGTAAACACTTTGGACATGATGAAGATCTGTAGCTGCTGCAGGAACCGGATCTTAATTAATTAGAAGCCTGTCTTGTCCTGCAGGAACAACAAGCTGCAGCCAGAGTCTACATACTGTATACTGTACAGCTCCTCCTCCTCCTCTTCCTCTTCCTCGGCTCTCTGAGAGGCTGCAGGGACGCAACAGGAGACGACACACTGACACATTTCTGCAGCCGGCCGGCGAGAGTTTGACCTGCTGCAGAGAGAAAGAGACTCTTAGTTGTACTTCCTGTTCAATCTTGATGTAAAGAAACGATGTTTACTGCATTTACATACATGAATTACTGCAAGAGTACGGAGAGCTGATCACCGTGCTGCAGGCCAGCGGTAGAATATAACTAAGTACATCTACTAAAGCACTGTACTTCAGTACAATTTTGACATACTTGTACTTTACTTCCATTTTCTGCAACTTTATACTTCTTCTACACTGTAAAAAAAATACTTTTTTTACAGTGTTTTTAATGAAATTTTACATTTTTTGTCTGTATTTCAAAATGACAGAAAAAAGTAAAAATTAAATGTTTCCTTTGTGATTTATATGTAAATGGTCTTAGATTTACGGTGTATGACTATTCTAACAATACATATATGTTAAAAGTAAAATATTTCTTGTAAAATTACAGTAATAAAGGCTAATTATATAAAGATAATTACTGTTTTTTGTTTTTTTTACAGTTTATTTATGTTAATTAACGGACAGTATTTTATCCGTTTTTTAACAGACATTTTCTGGCGCCCCTGCTGCCGGAAAATTTCCATAATATTATGACTATTCTCATAATATTACGACTTTTTTCTCGTAATATTATGACATTATTCTTGTAATATCATTACTTTATTCTCGTAATATTACGACTTTTTTCTCATAAAGTTATGACTTATGAGAAATAACGTTTAATTAAAAGGTGAAACACTGGCTGAAACTAAACCAAACCTGTGATCACTCATTATTGATTGGGAACATACAGTACATATGTAAATTGATTGTAATGTACGATGTTGTATTATGTGATTTAATGTAAGATGTGCTTACAAGGTCTAACAAGGTCTGCAAATTAGCTACAGCTAGAAGTCCTATATACGTTGCATCGGTTGCACTTTGTACTGTGTAACAATGCCTATGTATTGTCCCTGTCAAATAAACTATGAATACAAAATAAAACTTTATTCTCATAATATTCTGACTTTATTCTGTAAATCTCAGATGTTTTTTCCCTCAATGTGGCCCTAATACTCCGTAGTACATTGTCTCTTTGGCCCTCACTGCGTTAGACTTATATACTATATACTTAGACTATAAACTGTGTTACCTTCATCACAATGATCAAATATTTTGCGGCCCTTTCACATATTTGTTAGTGATAAAAACAGAATAATATCATATTTTATAATAATATAACACTGTGAAAGAAGCCATTCTGCATAATAATACACGTTTACTTGTAATGGAGTATCTTTAGACTACTTTTACTTCTAGGTAAAGGATCTGAGTACTTCTTCCGCCCCGGGCTCAGAGTATGATTTCTTGTTAAACACCCGGGTTCAGAAAAACATTATTTTTTAAGGCGTATACTGTTAGATTAAACTCAATAAACTTCAATACATTTCATTCCTTAAGGCTGCCATTGTGTTCATGTGAGAGGGGATTTCCTCTGTCGGTCCGTTCAGCCACATCCCACTTCCACACTAGAACCCGTGCATTAAGGAGGAGGACTTTCAGCCATTCTGGATCCATCCAGCAGATGCCCTCAGACTTTCCCCCTCCAGTCACCTGACTCCCACATCCACCTGCTGCACCTGTTTCTCATTAACCAATTAACCTCACAGCACCAGCTCTTCTCCACCTGCTGTCAGATTGGCAGTGTTGCTTTGTGCCTTTTGCTTCCTCAACCTGAACCAGAACCAGAACCAGAAGCTCAACCCTTATTTGTAGGCTACCTGCCTGTCTTCACCTTTCCCTCGTGAACCATGCCAGTAAACTCATGTATCGCTTCACTGAACTATTATTGCTGCTGTCTGTATGTCCCTTTACAAGTATGTGTATGTATTCTTTTAACCTTAAATAAAAAAAACCGCTTAATTTATTTATATTATTTTATTGTTCAACAAAAGGCCATTTTGGTAGAATATGCCAATAGAAGATAAATCATTTTGTTTTACTTTTGTACGGCACTTTTTAGTGTTTTACTGGCGTCTGGTAGTTGCTTTCAGTCCAAAATGGCGGAAGCGCATAGCTCTGTTGCTGGGCGCTGATGTTGCAGCAATGGAACCAACAATTGACTTTCACTTCTTGGCGATATACGTTCTTTGATAATACATTTGAAAAGGTCTTATTAACCTAACATCAGCCTACAGTAGCCATGAGGAGGAGCAGAAGTCTAGTTCTCTCTCAGAACACTTGAATTACAATATGCTGAAAGGTTATTATGGGATTTTTGCCCAACGATGCCAAAAATATACTGACTACTGAAGCTTTAAGTAAGTTAATTTTCATGCTAAAAATTCTAATTTCTAGTTCCGTCTCAGATGTGAGGATTTGGGGCTTTTCTCTGTCTTGTAAACTGAATGTTTTGGGTTTTGGACTTTTTGTTTTTACAGACAAAACCCATATTTTAAAGACTTCAGAGGAAACCATGAAGGACTTTTTTTTATTTTTTTATCTATTTCTGACATTATACAGAACAAACAATTAATTGATAATGAACACAATCCTTAGTTGCAGCCCTATTGCACCAAATCATATATTTCTTTCCAAGTAACTTCTTTTAGTAGAAAATAAAACTCCTAATTGAAAGAATTATCCACATAAATGCTTTAATTAATCAAAAATTTTTTTTTTGAAAAATCAGAAAAATCTAATTAATTATTATAATTAATTAATTAATTAATTAATTGAGTCTTTTTGTTTTTATTTTGTGTGAATGATTTTGTAGAATAAGTTCCCTCCTCCTCCTGCTGGGCACTATGACCCATCAGAGTGTTGATCCGGCACTAGGACCTGTCGGACACCCTGATCCTCTCTTTGTCTCCACCAGTCAGAGCCTCCTCCTCTTCCTCCTCCTCCTCCTCCTCTCTGTCCTCTCCCTGGTCTCATTCCGTGTCTCTCTCTCCATCAGCAGCGAGCAGGTCTGGATGCTTGCAGAGACAGAAACAGAAACATGGCTGTGAATCTGGGCAAGAACAGACTGGAGCTGCTGACCGCCTACCAGGACGTCATAGACGAGACTTCAGACACCGACTGGTGAGTCCTTCAGGCCTCGATCACCTCTTCTTCATCTCTCCTTTCTCTCCTTGTGTCGATGCGTTGCTGCTCTGTGGTGGTTTTGTTGTCCTGGTTGGTGCATGCTGAGGATGCTGCAGGACGCACCGTGCAGCATCATCACCACCTCCATCATAGTGGGGGTAAAACTACAGACATGCAGCAGCAGGCCGAGCAGATCCACCACTGCTCTCCTCTCACTATCTCCTCACGGGACACTTTATCTCTCTGCAGCTTCTCCTCATTAAGCGCATTACGCAGCAACGAGCGCTGCGCTTTTACGCACTGAAAGTTTGGTTTATTTGGAGAGGTTATAATAAATCAGAGCAGCAGGTTTTGCTGCTTTGGAGTCTGAACTGCACTGCTGCAGGGTCTGGGGGGCAATATGCTGCTGCTGCTGCTGCTGTGCAACACTGACTGTGTGCACACTGGGCAAATAATTGTGCAAGAGGAGCGCTTTGTTTTCTGCTCTCAGTTTTCAGTCGGGATCCAGGTTTACTTGCAGCCAGCTGGAAGCAATTTAAGGCTTTTTACGCAAAGCGATGCAGCAGCGTGTGTGTGTGTGTGTGTGTGTGTGTGTGTGAGAGAGGCTGCAGGAGGGGTAGACAGGCCTGCATGGATCAGAGATACTGATGAGCCTCCTGCATCCCCAAAAGAGGGGAGGAGAGGAGAGGAGAGGGGCGAGGCTGGGAGGAGGAGGGGTGTGTTTCCATCATCACCACCCTTTGTGGCCTTTCCTCACTTTGGAAGAGGTGGCAATAAAAAGCCTGCTGAAATATTGCATGTGAAAGTGAAATCCCTGCTCTCAGATCAGAGTAGTAGTTCCTCATGAAGCAAGATTTTTTTGAAAAGGCCAACAAGTCATGATAAGTGTGGAATTGCACATGTGGGAATTTAATATTAATCCCCAGACACAAAGTTAATTTGAAAAAGAAAATAGCTTCCCAAGTCTGCAAATATTGAATATATTATATAATATCCCTCACTTTGGAAGATATTGCATGTGAAAGTGAAATCACTCGATCAGAGCAGTAGTAGTTCATCATGAAGCAAGATTTTTTGAAAAGGCCAACAAGTTGGTTTGTTGATCGGTTGGTCTGTCGGTCGGTTTGTTGGTTCGTTGGTCGGTTTGTTGGTCGGTTGGTCGGTTTGTTGGTTCGTTGGTCGGTCGGTTTGTCCGTTGGTCGGTTTGTCGGTCGGTCGGTTTGTTGGTCGGTTTGTTGGTCGGTCGGTTTGTTGGTCGGTTTGTCCGTTGGTCGGTTTGTTGGTCGGTTTGTCCGTTGGTTGGTTTGTTGGTCGGTTGGTCGGTCGGTTTGTTGGTCGGTTTGTCCGTTGGTCGGTTTGTTGGTCGGTTGGTTTGTTGGTCGGTCGGTTTGTTGGTCGGTTTGTTGATCGGTCGGTTTGTCGGTTTGTCAGTTGGTCGGTTGGTCGGCTTGTTTGTCCGTATGGATGTCGTCCTCTATTTTTGCTGCAAAACAAATCTACCTATGGGTACAAATAAAGTCACCTGAACCACCTGAACCTACTGTATATAGATACTGTTAAAACTATCAAAGCGCTCAATATACGGAGAAATACACACAGCCCGTATCAGAAATTGTGCATTTGAAACAAGCCGTCAGGATTTCTGTCCATTTGTGATGTCACAAATATACAATATTTAAACCATTACACAGTTTTAAATGTAAACATTCTAAATGGGTCCCAGTTCATTTCCTGTTGCAGTGTATGTGAATAACATCAGCTGACAGGAAGTAAACATGGACCCAAACTGTTGCCTAGCAACGCAATTCCGTTGAAATGCACTAAAACGGAGCGTTTGAGACAGAGGGTGAATACAGGTATATTCAGGCAGACGGTATGAGGAAAATAAAGGTCTTTTTTGAACATTACAGCATGTAAACATGTTCTAGTAGAAACACAAAATACAAGTATGAACCTGAAAATGAGCACGATGTGGGACCTTTAAGTTGTTTTTGATAATTAAATAAGTAATAACAGGCACGGATTGTCAGACTTTCCTACCAGCATGTGAACCCACAATAGGAATGTAATTGTCATTAGCTGCAGGAATGTTATAGGACTATTAACGTGGTTTTGCTGCTGCTGCTGTCATGTCCCCGTCCTGGTGCACGTTTAGGAGTTAATGAAGCGTGTAAAAGCCATTAGAGGAGGTAATATTTGACTTTGAGCCGGACTGTAGGTTTAGAGTTAAACTGTAACCCCGTTGTCCTTGATCATGATAAGCCTGCAGTCTCTACTGTAGCACTTTAAACAAATAAGAATCAGCAACGCCAAAGTCAGAGAACATTTGATAAACACGTTACACCTATTTTTGCAGCAGAAACGAGCCGCGAACACAACGTTGTCATAACATCACCTTTTTAAAGTTGATATGGTGAACTTGTTTTTCACATCCGGCAGCTACAGAGCAACATATCATTCATTAGGACTCGTGTTTGTGTCCACCTGGTGAATGTAAATCCAATATTCTCACTCTTTTAGCTCTGTTTTTGGTCTCCACCACCAACTCCTGAGAGAAATATCGGTCTCTTTAGCTGCTAATTGCTCGACTATGTTCACCAGCTACCGAAATCGCATACTATACACTACATACTCAATATGTGTACTGTCGTATATAGCATGTTACTATGGAGTTTCGAACGCAACCTTAGTCTCAAAAAACAACGCTATGAGAGCGGTGAAAGTGAAACCAGATCAGTAGAGTCGTGGGTCGGACAGATGAACAATGAAACTCACTATTAAGATCAATAAAGCCGAGAGGAGCTGCAGTCAGCTGATCATTCTCTTGTCATCTCGCATTTAATTAAAAGAGATTGATGCATCTGGTTTAAGTGGTGTCATTGAATTTACACAACAGTGATTTCCTAATCACACTAGAGGTCGTGCAGCTCAGATTTCAGATCCTGTTTTGAGTTGTTTTGGAGCGAAACTCTCTAGTCACCATCTTAAACCATGAAATGTGAACCTGTGCCATCTGTTGCCGGTCATTAGTCTAAATGAGGTCAGATTGACTTGAAAAACACACACAGCACTGGTTCTGCTTTCAGTTTGGAGCCGTCAGGGTTTTTTGGGGGAGGTTTTGGTTCCACTTTTTGTTGTCTAGATACTAAATAATAACACTGACAGATGAATCGATAGGGAAATAATCTTTAGTTGCAACCCTATAAATAAACAGTTAAGACAAAACTCAGGGATTTTGCTAAAATCTGAGCTGGCTGGGCTTTTGGGGATTTGAACACATGGCACATTTTGGGTGCACTACGTCATATTTGGAGATTGGAGATGACATTTAGGGGTCACTATAACAAATAAAGGAAGAATCGGAGCTGGATTTTGAGTAAATAAGCTCAGATATTGTGTCCATTTTGAGGAATATACACATTTTTCTTTACAAAACCCTCTTTTGTATTTAACAGAATAAGGCAAACATCTGTTGTAACACAAAGCAGACAAATCTTAACAAAATAGGGATAAAATTAACCTCATTTTATGATTTAAATGAGGCAATAACTGATCAAAGAATGATTGAACTTTTACCCTTTTTGGTCTGTACTCAAAAAGTATCCTCTGGAAACACTTCTGTAACGCTGCTAAAGGACTATTTTTGGGTTGTTTATTGACAACAATCTTGTACATTTATAACGTACAAACACATCAGACGTTAGTCAGAGATGGAACGATGATTTCTATCTCTTCCTGAGCATGTTTGTGTCGTAACAGTCTGACACGGAGTCTCTCCGGGGATGCAAAAAGACAACGTCATTGTTAACAGCTTGTTAAGCTCTTGATCCAGACAGGAAACAATGCTCATAAGTGTGACTCTCTGGCCTTCCTTAACCTCTCTGGTGTTTATAGCTCTGTTTTATATGTCACCATGTCACCATGTTCTCGTGACACAGAGTGAGTGACAGCTGCCAACAATCAACCTCGAAGGTTAATGTTTGTCCTCTCAAATGTTTGCTTATTCTGTCGGATGATCCGGCGGAGCAGAGAGGGCCTCAGGCCTGCCCCCGTTTTTCACACTTGATGAGGTTTGAACAAAGCCAGAGACTTCCAAACACGACTGACCCCAAACAACACGGGACACCCTCCTCCACCCCCCACTGTGTCCTAATAATGATAATATACCCGTCATCTATCCACCTAAGATCTCCTAAAGCTAGGAGTAAAGCCAGGAGTGGTCTGATCCCACGGTTTGTTCAATGGTTTAAATAGGTCTGGTGTTATATCGGCACATTAACGAACAAACAATCAACCATCTGAGGTTTTTAAAGGTAGCATTAATAATTATATTCCTGCATATTCTAGCTATTAGTTGTCAACTATTAAATTAATCGCCAACTATATTGATAATCAATTAAGAAAAGAAAGGTCTAAATTCTCTGATTGCAGCTTCTTAAATGTGAATATTTTCTGGTTTCTTTCCTCGTCTATGACAGTAAACTGAATATCTTTGAGTTGTGGACAAAACGAGACATTAGAGGACGTCACCTTGGGCTTTATCAACATTTTTCTTTTCTTTTCTGACATTTTATAGACCAAACAACTAATTTATTAATCGAGAAAATAATCGTCAGATTAATCAACAATGCTAGCTTCTCAAATGTTTGGATCTAATTATTTGTCTTCAGTTTTAGTTAAAGCATCAGTAGGCGAGATTGGAGCAAATATGATTTAAAAAAAGTTATTTTTATATTAACATAAATATCGTAAGTGTCCTCCGGTGCTCCTAACGGCATCTGCAAGATTTCACAGACCGGAGAAAAACAAGCAGTAAGAGCTGATCTGAGGTCTGCTGTCCATCTGCTGTCTATGAGAGCCGGCTGTCAATCACTCTGAACTCCGACCAAACGGTCAAACTAGGCAGCGCTGATCAAATATGAATCAATATTCTGTTACGTTAATGTCTATTTCTCTCCTCACATGTTCTCAGAATCATCTTGTAGTGCACGGTTTAACTGGAAAATTAGAAAGTTTGTTGAAGGAACGCCAAGTTCCTGGTCACATGACCGGAGCACAGCCAATAGGAACGCTCTCTCAATGAAATGACCTGTGATTGGTCAAAGTCTCCCGTCACGGGCTAGATGTTCTAAAGCCTGAAAACAGAGCCATGAGGAGCAGAAGTCTAGTTATCTCTCAGAACACTTGAATTACAATATGCTGAAAGGTTATTATGGGATTGTTGCCCAATGATGCCAAAAATATACTGACTACTGAAGGTTTAAGTTAATATGTCTGGGGTTTGGACTATTGGTTGGACTAAACAAACACTTTCGGGGATTGAAATGGATATTTTGTATTATTTTCTGACTGATTACAGACCAGACGACTAATCCATCAATAGAGAAAATAATCTTTAGTTGTGGCCTGAACTGAATTAAAAACGTATAAAGTAGGTCCAGAGATAAAAGTAATAATGCTCTATAAATTGAGTGCCCTTTTTAGTTTCAGACGTAATGTCTGCGTCCTCTCCGTCTTCATTTCCTGCTCCGTCTTCTTTATCTTGTAAAGGTTTGATGTGTGTCTGCTGCTCTCTTTGCAGCAGCAGTGGAATCAATCAGGAAGGTGTTTCTTTCTCCTGAAACACAAAGCTGTAGAGGTTTCTTCATTAATTACCCGACGTCCTCACGTAACGTGTGTCCCTGTGAACAGGCCTTATCTCTGCCTCGCTCACTCACACATCCACGACGCCGCCGTCCTCTGCAGCTTGTGTCTCGGCCCTCCGGAGAGACAAGGACTCTATTAAAACAACGCTCATCATTAGATAGAAAACTCCACTCGTAGTGCAGCAGCGTCGCTCTACGGATGGTAGCGTTGGTCGGTTCAATATGTTCATATTCAAAACATGAAGGCTCAGTGGATGTTAATGCAAATCTGCTTTGAAAACTGATATCATCAGTGGATTCTCTGCCTCAAAACAATGCAGGACGTCTGTTTTTACATCACTGCTGCGGTATTCAAAGTCAAATTGTTAGCTGGGCAGACCCGAGAGCTGTAGATAGATGAGAAGGGATTAACTTTTACACCACGTTATCATTATTTCATCCAGCGCCTGAAGGACGAAGAAGAAACCGACTCTTGAACCACAGATGTCAGCCTGTGGTGAAGAAGGTGACGGTGTGAATCAGGGTTATCCGATATCAAACAATCCAGCAGACGTTCAGGAATGCCGAGCGCTCTGCGGCCGCCGATTGGCCCCCGAGGCGGCTGTCATATGACCCTTTGACCCCCTCCAGCTGTTTGAGGAAGCCATTAGCTGACGAGTCACCTCTGTGCAGCCTGACGAGAGAGGAATCTGGCGGTGGTAAGAGGAGCCGAGCACTTCGGCCAACTCTGAGTCATGTTTCATTAATTGAAGCCGTCAGACTGAGAACCGTCAGCTCTGACTCATTTGTTCATTTTATGAACTGTTTCTCCTCGCTCACATTTTTCTACCTCCACGTAGCTGGTTATTAATTAATGTAGTTTCCTTATTTACCCCTCTGGGAACGCTGTTCACGCTGACGTCTGGATTCAAGGTCGTAGCACCGAAGAGCTGTGAGGTAAAAGAAAAAACAAACACTGCTGGAAATAAAAAGCAGCTTCAGGCGGTGTACTTTGGCAGTGTGGTGTTCACGGTGTTTCTGGTGGTGGATTTACTAGATAGGTAATAAATGAAAGGAAAAACCTGAATAAATGTGTAGAAATGCTTCTAAATGAGGCCCGACAGGAGGGTTTGAGGATGAAAACTGTGAATCATAAGCTGATTTAATTTAAGTCAGCATTATCTAAACACCAGGAGAGACTTGCAGAATCCATGATGGAATAATAATAAAAAAAACACCTTACTGAGACACTTAAAGGGACTATTTGTCACTTTCAGAAATGCATGTTAACAGCGACACCTGTGTCCGTTAAGTCAACGAAAGTCAGCGTCCTGTTGCTCACGCTTGTGCTCGCTCTACATAGACATGAACGAGCATCGCTCAACACAGTGAGGAGACACACGTCAGCTAAAAGCACAATATCACTCTATATTCCAGCTGCTTGGCAGTAATGTTAGCTGACCAGACGAAGGTCTCTCCATGAATCAGTGCTGATCCTAGTGTTGGCTTTTCCTGCCTCAGCCCCCCGACCGCGGCCGGAGGGAACGGGGGAGACGCCGGAGTTTTGGTCGGAGACGATAACGTTTCTCTCTGCGGAGCCCCGTCACTTCACAAGACACGGGAAACCTCTGTTGGTCTGGAGGAGCTGCAGCAGTTATTTCTGCGCAAACGTCCACTGTACATTCACTAGATATTCTCAGAGCTAAACTAACTCTTCTGCAGTGTGGAGTGAGCGCACGTTCACGTCTAGAGGTGGAGCGAGACGGCGAGAACGCGCGCGGTGTGAGTGAAGGCAAGCAGGCAGCGGAGGAGAGACTCCGGCCACACGCGAGCGCGCATGTGTCCCGACCCGGTACATTTATACGCTTAAAAAGTTACAAACAGTCCCTTTAAAGCTGCAGTAGGCAGTATATTTTTGACCTCTTCATACTGAGTGAAACCGTTCAGCTCCGTCATTGATTACTCCGTCTCGCTGTTAGACTTGTTGGTGCCAGCGAAGGACAAATTATTATTAATGGATCCTCTTGAGTGAAATCGGCTTCATATTTCTAACGACGGATTCTTCACAAGCGTGTCAGGAAGGGAAACAGGAATCAGACTTGACCTTTGACCTCTTGTCTGGGATGAGGAGGAGACCAGCCAGAAGCCTCCGACTTCTTTGTCTCTGTTTCTTTCTGCTCTATTTCCTCTGCAGGTATTAAATCCATCTGAAGGTTTGGATGCAGTGATAGTAGACGTGTTCTCTGCTCTCTCTCCTCAGATTAATATAGAACAGGGTCAGTAGTACAACATGTAAAACAGGCTCTTACCTTCATCACGTCTTCTTTGTGAAACGCAGTCGGACATCTTCTCCCTGACATTTAATCTCTTATCTTTTTTCACATTTATAGCTTCTTCGCTTACATATATTTACTCAGGAATACGGACAGTTTTTTTATTTCGTTTTTTACAGTGTATTGAAACATTTCAGTTGTTTTTTTTGTTGAATCAACTGTTTCATAATTTAATTAAAATTTTATTATATATATATTATATTATATTATATTATATTATATAATTCTATGATTGGGGAAAAGAGAGAAAATGTAATTTGTGAAGCCGTAACCAATCAATTTTTTGCTATTTTGACATGAAAATGACAAATGGTTTTTCGATTGGTTTTAAATAAAGTTGATAATTAATTAATTATTAGATTCCAAGGAATGACAATACGTTTAATTTATACAATTTATCCTATTTTATGTCATATTTTAATGTTTATATTTTATATAGCTAATATATTTATATAAATGTTTATTTTTATATATTGTGAATATTAGTCAAACATCTGCATGTTCTTAATTTATTTTTTCTTGACAAACAGCTTTTTGTGACTCATCAAAATAAAATAATCATAGTAGTAATAATAATAATAATAATAATAAACAAGATAAAATACAGAAATAAAAAATGAATAATTAATAATAAAGAAAATAAAAATAACAGCTTTTTGTGACTTTCATCAAAATAAAATAATAATAATAATAATAGAGGTTACAAAGTGCTTTAAAAAAACAAGATAAAAAACTGAAATTAAAAATTAATAATAAATAAAATAAAAACAACAGAGGGATCATGAATGAATCCAGTTAACGTCGACGGAAAGAATCCATGCTACATTTTTGTAGACCTCATTATTAGCATGCAGACACAAAGGAGGCATCAATGAGCATCTTATTGTCTTTCCCAATGAAAATAATTGTCCTTGTTTTTATTGATCGCCTCCCCTCTCCGCTCCTCCTCCTCTCTGATCTTATTTCTCTCAGCGTATATAATTATCTTGTTCTCAAATCCATCTTTCTCTTTAAATCTCCTCCTCTTTCTCCGCCTCTTGTAGCAGTTGACATTTATATTTAGGAACACTAAAGATGGTTCTCACACGGAGTCGACGGTACAAATTATGTCTTTAGCCTTTAAACACCGTCTTTATCGCAAGTTCCCACGCAAGCATGTTCCCAGTTGACTAGTGCGTTACCTATTAGCACACCAGCTACAGATGTTCACTATGTTACCCTTAAGCCTCCATCTACAACTCTTTATTCCTGATTATTGTTGTAGCGCTCCTCTCTCTCTTTTTCCTGTCCTCCATCTTATCTTTCTCCCATCACCTCCTCCTCCTCCTCGTCCTTCTCTTCTTGCCGGCGACTCGCCGCAGCTCCATAATGAGGTCGTGACCTTCAGTGATCGTCTCAGTGAAGAAATGTGAGATTGCGGGTCGGTCGGGGCGGCGGCGGCGGCGTGTCAGGCCGAGGTCAGCGTCATGATGAGGGATGAGGAGGGTGACGTTGCGCTGCAGTAGTCCAGACGATGAAACCGGCAAATCAAAACCAGACACGCCTCAGGCCTTACGGGGAGACTAATCTGATATTTTCCTCAGCTGACGCTGGTCATACGGAGGGAAAAAGGTGCAGAACTGACACTGTTTATTTTTAGTATTTCTAGCATTCCACACCGAGCTGTAAATTAGCGTTGAAGGCTTGTGAGTTTAAAGTTTGATGTTAAAGGTTGAAAGCTGTTTCTGGACGGAGACGTTGCTGTGTTCAGTGTAAGTAAAGACCGGGACACACAGGGAACGTCAGGAGCGCGTGACGGCTGCGTTACCTGTTGTTTTTTATTTCGGCGTCCGTGTTAACAGGTTGGAGCAGCCACACTGACGGGCGTCTCACGTGCGTCTCAGCTGCATCTCTTCTAGAGAATAGAGGTCTCGCCTATTTTTGACGCGCGCAGTTCACAGCAACAACAGACAGTGAAAGTGATCTATTGATATCATACCAGCAACATTACTATAGTTTCGAAGTCTATCTGTAAAAAAAGTAAAGACTTATTTTTAATTCCCTTCATTTGTTAACAATAGGCTTTTATTCTGAAATATGTGCAGGACAGTGTTGTAGAACATGCAGTGACTTGGAGAGCTCCATGAATTGATAAAGTTTTTGATTTGAATCAACACTTCCTGCTTTCATTTCGAAATAAAAGCCCTCAAGCGTTTTTTTCTGTGGACAGAATTCCTTCATTTGTTAACACAAGGCTTTTATTCTGAAATATGTGCCGGACAGTGTTGTAGAACATGCAGTGACTTGGGAGGCTCCATGAATGAATACAGCACAGAGTTTTTTTTACTGTGGATTATTACCATTATTTACAAATTACCACACGTTTCTTACCCTTTTTTTTGGTCTAAAATAAATATAAATGACATTTATAATGAAATTAAATGGGCGTCTTGTTGCGGCTTAATAGTAATTATAGTAAGTAGTAGTAGTTAATTATAAGTAATCTGCCAGGCCTGTGTCTTACCTGGTTCTGGTTCTGATCCGGGACGGTGTTTGGTCTCGTCGTGGACCTGCAGATTCATTAAAGCATCCTTCTGCTGCTGTTTTCAGTACGGAAGATACATGTTTATCTGAGACGATGAATTCAATGTGAGGAGGACTCGGCCCAGGTGGACCTGCTGGTAACTCCACTCTACATGGAGCTGTAGAGAGAAGCAGCTGCTGGGTGGACTGGAAATTCACTTTTCATCCAGAGCTTGTTCATTTCTAAACTATTCCGAGTATCTCACGTACATCTGGAAGTAAGCAGGGAGGGTCTCGGCTCGGCTCTGATGTCAGCGGGGAATTTATTTGGATGTTTTCAAAGGGCTGTTCCTCCGTGGAGATAAGGATGAGATTTACTGAAGAGTTTAGTGCTCGGTTCTGGTGAAACTGAAGGTCAGCGTCGGTTCCTCCCTGTTCTCTGCTCTCCTCACCGACTACAAACTCTCTTCTGATGTTTTTTTAATTTACCTCCGTTGTCATTGGATTACTGATATTTCAAAATGGACGTGAAAAACACAAATAGGGCAGGCGGGAGGGGAGGTGGATGGGTCCAACAAACACAAGGCTTTCATCCAGGAGACCGCAGCTCAAGTTTCATTTTCACTTTACACACGTAGTAATTTTAAACCCAACCATGTTGTTTTTTCCTAAACCTAACTAAGTGGTTTTGTTGCCTAAACCTTAGCAAGTGTTTGTTTGAATTCACAATGTTAAGCGTGTGTTTTGTGGCCGTAAAGTGACGGCGAGGGGTCTGACGATACGAGTACTTCTCTGTGTCTAAAGACCCTCGTTAACAGCCAGCTGGAGGGTGTGAGCGACACACGGCAGGCTGGGGAGTCCCGCATACGAGGCGGTGCGCCGCCACCGGCTCTAGGTCGGCTTGGAAAGGCTCGGGGTGAAGGTGCTTCCCGGGGTCGTGGACAAAGTGTCACCAGGGTGGACGGTCCTCAGTGCGCTCCAACCGCGTCGTGCCCCCAGATCGGGGCTCGGCCCACGTAAAAGGCACCAGGGGTCTGCGGCGATGTCTGCAACCCAACCGACCCGTCTTGAAACACGGACCAAGGAGTCTAACGCACGCGCGAGTCAGAGGGTGCCAGCAAAACCCTGTGGCGCAATGAAAGTGAGGGCCGGTGCGCGCCGGCTGAGGTGGGATCACGGCCCCACGGGGTCGGGCTCACTACCGGGCCCGTCTTGCCCGCACCGTCGGGGAGGTGGAGCGCGTGCGATAGGACCTGAAAGATGCTAACGTGAGGTTAACATCACGCTGCTGTAAAGTGGTATCGGTGCCGTTGTATCGGAGCCGTTTTGCGAGTACGAGATACAGGTACGTAATTGGTGTAACACCGGTAACGCTGACCACCGCGACAAGCCTGATAGCAACTCATTAGTGTCATAAGTGAGACTAACAGGTTCTTCAACAAGAGGAAGAGAGGAAGAGGAAGATGTCACTCTGGGGCTGAGGGGGTAAAGATAGCCTACATCATATTTTTGTCAGTTGAGGTGAATAACAATTATTAAAAACTGCTGAGTCAGTGAAGTGAAGCAGCGTCAGGCCGAGTATCAGGCTGTCAGTTTGCTGCTGTCGAAGGTTTGGAGTTCAACGAGGGAGCGTTTCAGTTTGTAACCTCCAAGCTTTTTTTTCTGAATGTTTCTCCTCTCTTGTTACTGTGTGTGCGTGTGTGTGTGTGCGTGTGTGTGTGTGCGTGTGTGTGTGTGTGTGTGTGAATCATCTGCACTCTGCCCTCACAGTTTCCTAGCAGGAGGGAGAGAAGAAAAAGAAGAGATTAAATTGGCCAGAAAAGAAGAGAAGTCAGGCAGCTTTTTTATTTTTAGCTTCGCTTTCACACATGGAACACATTTAAATTTACAACGCCGGTTACAGAACTCATCCCTCTCTGCAGAGAGAAAGCAGTCAGGCATAATGTGAAAGTCTTAATTTCATTGTGCAGCTCTGAACATACTGCAGGTATCTAATGCAGTCTAATAAAGCACATTTAGACCAGTTTTAAACTAGATTTCTATATATGCAATAGAGGAGGAGGCGAACATTTCTCTGTACGCGACGATGAGCCGTAATGGGGATTAAAACAAATGTGTTTTGAGTCCTCGGGTGCGTGGCAGGAACTACAAAGACGGCTGTAAAACGATAAATTGTCACAAGACACGACTCTTTGTATCATTGAGGTCCAATTAAACTAAATCCAGAGACATCTGAGAAGTCGTTCATGTCATTCATGTGTGCATGAAGTCAGCATGGAGTCAGCCAGAGGACTCTAATGAGCGCTGTGGTCGGAAGCCTTAAAACGTTATTCAGCATCCAGTGAGCGACTGATTGGAATGAATCTGACACAGTCTTGGAAAACAGTTCAGTTCTTGTTACGGAGCCGTGCTGCACTTTACAAATATGTGTTTATACGGGAAAATTAAGTTTATTAAATAACTATATTAAATAGATTTTTTGTTATTGATTGACATCTGTCAGTGCACATGATTTCTGTTCATACAGAATTATAAAGTCGTATTGATTTCTTGTAATTGCAAATTAGGGATGCACCGATACCGCTTTTTTTCCGACCGAGTACAAGTACTTACATTTGGGTACTCTCCGATACTGAGTACCGATACGAGTACTTCTCTGTGTCTAAAGACCCTCGTTAACAGCCAGCTGGAGGGTGTGAGCGACACATGGCAGGCTGGGGAGTCCCGCATACGAGGCGGTGCGCCGCCACCGGCTCTAGGTCGGCTTGGAAAGGCTCGGGGCGAAGGTGCCTCCCGGGGCCGTTGACAAAGTGCTCGCTGCGCCCTTTCTCCCCGCTGGGGAGGGACGGGGCCCCCTGCTCCCGGTGCGACTGTCGACCGTGGCGGACTGTCGACCGGGGCGTACTGTCCTTAGTGCGCCCCAACCACGACCCGTCTTGAAACACGGACCAAGGAGTCTAACGCACGCGCGAGTCAGAGGGTGCAAGCAAAACCCTGTGGTGCAATGAAAGTGAGGGCTGAGGTTGGATCGTGCACCGGCGGCCCGTCGGGGAGGTGGAGCGTGAGCGCATGCGATAGGACCCGAAAGATGATGACGAGAGGTTCACGTCACGCTGCCGTAAAGTGGTATCGGTGCCGTTGTATCGGTAACATGTAAAGCTTTCTTACTTTAGCTTTAGATCTTTAGCGTCGGGTGGCTGGCGGTGTGTCTGGCCTCTCCGGTCCAGCTTTTGCTGCGGGGCCTCAGGGGTCTACCTGGCGCCGGGCACACCGGCTGTGACCGCTCTGCTTTCCTCGCGGCGATTAACGCTTCCTTATTAACACTATGGTTCCCTTATATCGTTGGGTTTAAATCTGAATTATTGCCAAAAAGGCGCGTTTTTCCCTTTTCGCTTCAACACCAAATCCACCAATAAATCACAGCATGAGTCTGATTTAGATAAAACAGGCTGTTCAAGTTGATGGCGACGTCTGCTAAGTGTAGTACAAATACATGATTACACACACCTACAGTACTTCAGTCAAACATTATGCTAGTTTGACAGAAACAAAGTAATAATGCAAAATGAAAAAAGTCTCCTGAGCTCAGTTTTAGCAAACCAATCAGATACTGAGTGTCCCGCCCAACCAGCAGATGTTTAAGATAATTACCTGTTGCCTTCTCAAACTCCCAAAACCTCGTCAGCGTTTCTTATAAAAGAGGTGTTGCGGATGATGAAGCCAGGTGTGATTCTGCTGCCGCTTCACTTGTTCAGAAACTGATTTTTTTAGTGGCCAGTTTTCTCCGTCTGAAAAATCCGAAGCGGTGTCAATCACGTCTCGTAGAACCTCGTTGATGTTGAAACGATGCTGATTCATCCACGGCTCCGACGGCCTGCAGAGAGAAGAGAGAAAATTGATGGATGAGTCTGTGAGGTGAAGCAAAGCTGTGATTACAAGTGTTTTTTTTTCTTTTTTAGGTGGTTTAAATGATTCTGAAGTGTTATTGTGACGAGACTCAAGGCTGTCTGTGATTAAACCGCTGAAACAAGCTGGAAGAGACTAAAGCTGTGTGTGGTTGACTTCTCCACTGTTGATCTTTTTCAGTTTTCTAAGGTCAAAGCTGTGTTTATACTGACACATGTGGGCAGATGTGTCCTCTTGGACTCTCTGAGACTTAAAACCACTTTAGTCTGTTGTTTTATTGAATTAAAAGGATTCCGATTGGAAGTCAATGCCTCTCGTCTGACCTCTGGACTGGAATGTAATGGTTTTATAAAACCAGTTAACGTTTGTACAAAGTGGACTTTAGCTGTAACTGTATTTAGGGACACTGCCCTATATCTGCTGTGTGATGAGGAAGACGATGACAACATGACTGCTGGCATCAAAGGTCAATTTACGACTTGCACCACGTAAAGCTTGCAGGGTAAACACAAAGAAAAATATTATTTATTATCATGTATAATTAGATGTAGAAGAATAAATTCTGGAGCTTTTTTTTTCATAAATTTCCGAATTTAATCTGGGAAATTCTGATATTCTCTGGGATTAAATTGGCAAATTTACGAGAAAAAACTCGTAAATTTGCTCGATTATATAGACGTAAATTTACAAGAAAAAACTTGGATATTGTCTGAGATTACAAATAGCAAATGCACGAGAAAAAACTCATGAATTTGCAAGATTATAAAGTCATAAATTTACGAATTTAATATGGGAAATTCTGATATTCTCTGGGATTAATATTTACAAGAAAAAAATGAAATTTGCAAGATTATGTAGTCGTAAATTAACAAGAATGCGCTTACATCATGCTCCTCTGTTCCTCTCAGACTGAACCTACAGATGTTAAAGCAGTCGAGACATACAGTTGATCCCTCTCTATATCTCTTTGTAAACAAAGGACGGAGGGACGGAGGCCAGTGTTTGTCCTCTGTGGACCTCTGAGTCACACCGACACTGCCTGGGACTATGAGAGAAAGACAGACAGACAGACAGACAGACAGACAGACAGAGACAACATCACTCTTATCTCTGATTGTTCTGTGTTTTTGAGTGTGAGAGCTTATGAGTGGGTACGATGACAGTAACTGTGTGTGTGTTTGTGGTCAGTACTGTGTCGTCCTGTCTGGACGTTCACCTCAAGGACAAACGTACTACAGTTGGAACCAACAACACTTATGTTTGCAGGTGAATGTAGAATAAGTTCCCTCTTGAAGTGTTGGAATGTAACAAAGTACATTTACTTAAGTACAAATTCAAGGTACTTGTGATGTGCTTTAAAAGGACTGTTTGTAACTTTTTAAGCGTATAAATGTACCGGGTCGGGACACATGCGCGCTCGCATATGCGCGCTCGCGTGTGGCCGGAGCCTCTCCTCCTCTGCCTGCTTGCCTTCACTCACACAGCGCGCGTTCTTGCTGTCTCTCTCCACCTCTCACGTGCATGCTGCTCACTCCACACTGCAGAAGAGTTAGTTTAGCTCTGAGAATATCTAGTGAATGTAGAGTGGACGTTTGTGCAGAAATAACTGCTGCAGCTCCTCCAGACCAACAGAGGTTTCCCGTGTCTTGTGAAGTGACGGAGCTCTGCAGAGAGAAACGTTGTCGTCTCGTTACCGACCGGCTGCCGGTGTCTTCCTGCTCACTCCGGCTGCGGGCGGAGACGATAACGTTACTCGCTGCGGAGCCCCGAAAAGCCAACACTAGAATCAGCATTGATTCATGGAGAGACCTTGGTCTGGTCAGCTAACATTACTGCCAAGCAGTTGAAATATAGAGTGATATTGTGCTTTTAGCTGACGTGTGTCTCCTCACTGTGTTGAGTGATGCTCCTTCATGTCTATGTAGAGCGAGCACAAGCGCCAGCAACAGGACGCTGACTTTAGTTGACTTCGCGGCCACAGGTGTCGCTGTTAACAAGACATTATGATTCTTACAAACAGTCCCTTTAAGTACAAATTCAAGGTTCTTGTACTATTCCTCAATTGAGTGCAACTTTATAATTCCACTCATCTACATCTCAGAGGTAAATATTGTACTTTTTACTCCACTACAAATGTTGTCTGAAATCTTTAGTTGCTTCTCAGATTGCAGTTTTTCTTCCCCTTCTCGTCCAGTGAGAACCACGTTCTACATTGAAGATGGTGATTCATTCAAAATGTTGTCAAAAACCTGGAAGTTTCCTTTAACATTTTGGTTAAAACTGAATTAAATTTGGTTGAATAGTGAACTTTCCTTTAGATGTCTAGACTGACATATAACCCTTTTAACATTTTTAACAGACTGCTGTATATTTCAGTGTGAAGAAGCTCCAAAATACATGAATATGTCCTAGAAAAAAGAAATAAAAGCAGAGTTGCAGACAGAAGCAGATAGCGGTGATGGGGGGATGGGAGAGAGGAGATTTAGACGGAGCTGATGAGGATTTAAGAAGGATAGAAACTGAAACTAGTAGCTAAAGAGGTCAATGAAGGGGGGTGTAAATACTGCAGTACTGTTGACAAGAAGCCAGATCAGACTTAGTGTGTGTGTGTGTGTGTGTGTGTGTGTGTGTGTTAAATCCTATTAGGATCATCTGCATTTCAAAGTTTTAATTTTTGAGTCCCAATTCAGTTATCTTATAAAGAAACATTTCAACACTCATTATTGGTTTTTAAAGAGCCTCCCTCGGCTGACCCGTATCCGCGGCAATTTATGTAACAAACATACGAGAGATACTCGAGAGAATTTCTCTGTAAAACTAAACTCAAAATCTCAAAGTTTTGCATTTCAGTTGCTATCTTTAGTTAGATTTTGATTTTGGTGTTCCAAACTTTCACTTCTGTTTACTTCCTCCGAGTTACAATAACACCCAATTACATCCGAAGGTTATATGTTCGGTTTGGTAGCAGGATTACGGGGAAAAGACTCATAAATTTGCTAGATTATATAGTCTTGAATTAACAAGAAAAAACTGATATTCTCTGAGATTAAAGTGGCAAATTTATGAGAAAGAAATCCCAAATTTGCAAGATTATATAGTCATAAATTTACAAGTACAATACAAATAAGAAATTATGGAACAGGGGGAGTTTTTTCTCATAAATTTATGAATTTAATCTGGGAAATTCTGATATTCTCTGGTCTCTAAATGGCAAATTTACAAGAAAAAATCATAAATTTGAAAAGATTATAAAGTCGTAAATTAATAAAAAAAAATCTCGGATATTCTCTGAGATTAAAGTGGCAAATTTACGAGAAAAGAATCATAAATTTGCAAGATTATAAAGCAGTAAATTTGCGAGAAATACATGTGGAAATTCTCTGGGATTATTAAAGTGCTAGATTCATGAGAAAAAACTCAGTGGAGTGTAAAACCGTGGTAACGCCAGTCACCGTCTGAATTTAGTTGCTCCTAAAGTCGTGTTATTACGGTAAAGGCCTCTGAGTGAGGAGAAGGTCCTGAAAGATACATATACATTGAATGCATTGAATGCATTTGAATATTTATCACCGAAGCTTCGAAGCCCAAAAATGAGTTTTTATTCGGGCCAGCCCTAAATTTATATTTACGCCAAAGAAAATAAGTTTTATAGTGTCAGCCTTTCTGTTACCTCTGTATTCTGGAGCAAAAGTGAGTTGTTATTAACGGAGACAACAGGAACATCCCTGATATCAACCGATGAGCAGACACATGCTGGATTTGGACGGTCACCATCATCTACACCCAAAATCAGCCAGAGACAAAATCCAAACACATGTGGAAGAAATAAAAGTCTGCAGGCTGGAAGGGGCGAGGCGAGGCGAGGCTCGACTCTCCGTGAATAATCCCCAGCTGGGACTGTTCCTCCACTTCCATTCTCTGATTTAAGAGTTTCAACAATTCACTGAGGCCACTTAGCAGAGCCAGCAGCTGGGATAGCTCGACACTGAAGGTCAGGGAAGGTCACACAACATCACCACACACACACACTCACAAAGACAACACAGCTGCACAGTTTGGTCCGAAACACAAGACTGGATGTACCAAAAAAGAAACAGAGGAGATGTGTGGACTGTTTCTGTTTTAGTCAAGAAGAAGCTGCAGGTTAAATGAAGTCCATCTCTTCCATGTTAATATTACAGTAGGGCTTTACTGTGAACCCCCGGTGGAGGTAATACAGTTCAAATTACTCCAAACCAAATCCAGACAGCCGGATAATATTTCTCATATACAGACAATAAATTCCTCACAACTGTTCTGCAGCTTCTGGCCTCCAGAGCTGCAGACTGACTGAACGGTTTCTTTTGACTGGAATGAAGCATTCATTGTGAGTCTTGAGTCTCAGAGGACGGAGAAGTGAACATCACCAAAAGATACAGTCCTTGAGCCAGACCAGAAAATCCCGGTCTAATCTTCACAGCTAGGGGTGAAAGGTTTTAGAAGATTTTCAGTAGGAGCCTGGCAGAGACATTTAGCCGTTAAACCCCTCAAAAACCAAATCCACATGGTCCCCGAATCCCTCACCAAACACTGGAGAAGGGTGTGGGCATTTTAAAGAGAGGCAGTAACAAAGATACTGTATACACTGAAACACAAAATATACTGGAGTGTTGATAAGATATGTGTTAATCAGTTGAACTCTAGTGTACGGTGGACTGTGGTGGATGGATGGACTTTAAAACCTGTTTAATCTGCATGTATTGCGATGCCCTATATGTGTAGTGTATCTACAACCAATCAATTAATCAATCAATCAATTAGTAAAGCACCGTTCATACAGATTAGTGTTCAAAGTGCTTCACAGATGACTGAGCCAAAACATAAGACAGAAGTAGATTGAAGATTGTAAAAACAAAAGCAAATACATTTTTCAGTAATTTTAACAATTTGAGGCAAATGAATGTGATACAATAAAATGCTAAAAAATGTAATAAAATGTAATTAAAAGCTATAATAACGGTAATAGTAGTAAAATAACGTGAAATAAAAACAAGATTAGTTTGATATTTTCCTAAACCTAGATTTAACCAAGTAGTTTTCTTGCCTAAACCTAACCTAGTTGATCTTTTCCTTAACCTAACTAAGTAGTTTTCTTGCCTAAACCTAACCTAGTTAATCTTTCCTAAACTTAACTAAGTAGTTTTCTTGCCTAAACCTAAGGAAGTTGATCTTTTCCTTAACCTAACTAAGTAGTTTTGTTGCCTAAACCTAACCTAGTTGATCTTTTCCTAAACTTAACTAAGTAGTTTTGTTGCCTAAACCTAACCTAGTTGATCTTTTCCTTAACCTAACTAAGTAGTTTTCTCGCCTAAACCTAAGAAAGTTGATCTTTTCCTAAACTTAACTAAGTAGTTTTCTCGCCTAAACTTAAGGAAGTTGATCTTTTCCTAAACTTAACTAAGTAGTTTTCTTGCCTAAACCTAACCTAGTTGATCTTTTCCTTAACCTAACTAAGTAGTTTTCTTGCCTAAACCTAACCTAGTTAATCTTTCCTAAACTTAACTAAGTAGTTTTCTTGCCTAAACCTAACCTAGTTGATCTTTTCCTTAACTTAACTAAGTAGTTTTCTTGCCTAAACCTAACCTAGTTGATCTCTTCCTTAACCTAACTAAGTAGTTTTCTCGCCTAAACCTAAGGAAGTTGATCTTTTCCTAAACCTAACTAAGTAGTTTTCTTGCTTAAACCTGACCTAGTTGATCTTTTCCTAAACCTAACTAAGTAGTTTTGTTGCTTAAACCTAACCTAGTTGATATTTTCCTAAACCTAACTAAGTAGTTTTCTTGCTTAAACCTAACCTAGTTGATATTTTCCTAAACCTAACTAAGTAGTTTTCTTGCCTAACCCTGAGGAAGTTGTTTCCTGTGAAGACAGAAGTTTATTTTGAAAGGACTGTATGCATGTAAGTAGTGGATATTGACGCGTGTTGCTGAACATTTGTAGGAAAATTAATTAAAAATTAGGAATAATTTACATAAGATATCATACGAGCCGTTGTATAAGAATACATAGGAAAAATATATATATAAAATTGTTTTTTTTTACAATGAAAAGAGCTGTTAAAATTGAAGAGGATGGAATATGCAAATGTTCCCAGTATGAAGAATATGTGCAGAAATGATAACCCTAGGATTTGATAAGCAGCGTTTCCATCTGGCCTCTGTCTTCCTCCAGTGATGAGGTTATCTCTCGCTCTCTCTTGTTCGCTGGCTTTGAACACAGATTGCTGCTGCATGTTTAACCAGAGAGCAAAATGGCTTTTCATGGGCGCCGTTTACTGGCGTTGTTTTGATCGGAAAGCCTGATGCCCCCGGCCACTCTCTCTCTCTCATACCATCCACCTATATCTCAGTCTGGTCGGTCTCCTTCCTGGAAGAGCCGACTGAGTGCAGCCGGCTGACGTTCCCTGATTTAACAATTACTAAAGAGCTGTTTGCTTTCCAGAACCGATTCTCTCCATCTGATTCCTCTTTGAGCTGCAGCGATAACCACAGTCCAGGTGGTCCAGTTCACTGCCATCGCTCCCGTTTTCTCCTGTAACTGTAGTTATCATCTTCAATGAGTTTGAACCAAACATGGTTCTGTAGCTCTTTTATTATTTATTTTATTAGATTTTACATGTTAAAGCTTGTTTTATGTTGAATGCAGAGACAGAAATACCAAATGTATAAATCAGGATTTCAACCAGTGGTGGAAGAAGCATTGAGATCTTTTATTCAAGCAAAAGCAGTAATACCACAATATAAAAATACTCCATTACCAGTGCGAATTTACACATCTGCTGTACTTAAAGCTGCAGTAGTCAGTATATTTTTGGCATCATTGGGCAAAAATCCCATAATAATCTTTCAGCCTATTGTAATTCAAGTGTTCTGAGAGATAACTAGACTTCTGCTCCTCCTCATGGCTCTGTTTTCAGGCTTTAGAACATCTATTGACCAATCACAAGTCAATTCATTGAGAGAGCGTTCCTATTGGCTGTACTCCGGTCATGTGACCGGTACTTGCCGTTCGTTCACCAGATTTCACCATGTTGGTGGCGTCACAAACTTTCTCATTTTCCAGTTAAACCGTGCACTACAAGATGATTCTGAGAACATTTGAGGAGAGAAATAGGCATTAACGTAACAGAATATTGATTCATATTTGATCAGCGCTGCCTAGTTTGACCGTTTGACCGGAGTTCAGAGTGATCTGCTGGACAGCAGACCTCGGATCAGCTCTTACTGCTTGTTTTCCTCCGGTCTGTGAAATCTTGCAGATGCCGTTAGGAGCACCGGAGGACACAGAGGAACATCATTTTTGTTCAGGTTACCTGTTTCATGTACTACTGTCACGATATAGCTTTTTTAAATCACATTTGCTCCAATCTCGCCTACTGGTGCTTTAATCTAAAATTGTTTTGGCGCTGGAGTGAAAGTCAGGGGGTCGTCAAAACCATCCACAGCTGATGTTGAGTATCAACAGCAACTTTCATGACAATGGGATCAATAGTTTTTGTTCTGGATCAAACTGTGGATGGAACCAACCAACTCACATGAACTCCCACTGGTCCCACTCCTGAGTGCACCATCAGTACAGTATGAACAACACCGTCACGTTAAACAGGAGGGAGGGAGTGTGAGTGATAAAAGATATTATCTAAAACATTAAAGAATCGGATAGACAGGTGAAGGAATATTTTTAGACACCCCCTGAAGAAAGCACGCCGAGTTCAGCGTTACATCAAAACGTCAACTTTCTAAATAAAACATAAAACTGCTGTTGAGTCAGACAGCGTTCACGCTCACAGCGCTGGTGTTTCAGATGTTTCCGTCAACCTGGAAGCTCAGCGTCACATCACCGGGAGTGTTAAGACACTTCCTGCATCATGCAATAAAAAGGATTTAAAATAGGTTTGTTATTTCACAGCTCCGATGGAACTAATTCAGATTTCACAGGCTGCGTTTTCTCCAAAAAAGAGGAGCTTTTCACTTGTCATCCTGCTCCACCTATAGGAGAGGAAAGAAACAGCAGCAGCAGTTTAGACCTGCAGGTATAGACATTAATCCTCCTACGTGGTTCTTGGCTGGACCGCAGCGAGGCAGGTCTGTCACCGACTGACTGAGAAAGTTACAAGTTGGTCGGTTGAGTGTTGGCGTTCCCCCATTGGCCGTTGAGTGGGCGCAACAGTGTTTCCGTCGGTAGCGTCATTGCCTCTGCGATCTGATTGTCAGCTTTAACACCAGCCCAAACAAACAAACCAGTTTGATTACACCGAACCAAACAAATGAGGTGTGAAAAGCACCCTGAGTGACTTGTTATAGAGGATGTTTTTCTGCAGACTAAACAGTATATATGCGAAGAGGACAGAGGAGAATATCTGTCCCATCTGGTGTCTGAGCTGTAACGTCTCGCTCGCTGTAAGTGGCTCTGGACTGTCGGCTTGCAGTCCGACGCCTGAGATGTGATGTGAATGCAGAACGGCAGCCATCCTCCTCCCGGTGAAGAGTGCCACGCCGGATTATTCCCGCTGGTTTTGACGAGTGACAATATGATCTGGATGGATGGCCTCCATTTGTATTACTGTGTTTGACACAAACACCTGCAGCCAGATGAGTCTCGTGGCACCGATACAGCACGGGGATATTTGCAAGTCAAAGGATGTCTAGATGTTATGCATCATATCTCATAAACTTGTCATGTGTTTTGTGTTTCAAATCTTATAAATGATCACATGCTGAAAGGTTATTATGGGATTTTTGCCCAATGACGCCAAAAACATACTGCCTACTGCCACTTTAAGAGTGTGTTAAACCACTGTTGTTTAGAAAAGTGCAGTATTATTATGTATCATTATTGAAGACATTACCTCACCAATCATTTGCTGAAAACCCCCCGTTGCCTTGCTAACATTCGCCGGTATATGAGATGAAGTAGCTGCGATGCACCGACTGATTCATCACTGAGTAGTATTGCTTTGTGGAGAGAGACTGCAGATGAGGGCGTTCCATATTTAATCTTTTGCTCCCTGGCAACATAACGTGGGGGGAGGACACATGAGTGCTGGGACGCACCCCGTGACTCACACATCCACCTTGACATTAACACTGGCCATATGGGGCTTTCTGTTGCTGCGAATACCAACATGACACCTGCAGCAATAATAATTAAAATCACATAGCTGGTTCCAGGTACTGGTTTTTTTTTATTTGAAAACTGTGATGGATGAAGTGTTTTCTCCTCTTCATCGCTCTCCTCCTCTCCGTCAGATACAGGGATCGGCCTCCGTTGTGATTTAGCGGAGGCTCTGTGGCGCTCTGGGACTTCCTGTTTCTCTGCTCTGCTTGTGTGATGAACAGAGATGATGCCCTGGAAGCTGAGCTCTTTTATTTTCCATCTCCCTCCTCTCTTCATCATTATCCATCTGTTTCTTCCTCGTCATCGTCCTCTCGCCTGGCTTGATTTTCCCCCATAATTCAATTCAGTTTGCTCCATTTCCGTCTTCGCTCTTTTTTCTGCCTCCCAGAATATCATGTTTTAGTGAGAGGAAGCCTCCCCTCCGCTCGACGTGTCTATAAATGAACTCCAGGTGGAAACATGTGCTATAATCCAGTGAAATAAACCTGTATTCATGCTTCCCCCCGCCGCTGTAATGCTCACTTCTGCTGAGGCCTCGCTCTGTCTCCTCATATCATATGTTCGCTGGATGACGGCTGAGGCTTAGGGATTTACTGAAGATATCCAGTGGTTTATGGAACAGAGCACGGCTTATAGTCTGCAGAGGTGCAGGATGTTTTATATGGAGTTTTTTTTCTTGAAGAAAAATGTTTTTTAATGAGTTTAACAGGCAATTGTTGTGAGGAAATGAGTCTGTAGGAGGAGAGCTGACGGATTGATTTTTGAGAAGGTTTCAGTGAGAAGCAGAATACACTTTATTTCATATTTTTTTTGTGGTCAGTTGTAGTGGAGAGGCAGCAGAGCAGCTCTGATTTGGGTTTTTCGTGGGAAGATATGGCAGTAGGTTGTTATTCCAAAGCATGATTCAGTCCATCGTACTGTCTGACACACACACACACACACACACACACACACACACACACACACACACACACAAACACAAACACAAACACACAGAGCTAGTGGTGAGTGGGAGCCCTGAAGGGAAGCAAATATATTGTGTTGTAACCATGTATGAGCTCATGTAGTGCTTACCTCTCTGCATTTCAAACCATTACACAATACCCATATGAGTGTGTTCTGGGCATCATCATTTGTTAGTGACTTTCAAATGACAGATGCATATAAAACATATATATGTTTAGACTGTTTTCGATATGGTTAAGATTTGGTTAAGTTCAGGCACAAAAACGACTTGTTTAAGGTTAAAACAAACCAGTGCTGACGATCAATAGGACACAGGAAACGAGCAACAGTCTCATGAGACTGTCCTCCGAGAAGAACGTCAATGTCCGTTATCTAGTGCTCATGGATTATGTCAGACTGACAGATGACAGCAGAGCGTCTCGGCTCATAATCTTCTTCAGTCAGTATCACCGGCAGGCAGCGCTACACTGAGACCTCATCCGCTTTCACCTGAATGATGATTCAGAAATGTCCACATCCTAATTTAAATCCCAGATTATGAAACAATCAGCGCAGAGGGATGAACTCGAGGACAGAAATAAACCAAAAAATAAAAATAAACAGTGTGTTTTAACTCCTCAGCTAAATATGGCTGTGAATTATTATATTTTCTCCTGCAGAACCTTCTCTTACGGTATCATACGCTGGTGTGTTGGTGTGTAGGTGTGTTGGATGAATGAGGCCCAGCGGTTTGCTTCGTTCTGAGTGAGAAGATGGAGGCAGTGGTTTTAAAGCAGCCGTTCACTTCTATCTGCCCTCCTTTCTTTGTGCTTCAAACATCTCTCTTTCTCATTTGACTCATACATATTCATCTCTCACTCTCCTCCATCTCCCTCTCTCTCTCTCTCTCTCTCTCTCCACATGCGGTAATACTATTAAAATGTCTGTCAATGATTAATTCCTGCAGCCCGGATCAGGAGAGAGAGAGACTGAGCAGAGCTGCACTGTTAACTCAGAATAAGTGACAGCTCTGTGTTATTTCAGTTCATCAAATAAAACAATATGTGCAGCATTTGGAGGATATCTTTCTCCTTCATGAATGCAATAAGTTATCGTACTATTGCTAGTGTATGCCGGTGGTTTTGTGGCTTGTGACCCCTTAAAATAGGCCTATAGATGTCTACCTGTGAACCTTTATTGCAACGAAAGAGTGATTATCCTTTTCAGCCGATTAGACATTTATCAGGTCATTGATTGGGCGTTATCAGTGGTTATAAACCTCATAGGTGTGGGTCAGTAGGGGCCTGCTACACCTACTAGTAGGCTGCGTTCCAGAAGTGTCCTGATGTTGCATCATATGACACTTTAACAACTGAAGTAGTTCTTTTGAGTGACGCTTTCCTGTAGTTTGACTGCACTCAGAGTGAAGCAGCTTTTCAGCTACGTTCACCGTCGATGTAAATGTCAGTGTTGTAAACTCTCTCTGTCTGTTTGTCTCTCTCCATCCAATCCCATAAGCCCCGGGCCGACAAGCGCGCTGGCACACATGCAGCTGAGCACAGCTTGATTTATCAAACTTGGAGTGGTGTCCATAAAGAGTCAGCACTCCTCTGTGTAACAGCCACAGTCCAGTGAGTGCACTGACTAAATCAATACATGATATAACTCTGAGGAGATAATCTGCCCTCGTTTTCACACAGGAAGAACCCTGCAGAGGCGCCACAACGACCCCCCGCTACTTGTAGTGTTTTTAGAAAAACAAGCTGCTGAAAATAATCAGAAACCTTAACAAGAAAATCATGCACATTTTGACATTTTCTACTTTTCCAAGTTCAATAAGTATCTTTTCTCATATGCATCAGGTAACCCCTCTCTCCTAGAAATTAACTTTATATACGACACATTTGTAGGGATGAAACAAAACAAAATATAGACCTAGCTCAGGGGTCAGCAACCTTTACTATCAGAAGAGCCATTTTGGGTAAAGAAAAAATAAGAAATCTGCCTGGAGCTGCACAACATTTGATCATTGTGTTGAAGGTAACACAGTTTATAGTCTAAGTATATAGTATTTAAGTCTAATGCAGTGAGGGCCAAAGAGACAATGTACTACGGAGTATCAGGGCCACATTGAGGAAAAAAACAATTGGAGGTTTCCAGAATAAAGTCGTAATATTACGAGAATAAAGTCAGAACTTTACGAGGAAAAGTTGTAATATTACGAGAATAAAGTCATAACTTTACGAGAAAAAAAGAAAATAACACCTAAAATTACTTCTTTATAATATTATAACTTTATTCTCAAAATCTCAGATTAATTTTTTTCCTCAATGTGGCCCTAATACTCCGTCGTACCGTCGTACCATAGACCTACAACGATGATAAATAAAAATGAAAATGTAAACAAAAAGCAGTTATTCATTTCCATTTTTATAAATCCACAGGGAGCCACTGGAGAGGAGCTAAAGAGCTGCATGTGGCTCCGGAGCCGCAGGTTGCAGACCCCTGACGTAGCTATCATAATATAGAAAAAACATTTATCCGATAGACATATTTATATAATTTTGGCGATATATAAATCGTTAAATGCCCAGCCCTAGCTGCAACCTGAATCTTTTGTACACTGCTCTTTGCTAATGCTTGTATTTTTCCAATCTGGGTGTCGCTCGTATCGGTGCAACCAAAATACTTTTTCATATTTCATACACTAAATCACATATGCAGCAAAATGTTGTCACAATAGAGCCCGGCAGTCTTAAAGTAGAGCAGCTTTGCAACACAAGCAGGTTGAGGTGAATAAAACACAGTAAAAAAAAGGATCGGCATTTGATTGAGTTTATTTCAGCCGATACCGATCTAGTAAAATATGCTCCGATTGGCCTCAATCATCTCGGGATAGCAAATATGTTTAGAGAGAAATGTAATGCCACCTGGTTTATGTTTTTATCAACGTAATTAGGAAAACAGTTTAACATAACTGCCAAGTAAATTAACAACAACAACTAAAGCATGATGCAACTTTTTTATGGTTGTGTTTATGCGCTCACAGCACTCGGTTAAGGTTTGAGAAAGATGGGGGTTTTGATTTGATATTAAATAACAGCATGAGACATGACATGTTTTCTTTATTAAAAATGTTATCGAATCCACAACCTTTCCCTGAACTTAACCGAGCAGGACTCACGATGTGAACCTCCAAGTCTCTGGTTTCAAAGTCCTACTCTTTGCCCACCATCCACCCCGACCTGCTTCGTAACAATTTAGACAATCATAGCACCTCCTTCACTCAACAAAAATGTTGCCAATCCAGGCAGCAATTATGTTTTCCACAAAGCACAAACAGACAGGAGGCTGTTCAGTTTGCTATGTGGAACACATAAGTGCCAGTTTGCCCTCCAGTTTGTTGACGAGACTGAATCTGCATGATTTAGCTTATGCTGCCTCTTGGAGAGGAAACATGGCCCTGATTTGTTTTTGCCTCTTTGTGCATCCAGACAGCTGATCCTCTGCGTGTCCTCATCTCTCTCTGTCTGTCTCTGCTGTAAAAGGAAGTCAGTGTAGATGAAACCTCGTCATAAATATTATACTGCAATTTAACATTATGTTTTTTCATTTTCCTATAAAAGGTAAAATGATTTCTTACATGCTGAAATTTGATTTCATGCTGAATGCATTTTACAGATCATGTAACAAAGCCTGGATACAGGAAGAAAAATCTTGTTTCCCCGGCTGTTATTTTCTGCCCGCAGGGTGATAATTTCCTCTCCCTGTTGAATAAAGAGTGTTTTCCTGAAGCCTCAGGTGGACGGAAACACACACAGGAGGATGGATGAAATGGTAATGCTGTTTGGTTTTGAACTTTTGTGTACCGTCACGTACACACACACACACACACACATACACCAGCTCAAATGCACCTGGATGCTTGCATGTGTGCATGCATGTGCAGCTGTGAGTGTGGTTTTGTGCTGCGATGGTGTTTGATGGTCGGCTCTATTGTTTTGAGCCTTTGAAGGCTCCCTCTTTCCCTCTCGGTGGATTCAGCTGCAGGTACACGTCGTCTCGCATCAACACATTTGTAGTTTCACCAGAACTGTACGATGCATTTTAAATCTTTTTCTTATATTAATGCAGATGCAGAAGATATTAAGAGCTTCATTATAAAAATCCCTTTGAATGATGTGAACCTGCACCAAATGATCAATGTCCGATAGTTTTAAATAAGAATAATAAGAAGAGCATCTCACCAGTGATAGCAGAGAAACAAAAGAGTGTCATCTGCAAAAGGTTAAACCTCATCAACCAAAAATTCCCAAAAAAGTCCTAAACCTCATCATCGTTTTAAGGTGCATTCGAAAACAGCATGTCAGCATTTTGGTGATCTGTCATAATGGTTAAAAAAACTACAGCTGTAACAATTGAGTCAAGTTTAGTCTATCGTCAGAAAATGAATCAGCAGCTTTACGATAATCAATTAATCATTTTTCAGATAAAAATGCCAAACGTTCTCTGTTTGTTCCAGTTTCTCAGATTGTTTTTCTTTGTCATATATGACAGTAAATTGGAAATCTTGAGGTTTAGACTGTTAGTCAGACAAAGCAAGCAAAAGGAAGACATTACTGTGGTCTCTGAGAAATTATGAATGCCATTTTTTCCACTATTTTAACATTTCATAGACGTAATTGTTAGCTGCAGCCCTCTAAGAATCCAACGTTGACTGTTAGTAGGAGAGAAGACTTTGTACACTCAACAATCAATTTCTTGGTGTGGAGTTTCAAACTTCCATTAAAAAAGATGTAGACTGTATTAATTAACTTCGAAAACTGCAAATGGAACCAGCTAGGTAGCAGCCAATGGTTATATACATTTTGATTAATCATTTCATCTTCTAAAAGTTCCATTAGCTGCTTATCCTATAGAGGTTAAAGGAGGACTGGAGCTGATCTGCAGGGTAGTTGTTACTTCTAAAATACAGTCTACAAAATGCCAGAAAAGCTATCCTGAGAACAAGTGTCTGGAGTCCAAGATGATACCTTCAAATTGCTAGTTTAGTCTGACCAATGCTCCAAAAACAGATTAAATTTGACTCTTCTACTATAGTAATGGTTAAAAGCTCACTAAATTTTCACATTTGGGAACCTAAGATGAGCAGATCTCACTGGATAGGGACAACAATGTAAAAAAAAGGTATAACGACCAGCCCACCTGTCACAGGAAGTCTAATAAAATGTAAAATATCACCTGACTGCTCCATGAAGAGTCTGTAAGTATATACTAATAAGGCATAGTGTCCTCACAGTGTCCTCAGAAAGATGATGTGATGCAGTTGTGATCCTCGTAGCTTTGTCCGCAGCCCTGTTTGATGTTAAGGGGATTGTTCAAGTGTCCTGCCAAAGGCTCAGTGTGCTTGTGTGTGTTGGGGGGTGAGGGGGAGTCTCTGCCTCTCCCTTCTCCCTCCCTCTCCATTAGTCTGTCATTTCCTGGTATTAAACAGGGATTTGCGATGGCAGGAGTGTGTCTGCAACGCAAGATTTGGCTGCACACGCTCGCTCTCAGCGGGGGTGAAAGCTTCGACTCTGAGTCCCGGAAGACGGGGACGACTGAGAGGAGCTTTATTTACCAGACTACAATTCCCTGTCACTCCTCACAGCTAAAAAAGACAGCAAAAATATTACCCACACATAGAATATTATCTCTCTGGTTATTGTCAGGGATGGAAGAAAAAATGTGACGGTAGCAAGCAAAAGCGTTCATGTTCGATCGTGTTTGTGTCCACCTGATAAATGTATTTCCAATATTCAGTCTCCTCTTAGTTCTGGTTTGGTCTCCACCACCAACTCCTGAGGGAAATATCTGCGCCTATGCAACTTGGAAATTGGCAAAACCCATCACGTTTTGTTTAAGCAAGGCCTTGTACAGAGTTTGCTGTATTTACTTGACAGATGCTGCAAAGCTTTGTTATCAAAAGTGACATCAAACAGTAATTTGGCAATAATGTTGACATTTTAAGCATTTGCTTTTGTCAAGAATCAGCAGAAAACACATGGAATCGAGTTTTTTGCTGATTCAAACCACATTCATACATGGTTCGACACACAGATTGTGTTACCCTGCAGTCTCAGTGCAGTCAGAACTGGACCTTACATCTGTGGTTTCACATTGACAGCTGCACATTTCTGAAATAATGGATGTTTTTTTGTGGATTTCATTATGAGCTCGAAAATCATGACATTTACTTGACCAGTTCTGATCAAATGAGAAATAGTTTGTTTTTTGGGTCCTTCAGCACTGACACAATATTTCTGGACCTGTTCTTAATAAAGAGAATTACCTCCAGTCGTGCAGGACAACCTAACCACCTCTCGCTGTCCGATGTTTATCTCAGTGTTATTCAGCAGCACATTCAGACGTCACCTCACAGTTTGTACTGTACACGGTGAAAACCCCCTCCATTTTCTTCCTCGCTCCGTCTTCCCGTCCTTACTCTTCTGTACTCTGTGAGCTTGTTTTGCTCCCAGCGGCCCAGTTTTGTTTCGGTGTGGTTTTCAGTCGAGTGGAGTAGAGAACAGTTTGTCTATCTGATAGCGAGGATAAATCAACTACATACCTCTGCTACTCCTAGCGGTAATGCTGCTGCCAGACCAAAACATTGATTTCAAAGACAATACCAAGCCGACACGATAACCACAGGGATCTGATCAACAAATGGGTCTGGAAGAAACAGAAAGTCCTGCCAGGAAAACAACAAAACCAGGTGTTCAGCATTAGCTGCCACTTTTGAGGGTTTGATGCGCTGCATTGGGCATATGTGTAGATTATGTAGATAGACAGCACAGGACGTTGAGTCTCTAGTCCCCAATGAGTCCAGGTCAACTGCCATGAGTCATAGTCAAGTCACTAATCTAATATTCAGGTCACCAAAGCCATGTCCAAGTCTCCGAAGACCAGGTCACCAAAGCCATGTCCAATTTTTCGAAGTCCAGGTCACCAAAGCCGTGTCCGAGCTGCCAAAGTCCAAGTCGTCCAAGCCATGTCAGAATTGCCAGTCATTTGCAAGTTCCCAAAGTCGTGTTTGATTCCTTTTATCTAACGTTTGAGTCATCAAATTATTTTATGAGTTGCCAAAGTCCAGTCCGAGTTGCCAAAATCATGTGCTAGTTTCCAAAGTCATGTTTGAGTCCTTTTATCTAACGTTTGAGTCATGAAAGTCATGTGCGAGCCTCGCAAGTCATTAAACAAATCACTAAACTCATTTCTAAGTCGGCAAAGTCATGTCGAAGCCATCACAATCATGTTCTAATTGCCACAGCATTGCTCAAGACACTAAGCTCTGTGTCACCAAATTTGAGTTTCCAAAGTCATATTTCAGTCCCATGTCTAACGTTTGTGTCATTAAATTCATATCCGAGTCACCAAAGTCACTAAGCTTATGTCTAAGTCAGCAAAATTGTGTCCACGTCGCCAAATCATGTTCTAATAACCAAAGCATTGCTTGAGTCACTAAGCTCATGTCTGCAACACCACATTTTGAGTTGCCAAAGTCATGTCTGAGTTAAATCTCAAGTTCTTAGTATTTCATTTAGAGTTTTTAGTTTGGTCTTTCAAATAATCCAATAATAATCCAAACTCCAAATCTTTAGAAATAACAAATTGTCATCAGTTACAGGAAAAGCTTGTTATTTCATTAGAACCATGACTCTGGTAAGTTGTGGCTTCCAGTTGTTTTATTAGTTTTTCTTTTCAGTTTCTGTACTAACCTCTGTCTATTATAGTTCCAACAAACATGACCTGAAGGAGGGTTTGCACCATCAACCGAAGGCCTTCTATTAACTTGACAATGTAGTGGTATTGTGGAAAGCACAGAATACATAATGTTGTTTCTTTTTATCCAACCTGACTTTTTACTTTACGGTGATTGTCCACAAACAATTTAACAACTACTATTAACCACGGGAATTAATTACAATTATCCCGGACGAGCCCCCCATTTATACACACATTAATATGTGACCTAAAAACACTACTACTCCCTAGCCCATTTCAAACCAAATCTCAAATGCTTCTATACTTCAACAATAACATCACACGAAGTTACGCAATACCATCGAGTTAGTTAGTTTGTTTGTTACAAATTCACACAACAAAGAAGCAACGAGGTGGACTGATCAAGTGTAATCACAGCCACCCGTGTCGTTCAACTCCGGGCCTCTTTTAACTGATTCAACCGGTTTCCGCCCCAGCCGTGGAGTGGTGGACACAGCGGTGACATCACACGAAAGAGGGAGGGAGGCAGGCCAACCCCAGGAGCTTGGAAACCTGCAAAGATAGTTAATGATAGGAAGACCTACCACTCTGATTAGTGTTAAACTTATGGAACCCATAACACTCCGAAAACATGGAACTAACAAATATCAGCAGACTGATGTTTCGATATGAGTGAAATAAGCCTTTTAAAATTGAAAGCTCATGATGCTCATAATGTTAAGTTACATAAACGGCGTTCCTCATAAACAGAAGGAAGAGCAGAAGTAGAGACGGAAAATAGTGAAAAACAAGGAGGGCGAGCCAAGAGACAAACATGAGTGATAGCAGCTTGGCCTGCAGTTTGCTGAGTTAAGCACTCTGCTGCCTTATTGAAGTGTGTGTGCGTAAGTGTGTGTGTGTTTGTGTGTGTGTTTCAGAGGAAAGGATGGTGACAGCTTATGCGAGACCACAGGGGCATTGTGGGTAGTTCCCTCACAGGTTTTCTCCCTCTGCCTGGATACAAGCAGTGCATCACTTTTCTTCCTTCTAGTCTCACCCGCTTCTTTCTTCTCGCTACATTTTTCCTCTCTCTCTCCTTATATTTCCATCCAGCTGTGCAAACTGCAAATTACAGTTCAGTATTTAACGAGCTGTTGATGTTCTTCAGTGTCCGCCATGTTTGGCTGTATTCGCTGGTGTCATCTGAAAACAGAAATTGGCCTTCTTGCAACAGTCTAGTGCAGTGGTTCTCAAACTATGGTACACGTACCACTGGTGGTTCGCGTGCTCTCTCTAGTGGTAGGCGGAGGAATCTCTGACTATCGATTCCTCTGTATTGATGCTTTCCTACAGTTACGCATGCACAATGACACATACGCACACTGTATCATGTTTCAGTTTGTTTTGGACCGGATCCATGGTGAAATGAGGTGGTGCACCCTATTTTACCCTGATAAAGCAACAATGTGAACACCAAATCTGTGTTGAAATCCACAGGAGGAGAGTTAGTAACATTAGCTGTTAGCACCCGATGGGCAGGAGCTGACTGGCTAAATACCGGAGATACGAACGTCAACGGAGGTGCCATTGAGTTATTATTATGAAGTGTTCAAAGTCGGCTCAGAAATAATGACTATTTGGTGAACAGTCAGTCCTGTACGGTTCAAAAACTCCTGCATATAATGTCATTTTCTTAATAATATGCTGTTTGGAGTGATTTCCAGTATAATAAATGCTGAAAAATAAGTGTGCAGTATGTTTTCTATAAATTAATTCACAAGAAACAAGGGATTCACAAGAAACGATGCATGCATGTATTGGATGTGATATGGAAGACGATGCACATAATGCAAAAGACAACGTTGCACCAACACCAACACGTTGGATGACGTTGTTGACTATTTAAACAACATGAGGCATTGTTGGTTATTAACTAGGTGGTGAGGAAAGTGGAGCGTCTAGCAGCCAAAGAGCCAAGTATTTCCCTCAGGAGTTGGTGGCAACCAAAACCGAGTTTAATCCAGTAATCACAAACACAACTCCAAATTTATGTTATGTTGCTCTGTGTCAGCTGGATGTATATATATAAAATGGTAAATGGTAAATGGACTTGGACTTATATAGCGCTTTTCTAGTCTTCCGACCACTCAAAGCGCTTTACACTACATGTCAGTATTCACCCATTCACACACACATTCATACACTGATGGCAGAGGCTACTAAGGTGCCAACTTTGCCCATCAGGATTTAATCTAAATACTCATCCACACACCGATGGCTATGCCTCCGGGAGCAAATTGGGGTTAAGTGTCTTGCTCAAGGACACATCGACATGTGACCCGGAGCAGCCGGGGATCGAACCACCGACCTTCCGATTGGTGGACAACCTGCTCTACCCTCTGAGCCACAGCCGCCCTATATATATGTATATAACCATTGTTTAATAACTATAATCAACTTTATTAGGTGATAATACGTCTGTGTTGTGTTTACAGCTTGTTTCCGCTGCCCCCAAGTGGCTGTAAAATGCAGGTTTGATAGCTAGTAAACAGTTACTGTATTCAGCTGTAATGGTAGAGTGTGACATGATTCGTTCTGTACTCTGCTTGAGAATAATTGGTTGGGTTTTTCCCAGTTACCATTGCTTATAAATCAAGATGGCTCTCTTTTGGTGGGTTTACAGAAGATGCAGTTTGGCTAAATCCTGCTGTAGATGTGGATCTGCTATTCTAATGATGGCTGATGTAATGCAGCTGACAGGACTGCAGGGTGGACTGTGACAATGTGATGGGATGGCCCTCCAGTCTGAAGGCCATGAGAGCACATGTCAGTTTTCATAAACACCACCACAAAGATGTTAATGCACTCAAACCAAGCTAGTATCTGGTCACTGGTGCGGGAATTGTTTACAGATATTAATACTTTACATTAGTATTTATCTGACACATCTAGTTGTCGTGAAGCATGTTTTCATCTTCAAGCAAGAGTGAAAATGTTTTGGCAAAAGCTGTATTGATTTGAATTGTAATGTGCATCACAGCTGGGTGGAAACCCTGCTCGTGTTTCCTCTTCCTGCCTACTGTGCAGAAGAAGATGTCTTCTGCCTGCAGCTCCTCACAGTCGGCGGTTTTCTCTCTCCGGCTGTTTGCTTCCAATAAATCAGCCCCTGACGCTCGATGCCTCGCAGCTATTTGAGCATGATAGCGGCTTGATAGCTTTGTTCCACAAGTCATGTCCGAGCCAGAGGAGACTGATCTACGGCTCTCTGTACATATATATATCCCCTCGTTTTCAATATTTTATTAATTAATTGCGTTGCCTTTTGTGAGCGTTGTATTACCAGAGAGAGACCAATTATATTCTCCCACTGTATTTTTTTTCTTTCATCCTCCTTCCTCCTTTCACGCTTCACACATCCTTCTCAGACCATCTGGGTGCTGGCGGGGTACAGCTAACCCTGCTGCCTCGCTCCCCTTATGCCTGTCAGCCTTACACAGCTACAAAAAACACTTTGCAGAGAGACACATACTATATACGGAAGCTGGAAGGGTTTAAGCTAAGCTAACTGGTACAAGACAGCCATGCAGTTTTACTTAACAAGAGCTCAGACACAGAAAATAATATAAAGTCATATCGCACGCAGTTGCATGAAAGGTGCAGTCCAGTTTGCTTTATGGGAAGTGGCGCGACCATAGCTGTGAAACATCAGTAGCCTAACTGTGCTGTGTGTTGATAAATCCACGGCGCTGTCCGTGGTGCTGAAGTAGCAGACGGATTTGTAATTGCGATTTTTACTCTGAGTCCCGCCTTTCTGTCAGTTTCATCTTTAATCTATGATATCCTCTAAACCAGGGGTCAGCAACCTGCATCTCCGGAGCCACATGCAGCTCTTCAGCTCCTCTCCAGTGGCTCCCTGTGGATTTATAAAAATGGAAATGAGTAACTGTTTTTAGTTTACATTTTCATTTTTAGTTATCATCGTTGTAGGTCTATGGTACGACGGTACAACGGAGTATTAGGGCCATATTGAGGGAAAAAATAAATCTGAGATTTAGAGAATAAAGTCATAATATTATAAAGTAGTAATTTTAAGTGTTATTTTCTTTTTTCTCCTAAAGTTATGACTTTATTCTTGTAATATGACACATTTTTTTCTCGTAAAGTTATGACTTTATTCTCGTAATATTACAACTTTTTTCTCAGAAAGTTATGATTTTATTCTCGTAATATTACAACTTTTTTCTCAGAAAGTTATGACTTTATTCTCGTAATATTCTGACATTATTCTATAAATCTCAGATGTTTTTTCCCTCAATGTGGCCCTAATACTCCGTAGTACATTGTCTCTTTGGCCCTCACTGCATTAGACTTATATACTATATACTTAGACTATAAACTGTGTTACCTTCAACACAATGATCAAATGTTTTTGCGGCTCCAGACAGATTATTATTTCTCTCCTAACACACCTGACCAAGCTTTATGCTAAAATGTCTTAACTAGAAAAAAACTGTGGTCAAATGTAGGATTTGTACTCTCATCTTCTCACGTGCTTCTTAACCCACTGACTGTACCACCATTTACAGTCAACATGCAGCAGAGTATTACACTTCTTAAATAATTGATAGTACAAGTAACATTAAAAATCAATGACCCAGAGGTCTGAAACTCTTAAGTAGCTCGGTGAATTACCGAGTCGAGAATGTACAGAAACTAAGAGGTAAGGCCATAAATAAAAGAGCTGTTTCAGCTTCAGAGCCGTCAGGAGACTCGTCACTGTTCATTTTCGTAATAGTTTTTTAAATCCTGTAATGAAGTGTGTTTTGTTGCTTTGCCTCTCTCCCTCTCTGTCATTTAAGGTGGTTTCATCTCCTCGGCTTGTTGGCACACAAACTCCCACTCCACCGAGAGGGATTATGTTTTTGTTATTCAGTTTTTTTGGCAAAGCACGGAGCTGGAGCGCAACGCAGGGAAAATGCTATTATGTAAAAAATATGAAGCTTACTCAGCACTCTGGGACAGTTTGTGCCTGATTTCCAGCATCCACACACACACACGCAGACTACATGAACAGAAATCTGCAGCATTTTAAAGGTCATTCTAAACATTTTCGTACGTCTCTGCTGGAGTGAAACTGTTATCTGATACTCACTACCTCATTATGACCTTCAGGATGTCGATATTTTCAAACCAAAAAGCTTTCAGATACAAGATGAGTCATTAATGTTATGTACTTCATTGTCGAGAGTTGTTTTTCCAAACAAAGCCATCATTGATTTAAAATTCTTTTCACAATTAAACAATAAATTGTTTGTGCCGTTTAATTTTAGATGAAGAGACTCTAAGCTGCAAAAACAGGAACACCTGATGGTTTTTAGGAAGTTGCCAATTCTGGTGTTGGATATCAGACGAGAGGAGACTAAAATAGGATGCAAGTATTGACTCTAAAATCTGATACCAAGTCCTGCTGAGCCATGTGAAAGAGACTTATTTCAGACTTTGTGAAACACAGATGGAGGACAGACCCCTTTAGTGAAATGATCCAAGTTTCTGCTGGTCCCTTAAAGTAGTATTTTGTACCTATTATAGAGTAGCTACTCTCATAGAGACAAAACACTGAGTTTCATAGTAAAGCGTTAAAGATGTGTACAGATTGTTTCCATAACAGCTTCAGTCATTTGAATGAAGTATTTATAGAACTTGTTGGATAAATTCAGATATTTGAATCAGATTTTGGATCAATATTGGATCATAGACTGCATATAAGAAACATTTTCTGCGTCTACTGTGTTTACATTTGACCGGCTTTCTACAAGATTTTGCAACCTCGCTGCAGAGATTTGCTCCCAGTCAGCTAAAAGACCACACTTTAGGGGGGTTCAACACTGATTTTACTTTTAGCTATATTAAATAGAATAATACAGAAGGAGAATACAGTAACCGGTATCGTCACTTGTCGAAGGGGTTTTTGAGTGGAATTTGTTCAGAGGAGGAAAACATCCTAATCAGTGTTTTTCAGAAACATATGAATGTTTTTGTCAGACTTTTTTCTTACCTTTACATAACACTCATGTTTTCACAAATCATCTTTTCCCCAGAGAATCCCTCCTCCTACATCTCCCTCATCTACTTGCAATAATAACCTCCTATCTTCAAGTAAAAAAAAACGCTCTGCCTGAGCTCTAATTTCTCTTCTATCTGCACCGACACCTCTTCACTCCCACATAACCACTCGGATATCTCGGGAATAGAGGCGTTTACTGCAGCTCTGCCCCTCATGCTCAAACCATTCGAATGGTTCATCTGCAATAAAAAAAACGAAGCTTATTTGCCTTTTGCAGCGGTAAAATACTTCGGATCAGAGCATCGGTGAAATAGCTTCAATTTAAATGTGGGTGTAAATAATAGAAAAGGTGAAGGAGCAGCAGAAGCGTCGGTGACAGATGCTTCAGAAAAAAGAGGGCTATAGATATCCAGTGCAGGCTAAAAATAACCCTGCAGGATTGTACCTGTAATTGAAAAAGGATGTGGTGGAACAGAAAAGAACAGAGAGTTCTTTTTGTGTTCGTCTTTTCTTCTGTTTCAGTCTTTATTCTCTCTTCCTGTCTAGAGGGACAAAAGACAGAGGAGACAGTTATAGAGAACGGCAGGATGTGATCGTAACGTTTGTTTTCTTTGGTCTGAATTAGGGGGGGCGTCGCGGTTTAACGTTATTGACGATAATAATAATTAATAATACACATATGATAATATAGAGCTGGCTGCTGCTGCAGTTTTTGCGCTGCAAACACGGCAAAAGCTGCTCTAACACAGCCACCAATTAGCAAGAGAATAAGATAAACCAAGAGGTGTAATTCTAGTTGTGGAGCCTCACAGTTCCTCTTCCTTCAGCAGGCTCCACGTGAAAGGAATGAATAGATTTCCTACGTATATATAGGAGAGGGGAGGCGCTCAACATTTCAATTTGGTGCCACAAAAGTTGGTGTTTTTTCTCACCTGGACATAAGAAGCCAACTGAAGCAGTAAACGATGCAGCGCTCCGATAAATCCCCCTTCTTCTCCGAACGGTTCCGGTGTGACAGACAGGCAGGTAAACAAAGACTCAGGAGGCTGCAGGAGGCGGCCTCACTTCGCTCTTCTATTTCTGCCGGACTCCCACTGAGAGCCAAAGGTGCTAAGCCGGGTTATAACAGTCTGTGTTGGTGAGACAGAGAGCGTGAGAGACTGAGTATTGAGAGTGAATATTCTCTAGGAAAACAAAATACAACTTCTTCAATCTTCCATTTGTGTGAAATATAACATTCATAACATAGTTAATATGTAAAAAATCATCTAGGAAATACATTCAAGATTTAAAAACCCATTGAAGATGTAAACTAAACACTGTTACGTTACCTGAAGGCCATCGTAGTTCTCTGACACGCTTGTAAAACTGCGAAAATGTGAGTCCCAGAGTGCAAAACTATGGTACCGCCGCCTGACTTCCATCGCTTCTAAAGTAGTGTTATTATGGTAAGGATGGCCTATGAGCGAGGCGAACGGCGTTACCACGGTTTTTCACTCAGAGGCTCACGTTACCACAGTCTTGGAAAGGGAGGACTGAGTGGAGGGGTACTCAGTTGGTTGCAATTTGCAACCACATCGCTAGATGCCGACAAATCCGACACACTGCACATTTAAAGGGACTATTTGTAAGAATCAGAAATTGCTTGTTAACAGCAACACCTGTGGCCGTTAAGTCAACAAAAGTCAGCATCCTGTTCGCTCTACATAGACATGAACGAGCATCGCTCAACACAGTGAGGAGACACACGTCAGCTAAAAGCACAATATAGCTCTATATTCCAGCTGCTTGGCAGTAATGTTAGCTGACCAGACCAAGGTCTCTCCATGAATCAATGCTGATCCTAGTGTTGGCTTTTCCTGCCTCAGCCTCCCGACCGCGGCCGGAGGGAACGGGGGAGACGCCGGAGTTTTGGTCGGAGACGATAACGTTTCTCTCTGCGGAGCCCCGTCACTTCACAAGACACGGAAAACCTCTGTTGGTCTGGAGGAGCTGCAGCAGTTATTTCTGCACAAACGTCCACTGAACATTCACTAGATATTCTCAGAGCTATGAAGTCTTCTGCAGTGTGGAGTGAGCAGCATGCACGTGAGAGGTGGAGAGAGAGAAGGAGCGCGGTGTGTGAGTGAAGGCAAGCAGGCAGAGGAGACGAGTACAGCAGAGACTACGGTCCTCCGACCGCGGCCAACATTGTTTAACAGACGGGCTTCACTAGATACAACCAAGAGGTTTTGGTGCTTCTGTGTAGTTTGTGTTGGAGTCTGAGTCTGAACAGCGTAGACACACGCGAGCGCATGAGACACCGACCAGCAATGATTTATAAGAGTGTAAGAAGTTACAAACAGTCCCTTTAACATGTAAGTTTGGAAGGTGTGAGGCTGGTAATAAAGGAAAGAAAGAGAGTCAGTGAAAATAGCACTGTGTTATAAACATGTTGGTGTAGGTTTGAAGGTGAAGGTGAGAAGATAATGTACAATCCAGACTCTGCTCATTATAAAGTAATTTACTGGAAACGTATTAAACTGGCCCGTGCAACGTGTTACCGGATGACGTCGCATTGTGTTAAAAGTTGCCACAAAGCAATTGACAACCCTCCTTTTTGTTCTCCAGAGTCTTGAGCTTCAGCACCCCCGCTGTGCAAACACAGAGCTGTAATGTTTACATGGAAAATGTGTGAAATCAGCAGTGGTGGAACAAGTATTGAGATCTTTTACTTATATTTGTCATATTGGATTATTATTATTACTGATGCATGACTGCGTAGGCAGCATTTTAATATTCAAAGTAGAGCTGAACATTTTTACATAATCTAACTATGCATATCAAATGTTGTTTTAATGTAAAATCTGTAAAGCAGTGAGATAAATGTAGTGGAGTTTAAAGTAGTACCTGAAAACTGTATATAAGTGCAGTACTTACAGTAAGTAGCTGTACTGTAGTCACATTCCAGGCTGTGGTTGTGTTTCTGTCAGTGGTTTAGTGCCTGAGCAGCCTGAAGGTGCAGAGCGTCGGCCCATTAATCTAATTATCAGAGTAGTGGGATCACAGATTGAGGGATTAGCAGACAGGAGCTCTCTGCTAAAGCAGCTGATTTCAAAGATGTCCGTTAATCTCACTCGTCTGGCGGCTCTTTACTTTTATAAATTGACATTTTTGCTTCCGGTCAGCAAAAGTAATCCCCGTGTTTTCTGAGCGAGATAACATCAGCGGGTTTGATATCGATGAAACGCTCTCCGGCAGTGAGCGGCTGCCTTGCTCAGGGGCACTTCAGCTGATTCTGTTTCAAGGACAAACGCTGCGTCACCCTGCTGCCCTCCGATGTCGTTTTTATCTCCATCCTTTTTATATTTGATTGTGTATAATGGCTCTGTTTTCCCCCCTCAGGGTTTAATAATGTTCAAACTATTCAGTGAAAGTTATGGATTAGATCTGAGAGGCCTGGAGGTTGAGAGAGAGAGGTAGACAAAGAGAGAGAGAGAGATTGAAGAGGTTAAATGTTCCACTTTGCTCTCGAACAGAAGCTTTTCTGTTGACGTAACACAAATTCCAGCGAACATATTGGACTCGAGTGTTTCAACAAGTTCGTCATCAGGGCTGTTATTTACTTATTCTTCCATCAAATTCTTCCTGATTTAAGTCTGTCCTTTATTTAGGGCAAAGACCTTGCACATCTGTTGACGTAAAACAAGCTCTGAAGGGACGACAGGACAGTTTAAGCAGCAGTGGACACCCAACTCTGTTTCCAATGTTGGACTGGATTAGGGATGCTAATTTTGTAAAATGTTCTTAACCGATAACCGAACCTCATTAACCGATTATTAACCGACAAGATTAGTGCCTCGCATGCAGCGGTGCACCAGCTGCAGGAGCACAACAGACAACGGAGTCTCCAGTTCACCGTCCGGGAGCGTTAACTTAGCAGCTACGATGCTGCGTGTAGTGTCGCGGACATGCAGCCACTTTCCCAGTAAAAGTCTCCACCGCACATTTAGTTTAGTTTAGCAGGTTGTCAGCTGTGTGTCTGCCCAGATTAACTATAGCGATTGTCCGACAAACAGTGTGTGTGTTTGTGCTACGTTAGCATCTGTAGCTCTGCTGGTAGCTTCGTGCTCGCCACCGCTCTGTCATTGCGGCGTAACTTTTGTGAGTTTCCAACAGACCAGACAGTGAAGGATGATAAAAACCTATTATTGGGTGTGGTAGGGCCCTGCTGACCCACATCTATGAGGCTGATAATGGGATCTGTAAGGTGTAATGTGTGTGTAAAGATTGCCCCTCTCTCAGGCTGCAGGGTTTCTCCTGGCCTACTTCTCTGTGCTCTGACCCTTACTGTAACCACTACAACCACACGGAGAAGATGAAGAGCACATGTTGGCGTTTTATGCAGCAGTGAGCATCAAAGACGCTCTCAGATCGGGGAGATCTCTGAGGTCTGGAGCAGAGCGATAAGGCGGCGGCGGCGGTGGGAGGGCTCGGTGTTGTCATGCTCCACTAGCTGTTGGGAGACTTTAGTTTGGGCTGTTTTTGATTTCTGCTGTTGCTCTTTTCTTCTGTTGTATTTTCTTCTCCTCTGTCTGTTTGTGTGGAGCCAAACAGTCGGTCTGCTCAGCTATGTGAAATATACAACACAGTGTAACCACTGTCTGTTTTAGTTTTGTGTACAACGTGACGGTAGCTTGCATTAGAGTTGACGGTGTAATGCGTTTTTCGAGAGGAGGATATGGAGGGATGGATTTTACGGTCTCCTGCTCGACTCAGTCACTCCGATTTCCAGCCTTTTATTCATAAATGTGTCGCACTGACTCAATCGAAAAGCTTTTCAAGCGTGGCATGCAACACACACACACACACACACACACACACACACACACACACACGGAAATCCCCCCACCCCCCTCCCCCATGATCATACAGCACATGTTGTCCTGTATGTCTGAACAGGGAACATCCCATCATGCTCTGATCTCACACAGTGCTGAGTGATATGACCAAGCACCCGATTCAAATGTTATCAGTCCAATAAATCTGTGTTAGTCACTATAAGCCTCATAGATGTGGGTCATTAGGGGCCTGCTACGCCTACTACGTTGTAAAAGGAAAACTTAAAAGTACCACGTTCTAACACGTAAAACTGAATGAAGCGTTGAATAAAACATTACATTTTGAACACAAACAAAAAGGCTTGTTTAGGTTTAGGCAACAAAACTACAACTTCTTTAGGTTTAGGCAGCAAAACTACAACTTCTTTAGGTTTAGGCAACAAAACTACAACTTCTTTAGGTTTAGGCATCAAAACTACAACTTCTTTAGGTTTAGGCAACAAAACTACAACTTCTTTAGGTTTAGGCAGCAAAACTACAACTTCTTTAGGTTTAGGCAACAAAACTACAACTTCTTTAGGTTTAGGCATCAAAACTACAACTTCTTTAGGTTTAGGCAACAAAACTTCAACTTCTTTAGGTTTAGGCAACAAAACTACAACTTCTTTAGGTTTAGGCAACAAAACTTCAACTTCTTTAGGTTTAGGCAACAAAACTACAACTTCTTTAGGTTTAGGCAACAAAACTACAACTTCTTTAGGTTTAGGCAACAAAACTTCAACTTCTTTAGGTTTAGAAGTTGGTTGCAACCTGCGGCTCCGGAGCCACAAGCGGCTCTTTAGCCCCTCTCCAGTGGCTCCCTGTGGATTTCTTAAATTTGTTTATTCTCATAACATTACGACTTTTTTCTCGTACAGTTATGACTTTATTCCCGCAATATTACAACTTTTTTCTCGTAATATAATGACTTTATTCTCGCAATATTACGACTTTTTTTCTCATAAAGTTATGACTATATTCTGGAAATCTCAGATTTTTTTCCCTCAATGTGGCCCCAATACTCCGTAGTACATTGTCTCTTTGGCCCTCACTGCATTAGACTTATATACTATATACTTAGACTATAAACTGTTTTACCTTCATCACAATGCTCTTTTGATAACAAAGGTTGTCGACCCATGGTCTAAGTTTATATCACATTCATTTTACGACAATAAATTAACTTGGCTTCATGCAAACCAAAAGAAATTTGGGAGTAATTTTTTATTTAAACCTGAACATTTTGACAACCAAGTACAAGGCATTATTTTTATCAGAAAAAAAATCCATTCATTTCTTTCTGCCGCTGACGTGGAGACAGTTATCCATGTCTTCATTTCATCCCGTCTTGATTATCTTAACTCTCTATATTCAGCACTCGGTAAAAAAGCATTAAATCAACTTAAATTGGCCCAAAATGGAGCTGCGAGGCGTTTAACTGGAACTACGAGAGGAGAACACATTACCCCAATTTTACTATCCCTTCATTTGCTTCCCATGGCTTCCAGAATATCTCTTATGAGGCATTAAATGGATTGGCTCTGAGGTATATTTTTCTGACCTACTAAGCCTATATGCACAAAAAAAAAGGCTTGTCTCGCTGTTTTTAAGTTTAGATTTTCAACGAAATGTGATTGTTTATTTACTCTCATGACACCTGAACTGTCAACACCATCACTTCAGTGTTTTCTAAAAACTATACAGTACCTTCTCAAACTGTCTTTTAACTCAAAAAAGGTGGTGGTGGCATGGTCAAAGTGTAATTAAGTTATCACTCTTACTATAACATACCAGGTCAGTGAAGTCATATCTGCACAGCTGGAAACACATCTGGGAAAATCAAGATATCCTATGAGCTGTACAAGAGAGGCAGAAGAAAAGAGTGTGTGAGAGAGAAGAGAAGAAACTATTTTCGGCCTCCAGACAGACCTACAAACACAAGAAATATGCAGCCCTTTACAAATCACTCTAGTTTTTATTGAGCTAAATTCCCGGCCATGTTCACAGACAGCTAATAATAGCACTAATCAAATACAGTGCAAGTATGTCTAAAAGGAAAAAGACACCTGGTGACGATTTACATTGATTTCTGTGCTGTTTTGTTGTTTATTTTACTTATTTTTGTATTCTAGTGGATAACAAAGGTAGATAGTATGACCCCAGATATTTCCAGAAGGTTAAAATGTTGACTAGAATAATGTTGAACAAGTTTAGTCCAAAACGTTACGGCTTCTTTATAGAACTGCCTATGTGCACCAACATTTAATAATCTTGCAACAATAAATTCACTGTACAAGAGCATTTGATTCACAATCAATAGAGGATGTGCATGAAATAATTATTGATTTATTGTTATGTCAGTTTATAAATGGACACTCTCAGCAGTTAGAAATATAAAATATTTGTGTCCCTGCTATATTTTCAATCCACAAATAACATTTATTTTCCAACTGAACATTAAATTGTTAAATTTTTATGCTGACGATACCATCTCAAATACCTTACCACAAACTAGGCCTTCTCCAAATTACAATCTGCTTTTTAAATTATTTAAAAGCTGGTTTTAAACTCCAAAAGTACAGAGCATTGATGTTTCTAATCCAATCAAAATGAAGAGTATCTTCATGAAAATCTTATAGATACAGTACAGTATTATAAGTATTTAAGATTGGTTAGATTTGTTTATAAACAAAACTCATATTGAACACCTTGCTCAAAAAACTAAAAGTTAAAAATGTCCCCAGATGGTTGATAAAGGTGTCCCACAGGGATCAACATTAGGTCCCCTGCTATTTACTATATGCATAAATACTAGTTGTTTTACATTGAAGTGTCCGTTTTTATGCAGATGATATCTTATTATATCTACTTTTGATGAACTCCAGATCTCTTTTCTTGATTTAAAGTTTGTTTTAAATGCATCTGAGTTTATTCCTGTTAACACGTATGAAAAAGTTTCTTATTAAAATATGGCAGACACATGACGTAGTCCAGATGTCCAAAAATATCAGATGTTTCAATAATTTGTAACCGTTAACAGAGGATATACTAAGTAAAAATGAAAAGCGGCATTGTAAACCTCACCTACTCCCACCTCACTGTCATGTCCTGGTTTCTGCAGAGTTGCATCAGATACTGTGTATAGACTAATAGAAAACAGCTGTAAGTGTCAATGTGGTTGGAAAAGTCGGTTAATCCCCTCCGGAGGAAACAAGATCTTTCAGACAACTATACTTGTATTCTTGAATTACTGCAGCTTCAGGAGCTCGTGTCCTCACATCTTTAAATTGTCACAAAATGCTTTATTTAGAAAGCACCAATACTGTGAGAAATGTAATTACTTGTCCACTTAAGCCAAACATTATTTTAAATGTGCCTCACACTGTGTGACCTCAGCATAATATTTTTAAACACGGCAGCTCTGGATGCACTTTATTTTATTAAGTGATGCTTTTATGTGACGTAACTGTGACTCGATGATTGCAGTTAGAGTGGTTTTATGTTTTTTTTTTTAATAGTTTTAAGATGCATTCTCTCACAATAAGTCATATTAGAGTTGATGGAAAGCTTGTCATCAGATATACAGTTTATACAATCGTAGTTTACATAGTGATTGCATACAGAAGAACTAATTTTAGGATGTCATGGTGACACTCTGTTTAACAGACAACTTAGACTCTTACTTTATTACTTTTACTTCTACATTACCACTCCTGCCACTTCCTCTAGTACTACTGCAGTACAAATAATTGTACCCTAATTACACTAAATTAGCTGCTAATTATACTAATTTGATTCTACTACAATACAAACACAAGGCTTTCATCCAGTTGACCGCTATTTGTGTCCCGTGCGTTGTTTCACTTTCCCCGTTACAATCAGTTGTTTGTTCGTGTCCCGTGTTCAACGTTAAGTTTCATTTTCACTATACAAACGTAGTAGTTTTAAGTCCAACCACGTAGTCCTTTCTCTTTAACCTCACTATATGGTTTTGTTGCCTGAACCTAAAGTGACGCCAAAGGGGTGGTATGTGACGGCTTGGGATGAGAACATGTTAAAAGTAGATTGGTAAAGTCCAGTCAATTTGTAAGATCACGATCAATTTGTCGTAGTTTGAGCAGGAGATTTGATCTGAAAGTTATAGTCTACAACTTTAATAATGAATGTTCTGCATTTGTTATTCATCTGAGCTGCGACTATGAGCTGTGATTGGGAACCTCTGGTTCTAAGCTTATTTAGCCTGGTTTATAATGGTAACACACCTAACGTTAGCGTGCTTCTGTGGAAGGCACATGAACAAGAGATTTATTTCTCTTCTCTGGCAGTACACACATTCCCACCCACAACTGATCTCCATATCGTGAGCTTCTTTAGACATTTAGTGCTGCGGAACAGGAACATTAATTTAACCAATCTAAACAGTGTGTCGACAACTGTTTACAGGAACTCAAACAAACACTGTGAGAGTCTCTCTCATAGGAGAGGTACCGTCCTCTCAAAGGGATGTAAATGTGCTTCTAGTGACTCCTCACTTAAGCCTCATCCACACTGGGAACATCAGGAGCGCGTGACGGCCTGTTGTTTTTTATTTCGGCGTCCGTGTTAACAGGTTAGAGCAGCCACACTGCGTCTCACGTGCATCTCTGCTGCGGTTTCTCTTCTAGAGAATAGAGGTTGCGCCTATTTTTGACGCAAGCCGCACGTTTCACAGCAACAACAGACAGTGAAGGTGATCTATTGATTGTATATTGACATCATATCAGCAACATTACGACAGTTTCAATGTCTAGACATCTGTAGAAAATGTTACAGACATGAACACTTCCTGCTTCATTTAAAAATAAAAAGCCCTCAAGCCCCACAGTGTTGTAGAACATGCAGTGACTTGGAGAGCTCACTGAAAGTACGGTGTTTTAATGGTGGATTACTACCTTTATTTACAAAATACCACACGTTTCTTCACCTTTCTCTGTCTAAAATTGATATAAATTATATTTATAATGAAATGAAATGGCCATTATATGAAAGGCAAACTCTATGTAGAAAGAAAGGGCTGACAGCAGCAGCAGAAACGCAGCAGAAACGCAGCTGGTGTGAACACCCGTCGCGTGAATCACGCAGCCGCCACGCGCTCATGACGTTCTCAGTGTGGATGAGGCGTCAGTCGACCTCCTTTTAGTCCATCACTAGCTACTCACGGCTGGTACGTTCTGACTACCAGCACCATGTGAATGCACATTACTATCCATGCTACACCGTGCTGTCATCACACACTTCGTCGTCACACTAGGCCACACCTCCACTCCTCTGCTGCATCTTTAAAATAAGCCGGAAGCGAGCGAGGGGTCGTAGCAGATTTAGTGGGTGCACTTACTGCAGTGTCAGGTTCTGACCTGCTGCCATGAAAAATAAATGAGCTAGCGACAGGCGGGCCATGTAGAGCCACGCAGCTTGAATATTTAATTTATTAGGCCTCTGCATTAAAAGGTTTCCGTTATGTAAAAACTTTGAAAGGAAAAACGTGTCATTTTAATGATCAGCATTCAACTGATTTGCAATGTGCAAATGGAGACTTGTAACTTGACTTGTCCCAAACTTCTTCCTATCTCTACTACAACATATACAGCTGCCATGTTTTAATACTACTGCTGCTAAAAGGAGCAAGTAGGGCAGAATAAGTACAACGACATGTTGGTGCTCTGAAGCAGCAGCATGTTGCCGAAGCAGACGATGCAAGATCCCGTCATGTTGGACTCTGTCCAGCTGCTGTCCTTCCTCTTCTTCTTCGCTGTCAACAATTACAGACGTAAAGAAAGAAAACAAACAGGATCTGGCCCTCCGTCCCTCTGCAGCGAAACAGAGAGCAGCCATCTGTCTGCAGGGAAAACAGCATGTCGGGACCCCATGTGGCGTTCTGGCATCGGAGCACCGCCTCACTGTCTGATGACAGCCTCTAACCTACAATAAGACAAAAAAATACTTATTTTTCCATTAGATGGCGACGCTGCGGGGGCCGGGATAAAAGGAGTCTAATTGATATTGTTGAGGTTGACGGCGAGAGGAGGCACTTAAATCCGAGAATACACAGAAAGATGAAGCCATCCCTCCTCCAGCCCCTCCTCCCATCCCTCTATCCTGGTATCTGTGTCTGCAGACGTGATATCCCAGCAGGCCGAGGTCTGACTCACTCTTTGTGTGTTCCAGCTAAAAACATCTCGACACACATTCTCCTTTTCTGGTCACCGACTCTCTCTCCGCTCTAATCTACTGTACTCTGCCTTGCCGGGGGAATAACCAGGGTTTTCCTTCCCTCGGCACAGATGAATTATTTCTGCTAACTGAAGCTGAAGCCTCCTTGTAAAAGATTCTAGTGGCTGATTTTGAGCACGGTTTTTGAGGACGATGCAGTAAAAGCTTTCTGTAACGATGATCTGATGGTTGTATGAAGGCAGCCGGCCACGAGTCTGTCCGTATCGGCTCATTCGGTCTACATATGGTGGCTTAGAGGTGTGAATGGATGTGGCTGTGAATGTGGGACAGCGTGTTGATGAAATCGAGCGTGTTGATCCTCCTGGATAAGACGAGGTTGGAAGTGTCACAAACGCTGTCTGGTCGAAGGAAGATGTGTTAAGATCAATGTAGAAAGACTTACAAGTAAAACTGCTTTCAAATGTTCGGACTGCAGTAAAGATCTGATTTGGGTCTCAAATCAGATCTGTAGGACTATTCGCACTGTTATTTGCAACATACATAGACATTAGGCATCAACTAAATGAGCTAAGCCAGGGGTCAGCAACCTGCGTCTCCGGAGCCACACTCTTCAGCTCCTCTCCAGTGGCTCCCTGTGGATTTATAAAAATGGAAATGAATAACTGTTTTTTTGTTTATATTTTCATTTTTATTTATCTTTGTTGTAGGTCTATGGTACGACGGTACGACGGAGTATTAGGGCCACATTGAGGGAAAAAAATTAATCTGAGATTTCGAGAATAAAGTCCTAACATTACAAGAATACAGTCAGAAGTTTACGAGAAAAAAGTTGTAATATTATGAAAATAAAGTCATAATATTATAAAGTAGTAATTCTATGTGTTATTTTCTTTTTTTCTCGTAAATTTATGACTTTATTCTCGTTATATTACGACTTCTTTTCTCGTAAAGTTATGACTTTTTTTCTCGTAATATTACAACTTTTTTTCATGTAATGTTACGACTTTATTCTGATAATATTCTGACTTTATTCTGTAAATCTCAGATGTTTTTTCCCTCAATGTGGCCCTAATACTCCGTACTACATTGTCTCGTTGGCCCTCACTGCATTAGACTTATATACTATATACTTAGGCTATAAACTGTGTTACCTTCATCACAATGCTCAAATGTTTTGTGGCTCCAGACAGATTATTATTTTATTCTTTTGCCTAAAATGTCTCTTTTGATAGTAAAGGTTGCTGACCCCTGAGCTAAACTAAGCTAAAAAAAGCCAAGCTCACTGTTCAGCGTTCCTTCAACCTACATGCAGACACACAAAGACCCCTAATGAGTTAATCTAACTCTTCTGTAAGTACTGTTGTTTATGATACACATTTATATGATTTTACTTCACTTAACTCTGAAAGATGTGAAATTATAATGTGGTTTAGACTCTTTAATGTGTCCACAAAGTAATAAGTTAATATAATTTGAGATGAAGCGGGGTTAATGCTTCCAGTAGAAGTCTCTTATTGTGGATGAATAAGCAGAACAGACTGATTTAAAGACTGATATTGTAATCTTTGAGCGGTTCCTCCCACTCAGCAGGCCTCTCCGTTTCTAAACGATCCGCCCACATTTACTCTGGGAGTGAGAGCGGCTTATTTCCAGATCTCCTTCAGGGGCTGTGCCAGTGCTGGTGCTTCATTTCTGAAGTGCACAATAATGCTTCTTGGCTGCTCGACAAAGGAAAGTCAGAATGGAATGAGAGTCGCTGCGATGACTGTGTTTTCTTCTCAGCATAGCGGAGTCATCCTCGCTCTTGTCTGTAGCTGGTATCAGGATCACTTCCTAAATCTTTCTTTCTTTGATCCACAGTTCAGTTTGTTTTAGTGTGTTCAGTCTCCGCAACTCTATAACCCTCAATCCCCGACATGTGAAGCTGTTTTCTGTCCCGTCATCGCAGGCGTTAAGTGTCACTGAAATTACTGTTTTTAATGCGTGTGTGTCCTCCAGCCATCAGCGAGGATGGTAATATGGAAGACACCCAAACGTTTAATTAATTTAGGCAGTCATTAAAATTGTTATGAGAGGAATATTAAATATCTGAGCAATTTATCAGGTGGAAAAAAACCTCTAATAGCCATCATCAGCACCGTACAACCCTGTCTCTTAGTACTAAATGGGTTTTGCCAGATTAGTTTAAGAGGAAATGTACCTGGATTATAGTTACTGGTAATGTTTCTGGCTGGATCGCAGAGGGCCAGCCCTACAAACGCAAAGGTCTGTCACAGGATTTGTCGGCCGACTGTTGGAGTCTCCTCATTGGCTGTTGCTCTTTCAAAATGAAAAGGTGGAGAACAGTTCTGTGTTTACGTTTTCTGGGGAGCGTGTCAGCGGTTCAATAATATCATTACATAGTGCCGTTGTTGTGCATGTGCTATTGTTTAAATGTTTGTTTAAGTTACGTTATGTTGTGGTTTGTATTGTGTTACCGTGCATTCACATCAAGTGCGAAGCAAATTTTCGCTTCGCTTTCCTCCAGAAATAACCACTGTTGCTGCTTTGTACATGTTGTGGAAGTCCCAGATATGTCAGAAAACCAAACGCTGTCGTGTCTGGGTTCAATAACGTCACCCGGCGGCGAGCTGTATTTACATACTGTATCTGTATCTAGTAAGCCACACGTCGCTACTGCGATATGAACCCAAAATAAACAGACTGTGCTGTGATTTAATTTCAATAAATGGATCAAAATGATGCCGAAATAACGACATTATGATGTTAATTTGTAAAAAGACCGAATTCATGCTTTGTCAGGTCTGTCCGCAAGACGACAAGCAATGAAATGTTAATGTTACCATTTACTATTACTGAATGTCATTTGCTTCATTATAAGTTGTCTTTCAATCAAATAATAAGATATAAGTGGAAAAAAACTGTTCACAAAACATAATAGACATGACCACTGACTATTTGTGTAACAATTTAGCCACAAATTCACATACTGACCAGATACGGTCCAGACAAATACTCGGTTTTGACTGGGTCTTGTTTTTCCATCTCAGTTTAAACAGACACACTTTGGTTAGGGTTCTGGAAAGATGTGTGGTTTTGGTTAAATATTGAGCATCCTGTCTTGAGCTTGAAGTCACTTTGTAAGTATTTAACCAAGACCACGATCTCTCTCCGACATTAACCAAGTGCTTTAGTGTTTTAGGAGACCAATAAAAGCGATCAACATGCTGTCGTTGCTATGGGCGGATGTTGTAGGAAAACAAATAAAACATTGTGTCAGTGACGGTTTTGAAGATAAGTTCTGCACTTCGCAAGAACTTTCCTCGTTATGTTGATAAAAAAACTTGCTGTTTATTATCATCAAATTACTAGTATATAAATGTAGTGCCTGGTTGCCTCTCTGAATGATCAGGCATGTTATTGAGCTCTGAGGCAGCAAAAAGAAACGATAGAAAAAGAGTGACTGCAGCATCCTTCCTCGAGGCCCTGCAGCCTTCAACCCCTCTAAGTTGATGAATTTATATCATTTAAAACTGCTGGTTCTCTGTAAAAAAAGATGACAAGTTGACTTAAAGCTGACACCGCCATATTGAGTCTCTGTTAATGAGAGGAAAGAACCAACCATCACTGCTTCATCAGATAATTTATTTCAAACCTCTGTCATGGGCTTTAATGGTCGTGTGGATCGGGGATTTCTGTCCATCCAACTTTTACTTAATTACATGCTTTATTAGGGCCCGAACACCGACACCGTCGGGCCGGCGAAGGCCCTATTGAAACTGTAGTGTTTCTTCTTTTTCTTTTTCTCCTAAATGAATCGCCTTTTTGAGGACCTTAACATGCTCAAAAAGTTGTTTAACTTGGCACACACAATTTCATATTTTAAGGGTCTCGGGCTTGGGTGTTGCAAAATGGCTCGCTAGCGTCCCCTAGAAAGTTGGAAAAATTGAGCCTTTCGCTCCAGTTTCACCCACATGTATGAAATTTGGCAGACAGATGTAACACTTGGAGACGCACAAAAAAGCCTCTTGGAGGTATGCCCAAAACTCAACAGGAAGTCAGCCATTTTGAATTTTATGTGCGATTTTCGCCCATTTTTAGCATTTTATAGGCCGTGTACTTTAATGAACTCCTACAGATTTAATCAGATTGACTTGAAATTTGGTCAGAACCATCTTAAGACCTTCAGGATGAAAACGTATTCAAATGGTGAGTTTTCACTGAACCACCTGACCGTGGCATGGCGGCCATTTTGAGCCATTCGCCATGAAACAGGAAGTTGTTGTAAGTCAACTGTACATAGTCCGATCTGCCCCAAATGTCTCAGGCATGATGAGGGTCCAGTCCTGAGGAAATTTACATGTCCATATTGAGTCAAACACTCACCGTGGCATGGCGGCCATTTGGCGTGATTCGCCATGAAACAGGAAGTTGTTGTAACTTCAGCATACTTTGTCAAATCTGCTCCAAATTTCTCAGCCATGATGGTTGTCCAGGCCTGAGGTCATTTACATGTCCATATAGACTCATAGACCCGTCCCAATATGTTAGCCCCGCCCCCTTTTTTAACTCATGAGCCATTTGTCATAGAGGTCTTGTGGCAGGCGTCATTGCACTCATCAGAGTTTGGGTTTCATTGTGCATGGCCACGTCACTCGGCGTCCCGCGAGAAGGTGCGAGGGCCTGTTCATCGTTGCTTGCAGCTTTAATATTTTGCTTGGAATCAGCTTTCATGACATAAAAAAGTGTTCTCTTGTCATTAGTTTTGTGTCTGAATATAATACAGGATAAGATCCTATCGGGTAATATTGAGGTCATGTCCATAATCCATCCGTAATTATCTTTACAGGCTTAATTTCAAGTCACACGTGATAAGAGTGAAAGAGAAACTCCTTGAAACACTGTAAATAAATATATCAGTAAACTTGCTTACTGAAATATACACTTCATTATAAAGATAAGTAAAAGTTCATGTTTTAGTTTGATTAAAATGACTGATCTTCCTTCTCTCTCTTCTCTTCCATGTTTGCTCTCCTCCTGCGCTGCTCTCTGGTCCCATCAGGTAAGACATTTTTTATTCATTTGTACAGAAATAATCACAGTAAGTGCAGATGTGAGAGGTCGACCTTCCTGTGTGTGTTTGGGCGGCGCTGAGCTGAACCTTATTATCGCTCTCACATCTGAAGATTACATCTGAGAGTCTTTTGAAGTTTCGCTGAATTCCAGTGAAAGCTGAGGGTGTGGAGTTGTTTGGAAATGTTTGGACAGACCGATCAGTCGGTTGTAATCTGGGTTTGTGCTCGAGCTGCTGCTGCTGCATGAAATGTTTTGAGGCAAACACAATTTCAGATTCCACCCTGAGCTAATCAATGAAATATGACAGGAATAAACAAGAAGAGGAAAGTGTGCGGTACATCCGTGTTTGATGCTAATAAGAGACATTCAGAGGCAGATGAATGGGAGAAGATGGAGTTTTTAACGGTTGAGCTTCATTTTCAGCTTCTAACTCCAGGTTGTGAACATTAATTAAGCTGTCATTCAGACTTGTTGTGTCTCTGCTTTCTCTGCACACATGCTGAGTACAGATCTCAAGTTATTTTTAACTTTTGAATGTTGAAGCTTAAAAGTGAGGTCAGGTTGTAGCCTCCATCAGTGTTGTAGTACTCAACGTTTTGAAGGTCTCGATCTCATCTTGGAGTCGGTTTTGAACTCAGACAAAGAGGACTCAGGATTTGATTACAAGACCCGGTCAAGGTCAAAACTGCTTGGATGCTATATGGCAAGAGAAGAAGTGAATGAAGAGGAAGTTTCCATCTCCTCCATTTCCCATAATTAGTTTCTTTCACGCCGAAGCTTTAGCTCAGTTTTTATAAACCTCTTTGCTGCTTTTCTCTCTCTTCGTTCCCAGTGTTCCCGCTGCTCTCTGCTCCGGTTTATTTACACGCTCTGTGTCCGTCTTGCAGTCGTTTTTAAGGGTCCGTCTCTCCCGCCGTGCCGGTTATTAAACTGCAGCTCTGTTCGCCGGTATCGACCGGTAGACAAACACCTCCAGCCGTTTTCAGATTGTGTGGCTTTAGAGTGTCTGTTATCCCTGTGAGGAGCCGCTACTTAAAGGTCCAGTCTGCAGCCCTGCTGGGAACATTTCGGAGACACTTTTTTATAAAATGGATCAGACGGAGACATCGAGAGGCTGAATGTCACCGCAAAGGTGGCGACGGAGGCGTCTGACTGATGTGTAGGAGGAGGTGAACAAAGCCAACGCGTAGTTCACGGAGGCAACCAAACTCAATGTCAAAGCAAGAACATGTCAAACGAAGCTGCAACTTATTATTTTCATCATAAATTCATCTGGCGATCTTTTTAAAATAATTGTTAAATAAAATGTCAGAAAATTGTGAAAAATGTCAAAATTTTTCATGGCTCGAAATAACATCTGTAAATTTCTTGTTTAGTCTAAAATACAAACATTTTCAGTTTGAAATTATATAAATCAGAGAAAAGCAGCAAATCCTCACATTTGAGAAACTGGAATAATTGAATGTTTTGTTTTTTACCTGATAAATTATGTAAAAATGTTGATTAATGAAAAGAAAGGAAAGATTTCAAGTAAAGTTCCTCTAAAATATTAGAATCCTCATCATAATGTCATTACTTTCATGGCAGCAAGAATTTGTTTGTAACCTGAAACACATACGCCATGATTGATGATCTTATATTTTATATCAGCATTTATAAATAGTCTTTCATACCACACCTCAAAATGCTTTAGAAATAAGTCTAAATGTAACAATGATAAACAACATTTAGAGGGGCACTCGGAGCACGCAGACCTCCGCCAAGGCCGTTTCCATAGGTGAAAAATAATAATGTGTGTATCCGCTCTGGTGATTCGGATCCGCTCCAAAATTTAACGGGTTCTTCGTTGGCTCATGCTTCACCTTTCCACCAAATTTCATAAAAATCGTGCAGGTAGATTTTCCGTAATCCTTCTGACGAACTGACGAACTGACAAACAAACGAAACCTAAAACCTTGGCTCAGGTAATAAGAACAGTGAAACAATGTTTGAGATTTAAATTATAATTCAATATAAACATTTTTTTCCTGTATAGCACCTTTTAAAAAAAAAAAAAAAAAGGCAATTCAAAGTGCTTAACGTAAAGGAATAAAAAGTTAAGCTATAAAAGAAACACAATAAGTGACATAATTTGGCTTTAAAATAAGCAGAAGAGAACAAATGACCAAAATCCATCTTCAGGAGGCTCAGAAGAAAACTATTAAACAGAAGATAACAAAATAACACACTTTGATGTGTTCCAAGATTTCTTATTGAAATGCTTTAAAATATATTATTATATAATTTGTATATCTATTGTTAACAGCTTCTAATTCACTGAAATGAGGGGACACAGATGTCCTCTGTTGTTTTTCTCCTCCTCCTCCTCCTCCTGTTCCTCCTCCCAGCAGCAGCAGCAGTACCAGACGTTTAAGTCGAGCCATAAACAAAGTTAACCGAGTTAAAAGGCCGGCGTGTATCGACAGAGCCGATCAATAACCTGCACTCAGCCGTAGAGAGGGAGGGGGGGAAATGTTACTGCTGCTTTGAGGATCGGAACAAGCTCCTTAAATCAACTGAAAACCATCCAAAACATCTTAAACTAGATGTGCATGTGTTGTACCCCAAAGACGTGTACTCAGCCTCCTTCCATAGGTCTTGAACAGCAGCAGGAAGAGGCTGCAGCTTAAGCCCCGGAGCCAGGATGTACGTAGTATCTATTATGCCCTGATATCGCGATTCAGTTTTTTGTCTCGACGATGCATACGTCTCGTTTATATATTGCAATATTTCGTGGCACGATATTTTTTTCCCCATTGAAGTAATTCTTTTGGGGAGTTTTTCTTTATCCGAATCAAGGGTCTAAGGACAGAGGGTGTCGTGTTCTGTAGAGATCGTAAAGGTAAATAGGTTCACAACATATAGACGGCAGCACATCTGTGTGATTTTTAATGTGTATGTGGATTATACCTTCTCTGCAGGGGATGTTTTTCAAGTTTAAAAGAGGATGGTGGTGGTGGTGGTGTGGGTGTCTTTTTCTATCATATGTTTGTGAAACAATGTGAGATTAGTGGTTGGGATTAGAGAGAAAGAGGTAGTGATGAAAGAAAGGAATAGGAGGTGAAAAGAGTGGGGGGGAAGCCACAAAAAGGAAGGAAGAAAGGATGAGGACAGGTACAATGATGAAAGAGGGAGTAATGATAACATGGTGGTGGAGGTGGAGGAGGAAACAGAGTGAAAGCTCTCCACCTGTACAGTACAAAAGCTTTTAACTCCAGCTGAGAGTGTTGTCCGCGGGGGTCTGCCTGTGTCTCGTGTCCGGTTCTGTCCGCTGTGCTGCTCAGCTCAGATGAAATGGACTCCAACACCAGCGGCTTCACAAAAACACCAGCGGCCTCTTTTTATTCATCTCTCGACCTGCGTCATAGAAAGTGGACTGCAGCCGAGAGAGAAATGGAGCCACTCTGGTCCACACTAGAGGCCCCGCGAGGCTGTCTACACACCAGAAAACTAAACTATCGGACGGATTAAAGGTGGAAAGACAACTTTGTTTCCTGAGGGTGACGTCAGAGGAAAGGTTGCATCCATCTCAGTGGTAATCAGACTGAACTTCTTTTCTGTATGACAGTATACATTAAAAGCCTTTGGATCAAGTAACAGGGATCAGTGGACAAGCAGGAGAGGGAAGCAAATGTGTGTCAGCAAGTTGTTCCAGTAAATCTTCTCTAGCAGAATAAGATACTGCCGTGTTTTACAGAGGACAGCCGATGGTCCAGTATCTATCTGTAAACCTTCTCCCAGACTGTTTATTTTCTTCTCTCTCTCTCTCTCCGTCTCAATGCTCATGTGGAAGTTTACTATCAGCAATACTTTCCCTACATGTGAACCTCTAACTGTGGCTTTCTGCTTCTGTATCTGTCAGAATTTTATAAAAAAAAGTGAAGTATGATGCAGCAGGAAACCTTCAATGAATTATTCCGACGATGCTTACACAACATAGAATGTGTCATTTTGAGAAACACCATTTTTAGCTCCATCCCCCGTGTTCCTTCTTCTTCCCTTCTCTCGTGAGCGATGACTTTCATGTCAGGCTAAATATTGAAACAGGCTCTCCATCCCCCCCATCATCGTCACCAGGGCTGCCAGGACGGTGTCAGCGGCACAATGACGCATCTATTTCTAGCTTGGATCATCCTGAGCGAGAAGAGGATCCAGCTCCGTCTGTTTTTTCTTTTTTTCTTTTTGTTCTTTTTTGAGCGATTATGTTTTTTTGGCCATGCTAGCTGCTTTTCGGCAGCACCCACAGTAGAAGAAACACCAAACTAGCAGGCTGAAGTCTTCCACGGCGTTGTCAACATGTTTGTCTGTGGTTACACGCTACAGTAATCCCCAAATAGAGATCTTAGTTCTTTAATATTCGCTATCTGCTGGCACCGATCCATTTTGATGTATACCTAAAGTAATTTAGAGCGGTTTAATAGCTCTGCATTAAAGAAACTAGGATGGCACTCGGAGCGCACAGACCTCCCCCCTCCCTCGTCATTCAGCTTGCGCCATCATCCACGTGTATTTTTGTTTATGTTGAGGTCAGCTGTACGTAGCGGAGCATCGTAAAACACTTCATTCAAACTGGACAGAAACACAATAAAACTCACCTAAACATCGTCGTTACTCTTTCCAACAATCGGCAAGTGTGCTTTGGTCAAACTCAACTGTCATTTCACCGAGTTTAATGTGAAAAACGCAGAATCTACAGATGTTCCTCCGCCCCCCCGCTCTCGCTCTGTCCCTCTCTCTGCAGGCAGAAGGAAAGAGGCAGGGTGACATGTCATGAAAGTGTCATCAGTTAGTCTTAAAGCCTGTGGTGTTAATGCAGAGGCTGAACGGAGTTATAAAAAAGAATTCCCGAAGCCGGATCATGATCCGGATCGCCACCAAAATGGTATGGATTGTTCATTGTGCCACACCCCACCCCTCCAACAAATGTCATTCAAATCCATCACGGACTTTTGGAGTAATCCAACCAACGGACAAACCAACAAACCTACGCCAGTGAAAACATAACCTCTAACACGATACTGATACGATCAGTTCGGAGCCTGTTAGTGCTGCAGATAGATCAGAGGTCTTCTAAATATAAACCACTTGCAGCTGGACTATAATAAAAACAGTGTTGATCTGGTGTAAGTGGCTCAGAGATGCGTAGCAGCATCTGTCCAAAGTGAACCTACACATGTGTGTGTCCGGATGATGAATACAGCTGCTCTGCATGGAGGACGAAGGTGTGTGTGTTAGTGAGTGTGAGTGTGTGGGAGTGTGTGGGAGTGTGTGGGAGGTAGCTACATATGGAAAAAGTGGAGGTGGAATGAATAAGAGAGTTTTTGTGTTGTAACACCTTTCATTCTTGATGCTCTCATTCTGTCTTTGTGCGGAGAAATGTAGCCTGAGCTTTATTCTTTTCATTATTATTATGATTATGTGAACTAATGTGGTGGCGTTAGTGTAGGTCAGGTTGATGATTGTCTTCAAATGTCTATCTTCATCCCTCTCCAACATCATTTCGTCGCAGTTCATTGTTTTGAAACTGGAGTGAAACATCAACAGGGAGCTTGGAGGACATTTTCAGCCTCGGGGCACTATTGGGTAGTTTAAATAAACCAGAGGAAAGGTTCAGTAAGTCCCTAAAACAGCTGGGCACTGTGGTTTCTATCAAACAAACAAGAGGACATTTGTTAGGAACTATTTTCAGTGACGGATTAATCCATATTTGGTGCTCTATAGTCCAAGTGATGAACCAAAAAACACGTTTTCCTTCAGTCTGCTATTTCTCGTGGGTAATGTTAGCAAGTCTGCAAAAGCCATGTAAGATTACAACAAGACAGTGATGGCTGTCAAAAATGAAATCCAATCTGGTTCTCTCCGCCTCTATCTCCTCTCCGAAAGACAGCAGGAAGAGACGTCTCGCTTGTCCTGAAGTGACGCAGACGGTAAAGAGCTGTAATTAACGGCCGGAGAACGGAGACACTCTGACACTCTGCCCACCGGAGAGGCTGTCACACACACACGCACACGCACACACACACACACACACACACACACACGCACACACAGTCAAAGAGACGGGCAGTGCCACCTGCTTCACCCACTCTCCAATTACTGAACCCAGCCGGAGGTTCAGCCAATCCGCCTTAAGGTGTGAGTCTACTCGTCTGTTAATGTTAACGTTGGAGAGATTTTTATATTTACAGTTACTCAATATTGAAAAGTGATAAATGCTTTAAAAAGTGTCAGACCTGGCTTAATGACTGGTGTAACTGGTGCTGCGTCTCTCCCAGAGGAACCATCTGTGCTTCAGTGATTTCAACTGGAAATTCTGAATCAGGACTGGTTGCTGTGAATGAGACACTTTTTACTGTTAAATAACTGCAGGAGGATTCATCCTCTGCAGATTAAACTGTGGCTTCAGTAGTCAACTCAGCAGTAAACCAACACGGTGCCATCGGTGTAACACTGGTTTTGTGGATATCAATAACCCTATTTCTGGTTTCTTATGTTAGAAACTTAAGTGGGACACCTTATTACCTCCGCCAAGGCCGAAGGTCTGGTTGGTTGGTTGGTTGGTTTGTTGGATTGTTGGTTGGTTGGTGGGTTTGTTGGTTGGTTGGTTGGTTGGTTGGTTGGTTGGTTGGTTGGTTTGTTGGATTGTTGGTTGGTTGGTGGGTTTGTTGGTTGGTTGGTTGGTTGGTTGGTTGGTTGGTTGGTGGGTTTGTTGGTTAGTTTGTTGGTTGGTTGGTTGGTTGGTGGGTTTGTTGGTTGGTTTGTTGGTTGGTTGGTTGGTTGGTTGGTGGGTTTGTTGGTTGGTTGGTTGGTTGGTTGGTTGGTTTGTTGGGTGGTTGGTTGGTTTGTTGGTTGGTTGGTTGGTTTGTTGGTTGGTTGGTTTGTTGGTCTCCAAAAGTCCGCAATGAAGTTGAATGAAATCTTTTGGAGGGGTGGGGTGTGGCACAATGGCACAACATGTCTGTAGTCAAGGATAGAAAACCAGCTGATTGTTTTCATTCTTTCTATTTGTTGAACTTGTATGTAGGGCTGGGTATCGTGGGAAATTAGTCAATACTAGAGTGTATATGTACCTGAGCTTCAGGACTGATTCAACACAATACCTTGCATATTTTTCTACCAAAACCCTTTTTTTCATTTAACAAAAGCAGCCACAGTTCTGACACTTTATAGGCGGATGTTTTACTGGCATCTGGTAGTTGCTTTCAGTCCAAAATGGCAGAAGCGTGGCTTTGCTGTTGCAATGGAACAACAACTGACTTTCACTTCTTGGCAATATACGTTCTTTGGTAGTGGACCAATCACATGTCAAATTGAAGAATGCTTGCGGTGATTGGTGGCAAGAAAAAACATAAAAATAGTATTTTTTTCTAGATCTGGGTACAAAAAGGAATGAATGCAGGTATTGTTTGACTGGGGATGTTTTGATAGGCTACTAGTCAATACCGATACCCAGCTCTACACAGTTCTCAAATGATATCCTAAATAAAATAGTCTGGTAAAATTGGCAACTTTTGATTTTAATCAGAAACTGTCTGTTCAAACATTGAATAAAGACTACAAATCTGAGCAAGCGTTGGATGCCAGCTTTCTGTACTCGACAGACGCATTTGGATTGCAGAGGAGTTTTGGTAGATATCATTCTTTTGTGTTTGGGGATGAGATCATTCCTGCAGTAGATGGTGATAATGTGTGCACCAAATCCCTATTATATGTGTGTGTGTGTGTGTGTGTGTGTGTGTGGGTTGCAATTGCTCCCTGGAGCATGACATCATTTCACTGGGTGGTTTTACAGATTGAGGGAGGAGACAGGATGTCAAAGCCTCATTAATGTAGAAAGATCCTGTCAGACTTGTCACAGATCTAACAGCCAACAGCTGCATCCATCATGATGGACCGATGCAGAAATGTCTCTGTGATAATAGTGTCAAAATACCTTAAAAAAAACTAAATAAAGAAAAGATGGATCTGATTGAACTTGTCTGTAGGTCCACTCAGTAATATTTGCAATCAAGAGGTTGAACTCTGTTGCATAAAGTTAGAAACTTCAGAATCACTTCATATTTGTATTTTGAACTCAGAAGATGTGGAGCATTTTGAATATACTTTGACCTTTTTATTGTGGGTTTCAGCTAACTGGGCTTGTGAGTGCTGCAGTATTTAGTGCATCCGAGCACAACAAACTCTCATGAAAAAATTAAACATTTATAACCGATTGCTATGACATTATAAATTATCCAGGAGACTCCTGTGTTCCTGTGTTGACCTACAGCTATGCTAGCAGTTGAGGTTATAGCTTGCTGTGAAAACTCATTCAGTATTTGTGAAGATATTTCAATAAACCCCCAAAATATCAACCTCATGGAGGCGCGAGATGAAAAGTCAGAGGATCACCAAAGTTAGTAGGATTCCTCCTCTGGGATCCGTGAATGTCTGTACAAAATGTCACGATAATCCAGATAATAGTTGAGATATATCGATGTCGACTGGATCGACAGACGACGTACCGACATCCCTATAGAGGTGTGTCGCCAGCGTGCCTAAAAATAAAGAAAAGGAAGGAAAACCAAAGAAAAAGAAGCCTTTCAAATGCAAATTTTCTGTGTGACATAATGCTTTCTGGTTCTGCTTTTTCTATAAATAATATTGTCCTCAGTGGATCATTTGTGTCACATGACATAATCAGCAGTTTATCCATTAGACCAGGAAATCCATTTCAGAGCGTAAACTCTGGGGAATCAGATGTCCTCAATGTCTTTTTTTTCCAGCCTCTCGCTCCACTTAAAGCTGCGTAACATCCTCACAGTATATGATAATAAATATGGTTATTCAAATGTATTTTAATTTGCCCTTCTTGCTGCAATGCGTCCAGCCACATGGCATCTGACCTACTTCACATCCTGCATCAGTGTACTGTGTTTGTATGTGTGTGTGTGATGTTGTGATGATGCGTGGGTCACTTTGGCACGTCGTCGTCCGTCCTCGCATTCACACCGGAAATTAGAAGAAGAGGAGAGAGAGGAGAGAGAGGAGAGAGAGGGGGAGATGGAGCGAGGAAGAGATGGAGGCAGGAAAATGGAGTGTGTGTGTTTTAAATAGAGAGAGAGAGAGAATGAAAGAGAAGGCAGAGAGACATAGGGTGTGTTTTAAAGAGAGAGAGAGAGAGGGGGGGGGAGGCAGGATGAAAGGGTTTTGCTGGCCGACAGCCCACACCGACCCGCCACCAGAGACTGTTCGATCACCACTCACAAGGGGTCTGTGTGTGTGTGTGTGTGTGTGTGTGTGTGTGTGTGTGTAGCCCTTTGAAATGCTCGTTTTGTTTTATACCAGCCTCGACACTACACAGACGTCTCTGTTAGAGGCTACTACACACGAGCCTGCAGCATCTGAATGAACAGAGACACGGTTATAAGATTAAAAATCCTCGAAGTCCAAAAGCCAACAACGAACCAACAAGTATTGTCAACGCGTGATATATATCCTATTCCTCTGTGCTCCGTTGTTGTCCAAAAACTGTTAAAATCAACTCAATCCCACATAAAGTATACACCATCCTGCTGCTACAAATACTCACTATTGAGCACTAAATGTGGATTAATCCGCCACTGAAAAATAGTCCCAAACAAATACACTATTTCCTCCGGTTTGTTTGATAAAAACCTGAACCTTTCCCCTGGTTTATTTGAGGAGGAGCAGAAGTCTAGTTATCTCTCAGAACACTTGGATTACAATATGCTGAAAGGTTATTATTGGATTTTTGCCCAATGATGCCAAACATATACTGACTACTGCAGCTTTAACAGGATGGAAAACCAGAAAAAAAAATATTTATATATATATATATATATATATATATATATATATTAAAAAAAAAATATATATATATATATGTAAAAATATATGTAAAAAAAATAAATATATATATATATATTTTCATCTGATTTGTTGACAACCAGAAAAATATAGAATTACACCAGTCTTCTCCTTTAACAAATGATAATATAAGTTTCGTGCAAACCAACCAACAACGACTGCTGATAATGAGAAAGGACATGTAGCATTATCCTTAACTCACAAATAAAAAGAGGGAAGTGTAGAAACATAAAGTCAGTGAAAGAAACACACAGTGAGCGATCATTTACAAAATTCACAACATGTTTTTATATATAATAATAATATTCTGCTTCAGTCCATATTTGTTGGCGTTTAGCCTTTCAAAAACAACATTTTCACTGAGGTAAAAAAAACAACTGTTTGCTCTCCTGCTTGCCGCACACAAAGGTAGGCACATATTAACGGGCGTTCTAGCAGCAATCTAACAGCACAGAACCATAAATTACATTTATATTACCACAATAATACAATTCAAAACCTCAATAGAAGCTTCAAATGTAAAAAAGAAAAAAAAAAAGACATTCGGTACAGCCCTAGGAATTAGCAGGGTCCCTCACAATAATAATTATGAGAACAATAGCAGCAAACAACATTACAATTAATTATAATGATGATGATAATAATATGTTTCTTAATTAGTCCGGCTAAAAAGGGAGCAGCTTGAACTGCAATCACCTCGACCTTCTGACTGTGAGTCATACGGGTAGTTTGAATCATATTTCTTGCAATTACTTTCCCCTATAATTCATTATGCTTATCATTCAAACTAAATATGATACACATCTCCCAGACCAGAGGTCAGCAACCTTTACTATCAAAAGAGCCATTTTAGGTAAAAAAAAAAAAAAAATAAATCTGTCTGGAGCAGCAAAAACATGTGATCATTGTGATGAAGGTAACACAGTTTATAGTCTAAGTATATAGTATATAAGTCTAATGCAGTGAGGGCCAAAGAGACAATGTACTACGGAGTATTAGGGCCACATTGAGGGAAAAACATCTGAGATTTACACAATAAAGTCACAATATTACGAGAAAAAAAGTCGTAATATTACGAGAATAAAGTCATAACTTAACGAGAAAAAAAGTTGTAATATTACGAGAATAAAGTCATAACTTTACGAGAAAAAAAGTCGTAATATTACGAGAATAAATTCATATCTTTACGAGAAAAAAAAAATAACACGTAAAATGTATACTTCATAATATTCTGACTTTATTCTTGAAATCTCAGATTTATTTTTTTCCTCAATGTGGCCCTAATACTCCGTCGTACCATAGACCTACAACAATGATAAATAAAATTGCAAATATAAACAAAAAACAGTTATTCATTTCCATTTCCACTAATCCACAGGGAGCCACTGGAGAGGAGCTAAAGAGCCGCAGGTTGCTGACCTCTGTCCCAGACGGTTGTCATTACAAAGGTTGCATATTCTCTGATTCCTATTCAAGCCTTTATATCACAACTATTATGTCACTTATCTTACTGTGCTGATAGTGTCCGTTTTGTTCCATATGGGAACTATATTGCCGTGGCTTATCTGATTAAACAGGAGCGTTTTGGATAATGAGGGTGATGTGTGACGTCACTGAAACAAGAGAGGGAGGTCTGAAAGACCTTTTACTGAGCAGGAAAACTCAGCAGGAATGTCAGGAATGATATTTGACATTTTCGCTGCTGCCCCGCGGGTCACGAGCTGTCAGTCTCCTGCTTCAACACCGCAGGGATCCTGTGTCACAGTTGTTTTTTTCAATGTTAGGAGTGAAGGCAGGTAACAGAAGAGGTGTTTAGACAAGAGGTCATCGGTCACCGTGTTGAGGGTTGGACAGCAAAGGAAAAAGGAAGGTTATCACCTCTTCCTCCATGATTTAAAAAAAGAAAATAACATTTACACAATACAAGTAGTGGTGGTGGAGTCAGGACAGGAAGAAGTAGGCCAGAGAAAATGTCTTTGAATAGAAAAAGGGTTGTTTTCAGAGTCCTGGATTATCTCTGCAGACCATCGGGTCCGTCCAAACATTCCCTGTTTTCTCCTCCTGTTTACACTCGTCCACTGCTCACATGGCAACGGCCCAACATTGTGCTGGACGCTGGTGTTGGTCAGTGCTGAGATCTCATTGGTGCAGAGTGAGACGGCGACTCCGCAGCCACAGGAAGTCCATTGTGACCCGTCCAGCAGCAACACAAAGCCGGGCTGTGAAAGCTGCTGTGGCCTCCGCGGAGAGTCCAGGCAGGAACGAACTGCTATAGTGCCACATAACGTCAAAATAAAAAAAAAAGCATTCCAGGAATGTATGTAAATATGAGATAACAGGTGGAAAACCTGTCTGAAAATCTGATTACATTACATACATATTACATTTAGTCCTTTTAAAATCTTGATCTGCTGTAAACTGTTTGGAGACGAGAGGATCTTTAGCAGAAGTAAATGTAATATTTGTCTGAATAAAGGTCTTTGGTAACCTGTATCAGAAGGTTTCATCGTGTTGTGAGCATCAAGTGTTAAAACATGTGTGTGGCAGTATTATAGAGTTAATCTGTGTGAGGATGTTTGAACAGAAAGGTCAACATGAAGTCATTTGTTAGATTTGGTGTGGGCTGAGCAAAGATGTGAAAAATGAGCAGCTAGAGAGAGATGTCTTTTTCTCTACATTTAGACATGAGTCTTTATAGAGGTAGGCTACTGTTTGCCATTTCTGTACATATAAGATATCATAGATGTTGTCATCAGTGAAAAGGAGTACTTCAGGTACAGTTGAGATATGATGCCATAAAGAGTAGTGGATGAATTGTTAACTGTAAAGTTAGGAGCTCACCATTAAGATATATCCTCTAGTACCTCCGGCAAGGCCAAAGGCCTAGGAAGGAGGTTATGTTTTCATCGGCGTTGGTTTGTTGGTTTGTTGGTTGGTTGGTTGGTTGGTTTGTTGGTTTGTTGGTTGGTTGGTTTGTTGGTTTGTTGGTTTGTTGTTGGTTTGTTGGTTTGTTGTTGTTTTTGTTTGTTTGATTTGTTGGTTGGTTTGTTGGTTTGTTGGTTTGTTGGTTTGTTGGTTGGTTGGTTGGTTGGTTGGTTAGTTTGTTGGTTTGTTGGTTGGTTGGTTGGTTTGTTGGTTGGTTGGTTTGTTGGTTGGTCCGTTATCAGGATTACTCCAAAAGTCTGCGATGGATCTGAATGGAATTTTTTGGAGGGGTGAGATGTGGCACAATGAACAATCCATTAGATTTTGGTGGCGATCCGACATACATGAAACCTGCCTTGACAGAGATCTGCGCTCTCCAAGTGCACTTCTAGTTATGATATATAAGATATTGATAAGATATTAGCAATTGATAATACGATTTACAGTATGTAATGTACATAGTATAGAAACATAGAATTGAATTTAATAAATTGTTTCCATTGCGACCAATATCCGATCCAGCTTATTTGAGTCAGTATTGTCCCAATATAAGATCTAGCATTTAGTATCGGTGCATCCCTAGTTTTATATAATAAATTGTGCTATTGTGCACTTACTACTGAGAGTTAGGTTGCTTTCTTTGTGTGAAGACGTAGTTCTCCACCTACACCTGCAGCGAATCAGCCAATCAGCAGTCTGGTGGAGGAGCAGGTGTTGGTCCACACTAATCAAGCTTTTATTGACATAAGACGTCACATGGAGACACTTTGAAGCTTCATTTCCTCTGTGATTTCCTAATGCAACATAATTTGAAATGCATGAATCTCCAACATCCTGTCTTTATAACGCAGGCTTCCTGTAAGTGGAAACAAAGCATTGTTATAAGTTCCTTGTGCACTCCGCCTTTTAAACTGTTTTTCATTAGTTACTCTGCAGCACAACTTTGCCTCGAGCATCTTTTCAGCTCTGCTATACCTGCATCTTTAACTGCTGCACCGATTTAACATATTGAATCACCATCTGTACCGTACTTAAAGAGATCTTAACGCTCAACGTTGAGTAGAATTCTAAACAGAGAATTTGAAGGATGTTTTCACTATTTCTGGAATAACGGACGGGTGTCCTCACTTCAACTTGAGGCACTTTTGCATTTTTTCAGCGTCAAGGAGAGAATGAGTCGACTGAGGAGGGATGAATACTGAATGCTCAATGAAACAATGCAGTGCCTCTGTCACATAGTCAGAGACACTGTGAGTTTGTGTTGTGTAATTGTATGTCTGTCCCTGCTTTCTCTCTTGCTGAGTCAACCAGACCTCTAAGTCCTGGGACGCACACACAACCCTCAACCATCATCCTGGTCCCCAGAGAGCTGATTAGGGCGAGTGGAGTGTGCAGAGACCTGGGGAGGGATGGTGATATGTGTGTATGTGATGTATCCTAGGGGCCCATTGTGCTGACTAAGTCGCTGTGACAGACTTTGGGGCCACAGCTGAGGCTGTTGTCACCGTCCTGTCCTTCTGCAACACTCTGTCTCAAGGCACAAAGGCAGCGTTTGATGACTTCTAGGACAAACAAAACGTACTTCTGTCTGGAATTACCGACTCATTCTAGTCAAATCTGGACAACAAACATTTAGACCTCTTTTGGTAGATGCGTAGTAGAAGTAGAAGATACAAGCATCGGTGACTTCTCTTCTTCTTTGTGATAAATACATATTGCAGTTGTTTCTCTGCTTTTAGTTAAAGTAGGATAAGATCATGAATGCCTAAAATGTTTTCAGCCTCGGGCCCAAAAGAGAAATGAAACCTTTTGTTTAGGGACTGAAACTAATTTCCTTTTTTTTCAATGTAATTTTGTTTGTAAAAGTTAATCTAACTTCTGTTTTATCTGGTTTCATTTCTTTAGAGGAGGCTTTTAAACATTCTCACTTCAGGTTTAGTCATGAGAAGTGTTTCTCCACAACTGTTTTCAGTTTCAGCTTCCTTTGTAGGAAACTCAACTTCTTTGTTTTACTTACCCATAATCTCTTATTAGTTCATAACAAGGTGACCTCAAGCTTTTGTTTTCTCTTTTATAGTCTTGTCATCGCTGTTTCCAAGTGGAAGGCTTGGCAGTAATTTTGGTTTTGTTTTCAGATAAGTATTTTCAGAAATGACAAACCTTTTCATTACTGCTCTCAGGCCTTTAGAGAAAATGCCGCTATTGTACAAGTTCTCTCACAAAACAATCGCTGATGAAGGCAGTATTCCTTTTTTTTTTTTAAATCACATGCAAGTCAGCCTTTTCCCAATCTCAACACTACAAAGAACCCACTGCCAAACACGGAGACAGACAGCTAGGCGAGCGGTAAAGCCGGATGGTTTGCTCACCAAATTCTTGAGTATTGATGGAAAATGTTCCCCTCAGTAATTCTGCTGCCTCAGCTACATGGTTTGGCAACAAACCTCCACTTTCCATCTGGTGAATGCATTATTAGCCACGAGCATGTAGGACGGTGGCAGGGTTGTGCAATGAGAGACAACAGAAATGACGTTGTATATGTCAGTAAGCTAAAGGATGAAGGACGTGAACTCTGTGAGGTGCAGATGAAGTTCACTCATGGCCATATATCACGTTTCTGCGGCGCTGAGGGAGCTTGTTTGCAGAAAGCATGGTTTTACCTGACATTAAACAAGTAAAGTTTCATGCTCAGGCTCCAGAATATATATATTCAGAAGCTTGTTTCTGCATGTGGACTACTTGTTTGTTCAGAGTACATTTGTCTAAAGCGCTCTCTTTTGAACCAGCAGCCTCTGTCTCTCTGAGAGCCAGGCAGCATGTGTGTCAAAGTGTTAACGTTGATTCGGTTTGAGATGTGACCGCTGAGTAACCTCACGGAGAGAGCAGTGTCTCCATGTCTGAGTGCTTATATGGAGAGAAAACAAATGGAAAGGAACATTTTTGATACATATATACTGTACACGTTTTGCCAAGAGTGTATTTATTTGATTTCCAATATAGGGCGTATAAATAGCAAGACATTACGAGGACATTCAGCGTGTCATGAGGACGCATTCAAGCCTTTTTCACGTGTCATTTTTACTCCATGAAACAAAACTATGGTAACGTCTACAGTTAGGTTTAGGCAACAAAAAACATTTAGTTAGGTTTAGGAAATAGAAAATAGAAAATAGCAGGGAGCACGTCTCATTTTTCAATGATATCTTAGCATATACTTTTCTACATATCTTTCTTGATGTCTTAACAAATTTGTTTGACTATATTTCCTATGATATCATTTTCACTGTACACTGTAAAAAGTTTTAACTGCCTTACGGCGTCTTAATTCTACTTTACATGCGATTGATTCCCTTTTTCTGGATTATTTTCTGTGCTCTTTGTTAGTGCTAGATATTTTCAGCCCACGAGCCACTGAGCATTCATGAGGTTATATTGTACAGTTTGTAAGCATAGATTTAATTTATTTATGTCTTCCTTTAATAGAGGCTATAGTAAATGTATATCGGTTATGTGTTATTGATGAGTCACCATTCTATTTTTATGGAGTGGCTTTTGCCGTGTGGGCTTTCAAGATATATAATTTATATATATTTTTTCATTGTATTGCTGGTTGTTTCTTACTCCTCTGTTGTTGCGAGATGATGTGTCCTGGCGGTGCATCCACACATGAATCCTATTATGTAATCATGTAGTCTCTTTCCTGATTGGTGTCCGTGCCTCACCTGAATATTTAAAACTGGCATTACGTCTTGAGTGATCACGCTGATGACGGCTTATAGCTGAAACCCATTCGTTTGTTTGCCCAAAATAAACGCAAAATAGACTCTTTATCTGTGAGTGCCGGTGATTTGTTTGTTCTGTTTAGGAAAAACATCATGGTCGGGCTTAAAATAAGTACGTAAACTAAGTAAAATACGTATGGAAACAACGAAACATAAGTATGGAAAACACGTGACGAACGTCAATAAAAAAAACTTCACAAATGTCACTAACATAACGTACAAAACAAAACACCGACAAAACACCGGTCTCCTGGATGAAAGTCCTGTGTTTGTTGGACCCGTACACCTCCCCTCCCACAGCCTACATGGCGTACAAACGACACGCCAAGAGCAAAAAAAGGCGTTTTTATTGCACGCTAAATGCCTTGCGCAATATCAACCATGTATCATATATGAGCCATGACCAAGAATGTGACCAAAATTCTCTTTTTAAAGCCCCAAATCATCTATTTTGGGATGAAAATACCGTTCTTTATGTAACAGCACTGCAGTATTTGATGCTCTTTTAGCTGGAACTGCAAAGTCTGAAGTAGTTTGGATGATTTTTCATGTTTATGGAGGCTGCACTTTTGTTTATGGAGGCTGCATAACCTCGAACTGTAAATGGCTGTAATATCACGCTCATTTCCACCTTCCCTCCACCTCTTCACCTCTCTCTGCACACAGCAGAGCAGTGATGATACACTCAAGGGAAGCCATTACTAGACTTCTTCTTCCCCTCATTATAATTTAATGCGAGCCCAGACAGATGCTCACGTTCAAGCCATCCTTTCGTCCTTATTTTCTCCTCTTGACTCGCTGAAGAGAAATACTCCTCTCTGTTATTTTCAAGGTGTTACACTGTCTTCTTTTCTTGTCTCTGTCCTTTGTCCTTCTAGTGTTTGTGTCATACTGTTAGCTCCTATCTCCTTTGGTTCTGAGTAGTCTGGAGTAGTCTGAAGTAGTCTGGCTCTCAACATCTGTTGGATTGATTCAGATGAAACGGTTCAGACATTCATGATGAATCATGATGACTTCGGTGATCATCTGATCTTTCCTCCTGCAGGTCAAATTCCATTTCCACGAGTCCAGCACTTCAGTTCATGGTCAAAGTCCTGTAAACCTCAGTTGACTTATATGGTATATGTTTTCAAATTTGCCATGTTAACTTTATGCATGTTGACATTCATTCTAAATAGGGATGCATCGATACCGAGTACCGATACGAGTACTTCTCTGTGCCAAAAGAGCCTCGTTAACAGCCAGCTGAAGGGTGTGAGCGACACACGGCAGGCTGGGGAGTCTTGCGTACGAGGCGGCGCGCCGCCACCGGCTTGGAAAGGCTCGGAGCGAAGGTGCTTCCCGAGGCCGTGGCCAAAGCGTCACCGGGGCGTACTGTCCTTAGAGCGGAATGGATTTTGTGGGATATCTATGAACTACCTACTTTCTTAAGTATAGCTACGAACTGAGTTCAGGCCGGCAGCACCCCTTTCACTCTGCGATGTTTTGCGGTTCTGACATGAGGAACTGTGCTTCTGTTTCTGTGCTGTGGTTCTTGTCTGAGAGGATGTCTGTGAGCCGGTGAACCTTTTCTTGCTGTACAAATTTGAAAAGCACTCTGGCGTTATGTGGTTAGCGTCCATCACGGAGCACAGCTGAGCCTCGGGCCGAGAAATCCATCTTATACTGATGAAAGTTGTGACAGTGTGGAGCTGAGTGTGACCTACAGTACGGCCCCGGTACCGATGATTTACAACCCTCAGCACAAACTTTACATCTGTGCTCCAATATTGATAAATAATATTTACGTTCCCTCTTCAGTCTTTCTCCATCCAACACTTCTCTTGTCTGTAATGAGCATTACAGCCGTTCACACCACACTCACACTCATGTGTTACTCATCGGATCGGCGTGCACATTTCTGCATTCCCGGACCGACAGGAACAGGAGTCACCGCTGTTCCCTAATGCCCTCCGTCACTCCCCCCCCTGAAACATTACCCATAATTCATCGTCCTCACGTCCGTCTGCCTCATTTCTTTCGCATTAAGTCACCACGTAGGTTTTCTCGCTCAGTAAATCACGCTACGTTATCCGACCACGGGAATAACAATCATTGCCAGCGTACTTAATCATCCCCCCATAGTCCTCTCTGTCCCGTCCCACAATGCTCTCTGCCTTCACAGCTCTCTGTCTGTATTTACAGCGTGTCTCTTTAACCACACATATTTTTCTTTTCCCTGTGGCTATTAAATACCCAAGAGGAATCCATAACTCTCAAACCCAGAGGATAAATATTGGATTTGCTTTGGGGGGGAACAAAGCAACGCTTCGCTTTTGAAATTGGACAAATAACATTAAGAAACACGCTACTGTCGTGTCTGGATTTGATCACAGAGTCTATATTTACACTTTGCCCTTTACTCATTTATACTACTAGATGCGGTTTATTACGCAAGATGAATACCACGCTCTTCTATGCAGAGAATGTGTGGTGTTCTGTAGCAACATTAAGGGAAACTTACTGCATCTGTTATAATTAACTTGCATAATGCTGTTGACATCTTTTGCTATAGAAACATTACAGATTACTGCGTAGAGCATTATAACCTCCTTCTTTCTCTCTCTGTTAATGTCTCTCCATCTCACAGTTAACTGCTGACTCCTCTACTTTATCTACTTTCTCTAAATGAGCCTCTGCAGTCGGCAGCAAAGAGCTTTCTGGCAGGACTCCGAACATCAGCCGTCTGGTGACGCGTGTCCAAGACGCCTGAAAGTAGAACGAGTGCAGACGTTTTATTTTCCCTTGAGGGGGAAAGATGGGGGGTTGAATCTTCAATCTTATTGCCTTGTTCTGTACTTGGACTCTCAATACTACTAATTTTCATCGGGTTGTCATGGCAACTGGTGCAATTCTTACACGCTCGCAGAGAGCTAGACTGTGAAACTGATTTAATAAACACACAAATTACTCCTTCTTTCATGATTTTAATGTCGTTAAGACGGTTAAATCCACATCCACTGATTTGGTCTTGTTCTCAAGTACCCGTGTTATTTTTCAAAGAAGGACTCGCTGCTGCTCCAGACAGTTATTCATTCTGGTGATATTTTATTTCATCACATTCAGTGACAACTTAGACCTTATCTTCAAAACGTATCCCTGTTGCTGCTGATGAAATGATAAAACCAAAAGCAACTGCATAAGATGTGAAGCTGACCTACTTTATGGACGTACAAAACTTTGAGATATCCAAAATAATAACCTCCAAAAAAAACTCAAATTTTAGGAAAGAGCTTTTGAAGAACAATGTTAGCTCCCTTAGCCTGTGGCATGCGAGCACAGATGGGACTGGGAATAAAAACTAGTTTGTTGCACAGATGAAGTACTGAAATATTGTATCAAAATCTATCAAATGTTTTCTTTACTTGGATGAGACAGTTTCACATTTAGTAACTCTATCTGTGTTTTGAACCTCTGCAGCCCCGTCGTACGAATAGGCAGGTGAATGAGACGATAATGCGCAAGGAAAAAGCATGCAATAAGAGCGGCGTTCTTTCTTTTGGCGTGTCATGTGTACACCATATTAGTCTGTACTGACCGCGATGTAAATGCATCTGTGTGAATATGCTATACTACTGCTACAGCTAGTGACCGGCATTGGTTTGTTGGTTTGTCCGTTAGCAGGATTACTCCAAAAGTCTGCAAGGGATTTGAATGGATTTTTTTGGAGGGGTGGGGTGTGGCATGATCCGGCTTCGGGAATGTTTTTTAATAACTCTGCTCAGCCTGTGCATTAACACAACAGGCTTTAAGACATGCGCAGTGTAACTGATGACACGTTTATGAGGCGTCACCCTGCCTCTTTCCTTCTGCCTGCAGAGAGAGGGACAGAGAGAGTGCAGGGGGACGACTGTAGATTTGGCGTTTTTTCACAATAAACAGTTGAGTTGGACCAAAGCACACTTGGTGATTGTTGGAAAGAGTAACGACGACGGTTTAGCTGAGTTTTATTTTGTTTCTGTCCAGTTTGAATGAAGTGTTTTACGCTGCTCCGCTACGTACAGCTGATCTCAACATCAACAAAAATACACATGGATGATGGCGCAAGCTGAACGGAGAGGGGGGGCAATCATACTCGGGCAGCTTGGTGGAGGTCTGCGCTCTCCGAGTGCCATTCTAGTTTCTGTACATATTGTACTTGGTATGTGTACTTATTTTAAGCCCCACCATGATGTTTTTCCTAAACCTAACTAAGTGGTTTTGTTGCCCCCTGCTGGTACTGCACCTTCATACACACGTGTAATATTCACGCCTCCGCGAGGCAAAACGCAACTCTGAGACGCTGTCCTCTGGCGGACAGGTGGGTCTATTACACACTGTGGCGTGATACCGGGATGACCTCTGACAACGTCACCTGTGGTCACATCATTAGTGCCAGGAGGTTCCAGAGTTACATTGCCTCGGTGTACAGAATACTGGGTCGGACTTTTAAATATATTGAACTTTAAAGTTTTTTGGGGTCTGGCATAATTGTGTTGATTCTACTCGTGTATGTTTTTTACAGTAAATCGAGAAATATGAAATGAATGTAGGCAAGTATTAACACTTAAGATGTACTACAAGTAGTATAACTATCAACCAAACTGCAGCAGTGAGTCTCACCAAACTTTTACCTCTTGAGACTTTTTTTCCTTTTCCATGCACCTTGGAAGTAAGTGAAGGTGTGAACTCTGCTTTTAACAGTCTCACATGCCAACAAGCACTGAGTGTACTGTCTCTGAACACATCTGGTGAGCCTCCCAGCGGTCTCTTCGGTCTATTCTATAACATACGGGCTGCAGTTCTGCATGTACGGGGCGCGATGAAGGCATTAAGTGTGCATGAGATTGGAGCGTACGGGTTTGTAGTACTGAACAATCTCCGCAGTGAGTTCATATACAGCTACTGTACGATGTCAGTCTCCACCCGCACTGCTTAAAACAAGCTGACCTTTGTCACACTGTACTGAGTGAGTTTGTCCTCCCATTGAGTCCATCACTGGCAGTTAGATTGGCGACATATTAAAGAAGTGGAGGGACTTTATCATTGTCGGACTCAGAGTGCAAGGCTGTGGCTATTTCCTCAGGTACGTACTGCTTCCAGGAAATAGCCGCAGCCCCCTCTACTCTGAGTCGAGCAAAGTCCTTGTATGGCGGCTTGTCTTAACTTCATATTTGAGAACCTTTGCTGCTTTTGTCGAATGGAAAACATGTGTTTGTAGAAAAGGATGTTTATATTAAAAAATTGGATTTCTGTATTTCAATATTGTTATCATTTAAGCACTGATAACGACAGATTTCAAATGATACCCTGTTCCAGGCTCAGCACTCTGTGGACACTACCAGCCAGAAGACATGACCTGTCTGACTGCGTCACAAGCAGCTGCTGCAGGCAACATCAGCAGCGCCATCTGCAGTCTGTGTTTAGCTGCACAGCAACATGAGCTGGCAGTGAAACAGAAAACAAATTTAGATGGAAATTTTAGCTTCATTCTTGACACCAGAATGTAACATAAGCTTTAGTTGATACTGCAATACATAGCATGTTTACTGCATGAAGGAGAGTCTGCAGACGGAGCTCAGTAAACGTCAGGTCTGCTGATCCTTTTGAGGTTGTGAAGTGAGTCCAGCTGGATCATCATCACAGACCCACACACACACACACACACAAACACACACACACACGCACACACACACACACACCCGTACACACACACTCAGCATGCCGTGCTCACCTGTGTGTGTGTGTGTGTGTGTGTGTGTGTGTGTGTGTTTTGCCCTTCAGCTGTCCTCCACCCTCCTCCATCACTATCTCTACATCATCTACAACCCCTCAGGTCAAAAACTGCTGTTTCCGAGATAACGATGGGGGGATGCTGCCCAGTTGCCATGGCGACACTCCCCATGGGGTGTGTGTGTGTGTGTGTGTGTGTGTGGGGGGGTTATCTTGGCAACCTCTTTTTTTTTTTTAACAGCCCCCAAAGCCAACTGCTGCTCCTACATACAGGAGGTGGACAAAATAACAGAAACAGCAGAAATGAGACAAATCTGAAGCAGCATTTATTCCTCAGATTCCTCTCAATCCAGACTACTTTACTTTTCCTGCTCAGACCTGCCAGGTTGGGCATCTTTTAGCCTTTAAAACAAGACAGTTCTGTTTTGTAAAGTTTACATTATCCTGTGTTTGTTGAGACTGTGTCGGTGTTTATTCAGTCCTGAGCCGTCCTGTTCCTGTAAAGTGAGATTCAACGATGTCGTCACACTTCCCTTCTCCCTGCTTCTGTTTATTCATCCCCCGATGTCTTTTTTTAAAATCAGCTCTGTTCGTTGCCTCTTTGTCCTGAGAATTTGTGATTTTTTTGTGAAGTCTTGACACAGCGCGGATCAGCTTTCAGCTTAAAATAACTCTCTGGCTCTGCAGCTTCTTCCTGTTGAGACTCCCGTTGTTCTAATGGACAGGGAGAGATAAAAAAGAAAAGGATCCAGTGTGCTTCATGTGTGTTTGTGTGCAGCAGTATTAAATGTGATTAGATATGTAATGTGTGTGATAGACTGCAAAGAAAGACGGATGGCGTAGAATATAAAAGTATAATAGATAGGGCTGCCCCCTCTAAGTAGATTAGTTGACTAAGGTTTCTTCAGTGCAGGGGTCAGCAACCTTTACTATCAAAAGAGCCATTTTAGGCAAAAGAAAAATTGGTCTGGAGCCGCAAACATTATACAGTTTATAGTCTTAAGTATATAGTATATAAGTCTAATGCAGTGAGGGCCCAAGTGCAAATGTACTACGGAGTATTAGGGCCATATTGAGGAAAAAAAATCAAACTTTATGAAAAAAAGTCGTAATATTACGAGAATAAAGTCATAACTTTACGAGAAAAACAGAAAATGACACGTAAAATTACTACTTTATAATATTATGACTTTATTCTTATAATACTACGACTTTTTTTTTTTATGCTGAATGACTTATTACTAAGAAATTTATGAGCAAATCTCCGGTAAACACCGGATCTAAAGTGGGGCTTTTGAGTGATTCTTTGTGTGAGAAACTCAGTTTTACAGATCTGTCGATTAAATCAATCAATTAATCAACAAAATCGTACGACTGTTAGTTGACTAGGAATTTCTTTTGGTCGAGGACAGCCCTGCTGTTCAAACTGTTAAGGTTTTTAATTTCAGCTAAGATGAGTCGAGTCTACAATGATCTTGATTTAGTCCAGACAGAGAACAAATTGTCTCTTTATCTCTGTGAACGTTGCTGCGATTATGTAATTTTCCTCTCTGAGCTTTTCTCCGTGTCGTTCTGTATATTAGTGCCGCTGCTCTTTAATTATAACACCATGTTCTGATGTAGGTGAAGGCGCACTATGTCGGAGCTCCGCTGACTAATACATGCAAAATAAATGTTCACGTAACATCTCTGTCTTTGACACGAGCTGCACAGAAACCTGAACAAGGATAACAAAATCAGTTATGTGAAAGTCACTGCTAGTTCACATAGTACACACACACACACACAAACACACACAACCTCCTACGGTGAAGTGCAGATTAGAGAGGAAAGCTGTTGTGCCGCCTCCAGTTGAAAGCACTACTGTGATTCTTCTGCACATCAAAGGCAGCGTGGGCACACACACACACACACACACACACACACACACATACACACACTATACTATATATACTGTATGTTTCCCATAGGGGTTTCAGTCGGGTCAAGATATGATGACTGTGAAGGCCACAGATTCACATCATTTCCATACTCATTGAACTGTTCAGTGACCTCCTCTATATACTCTATAGATGTATGTGTGGATGCTTTAGGGCTGCTATTCTTTATTGGAAATTCAAGCTTCTGTTTAAAGCTGCAGTAGTCAGTATATTTTTGGCATCATTGGGCAAAAGTTCCATAATAACCTTTCAGTATATTGTAATTCAAGTGTTCTGAGAGATAACTAGACTTCTGCTCCTCCTCATGGCTCTGTTTTCAGGCTTTAGAACATTTAATTCGTGACGGGAGACTTTGACCAATCACAGGTCATTTCATTGAGAGAGCGTTCCTAGAGCGCTGCCTAGTTTGACCGTTTGGTCGGAGTTCAGAGTGATTGACAGCCGGCTCTCATAGACGGCAGCTGGACAGCAGACCTCAGATCAGCTCTTACTGCTTGTTTTCCTCCGGTCTGTGAAATCTTGTTAGGAGCACCGGAGGACACAGAGGAACATGATTTTTTTCAGGTTACCTGTTTCGTGTTCTACTGTCACCATATAGCAACCGCTTTATAAAGATAACTTTTTTTTGTCATATTTCTCCAATCTCTCCGACTGATTGTAACATCTTGGTCGCCTAAAAATGACTTATTCAGCATTCGGTTGTACTTGGCTCCGCCCTCTCGTGTCACTTCTTGTTGCAAAAACCAAGATGGTGACGGCCAAAAAAACTAAATGGTGACGGCCATAAAAACCAAGATGGCGACGGCCGAAAAAGATGATGGTGACAAAAACCAAGATGGCGACTGCTAAAAAAACAAGATGGCGACGGCCAAAAAAACAATATGGAGACTGCCAAAAAACAAGATGGCGACGGCCAAAAAACCAAGATGGCGACGGACAAAAAACCAAGATGGAGACTGCCCAAAAACCAAGATGGAGACTGCCAAAAAACCAAGATGGAGACTGCCCAAAAACCAAGATGGAGACTGCCAAAAAACCAAGATGGAGACTGCCCAAAAACCAAGATGGAGACTGCCAAAAAACCAAGATGGAGACTGCCCAAAAACCAAGATGGAGACTGCCAAAAAACCAAGATGGAGACTGCCAAAAAACCAAGATGGAGACTGCCAAAAAACCAAGATGGAGACTGCCCAAAAACAAAGATGGCGACGGACAAAAAAACAAGATGGCGACGGACAAAAAACCAATATGGAGACTGCCAAAAAACCAAGATGGAGACTGCCAAAAAACCAAGATGGAGACTGCCAAAAAACCAAGATGGAGACTGCCCAAAAACCAAGATGGAGACTGCCCAAAAACCAAGATGGCGACGGACAAAAAACCAATATGGAGACTGCCCAAAAATCAAGATGGCGACGGACAAAAAAACAATATGGAGACTGCCAAAAAACCAAGATGGCGACGGACAAAAAACCAAGATGGAGACTGCCAAAAAACCAAGATGGCGACGGCCAAAAAACCAAGATGGAGACTGCCCAAAAACCAAGATGGCGACGGCCAAAAAAACAAGATGGAGACTGCCCAAAAACCAAGATGGAGACTGCCAAAAAACCAAGATGGCGACGGCCAAAAACCAAGATGGCGACGGCCAAAAAACCAAGATGGAGACTGCCCAAAAACCAAGATGGCGACGGACAAAAAACCAAGATGGAGACTGCCAAAAAACCAAGATGGCGACGGCCAAAAAACCAAGATGGCGACGGACAAAAACCAAGATGGCGACGGCCAAAAAACCAAGATGGTGACGGCCCAAAAAACCAAGATGGCGACGGCCAAAGTGCTGAATTTGAGGCTTCAAAACGGCGGTCCACAGACCAATGCGTGACGTCATGGTGACTTCGTCCCCTTCTTATATACAGTCTACGTTTTATACACTGAATTTGTCGCTCTGTTTAATCCTTTGGTTTCTTCCGTTGCTCCGTCATCGGACCGGAGAGGAGTCTCTATAACTTATCACTCATATCGTTTAGGGGAAGTGAATTAACCCCCTGCTGATGCTGTTGTTTTTCTCGTGTCTCTGTCTTCTGGTATCATTAGCTTGTCACTCAAGTGAGGCGGGTTAATGACGGCGTGGGTTTGTGTTCAAACTACCTCAAAACTGATGACGACTAAAAAGTATATTATCTTCTTATAAACGTTCTCTCATAGTTCTTTATATGAAAGATGAAGTGAGGTAAAGGTCGGGTTGATACCCGGTAGAGCTCATTGATTACGTCCTCCACACGTGTGATTAGTTGATTAATTGAGTCCTCTTCCATCCCTCGTTATTCCTCTAATCTGTTATCCTGCTGCTTCTTCCTCCTCTTCCTCCTCCTCATCCTCTCTGCCTCTTCTCTCCTTCTTTTCCTTCCTCATCTTCCTCTCCCTCTCCATCCTTTTCCCCTCTGTGCCATCTCTTCTTCCTTTTCCTCACTCCGACTTCTTCTCTCCCATCATCTTCTTCATTTCCCTCCTCATCCTCTTTCTACTATATTTCCTCTCATTTCTCCCTCTCTTCTCCTTTTTCTTCCTCTTTTATTCTCCTCATCTTCCTTCCTCTCTTCCTCCCCTTACATGCCCAGCTGCGCACACACACACTGAGCTGTTTCTAGGTCATGGGGACTTTATATGAATAATAAACAGCTGTCTGCTTTAAAGGGAATTATTTATAGCACATCCAGAGAGAGAGAGAGTCTCACTCACACTCTCTCTCTCTCTCTCTGTCTTAAACGCTTGCTCTCTTTCTTTTCTCTCATCCATTCTCTTTTACACGCTGTTGTCTTTGTTATCTGTCATCTTATTATTTCCTGACTCTTTGTTTTCATCTATAATCCGCCCTTCAACCTTTTCCTTTCCTGCGCTGCCTCCAGGAATTTGCTTTGTATTGTTGTGTTGCTGCTGCTACTATAACTGTCACTATAATAATAGAGGTAGTAGTAGTAATAGTACTAGTAGTAGTATTCACTGTCAGGAGCTGAGACCTAGATCTTTTTCATTGTCGGATGTTCAAAGCCCGGTGTCTCTTCGGGAGATGCATTCATTTTGTGTCTTTACCCATCTCTGCGTTGTTGTCTTTACTTTTGTGCTCATTGACCTCATCGTCACCAGTCGCTGCTTAGGTACTGTTCCTATTTAAAATATATATATACATATAAACATATGCATGCATATAGAAGTACAGTCCAAAATGTCCTTATCAGAAAGAGTGCATTTAAGCATCCTTGGGTGGCTTTTTGTAATCGTTTTCATGATGAGAGTGAAGCGTTTTGCCCGCTGCTTTTGCGTAGCTGTTTTTGCGTCGCTACTTTTTTGTCGCTGCTTTTTTGCATCGCTGCTTTTTTTGCGTCGCTGCTTTTTTTGCGTCGCTGCTTTTTTTGCGTCGCTGTTTTTGCATAGCTGTTTTTGCATAGCTGTTTTTGCATCGCTACTTTTGCGTCGCTACTTTTTTGTCGCTGCTTTTTTGCATCGCTGCTTTTTTTGCGTCGCTACTTTTTTTGCGTCGCTGCTTTTTTGCGTCGCTGCTTTTTTTGCGTCGCTGCTTTTTTTGCGTCGCTGCTTTTGCAGAAAATTCAATTCAGAGCGGAAACACACTTGACTTCATTAGCTTTTTTTCCCCTCGTTGTGTTAACTTCTGCTGGAAACCCGGAGCTACTGTATATGACCGCCCCAACCGTAGTTACCATGATCTGAACAGGAAGCAGCAGGCCTGGAGTGTGGTATATACCTGAGAGGCAAAACCACATTGCCTTTTTGTTGCCCGATCAGACGGAGCATTTCTTTTTGTAAATTGTTGCATCTTCTTTGAATACTGTTGCTAAGCAACCACTGAATACGTGCTAACGTTAGCTTAGCACAAACCATAAACTGTTTGCTATCTAATAACCTCGGAAATAAAAGTTTGGAAACTTGTGTTTAATGGATTATTTCTCTGTTGTTACAATGCTAATTAGCATTGTATTTTACATCTTTGGAAAGCCTGTTTATTTACCTTGACAATGATGTCCAACTTGTAAGGATCATGCATTTGTGGGATGAGCAGCACAGCTGATTATGTGGGTAATGCTTTTCCGCTCTGAGTTGAAGTTTTTTTCAACTCGAGGCGTTCAGGGCGCTCCTGTAAAAACGTGAGACATATAGAGTGGAAAAACATGCAAAATGCTGATCAGGGCCTTAAACAAGCATCCCAGCATGCATTTCACATCAGTCAGAGGCGATTGCAGACACCAGTGAGACTCACAGCTGTCATCATTTTCACACTATAAACTGTCAATGTGTCACCGATTTCACTGTAGATTTTTATTTGATTTGGAATATGTGGTCAATTCAATCAAAATAACACCTACTTGAACATTTTCTCTGACTTGTTAGGAGACGTGAGGACCGGCGAGCACGCCAGCTCATTAGATAACCGTCGTTTCACATAGTAGTTTACAGATAAAGATTTATTGTTTTCTTTGGCTCAAGGTGAACAAAACCTCATTGACTTTTTTGGCCTTTTTGTGGGTTACAGAGCAACATGCAACAATATTCACTCTCTTTTTAACTCTAGTTTGGTCTCCACCAGCTCCTGGTTATTTAGCTGTTAAATGCTCCACTTGATTCACCAGCTATAGTCGCTAACTTCGCCGGTCAGCCAGTTGGTGCTGAGCAGATAGTTTACAGCAGGTTTTTGCTGACATCAGCTGCCTGTGGCTGAGCTGACTGACAGTGAAAAAGCGGATGCATAAATGGAGCTGATTGGAGAAGAGGAGATTTGGGTGATGAAATACATAGTCTGGCAGCATGAACCGAGAGAGAGAGAGAAAAAGGGTTTTGGAAGCAGAGAGTGACTCGGCAGAATCAGACAGGATGGAGGGAGAGGAGATGAGGTCAGCAGAAAGTCAGATGGTGGCCAGACTAAAGCTTCAGGCTCAAACAGCATGAGGTCATCTGGACTGGTAATACCCGACACACACGGACATAGAGGCAAATGGGACGTCTGCAACGGTGCATGTAGCTGTGAAAAAATCAACATACAAGCGTCCAGTTAGAGCCTCCCTCAAAGGTAGCACATTTATTTAAAAGCACAAAGCCTAATTTAATGATTTTCAAAAATGGAAATGAATAACTGTTTTTTGTTTACATTTTAATTTTTTTTTATCATTGTTGTAGGTCTATGGTACGACGGTACGACAGAGTACCACATTGAGGAAAGAAAATAAATCTCAGATTTCGATAATAGTCATATTTTATGTTTTATTTAATTTTTTTCTCATTAAGTTATGACTTTATTCTTGTAATATTACGACTTTTTTCTCGTGATATTCTGACTTTATTCTGTAAATCTCAGATGTTGTTTCCCTCAATGTGGCCCTAATACTCCGTAGTACATTGTCTCTTTGGCCCTCACTGCATTAGACTTATATACTATATACTTAAGACTATAAACTGTGTTACCTTCATCACAATGATCAAATGTTTTGCGGCTCCAGACAGATTTTTTAAATTTTTTCTTTTGCATAAAATGTCTCTTTTGATAGTAAATGTTGCTGACCCCTGGTATAGATGCATGATCTGTAAGCATGTAGTGGTTAGAGGCAAATTGCAATGCATATACATCTTTAAACATCCGGAAAAGAAACTGGTAGCTACAGTTGTCAGATAAATATAGTGGAGTAAAAAGTACAGTATGTACCTCTGAAATGTAGTGTGGGTGTAAAGTGGCAGCAAATGGAAATACTCAGGTAATACAAGTACCTCAAAATGCACAGAAGGAAAGTAAAGAAATGACATGCAGCATGTGTTTAAATGATGGATCGTCTGGAGGGTGAGGTGGAGTTAAAGAGGATAAAAACATGTCAGTGCTTCCAGTTATTAAATATGAATAAAAGGTATTCACTGTAATGCCGACTGACTCTCCATCAAATCAGGAGAAGTTGTAGAAACTGAAAACCAACAGGAGGAGAAATAGATTTTTCTACATATTAAATTCATTCTCGGATTGAGGTTTTGAGAAATTACCCTTTAATCCATCAGGATTATAATCTGGAAAGCTGCGCACTGTAGATTATTGAAGATTATATTTAAAAAAACTCTCCACCAAACTCTCAATCAGCACAAAAGCTCAGGGATTGGATATTGATTTAGTGTTTCTGTGTGTCATTTAAGTGTGAGTGCACATTATGTTTCTACAAGAATATCTTCAGCAGATTAACTACGGTTTACAGCATCTGTTTAAACATTATCTGCAAACAATGATTAGCACAATTAATTAATTTACCCTTAACAAGCAATAATAATAATCTGTCTGGAGCCGCAAAACATTTGAGCATTGTGATGAAGGTAACACAGTTTATAGTCTAAGTATATAGTATAGTATTACGTATATAAAGTCATAACTTTACGAGAAAAAATGTCGTAATATTATGAGAATAAAGTCATAACTTTCCGTGAAATTTCTACTTTATAATATTATGACTTTATTCTTGATCACTCAATCATCTATAATAATTATCCAATACTAAAACTATACATCACTCACATAAATATACAAAATGAGTTATTTTACTTTCGATACTTTATAGTTTTGTTGCCAGTACTTCTGTACCTTTATTTGTAATGTAATATTTATATGGTGTGGTATGGCTTCTTTTTTACTAAAGAATATTTCTTGGACGCTAGCTGTTAATGTGTGAATGAAATGGTGCACAAAATATCTTGGATTATGGGTGAAAAGTAAGTGAGTGTTATAAAATAAAGTATAGCTTAGCCTTAATACAGCTGAAGCTGACAAGATTGAGTTTAGACAGATGAAAGTTTTCCTTAAATGTTCGTATATGAATTATAAACCCTTTAGATTCCATCAGCAACACTCAGGTCAAACTTTACATTTTGACCCCACTTGTTGTAAAGATGTAAGAATCCTTAAACAGCTTCACAAGACATATATATACACGGTAGATAGCATGACTAACAGACTTGCTGTTTTGTTGTAATAACTTCATTCTGACCTGCGGGTTAATGGATTTGACGTCCGGGTCGTAACAGGGGGTCAAACTGTTTAAACCTGTAATCTCTGTCACCTTAATTTAACCTCAGCCAAAGAGGTCAGAGGTCTGTGTGTGTGGGCATGCATATAATTGATTTTATATAATGCAGCGAGGTTGCCTGCATGTATATACTGTGGAGTTGTGAGTGTTTCTTCCGCTGTGCAGGAAAAAGAGAGTCACAGAGGTCAAACAGAGAGAACAGAGTGTTTCTTGTTCTTTTATATTTGTGCAGACGGAAGTTTAAGACCGGAAAGTGAGGACATTTTGTCCTTCGTCACAGCACTGTCTGAGGATTTTGACTTGGTATTGGGTTAGTTTGTGAAAGTTAGAATCTATGGCCCCGACCATGACTCTGAAATATCAGTAAGTTAGAATCAAAGGCCCCGACCACGGCTCTGAAGTATCAGTAAGTTAGAATCTATAGCCCCAACCATGGCTCTGAAATATCAGTAAGTTAGAATCTATGGCCCCGACCATGGCTCTGAAATATCAGTAGAATCTATGGCCCCGACCACGGCTCTGAAATATCAGTAGAATCTATGGCCCCGACCATGGCTCTGAAATATCAGTAGAATCTATGGCCCCGACCACGGCTCTGAAATATCAGTAGAATCTATGGCCCCGACCATGGCTCTGAAATATCAGTAGAATCTATGGCCCCGACCATGACTCTGTAGCCTAACTGTGCTGTGTATTGATAAATCCATGGCGCTCTCCGTGGTGCTGAAGTAGCGGACAGATTCATAATTGCAGCTTTTTCTTCAGTTTCGTTTTAGATCTATAATGTTCTCTATATTCTCTATTCGCTAGTCGACGGTGAACGAAATGAACCGGGTCCGTCCCTCATGTTAGAAATCACCAAGTCGCCCAAAGGGACGACTGGGGGAATGCATTATGTCAATGAATGTCCTGAGTGGGAAGAAAAAGTGTGTGTTTGTTAAGGATGTGAGCACTTTTCTAATCCAGGCTGAGTTCCCACAGTCATTAATCAAACCAAGTAATCTGCTTTACACACACACACACACACACACACACACACATACATTTGACCAGATAAAGCAGCTCTATCCTAAAGGAGGTTTGTAACACTTGTGTCCGGCGACGACGGGAGTCACTTGTTCCGTCAACCTCCTCGGCTACTTCTGTCAGCCGTCTTTGTGTCTCCATCCTGGTACCGAAATGTCGTCTGAGCTCCACATTTTTTAATTCTAATAGCCTGAGGCTGTGGACGAGCAACATGATGTGATTGTTAGGGTTCAAAACTAAAAGTAATTTCCATACCAAGTCGCTGACAACATTAAGTTTCTTTTGAGGTACTGTAAACTCTCTACAGGACTCCCTTTGAGGTACTGTTAACTCTCTACAGGACTCCCTTTGAGGTACTGTTAACTCTCTACAGGACTCCTTTTGAGGTACTTTAAACTCTCTACAGGACTCCCTTTGAGGTACTGTAAACTCTCTACAGGACTCCCAAACTGTCAGTGCGTCACGACGGGGATATAGCGCTGTGATTAACCCTCCTGTTTTCTTCCCGGCGACCATGCAACTTTTATCTTCCCGGGTCAAAATGTACCCAATCCGGTTTGACTGTTTATAAAACATACAGTATATATTATCACCCAATTCTGTGTTACACCTTTTTGGCCGACTTCATTCCAACTCAGTGCCACAAGTTTTACACTTTTTGGGGGGAATTTAAGGTTAATAAACCTAATTTTGGTGAAATTCTACCTAATTTTTTATTTTAAAAAAGCAGAAATTATGAGTTATTTTGACCATAGTTATCGGAGGAACATAATGTTGATGGATTATCACAGACGGGTAGATGTAACAGTTTAGTTAGACTATTGTTTTGAAACCATTTAAATGTTTTTTTAATGGCAGCAAAAAAATTGACCTGGGTAGAACCACAGATGCTATAAATTAGAATAAAACACCCAGAATTCAACGAAAGTAGTGGTCATTAATTGTTTTTGCAAAGACCATAGCAGGGAACCACCCATGTTATTTTGGGGCAATTAGATGAAAGAAATCCATATTTATGACATAGTGAAGTTTGTAAACAGGTCAGATTTGACCCGCGGACAACAGGAGGGTTTTAAAGGGGCTGAAAGTAGTGAATGTGTCACACAGCCTCTAATGCGACCTCCTATAATAATAAATTTTTATCTAATCCCACCCCATGTCCACGTGTGCCACAGGTAGACTGCTGAGTCTAAACCTGAGGAGTTGGCCTGTCTGTGTTGAGCCATCCGTCTGTTTAGTGGTTGTTTGGTTGTCACCGATGTACATATCCGTGCACTCCTCACTGCACTGGACTGCACACACCAAGTTGCTTTGCTTGTGTTTGGGTGTGTGGTCCTTAGGGGGGACCAGTTTCTGTCTGAGGCTGTTTTCGCTCCTTTTCTTGAGCCTGTGCACTTGTTGTTATGTTTATCTGTCAGAAAAAATACAATATATTTGCGTTATTTAAGTCTAAAGACATCCGATTTGTGACTCAAGTCCAGATCTCTGCTTGAACAACTGTTTTTTTTTCTCTCTCTCTCTTTCTAACAGGGCCTTGTACACATATGAGGATGACAGCAATGATTTGACGCTGGCATCATCAGGAGGTACGTTCATGCTTTTTTTTTTTGTCATCAATTTAATCTCTCTCAAATGTGGCATCTTGCTGTTCTCATTCTCTTTATGTCCTGATGAACACGGCTGCCTTTAAGCATGTTCGCTTCACGTGTGGAGGAGGAGGAGGAGGTGGTGGTTGTAATTTGCTGCGGCTGTAACTCTTGATGAGCTCCGCAGGTTCTGCTGTTGCTTTGGGGGGTGAAATGATCATGTTCTTTCTTTTGTCTCCTGATTGTTTCTGAACCATCAGAGAGCTGGATTCATTATTACCAGTTAATGACGCGCTGCTTGATCATTAGCAGTTTAATGAGACTCCTCCGGTATGTGATGCACACACACGGACACACATAGAGTATAAAAGGGTCCTTCTTCCCTTTAATGATATCATTGCACGTGATATTTGGGAATTAGCAAGTATACATATGGACATAACCCTTCTACCCTTATTCAGCCAAATGCATCACATCATTTATAAACTTAATGTAGTAACTCAAATGATGATAATACCTCAAATAAAGATATTTGTCTGAGCGGTTAGACCAGGGGTCAGCAACCTTTACTATCAAGAGAGACATTTTATGCAAAACAAAATAAAAAGAAATCTGTCTGGAGCTGCAAAACATTTGATCATTGTGATGAAGGAAACACAGTTTATAGTCTAAGTATATAGTATATAAGTCTAATGCAGTGAGGGACAAAAAGACAATGTACTATGGAGTATTAGGGCCACATTGAGGGAAAAAAAATTGGAGGTTTCCAGAATAAAGTTATAATATTACGGGAAAAATAAGTCGTAATATTACGAGAATAAAGTCGTAATTTTACGATAAAAAAGTCATAATATAACGAGAATAAAGTCAGAACTTTACGAGAAAAAAGTCGTAATATTACGAGAATAAAGTCGGAATTTTACGATAAAGTCATAATATAACGAGAATAAAGTCATAACTTTACGAGAAAAAAGTCGTAATATTACGAGAATAAAGTCGTAACTTTACGATAAAGTCATAATATAACGAGAATAAAGTCATAACTTTACGAGAAAAAAGTCGTAATATTACGAGAATAAAGTCGTAACTTTACGATAAAAAAGTCATATAAAGTCATAACTTTACGAGAAAAAAGTCGTAATATTACGAGAATAAAGTCGGAATTTTACGATAAAAAAGTCATAATATAACGAGAATAAAGTCATATCTTTACGAGAAAAAAGTCGTAATATTACGAGAATATAGTCGTAACTTTACGTTAAAAAAGTCGTAGTATTACGAGAATAAAGTCATTACTTTACAATAAAAAAAAAAAAATAACGTGAAATTTAATATTATTTATGGAATTGAGAGTTGAAAATAATATCTAAAACTATTAGGTTAATCTGCATCCATATATCTCACCTTAAAGACAAATGTACAGGTTTAAAGATGTCAAATATAATCAATAACTGTAATTTAAAAAAAAAAAAAGTGGTGCTCTTGTTGTAGCAGCATTTGAAAAAGTTGCTAATCTAATAAACTGTTTCTGTAATGGCAATATTTTGTTCAGATAAGTCGGAAAAGTACTTGCCCAAACAATATTACAGGAAGTTAAATATGGATAAATTAAACTATATGTGTGTGATTGGATGTTTTCTGGGAGTCATAGTTGACGTCTCTCCTTCAGTCGTTCTTCTCCTACTGGTTGACTTTTTTATCAAAGAAGCAGATATTGTGTAACATTCCTGAGAGCCACACACAGTCAGAAAGTTGCGTACTGAGAGAACAACTTGTTGGTTTTGGTCTCTATAGTAACGCCAGCCTGAGACGTGTCTTCAGTAATGTGGTAGCCTAGATGTTCAAGAGCCGGACGTGTCTCGTGGTTTTATACTTTGATGTGATTTTGATGAATGCTTATTCTGTGAGTCTAATGTAATCATCAACGCAGAATTCCTGAATATGAAAAATCACATGAGAGGAATAAACTGGAGCTACTACAGTGAAGAGCCGGCTGCATCACTAATGCTGGAGAGCTGCATGATGAAGAGCCACTTCTGCCAGCAGTGGTCTTCTAGTTTCCTTCATGTCGGGTAGCTTTTCCTGAGAGAGACGTGAATATTTCAGCAGCGACGGAGAAGAAAACGCAGGCTGCTCGTGTGCACTGTAAACCTCAGAGGGATCTGCTGCCTCACGTCTCACAACCAGCAGAGCACACAGTCATGTTGGTGTGTTTGTGTGTGTGTGCTGTTTACAAATGTGTGCGTAGACGTCGCAGACATCTGAAGATACGCTGAGATACACAGAGAACATAATCTGAGGCATAAAAACTAGCAGCCTGGAGCACATCGCTGCTGATCTGACATATTCACATCCTCAGTGTAGCATTTAGGGGGATCTATTGGCAGAAAGGGAATATAATATTTATAAGTATGTTATCTTTAGTGTATAATCACCTGAAAATAGGTGTTATTTAATTTTTTCTCGTAAATTTATGACTTTATTCTCGTAATATTTTGACTTTTTTCTCGTTAAGTTATGACTTTATTCTCGTAATATTTTGACTTTTTTCTCATTAAGTTATGACTTTCTTTTCGTAATATTACGACTTTGTTTCTCTTAAAGTTATGACTTTATTCTCGTAATATTATACGTTTTTTTCTTGTAATGTAAATATTTTATATTTGTGACATCACAAATCAGACAGAAATCCTAACGGCTTGTTTCAAACGTACAATTTCTGAATACAGACTGTGTGTATTTATCAGTATTTTGAGTGTTTTGATAGTTTAACAGTATTTATATAGCACTTAAACCTGCTTCATAATATAAAAGACATGCAAATCTCACTTTTTTACAATATGGGACCTTTAATATCAAAGTTCGATAGTAGAATAAGTAAAAGTAGCAATACAAATATGTAAAAACACTCTATTATAAGTAAAGGTAATGCATTAAAAAAAAAGTACTTAAGATACTTAAAGTATCATAAGTAAAAGTGTTTCCCCTGCCAGAGTTTTATTATTTTATATACGGTATTATAGGATGATATTATTATCATATTATCATAAATATGAAAGATGTATTTTAATGTTATATATCTGGTTTAGAGAGCTTTATATAGCTCTAACTCTAAGGCAATTTAATATGTCACAATGTTTATGAACTGGCATTTTTTCGGCTGTCAAATAAATATAGTGGAGTATAAAATAGCATAACATGGAAATATAGTGGTTAATGGGTTTAATGAATTTTTTGTAAATGTGGGACCAAAGTTGGCAGGAAAAATCAATGACACGTCTCCAAAGGATGGGGAGGTTGTTGAAAGCAACATTGCAAGAAATTCAAACTCAATTTATCTCAAAGCTATAGACAGAAAAGAAATCGTAGACATAGTTAACAAGTGCAAGAATAAAACATCTACTGATTTGAATGGAATCGATATGACGATAGTCAAGAAAGTCATTGACAGTATTGCAAACCCCCTAACCTACATTTGTAACTTATCATTCATAACTGGCACATTTCCACATAAAATGAAAACTGCTAAAGTTATTCCACTATATAAAACTGGGGACAAACATAATTTCACTAATTACAGGCCTGTATCTTTACTTTGCCAGTTCTCTAAAATATTGGAGAAACTGTTCATTGGAAGATTAGATAACTTCATTGACAAGCACCATTTACTGACAGACAGTCAATACGGGTTCAGAGCAAACAGATCAACAGCAATGGCATTAATGGAGCTAACAGAAGAAATAACCAGTTGTATTGATAACAAGAAGTATGCGGTAGGAGTATTTATAGATTTAAAAAAAGCATTTGACACCATTGATCATGATATATTATTCAATAAAATGGAAAGGTATGGTATAAGAGGGGTAGTGCTGAACTGGTTGAGAAGTTATATAGGAAACAGGCAGCAGTACGTGCAAATAGGGGACTACAAATCAACATGCTCAGGTATTACTTGTGGGGTCCCGCAGGGATCAGTATTGGGTCCAAAATTGTTTATTATGTATATAAATGACATAGGTAGGGTATCAAGGACACTGAATTTAGTTTTATTTGCAGATGACACAAATATTTTTTGTTCTGGGGAAAATCTGCAGCAGCTTTTGGAGGTGGCCACAACAGAAATCAGAAAATTGCAACGGTGGTTTGACAGAAATAAATTGTCATTAAATTTGGACAAAACTAAATTTATGTTATTTGGAAACCAAAAAATAGACATACCAGTACAAATGATAATAGATGATGTGACTATTGAAAGAGTATATGTAAATAAATTTCTGGGTGTAATACTGGACCACAAAATCTGCTGGAAACCTCAGATAAATTATGTAAGAACAAAGCTGGCAAAGAGCATAGCAGTCTTAGGGAAAACAAGACACACACTGGATCATAAATCACTGCACATTCTGTATTCTTCACTTGTATCACCATATCTGAATTACTGTGTAGAAGTTTGGGGTAACACTTATAAAAGCAACTTACAACCATTATGCATACTACAGAAGAGAGCAATCAGGATAGTAAATAATGTGGGATATAGGGAACACACGAACACACTGTTTTTGAAGTCACATGCATTGAAATTTATGGATTTAGTCAAATTTAAAACCGCAATAATTATGTTTAAAGCAAGACATAATTCACTTCTGGGCAATATTCAAAAAATGTTTTGTGACAGGGAGGGGGGTTATAATTTAAGAGGAAAATTTAATTTTAAAAAGCATTGTGTTCGTACAAAAAAGAAGAGTATGTGTATTTCAGTCTGTGGGGTGGATTTGTGGAATGGGTTAGGTGATGGGTTGAAGGGGAGGACAAATATAAATCAATTTAAAAAGCTATACAAGAAAGATATTTTTGGGAGGTACATGGTTGAAGAAGAGTTGTGTTAAAGGTTGGTTATATACTTTTTAACTGCGGATGTATTTGTGGGTTGTAAATAAATTTGGGATGCTGTTCATATATTCAACTTGGGATGTAAATAAATCTGAGATAGTTTTTATATTATATTATATTATCATTCTATAATATATGAGTTAATAGAGGAGAAGTGAGAAAGGGGTAGGGTAATATAAGTTTTTCTTCTACCTACTCCTTTTCGGACACTATAACTCTTGTTTTGTTTGTTATTATTTTGTATCTGTTTTTATTTATTATATGTTCGAAATAAAGTCTTTCATTCATTCATTCATTCATAGTCAAGTAGATTGCAAGTACCTATAAATTGTACAAATAATAATAGTTATCAGTTTGGTTTGATTTCTTTACAAAGACCTCCGATTGTTTTTTCACAAATAAGTGGTGTTACAGTAACCTAACTAATTTAAAAGGCGATAACTCTGAGTCTGATTCACTTCAAATGTTTTTTGCAATTCACCCCTGTACAAAGCTTCAATGTTCCCAGAGCGGATTTGGGTGTTTTTGATGATCTACGTGTTCAGAGTCAAAGGTTCAAAACAATAACGCATTTAGAGGATTGTGTGTTTTTTGGCATTTGCTTTATTTCATAAGTTGATTAATTTGTTAATCTTTTTACCAGTTTGTGTATTTCCTCCCTGATGTGGAGGACGGTGTAACAGAAGCATTAATGCGGCCTCTTGTTCTTGTTCTCTTGTTCTGTGGTGCAGGCGGCGGTCTGGCAGAGATCACGCTGACCTTTGACAGCGCCAGGGTGATGTACGGCTTCTGCAGCCTGAAGGAGCCCACTGCCGCTCTGCCACGATACATCCTCATCAACTGGGTGAGTCGCCGGGTCAAACACCTCAGGCAACACACACACACACACACACACACACACACACACACACACACACACACACACACACTGAAGAGAAGATCAGAGTCATTAAGGGTCACAGCACATTTCTAAATTAACCGTTTATTTAGGACACACCGTGTGACCGACGGACACGACCTGAATCCAGGTTCCGTCCATATCAGCAGCTCTGTGATTGGATGATGTCACTTTTCTTACCTGCAGTTCAGAGCTGCAGATGTGCAGTATTCAGTGTCCACTTTATTAGGTACACCTGTACAGACTAATGCAAGGGTCAGCAACCTTTACTATCAAAAGAGCCATTTTAGGCAAAAGGAGCGAAAACATGTGATCATTGTGATGAAGGTAACACAGTTTATAGTCTAAGTATATAGTATATAAGTCTAATGCAGTGAGGGCCAAAGAGACAATGTACTACGGAGTATTAGGGCCACATTGAGGGAAAAAACATCTGAGATTTATATATATATACTTAGACTATAAACTGTGTTACCTTCATCACAATGATCAGATGTTTTGCGGCTCCAGACAGATTTGGCTCAGTGTTCCTGACAGTTTCATGGATTAGTGTTTGAGCGCAGACGGCGTCTTCACAGTGTTGGTTTTCATAAGAGAGCAGATGTGGCTGTGAAGTTGAACTTCCAGTTTAACAGAGAAGGAAACAGTAGAGCTGAGTCACCACACATGTAACAGAGCCAGAAAAAAAAATGTGTCCACCAATTAATTCATGATGAAAAGGAAAATGTAACAGGAAGATATTAATAATTTGTGATGTTGGAGCTCATTTTTATCGCTGTGAGAGTCTCCAACAGAGTGTGTTAATACCATTTAAACACAGACTGAGTTCATCTGAGAGCCTGAAGATGAATGTTTTACTTTCTGAACCTGACAACAGCAGCAGCGCCCGGAGCGAGTGCATCTACATAATGACAGAGTGCAGAGAGGAAGTAGAGAGAGGAGTGAAAAGAGAAGGTGGAATTAAACAACCTGCTCTCCTAGAAATTAAGTTTATTTACTAATTTGTTTTGCCAATTATGTTTGGAGGGAAACGTAATTACTGTCTGTATTATGTTCACTAGCAATAATTTTTTAAGTAACAGCAACTCTTGTACCACATGCCAGCCCCGTATCCTCTACATCATGTTTGTATTCTGCAAATTAGCAACAACATTTAAAAGAAATGTAATGCAAATGTTGTTATTAACATATCTGGCAAGTCTCAAAAAATAATTTGCTGTATTTGCTGATAAAAAGTATAGTCATGCTTCTGCTGCTATGAGCGGATACAGTAAGAAAAACTAATGAAATGTGATGTCGGATACGTTAAAACGTTTCATCAGTATGTTGATAAAGAACGTGATCGGGGTGGCATTTTGTTTCCTTTAAAAGGACGGTTTGTAAGAATCAGAAATGTCTTGTTAACAGCGACACCTGTGGCCGTTAAGTCAACGAAAGTCAGCGTCCTGTTGCTCGCGCTTGTGCTCGCTCTACATAGACATGAACGAGCATCGCTCAAAACAGTGAGGAGACACACGTCAGCTAAAAGCACAATATAGCTCTATATTTCAGCTGCTTGGCAGTGGTGCTTCCGTGTAGTTTGTGTTGGACTCTGAACAGCGTAGCCGCACGCGAGCGCGCATGAGACACCGACCCGCAATGATTTATACGTGTAAGAAATTACAAACAGTCCCTTTAAAACATATTTGCTGTTGTAGATTAGTAGAATATAGATGAGATTCCTAGGAGGGAGGGTAGAATGAAAAAAAGGACGGAAAGTGATGGAGACATCCCGTAATTTGAATGAATAGAGGCTGAGAGAGAAAGAAAGAGACACAGCAACACTACCAGCCAAAAGAGAGCCAAACCAGGCTGAAATGAGCCAGAAATACACCAAAATGTACCACAAAGTCTTAAACATACTGCCAAAACATTCATCTCTCTTGCTCAGACAGATGGACACACAGATAGATAAATGTTGTGAGATGAATCGCCGTGAGTTTCTTCTTTCTCTGTGTAATTGCTGCCGACTGCGTTTGTATTGTGTTGGTTTGAATGAGCCGTGATTACTGAATGACATCCGTCCTGTTAGAAGATAAACTGCTTCAATAAGTGAACGTGACCACGGCTGAACAAAAGGCCCTGATGAGAGCGGAACGAGAGGAAAACGCTCCGATCGCAGCATAGAAACACATGATGTTACCGGTGCTGTTAAACTGCTTTTGCATCTGGTTTTAACATCATCATCTTTCTTCTCCTCCCTCCTTCTTTCTCTATCTCTCTCTCAGGTTGGCGAAGACGTGCCGGATGCCAGGAAGTGTGCCTGTGCCAGCCACGTCGCCACCATCGCAGACTTCTTACAGGTCAGACCCACCATGGTACTTGAACATATTCCTAATTTATTCTGTAACAATGATCTTATTATGTGTTTAAACATTTGTTTTTATTTTCCTGTTTATTTATTTGGATCCTTATTAGCTTCTGCTGTAGCTTCGGAGGACCTCATTCACTCTCGGTAACAACGTTAGTAGTTCAGTAAGAACTGGCCGTTAGCTCAGTTGCAGTTTAAGGTTTAAGACAAGCTGTGTTGAATTCTCCTCATGAGCCGAGGTTTAGAGTGAAATTGAGAAGTGAAGCCAATGATGAAGTGCCTTAAACTTGCATTCTTTCTAACAGCCAGCAGGGGGCGACTCCTCTGAAGTCTGGTTGTATAGAAGTCTATGAGAAAATGAGCCTACTTCTCTCTTGATTTATTCCCTCAGTAAACATTGTAAACATGAGTTTATGGTCTCAATCGCTAGTTTCAAGTCTTCTTCAACACAGCATGATGTTCATTTAGTAAATGATGGTCCCGTTTAGAGTCAAATAGACCATAAAGCAGGGGATGCTTTAGCGGCGGGGCTACCTTGTGATTGACAGGTCACTACCACGGCGTTGTCCGTGTTTTCGTCTTAGAACTTTAACCCTTTAATTCGAGGCTTCAAAACCGTAGTCCACAAACCAATGAGTGACGTCACGGTGACTACGTCCACTTCTTACATACAGTCTATGCGTTTAGCGGCTTAAACCTGCAGAACACCTGGTGTAACCTGGAGTTTTAAGGTGTTAGAGTTCAGTAGTTTAAATCTCTCATCGTCTGTGGCGTTATGAAGGCGACGTTGCCGTAAGTATCAAACTCACACTTCACCTGTTTGACGCAGATCAGAAGTGATTGTTTCATAATCTGCTTTAGTTTCGTGTCACGTACGCAGAGTGTTTGAATCTTCGTCTGTTTTCAATCAACTCTCTGTGGAAGAAGAAGCTACCGCACATTAAACCTGTGGGAGGATCGAGTGTGTGTGTGTGTTACAGTGCATGACTAATACCATCTCTTTCTAAACTAATCTCTCTGTGCTGAGAGTTCTGAGCTTCTCTCACCCACCGAGTATGAGAGTGTGTGTGTGTGTGTGTGTGTGTGTGTGTGTGTGTCAAACACAGCAGTGTATTCACACCTGTACTCTACACCTGGATGAGTGAGTGTGTATTTCTGGATTTGAAGAATTTACAAAAAGATCTACATTAAAGTACAAGTGACGTTTTTATTTACACATGTGTGTTTATTTATATATGTATATATATGTGTGTGTTCATAACAGCCGAAGTGTCGTCGTAACCACACACAAGTGTTACAAACCTACTTAGGATAGAGCTGCTTTATCTGGTCAAGTGTGTGTGTGTTGAAGTGTCATTATTCTAAGTGGCAGTTTTCGCTCCCACACAGCATCGACTTCATCACACCGACGGGGTTTTCAATGACCCTTTTTGGGATCGTACACACACACACACACACACACACACACACACACTGAAACAGTGAAACTACTATACACTACTATTTTAGTCCCCCAAGACTCTATACTTGGTCCGATTTTATTTTCCTTATCCATGCTTCCCCTGGAGTCCATTATTAGAAAGTACGGAATAACCTTCCGCCTCTATGCAGATGACACACAGCTTTACCTGCCGCTTGAAAAATAATAACTCAAACTCTTTGGGCACATTGCTAGCCTGTCTCAAAGACATCAAAGACTGGATGTCTTTAAATTGTCTCAAGCTCATTGAGAACAAAACTGAAGTGATTATTTTTGGACACAATGGAGACAGAATCGATCCCAACATGGACCTTTCCCCCCTTATACCTTTTGTCCTTACGTCTGTAAAGAATCTAGGGGTTGTAATGGACAAGGATTTTAAAATGGACAAGCAAATGATGCAATGATTTCACCACACGTCTCGATTATTGTAATGCACTTCACGTCGGTGTTAGCCGAGCCTCTTTGTCTCGCCTGCAGCTCGTTCAGAACGCCACAGCTCGTCTTTTAACCGGTACACGTAAACATGAGCACATCTCCCCAATTCTGGCTTCTCTTCACTGGTGTGCGTTTTAGGATTGATTTTAAGATTTTATTATTATTAATATTATTATTAAGCTCCAAAAAGCACTTTTATTCCTTGATGGCTTTTGTCTCGGCATGAGAGTTGACTGTTTTAATCCTGTTTTTCCTTTCTTATTGGTCTTAATGCTTTTATTGTTTGAATGTCCTGTTGGTTTTAAGGTGGTCTCAGTTGTTTTATTGTGTTGTTTTGATGTTTTGATGTTTAACTGTTCAGCACTTTGGTCAACTTTTGATGTTTTTAAATGTGCTTTATAAATAAAATTGGATTGGATTTACTATATTGCTGTATATTACTGTACAATATATACGAAACAAGACATTCGATCATATTAAATCTATCTGTATGAATACTGATGTTAGTTTACATGTATCGGAATAAGGAAAAAGCAAATTTGTAAAACTTAAATTAGAAAGAATAACTAAACATAACAGAATTTCACTGTGTGCATGTGTGATTTAGCAATGAACAATATTAATAAGAAGAAAGTAATAAACATCTGTCTGTCTCCAGGGGGTGGAGGTCACCGTCAACGCCAGCAGTCTGGACGACATCGACCCGTTAGCCATCGGGCAGCGGCTGACCAACGGGACGGCGGTGGTGGCGAGCCCGGTCCTGAGCCGCCTGAAAACCAGAGAGGAGGAACACGCAGACGTGGTATAAAGAGAGAGAGAGAGTAGACTCTCACACACAGAGAAAATAAGTTGTGTTTTTAGACCAGTGCCTTTTAAGTTTAATCTTATTTTTCTCCCTCAACACATTTATATTAATTTCTACTTCATCAGTCAGAGTAAAAAGTCTGATCAAATACTACAGTTGTAATTAAGAACTAACAGAGCTGGACTTTTTTCATTGTTCATTACTTTTATATACACCTTTTTATAAATTTGAACCTCTTTAACTCAAGTTAAGTTCCCTCTAAAGTTCCCTTTAGGGTGAACAAATTATCATTTTACCAGACAGAGGATGAGAGAGGACTGTATGCTTTTCAAAAAGAGGTAACAGTGAAGAGGTCGTGCTGCTGTGAAACACGGAGCCTTAATATATTCAGTAAATGGAGAAATTCAAAAACACAAACTGCTCTCTCTCTGTGACGAAAACTCAGAAACAGTTTTGTTCTCACACCGAGAAACTCCGGCGAGACCTTTGCAGATTTGTCATTGATCATATCTTTTATAGACTTTACATTGAGAAACATTGATAAGGATGTTTTATTCATAAGGATAAATGTAACCCTGACTCTCTCTCTCTCTTTCTATCTCTCTCAGGGCACAGTGTACGAGAAGACCAACGCAGAGGTGGAGATGAAGAAAATCAATAGAGAGGAGTTTTGGGAGCAGGCCAAGGTAGGAGGGGAAGAAGAAGGAAGGAAGGAAGGAAGGGGGGGGTTAAGATGAATGAATGAAGGAAAGTTAAAGGATCATCCTGATTTATTACCACCTGGGTTTTTATCTACGTATCGTTCCCAACAGCTGAGATAACACTGCACTTTATTTGGAGGTCAAACTGAAAGTGAGCACGCTCAAAATGTTGGTAAAGAAAACTTTGTCGGGGGTTCACTTCATCTCTGGTGTTGGACAAAACAAGACGTCTGAAGACATCACCTCGGACTCTGACTGATATATATTTTCTGTCATTAGTTGGAACATTTCCAGCTCATGTCTTCTTCCTTCTTCTTCTTCTGTGTTTGCTCTGCAGCGCGAGGAGGAGGTGAGGAAGGAGGAGGAGAAGAAGAAGGTGGCGGAGGAGCGGCAGCGCTTCGAGGAGGAGCGAATGGAGCTGGAGAAGAAAGAGCAGGAGAGCCGAGAACAGCGGTACCGCGAGAGGGAGACGCAGATCGAGGAGCACAGGTGAGCAGCGCTCGGTATCATCACTCAGGAAGAACAGATACAGGAGTCGCCAGCATGTCCCGATTAGCAAAAGAGTAAATGATCTCATGTTGTAAAACACAGGACTCTGACTGTTAAACTAACCTGAGCCCTGTTTCCCAAAGACTAAATCAGGGATCAGCAACCTGTGGCTCCGGAGCCACATGCGTCTCTTCAGCTCCTCTCCAGTGGCTCCCTGTGGATTTATAAACATGGAAATGAATAACTGTTTTTTGTTTACATTTTCATTTTTATTTATCATTGTTGTAGGTCTATGGTACGACGGTACGACGGAGTATTAGGGCCACATTGAGGGAAAAAAAAATAATCTCAGATTTTGAGAATAAAGTCATAATATTATGAGAATAAAGTCAGAACTTTACAAGAAAAAAAAGTCGTAGTATTATGAGAATAAAGTCATAATATTATGAAGTAGTAATTTTCTTTTTTTCTCGTAAAGTTACGACTTTATTCTCGTAATATTACTAATTTTTTTCTCCTAAAGTTACGACTTTATTCTCATACTATTACAACTTTATTCTCGTTATATTATGACTTTTTTCTCGTAATATTCTGACTTTATTCTGTAAATCTCAGATGTTGTTTCCCTCAATGTGGCCCTAATACTCCGTAGTACATTGTCTCTTTGGCCCTCACTGCATTAGACTTATATACTATATACTTAGACTATAAACTGTGTTACCTTCATCACAATGATCACATGTTTTGTGGCTCCAGATAGATTAGTATTATTTTTTTGATAGTAAAGGTTGCTGACCCCTGGACTAAGATGATCATAAAATCCTTCTTAAGAACCTTCTTAATCTTAAGAGGTATTTCCCAAAAGCATCACAACTAGAGACCGTCTGAACGAGTCCCTGCTGGCTCAGAGGAGGCTGAGACCTCCAGGACCTGCAGGAGGAACCAAAAACCACATGTTTTATTTAACGCTTTATTGTTTTTGTTCATTTTAAAGTCTATACTTTTCTCGCAAACAGTGATGTTAGTGATACTTTCCTGATATCTTCTCTTTTCTTTGTATTTATGATGCGTATGTTGTTTTGCTTACATGTATATACATACAGCAGGTCTAATAGAGAAATTATGACAAAATGACAGTTATAGATGAGCTGCATATTCATGAAACTTACAGGAACAGTCACTGCTTCACTTTGGGTTTAATACGATTTTAAGAGTGTCGTCTGCGTCCAGCAGCAGCCACATCAAAGTTACTGCAATTCAAGCCGCATTTTAATACTGAACTCCAAGTATAAAACATTTCTTTGTGTTATTGACTTTTACAACTAACTAACAGACAGTTAAATATGCAAAGTTACTTTAAACTGTATTCAACACCATCTTCAGCACCATGGACAGTTCTTAGAAGCTCTTAACGGCGTAGCGTTTGTTGAAAACACCTTTAACTTCTAAAGATCGATTGTCATTGGAAAATTGTAAAAAGAAAATCAGGTATTTTTTGAGGTGTCGGGCGTGTAAAATCTGATCTAATCTGTGTGTTTCTGTGTGTGAGAACAGGAAGAAGCTGCTGGAGGAGGAAGAGACCAAAGAGAGGTTGCGGAACCAGACCGCCATAGTAAGTTTCTGATTCTGAATCTCTAACTATGACGCTGCTGCCGGTCATTAATCATTCATTGCAGTGTCCAAAAGAGTATAATATCGATATCACATCCACCTCACCAGGACAAATATACACTTCTCTTTTACCACATATCTACAGCCTCAGCTCAGCTTATTTAAAGCACTTTTCATTACACTTTCTACTTGTGCGATAGCAAAAGAAGTGAAACATCTGGAGACTCGCTTCTTCGTGTTAGAAGTGGGGTTTTTTTCTCCATATGATTTAGTTGTTTCTGTTTCTGCTCCCCTCCGCCCATCAAAGCATCACTTCTCTTCCCAAAACACCGTGAAGATGTTGCTTTTCACGCCTCTGCTTTTTTGTCACGCTGTGACACAAAAAGGAAATCAATTTGTCTGACAGTGGGGTTTGTGTTTGAAGGGAGTGATTATACGCCGTGTGTGCTTTACAAAAACGTAAAGTCTGCCAGTGAGAGTGTATTCAGAACATCAGTGTGTGTGTGTGCGTGGTTTATTTCTCTCATCTTGCAATCAGCTGCCTGCTGCGTCGTAGCACAGCTGTGATATTTCAGCTAATCTTCTGAACATCGAGTTCATACACGCACAGAAGTTAGATCGCGTCTCTCAAAGGAACTTTAAGCGTTGCTCGTTACTGATGGAAGTGAAGGAAGAAACCAGCAGGTTGTCAGCGACTGAGCTGCTTCCCCAAATAATCACCACCCCGAGGAATCACGATCATCATTACTAGTGAGCAGAGAGTCTAAATCATAATATACAGCCCTTTTCTGTTTGATGAAACATCGAACTGTTTGCCCAAAGAATTAGATCCATTAGCAGCTATTTTGCATTATATGTTTTGGAGAAAACGTAGTGCCGCTCGGATGACGATTTATCATCACATCAGCAAAAGTTCATATAAAAAAGACAGGAAAGATGCTAAAGAAAACTACTGAATGAGTGAGATATAACAATAACTAAAGACATGTTTTGATGCTTCTTTTAACAAGGTATCTGCAGGTCTTAAAAAGTCTTAAAAAGGGTATCTGCAGGTCTTGAAAAGTCTTAAAAAGCATTAAATTTCCTCATAAAATACTTTTAAAAAAGACGTAACATTCCTGCAAAATCTGAATAATTTCCCGTTTTCCCTTCTTTAGGTTTTGAACCCTCCAATTACTGTTTTTGCAACTATTTTTGTGCATCGACTGCATCTTCATTTGCATTCTTCTTGTCTGCAGGCAACAGAGCCGAGCCTCGATGACCTGAACCTGGACAAGAAGGAGACTGAGGTAGAGGTGAGTAACTTATAAACTCTTATGAAAGATGAATGTATTCCTCAGTGAAGATACTGAACTTTCCTGCAGGATTAAGTTTAATAAATCATTTACAAATCTTTGTTTATTAGCCGTTCCTTTTGCTCAACATCAATGAACTCTGAACAACATAATCCAGACTGCTGTGTGTATATATTTCTATATTTATCTGTGTGTGTTTGCAGGAGGCGAAGGCCATCATCGCTCAGCGGTCGGAAAACCCTCGAGAGTTTTTCAAGCTGAAGGAGAGAGCCATGACCATCAGTGTCGACACCTCACCCGTCTCCGTCCACAGGCCCGGTAAACACTTTAAAACTCACCTCGCAGTTATCTTCTATTTAAAAAACAACCAAGGTGTTTTGAAGACCAGACAACCGGGGTGAAAGAGTAGAGAGTACTTAAGTAAGGTCGACTACACAACTCTACAGAGAGAAAGCTGTGCTCATCTTTCCATCCACAGTCTTAAAAAAAAGGTTTCAAACCAGGAAAGGAAATGTTTTTATGACACAGCCACCTCGGCAGCTAACAAACATGAGTTTTTGCACTTTATTCTACTGAAAAAATACTATTTTGTGGTGTTTTTTAAGGTAAGATTATTATTTTTCTACTCTTAAATTCAAGCAGATGAAGTTGTGACTCAAGCAAGTCTTTGAACAGCAAACATCTGCCTCCAACAGTGGTGGAATAAGAAACAATTACTCAAGTACTAAATTAATTAAAGTAATTATTATTATTATTACTATTATTATTTATTATTATTTATTTATTTATTATTTATTTTATTTATTTATTTGACATTTATGGTTAATAGCTACTTTTTACATTAAAAAAAACATATGATATAATGCTTATGTGATATGATGCAGTACTATAGTACTCAGCCAAGTAGTATACAAAGTAGTACAACCTTTTAAAATACTCTTACATGTTTTTTTGTTAGTGATAAAACCAGAATAATATAATATTATACACTAATATTACACTGTGAAATGAGGCCATTCTGCATAATGAGTACTTTTACTTTTGATGCTTTAAGTACATTTTGCAGATAATACTTTGATAGTACATTGGACTTTTACTTAAAAGCCCCATATTGTAAAAAGTGAGATTTTCTTTTATATTATAAAGCAGGTTTAAGTGCTTTATAAATACTGTTAAACTATCAAAACGCTAAAATCTACAAAGAAATACACACAGCCCGTATTCAGAAATTGTGCATTTGAAACAAGCCGTTAGGATTTCTGTACATTTATGATGTCACAAATATACAATATGACCATTTCACAGTTTTAAACATACTAAATGTGTCGTAGTTTATTTCCTGTTGCAGTGTATGTAAATAATTGGACCCAAGCTGTTGCCTAGCAACGCAATTTCCGTTGCCATTCCGTTGAAATGCGCTAAAACGGAGCGTTTCTGATAGAGGGTGAATACGGGTATATTCAGGCAGACAGTATATGAGGAGAATAATGTGTTGTTTGAACATTAAAGCATGTAAACATCAGAATCAGAATTGCGTTGCTCGGCAACAGTTTGGGTCCATGTTTACTTCCTGTCAGCTGATGTCATTTACATACACTGCAACAGGAAATAAACTGGGACCCATTTAGTATGTTTAAAACTGTGAAATGGTCTAAATATTGTATATTTGTGACATCACAAATGGACAGAAATCCTGACGGCTTGTTTCAAAAGCTCAGTTTCTGAATACGAGCTGTGTGTGTTTCTCTGTGGATTAAGCGTTCCGATACTTTCACAGTATTTATATAGAACCTAAACCTGCTTTATAATATAAAAGCAATAAAAATTTCACTTTTTACAATATGGGACCTTTAAGTACTTCAAAATTACTTTTTTTCTACCGCTTGGCCACCGATACGTAGCTGAAAGTACAGACTGCTTCAGCTCCACCAAAGCTGCAGAGTGCCGGCATGAAAAGCACGATTTGTCCCGGTTCAGTGTGAAGAAGTCTGTGATGGAGAGATGACACTCCTGAAGGAGACTCCAGGGAGGGAGGGAGGGAGACAGTGGGTGGGTTCATGACATCTGAATCATCACGTGTCAAGTTCAACATGTCATTTCTCACGTTCAACATCTCCTCAGCTGCTGCTGCTTCTACTGCTTCCTTCCAACCAGACCTCAAAATCTGTCATTTGCAGAGATGCTCATTTATCTCAAAAGGGTTTTGAAGAAGAAAAAGTTTTGAATCACCCACCAGACAATCTGTCTTCTCTTTGTTGGACGGCTGCTGTTGAGCCTTTGTGACGAGCTTTTTCATTTTAATTTGTATGTTGTTTGTGTGCAGCATTCGTCTTTTACAGTTTCATGATGATATTTCTCACTAAAACCCCTCTGGTGTGTGTCCTCTGAGAAGAGAGGAGTTGACTGTTGATACTCATTTATGTCTCCTTTAATTAACCGTGCACTCGGTAAGCTTTACGGCCAGTAATGAGTCCTAAACAGACGGTTGGTCGCCCCTCAGGCTACAGTAGAATCAGCTTTAATGGACAAGTCAGTGTGAACACATACACATAATAATTGTCATCGTAATGAGTAAATAATGTACAGTGAGCCGGTTATTGTTTTGCAAAATAAACCCAGACAGGCTGATGCAGTCGATGCGAGGCGGAGGGGTCTGGCATCGCCCTGAAGGGGTTTATTTCACAATAATGACCCGCTAGCTGTACGTTATCCCGCTTATTACACAGCTACTTACTGAAGAAATCCATAATTTGACACAAAAATTGTCCTCCAGAGTCCGACATCAGGACTCCGGCCATAGCAACGGTCTGTTATACATAGCAACTTAGCAACGATCTGTTATACATAGTAACGGTCTGCTGTCATACATAGCAACCGGCTGCTATACATAGCAACGGTCCGTTATACATAGTAACGGTCTGTTATACATAGCAATGGTCTACTATACATAACGGTCGGCTATACTTAGCAACAGTCTGCTATACGTAACAGCGGTCTGTTATACTTAGCAACGGTCTGTTATACGTAGCAACGGTCTGTTATACGTAGCAACTTAGCAACGATCTGTTATACATAGTAACGGTCTGCTGTCATACATAGCAACGGGCTGCTATACATAGCAACTGTCTGCTATACATAGTAACGGTCCGTCATACATAGCAACGGTCTACTATACATAGCAACGGTCTGCTATACTTAGCAACAGTCTGCTATACGTAGCAACGGTCTGCTATACGTAGCTACGGTCTGCTATACTTAGCAACGGTCTGTTATATGTAGCAACGGTCTGCTATACGTAGCAACGGTCTGTTATACATAGCAACGGTCTGTTATACATAGCAACGGTCTGTTATACATAGCAACGGATTTTTGAGTAGGGCCATTATTTTGTAAAAACATGATAACCAAGATCCTCATAATTAGTTATTTTAAACAAGCAGCACCAACATTTACTCAGTTTTCAGTTACTCAAAATGACGTTGTTCTTTTCTGGGATTGTGGGAGATGGAAGTTAAACAACCTGATGATAAAAATAACAGAGTCCGTCAGCGTTTCATCTCTGCTTTAACTGCATGCTGTCTACAGTCCGCTTGTTTAAAGCCGCTACTAACTTCCTTTCTTTTTTCTCTCTTTCCTTCTTTTTTCTCTCTCTCTCTCTCTGGGTATTTCTTCTTCACTCATTTGACCCAACATTATTGTCCACCATCCTCATTCCTTCTTTCTTACCTCACTCACTTCTTCATTCATCCACTCCTCCTCCGACGCCTCTCCACGTGTCTCTCTCTTCATGGGTTTCCACGGGACTTTCCCACAATCCTCTCTGCTTCTTACTTTTGTCCCTCTGGGGGTGAACTTCTTGTGTCTTGACTCTGACTTCTTCCTGTCTTCCTCCTCTTCCCTCTCTTGGTTTTTGTCTCGTCTTGTCTTCCTGTCTCGTCCATCTCTTCCCCCTCACCTCTCTGTCCTGGTGCGTCGCTTCGTCTCCTTGTTATATATGTGTGTGTGTTTGGATCTTCGTGTGTGTGTGTGTGTGTGGCTTTGTGTCGTCCCGACCTGCCAGGCCGTTTGGACAGCCCGTTCTTGAGGCAGCAGCACAGTCCCAGCAGCCCCAGTCCGACCCCCCCGCCCCGGGGCGCGTCGCCCCTCCGCACCCCGCCACATGCACGGACGCAGCCCGCCGCTGCAGCCGGTAGGTACAGCACATAACCGATAAACAGCAGAAGAAGAAGAAGACAGATGGACACCAGCAGCTTCGTCCAATATCTCTCCCCAGACACACAAATCCCCCCCACACAGATCTAGAAATGACAATAACGGAGGATGAAACTGCATGTGAGTTAAAGATGTGACGCTAATATCCCAGTGTTGAGTCTTATTCTGGTGTTGAACCAGAATAAAGTCTTATCCAGGTTTACAAAGCCAGGATACGATGTTTACATGCAAAAACATGATCAGAAAAGTCCACTCCCATCGGGATACTAGTGTGCAGGTAAACCTCCAAATACTCCGCAGAGAGTCTGGAACATTTCCAATTTGGGACAAGAAAGACTTCTGGAAAAGTCTTTTTAAATTTAAGTGTTTCTATGAATCAGGAAGTGTGACAATGTTAGCAGAGGTTAGCTGCTAGCCAGCTACCATCAGCTGAGATTTATTTAGATTATTCAACATAATCAAAAGTGATTAGATGACGATTCTCTTATCACATTTTTAAGTCCACATGCATTTTCATCATTTCAATTAGCACTTCATCTTCGTACTTCACCCCCCACACATCTGCACACAAACCCCTTAAATATCACCTCACCACCTCCCGCTGAATTTACCCCCCAAAACCCTCCGTTCCTCCAACACACCGAACGACAACTCTCATCTCCCCCCTGACTTCCTCCTTACGTTACAGTTTAAAGTAGATGACTTTCTGTCATATCTGAGATGATCTATGTTGGAGGATAAGTCTGGTGGTATTTTAGATTTTTCTTCTTGTCAACAGATCCCATAAAAAGATCCAAAGCCAACTCTGAATGTATCTATTAACCTCATCTAGCTATTTTTCTTTCTGGCAACCCAGTTGCGGGGTCCGATACTGTGCTCATGTACTCGTACTCGCCAAAACGGCTCCGATACAACGGCACCGATACCACTTTACGGCAGCGTGACGTTAACCTCTTGTCACCATCTTTCGGGTCCTATCGCACGCGCTCGCGCTCCACCTCCCTGACGGTGCGGGCAAGACGGGCCGGTGGTGCGCCCGACCCCGCGAAGCCGGGATCCCACCTCAGCCGGCTGCACGCCGACCCTCACTTTCATTGCACCGTCTCACTTGCGTGTGCGTTAGACTCCTTGGTCCGTGTTTCAAGACAGGTCGGGTGGGTTGCAGACATCGCTGCAGACCCCTGGCGCTTTTTATGTGGGCCGAGCCCCGCCCTGGGGGCACGACGCGGTTGGGGCGCACTAAGGACAGTTCGGTAACACTTTGTCCACGGCCCCGGGAAGCACCTTTGAGCCTTTCCAAGCCGACCTAGAGCCGGTCGCGGCGCACTGCCTCGTATGCGGGACTCCCCAGCCTGCCGTTTGTCATTCACACCCTCCAGCTGACTGTTAACGAGGGTCTTTTGGCACAGAGAAGTACTCGTATCGGTACTCGGTATCAGCGTTTGGAGCCGAGAGCCACAAACAGGAAGTCAGAAAGTACTGAGAGACGGACAAACACATTGTTGACAATAAGAATAATATAAAATAATATGACCAGCGTTATCCTTTAAGTGCAGATATTTCAGTTTCACTTTTGTAAGTACACTAACAGTTGTAGCATTAGAAGCTTATCAAACACTTAAAACCAAATACAGCAAGAATCATCCTTAAACATCAGGTCAGAAAAGGCAACTAAAGCTGCCGTTGTTTTAGCGTGGATGAGCCTTAAAACTTTCTTGTTGCTAACCTAATAGGATAACACACACATAAGCATCATACTAACTGCTATTAGATAATAAGATATCCTTTATGGCTGTAAACCATAAAGCTGTTTGTCGGTTTGTGTTTTAGATGTCGAGTCTGTCGTCCCCCTTCAGTCTTCATCCTTCAGATGTCGTCCAGTCAGCTGCTGATGTTCAATTATCTCTGTAAATGTTTCTGTTTCTGATGTTTTATGATTTTAAATTAGCAACCAGGTCATTTAACTTTCTCACAGGGAGAAAGCTGCTGAACTTTAACTACAGAATCTCACTGTATCTTCTATCACCTCCCTCCCTCCTCTTCTGATCTCATGCTTCTTCTGATCCTGGATCTGCATCTCACACACACACACACTCAAATAACCTTCTGCTGCTTTAACTCCTGACCGACTGACCAAACTGTGAGTGGTTGAGTATGAATGTGTGTGTGTGTGACGCCGTCGAGCCGTCCGTCGGTCGCCACCGCTGTTTGTTGGCCTTTGACTGAATATAGATCTTTGCCCTTTGACCTCTGTGGAGTTGATCTAGTCGTCATTCTGTTTAAAGACGATAACGGTGATTCTGCATGTTTTTAGCCCATTAACTACAAACATCTGACATTAGATTATCCCTTTTCCTTTAAGAAACCTCCGACATCCAAGACTGAACTTTACAAACAATCAAAAGACAAGTTGTAAAAATGGTTATTTTACTTTTTTCTTGCATTAAAGTGTTTTCATTAAATGTTTTAAATTCCCTAAATGCATTAACAGTAGGGATGGAACGGTTCAGGTAAAAAAGCCAAACCATTCGGTTCGTTAGTCACGGTTCGGGGTGTGTATGAATTAATGTAAAAAACATGAAATGCTTTGGAAAATGAACAGCAATAATGTAGCTACTGGGCTAAATCATGCAGATCACCTTTATGATCTGCACTGTGTGTTGTTGCATGTCTGTGATGGCAGATAAGACGCTGGGTGGGCAAAGAACTGCTTCATCCCTCGTTCACAGCTCACAACAAAGAAAGTTCTCTGTAATTTTAATATGAAAGGGTATTGACAATCTTTTAAACTGGTTTTCTATTCAGTATATAAGATCCATTTTCTTAAAAGCTATTTTAGCCTGGGTCCCTCAGAGGCGTTTGACCATGAGGTGAATTGGAGACCCCGCTGAGCTGGATGTTTTCAGTCATTCTTACAGGGTCACACATCTCAAGTCAGCCGCTTGTTTCCAGTCAAAGTGACGCTGCTGTTGCTGTTGTTGTTCATCTGTGGTTTATTGTGTCCATGTCCTTCTGGGGGAATCTTGTTCTGGTGACTTGAACAGGACGTCTGACTCCCAAACAAGCATGAAATCATCGAAAAACATCTGAGACAAAGTGACGTTTTTCATCGTGGAAAGTGATTCTATTGACTGTAACCGATGCTGTGTTGATGTTCGTCATAATGAGTTGTGTATTTCTGGATGTGGCTCCGGCATTGTGACTGTGACTCACCCACAATGTGTCCGTATGCATAAATAATAATGAATGTTCAGAGGATATCTGATGGCTGTTTAATGACTTGCTGGATCGTAGTGATTGTGTCTCGGGTTTTGGTGACAACTTGCCAGTTATATGCCTCTCCGTCTGTCCTATTTCCTGGTATCTCTTTCTGTCAGTCTTCTGAAATGTCCAGTTTGTGCTGTAAGTGTCACAGGGCAATGCACACAGTGCTTGTTGCACTTATTCTGCTCAATACGAGGTTGTCATGTCTCAAACGTTTGGCATGAGACGTTCGCTTTTAGGCACAAATATCACTCACATAAGACGAAGCAACAAAGACCAAGAGATTACAGTGATGCTAGTGGCTCTTTGAGGCTGTAATTAGGCACAGTGGTACTTTTCGCTAAATGCTAACTTGCTGATGTTTAGCAAGTATAATGTCAGCTTTTGTTAGGCCCTGTTCAGACCTGGTATTAACATGCGTCCTCAGTGATCGGATCACAAGTGGACAGCTTTAAGTACGTCTGTTCACACCTGGCATTAGAATGCGTCTCCACATGTGTCTTCAGTGGCCACTCGTGATCTCGCTTCCCCGCTCTATATGCAAATAAACAAGTAGTAAACACACGGCTAATACAGCAGCCGTTGTGACGTAATATTACATGAATGTCAGTAGTGATATCTTGAATTCTGGTACATTGTATTAACATCAAAATATAAGGTGACCTCCGATCTCTATGCGTCCTGAGTGCGTCCCCTATCTTGAGTGTGTTCACACCTGTACTTAGAGCTGTCCACTTGTGATCGGATCACTGAGGACGCATGTTAATACCAGGTCTGAACAGGGCCTTAAATTAGCACTATAAACACAGCTGAGGCTGACGGGAATGTCATTAGTTTTGCAGGTATTTAGTCATATATAACAAATTAAAATGTTGACCTGATGGTGGCGCTAGATGAAAAGTCAGAGGATCACCAAAGTCATTAGGATACATCCTGAGGGGAACTTGAATGGTTGTACCAAATTTCATGACAATCTATCCGATAGTTCTTGAGACATTTCAGTCAAGACCACTTAATGTGCACCTCATAGTGGAGCTAGAAGACAAGTCAGAGGATCACCAAAGTCTTTAGGATTCATCCTCTGGGGAACACGAGTGTCTTTACCAAAATATGTGCCAATCCATCTTGTAGATTATGAATATGGTCTGAACCAAATTTCATGGCAATCCGTTTGATGCTTGTTGAGATATTTCAGTCCGGACCAAAGTGGTGAACCAGCCGACTGATCTGCAGACTGACATCGTCGTCCCTAGAGCCAAGCTGCTAGCATGGCTAAGAATAAAGTATATACCTCTGCACACATCTGGACATCAAACTTTGGGGAGCAATTTGGGGAGTTTTGCCTCTTTCCCTTTGCTCCGTCCATCAAAATGAAATTTTGAATGTGATTAAGGAAATCCGTCCGACAGCTTGGTAATGTCACCAACTCGAGTCCCATCCACAAAGAGTCTTGATTGGCTCAGTGTCTGTGTTGCTGGTCATGTGACAGCAAAACGTGACGTGATTGCTGTGATTTCTGTGCACTGTTGTTTGTGTTGAAGTAACACAGGATGTGACTACTGGAGGTGAGGAAATCAGAATATCAGCTTCCTGTCAGCATCATTTGATTCACAATACTTTCAAAGATCTTAAAAGCAGAATGAGTAGGATTTAGAAGTTGACCTCTCCTCCCCGGCTCAATGACACCAGAAGCACACGCTTCCTGACCGGGGTTAGGGTGTATAAACCCCTGATTTACTCTCGTTTTAGAAAGAGCTTTGTCCTCTTGTTGTTTCACCTTGCTATATTTGCATTTTTTTGCCATTTCCTTGGGCTACTCTTGGATGTGTGCTTCCGATCTGCAGTTTAGCTTGACTATCATTCGCTACTGCGTCGCTACTGCGTCGCTACTGCGTCGCTACTGCGTCGCTACCATTCCTGGTGCACTGCAAAAACGTTCCGGGTAAAACTCCAGAGTTTCTGTTCCATGCGTGCGAGTAGTAAACAGCGGCGAACCGAAAGGATGTCGCGGACCGAAAGAAACATCCTGTACCGAACGGTTCGGGTCAAATACACGTACCGTTCCACCCCTAGTGTGCACTCTGTACTTACTTGAGTAGTGCATGAATTTCATCGGGGTAGGGTCGTCTCAAATTGAATACTCTGTGGGGAGAGAGGGCACAGCGAGCACTTTAGCTACGGCCCTGGGAAGCACCTCCGCCCCGAGCCTTTCCAAGCCGACCTAGAGCCGGTGGCAGCGCACCGCCTCGTATGCGGGACTCCCCAGCCTGCCGTGTGTCGCTCACACCCTCCAGCTGGCTGTTAACGAGGGCCTTTTGGCACAGAGGAGTACTCGTATCGGTACTCGGTATCGGCGAGTACCCAAATGTAAGTACTTGTACTCGGTCTGAAAAAAAGTGGTATCGGTGCATCCCTAGTTTTATAGAGGTTAGCACAATAAGAAGTTGCAGGCCGAGGGCTGCAGGGTCTCTGCTGATACAGACAGCACCACACACTTCTAGTGGGTCATATGTGATTAAGAGGGATTACTTTTGTTTGAGTCTATACATTGTTTTTTTAAGGAAAATCCTACTCATTCTGCCTTTAAGTAGACTTCCTTAAAACATTCATTGTTCCCAAAAAGTCTGGCATATTTTGCCAAAACAAACATCAGTTGTGAATTTCAGAGAAGCGTTCTGTGTTACAGTCGATCAACACGTCTGCTGTATGAGTGTAATTCTGTTGCCAAGACGTTTTGCTCTGTACCTTTTCGATTGTTGTTGTGCCATTCTGTGCCTGTAGGGGACGATGAAGGAAGCACAGAGCGCAACATGGCCTCCGTGTCGCCCATTCCTAAAATAGTCACCACGTCCATCAAAGAGGACTTCTGCAGGGAGGACGAGGAGGACTGCAGAGACGAGTGGGGTGAGACTGAAATATAGTCACTGAAGTGCTGTTGAAACAAAGTCCAGTTAACGTAGACGTTCAACTGGGGGCTGTGTTGAGACAAAATATTAGGATTCATTATTAAATTGGTGTTTTCTCCAGATTCGGTGCCAAAGAAGGAGCAGCAAGCGCCGGTCCAGGAGTCGGCGCCCATCAAGCCCGTGCAGAGCGTCGCCCCGCAGGCCCGCGACTCCTCCGGCTTCTCCGCGTGGGAGTCCGGGAACGACAGCCTGGTCAACCTGTGGGACAGCAGCTCCGGCCCTGACCCCAACGCCTCCCAGACCTCCAATCTGGTGGACCTGATGGGCGACGGCGGCGTCCCGCCCAGCACCCCCACCGCCGCCGCCAAGCCTCAGCCGCTCCTCAGCTTCGACGAGATGATGGACGCGACCTTCTGCTCGGCCGGCACCGCCGAGGACGACCCCGCCAGTCTCGTGGACGTGATGGGCTCCGACCAGATGACCCTCAGCTACCAGCATGCACTGCAGCATGCATCCGGGGAGGGGAAGGAGATCGAGGACGGACAGCGGCTGATGACCAACGGGGAGACGCTGCTGAAAGAAGGGACTCAGGTCAGACACGCTCAGAATGATCCTGCTGTGCAGTCAAAAACAAGTTCTATGTCTTTTTCTTTAATAGTTTCTTTCTGTCTGTCTGTCTGTCGTTACAGGCCAGCGAGGGCTATTTCAGCCAATCACAGGAGGATGAATTCGGCCAATCAGATGAGTCCTCGGCTAAGCCTGCGCCGGTCTTTTATAATAAGCCACCAGGTGAGATACTTGTCTGAAAAGAAAATGATAATGTCATAATTAACACCACGGCGTTTTATTTGGAGCACATATTGTATATTAGTATATTATATCACCTGTCGTCCTGATGAATTCAGTATAATATACATTTCCACAGCAGTCATGTCATAGTCCAACACATCCCAACTCGTCACATACCGGCGCTTCGTCAGGACGTCTTGGTGTCACTTTCTAACACACTGGGTAGCCCAGCGTGTAAACACGTGGAATGCAGTTGGAAATGCATTGTGTTATGCTGATGGACGTTTCTATTATTGCATCCACCCCATTTATATCCACGAGGGTCGGCTACATATTAGAAACACCAGAAAATATTAAAGGGACTATTTGTAACTTTTTAAGCGTATAAATGTCCCGGGTCTGGACATATGCACGCTCGCGTGTTGCCGGAGTCTCTGCTCCTCTGCCTGCCTTCACTCACACCGCGCGCGTTCATGCTGTCTCGCTCCACCTCTAGACGTGAACGCGCGCTCACTCCACACTGCAGAAGAGTTAGTTTAGCTCTGAGAATATCTAGTGAATGTACAGTGGACGTTTGTGCAGAAATAACTGCTGCAGCTCCTCCAGACCAACAGAGGTTTCCTGTGTCTTGTGAAGTGACGGGGCTCCGCAGCGAGAAACGTCATTGTCTCAGACCAAAACTCCGGCGTCTCCCCCGTTCCCTCCGGCCGCGGTCGGGAAGCTGAAGCAGGAAAAGCCAACACTAGGATCAGCATTGATTCATGGAGAGACCTTGGTCTGGTCAGCTAACATTACTGCCAAGCAGCTGAAATATAGAGTGATATTGTGTTTTTAGTTGACGTGTGTCGCCTCACTGTGTTGAGCGATGCTCGTTTATGTCTATGTAGAGCGAGCACAAGCGCCAGCAACAGGACGCTGACTTTAGTTGACTTCACGGCCACAGGTGATGCTGTTAACAAGACATTTCTGAAAGTTACAAATAGTCCCTTTAATATATCTTTTATCCCCAAAAAATGTAATAAATATGTTGTGTGTTTCAGAGATTGACATTACGTGCTGGGACACGGACCCCGTGGTCGACGATGACGACGACTAGCCGGCCAATCGGACACACCGCCAACCGGACCAAGAGGAAGTAGGAAGTGCGCTTCATGAAGAAACGATTTTTTTTCTAAAAAACAAAAACACAAACAAACAAAAAAAAAGTAATAATAATAATAACAACAAAATCTTGCATCAAAACTACTTCTGTATTATCTTTTAGAGGAAAACAAAACAGTAGCCACCGAGAAAAAAAAACAAAAAAACAGCTGGGGTTTGAGTTATCGTTAAAGACGGTTCGTTAAAGACGGTTCGTTAAAGACGGTTCGTTAAAGACGGTTCGAAGGCTCAGTTATGGGTTTCTTTCTGTGTGTTTGTTATTTTATTTATTTGTTTTTCTTTCTTTTTTTGCTATGCAGATGTAATAGTTGGGGGTGGGAGGGGAACTTCTGTTCGTGTAAATGATTTATTACACATTAACGTAGCGCACTGCTGCATATTAGAGACAATGAAGCCCGGTGTGTGGCAGGCAGCCGACGCACCTAGTCTGTAGTGCTTTATATAACACCCTATAAACTAATAACAGTGGATCATTACAGCTGCCATGTATATCTTCACTCTTCTTTTTTCTTACCTCTTTTTTCACCTTTTCCTTCTGCCTTCCTCTCAAACATATACAGAATTATTCACCTCTGCAAGTCAGTTAATCTTGTATTTAGCCCTCGATTTACGGGGAAAAGGGTGAAACATTTTTATTTATTCTGGTGCATCTTTTCACTTAAGAAATTCTCAAAATGAAATTATAGTAAAACAAAATCAAGTGGCTCCATTTTTACCTTTTTCGCTCCTTTTTTTGTATGGTTTTAAAAGACTGAATTCAAGATTAAATGGCTTGTAACTCTGCTTTTTTTTCCAGTGCACTTTTATTTTCTTCTTCTGCCTCCTTGTGGATGAACTGCAGCTTCTCAATCAAACCCTCCCCCCTCTGGTTCCTCATCATTTTTCACCACACTTATATAAGAAAAGAGCTCTCTTTTTCTGCATCTAAACTAGATGAATATACTGTAGATATTTTTCCAACAGTTTTGTAGGAGTTCGGCTTCGAGGTAATTTAACACGAAGACACCTAATTAATGAATCCTTTGTATGATTCTACTGAAATTTCTCCAAACGATAAAACTTTTTCCAGCAGGCCCGTCATAACGTGGGCATTTTTGGGGAGGTTTGGGAGGCAGGACGCCCTACCCCCTTTTCCTCATTTCTTTTTAAGAGATTAATTTCACTGTTCCACTCAGACAGAGGCTGAGTTAGATCCTGGATGACAGCGGGGGGGGAGGAAACAGCTGGATGCAAACTTGGGCCACACGATGTTTTGCAAATATTATTATTTTTTTGGGCTTTGTTTTAATCTGCATGGAGAACCAGATGTTCACGATCTATCACAAGCTGTCAGATCAAGTTTATTTATAGATGCCAAAAGTTTGTCTCTTCACAGGGAAGAACTATTACAGCAAATCAATAACCTTTTAAATCATGTGAGTATATCCTTCCTTGACAAAGACTGCCGCTTGGTCAGTTCCCCTCGGCATCAGATACCGACGCACGGAGGCACCCTTTCAACTAAATCCACATTATTTAGATTCACGGGACTAACGACAGACGTGAGAAAATAAGTCAACGTTGACTTTTAGTTTAGTCACCCACCACGACTCCCTCCCACCTAGCGGACTCTCACGCACTTTATACTACGTCAGTTGTTCTGCCCACATAATATATCTCACGTGAGCCGTTAGTCAGTCACGTTAAAGCATCAGTAGGCGAGATTGGAGTAAATATGATTTAAAAAAAGTTATTTTTATAAAACGGCCGCTATATCGTGACAGTAGTACATGAAACAGGTAACCTGAAACAAATCATGTGCCTCTGTGTCCTCCGGTGCTCCTAACGGCATCTGCAAGATTTCACAGACCGGAGGAAAACAAGCAGTAAGATCTGATCTGAGGTCTGCTGTCCAGCTGCCGTCTATGAGAGCCGGCTGTCAATCACTCTGAACTCCGACCAAACGGTCAAACTAGACAGCGCTGATCAAACATGAATCAATATTCTGTTACGTTAATGCCTATTTCTCTCCTCACATGTTCTCAGAATCATCTTGTAGTGCACGGTTTAGCTGGAAAATGAGAAAGTTTGTGCCGCCGCCGCCGCCATTGTGAAATCTGGTGAAGCAACACCAAGTTCTGGTCACATGACCGGAGCACAGCCAATAGGAACGCTCTCTCTCTCTGAAATGACCTGTGATTGGTCAAAGTCTCCCGTCACGGGCTAGATGTTCTAAAGCCTGAAAACAGAGTCATGAGGAGGAGCAGAAGTCTAGTTATCTCTCAGAACACTTGAATTACAATATGATGAAAGGTTATTATGGGATTGTTGCCCAATGATGCCAAAAATAAACTGACTACTGCAGCTTTAACGTCAACCACAACCGTTTTCTAATGCCACGAGGCACTGACTAAGCAGCAGTGGGCCCATTTGACGAGTTTGGAAAATAGAAATGAAGAGTTCCAGAGGGCAAAGGGGAACTAAATGAGCAGAAACTGATCTCTAAGTAGGCGATACATTTAGAAACTTAACATAACTGCAATTAAAAATACACTTTGGTTCATTTGAGTGAACTTCTGTGCAGGTGGGAGCGATTGATCACACGGGATAAGACAATAAATACCAGAACATTTCCAGTTTTAGTGTGAAAATAACTGACATCTGTTCCCCCCACGCAGCTTAAATCAAACACTAAGTGTGTCTCTTAACTCCTCTCTGACCCACGTCTGCTGCCCGACTGCTTTTGTTCTGTGCCAATGCAAAAAAAAAGTACCACATGTATTTTATTTTTTATTTTTTATTGATGCAATATTTTAGTTGCCCTGGAAACTGGAGTGAGAGGCGGGGCGGGGCGGGCCGAGACGGGACGGGAGGTGTGCGTGTTTTTAATACCTGTCAAAAAGTGTGCTAGAAAATGACTTTCAGGACCTTTTTGGAATATTAGCAACAACAGTGTTAGTCTTTTTTTGCTGTAAATTCCTGTAGAAAATAAAAACTCCTAGGCAATAATAACTACTGTGTGTGTGTGTTCACCAGACGGGAGAGTTCATCTGCAGGTTATTTGGCTCGTTGGTTCACGGGACCAGCTGATCCTGGTGTTGATTTATACCTCTGCATCCCGAATGACGTGCTCACATCCAACGTCAGCTACATTTTTTTTTAAAGGTGTTATTGATAACGTTCATCCACTAAACCAGGGATCAGCAACCTTTACTATCAAAAGAGCCATTTTAGGCGAGAAAAAAAAAAGAGAAAGTCTGTCTGGAGCCGCAAAACATTTGATCATTGTGATGAAGGTAACACAGTTTATAGTCTAAGTATATAGTATATAAGTCTAATGCAGTGAGGGCCAAAGAGACAATGTACTACGGAGTATTAGGGCCACATTGAGGGAAAACACATCTGAGATTTACAGAATAAAGTCAGAATATTATGAGAAAAAAGTCGTAACTTTACGAGAAAAAAGTCGTAATATTACGGGAATGTTGTGCTATTTTAAATACGCCTTCATAAGAGACTACGTTGAAGATGTACTCACAACATCTGCTGTATGTCTTAAATCTTTTGGCACAATAAGGGTTAAAATGTGAGCAGATATAATGTGTAAAATCATTAAATTCAATAAACACATTGTGAACTGTGGAAACACAATCATGAAACCTGAATAATGCGGGACCTTAAAGCTGAAGTGAAGGACTGCAGCTGCTCCTGAACCTGTTAATAATGTCCTAATGATGAACGACAAATGAAATCTGATTAAATAGACCTCAAGGTCGTCGTCACGGCACCTCGGTGAACGGAGGGAGAGTTCGGCTGAAAAGAGTTTTTCAAAAAGACGACTGTCTTCATGCAAAACTGGGAGACATCATAGCGCTGTAGCTACGAGCTGCAGGAAAATCTCCTGCTCCCATCTGTCTGATTGGACTTTGACCTTCCTGGCAGGTAAGACTGACGGTCTGAAGTCATGTTTGGGGAGAATTGCACCATGGGAAATCTATCTATGACATAACTGTAAGTTGTTTATTAAGACCAGAAACAGCAGAGGAAGAGGACAGGACAAACATCCTCTCAGAGGGAGAATCCAGCAGTGGAAAGGAAAGACAACGGGTCCATCTAGTGGTGGAGACGTCAAATACAAGATTCAGCCCAACATTTGGATTTGGAGGAAACAAAGAACAAGATTATTTTATTATAGACTGCTTGCAAACAGCAACAAGCGTCTCCTTATAGCAGGTAATCTGGCTTTTGGCAACATCCCAGTGCAACCCTATTAACCCTAACCAGTGTCACTATGTAAGAGGAGCACATTTGAGATCTGCATCGGTCTTTAGCAAGTTCAGGAAAATCCCCAGTGTCCCATTTTCCACCTCTTTTATGCCTTCAAGGAGGGCGTCGTCACACCCTGATTGGCCAAAGGAGCAAAATGCACCCAGCTGCTCCCAACTATCACTCAGGAGGCCTCACACCAGCACTACAGCTGATCTGAATCATGTTCTAATCACCTCAGGAGTCAGCCGAGAGGAATGTGGTAAAGAAAAATCTGTTTCGCAAAAGAAAATGAAGACACAACTCGACTGCTACGAGGTTATAGGGGACCTTCATCTTCACGCTTATACAATAGTAACCGTGTGGTTAAAGGGAATGTTGGTTAGAAACATGAAATGAAAACAGTCAAATCAAGATGTTTTATTGTCCACATCCACCTCCTTCTTGGCTCTATAACAATGTCACCTGACTTTGTTCCCACTGGACATCCTGATGGCTTAATTCCCACGTTCTGCTGGAGGGCTTTTTCACTTAACATGTGCTTTTTAGGGGGCATTTACCGACGTTTCTCTAGAGAGGAAATCCTTAAACATGAGTAAAAGATCCCTAAAAAATAAATGCATGAATTGCACCATCGATTTATATTAAAGAAACCATAAACTGTATAATAAGAAGTGGACATCACCCTTTGGTTTGTGGACTTCAGTTGAGAAGAAGTCGAGTTTGATATTTTGGCCGTCGCCACGAGAGGGCGGAGTTAAGTACTACCGAACGCTGAGTAAGACCATTTTTAGGCGACCAAAAATGTTATAATTAACTTTCATGAATTGAAAACACTGTGAAAGGGTGAAAGTTGTAAGACGAAAACACGGACAACTTCCAGACCGGACAACGCCGTGGTAACGACCTGTCAATCACAAGGTAGCCCCGCCCTAAAGCATCCCCTGCTTTATGGTCTATCTGACTCTAAATGGGACCATCATTTACTAAATGAACATCATGCTGTATTGAAGAAGACTTGAAATTAGCGATTGAGATCATAAACTCATGTTTACAATGTTTACTGAGGTAATAAATCAAGTGAGAAGTATAGGCTCATTTTCTCATAGGCTTCTATACAATCAGACATGGTCTCTTGGGAAGGCGTATTTAAAATATCACAACATTACTCAGACATTACGCGTGTTATGACGACGCATTTGTACGCCACGCAACAAAACTATCTGCAGTAAGGTTTAGACAACAAAACCACTTAGATAGGTTTAGGAAAAACATGGTTGAGAGTACGTAAACTAAGTAAAATGTACGTAAACAACGTAACATAACTACGGAAAACACATTTTACAAATTACTATTTCATAATATTATGACTTTATTCTCATATTACTGCAACATTTCTCTCTTAAACTTTTGACTTTATTCTCAAAATCTCAGATTTATTTTTTCCCCTCAATGTGGCCCTAATACTCCGTCGTACCATCGTACCATAGACCTACAACAATGATGAATAAAAATGAAAATGTAAACAAAAAAACAGTTATTCATTTCCATTAATTTTTTAAAAAATCCACAGGGAGCCACTGGAGAGGAGATAAAGAGCTGCATGTGGCTCTGGAGCCGCAGGTTGCAGACTCCTGCTTTAACCACACGGTTACTATTGTATAAGCGTGAAGATGAAGGTCTCCTATAACCTCGTAGCAGTCGAGTTGTGTCTTCATTTTCTTTTGTGAAACTGATTTTTCCTTTACCACATTCCTCTCGGCTGACTCCTGAGGTGATTAGAACATGATTCAGATCAGCTGTAGTGCCGGTGTGAGGCCTCCTGAGTGATAGTTGGGAGCAGCTGGGTGCATTTGGCCAATCAGGGTGTGACGACGCCCTCCTTGAAGGCATAAAAGAGGTGGAAAATGGGACACCGGGGATTTTCCTGAACTTGCAAAAGACCGATGCAGATCTCAAATGTGCGCCTCTTACATAGTGACACTGGTTAGGGTTAATAGGGTTGCACTGGGATGTTGCCAAAAGCCAGATTACCTGCTATAAGGAGACGCTTGTTGCTGTTTGCAAGCAGTCTTCATTCATGCACACCAGCATTAGATCATTTAATCTGGGGGGAAACTTTAAAGAAAAGAAAACAGGAACAATATTTAAGTTACTTTATAAAAACTGAAGAGGCATTTGTTTATTAAAAATAATCTTGTTCTTTGTTTCCTCCAAATCCAAACGTTGAGCTGAATCTTGTATTTGACGTCTCCACCACTAGATGGACCCGTTGTCTTTCCTTTCCACTGCTGGATCCTCCCTCTGAGAGGATGTTTGTCCTGTCCTCTTCCTCTGCTGTTTCTGGTCTTAATAAACAACTTACAGTTATGTCATACATAGATTTCCCAGGGTGCAATTCTCCCCAAACATGACTTCAGACCGTCAGTCTTACCTGCCAGGAAGGTCAAAGTCCAATCAGACAGATGGGAGCAGGAGATTTTCCTGCAGCTCGTAGCTACAGCGCTATGATGTCTCCCAGTTTTGCATGAAGACAGTCGTCTTTTTGAAAAACCCTTTTCAGCCGAACTCTCCCTCCGTTCACCGAGGTGCCGTGACGACGACCTTGAGGTCTATTAAATCAGATTTCATTTGTCGTTCATCATTAGGACATTATTAACAGGTTCAGGAGCAGCTGCAGTCCTTCACTTCAGCTTTAAGGTCCCACATTATTCAGATTTCATGATTGTGTTTCCACAGTTCACAATGTGTTTATTGAATTTAATGATTTTACACGTTATATCTGCTCACATTTTAACCCTTATTGTGCCGAAAGATTTAAGATATACAGTAGATCTTGTGAGTACATCTTCAACGTGGTCTCTTGGGAAGGCGTATTTAAAATAGCACAACATTACAGTCATTCAGCGTGTCATGACGACGCATTTTAAAGGTTTTTTTACATGCCTATTTGTACGCCACGCAACAAAACTACGATAACATCTGCAGTAAGGTTTAGACAGCAAAACCACTTAGTTAGGTTTAGGAAAAAAACGTCAGGGTTGGGAGTACGTAAACTAAATAAAATATGTACGTAAACAACGTAACATAACTACGGAAAACACGTCACAAACATCACCAACGTAACTTACTAAACAAAAACACGGGTCTCCTGGTTAAAAGTGTTTTGTTGGACCCGCCCGCCATAAATGGTCCGTCTCGCTTTCTCACTCAACCACTAGGTCTGAGCGTAGCATGTTTACGCGAATGCGTTTATATTGCAGTCAGTACAGACTACATGGTGTACAAATGACACGCCAAACGTGAGAAAGGCGTTCATATAGCGCGCTAAATGCCTCGTGCATTATCATGGCATTTATAGCCTATAGTTTGTCCAATCAATAATAAAAAACTCAGAGGATATATTTCATAACAATGTTGAACCAGGTGTTACAACTATTTTGAAATCGCTCAAAAGGGGGCGCAACAAGTTCCGAACATGTGCATGGGTCTGGTGCAAATTTGGTCACAAGCCATTCAGTTAGTCCAAAATCACCAAACTAACTGGATATTTAGAATTAATCTGTTGAACCATGTCCCCAAAATGCCAAGAAATATGACTGGCGGGACATTGACTGTACAATTACTGAAAGGATGCATACATTGTAATGATAAAACGATTGGTCTCGCCCTCAGAATTAAACCAGCTGAAGTGACTTTGCTGATGTGCGGCTTTGATTTTTGCAAAAATAAAGCCTGAACCCACAAACTAAAAGCTTGTTTTTCAGGCTTTTTGCCTTTTTGCATTCAAATCAGGCATTTAAACAGTTTTTCCCCCCCCTATGGGCTGCTTGTTGCAGTGATGTGGTGGCTGAGAGGGAAGGCTGGTGGTGGGTTAACTGTAATTGGGCTGACAGATGGGAATACTCCAAAGGTTGTCCAATCAATTGGTTCGGCCACTTGGTGAGCAGCCTTGCTCACTTATTAATCAGTGGAAATGAGCTCTGATTACGCTCCGTGACGGCGCGCGACTCTCAGAACCGAGCTGCATCGAGGCCCCGAGAGGCTGCAGGTTTTCTTCCGCCTCGTTTCACTCAGAGATTCTTCAGAGGAACGAGCTGCTGTCGGCGTTTGGCAGTAAAAACAGGACTGAAAAAAACTAAATATGGATGTGGTTTCTGAGCCGCAGGATCCACATTAAATGTTTGATTGGAGAGAAGATAACATCGAGAAACAAAGGGGGAATCCCAAATTGCTTGGAGGAAAGATGACTGTGCACTTCTTCTGGTAATATCCGTAACTACTGCACTACAAGGAGTACTACTACAACTCTACTATTAGGCCTGCAGCTGCCAACTTCTCTCCCCTTCACTCCCTAAACAGGCTGGTCTCATACACTGCTCGTAGCTATATCTACCTACGAAAAGTAATGCACTATAATATCCATATAGTCGTGAACCAGGAAGTATAAAGGGACAAACATTGTGTAGGGACGAGGTCAGAACTGTTTGTGTCCCGTGTGAAACCAGAAGTCAACGTTGATTTATTTGTCACGTAACTTCCGTACTTAAGAAACGCCACTACCGCAGTTATTTTAACCCAAACCACAACCTTTTCTTAAACCTAACTAGGTTGTTTCCTGTTAAGACGGAGGTTTATTTTGAAAAGACTGGAGTGAAAATTGACACGTGTGTCACGAAAACAAACTAGAATGGCGCAGTTTCCAGAGCGCAGACCTCCGCCCCCCTCTGCATGCAGCTTGCGTCACGTGTATTTTTGTTTATGTTGAGATCAGCTGTACGTAGCGGAGCGTCGTAAAACACTTCATTCAAACTGGACAGAAACAAAATAAAGCTCACCTAAAACGTCGTCGTTACTCTTTCCAATAATCACCAAGGTTTGGTCGAACTCAACTGTAATTTCACAGAGTTTAATGTCTCTTTGTCCCTCTCTCTGCAGGCAGAAGGAAAGAGGCAGGGTGACGCGTCATGAACACGTCATCAGTTACATTGTGCATGTCTTAAAGCCTGTGGTGTTAATCCACAGGCTGAGCCGAGTTATTCAAAAAAATTCCCGAAGCCGGATCATGATCCGGATCGCCACCAATATCTAATAGATAGTTCATTGTGCCACACTCCACTCCTCCAAAAAAATTCATTCAAATCCATCACGGACTTTTGGAGTAATCTTGCTAACAGACAAACAAACAAACAAACCAACGCCGGTGAAAACACAACCTTCGGCCTAGGAAGGAGGTAATATCAAAACAAGAACATCTCCCCCGAAACCCATTAAAACTAGTACAACTTCTCCCTCATCAACCCATAAATCATGAACAAATTCTATTAACAGCTGAACATTTAAAATAAATAAATAAATAAAAAACTGTTATAGTGATTATCATTTAATTGTTTTTAATTTTCATTCTTTTAAGTCTGCTGTTGCTCGGAATAAAAACACTGACAGCTTTGTTAAAAACACTGATAAACTGCAAGACTAAATTAAAAACACAGGAAAAAAAATTAAAAAACAAACCAGGCGCTCCGGGAGAAATAATCAAAGGCTCATCTGGAATATGGAAAAATGTCGGAACAAAACGTCTGCAGCACCGAATGAATGTAGAAGGAAAGAAGGAGGCTGTTCATCACCATCATTAACCTTCACAGGTGTGTTTCTCTCTCTGCTGTGAACGACTGTCAGCTCATAACGAGATGAATGAAACGAGGCAGTAACAGCTGTGTTACTCTCTCTCTGTGTGTGTGTGTGTGTGTGTGTGTGTGTGTGTGTGTGTGTGTGTGTGTGAAGCGTGAAGCTGCAGCCTGTTCAAGTCTTCAACCTTGAGAGACGGAGGACATTTTGTCTGATTCTCACTTCTTCAATGGGCTGTTTTGAAGCTTTAGACATGACCTGATTTAAGGTTCACAGTTAGTCTTAAGTTTACGTTGATGTCATGACTGAGACAAACTTCTATGAGCTGGTACCAGCAGACGAGTATCAGACGACGTGAAACGGCCACTGGTAGTCGTACTGGAGCACCAGTATGACTTCTGTTTTAGTTTGCGAGTAAGAAAGAACTGATTCTTAAAATTTCAGATTTACCTGCACACCAAATCACATTCTGGAGGGATGTTTCTAAAGTCTGCAGTCTTTATTGGGTGGAGCAACGTATACTCATACAACGGATCGTATCTTAAGTTATTCCTCACTCTTTCGTGCGTTTTCTTATGAATATCTTGCAACACTTCTCGAATTCTGCACGCGTAAAGTCTTTTCAAAATAAACTTCCGTCTTCACAGGAAACAATTTGGTTAGGTTTCGACAACAGTGCCAAAAGACCCTCGTTAACAGCCAGCTGGAGGGTGTGAGCGACACACGGCAGGCTGGGGAATCCCGCATACAAGGCGGTGCGCCGCGAACGGCTTTAGGTCAGCTTGGAAAGGCTCGGGGCGAAGGTGGCTCGCGGCCGCAGCTTTACAGCGCTCCCCAAATCGGGGATCGGCACACGTAAAAGGCGCCAGGGGTCTGCGGCAATGTCGGCAACTCACCCGACCCGTCTTGAAACACGGACCAAAGAGTCTGACGCACGTGCGAGACAGAGGGTGTAAGCTAAACCTCATGGCGCAATGAAAGTGAGGGCCAGAGCGCGCCGGCTGAGGTGGGATCCCGGCCCAGCGGTGTCGGGCGCACCACCGTAAAGTAGTACCGGAGCCGTTTTGCAAGTACGAGTACATGAGCACAGTATCGGTATCGGTGCATCCCCAGTGGGATGTATATGAATTATAGTGCATTACTTTTCGTAGCTACGAACGTAGGGTGTATGGCAACAGCATGTTTGGAGCCACAAAATATTAATTTGGAGCATGAAGTTGAAGCCTTGGTGAGGCTGAGGGACCCAAGAGACAAAGCAAAACCTGTCTTTAATTCTTTAAAATCTATTTAATGTAAGCTGAAACAAGACAAATATAAAAAGTGAAATGGTACTCTGCAGAATTCATGTTTTTGCAGTTCTCCAGTGAACTGGCTGTGAGGAGATTTGTGACGCAGCTGGAACCAGAAAAGACCCTCCAACATCTCGATTCCTGCCGGGGTCAGCGGGGCAACACGGTCGCCAGCAGACGCTCTAATCAGAGGACAGCAGCGGGGGGACGGAGGGCAGCCAATGCTCCGCTGCTGGCGGTGTGACAGAGAGGGTTGAGCTGATGTTCTCTCTCTTTACTACATGTCAACACGGCCGAGCAGGTTGCCAGGCAACACGTACTCTCGCTGATGCCATCCCCATGCAGGCTCGACATTAGACGGGTTGAGTCAGGAGAAAATCTCAACGGCGTGTCGTCGTCTTCTGTTAAATGTCTCTCGGTGCCAGCAGAAGGAGTCACGCTGGGTGTCAAACTCTCGAATCGTTGCCAAGGAAACTTCATATTTTTTTGTCGTCAATGTCGTGTGACCTTTCAGAATAAATAAATCCCCCTCTGTCAGCAGACTTCACACCTTATAATCTCTTACTCCCACAGGCATATTTAATGAGACATAACGCTGCACGTTCATGTCACGTACTCTCTGAGACTGCTGCTCAGTAGAAAATAGATCACATATAAATATTCAGTGCACACCTACTGCCAAAAAAAACAACAAAACGAAAACACATGAAGACGTCACTCTGTGTTACTGAAATGCGTCAAGTCTCTTTTTATTACTGGACAGCACATCTGTAGAGGTGGAAACAGTATTGAATGCTCTCTCTCTCTCTCTCTCTTTATATAACCTCGCCGGCTGAATCATCATCATTATCAAGGTGTTTGTGTCCGTGGTGGAACGCACGTCTTAAAAAAAACTGTGCTCATCTTCAGTTGCGCAATCCATTTCTCAGTTTTATCAAGGCCAAGAAATATTTGTGTGAAGGTGTGAACATGTAACGTTGGATCATCTGTGAATCATCAGCCTGAAGGCACCGGCGTAATGACCGAGAGTATTGACAGCTTCTCGCAGCGCCTGTGATGATGTATTTTTATATTTCTTTATATATACCAGGCAGATCTGAACTGGGTCTCCAGACTTCTTCAATAGAACACAAGAATTGTTTGACATTGTGTCCGTTAATAAGAGCAGCGACTGTATGTTGGTGTGTTTGCAGCCCAGTATCCGTAGGGTTCATGTTCGTATTGGACGTCCAATGGCAACATTCAGTGCAAGAAGTAGTGTGACCCCTTTACAGCGAGGTTGGGGTGGTGGAGGGCCAAAGGTTGTATCCCATCACAGACCTGCAACTTTCATCTTCTTATTACAGCCCGGACACACCAGGAACGTTCGGAGCGCGTGGCGGCTGCGTTACCTGTTGTTTTTTTATTTCGGCGTCCGTGTTAACAGATCAGTCAATAGATCACTCTCACTGTCTGTTGCTGCTGTGAGACGCGCGCGGCATGCGTCAAAAATAGGCGAGACCTCTATTCTCTTGAAGAGATGCAGCTGAGTTGCGCGTCTCACGCGGGCAGTGTGGCTGCTCCAACCTGTTAACACGGACGCCGAAATAAAAAACAACAGGTGATGCAGCTGCCACGCGCTCCTGACGTTCCTGGTGTGTCCGGGCTGTCAAATTTGTATTCTTTCTAATACCCAACGGTGGGATATTCCTCTGGAAGTAGCCTACATTGCATCTGGTTTCACACGGGACACCAACACCGGTCTCCTGGGTGGACTTTGATTAGAAATTGATTTGTTATACGTGAAAAACAAACGTAATCCAGGAGAAAATACGTTCCCTCGAAACGTAATTGACGATGCAGTTTTTGTAATACAGGAACGTGATTTTTAGGAGACCATTCTCCTCTTTTCAAAGATAAAATAATCATGTGTAAACCCATAACCGAATGCAATATAATACAAACACAAAATAGAGAGAGAAAATGTTGCAACCGCCGATCTCGACCCTTCCCCTTTTCATTTTATGATGCTGATGGGCATTATTACTGAGGCTCTCCACCTCGACAGAAGCCAGAGCTGGAAATGATTATGATAATCTAAAACCATTATTACCATTATTGTGTGGCAGCAGAGAATGAGAAGGGCTGAAGAGGATGTGACATTTAAATAAATTGCTGTACTGTAGTTGTCGCTCTCAGTCAAACACGATTGGCGATCTGTTTAGAGGGGTGATTCACCTCCTGTTGGTTAGAAAATCTGCTGCTCTTTTTCTTTATGTGTAGAAGAGTTTCACCTCAGGCCACATAATTGATGATGCGAAGCAGGTGTTTAACCTTTCACAGCTGATGCGACATCGCTGATTCAGATGCTCTCTGAAGCACAATGTGTGAAAGTTTCTTCTTTACTTCTTTACATGATCAGCTTTTGCAGATGAGCCAGAAGGAAACACCAACAGGCTCCATGGATTTGACTAATTAACTGCTGAATCTCTGATACAGAATGTGAGTCTACAACTCCACAATGTTGGATGCAACACTAAAGCGCCTGATTTTATAGCACGGTAGAAATGTAGAACCATAAAATCAAAAGTCAAATTACCAGTGTACCTCCAAACAGCGGGGCGATATCGAAGCCTTTAACTCAAACGTTTGATTTTCCACTAAAAATGAACAGCATGGTTCCTTTTTGTAAGAGCGCTGCTGCAAGAATCTCCAACCGTGAATCACTTTTACGAGGTTTAATCAAATGTGTTGGGAGAAAGGGAAATCTAATTTCTTTCAAATATGCCACCAGAGGTTATTATAATAATTGCATTGCTAGGCAACAGCTTGGGTCCATGTTTACTTTCTGTCGGATGATGTCATTTACATAAGCTGCGTCAGAAGGCATTTAGCGTGCAATAAGAACGCCGTTCTTGCGTTTACCGTGTCTTTTGTACACCATGTAGACACATCCGCGTGAATACGTTACGCTCAGAGCTAGTAACGTAGAATAAAGGCAAGAAAGACCTATTTTTGCTTTTTGGACGCGCTGAGAGGTAATTTACATTGTCACTTCCTGAGCGCCTCCTTGCAGGTTGGAGACACGTAACCATGGTAACCCCTCATGTGACCAAACGGTGACTTGTGAGAATCATAAAGTCCAGTGTTTGCATACTGTAATATTTCACTGGAAATAATCTGCAATTCACGTAACTATTGGTTTCGGACGTACTAAAAAATCTCACGTACTGTTTTAATGTACTAAAAGTAGCATGTTAGTGTGCAAACCTGCAAACAGGAAGTTAACTGGAACACATTTGAAATGCTCTTTACTTGCAGAAAAACATCTGAGCTCGATTTTGTCTTCGCTACTATCACGTCAGATCTCTCTCCTCCGCTCCAGAGGGACAGGCTGAGATGAAGGGAAGTAAGTGACTTGTTTTGAGCACAGCGAGACGCAGAAAAAAACATGAAAACCTTTTGCCAGCGATGAGTGGCAGCAATGATGACTTTGCCAAAGTGGCAAATTTCCATTTCCTCGACACTCAGTGCTGCGTCTTACACCAATGAAGCAGCAGCATTACAATAAATCAGGGAAATGACACAGAGAACGATGAAGAGGGAATTAAAAAGTGAGGATGCAGAGGGGAGGAGGAGAGGGAGGGGAAGAAGGAGTCAGAGAGAAACTGAAATTCACAATTTACATTAAAGGCTTTCCTGATTGGCAGATTCAGACTCAATTTATAGCTGAGAGAAGCAGAGAAATAAGCTGATGAATAATGCATGTGGAAACTTCTCCTACAAAATTACCTTCCCATACAACTAAACTGTATTCTCAATTACATTTCAAGGGATTACAGTCACAGTTTTAAACATTGTAAATTGAAACAAAAATGCAGCTGTCTTCAGGGTGAAGGTCGTCTGTTTGTTTGACCGATCCACCATCCCGACCTCCTCCCCACGCGGGCTTTACGCACACTTTGATTAAACGTATTTGTGACACGTCAAATACAAACGTAACAAACGCTACATGTCATTTTTCCTGCACTTAGTTCTCACTGTGATCAAAACCATCAGATAGAAAAGAAGAAACAGACGAGAGTAAGCAGGTAAAATAAAATGCAGAACATCCAATAAAATAAGGCCGAAGAAAAAAACTGAAAGGAAGACGTGTAGTGAAAATTAATGGCTTTAATTTTGATTTCAAGATGCTCCAGAGGGAGGGATCCAATATTTAATCTTATACTGCAGTAACCAGTTTGGCTTTCATTAACTCCATCAATTATTGGAAGAAGCCTAGCAGGTGAAGATGTTTTTATTTCACAAGAGAAAAAAGGCATTTGTCACAAAGCTTAAAAGAATCTTAGTAAATTTATACATGAAAAATGTTTTTTTTCACCCAGCTGACGCCGTCCTGAGACCACCGATAGCGCCCAGACTTCCAGAGTTTGTAGTAAAGACATTGAAAACAACGAAGCAGCATGTTACAAAATGCAATCCAAGTACTCTACTTGGTTCGCTTGTGGTGGCTCTTACCTTTTGTTTCGGCTCTAATGTCACAAACAAAAGGGTCACCACGTGTTTCTTTTAAGACTCGCAGCCCCTTGAGATGAGACAAGCTGTGAGCAGAGTCTTCAAAAAAATCAGAGCAGATAAAAGAGGAGAGGTCGTCGTGGGCAACAGACAGTTCCCGGGAGCCATGGCAACGGCAGACTGGTACAATAGGTTGCTCAGGCACAGAGCGAGACGAGAGGAGGGATGAACGGAACGAGAGGGCGACACGAAAAATTAAAATGAAGGGAGTCTGGATGAGAAACAGCTCGTCCTTTTTTACCTCGTTACCGGGTCCTTTTCTCTCACCCCGACTCAATTAGCTTCAATATGACACCAGGATGCTTCTGTTAAACTGTAACTCTCAACAACACTGGTGTGAAACGGTGAGTAATTTCCTCTTTTGCTCGCACACAGAGCTGAAAAAGCCACGATCCCAGCAGAGTAAAGTGGCACCCCTTTCGCCCACAGAGCTGCACCGGGATTTAACTCCTTTTAACGCCGTTTCGCTGCACTTTGACCCTCTTTCAGGGAATGAAATCTCTACTACTAGCGCTGTTAACACGGAGCAGCGAAGGAGGCATATAGACAGGAAGTCTGTCTTTATAGACCTCCTGCTTGAAGGCTCCTCAGAGATGGACCAACGTGTTGGTTAGTTAGACTCCTCCAGTAAGCATCCAGGTCTAGACGGCGGTGCTACGACCCAGCAGAGGGAAGGCTGTCGGCAGGCCACAGCTGGGCTCGAGTCCCCTCAGTCCATGCACGCCCTGAAGACCCTGGAAACCTCCTTGGTACCCACCTTGGAGTCCTTGTATCCCTCCACGAAGTCCTTGTATGCCTCCTTGGAGTCCTTGTATGCTTCCTTGGAGTCCTTGCATGCTTCCTTGGAGTCCTTGTATTCCACCTCGGAGACCAAGTCCGTCATGGTGAGTCCTTGGCTCCCGCCGGGGCATGGTGGCCATCGCGGCGGGGGCAGCCTGGATGGAGCGGGCCCCCGGCGGGGTGAGGTTGTTGTGGTTCAGGTCCATGTTGGACAGGAGGTGACCCAGCGAGTCCCAGCGCTGGGACGAAGGCAGGCGTATCAGGGAGGAGTAGCCCCGCTCGGGGAACACGGGAGGCTTGCTGGTCTCGGACGTGAACACCGGAGGCGGATCCTGGTGTTCCCTGAGAGGCGGAGGCAGCGGCGGTGGTAGCGCGGCTCGGAGCGGGGCGGGCTTCAAGTAGGTGCCCCCCCGCGGGTCGGCCAAGACCTCGCTGTAGGGCGGAGGAGGGTCCTCCATCAGAACGGCCTCCTCGTAGCAGGGCGGCTTCCCGAATATGTCTGTGTCTGGAAAAAAAAGAGGAGATTAATCACAACATGCATCAACGAGTCAAACTGCATCTTAAAAAATTCAACTTTCCCAGAGTCTAAACACGGCAACAAGAGACACTAATGAGCGTGTGGGCTGCATAACGCCGAAGCAATACATAAACAACGTGTTCATCTGCAGGTCACAACCCAAACGGGTGTAATAAACGGCGTCCCACTGTGATACACGTGATCAGCGTGTTCAGCTGTGGGAACAGAAAACCATCACAGCACATTTGTTTCTCTCTCTCTCACATTATCTCCCTTCATCACTCGCTCTCATTCAGGCAACACTTGTTTACCATCTTTCTGCCTCTCGCTGAAGACTGAAGCATCATTTCTAGTGGAGGATCTGCAATGCAGCACATTGTGCAACAACATACATAATCTCTTTTTCACTATACAGACCATGTTTCCCAAAATGAACAGTGTTTTCGTGTCTGTTTTATTCATTTCAGTCAAAATGTTTCCGTTTAGTTATTAAGCTTAGTTTATGGGTTTATAGTATAAAATTGATATTTTTCAATACTGAAGGTTTATTAGATTGGTTTTATAGAATACATCTGGTATACGATACATACTGGTATCATTTTAACATAAGTATACAAACATGGTATTCTTTTTTTTATCCACGTAGATGTATATCTGCCCCTCCAATCTTTAAAATAACCCTTCCTCCCTTCCTCCATGGCACGTTCGTAACACAACCAAAAAAAATGAAAACCATTTGCAAGTACGTTTGTGGCTCGTTCAATAAGCTAAGGTTCAGGACAAGACGTGTGTTCATGTTTGTAAGTTAGATAAGTAGGAAACTTAATGTGGGTTGTTGTTCAGAGTCTGTGGCTCTTGTCTTTGTGTTGCAAATTAGTTTTATATAAATGTAATATCTACCCGCGGACCTCTAATCATTGAGACTGAAAATTCTAATTTGAAAATAATTTAATTTTGGTGAATTTCTGTGAAGTTTGGGAAGAAGTCTGTTGGGTTTCTTGGCACTGATGATTCATCAGAATGTTTATCTGCACTGTGTTGTACAATACGAGCACCGCACAACTCAAATAAAAGCCTTGACGAGATATTTTCTGCAGTATTTTGAACACCAGCCGTTAACAGATTCCTACTTGTTCTCCAGTAATTGGACCATTCAACACCTGTTGCTGATTTTACACTGAAGGACTCCGAACACTGAGCAGCGCTAAACTCTGTTTCTATTAGCAACCAATTATAAAAACTCAGCAGTGAAATGTTCAGACTGATGCAGAAACCTGGATACAAGTTCAGTTTATTGAGCAGAAACACCTTCAGGTTTTTCTTTTGTCACGTTGAGACATGAATCATCACGTTGTGCTGCGGGCGTTTCAGCTGCTATACAGCTGACATAAAGAAAAGGATGTTTTCTTTTATTTATGTCAGATACAATCTCCCATCATGTGGTTGAAACAACAGAAAACAAAACGCTAAATTGTTAAACTCTCAGGTGCAGTTTGGTTGTAGATTTGTGGCATTTTATCGATGCGTCTTGTTACCTGACACAGATTAGTTTGACATTTTCTTCTGGATGACATTAAAGCTTTACTCGAGAGAAATACAAGCACAAAAATAAGATTTTAAAGGAAAAAGTATCTACGGTGCAAAACAAAAGTTCACTCCTGCAACATCTCTAAAATACCTGTGACCTGACAGAAAGCCCGTGTGCATTACGTAAGACGGTGAAGTCTATATTTCAATGTATTGTCAGTATAAAGGAAATATTTTGGGCCTCGGGGCAACAAACTTCAGTCTTGGAGCATTTTTTTTTTGGAACAACTGAAGGCAGTTTCTGTTTCCAGGCTGATAAATCTGCCCAGAATCCTGATCAATATTTGTCCAAATGTTGCACAAGCTCTCTGCTTTAACAGTCGCTCGTCTTGTGCATTTCTTGCAGAGGTTATTTGGAAAAAAAAGAAAGTTTGCACCCCAGAATATGACTTTTTTTTGTCCAATGAAGAATCAAAGGTTTATTTTTTTAAAATGACTAACAACTGAACTAATTTCTTGATGCTGTAGGAATAACAACAGTTTCTCTGTAAAATAGTGAAAGTGTTTTTTGAGATGTTCCAGCTAGCTGGTGGGGAAATGAAGGGGAAAAAAGATATTACTTTCCCTGCAGGGCGTCTTCCACTTTCTCAACCTGAAAACTAAAATAAAATGATCACAGAAAGGAACAGAACTTGTGAGAAAAACAAGAAAAGAAAACTCTTCCAGTCCTCTAGACATAATTATTCCTGAGAGAGGAAATAACATTTAGTATTGCCGGATGTAATCACTTCCAATTTATTTAAATAGCCCGTTCAAGCAGCATGAGTTTGATTGGCATTAATAAAAAAAATAAATAAAAAAATGTCAAAGAGTTTGTCTTTTTCAAGATGTGACTTTTAGAGGGGGCTCAATCACGTCGTTGTAGATGGTATTTAAGGCCCCTAAATAAACACTGCCCCTACTGATCATGTGCTTATTGCATCGTGCGGATGTGTAGCGTTAAATTCTGCGGACGTGTACAACCAGATGCAGGCCTTTTAGAGAAACAAAACAACTACAAAGAGACACAAAGCAACCACAAATAGACGCAAAACAACCACAAAGAGACACAAACGACCACAAAGAGACACAAAACAACCACAAAGAGACACAAAACAACCACAAAGAGATGCAAAATGACTACAGGGAGTGCAAAACAACCACAGAAAGACACAAAACAACCAGAGAGACACAAAACAACCACAAAGAGAAGCAAAACAACCACAAAGAGACACAAAATGACCACAAAGAGACGCAAAACAACCACAAAGAGACACAAAATGACCAAAAAATACACACAAAACAACTACAAAGAGACGCAAAACAGCCACAAAGAGACACAAAACAACCAAAAAGAGACACAAAACCATGGAAAGGTGCATAAAGACTACAAAGAGAACGCACTGCGTCTTGCTCCTATATGTAGAAAAGGTGGCGAGGCCTTTTGCATGTCTGTGCCCAGTGGCTCATTGTCTCATAATCCGCCCATGTGTATAACTCTCAGGTTTATCAGTGAAGTGTATGAACTACACTGCAGACTGGAGTCTCTGCTAACAGCAACAGTGACAGAGTGACGGCTTGTCTCCTGTATGAAATGTCCTCACTGCCCTGCATCATAATAAACTACTGAATGATGAACTGGTCATAGGCCACATCTTTTGTCCTCATCATCTTCTTGCAGTTTGCATGCTTGACTTTGATTCGTCTTTGGCACACGATACGTTGAAGTTAGCAGTCTATTGTGGTGTAAAATATGAATAACTATTAGATATAAATGATCCTGACTTCCAGTGTCCCTGACACAATTACACCATCAAAAAGCAATCCACAGCTCCAACGTGTTTACAACAAACAGCACGGTGGTGTAAATCAACAGCTGTTTGTTGAACTGTTGCCATGGAGCTGGATTTATTTATAGATGCAAATGTATGTGTGAGTGTGTACCTGGCCAGAATCCATCACTCCTACAGGATCAGACTGTCATTGTTGTCCATCTCTCTCTCTGCTGTCAACAATACGAGCAGCTGCCAGCAGCGCTTTAAATACACGTCAGTATAGAAACACACGGGACTGATGTTTCCACCGTCAGAGAGCAGCTGGCTGAGTGAGGGGAAACTATGTGTAGTGTGATACAGGAGCTACTGTATAAACCACACGGTGATCACATTGGTCATAGTGAGTTACAGGATTACACAGAAACATTAGTATGAGTGGTTGAATGTACACTACAAACATTATTTATTCAGTTTAGGTGCCAAAATCTATCTCAAAAGTCTTATTCTTTTGTCTTTTCTCTCCTCGTCTCATCCCTCCTTCTTCGTCTAATCTCCAGTTTTATCTAATTTTCATCAATTTGTACGTATACTCTCTACAACAGGGCTTTTCATCCAGGAGACCGCTGATGTTCACAACGTTAAGTTTCATTGTAACTTTGCAAATGTTGTAATTAGGGATGCTAATTTTGAAGGAAATTCTTAACCGATAACCGACCCTCATGAACCGATTATTAACCGTTAACCGACAAGATTAGTGTCTCGCATGCAGCGGTGCGCCAGCTGCAGGAGCACAACAGACAACGAAGTCTCCAGTTCACCGTCCGGGAGCGTTAACTTAGCAGCTACGATGCTGCGTGTAGTGTCGCGGACATGCAACCACTTTCCCAGTAAAAGTCTCCACCGCACATTTAGTTTAGTTTAGCAGGTTGTCAGCTGTGTGTCTGCCCAGATTCACGATAGCGATTGTCCGACAAACGGAGTGTGTTTTTGTGCTACGTAACTTTTGCGAGAGTCCAACAGACCGTGTGTGTGTTGGCGGTGAGTGTGGGTTTGTCGGTAGCGTTATAGCTGTGAACGTAGGTGTAGCAGACAGTGTGTGTACAGTTTATTTACAATGTTGAACCGCTGCGACCATGAATTTTGACGCCAAGGGGTCTGACAAAAGCGTCAGTATGCGAAACAAGACCCCGAGGTACTTGAACTCCTTCACTTGGAGGTAAGGACTCATTCTCTACCCGGAGTAGGCAATCTTTCGGTTTCCTGCTGAGAACCACGGCCTCAGATTTAGAGGTACTGATCCTCATCCCAGCCTGCGAACCGATCCAGTGAGTGCTGGAGGTCACAGACCGATAATGCCAACAGGACCACATCATCTGCAAAAAGCAGCATGAACTGCATGGTGCACACATGACATGCCGACAGAAAGAAAGGCGCTCTTATTGCACGCTAAATGCCTTGTGCATTACCGTGTCATTCATTCGCCTTTTCTTGCAAACGGGCTGATAAAACGGTCTCAACAAAAACGTTACATTACAGCCTTCATGAAGTTCTGATTTATTGCTGGATTGTTGTATTAGACTGCATTCGTTTTCGCGAGGTGCACTGAATAATCTTGCAACTGAGGTTTAAACGAACTAGATTAGTGAGATTTAGTGGTCAATCTCTAATGCTTCTTGGTTGCGTTTACACTTTCTGATACGGCACAGCTATCGGAAGAAGTGTAACTGGAGTAGAAGTGAAATAAAGTGATGTGATTCTGATCCCAGTCTCACCATCTCCACGTCCATCTCTCCCCTCTGCTATATTACGAGCGAGACAGCTCTCTCTCCGTCCTCTGTTGAGCTCAGCCGGTCGGCACCTGCTTCTCTTTTAGCTCTGCTGCTGCCTGGATACTAAACCTCTTCATCAGTCTGCTTTGTGACCGAGACTCCAGCAACCTTTTGTTTTTATCCGTTACTGTCTGTCTGCGCTCATTAACCATCTCTGACAGCAGCTGGCGCTCCTTTTACTCACTCCAGCTTTCCCTTTACTCCTCTAATAATCTCTCTTTTCCTCTTGCTGGTGTTGGTCCTCCTTCATTGCTTTCTAATTCTTCTCTTCGTCGCTTTTTGATTTATTGTTTTTCCTCTGTAAAATAATTTCAGGTTGTTATGTTAGAGACAACAGCATCATTAAATCTTTGTGCAATCTTAAATTGATGAAACGCTATGCAAATAACAAATCTGCTGTTAATGCTCTAACGGCTATTAGAGCTCGTAGGATTTCAACCCAGTCGGCAGAAAAACTGTAGGCATTGTGCGTTTCTGCAACCACAGATTCGGATTTCATAAATACGATTCATATCAGCCTCGTATCACACTTGCAGAAACGCACGATGCCACGATGTTGTGAAGCGATTGGTTAGGTTTAGGCAACAAAACGACTTGGTTGAGGTTAGAAAAAAGATCAAGGTTTGCGTTCAAATAGTAACGTAACAACATAACAATGCAACAAAACCACTATAGTTAGGTTAAGTAAAGAACTACATGGTTGGGCTTAGACTACAATGTTTGTACAGTGGAAATGTGACTTGACGTTCTTAACATGGGACACAAACAGCAGTCTCCTGGATGAAAGGAGATTTTTAAATCAACACTTCCTGCTTTCATTTCAAAATAAAAGCCCTCAAGCATTTTTTCTATGGACAGAATTCCTTCATTTGTTAACACAAGGCTTTTATTCTGAAATATGAGAAGTCAGTGCTGTGGAACATGCAGTGACTTGGAGCGCTCCATGAATTGATAAAGTATGGGGTTTAAATCAACACTTCCTGCTTTCATTTCAAAATAAAAGCCCTCAAGCGTTTTCTTCTGTGAACAGAATTCCTTAATTTGTTAACACGAGGCTTTTATTCTGAAATATGTGCCGGACATTGTTGTAGAACATGCAGTGACTTGGAGAGCGCCATGAATGAATATGGTACAGAGTTTTAATGGTGGATGATTACTATTATTTACAAATTACCACACGTTTCTTAATCTTTCTCTGTCTAAAATAAATACAAATGATATTTATAATGAAATGAAATGGCCATTAAAAGGAAAACTCTGTGTAGAAAGAGAGGGCTGACAGCAGCAGCAGAAAACGCAGCAGACACGCATTTGTAACGCAGCTGGTGTGAACACCCGACGTATGAATCACGCAGCCGCCACGCGCTCCTGACGTTCCTGGTGTTACCTAGGCTTAAACCTAAACTTCCTATGAAGACGGAAGTTTATTTTGAAAAGACACTATGCATGTAACAAGCATATATTGACACACTCTCCCTGACACGTACAAAACTGACGCTTGGGGGGTACTTAGAGTGTCATGGTTCTGATAGGAAGGGAACGCTTCACGGAGGAATGATTGCAGTGATCAGTAACTCTTTCCACATACAGTATGGGGAGAAACATATCCTCTAAGATGGAGACCTGGGAATCTGTTCCCTCTCTCGCCCAGCTGTGCTCCTACACTCTCCCTCCGATTGTCTCTTTCTTCTTGTCTTTCTGTTCCTCTCTCTTAGTTTAGCCCGTCCGTGTTTGTTGCTCGCTCCGTCGCCGCTGGGCCTCCACAGTCACCACCCACGCCTCAGCGGCAGCTGTCACCATGACGCCCTGCGGGGGAACGCTGCCCGGCAGGCAGGGAGGTGGATGCTGGGAAGCGAAGTGTCTAAAAAAATCTGACACAAGTGAAAAAACTGAAACCCTCCTCCCGTCCTCTGCTTTTTCTCTCTGCATCTATTACTCATACGAATGTTGTGGATTTATTCATTATTTCTCAGTCTTTGTTGTAATTTTTGTACAAATTGTGAGTCTTATGAATGAAATATGCATTTGGTCTGTTAATGAAGAGCGAATAAGATGTGACAGGTTTGATATTTGTCGGTGATTTTACACTCAGCGGTAGAGAAAATATTAATGTTCTGAGAGAGAGAGAGAGAGAGAAGACCTGCAGTGAGTTTAGTGTTGAGAATAATAGACTCAGTGTTTCATATTTTAGTTTAAAGACAGCTTCAGAGAGATGAGGAAAGAAAAACATTCCTCTGCGATTGTTTCATACACTATTGGGGCCGGATATCTTGAAGTCAAAGGCAGCTGGAACTTAAACAAAGCGATTTGAATCAGCAAAGATATTGTTGATTTTCACTTCTAAAACCGGCAGCACGTCAAACCTACAATCATCCATTTTCATGTCACTGGTGCCGGCAAAAACAATAAACAAACTAATCTTTTTAGTGTGTATCGAGTCCTTAATACTGCTTCCAGGAGTCCGAATTTGACAAAAGTTCTCACCTTCTCCCACCGATGCTCTGCTTTTAAGGCCCAGACACACCAAGCCGACATCAAGACGACCGTTGGGTCGCCTCACGTCGCCTGTGTTTTGGCCACAAGGTTGCACTTGAACACACCGCAAAAAACGACAGTTAACGGCCAACTACCGCGTACGCTCTGCGCCTGCGTGAGATGAAATAACTCTCCACACCAGCAGGTCGAGGTAGTCTGTATTCGTCATTCAAAAACGGGAAACCGGAAGACCGAGGACAGCGGATATACAAGCCGTAGTTACGATGCGTACATGAAACAAAGCAGCATTTGCCGACTTTTTTCACCATGTCGCTGTGAAAAATATCCGTGTCTTGGAATGATCAGATGAGATGAAGATGAAAAATGAGGAGAGCCTTCAATGTTTTTCCTCTAGACTTTGCTCGTTGGCTTGCTTTCCTCACGTCCATTTCTCTTCTCGTGCACTGATTGGTTTAAGCTGAACAGCCAATCAGAGTGATTTCTCTTACCGACGAGTAGGGATGCATCGAGTGGGTTGCAGACATCGCCGCAGACCCCTGGCGCCTTCTTTTGGCACAGAGAAGTACTCGTAGCGGTACTCGGTATCGGCGAGAACCAAATTTAAGTACTTGTACTTGTACTCGGTCTGAAAAAAGTGGTATCTGTGCATCTCTACCAACGAGCTCCGCCGCTGATTCAACATGCTGAATCGACAGAAAAGCCTCAGATACGGGCAGACTAGAGCCGATGGTGTGGGATGCACCGCAAAAACTAGACCGACTGAAGCTCATTTCACAGTAAAATGGTTAAAAACTACTGAAAAAAACATTCAAACACCAGCATAAAAAGCATGTGTGCATAGAAGAAGAAAACAAATAGCCAACCAATAAGAATCCCTCTCCGTTACCTGGCATGCTGATCCAGTTCGCTTGGGGCATGGGATGAGGAACCTGCAGAGGAAGAGGCGGCGACAGGATCTGAGGAGGGCAGAACTGCGGTGGCTCCCTGGGCAGCGTTAAAGGTGGCGGTGGAAGCGGCGGCGGAGGAAGAGGCGGCGGGTATCCTGTAGGGTGACAGCTGAGCGGCTCCATCTCTACGGTCCTCAGGCACTGCTCCCTCAGCCGCTCATCGTGGCGGCGCTTCAGCCTGCGCTGCAGGAAGCTGCAGAAGCAGCAGAGCATGACAATGAGGGCCCAGACCAACCAGAAGCCGGCGAAACAGGCCAGGAAGGTGTAGGTGCCCTGCGACATCACCATAGCGGTGACGGAACGGACAGAGGGTTCCTCCCCGAGTCGGGAGAGGTGATTTCAGACGCGCAGGATGTCCTGTTGCCCTCTGTACGTTGTGAAACTTGGAAAGTTTCTCGTCCCTCTGGGGGTCAATAAGAAAAATTCTAATTGCAGATTAATACGCTGACATTGCTATCCTGTGGGCCGTAATCCAAGGTGGGAACTACAATAAAAGCAGGCGATAAAAGGTCGTTAACAGCAGTCGAACAGAGCTCGCTTCTCTGGCGACGACGGTTCAGCCACTTCACTTGAGTGCTGATGCATTTAAGTCAATTTTAAGTGACGACATCCTTCAAAAATTCACTCAATGCTTCACAAAATGGAAACAAGATTAAAATGGCTTCTGTTTTCTTGTTGAAATGATCAAGAAAATCATATCCAAGATCCTTAGAATTGCCTGACGAAGTTAATAATGTCACTTAAAAACAGCTCACATAGATAGTTGTCGAGGAAATCCAGTTACATTCTGCAGCTTTTCTGAATATTAGACGTTGTGCAGTTCCAGTCTTGTTTGTGTTTATGAAGGGCTGTCAATAAAAAGCAGCATCCTCAATAAAATGTGTAATCTTATATATTAGCATTCTTATTAAATGAAGAAGAAGGTGCACAAAATGCCAAAAGTTAATGAAGAGGTTAATCGGCTTGGAGACAGCGTAGTAGTCTCACCAAAACTGATTCTCTCCGCCTGGTTTAGAGATTAATGGATGTAAATCACAGGATGTTACAATGTTGAGGCGTGACGGCAGAAACTGGGCGTAAAAAAATATGATTTTTGTCCAAATGAGGTGTCTGGAAATGAGCAACGTGCTGCACCACGAGCACCACAACCAAATGCATTAAAAGAATCAAAGAATCAAAGGAAATCTTGTGCTTTTTTTAGATAATATTATAGGTAAATTAATTTGTTAAAGTCTCTAGATATTTCAAAGTTACTGGTCCAAACTCGGAAATCTTAGAATCTTTCTTTCTGTTTGTAAATCTTCTGTATCCGTCCAGATGTTTTAGAAATCAGCTCCTCATTTACATGGAAATGTGTCTGAATCCCAGGATGAACACACAGTTATTCCACAAGATTACAGATGAACTCTGCAGCTTCACAGGTGTTTCAACAAGCAGCAAAACATCCATTTCAATTCTCCAGAAAGCTCCAAGCTGCTCCTCTCAATAATCCACCCTCTCAGTGGTGGCGGCTGAAAACGTTCCCATCTTTTCTGATGGAAAATAAAATTGCAATCATCACCTTATTTTTTGAGGCAGAACCTCAATTCCAAGAGGAAAAAATAAATAAAAAAGGAGGAAACAAAGGCGTGTGGCGGCGTCCAATCAGAAGCGCCAAAAAACCCCGGAGGTGATGTGTGAATCCCTGTTGGACACGTTCGTCCACGTGGAGTCAGAACGCTGGTCCCCTTCAGGGCTGCGGGAGGACCGGAGTTGGGGGTCCGTCTACACCGCTGGGACGCCGAATTCTTCCCTCTCAGATCCCGGCGGGACTCCTCGGCCTCACGCCGCCCTACAAAGACACACGGGGAGGAGACGAGACCGTCGTCAGCGACTATCAGAGGACACATTTCAGACAATATTTTCAACACAGTGAGAACTCGGAGCAGTAAAAACAGCGCAGAGGCTTCTAAATCTCAGCTGTTCAGGCAGGATTATAACGCCGACCTCGGGGGGGGGCAGTATCAGTTTCACACTTCAGAGAGCAACAAGCAGAGAAAATATTCACAGTGATGTAGTGAAAGAGAGAGTTACTGAAACAAACACTAAAGCACAGGACACATTATTCCTTATTTTTGTTCAAACTAATGAATTACTCCAGTTCTTCTTTCTACGCTGCACTACTCATTACAGCTCCATAACATTTACATTAAAACGTTATTGATGGTTAAATCCCGCCTGTCGACAGATCAGCATCCTCTGTCAGTGCCTTCCAAAAATAAGAAAATATCTTACACCACCATGGGAATGGTTTGATAAGGTTGAGGCAAAAAAGAGGACTTAGAGATACATCATAGTGTTAAAATAACCTCTTGGTTACGGTTAGGGAAACATTGGTATCATGGTTAAAAGAACATTGACTGTCAGTAGGAAACAGGAACCTAACAGTGATTGTCAAAGTCGGCATCCATGAAGTCGTCTGTGGACTTTGTTTCTCTATAACGTAACATTGTTTCCTACTTTGCTTTGTCACTTGAACATAAACGTGTCTTTATTTGGAATTAGCTGAAATGAGTAAGTTACTGCTAACATTTCATGTTGGGAAGTCGCAAAGAGACGCAAAACTACCAAAAAGGGACACAAAACGACCACAAAGAGACAAAAAATTACTACAAAGACATGCAAAAAAACAAAAAGAGACAAAACGACTGAAAAAAGAGATGCAAAATGTCTACGAAGAGATGCAAAACGACCTCAAAGAAATGAAAAACAACCTCAAAGAGACACAAAACAACTAAAAAAGAGACACAAAACGTCTACAAAGAGATGCTAAACGACCTAAAAGAGACACAAAACGTCTATGAAAAGATGCAAAACGACCACAAAGACACACAAAACGTCTGCAGAGAGGTGCAAAACGACCACAAAGAGATACAAAACGTCTGTGGAGAGATGCAAAACGACCACAAAGAGACACAAAATGTCTACGGAGAGATGCAAAATGACCACAAAGAGACACAAAATGTCTACGGAGAGATGCAAAATGACCACAAAGAGACACAAAACGTCTGTGGAGAGATGCAAAACGACCACAAAGAGACACAAAACGACCACGAAGAAACACAAAACGACCACGAAGAAACACAAAACGACTACAAAGAGATGCAAAACATCTATGGAGAGATACAAAAAAGGAAAAAGAGTTTCAAAACGTCTACGAAGAGACACAAACGTCTATGAAGAGATGCAAAACGACCTAAAAGAGACACAAAATGCGTACGAAAAGATGCAAAACAACCACAAAGAGACACAAAACGTCTTCAAAATGACTCAAAATGTAGGAGAGGTGGTGAGGCCCTTTACATGTCTGTGCCCAGGGGCCCATTGTCTCATAATCCAGGACCACCTATGATATGAATATCCACAGTTGAGGGTTTAATGTGAATATAATATCCAATATCCACCCCAAGTCTGAAGGGGGGACATTAAATATTGGATTCATTCAAGGAGGAAGAAGTAGAGAGAAGACAGAGAAAAGGACGTAGTAGTAGAAGGAGGAGAAGGAACAAAAGGAAATAGTCCACTTAAATGATCTTTGTATAATGATTAGCTTTAACAATGAAAAACAGACCATCATTTATCCCGTCAAAGACAGACGCTGTTCCTCTTCTACTGCTCAAAAAACGCCACCATGTTTATACTTCTGATAAATGTGTGTTTTCCTAAAAAGCATTAAGTGGTTAGAAGGGAACAGTCGGAGGCCTCTAAATGGTAGAAAACAGAATCCATGAATAACTTTGAATAATGACACACAAACAGCAGCTGCTTTTCGCTCCTTAATTTGCTCCAATCGGACCAGCGTTATTTCTGCAGCTTGATTAGCAGCTGATGTCCGTTAGCTGGACCAAAGAGCGAAAAACTTTTATGACAAGAACAAGTAAACGTGTCATTCCCAGAGATGGAGCAGACACTTTGTCCTCTGTCTGGTCACCAAGATGCTTTGTTCCTTCAGAGTTCAGAGAACATGTCAGCAACCACGAACAGACGGACTTCAATTAGACTGCAGACCTCCATCTGGTCAGATCTGACACCCGGAAACTCTGTCTGAAGATTTCTGCTGACAGATTTATACTGAATTGTCTGGTGGTGAGGAAGTTAACAATAGACCCTTTTACAGCCAACGTCATCAAAAATATACGCGAGCATGTCGGCGACTTGATGCCATTGGACCCAAAAAGACTTTTTCCCATAGACTTACATTGGGAAACAGCGGATAACTCAGCGGATATTTTTTTTTTAGCTAAATTTGAGGTACCCAGGACGAAATTGGACAGGTGCATCTGAGGGGAGTTAGGTATCAATTTTTTATTTACAATTTTGTAGTCCTGCACATTGCCTTCACTAGAATCCGTTTTATTGGATACCATGTTTTGGTCATCCAACCTTGGAGCAATAAGGTTTGATGACCAAAACATGGAAGAAAGACGTTGCAAAAACATTCATTCTTTTGCAACCAGAAGTGAGAGAGTGGAGCTAAGTACAACCGAACGCCATAAACCGTATATAAGAAGTGGACGTAGTAACCGTGACCTTACCCATTGGTGGACTACAGTTTTGAAGCCTCGAGTTCGGCATTTTGGCCGTCGCCATCAGTGGACGTCTTTTGGACGGTCGACAAAGACGTCTTTTTAACGTTCACTGTAGACGTTCAATTGACATCAATAGTTGAACGTTAAAAAGACGTTTAAAAAAGACACGCAAAAACTTTCATTCTGGCTCCTCAGTGGACGTCTTTTGGACGGTCGACAAAGACGTTAACTTGACGTCTTTTTAAACTATAGACACCTAATCGTGTTTATCATCTGTGTTCGGATGGTGGATCATCGGCTGTTGTCAGACAACGAGCCGCTAGATGCTCCTGTGAGGTGGAAAAGTCTAAAACACTGTTGTCGACTGTTGTTTTCAATACAATCATATAAATAAACTGTTTATTTTACAATGTATAGATCATCTGCTCATCTCTACACCACCTTCTGAGAGCCAGCCTCTCTGATATGTTTTTCACTAGTCATGAAAAGAGAATTTTCTTTTTGCAGAACCCTGATGAGCTCATGAATGTCATATTTCTTCCCTTTCTGTCTGAACGGCTCCTGAGAGAATCACACTCACCTTGAAACACTCAACAATTGTGACTCATCCCATCGACTGCACCATCTCATGCTGCCACACAACTCAAATAGAGGCTGCAAACATGACATTTTCAGCAATTTTGAAATAACATATCTGTCCTCCGAGAGAAGCAACACCTGCTTTTATCTCACAACGCTAAGTCATCTACTATGACGACTGTGTTTTTTCTTCTTTTCTGGACACTACTGTACGTTACATTTATAGCACGAGTGGAGTTTCATCTTCCACCTCCACACACTTTAACTGGGAATCACACGCTTGTGTCTATTGCAATTTGAAATTGTTGAGCAGAAGGTGATTCATCAGGAGACAGCCTTCCTTCATGAGGTCGCACCGCCGCTGATATATTTCAATCTGTGAGCGCTGATACGGAACAGAGCTTTTGTTTTTCTCCCCCACGCTTCCTGGCAGTCCGATCCCGCCAATCACAGAGGAGCGCTCAACGATATATACTCAGACCTCAACCTCCGCACCCACACATATACGACAACACACATGTACAGTACATACTCACACTATTTATATCCTTCTTTTGTCTTGTATCTTCCTCTCATACTGAAGGACAGAATGATTTAGATTTTAACTGGGGTGCAATAAGCAGAATATAAAAGCAGTAATAGTGGAGGACGTTACATGATTAACCCTTTAATGCAGCATAATACAAGCCCCTTTTACCCATGGAGGCTGCTACAACTTTAAAGGGCCTGACTGGTCCTTATTCTGAAAGGAAAGTTCATGTTTCTTTGAAAAGAATATAGACTGTTTATTAAGATGTATGACATGACAGCTCCCCACAATTTAAGCCAAAACACCTGGATCGCCCCCTGGTGGCTGGCTGCAGTATATATGTCATAAAGCCCGCCTCCTCCGTGTTAGCGGATGGGACATGGGCCAAACTAAAAAGTCAAAGTACACGTCAAATACATTTTTTCCCCAAATACGGTTTCTGTCATTTTAGGTAGTTCTCATCACGCTGATGTTTGTTCAAGTGCTCATTTTCCTGATAAGTTTGGTTTTAAATAGTTATTTGATGATATAAAAAGTAGGGATGGGTCCGATACTGTGCTCATGTACTCGTACTCGCAAAATGGCTCCGATACAACGGCACCAATACCTCTTTAAGGCAGGCGAGACGGGCCGGTGGTGCGCCCAACCCCGCGGGGCCGGGATCCCACCTCAGCCCTCACTTTCATTGCGCCACAGGGTTTTGCTTGCACCCTCTGACTTGCGCGTGCATTAGACTTCTTGGTCCGTGTTTCAAGACGTGTCGGGTGGGTTGCAGACATCGCCGCAGACTCCTGGTGCCTTTTACGTGGGCCGAGCCCCGCCCTGGGTGCATGATGACGCGGTTGGGGCGCACTGAGGACAGTCCACCCCGGTGACGCTTTGGCCACGGCCCCGGGAAGCACCTTCGCCCCGAGCCTTTCCAAGCCGACCTAGAGCCGGTCGCGGCGCACCGCCTCGTATGCGGGACTCTCCAGCCTGCCGTGTGTCGCTCACACCCTCCAGCTGGCTGTTAACGAGGGTCTTTTGGCACAGAGAAGTACTCGTATCGGTACTCGGTATCAGCGAGTACTCAAATGTAAGTACTTGTACTTTTACTCGGTCACACAGTTTCTGTGATATTCAAAAAAATAAACTTGAAAAGCTCAATCATCTAATATCCTGTCAAAATGAAAGTTTCCTTCCTCAAACGCACCTCGACGGGGGCATGAAAACATGCGACTCTCCAGTTTCAGGCTGATCGCTTCATCCAGCCGTTGAACACGTGACGATTCAGTGTTTTTAACTTGAAGGACGACTCTGCAGGCCTCAGCAGGCCACTTCATCTCCTCTGAGGTTTCAGAAAGCAGCAGGTCTGTCTGTCGTCACATTTCACTCAAGAACTCCACGTGATCACTGGAGCCACTCGAGGTCGGTGTCGGATGGAAATATTATGATCACAAGCTTTTCTTCTCCGGTAATGAGTTCTGCTTCTCGTGTCCTTGAATTCTTTGAAACTCGACTGGTTTCATAAAGATCGCTGAGCTTTCACACAATAAGAAAGCTGAACTGAAACAGTGACTATAAGCAAAAGTATTTAACAAGGTTTTTTACATTCATGTTGGATAAACAGTGTTATTTTATCAGACTGTATATAAGAAGTGGACTTAGTCACCAGAAGTGACAGGAGAGGGTGGAGCTAAGTACAACCAAACACCATAGAATGTATATAAGAAGTGGACGTAGTCATCAGAAGTTACAACGAGAGGGTGGAGCTAAGTACAACCAAACACCATAGAATGTATATAAGAAATGGACGTAGTCACCAGAAGTTACAACGAGAGGGTGGAGCTAAGTACAACCAAACGGCATAGAATGTATATAAGAAATGGACGTAGTCACCAGAAGTTACAACGAGAGGGTGGAGCTAAGTACAACCGAACGCCATAGAATGTATATAAGAAGTGGACGTAGTCACCAGAAGTGACACGAGAGGGTGGAGCTAAGTAAAACCAAATGCCATAGAATGTAGTCACCAGAAGTTACAACGAGAGGGTGGAGCTAAGTACAACCAAACGCCATAGAATGTATATAAGAAGTGGACGTAGTCACCAGAAGTTACAACGACAAGGTGGAGCTAATTACAACCGAATGCCATAGAATGTATATAAGAAGTGGACGTAGTCATCAGAAGTTACAACGAGAGGGTGGAGCTAAGTACAACCAAACACCATAGAATGTATATAAGAAATGGACGTAGTCACCAGAAGTTACAACGAGAGGGTGGAGCTAAGTACAACCAAACGGCATAGAATGTATATAAGAAGTGGACGTAGTCATCAGAAGTGACACGAGAGGGTGGAGCTAAGTAAAACCAAATGCCATAGAATGTATATAAGAAGTGGACGTAGTCACCAGAAGTTACAACGAGAGGGTGGAGCTAAGTACAACCAAACGCCATAGAATGTATATAAGAAGTGGATGTAGTCACCAGAAGTTACAACGACAAGGTGGAGCTAATTACAACCAAACGGCATAGAATGTATATAAGAAGTGGACGTAGTCATCAGAAGTGACACGAGAGGGTGGAGCTAAGTAAAACCAAATGCCATAGAATGTATATAAGAAGTGGACGTAGTCACCAGAAGTTACAACGAGAGGGTGGAGCTAAGTACAACCAAACGCCATAGAATGTATATAAGAAGTGGACGTAGTCACCAGAAGTTACAACGAGAGGGTGGAGCTAAGTACAACCAAACGCCATAGAATGTATATAAGAAGTGGATGTAGTCACCAGAAGTTACAACGACAAGGTGGAGCTAATTACAACCGAATGCCATAGAATGTATATAAGAAGTGGACGTAGTCACAGATGTTACAATGACAGGGTGGAGCTAAGTACAAGTTCACCCATTGGTGGACCACGGTTTTGAAGCCTCGAGTTCGGCATTTTGGCTTTTGCAACCAGAAGTGACGAGATAGGGTGGAGCTAAGTACAACGGAACGCCATAGAATGTATATAAGAAGTGGACGTCGTCCCCGTGACCTCATCCATTGGTGTACTACGATTTTGAAGCCTCGAGTTCGGCACTTTGGCCATCGCCATCTTGTTTTTTTGCAACCAGAAGTGACACGAGAGGGTGGAGCTAAGTACAACCAAACGCTGAATAAGACATTTTTAGGCGACCAAAATGGTCAGTACCTTTAAACATAATTTATATCTAAAAAGATGTAGTATCCACCAGTTTGTTAGGTGTATTTTGTTTGTTTTATATTGTCGGCTTTAATTATTGTTTTGGGTGTATTCCAATCTATAAATTGATTTCTCTCAAACACAAAATAAAGTTCATTAATATATAGTTTCACCCCACTTCATCTACCTTATGGGGACTTCTTCAGGAACCCCAGCATGAACACCTCAATCATGTCTGTGTCAAGTCACCAAAACATACTGTACTGTAGGCTACCGATGAGTCCTACATTACGCAACAGACGCACTGCTGTGTGTTTTTAAATGTCCCTTCTTTAATTTCCCTCCATGAGAGAGAGACAGGCAGCAGGAGGATTTATCATCCTGAGATTGAGAATAAAGATTCTTAGAAAAACCGCCACAATAAGGCAATAAATGAATGTTTGTTTGAAGAGTGAGAGACACCCTGTGTACATGGAGATCAGGAGATAAGGTGGCAGGTAATAAAACAACAACACACACTACAGGACACCACAGGTCTCTGTTTGAATTGGTTAAATCAAAACTCACCTTTTAATTCTTTTGGCGTCTCCAACAAGATGACTCACTCATTTACGCGCTCCGGGCCATTTAAGTTTTATGTCCAAAATATTGTAAAAATAACAAAACAAACGATGGTTTAAAAAAACACTTCCCCTCGTCTGTTCAGATCATCTCCCCGGTGAAGGATGTGAGCTCCTCTGCGCTCTCTCTCTCTCTCCTCTCCTCCCTGCCGGGGAGCTGCGCGTCGTGTTTTGGACGACAGGGGTAATAAAAAGAGGTTTATCGGTTCACCTTGACAGCCTGGCTCCTCCTTTCCTCCCTCTCTCTCTCTCCTCTCCTTCATTCAGTCCCTCCCTCTCTCCTCTCTCATCACTAGAGCAGCAGCAGAAGGAGGAGCGGAGGAGCGGTTCGTGACACTTCAGCCTGTCTGCCTGTCTGGATGATGAGAATACAGATCAAACTGCCAGCAGGGGTTTTCCAAGGACGCACGACTTGGCAAAGGAAGACCAGACGCAGCTCTAGGAGAGTTGTAGATTTCAAAATAATAGGATGGCATTTACATGTTATTGCAAAGTATGCACGGGTTGTATTTGTGCTGTTATGGCTTCTCCATTCATGTCTGTTTTCAAACCTGTTCCAGTGCTGCACAAGAATATGTATTCAAGAGTCTCTACCTACTTCAGTAGAGGTGATCTGGGGGCAAAGCTGGCAGCAGAAAAAAACAATTTAGATATTAATATAATTCTGGATTAATGCATGAGGCTGCTGTTACTCATCATTATTCTACAGTTTAAGGTCATTGGCTGATAGAGTAGTTTTAAAATTATGTTTTAATTGCGCTTGACTCAAGAGGCTGCTATGTAGGAAAACAACAATATGCATGCCCCACAGGTCTTTGGCGATGAAAGCAGACGGCACACATGTGGGGGCTGATTGTCTGTTGCCTCGCTGCAGTTTGATCTATTTAAAGGGACTGTTTGTAACTTATACACGTATAAATCGGGTCGGTGTCCCATGCGTGCTCGCGTGTGGCTACGCTGTTCCAATACAAACTACACGGAAGCACCAAAACCGCAAAGTTATATCTAGTGAAGCCCGTCTGTTAAACAGTGTTAACTCTTCCTCCTCCAGCCCCCCCGACCGCCGCCAGAAGACACAGGGGAGACCGTAGCTTTGGTCTGCTTGCCTTCACTCATACACCACGCTCGTTCTCACTCGCTCCACCTCTCGAGTGCATGCACGCACACTACACACTGCAGAAGACGGGAGGCTGAAGCAGAAAAACTCAGAATCAGCATCGATTCATGGAGAGACCTTCGTCTGGTCAGCTAACATTACTGTCAAGCAGCTGAAATATATATTGTGCTTTTAGCTGACGTGTGTCTCCTCACTGTGTTGAGCGATGCTTGTTCTTGTCTATGTAGAGCGAGCACAAGCACGAGCAACAGGACGCTGACTTTAGTTGACTTAACGGCCACAGGTGTCGCTGTTAACAAGACATTTCTGATTCTTACAAACAGACCCTTTAAAGGAGATAGTAACTGTGTTCACCTTGAACAATGTGGATTATCTCCTACTGAGCAAAGCAAAGAAAAACGTGAGATCTCTGTTCACTGTAGGCTAGTTGTTGCCCCACCATCTTTTCCACCAAAAAAATGTTGAGATCACGATTATTTAACACTTTTACTCATTGACTTTGCAAACATCATACATTTAGAACATTTTGTAGCCTAAATGCATCAATCTGGTCCACTTTGAGAACAAAACTATGAGGCTAGATCTATGAAGAACTTTATACTCTAGTAAACACTTTAATCATATAAAAACATTTTGGTTGTTAAAATATGAATCATGATGACACGGCAAAAAAAAAAGGCACACCCATAAAGCATGGTAAACGAGACAGGGTTTGTGTTTGAAGACGGGCCAGGTGAGTTGCCAACATTGCCGCACTGAGGACAGTCCGCCTCACTGCGAGCACTAAGCGGCGAGGTCTAGGCGGCGAGGAGTGCTGTAAAGCGGCATCTTCACCCCAGGCCTTTCCAAGCTGACCTACAGCCGGTCGTGGTACACCACTGCAATTGTAATTGAAATTTGATAAGTTGCACAGCCCTGGGTCCAGCGTAATACAACAAACAAAAGATCTATTCTTCTTCCTGTCATGAGGTCGCCATCATGTTGACGAGTGCACATGTGTGAAACATGTGTTGTACGCAAACTCCCGATTATAGTATGCATAGAAGCGTGTGTGCTTCTGCGTCTGTCCTCAAGTGAGAAGTGTCCATCGTTCCACACTCAACGTTTAGACCGTTTTGACTACAACATCCGGTGCACTGAATTTTGCCATATTACTTAGTGTCATGCTAAACTTTGAACTAGTTGAATCACATCTAGTGTAGAGCTGAGCTTGACAAGTTGAATGTGAAATGTCCTAAAATGGCCATCATACTGAGATTAGATGGATTTCAGTGACACCGTGACCTCTCAGGACAAAGCACGGCTGGATTTTTAATTTCTCTGCAGCACATATTAAACACTGGGACACAGAGTCCTGTTGGGTTTCATTCCTGCCGTCTGATGAAACTGGATTCTACCTGGTGAAAGAAATGAAAAGCAGCAGGACTGTTCGGAGCACTTCAGGAGAGTGAATTGATGTCGGAGATTAAAGGAACACTCTGAGGCTTTTTGAGGCGTCTCGCCGGTCAGTTTACTTGATGACTAGAAAAGAAAAAAAAGCCAAATCCTCCGTGTGTCTCTGCTAGATCAGGGACTTAATGCTCTACTGGTTTTCAGTCCTCGGGGCTCCGAGTCTTCTTGCTGCTTCTCTGCTCTGTCAGAGGTGTGAAATAATCCCTGAGCAGATGTAGGGATTAGGGAATGAGAAGCAGCAGGGCTCTGAGTCTTGAAAAGATCAGCGGATGCATGTAGAAAAACATGGACAGAGGTTTTCTAACAGGATGTGTTACATGCTGTGCTGTGTTGCATGTATGTTGTGTTTTTGTGCTGTCTCCTCAGGTGCTGCCCTCCCCTGTGCAGCTGCAGTGGATGAAGGTACGCAGCCTGCAGCTGATCAGCAATCAGGGCGGAGTATAAGAGAGCAGGAGAACGGAGCAGAAGTTGCCAGTGGGCCAAACAACAGTGTTCCATACTGTGTGTTTTGTGGTTGACGTCGACAGTGGTTGGTTATCGTGTGTGTTGGATTCAGCACTGTTATTTCATAGTGCTTAAGATTGTTTCTGTTTGCTACCTTTATGAACTAGTAGCTGCATTTGTTGAGCAGTATCTTTAAGTTGAGTGCTTTCAGTTTGGTTATTGCCTTATTTATTTAATTGTATACTTGCCCCACGCTTTCTGTTAGAAAGTAGTTCTCTGTTTGTGTTTGTACACTTTTCATATTTTTGTTAATAAATTGTATAATTATTTTTGCACACAAGCCTGTTACCAGCTTCTCTCATTCCTGGGTTTACAAATTTATTTTTTTACTCCCTCCATCCCCTGGACCTTAAACGGAGGGGAATGTAACAAATGGGGGGCTCGTCCGGGAAGCTTTTGTAGGCTGGATTTTGGTAATGAATGAATGAAAATGAGCCTCGTATAATGCTTGCAGAAACAGACAATGTCATGTTGTGAAACAATTGGTTAGGTTTAGTAGTAGTAGTTTACAAAACTACTAGGTGAAGGTTATAAAAAAGATCATGGTTTGTAATAACATAACAATGTAATGAAAAAAATTGTAACATCATAACTACCGTAAATAAATAACCACCGCCCTTAGCGGATTTTTATTATGTAAAGTTACGACACGAACAGCGGTCTCCTGGGTTTGTTTGTTTCTTGCTTGTTATACTCGTTATTATACCACGTAACTCTCAATAGCAGGCGCTCAATATACTACGTCACTTGCTCTGACCGAATGCAAAAAAACATTCAATGTATAATATAGTTTGCAGAATGCCAAATAATTTTTTTGCAGCTGTGATTAAAGGTAACGTGACTCCGCATCAGTCATGTGTGTTACATTAGAGAGAGAGATGGTGGTTTCCTTAACAACCGGGGTCTGAGCTCACTCTACCTGCAGCTGATTTGACTGCCAAACAGCGGCGCTTCTTCATTAGACTGAATTCAAATCAGCCTCTGGAAACGTCCCTGAACACAGACATCGGTGTGTGTGTCCTACGGCGGTTTAATTGGATTTCTATCAAATCTGCAAAAGAAAATGCAGATGAATGAACGTTGGAAGGTCAATCAGTCTGGCGTAGTGATTTGGATTCAACTTTATCCCACACATACAGATTGGAATTGCAGCTATAGATATTTTTCAAAAGGTTAATGAAAAGTAACTTCCACTCAAGCTTGTGATGAACATGTACATGATGTATGTAGATGAATACATGTTTCCTGAGAACTTGTGAATTTGCACAACGTAAACATAAATGTGTAGCATAGATTTCAGAAAACATCAGCGCTCTTTCATACCATATCCACATGGCTTCTGTTGAGTTGTAATGCAACTCGCTTCTATCAGCCACTTGTTCTACCTCATATGAAAATAGAGCACAAAACAAAAGAAGCTGATTAATGTTCGTCGTCGTGAGTCACTTCAGAAACACTCTCTAGTAAAGGTCGTTCAGAGTCTGTAGAAAAGTGTGCTTGTGTGTGAAATCAGCCAATCAGCACGGACTTCATTCTCCACCAATCAGAGTTGTGATGAAACCTGCATTGATGATGAGGATGATGATGATGATGACTAAGCATCTTGTGACTGACAGGCTGAAAGGCTGTCTGTAGGGTTAGTTGGACTGCTGTCAGTTCACACGCACGACAGCGTTCGATCAGTGACTGTCCTCCAGCCGGTCATTTCCAGAGTCTCTTGAGAAGAACACTGAGTCTGTTGTCTTCATCAGTTCCTCCGTCATAAAGATCAGTCTGTTCGTCTCACACACACACACACAAAATGTCTTAGCCTTTTGTCCCTTTTATAGCCTCCTTAGAGGCCAACAGTTCGGTCCCTTGGTGACACACAGCTGACTGAACTCCTGCCTTTTCCTGAACTGGGGGATTCCAAGAATTTGATAGAAGCCCTGTAATTCCTGAAAATGTAATAAAACCCATTATTACACGGCTGTGTTGAATACTCAATTCTGATTGGTCAATCACAGCGTTCTGCGGTCTGTAATTTCTCTATAACAGACCGTTGCTATGTATAGCAGACCGTTGCTATGTATAACAGACCATTGCTATGTATAGCAGATCGTTGCTATGTATAGCATACCGTTGCTATGTATAACAGACCGTTGCTATGTATGACAGGCCGTTGCTATGTAAAACAAGCCGTTGCTATGTATAGCAGACTGTTGCTATGTACAACAGACCGTTGTTATGTATAACAGACCGTTGCTATGTATAGCAGACCGTTGTTATGTATGTGATATTGTAATAAGATTTTTTACCAATAACGTATGTAATACCTTTCAGATGAGTCGTTTTTTTTGGAAGTGATCCGATTCTTCACGGATAATGTAATAATGTAAAAAAGTAAAACGTTTTTTTTCTCGGAAATGGCAAGTGGTACATTGTTATCAGACAAAGATGCATTAAACTCCCTAATCAATGGGAAATGAACCCGCCCTATGCTGATTGGATCGTCCATTAGAAGCAGAGTGGATCTGAGATTAGATTCCATCAGAAGATGACAAAAGCTGCAGAAGATGGATAATGTTACACAAACGTGCGATGAAGGCAAAACAGTCGATTCAATCTCCGGGAAATGTTCTTTTCCGTGCATTTAAAATCAACTCACTAGCAGATCCTTAAAGCGGAAGTAGGCGAGATTGAGGCCAAACAATATACTGACTACTGAAGCTTTAATGTATTTGATGGTCTTCTCTGTAAAATTATAACTGTGAAAGATGCTAAAATGTATGTGTGAAGGTCTGAGTGATAATAACTCACAATCATTCCCAACTCATTATGGCTGCTGTGAATGAATAGAGCTGTGATATGTGTGATGTTGAAAGGAAACTGTGATTCGGAGTTGAGAAGCTTTGGTGAGTTTTTGTTTAGTTTCGTCCTCTCCAGCTCTTCTCCAGTCCGCGGTGGGAGCTCAGACGTTTTGTCACCCAGCAAGTGATGAGAGGAAAAAGAGACGCCGTACGGTTCAAACTGACGTCCTCCTGCAACACGACGGCAATAAAACAATACAGCGACGAGCCCGGAGACGATAGCATCGCTATGACAACAGCTCTCTGTAGGAGCGAGGGGGGGGGGGACTAACAAAAGCTTATTACATAAAGACAGCCGTGAACTCTGCTGTCTTTTGAGCAGGGAACAGTTTAATACCCGGAAATTAAAACGACCGTCTGTACGGTGTTATTAACTCACTGTTGGGGTTAGTACGTGTTTCAAATTGTTCAGCAGGGTCACTGCAATACCCTGTTAGTGTATTGTGTGTTGTGTGGTTCTTCAGTAATGGCATCACCTACTGTACAGAACTATTTATTCATCCAATATAGGGGTCTGCAACCTGCGGCTCCAGAGCCACCTGCGTCTCTTTAGCTCCTCTCCAGTGGCTGGAGATTTAGAGAATAAAGTCATAATATTACGAGAAAAAAGTCGTAATATTATGAGAACAAAGTCATAGGTTTATGAGAAGAAAAACTAAAATTAATAATTTTATGTGTTATTTTTGTTATTTTTAGAGTTATTACTTTATTCTCGTAATATTACGACTTTTTTTCTCGTTAAGTTATGACTTTATTCTCATAATATTCTGACTTTATTCTGTAAATCTCAGATGTTTTTTCCCTCAATGTGACCCTAATACTCCGTAGTACATTGTCTCTTTGGCCCTCACTGCATTAGACTTATATACTATATACTTAGACTATAAACTGTGTTACCTTCATCACAATGATCACATGTTTTGTGGCTCCAGACAGATTTTTTTTTTTGCCTAAAATGTCTCTTTTGATAGTAAAGGTTGCTGACCCCTGATCCAATCTTTACCTCATTGTGGAAATAAGAAATCTTTGTCCTACTTGTTCCTGTTTCTTTAAAGTTGACATTGTAGAGATATGAAAGGCTCATTGGCATGCTGATGAGACGCCAAAGTGCTGATTGTGTGTTTTCTCAAGTCTCTTTCCTGTTTCCTGTGTCCTCAGCAGGGAAACCTGCTCGGCATTGAGGCAGTACTTTACGTTCAAGTTCCTTTTTCAACTCTCAAACAAAAGCTTGATTCTTCTAAAGAGAAGGAGTGGGCATATCAAAGCTTTAAAAAAAGCCCTTTAGTTGGAAAGGAGGAATGTGATGCACATACAAGATTCATAATATGCTGCCAGCAAACAATAAACCACACATGCTCCATAAACTGAGTATTATACACCTCCAAGAACGGATGTTTTATTGTATTATTAGACGTCATTAGCTAATAAATATAAATATATAACAATATAAATGAGATCTGTCATTTACGGCTACCATCTTGGCTCGGAGGAAGAAGAAGAAGCACAACTTGGGAAACAGGTTTATCAATCTAGATTTATATTTTAGGGCTTAATATTAAAGTTTAGTCATTGTATAATCACTTTTATTACCAATAAAAGGTGTTTATAAAATCTTAAAACTATGGATTTAGCAGCAGTTTCCTTATTGAAGAGTGATGAAATGTCCTTTTTAAGAATCCCCTGGAGAGGATTTTTCATTAATGCAGCCCGTCAAACTAACGAGTCACGTCTTTCATCCCGGTGATCACGACCAACGGGCTCTTCTCAGTTCCCATGAGGCTTTGCTGCTGCTGCTGCAGGAGAGCAGGGGTCATTAGTGCTGGTACCTGGGGAGCATTATGTATTAAACAAAAGTCTCTCTTAAAAAGCACACAAGCATACTCATCTCATCACCAGCATTTTTATATTTAATGGATGTTGGGAGAAGTGACTGAACAACAAATGTGGTGCATTTTGACATCACAAGCAAACAGCTGAGCATCAAGGGAGACTTTGTTTTGAATGTGATGTTTGAATGCCGAAGAGGCGACGGCAATGTTTCCAAATAAAGTTTATTTTATAGATGCTTCCAAGCCCTCGGGTGCAAAATATGAAAAGACACTCTTTGTTCAAAATAGACTCTGAGGACGTTGAAGAGCGTCGATCTCTAGATGATCTGGTGTGAACTTATTTTAGATTAAATGTTGTTTGAACGTTAGCAAAATGAAATTGTCTCTTTTATTTTAAATGAGTTTTCAGTTTCACAGATAAGTTCCATGTCAATGACATTTTGTGTTGAGTGGAAAGGACAAAAAAAAAAAAAAAAAGATTGGCAGAGGATTAAAAACAAACACACAAAATAAAATAAAATAAAATAACGTTAAATAAAATAAAATAAAATAAAGACAAATATAATAAAGTGAAATAAAATAAAGGGCGACGGGGACATGAAAAGTCATTGGTGTGGTGTGTCCAATAATAATGACAATGACTGTAGGTCATGAAGGGATCATCTTTCAAATAAAGATACATTCATAGATTTTTTTGTTTTGTTTTGGATTTCCTGAGGCCCCTTGTTGCAGCAGAACAAGCCATAAACACAACATTGGTATATTACTGTACCACCTAAAGTTATTGTGGTCAACATTATCTTCTTTTTAACATCTTTCAGATCTAATGATAAAAGAGGCAACAACATTCAGACAACAGCAGTGCGTGAAAACAAGCAAAAAAACGACACCTCCGGAGCACCGGATCAATCAGACTACGATCCGTTCTCATCCCAAGGGCGTCAGATACCGCTGCCTTGTCACGGACGATACCGGCACAAGGCGCCCTTGGTAAAGAGACGCACCGGACTGTCCATTAACTCCAATGTAAATCCATCAACAGCAACAGTATAATTCTCAGAGAAAGAGCAGCGGTAGTGTGGTGACGTAGTTTAAAGAGGGAAAAGACACACTAAAGGGCGTGAGGGAGGGGAGGTGGATGGGGTCCAGCAAACAGAAGGCTTCTAATCCAGGAGCCCGCTGTTGGTGCTGCAATCCCCCAACAAACACAGAGCAGTTGTTTCCCCTCCAACTGATATGAGTCGACGTACTGTAGTAACAGATTATTTTTAGACTGATGGAGGATCTAAAAACGGAGTCGTTACTGAGCTGTTTGTGATTCCCAGTGAGTGGAAACTCCTCTAAAAGTGGTTTCCACTGGTGGAGTCCACCCACACTGAGAGAGTGCCAGTAGTGGATTACTGTATATGGGACAATATGAGATGGCAGGAATCAAATTGCAAACTCACTTTCTGCCTGACAGAGGAGCTTCAAAAGTCCAAATATCTCAACAAGGATCGGATGAACAGACATGAAACCCATAAACGTCAACCTCATGGTTGTCTCAGCAGTTCTCCACCTGTCCACCAGATGGCCTCAGACTTCCCCCACTAATTCCAGTCACCTGGTTCACCTGCTCACCTGTTTCCACTTTTGCCCTCATCAGCCCTGCAGTATATAACCAGCCCTTTTACACTCACAGTGATGCCTTTGCTTTCCAGCTACCTGATCTGTTCCTCGTTACCGCGCACCTGTTCCTTTATTTTTATCTGTTGCCTGTTTCTGACTGCTCACTAGAGACTTGGATTTGTTTGTGGACTGCTCTCCTGTTGCCAACTTTTAAGCCTGTCCCTGACTATTGTCTCTAGTACATTTTCCTTTAAAGGAACTCTATGTAAGAATCAGAAATTGCTTGTTGACAGGAACGAGCATCGCTCAACACAGTGAGGCGACACACGTCAGCTAAAAGCACAATATCACTCTATATTTCAGCTTCTTGGCAGTAATGTTAGCTGACCAGACCAAGGTCTCTCCATGAATCACTGCTGGCTTTTCCTGCCTCAGCCTCCCGACCGCGGTCGGAGGGAACAGGGGAGACACCGGAGTTTTGGTCGGAGACGATAACGTTTCTCTCTGCGGAGCCCCGTCACTTCACAAGACACGGGAAACCTCTGTTGGTCTGGAGGAGCTGCAGCAGTTATTTCTGCACAAACGTCCACTGTGCATTCACTAGATATTCTCAGAGCTAAACTAACTCTTCTGCAGTGTGGAGTGAGCAGCATGCACGTGAGAGGTGGAGAGAGAGAGAGAGAAGGAGCGCGGTGTGTGAGTGAAGGCAGACAGAGGAGCAGAGGAGCAGAGGAGCAGAGACTCCGGTCCTGGAGACCAAAGCTACGATCTCCCCCGCGTCCTCCGACTGCGGCCAACACTGTTTAACAGACGGGCTTCACTAGATACAACCAAGAGGTTTTGGTGCTTCACTGGAGTTTGTGTTGGAGTCTGAACAGCGTAGCCACACGCGAGCGACCATGAGACACCGACCAGCAATGATTTATACGTGTAAGAAATTACAAACAGTCCCTTTAAGGTTTCCTACTGGCCTTATGTGTGTTTGCCTGCGTTTTGGTCTTATTCATGACAAGTTGTTCTGGGGGTAAAATTCAGAGGCTCACCAAAGTCAGTAGAATATCATGAATGTTTGTTCAAAATTTCAGTGCAATCGATGAAACAGTAATAAAACAAAGTGGTTGGCCACACCAACCCTAGAGCTGTGTTAAATAAAACAAAGCATTTATTGAGAGGAAGCTTTAAATCAAACAAAAAGCTGAAATTGACCCCTGAGGTGATTCACGCAAAATGTGAGCGGCTCGACTCATCCCCGTCAGATGTGAATGACTCAGAGAAACAAAATGAACAAAATAACTGAACAAATGATCAGCCAGAGTTGGCGCTGGGCGTGGGATATGACCCAGAGGAAGAGATGGTGTGACGGAGAGCGAGAGAAGACAATAAAATGAAAAAAGAAATGGTCTGAGTGGGTTCAGGGTGACGACGTCACAGCTCCCAAGTCGGCGTCTGTGAGAGTGTGTGCGTTTAATTCGACATCAAGTGACACACAATGGTGACAAATGTGTGTGTGTGTGTGTGTGGGCGATGAAAGTGTGACTGCATGACGTCTGATCCAGAAGTGACACAGCACCACACACACACACACACACACACTTACTGTACACACACAGTGGAGGTCTTTGTGCTGGAACGTCCGCTCAAAACCGCAGACGGTGTCAAATTCAAATTTGCTTTATTGGCGTGTACACAATAAAGTACAGTATTGCGAAAGCAGATTGTACAAGATTTACAATGTATATATAGATTGATATACTAGCACATAACTTCACTACATAGTATACTATAATGAAAGAAGAGCAAGCATTTGTACGTTACCTATCGGTCTTTGCGCACTGCCTGAGGCTAAAACTGGGGCTAACTCTAGCTGATGTCCACTGAAGTCTAAAATATAAACATTGGTAAAACGTAAATTACAATACCAAACTTGCGTTAGTCTCAAAATGAGTCAGCAAAATATTCCTGCATATCTGGTAACGTTAATGGTCGACGACAGCTGAACTAAACAACAAAACAGCTTTCCAACTAAAACGATACCGAGCTAACGTTAAGTCCTTAACATAAATCATTTTGATTAGACATTAATTGTTGATTTTTTTACCACAGAAGTGAGAAAGGTTTCTACAAATTCTAAATTTTAACAAAACTTTGCTGTGTGGTCTCAGCCTCTTCCAACTTTCGCGTTAGCGGAGGTTCTTGTTCCCACAATGCAATGCGTATTTAAAAATACGGGAAAAACTCAGTACAGAAAATTCCGTCATATTAACACAGTACATTGGCCTGGACTTTTCTTGAGTGTACAACGACATCCTGGGTGTTATGAGAATGCATCTTAGCCTTTTCTTGTGTCATTTTTATGCCACACAATAAAACTACGGTAACAGCTGCACTTAGGTTTAGGCAACAAAATCACTTAGTTAGGTTTAGGAAAAACATCATGGTTGGGCTTAAAATAAGTATGTAAACTAAGTAAAATACGTACGGAAACAACGTACCAGAAGTACAAAAACACGACCACACTTTGGGACATGAATACCGGTCTCCTGGTTGAAAGTCCTGTGTTTGTTGAAGGTTCCTAACGGAGTGAAATGACCCGAAAGTATTTAAGTTTGAATTCTCCAAATGCTGCAGAAAGGTGCTTTCAATGCCTCTTTTCGTGCGATTAATTTGCACGTCAATATATTTTTTCGAACTGTTTTGGTCATGAGCACTCTCACACAGAACGCTAATATTAACACTGCAAAAAAGTGAAGTAATGTTTTTCGGTTGATTTTTACTGAGCTTTCACACTGTGATATAAAGGCATCAACCAATCACGATGCACAAAACGGACATATTCAAAACATACACGATAGTATGAGGATTATAAAACAACAACGTATAGTCCGAATCAAACTTTATTGCTCCCTTCAATCTTGACAAAGGCAGAGCAGACCAGATCCACTCCTTCTGTTCTTACCTTTCACAATAAAAGCCCTAGACATAATACACGTAACTGTTTACCAGAGGGAACTCAAATTTTGCTAAATCAGTTTACATCAGCCTTTCAAGAAAAAGTGGTAAGGAAAAGACATGACTCTTCGATCGCAGCCTTTGTTTCAACCTGTAAACGTGAACTTGTATTTCAACCTGTGTGTCGTGCCGCCTCTCTGAGCCATTACATATTTTTTGAATGTCATGAATGAATGAAATATCAAGGGGATCCTCCCAGCTGGTTGACTTTCAGCACACTTCACACTGCAGCTCACCTCCTGATTGCTTGAGGGTTCCTCTTCAGCCCATCTCCTCCTCTCTTCATCTGTATCTGTAGTGGATTATAATCATGAAAACAGCGAGCAATCACCTGCATCCTCCTCACCTGTTCCACTCTGATGATGATGATTCGTCCTCTGGACAGCAGGGGATTCATCACAACATAAAAAGACAAATAAGCAGCACTCAATACAAAGCCCCTGAATATGTACTTTTGTGTGTTTGCGTGGGTGAAAGCACGTGTGGGAGTGTGTGTGTATTTACAGTACATCCAGTCCATTTCCTTCCTGACTTTGAGTTGCCGTGGTAACACAGGCGACGATGGAGGATGGCTGGCAGGGGGATATGTTTACCCACATGGACACCGCTTGTTCGGGACAACAAAGGCTGTATTTTCTGCAGAGGTAATGTTTTTAAAGTTGACAGAATTGTGCTATTCCACAGATTTGTCATAAAATCAGCCCTTACCTTCTTCTCACTGATTTGTTGGTATGGAAATCTAAATGTAAACATGCTCAAGTAGAAACTCCAAATATAAGTATAAACCTGGAAATGAGCATATGTCCACTTTAAGGTTGGGTGGAGCTTATAGGGTAATTTAGCTGAATCTTTAAAAAGCAGCAGGTGGGGGAAATAATGTTTTTGAAGCTTAAAAATAAATCTTTTCATTTGTTTTGTGATGAACCAAAAGGACCAGGGTCAGGGAAAATAAATGAATTTTACGATTACAGTAGAATTGGGATTGTTTTGAACCTACAAAATTATGGATGTACTACATACAGCAGTGTTAACAACCTTTTTAATAATGTCGGCTCTAAATTTAGACAGCTTTTCAGCAGTAGCGCGGGCTGTCGCAGTGACATTATCCATGACATTTTTGTTGTTTGGAAAGGATGAAAAAAAAAGTGCGACGCAGAAGAAAGATGAGTAGTTCAGAGAGGAAAGTACAGACTGTGTTCGATGGGTATATCAGGCGAGGTAGAGAATAAAAAAATAGGCCAATAACAGAAAAGGGAGAAGAACAAATAATGGGATTAAATACAAGAAAGACATGAAAGCAACAGGATCTTGGAGCGACACACAAAAGCACAGATGAGCTCTCACACTGAATTAAAAATGACTCTTTCCTTCCTTTTTTAAAAGATTTTAATTCACACTTTTTGCTCGAAAACACAGTGCAGAGGGCTGGTTCTCCATTCAATCAGTTGATTACAGTTAATTTCACTCACCTGGTGCGAGTCTGCCCTTGATTAAATGATGAAATTAAACTCAGCAGGACTCTTTGTCCCAACTGGAAATATACTGCTGAAAATCTAAAATGATTCACCGTCATTATTTCCAAAAGGACACGATGTTTGTGCTTGAACTAGTTGTCCTGTTTGGCAGAGATCGGTGTTTCTTGATGCTGTGTGGACGTCACAGAGGCTAAAAAACAAGTATGAATCATGAGGTTAGTTGGCTTCTGATTAATGCTGCCTGATATCTGACACCTGGGCTTCAATTTATCAAGAGTAGGAAATCAGTCCTACCTGGCCAGAGTGATGCTTTTTTGGTCCTAATTTTAAGACTAGGTGTAAAAGCATTTTATCAACTTTCTTAACTTAAGAAATGACTCCGCTCTCTGCTGATATTTGGGAGAGCTCCAGAGGTGATGCTTTTTAAAACAGGGTATACCAGTGGTATCATAAAATAGAAAATCACAAGAGATATACATGTGCATGTGCTTGTTTATGAATTTTTATTTCAACATGATCAGTATGAGTCTTGAAACTCAAACTAAGAAACTGAGAAAACAAACTTAAAACATAAGAAACCTGATAAAAGTTGAGCCAAAGTGAAACACGACTGTGAGACGTTTGTAATATACACACACATAAATGTTTGTACGTCTATATTTATGAGGACTCTCGCTGACATAAAGAAGGGGTTAGTACTGTATGGTTGGTATTCTCGTATTTTTCACCATTATTGGTCATAAAACATTTTCATGACCTCTGTTGTACAGATTTGGGAAATGTGGACTCCAGCAATCAATCCTAAACGTACCATACAACTTTCCCAAAAAAATATGAATTTAACAGAAATATTCTCAAACACTTCTTTTTGAGTCTGACTGAACGTAAACAAGGGCTGCACGGTGGTGCAGTGGTTAGCACTGGCGCCTCACAGCTAGAGGGTTGCAGGTTCGAATCCGGCTTGGGACCCTTCTGTGTGGAGTTTGCATGTTCTCCCCGTGTGAGCGTGGGTTTTCTCCGGGTACTCCGGTTTCTCCCACAGTCCAAAGACATGCAGGTTAGGTTAATTGTGGACTCTAAAATTGCCCGTAGGTGTGAATGTGAGCGTGAATGGTTGTCTGTCTCTATGTGTCAGCCCTGCGATGGACTGGCGACCTGTCCAGGGTGTACCCTGCCTTCGCCCAATGTCGGCTGGGATCGGCTCCAGCCCCCCCGCGACCCCTAACGGGATAAGCGGTTGCAGATGGATGGATGAACGTAAACAGGAAGTACTCCCCTCCATGTCTTTGTTTTGTTGTAGCTATAACCACATAGCATACCAGCTGTACTTGCTTACACGCTCAAATACTGTACTTCATTATAGTATTTCCATGGTATGTTACTTTAAACATATACTCAACAATGTTAATATTTCTAAGGGCAATATTTTTTACTCCACTACATTTATTTGTCACTTTACTAATTAACATTTTTCATACACAACATGTCATCATCTTTTAAACGATGGTGTATTTGTTTCCTGTAAAACATGCGATATTAAGGTATTAAACTTGTTTCGTGGTGACTTGTCGTCGCTCGTATTTTATTGTTTATTGTAACAGTAAATATACTATATATCAGCGTATTTATTTTTCTCCAAAACACAAATATATTTTCTTTTACAAAACCATAATTTCTGTTTTTCTTTTCAAATCTGATATTCTCCATATACTCACTGAGGTACACGTCAGTTAGCGTTATGGGATCATGATCAGAGCTCTGTGGCTAAGTAGCTGCTGCACGACTGCTATATCGTTCGCTACAACATCTACATGGGATTTCTAGGAAACGACTTTCTGTGTTTACGTTGGTCAGAGTCAAAGAGAAGTATTTGGGATTATTTCTGTTAATAACGTGGACAGTGTCAGGCTGAATTAATGAAGTGAAGGGATATGGCAATTCAGTCTGATTATCAGGACAAAGTGTTGTTATTATGACAAAAATATGTTGACACACGTTCTTTTAGTTTGTTCGTAAGCAGTGCTTTGACCACAGAAAATATCCAAACTGTTCAAACATGTCCTCACTTCTCATCAGGTCTAAACCTCGGTCCTCACAAACATAGAAATACAAACCCACACACACACACACACATATACATACACACCTGTTGGTTTATGGTACTAAACGGGGACCGTCCCCTCTGTTATCACAGCGTTTACAAGCCGGTGCTAAACAAACAACAACAACAGAAAAACAAGATGCAAACACACACATTCAAGCTCTCAGCAGTTGACATACATTTTAAAATCTATAAAACATTATTGCTAAACTAAAAAAAAATTAAAATAATTAAGTACCCAACAAGATGCACCAACACATTTTTTTCTCTTGGTTTCTCTGATAGTCAAGTTATCAGGTGACACTGAAGCAGAGCTGGAACGATCAGTTTGGATTACAGCGCATCCTCAACACAAAGGACTAGAGGTTATCTGACAGCAGAGAGACACACAGCACAGCAGAGTCCTGATTTTAAACATCCATGACGGATGTTAGCGAGCTCTTCTGACTCCCATCAAGTTCCCCTTTGACCTCTCAGTCTTTTTTATAAAATCACTGCAGAGACTCCAGAGTTCAGAGGTCGGGAACGGGAGAGTCAACGGCAGTCTTTAATTCCAGTGATTCTTTCAGTCTCATTGTCCTCGTTTTCACAGAAAGACTTCACGTCCAGAGTGGCGTTTTTTTTTTTTTTGACGACGAACACGAGAGGTACCACAGACAGGAAGTGAACCGAAGCTGACGCAGCAGCAGGCTTTTGCATGACATACAGACACATACAGTATGTATAAAAAAGGCGACTACAGGCTGCAGGAGTACCTTCAAACACCAAAAAGGCACCTTGGATGGGAAGGACTTTGTCATCTTTGATCTTATATGGATAACTGGTTTGGTTTCAATTAACTGGTTAAGTGCTTCAATAAAAAAAAAAAAAATAGTCGAGAGCTCTGTGGCTGAACAAAAAGCAGAAAAGCAGGAGGCAACTTTTTACAGGCTTAAAGACTGATTTATACAAAGAACAATGAATCCATCTCTGCATATGCTCATCGAAAGACCCTTGTTGACACCAGAATTCATTCCATCATATCAAACATAAGAATTCCTAATTTTCTTTTTCACACATTGCAAGTATTTTTGGGGTTTTGGACTGTTGGCCAAACAAAACAAGACATTTGAGGACATATAATAGTGACATTTTTACGGACAAATTGATTATTTGAGAAGTAATCAGCAGATTATTGAAAATAATCATCAGTTATTAAAGGATAAATTCATTCAAATTACACCAGAAACACAAGTTTCTCACCTAAACCCATGCGGTATCTGGCCACGCAGATAGTTTTGGTTTCATTTGGTCATTTTGGTTGATTAAAAATGCATGCTGGGATACTTATATGCTTTATTTCTTAATTCAAAACCTGAAAACAAAATCTGCATGGCTAGATAAGACGAGAGGTAAACTGAGAAAATATGTGGTTTTTGTAAAGTGGGTGAACTGATCCTTTAAAATGTTGTTTGCCATAAATAACGCTTTTGATAAACGTAGCTGAAACTGTTAAAGGTGAATTATTGATGGTTATGTGATATATATTTAACAGCATGAAAAAAAACTTGGTGTCTGGTTTCTGTCATCCACTTTCTAAAAAATATCAGAAATAACATGACAGCCGTTTGTACATTCAGAGGTATTTCATTTTTAATAGCTTAAAATGATATTCTTTGAGGAAGCCATTGACAGTACCAGCTGAGTGATGAACAGACCAGCTTCAGTGAACCCAAAAAGCTTCAGTTACTCTTGTCGTTGCTTCTTCAATGTGACTTTAACCGTGTGATTAGCCAGCAAAAAATCTGGACGGACAAAACTTTGGACTTTTTTTTTGCTCGCATTGTTACGACCACACATGACAGGAAGTGGTCTACCGGCAAGACGCGAACGTAAACCAACGTAAACCTGCACAGTCCGGAAATCATCCGACCACCATCTGCTCATGAAGTAAAGTAAAAAGAGTAAAATTGTAAAAGGAATAAATTCTTTAGAAACCCTGAGAGACAAGTGGAAAAACAAATGTGTAAATTAGTAAATGTAAATTATTGAATATTCAGATTCTTAGTCTTGTTTACTTATATTCTGATCAAACATTGACTGATTTAAAAAACAAGTTTTTTGCAGGTCACCTGAACATGCATAACTTGAACATGTAATTTAATATATAACGTTTTCTACAATGAAGAAACAATGAATGGACGTTTCCTTGGGTTTAAATGGAGCAACTTTGACTCTATTTTCTCTATAATTTGTACCAAATCTTATAATTTTTTTTCTAGAAATCTTGCTAAGAAATTGTCAGGAAATTACAGAGCCTTTAAAATTAAATGCTGCCATAATTTTTGCCTAATTGTATTCCACAAGTACTGGTAAAATTTATCGTTACGAAAAAAACAAAGGGCTAACAAAAAGGCACAAGCATGTTGGTAAAAGGAGATGTATAATCAGACAGGCTGTTCTCATATACAGTTCGTAGCTATACCTATGAAAAGTAATGCTCTAATGACTAATTTACATCCCAAAAATTTTTTTTTTTTATTTAATCCACTTAATCGTGAACCATGAGACCGTACAGTGTTCGTACTCCGTGTGAAACCAGAAGTCAACGCTGAATTATTTGTCACGTAACTTCCGTACTTAAAGCTGAAGTAGGCGAGATTGGAGCAAATATGATTTAAAAAAAGTTATTTTTATAAAACGGTTGCTATATCGTGACAGTAGAACATGAAACAGGTAACCTAAAAAAAAAATCATGTTCCTCTGTGTCCTCCGGTGCTTCTAACGGCATCTGTAAGATTTCACAGACCGGAGGAAAACAAGCAGTAAGAGCTGATCTGAGGTCTGCTGTCCAGCTGCCGCCATTGTGAAATCTGATCACATGACCGGAGCACAGCCAATAGGAACGCTCTCTCTCAATGAAATGACCTGTGATTGGTCAAAGTCTTCCGTCACGGGCTAGATGTTCTAAAGCCTGAAAACAGAGCCATGAGGAGGAGCAGAAGTCTAGTTATCTCTCAGAACACTTGAATTACAATATGCTGAAAGGTTATTGTGGAACTTTTGCCCAATGATGCCAAAAATTAACTGACTACTGCTGCTTTTAATCCTAAATCAAGATGTTTTCCTAAACCTCACCAAGTATTTGTTGCCTAAACCTAACTATGTTGTTTCTGTGATGACAGAAGTTTATTTTGAAAAGACTGTATACATGTAACGAGCGGAAATTGACACGTGTTGCTGGACATTCGTAAGAAGACGCACAACAAATTAACTTTTTGTAGGATATCATACGAACCGTTGTATGAGGAAACATCAGAGCATGAAAGGGATTCATTCTCTGAATTTCTGTAAAATTTGACAACAGTTTCATCTAAAATAAATGATTTTTACAGAACTGACAAGAGTAACTGGAGCCAACGAGTCGATTGTCTCAAGAAATTCATAATCGAAAAAAAAATTAATACTATTAATATAAAAATATTTGCAGATGTAGACAACCACATGGTTTTAAAACCATAATGTCCAAGCAAAAATAAAAAAAATCACACATTTAAAAGGAATTAAATAGAAGAAAAAGAGAGCAGTGAGGTTTTGTCACAGCAGGATGGAGGGCGGAAGAAGAAAAGTGGTCACAGTTCATGAGCTGAAAGTCACTGGTTTGATTCCCTGGACAAAGTGGGGGGGGGGGGGTGGAGAAGTAAAAGATTAAGGAATGCTCAGTCCTCCCTTAGTAACCACTGTCACAGTGCCCTCCAGCAAGGCACTTTTACAGCAGGATGATTGTTCCAGCGGAGCAGCAGCTCCCAGATCAGTTACATGTGTTAATGTGGATGAATTGTGAAAGCAAAGCCTTCCCTGGACAAAAAATAAATTTACAAAAGCAAAAAAACATCTTCCGTAAGTTCGCGTCTCCTCGTTCGGAACGCGACGACAGCCGATATTTCACAACTTTTTAAATAACATTAAACATTATGGCTATGCTGAAAATATACATTCTGACATTTAGAGATAGTACTATGTTAAAAATACAAATGTGCAAAAAGTTGTAAACAAATGAGATCGTGTGTGTGTGTGTGTGTGTGTGTGTGTGTGTGTGTGTGTGTGTGTGTGTGTGTGTGTGCGTGTGTCACAGCCTGGTGGGCTCCTCGTCGCTGTCACTGCAGTTACCACAGCAGTCCTGCAGAGGGAGGCAGAGAGAAGAGTCACTTTGAGCTCAACGCTTACTCACTTCCTGTTTAATATTTATTTTTTTGTGTATAAAATTATTTGTAATATTGTCTGTTATGTGTCTTATGTCAGATCAGTTGATTGAACACCTTGATGAAGCCATTTATTTCCGGTGAAACGATGGTTTAATTACACTTATTGATTATAGATCCCCTCCAGACAATGTTTTTAATGTGTAAAAATATTCTGTGTGGAAAAAATTATTATAATATAAATAAATACAAATAAAAATATAAATAAATATAAATAAAAAAGAGGAAAAAAAATATATATATAAATAAATAAATAAAAAAGAGAGGACAAAAATAGTAATAAAAAATATAAAATAAATAAAAAAGAGAGGAACAAAATAATAAAATAAAATAAATAACTGATTACATTAATTAATGAAATCATAAAAGTCCATTCTCAAAGTGTTTGACTGGAAGGTTTCAGGTTTTCTACATCACACTTGTGTAAGTTGCATACTGATTGGCTGCAAGTTAGTTGTGATGTCACAAAAATCCTGCTGGTACATCCAGGTGTTAAACTGAGATTTAAGGTGAGTACAACGAAGCTCAAACACCAAAGTGAAGAAACAAAAAAGCAAAACACATTTTTGAGTGGAGGGAGACTTCAAGTTTTTTTTCCAAGTTAAAACAATGATTGCAGGAGAATGTATAATGAGGTGAAGTGAAATGAGGTAAAGTGAGGTGAGGGAGTCCACTGACCTGTCGGCCAAACAGCCGCTGCAGGAGTCCCTGTTTGGGTGGAGGAGACGGCTGTCCTCTCCAGTCCAGGTCAGGAGGAACCGTCCCGTCCGGGTGGAAAACATTCAGCTCTACGAAACACTCCGTCTCGATCATCTGCAGGAGAAAACACCCAACTTCATTCTTTGTATCACATGCACAGAGAGACAAATACTGTAACATACTGATAACAGACAATTCAATAAGTTAAAGGACACATTTCATCAATTATCTTGATTATCTTAATATTGGAGAGTTGTGTGTCTCTAAAGCTCTGTCCTGTTTTTATGGTAAGTTAAAAAAATGATGCCAAACTAAATAAAATATATTCAGAAAACAGAACTCAGGATACACAGCAGGATTTGATGGGCAATTAATCGCCACCAAAACCTAATGGATTGTTCATTGTGCCACTTGTGTTGTTTATGAATGCATGTCTCCCACCTCGTCCTGCCAGGGAATGGAGACGCAGCCCGTGGACACTTTGCTGTAGAAAGACTCGTCTTTCGGCTCCAGCTCGACTCCTTTCACTGTGGAGAACTGCTCGATATCCAGCACGTCTTTACAGTAGATGGCCTGCGGCTGCAAACACATAAACCAAACCACTAACTACTAACACTTTACAAGAAACCACAATTGAGGAGGAGGTGGCGACTTTGTTTAAATAGAGATTTAAACTCCCGACATAAAATCAAACCTGCTGCAAGACAACAGTGTGCTCACTGTTACAGAGCGGGTTCATTATGCACGCTCCATATAATGAGCCTCAGTGACATTCTTATTAATCAGATTCATTAATTCCACTCTCCGTGTACTGTAAGAGAAGATTGAACTCCCAGCTCTCTCTATTTAAAGGACATTTTGAGAACTATTTGCTTTTTCACTGGAAGTTAAATGAGAAGATTTAATTCCAGTTTCTGCAGCGCAAACCTTCCTGAGGTTCAGTGAACTCTTTGGTGTCTGATGATATATATCGTCGTGGACTTACATCGGGAATGAAGGGCGCCTGCAGCATGCCGGCCTCCAGCCGTTTGAAGTTGATGGAGCGGAAGATGAGATGGGCTTTGACCTCGGAGGCTCCTCCCTGGCAGCTCAACCTCTCTGAGGGATCTTTGGCCAGAAGCTGGAGGATTAAAAACACAGGTTACAAACAACAGCTTAACAACAACTTAACAAGTTAAAGTAAAGTAGCAGAAACACAGAGGGTCCCACTATAAGGGCCCGGCTCTTAAAGTGTGTCGTGATGGGAAGCCATGCAGCCAAACAGACCGAGACGTGGACTAGACGTGTCACATTTTTGTAAACAAGCGTTTCTTCCTCAGAGGTAAACCATTCTAATATGGTAAAATGATGGAGCTTGAGCAGATGGGAGCCACAGACCGGAGCAAAACGAGAGATCTGGCCCGCTCGAACATCACACCCACCATTCTACAGAGAGACTTGGCGTCCTCGGAGAACTTGGTGGAATAATCCTCCTCCACGTCCCTCACCAGCCGCTCCACTTCCTCTCTCTTGATCTTCTTCTTCCTCTGCTGGAAGGGAGACTGGCCCTCGATCATCTCGTACAGCAGGCAGCCCAACGCCCACCAGTCGGGGCTGAAGGTGTAGCGCTCGTTTTTCACCACCTCCGGAGCTGGAGGGGAGGAGGGAGAGTGAGCACACAGCATCTAAGGCCCTGAAGTGATACGTTGAAAATGTGGTTTCGGTTTATATAGTAGAGCTTGATAAAGGTCAGAGGTTACTTACCCATGTATCCTACCGTTCCCACCCGTCCCTTGATGGTCTGTCCCTCCGGTACATGAACCGCTAAACCCAGGTCTGATATCCTGATGTGGCCTAAAGACACACAAACACACACATGCATACAAACGACTATAAGACGGAAGAAAAGGCCAGGAATAGTTCAGATCTATGTCAGCATCAGTTACTAACCAGTCGAACTGGGTATCATCAAGTTATCTTTTCTTTTTATCACAATCTTATTCTAACAATTAACAAACCAGTTTTATTTTCAGCCGATAATGTCTGATTCTCTTTGGTAAAAAAACTCAAGAAAAAGGAAAAAAAGGACTGTAAATGTTCTGTAAAAGTTGAACATCACTTCATCATTTTATCCTGTTAGACATTTGTGTGAGATTGTCATAATTAGCATATGAATTCTTGAGTTATTGTGAGGTCACAGTGACATTTGACCACCAGAATCTAATCAGTTCTCCCTCGAGTCCAAGTGGACGTTTGTGCCAAAAGTTTTGAAACGCAAAACTTCTCCAGCCATCGCCATAAAATATTGTGCAGGTTAATTTCCTATTGTGCATTTTGAACCTATTTTTGTGTGCTTACTGAAACGTATAACTTGTGGTATGTGCAATGTAAACACTGATGTTCTTAAACAATATACAATTGTTTAAAAAAACAAACAGAAGTCACAGTAGAAGAAAAACAGAAATCATCGAAAAGATGTCACAAAAAGATTTCTTGGAGATGCTTAAAATGTTTTTGCATAACAAAGTTGGAACTAGGGATGTTAATAATTAACCGTTTAACCGTTAACCGACATTTTAACCGATTAACGCTATCGGTTAAAACGGTTAAAAGAAATATTTCAGCCTGAGCATACAAAACATAATGCAATATACTTTTTAACCTTTAACTGAGAACAAAATGCTTATGCTTATCACACCAGCTCAGAATAGTCATTGCAGTCGTGCATCTTTGTGGGATTTGAAAAGTTTTTTTTAAAATGAGGTCTAACTGTCGTGTGTGGTTAAACTCTTCAGCAGAGGGAAGTTTTCTCTGAAAGCTTTTGGTTTCATTCTGCTGGAGTCAGAGTGCCCTCTGGTGATGCACAGCGGAAAATCATCAGTAATACAGTCTGGCATTCTGCATTATAGTATATAGAAAACAGTGTTTTGGAGTATTATTAATGCTTTTCAAATACCTACGGAATGAAATTTATAATATCATCAGAATACATTTGAAAGGGAAGTTTAAGCTATAACAAACTAAATGATTGTTATATTTTTTTTAGAATTAATTGATGAAGTGTTTGTCAATTTAACGTTTGAATTTAAAAAGTTTGACAGTTTATTATTGACCTTGCAAACAGCAGTTGACGAAACAAACTCAACTCAGGGTCCTCTTGTTTCAGAGCTTTCAGTTGTATAACACGGATCCTAAAATGCCTAAATAACTGAAGATTTTGAACATCTATAGTTCCACGACAATTGAGCGAACTTCATCTGCTGATGAAGACCATGTTATACAGTCGAAAGCTCTGGAACAAAAGAGGAAGTGGACTTTGAGTTGAGATTTGTAGTAAAAGACTACTATTTCACTAATTAATTTGTCTCCTGCTTTAACATTTACAGTTTTTTTCTTGCCAATATTTCTTAAAATTTTGGCAAATTGGCACCATTAAAAGTATGCAGAATTAAATATTAGCAGTTCCTGTTTCCAGAGTACACATGGATGTACAGACAAGTATTTACGAATTATTTTGATACCGAAGAAAACCTAAAAACATGATGATTCTCAGGCTGGTTCTGTTTTCATTTAATCTTTTTTCTATGATTTTGAAGCTGATTTATGGACGTTTACTCACAATGGACGTAAGAAATAATTATATCCTTGGAAAGTGTAACTCACCCTAAAGCTAAAAAATGTGTATCATGTCAGTGTGTTCAGATTTGACTGAGTTATGACGAAGAAGGAGCCACCCCTGCTGCTGCTGTGTCAATAAGCGGGCCAAACAAAAACTGACTTCCTGTTGTTCTTAGAAAATCAGGGCGCACCTGTCCCTTACTTAAATGAGCCAACAACCCGCAGAGAGGTAACGGAAGTACTCATTGGTCACATTTTGATCTCTGATTTCATGCTATAGAGAAATAACTAAGATTTGAATATGAGTTTTCAAGAGCTTTAATGGTAACGGCTGCTACTCACCGTGGTCGTCCAGCAGGATGTTCTCTGGTTTCAGGTCTCTGTGTGACCGAGAGCGAGAGAACAAAAGAGGAGAGCCAGTGAGACAAAAGGAGAGAGGACAGACAGTGAGACAAACGTCTCTGAGGTTCGAGGACGCTGACCTGTAGACGATGCGTTCGCGGTGCAGGTCCTCCAGGCCGCAGCAGATCTCCGCAGAGTAGAAGATGGCTCTCTTCTCGTCGAAACCCGCATCGCCCATGTGGTAGATGTGAAACTTCAGGTCTCCTCCGTTCATGAGCGTCAACACAAGGCACAGAGCGTCCTTCGTCTCGTAGGCGTACGCTAAACTCACCTGGAGACAGAGGAGGGTCATTTGTTAATGATGCTGCTGCATGGGAATGTTTTAAGTGATCAGGTGTAGCCGCTTCATATCAGCTGCTGAGATGTTTAAATTATTAAATTATTATTAAAGAGCTTAAATCTTCAAATCAAGTGCTGAAATACTAAGTTGTTTATTCATAAGACAATTAATCAATCTTTTACAAGTGTATAGAGTGTACACAGGAGAGAATTAACAACAAAATAAATAAAACAATAATAATCACCATAGTGTGAAATCACAAAATCGGCAGAATTTAAGAGCATTAAATCTGCGTCAACAAGCTGTAAAAACAATATTTGCATATTATCAAAAGTTGATGTGGTGAACATGTTAGTAAATAGTTCCTTATTTACACATCCAGCAGATACAGAGCAACATGATCATTCATTGGGAGTTGTGTTTGTGTCCACCTGATGAATGTAAGTCCAATATTCTCTCTCTTTTATCTCCGCTTTTGGTCTCCACCACCAAAAATGTGGAATATCTGTCTCTTTAGCTGCTAAATGCTCCACTATGTTCGCCAGCTAGTCTCTAACTGGGTCTGTCTGTTGTTTGCTATGGAGTAGGTAGTGTATAGTGGCTTTTTAAAGTTTGTTTTCTGCTGGAAACGATGCTGATAAGATCAGCTTGATCGGAGTTTTACATCATTACATCATCGTCATGGTAAAATTAGTGCAACAATTGCATCTGAAATAGGATTTGGGGTGAATTTTTCCTTTTAATATGAGATATTAAGGAAGCTGACAATGCCGTTGCCAGCACGTCCACAAAACTAAAAACACAACCTGCTGCCAAGCTTTCTAAAAAAAGTTCTGTAATTAAGTTGTTTGTGTATTTTTGCATTGAAGCCATGTTGAACCCAGAGGGGCTCCTCACTCAGCCCCCGGGAGCTCCGGGAGCAGCCGACTGACTGGAGTCCAAATCAAACAAGCTGAACGAACGTCGTCTGGCAGAGAATCAAACCTCCATGTTGTCTTTTAATTACTGCAGTTGTTAATGTTGCACAGAGAGAGCAAACTCGGGAGGAAATATGTGAAGAGTTTCACTCTATAAATGTCTCATTTTGGAAGAAAGAAATGTCCCCCGATGGTTACTGTTGAATGTTGTAACGTATATACATGCAGGAATTCTTTCTCCTGACACATGCTATAACATTCAATATACAACTTATGTATTGATCTCTTTTCTGTTTAACCAATAATGTAAGATGCTTACTACAAATCTGCTGTTGACTTTCTCCAGGATCTGTTTCTCATTGAGCGCCATGGACTCCCCTTTCCTCTTCTTTATCCTCTTCTTCTCCAGTTTCTTACAGGCGTACATTTTCCCCGTGGCCCGCACCTGACACGCACACACCTGCAGGGTAAAAGGAAGAGGAGGGGTTTATATGTTTTATATATAAAAAGTGGCAAAAACAAAAGATACAATACGCTCTTTTAATAAAACAAAGACGACTTCATCGCCGTCTTGTGACTTCACGTTTCTGAGAGCGCCGGGGCCCCAAACAAGACCGTGATTGTAAATGATCAAATCATAAGGTAACACAAGACATCGAAAACAAGGCTCCATGCAATGAAAACGTACTTTTCTACTCTATTACGGCGGCATTCTGGTGTAAATCGTAGCTGTACATAACGAACGTGAACGGAGCGATTGATTTGTAGATGTGATGTCAATCTGAAATTGTGTTTTTGTAGCCAAAACCATTTTTACAAACCACCAATAGACGTAGTTTGCGTAACTTTAGCGAGTTTCAAACAGACCGTGTGTGTGTACTCCTTAAAGTGACGAGCCTCTATCTGTCTGTGTTACAGTTATCAGATATTGTGTTTATCAATAAAAGCCTAATTGCTTATTTTTTGTTTCTAATAATTGTTTTTAAGTTATGTAAAAATCTGTATTTGCACATTTATTTTCAGCAACACAACCTTCCTCGTGGCTCTGGTGAACCACAGACGTTAATAGCGGTCTCATGCTTTAATGAAAACATAAAACGTCTCTTTACTTTTTCTATGTGTTGCTGATTTCTCTGTCCATTGTTGGGTACTATAAACCCGGCTAAACAACATCAGACTGTCCTCCTCCTTAAAGGTCACCATTGTAGCTCTAACAGGCCATAATGAGTCTAATTCACAACCAAACTGAGGGATGATACAAATCGTTCCTGACTGGTCCGGAGGGAACCGGCATCATTAGCTGAGGACGAAATGCTTACTTGTTCTGCTTTTACGCTTACTTTGAATCCTTCCCAACGTTTAATAAATGAGACATTATCTTCAGAAGCACAAAGAATAGAAGAACATGTGCTGCAAAATGCCGTCTGAACTAGAGAAACTTGTGTTTTGAGAGTGAAAGAAGGTATTATATCAAAGATTAACGACATGAATCCTCTGATAACAGTTCGGATATGAACTTTATTCTAATAATCTCAGATGAAATGAATCACTTTAAAGGTCCCATATTGTAAGAAGTGAGATTGTCATGTCTTTTATATCATAAAGGAGGTTTATAAAGTGCTATATAAATTCAGTTAAAGTATCAAAACACTCAATATACGGAGAAATACACACAGCCCGTATTCAGAAAACGCTGCCTTTGAAACAAGCTGTCAGGATTTCTGTCCATTTGTGATGTCACAAATCTACAATATCTAGATCATTACTCAGTTTTAAACATACTAAATGTGTCCTAGTTTTATTTCCTGTTGCAGTGTATGTGAATAACATCAGCTGACAGGAAGTAAACATGAACCCAAACTGTTGCCTAGCAACGCAATTTCATTGCAATTCCATCGCAATGCACTAAAACGGAGCGTTTCAGACACAGAGGGTAAATACAGGTATATTCAGGCAGACGGGATGAGGAAAATAAAGTTTTTTTTTTTACATTTAAGTGTGTAAACATGTTCTACTAGAAATATAAAATACAACCTGAAAATTAGCACAATATGGGACATTTAAATGTAATAATAATAAAGTTTTAAAAATGAACCGAATGTGCTCACCTCTCCGAAGCCTCCTTTCCCTAAAACTCTGTACTGCCGGAACGTATTTTTCGTCACCTGTTGCCTGTTGGACACAAAGAGAAACTCATTTATAACACAGACTGCAACACATTTGAAGGTAAAATTAACATCAGGTCTTGATGGGATTGATTAAAAAAGAAAAATAGGATGCCTCTGAGATGATAATCGTACATAAAACGTAAGATGTACAGGAGTTCGTGGATACTTCTTGGAGCATCATTAATTACTTTGGTTTTACTTGACGTTTTTGGTGAAAAAGATGCTTTAATTTTCAAAATGCACCTGCATGATGTGGAAAACAGGCCTGCTGATGAGGCTACAAACGTGAACTATCACTGTTTGTGAAGGTTCTCAGTCATCCAGGTCATGGTATCCTAGTAAGTGTTAAATCAGAAGCAACTGGAAGACGTTTCACTTCTCATCCAAGAAGCTTCTTCAGTTCATGAAGAAGCTTCTTGGATGAGAAGTGAAACGTCTTCAAGAATCTAAACCAAGTCCAGTTGCTGCTGATTTAACCCTTACTTGAACTATCGCTGTTTAAACTTGGATAATCGGGTGTGTGGGACAGAAGGTGAAAAAGATGTTGCTCTGTTTTAAGGTCACATTTAAAAGCCGGTGGAGTACAAATAACATAAATAACCGACAACTTTGTACGACAGCTGACTGTGTTTCAACAGTGCCGTGATCTTAAAAGCTGTTCTTGAGTCCCTCCTGGTATCAGCACTCCCGTCTCATCTCCCTTTGGACAGTTGTGGTCACTCGAGCAGGTAAATTAAATGGACTCATTAAAGCAGGATGAGTCATTTACTGCTTAATAAACCCCGTGATGGAGCTTGTTTTTCAGTAATTGGTATCAGTATTGTTCATTCTTGCATTAAGGCCCATATTGACCCGCTGACTTCCTCAGTGGTCTCGTTATCTACAGACAATAAAGTCATGTATTGAGACTAAAAGTCAAGACTGGAGCTACGCTAGCAGCTTTTAAGGCTTTAATGCTCGTTACAAAACAAAACTGTTGGATGGAGGACAAAAGAACATTTTAAGTTTGGGTTCATGTGCGGATAAGTTAAAATATCACATTCAAATAGCCTCAGTTGTACTTTCCTCCCTAGAGCCACATCAAATGGTAAATGGACTGCATTTATACGGCGCTTCTCTAGTCTACTGACCACTCAAAGCGCTTTACAACACATGACATTCACCCATTCACACACACACACACATTCATACACTGATGGCCAACGTGATCTCATCCTTACTCATCATATTTTGCCGTTGGGATGGAAGCCGCCTTTTTGTGTAATATTTTGACGCAGAAGGATTGCGATATGAAACTGTGGTGCTGAAGATGCCTTTCTAAACCCTTTTATATCACCTTCCCGATCAAATTGTGACCTATTTAACAATATATGAACATGTGCTTACGTAAGCTAGTACCAACCAATGTCAACCATAAATATCATGACCTCCATCCATCAATCAATCTGCAACTTTTAGCGACAAGGGAGGTGTGTGTGGAGGCTTCGTATCACGCTACATTCAATTTTTTAGCAGTCCAATCAAATGCTAAGGATTTGATTTAAATCCCTTTTGTAACTGTACACCGCTCTCATATTCCATCTCACTGGGGATACTCACAGTACAGAAGATAAAGACGCTCTAACTTCTGTTTCACTTGCACTTTAACGCGTGATTAATGTTGTGAAGCGGTGGCGGTTAGGTTTAGGCAACAAAACTACTTGGTTAGGGTTAGAGAAAACATCATGGTTTGGCTTAAAATAAGTATTTTTGTTACGTAACTTAAGCTATGGACGTGACGTCATGTGACTCAGTGACGTAGCGTCAGTAAAAATATCTCAACTTTTGGTTTCATACGGGACGCGAACGTTGGTCCCTTTAGCGTCTAATAATGACACGGATGGGTTTACATTGGAGTTAGTTGAAAGCCCAGTGTGTCTCATACAGACGCTGAAGGGTTGCCTTGTGCGTCGGCATCAGCCCCACTGCCCAAGCGTCCGTATTTCATGATCAAACCAGGACGTTTCCGATTACTAGACGACCGCTCTGCCTCCTGAGACAGACTAGTGTGGCTACAGGATGCATTTGGCTTCCGTCACTGCAGCGTGAACAAACTGGACAGTTGTGGCTGGCTGTGGGCTGAGGATTTTCCAGTTAATTTCCATGGAGTTTAACCACTTCTCCTATTACAGAATTATGAATCAGATTAAAGAATGAGTAAACAAGACTACTTAGCTGACCAGTAGCTTTTGCAGAATTCTTGTATTTTGGTCTGGAATAGATTTTATCTGTATTACACTGACGGATTTTTCTGAAACTTTATTTGTCTGTGAAACCGATTGAGATTAAATCAGCAAAACAAAGATGTTGGACAGTAAAAAATGTCTTCACAGCTGTGAATGAGTCCTCCAACACTTCCTCCTCTTTCAGATCCTGCTGTGTTGTCCCTGATTTGGCCTCCAGAGGTCTCTAACTCCGGGTTGCACTCCTGCATGTGCAGCTGCCTCTCATCAGCCATCATTACCCAGCCCTGTTCAATCAGCCCCGTTACTCTGAGGGTATATAAAGTCCCTTCAGTTGGCTGCTCGATGCTCTAGTGTGGAGACGATACTACTGAGCTTCCAGGAGAGTGAATAGAGAAAAGAAGCATTCATTCTCTGCTTACAGCACTTCAATATATAGGGGTTTATTCATGTCTTCATATATGATGAAAGGACACTAGTTTGTCAGGTGTTTGCCATGAACAATTTGCAGGTCTGCTGCTTCTCTGCAAACCAGCAGTTGTTGGCCTGAGAGCCGGGTCAAGACAGGACACAGTTCTCCATTTAGGTGTCACGTTTCATGATGTTATGCTCTGACCAAAGCCGGGATGATAATGGCCTTAATTTAAAATCTCTTTATGTTCATTGACAAAAAGAGGAGGAAACAAAATCTTATAGACTCTTTTGTTTTTGTGCTGTGTGTGTGTGCCGTATCAGTACGACTAGATTGACTGAAATGTTCAATATAATCTGAAGACTAAAACAGTTGAAAACTACTCAAATAGTTATGGTTTTAAGACTCAAATATTATAAACAAAACTAATAAGGTCAATTGACAAAAGACTAAACCTTTGCACACCAAGTTGGTATTTTTCCTGTGAAATTGTCACATGTTTAAAAACTAAAAGTGCACTAGGAGAGCATAGGTGATGGCAGAACAGCTTGTAGTCGATGGTCGCAAAACAAAGGATTTACAAAAATATTAGACAGTAGTGTTTGTGCTCTAGGCAGCTTCTTGCTAATGTCATTCATTCATTAGCCCCGTGTGGGACTAGAGCTATTCCCTCGTATTGTGGATCTTGCAAAAAATAGAATAATAAAACACATCGGACTCATGGTGCATGTCCACAGGATCCTTCCTTTCCGCGCTTCCCATTCATTGTCTATGCAATCAGCCGTGCAATGCATTGTGGTAGAGTAGCGCCACGTTGGCCGCTCCATATTTGCATAAAGTTAGAGGCATTCGGCCCAACTCGCCACCTCTGGAAACAACAGAAAAACTTTTAAACTAACTGTTTTCGATCTAAAATGAAGACAGATTCAGCAACTTCGTGGCTTATTTAGCACCTAAAATGTTTTCAGAAACACATTTCGGTGAACTGTTTTTGTGATATGAGAGAAAAAAGTTCCCAAACGAGCCGCCATGTTTGTTCCGGTTTTAAAGGTTCCATATCGTGCTCATTTTCATGTTCATACTTGTATTTTTAGTTTCTACTAGAACATGTTTACATGCTTTAATGTTAAAAAATCCTTTATTCTCCACATACTGTCTGCCTAAATATGCCTGTATTCACCCTCTGTCTGAAACGCTCCGTTTTAGTGCATTTCAACGGAATTGCAACAGAATTGCGTTGCTAGGCAACAGGTTCGGGTCCATGTTTACTTCCTGTCAGCTGAAGTCATTCACATACACTAAAACCGAAAATAAACTGGGATACATCGTTGTTTTTAGGCTAACGACATCTTCCAGGTGCTCGTTAGGTGTGGATCCTGCTGTTGCTAGGAGACAACAGAAGCTTTAGCAACTGGAGACATCTTAAAGGACTGCTGGAGAATCAGCTGTCAGCGCTATTGCCTATTTGATTTATTTGTTGGTTTATTTGTTTTAATTGCGATAAGATAAGCAGCTCCCGGCTCTACTCTGCAGGCACTTCCTCCGTTTGCTGACGTGTTTTAGTTGCTACATCTCTCAGCCGAACGTCACTGCTGCAAGAACACATTTTAACTCCAATTATGGAGGTGTTTTTTGTGTTTTCACTGCAGTTGAAGGATTAGAAATGGAGGGAATTCAATTTAATGACCCAGTGGTTTGTGAAAACTTCTCTAAGCTCTACTGGATGAAGTGAAAAATTCAAGGTCATCAACCTTACGCAGTTTCTGGAAAGCTGACATGCCAGACACAGAGTTTTTTTATCTGATAAGCGGCTTTTGTGGCTCGAAGAAACAATAACACTGGTTCCTGGTGATCACACATCTATCTCCACTTTCTTCTCTTGTCTTTAGGTTTCCTTGAATGTTTTCTTTCTCTATATCTTCCTCTTGTCACCTTGTGGGTTCAGGCCTGATCTTTTGTGTTTACGTCTAAAACGAGGATCCCTGTGGATGGATCGGCCTCCCATGTGGGTTGTTTCAGCTGATTCCTTGAAGAACGGCGGTTTAACCATCAAAAGCTAAACACTGCGGGATAGACGGCATGTTTACAGCATCACTGAGCTTTTCAACGTGGAGTCTGGGAACCATCAGAGGTCTCTGATGGTTCCCAGACTAACTCTCTCTGTCTGCAAACAAACCTGATAAAAGTCCTAACAACCATTATTGTGTTGACAGATTTATTTAACACTTATGTGATTCTGTAGTGAATTACGTCAGACAAAAGTGTGAGTACGGTGGAACTGAGATCCCAAACAGTTTGTCCTGTGTGCCAGTACTGGACCAACATGTGTGTTTCAGTGTGATCTCCAGGTCAGAGTTTGACCAACTTTGACCGTACGGATGTGCTCAGTCGGCAAATAGAAACACAGCTGCACTGTTGGTTATTATTCTAGCGTGTTTCTGCAGCACATTATCACACAACCAGACTACAAACTACAAATCCTATCGCTCACGCTCCACCTCCCCGACTGTGCGGGTGAGACGGGTCGTTGGTGTACCCGACCCCGCTGGCGTGGGATCCCACCTCAGACGGCGTGCTCCGGCTCCACTTTCATTGCGCCACAGGGTTTTGCTTGCACCCTCTGACTCACACATGCGTTAGACTCCTTGGTCCGTGTTTCAAGACGGGTCGGGTGGGTTGCAGACATCGCCGCAGACCCCTGGTGCCTTTTACGTGGGCCGAGCCCCGCGTGAGCAGCGAGCCCTTTGTCCATGGTGCAGCGAGGTCCGGGCGGTGAGCGCTGTAGAGCTGCGGCCGCGAGCCACCTTCGCCCCGAGCCTTTCCAAGCCGACCTAGAGCCGGTGGCGGCGCACCGCCTCGTATGCGGGACTCCCCAGCCTGCCGTGTGTCGCTCACACCCTCCAGCTGGCTGTTAACGAGGGTCTTTTGGCACAGAGAAGTACTCGTATCGGTACTCGGTATCGGTGAGTACCCAAATGTCGCCTTCCTAAAACTGCTATAAAAATTAAGATGCAAATAATTCAGATTTTGTGACACATTTGCTCTCTATTTTAGCCAGAACACTCTTAAAAGAAAGTTGTTGTTTTTTAAATCTCAGTGAGGCATGTAATCTCTCTTTACTCTCTTTACTGTAATTATGAGATAATGAGGATTAGATACCAGAATTATCTGCTGCACCTCCCACTCAACTCCCATAATTACAATAAACCAAACCCTCAAAGGTGTCATCTAGAACAGCAGAAACACAACAAGCTGCTCTGAGAGTCACCTCACTTGCTGAAACTGAACTGTGAAACTTTTGCAGTTGAGCAATTTTCAAGCTCCTGTCTTGAAACCTGTGAACAGTGATATCACTCTGAAGTTCACAGGTTGCGTTGTTCTCACCCCCGTAACCCCGAGGACATGAGGACGCTGGGGAGAGGAAGGAATGAGACAACTCGCTGAGCATGTTGCTACTGGTGGTGTGGCGGAGCTTCAGGCTAATGTAGCCTCTAAGTGAGCTTTTAAGTGGTGTGTGTGTGTGTGTGTGTGTGTGTGTGTGTGTGTGTAATGAAAGTATGCTCATGCACATAATGGGGAGGAAGACAAACAGACGCAGAAAAAGAAGCTTTACCTCTCCAACCATTTCCATTGGAGGAATCTGTTGTAGTACATGCTGTCGAGGTAGTCTGCGAAGGGCGCCACGCTCAGGTAGTCGTGGATCAATCTGGGAAAAAACACAAAGAGAATCAGCAGGTCATTTCCAGTCCAAAAAAAAGCTGCAGCAGCTTAATGTCAGTCTCTTTAAACTTCAGCTGAACCCTTCAGTTAGTTGCTTTTTAGAGCTGAAACAATAAGTTGATTAACTGATAAGTCGCTTCACAGAAAATCAACAATTTTGATAATCATTAGTTCAGTCAGATTAATCATTTCAACCTGGATGTCCACTGCTATGCCGATGACACTTGGATGTACCTCAGCACCAAAAAAAAACACAACCCACCCCTCTCTGACTCCTGCAAGTGGACAGCTTTAAGTATGTCTGTTCACACCTGACATTAGAATGCGTCTCCACATGCGTCCTCAGTGGCCACTTGTGATCCGATCTCACTTCCCCGCCCCATATGCAGATAAACACGTAGTAAACACACGGCCAATACAGCAGACGTTGTGACGTAATATTACATGAATGTCCGTAGTGATATCCTACATATTCCTGAATTCTGGTACATTGTATTAACATCAAAATAAAAGGTTATTGTACCTCTGCGTTGCCGGCGCAACGCTGCTTTTGCCAGACAACAGCGGTGTACAGCGCTCTAGAGAGCCGGGAGGATAGAGAACAGGCGGGCGGTCGGGTGTCAGCTCTGCGCAAAGCAGCGGAACAAAAACACCGACACATCTCCGACAGTATGATAATAATGCACTTTGCGTGCCTAGTCTGATAGTCTGCAGATATGTAGCCTATAAACAAGATATATTTTAATAAAATACAGTCGTACCGACAGGATACAGTAGAGCATAGAGGCCGTTTCCATGCTGACAAGCGCCCGTGTCTGCCTGTTTATTCACCTGAGGGGTGCGGTGATCCCGCGGATCCCAGCTGGACATCAGATGAGTAGGCGGTCCTTAATGTGGTCCAGGACACATTCACTACACACTGCTAAAAGAATGAGGTCATATGTGGCCCAGACAACCTCGATCTGAACGATCCGATCTCAATGCGTCTTGAGTGCGTTCACACCTGTACTTAGAGCTGTCCACTTGCGATCGGATCACTGAGGATGCATGTTAATACCAGGTCTGAACAGGGTCAAAGACACCATACTCACTGTTAGCGATTTCAAATGAAAGCATGCATTTGGATTAATCTTCTGAGAAAGGAGCTTAACTCAGGCAATAAGCTGCCTGTAGGAGCTACTGCAATGAAGCTGACACAGGAAGGATTTACTCATATGAAACAGTCATATTTCAAGGTCACTGTCTGACTGAAACACTGACAAATAAAGCGTTGAGTCAATATGAAACTGATTAAAATAAAAGAATTAAAGGACTAGTGTTTAGGATTTAGAGGTATCTAGCGGAAGGGATTGCAGATTGCAACTAACTGAAGTAGGGATGCACCGATACCGATACCAGTATCAGGTCCAATACTGTGCTCATGTACTCGCAAAACGGCTCCGATACAACGGCACCGATACCACTTTACGGCAGCGTGACGTTAACCTCTCGTCACCATCTTTCGGGTCCTCACGCTCCATTGGTGGTGCGCCCGACCTCCCTGGGCCGGGATCCCACCTCAGCTGGCGCGCGCCGGCCCTCACTTTCATTTCGCCACGGGGTTTTTGCTTGCACCCTCTGACTCGCGCGTCCGTTAGACTCCTTGGTCCATGTTTCAAGACGGGTCGGGTGGGTTGCAGACATCGCCGCAGACCCCGGGCGCCTTTCACGTGGTCCACGGCACGACGCGGTTGGGGCGCACTGAGGACAGTCCGCCCCGGTCGACAGTCGCACCGGGAGCAGGGGGGCCCTTCAGATAATTGCTTTTATTATTAAATCAAACTTATTTTGACCCCAAGAACTCAGATTTAGTCATATCCCTGCTTTGAATCATGTCTGACTAGTCAAAAGGGTAAAAAAGTAGTAGTTAAAAGGGTTGTGTGGGAGTTGTGAGGGACTTCATACGAGACAGAAATGTAGACTATCACCAGACTGTTCTCCTTCACCTTCTTACCAGACATATAAAGAAAAGCCAGCAGTGTTAAAACTGTGCACAGCAGCGTAGTAAATTACTCATGTCTTGTTCTTGATGTGGCTTGAAAAAAAACAAAGTGTGCTGCCTCGCGCCTACGCAACGAGCACCAACACAGCCGTTGGAGGATGTTACTCAATGTGTGAGTGTTGTTCATGGAGTGAACAATGAACTCTTCCTCATCCAAAAAAACAAGTTATTTATCTCTATTTAGTCTTGATTTTACTTCAGATATTCTAATATCTTATTCTGTCCTGACTGCACCATGAGTCACTTAAATGTATTTTTTTTGAGTGGATCTTTGTCTTTATTTTCCAACCATGATTAACAGCCAACGTGCGCGGTGCTCTCAACCGTTATGAACTGAACTTCCTCATTTTGGGAACAACTGGAGAACAAATCAAGAGTTACAAAAGCAAGACGTGATGTTACAGGCCTCATGTTGCTGCGTCATCAACTTCTCTGTATGTGTGTTTTAGAGACTCTGAGTCGTGTCTGCATACAGACGTCAACAACCTTCACCAATAAGAGAGGAGAGCATGTATCTGACCGAGTTCTTCTCATACAGTGGTTTGTATGACATCTCACGAAAAAGTTATTCTTTGTTTTTCGTGCGTTTTCCTACGAATGTTCAGCATCAATTTCCGCTCCATTCTTTTCAAAATAAACTTCCGCTTCACAGAAAACAACTTGGTTAGGTTTAGGAAAAGATGGTGGTTTGGGTTAAAATAACTCCAGAAGTGGTGTAATTTAAACATACATTATACATTACATGTATAAATCAATCCGGGTCAGTGTCCCATGGTCGCTCGCATGTGGCTACACTGTTCAGACTCAGACTCCAACACAAACTACAGTGAAGCACCAAAACCTCTTGGTTGTATCTAGTGAAGCTGTTAAACAGTGTTGGCCGCGGTCGGAGGACGCGGGGGAGACCGTAGCTTTGGTCTCCAGGACCGGAGTCTCTGCTGTACTCTGCTCCTCTGCTCCTCTGCCTGCCTTCACTCACACACCGCGCTCCTTCTCTCTCTCTCTCTCCACCTCTCACGTGCATGCTGCTCACTCCACACTGCAGAAGAGTTAGTTTAGCTCTGAGAATATCTAGTGAATGTTCAGTGGACGTTTGTGCAGAAATAACTGCTGCAGCTCCTCCAGACCAACAGAGGTTTCCCGTGTCTTGTGAAGTGACGGGGCTCCTCAGAGAGAAACGTTATCGTCTCCGACCAAAACTCCGGTGTCTCCCCCGTTCCCTCCGGCCGCGGTCGGGAGGCTGAGGCGGGAAAAGCCAACACCAGGATCAGCATTGATTCATGGAGAGACCTTGGTCTGGTCAGCTAACATTACTGCCAAGCAGCTGAAATATAGAGTGATATTGTGCTTTTAGCTGACGTGTGTCTCCTCACTGTGTAGAGCGAGCACAAGCGCCAGCAACAGGACGCTGACTTTAGTTGACTTAACGACCACAGGTGAAGCTGTTAACAAGACATTTCTGATTCTCACAAATAGTCCCTTGAAGTACGGAAGTTACGTGACAGATAAATCAACGTTAAATTCTGGTGTCTCGTGTTTTCTGACCCACGCATAAATATATTATGGTCTGTGGTTTCTCTACACTTCCAGATGTGTAATTATGGTAGAGAATATTAGACTCCTTTTATGTTAATTCATTTTTGTTTTATTACCTCCGTTAGTTTATGTTATTTTAGTCTAAAAATATTATAAATCACCCAACATGTGATATCATGGAATTTAAATTCATGTCATTAAAACACCTAAATGTCCAGAAATAAGACCGAGGACATGACGGCTCTGACTGATGTCTGAAAAGGGGCTAAAGAAAATAATGGAGCAAAATAAACAAGCCCAGATGGAAACCCCCCGCGGCCTTACTTGGTACAGTCCTTGAAGAGCTCTTTGCAGGCCTCCTGCTGCAGCCTCTCGGTACACTGAGCCATCATGGCCTCCTCCACCTCAGGCACATGGTCCTCCGACTGCACCGCAACAAAGAAACAACACATGAAGTCCAGGTAAACACAGTGACTCAACCGTGGCAGCAAACTCACAGAGGAAAGCCGGATGAACTGGGTTTAAAAAATGCCTCAGATAGATTATTATCCTCGTCACTCTGCGTGACTTCTGCATGTTCAGACTCGTAAGCACACAGAATGCAGGTGAAAAACTGAAGCACACAGAGAGACAGAATTATCAGGAAAAACAAGGAAAGTTCAACCTGCCCGGGACTGCAGAAACATGAACTTAATAATAATCTAAATTACTGTGCACAGTCACCCTTCAGATGCTTACATAGAAACAATGCAAATCTCATCGCTACTCGTCATACTTTGCCACTTGGGTACTTTGGTTTGCGTAGTATCTTGACGCAGAAGGTTTGCGCAATGTGCATAGTTAATGTTGAAATAGTGAAAGGGTGAAATGGTGGCGGTTACTCACTTGGTAAGGGTTAGATCAGGGGACGGCAAGCTTTACTATTTAAAGAGCCATTTTAGGCAAAACAAAAAAAATCTGTCTGGAGCCACAAAACATGTGAGCATTGTGATGAAGGTAACACAGTTTATAGTCTAAGTATATAGTATATAAGTCTAATGCAGTGAGGGCCAAAGAGACAATGTACTACGGAGTATTGGGGACACATTGAGGGAAAAACATCTGAGATTTACAGAATAAAGTCAGAATATTATGAGAAAAAAGTTGCAATAATACAACAATAAAGTCATAACTTTATGAGAAAAATTTCGTAATATTAGGAGAATAAAGTCAAAACTTTACGAGAAAAAAGTCGTAATATTACGAGAATAAAGTCAGAAGTTTACGAGAAAAAAAACACATAAAACGTTATAATAATATGACTTCATTCTCGTAATATTACGACTTTATTCTTGAAATTTCCGATTTTTTTTTTCTCCTCAATGTGGCCCTAAAACTCCGTCGTACCGTCGTACCATAGACCTACAACAATGATAAATAAAAATGAAAATGTAAACAAAAAACAGTTATTCATTTCCATTTTTATAAATCCACAGGGAGCCACTGGAGAGGAGCTGAAGAGACGCATGTGGCTCCAGAGCTGCAGGTTGCTGACCCCTGGGTTGGATCAAACATCATGGTTTGGCCTAAAATAAGTACGCTTGATGGACGTAACGTCATCTGACGTAACGTTTGTCCATAAAAATCACTCAACTTTTGGTTTTACTCAGGACATGAAGGCCGGCTTCCTGAGTAAAAGTCCTGTGTTTGTTTGAAATTTCCGACTGGGAACTCCGTCTTCCCGGTATCAAATGGAACGCAGCATTAGTGCTGACTGTTTACCAAATCACACCATCAATTTCTGAAGCATACACAGTCGGTAGTGAATGTCTACCTGCAGGGAAAACAGAGAAAGTGACAGAAAGCAGCAGCTATACCTTTGGGTTGAAGTATCTGTCGATGAGATCCTGACCGGCCTCCTTCCTCTTCTCATCTGGAGTCACCTCGTACTCCGCCTGCAGGGAAACACGAGACTAAATGAGTCAAAGAAGCCAGAGGTGACCGCCAGTCGCTACAGGAGCTCTGATTTAATCGTCCCTCCGGTCACAAAGATTTGGCAGTTGTCACAATCATTTGTGGATGTCGTCAAAATGTTTTTACGACATGGAAAAGCTGGAGCTTAGTAATGTGGTTAAAAGCACATGTGTCAATTTCAGCTTGTTTCATACATACGAGTCTTTTCAAAATAAACTTCTCTATATACAGGAAACAACTTGGTTAGGTTAAGGCCAGGGGTCAGCAACCTTTACTATCAAAAGAGACATTTTAGGCAGAAAAAAAAAATCTGTCTGGAGCCACAAAACATTTGATCATTGTGATGAAGGTAACACAGTTTATTGTCTAAGTATATAGTATATAAGTCTAATGCAGTGAGGGCCAAAGAGACAATGTACTACGGAGTATTAGGGCCACATTGAGGGAAACAACATCTGAGATTTACACAATAAAGTCAGAATATTACGAGAAATAAAGTCATAACTTTACAAGAAAAAAAGAAAATAACACGTAAAATTACTACTCTATAATATTCCGACTTTTTTCTCGTAATATTATGTCTTTATTCTCGAAATCTCAGATTAATTTCATTAATTTAAGTTCATTACATCAGTAAAAGTTCTGTGCAAAACAAACTTCAATGACTCGTTAGCTCGGGATCATTCATTTAGACACAATCTGATCATCATGATGAAAGTCAATAAGCAATAATAATGAATGATCGCTCCGCTACTGAAGATCTTGACTTCAGGAAACCCGATTGAGGATTTAATTGAGGAGTTTTGTTGGCCTGCTCCACACCCTGCAGTACACGGAGCTGATTGCATCTACTCCCCCTCACATCAACCATCCTCTCTGAATGACTTGCAGTAAACTGAGCCTGACTGGAAAACTCCACAAAGTGCTTCCTCTCGCAGCGAGAGCCTAGTAAACTAATGCTAAGTGACAGCGGAGACGGTTCAAATCTCATTTTCCCTCTCTCCATCTCGCAGAGTTCTCAGAGAAGAGAAGAGGACGGGAAGCGGTTGTGGGGTAAAAGAGATCATAATTGCTTCGTATGTGAGTCGTATCCTGCTGGACGGCTGAAAGCTGTAAAGCCGTTTGGCCGAGCTGGTCAGTCAGACTGGAGCCTTCAACGCAGACAGACGGAGGAGATGGACGAGGTCTTCGTCAACCTCTCCTCCACCTCCACTCATCAGAGCTGACGGCGGAGAATTACCGACCCAGCGATCGATCGGCGAACATACGTGACGTCATTTCACACGTCAGAGACAGGAAGGCAAACAAAGTGCAACACTTCTTTGTTGGCACTTTTCTCTCCATCATGATGACGCTGTCTGACCGGAACTATTTCAATAATAAACTATATATTAGTTTATTATTTGAATCTCAAACAGAATTTGAAGCTTAGACCTTTAGCCTCTCTAACAGCGAGGATCTATTGATGCTATTTTCAGTCCAAATATAAGACAATACACTCTCCCTCCCAACTCATCAAATACTTCCACTTGGTCAGTGAACCTCGCCATCGGAGGCCGACGCACGGGGAACCCTTCTTACGTTACTTTTGGACGGACCAGCGACGGCGTGTCAATATACGCTCGTTACATGCATAGTGTCCTTTCAAAATAAACATTTTCACAGGAAGTTAGGTTTCGGCAAGACAACCACTTGGTCAGGGTTAGGAAACGGTCGTCATGACGATAACGACACTTCACGTGACTAAATATGTAATATTTGATACAACACTTTGTTTTGAGGCGCAAATAAAACCGGTGGTGCAATCCTGCTTCCTGCATCTCAGAAATATTTCAATATCAACTCATGACCTCAATAGATTACAACGGCCTTTACTCCGGTCTCAGACAAACCTCATTACATCGCCTGCAATTGGTCCAAAACGCGGCTGCTAGACTTGATCACTGGTACGAGGAGATTTGAGCACATCACTCCGGTTTTAGCTGCATTTCACTGGCTGCCTGTCAACTTTAGAATTGATTTTAAGATTTTATTATTAACTTTTAAAGCTCTGCATGGTTTGGCACCAACCTTTTAAAAACCCATTTTTATAAAAAGGCTTTTTTAACTCCGTAAGGCAACAGCTTGGTGCACCTTGTGTGCTGATACCTCTGGTTACGGGTTTTAGTTGTCTCATTATTTGGTCTTTATGTTTTGTTCTTTTATTGTTGTTTTTATTTTGTCTGTATTTCATTGTATCTGTGCGAGCACTTTGTAAATCTTTATTATCATTCTAAAGACTGACGGGACAAAATGAGTCAACGTTACTTTTAGCTTCACTCGAGGTCTCCTGGTTGAAAGTCTTGTGTTTGTTTGACAACTCCATTTCCAGACTTCTCAGTAGATCTTTCAGAGCATATTTGACTCTTTAACTTCGTGACTCTACGGTGCTTTTGTCCTTCCATATGACTCACAATCAACCTTCAGCCTCCCCAATGTTGGAGATGTCCAACGATTTTACACAAAGTCTGCATCCAGCTTTCTTTTCTTTTCCAAATAAATGTGGAAGTAAAGTAGCATAAAATGTAAATACTCAAGTACAAAGTAAAGTACAAGTACCTCAAAGTTGTAGTAGTACTTGAGTAAATGTACTTATACTGTAGTGACAGTCCATCACTGGTGTGTAGAGAGAAGGAGGAAACAGTGGTTTATCAGTCATCTACTGTGTGCACTCACAAACGGCAAAACAGCATCAATGGGACACTCACACACACACACACACACACACACACACACACACACTCCGGTTTGAATAAAACAAGAGTGTCACTGAAACATTCCTCAAGTGAGCAGAGCGAGCAGCGAGTCGTTCACTGTGACAGATGAGGTCAACACAAAGTGTGTGTGTGTGTGTGTGTGTGTGTGTTTGTGTGTGTTTAGAAGAGAGGTCGACACACTGACGCAGTTTTGTCTCCAGAAGTCAAGAGTTCCTGTATTTCATTAAACAGATATTAAACTCCACTTCCTCCACTTCCTCCTCCTCCTCCTCCTCCTCCTCCTCTTTACTCTGAATGTCAAGTGTTGGAGGCATTTCAGGATAATTAAACTTCCTGCATCAAACATCCTCCATGAGAACCGGCTCACCAGTATGGTGGTATCTACCCGTGCAGATAGTTTGGGTTTTATGTGTGCAGGTTTTCAGGTACAGTATCGGTATTTAAAGTCACTTCGAGGAACTTTAAATTTGTGTTGATTTTGGAAACAGACACAACCGTGTTTCGGAGCACCAGAGTCTCTTTATAACAGTGGTTCCCTACTTGTATCTAAGAAAAGCCGACGTCATCACGCTACAAAAAATTACAAATCCTTGAACCTCGATTTGACTAAAGTGATTCAGTGTATTAAATTTTTTTTTATTATTAAATCAACTTTCTTTAATGAATAGAACTCGTCAGTTTTGTCAAACTAAATAAATTGACGACGTCCAGATACATAATACGATCTTTATTTTGTAATTCATTTACTATAATAGTGTTAGAGCCGCTAGAGCTGTTATTGTGGTTAAATAAATGTCATTTATGGTGTTGTTGGATCGCTGCTCGACCGACCCGTGAATACATGTGCGAGCCTGAATTTGAGTGTGTCAAGCAGGAGCCCAGAACTAGGTATGGCTGATTGAATAAATATTTGTGACACTTTATGGCCTTTGAATCCCTGTGCACATTTCTATACTATTTTCCTGCTGACCTTTTTAGTTGTGATTAAAATGTTTGTTTGTTTTTAGAAATAAAAAATGAAAATCAACCCGTTTTTAAAGTTTAGTTCATCCCCTTTTTGACCCTGATAAAGAAAAACATCTTGTTTCAAATAAAAATTTTGTATTTTAAAATGAAAATCAAATAACCACTACTTTGTATTAAAGTCGTAATATTATGAGAATAAAGTCAGAAGTTTATGAGAATAAAGTCGTAATATTATGAGAATAAAGTCAGAAGTTTATGAGAATAAAGTCGTAATATTATAAGAAAAAAGTCGTAATATTATGAGAATAAAGTCGTAATATTATAAGAATAAAGTCATAATTACGTGTTATTTTAGAGGGGAAATATAGTGTGAAAATGAGGAACGTGGAGCATCTTGTGAAGTTATACTTTATAGTTTATGTTTCACAAATAACCAAATACTTCATTTTGTGGCTCATCATAGGTAAACAAGTTGTAACCTTTTTTTTGTGTGTGTTACTTTTCAATTCGGGAACCCTTGCTACCTTCTCATCCATCCTGACCCTCGTCTTCATCAAACCTCCCTCCTGTTCACCACAGCATAAGCTGAGGATGATTTTGTGATGGGAAGAAAACAGCCACATCCCTCCCTTCATTCATTCATTCATTCATTCATTCATTCATTCATTCATTCATTCATTCATTCATTCATTCATTCATTAACAGGAGCTGAGGAGCATTTCGAGGAAGAAAGAAACACAAGTCCTTGAGCCCTCCCTCATTCCCACACACTTCATTCCTTTTGTCTCTCCACACTAGTCGTCCTGGAAAAGGGCATTTGAGACAAAACTCTCCAGCACTTCCAGGAACAAGACAAACACCCAATCACACACTTCTTACCACAACGTCCAGGAACTTGACGCAGCGTCTCAGTTCGGGTCGCGTCTCACAGAACTGTCTGAAGAGTAACCGTCCGATAGGCTGCCGCTCACAGAGGCTGCTGTAGTCCTTCTCTATAGAGACACAGGGAGAGACACCATGTTGTTTAATGAACTCTCACAATGAAAGGTATGTTTCAATCAACAAATAAAACATGAATGAGCCATTTCCTGCAGGGTTTTATAGTGGAGGAATAAAAATAAAGGGTCATTTATTTTGATTAATTGATTAAAATATTTTAAATAGATTGATTATTAAAATAGATTACAAAATAATTCAATCTATGAAAATATGTAATCGCAAATTAATCACGTTTTTTATCTGTTCTAAATGAACCTTAAAGGGAGATTTATCAAGTATTTAATCCTCTTATCAACATGGGAGTGGACAAATATGCAGCTTTATGCAAATGTATGTAAATATTTATTATTGTAAATCAATTAACAACACAAAACAATGACAGGTATTGTCCAGAAACCCTCACAGGTACTGCATTTAGCATAAAGACTTAGCATGTCCAAAAAAAAGTTAAAAGAAATGTAAAAGAAAATAAAAAGTCTGAAAAAAATGTCAAAAAAATGTCCGGAAAATATCAGAAAAAAATTCTGAAAAAAGTCCGATAAATGTATGAAAACGTAAAAAAAATGTCTGAAAATTGTCTGAAATATGTCCGAAAAAAGTACGATAAATATCCAACAAATGTCAGACAAATCTCCGACAACTGTCTGAAAAAAAGTCAAAAAAATGTTCGAAAAATGCCTGACAAAAGTTCGCAAAAAATAAAAACAAATGTCAGAAAAATATCCGAAAAGAACTCAGAAAAATGTCCGACAAATGTATGAAAACGTAAAAAAAATTTGAAAAAATGTCTGAAAATTGTCCGAAATATGTCCGAAAAAAGTACAACAAATCTCCAACAAATGTCAGAAAAATATCCGAAAATTGTGCTCCAATCATAACACGTCAAACTGCAGCCCAACAGGCAACAACAGCTGTCAGTGTGTCAGTGTGCTGACTTGACTATGACTTGCCCCAAACTGCATGTGATTATCATAAAGTGGGCATGTCTGTAAAGGGGAGACTCGTGGGTAACCATAGAAACCATTTTCATCCACACATCTGGAGGTCAGATGTCAAGGGACCCCTTTGAAAATGACCATGACAGTTTTTCCTCGCCAAAATTTAGCGTAAGTTTGGAGCGTTATTTATCTTCCTTCACGACCAGCTAGTACGACATGGACATGACAGTGGATTCCTTAGGTTTTCTGTAGTTTCATACGATGCACGTATCTTCACTCTAGCTTTAAAACGGAGCCCACAACCTCCGGTGGATCGATTGAGTTAATGTGTTAAAGTAATTAGTGGGCGTTGCATTAACAGGTTATTATCGCGCTAACTTTGACAGCCCTAAAAATAGTCCTCAGCTGCAGCTGTAAAGTATTTGTCAGGGTGAATGGCACTTTAAGAAATGCCCAAAGGCAATCTATACTTGAAGGATGAGCTCATGAGTGGAGTCGTATACAGTAGTTACTTTAATGAAACAATGATTATATGCAGCCAACTTGCTTGGGAGGTTTTTAGAATAATCTCTGGGGCAGTTTTGAGTTCATCTCTCCAGCTGAGCTTCAGGGCAAAAAAAAACCCAGCAGCAAGGAAATGTAGATTTGCATCAGTGACTCATGTGGATGCAAAGCGACTCCTGATGCTTCATGAACAAACAAATGTGATTGAGGGAGGAGCAGAGAGGAGAGAGGAGAGAAACGAGCTCAATGATCTGCAAGTCAAACAGTTTTCATCTATATATGTAACCTGATAACCTGATTTAAAGGTACTCTGTAAAGTTTACTTCCACACAAACAAAGTTCTGTAGACACTAAGTGAAGACATTGCCACGTGTTCTTTAACGATTGTGTCGAGTTCATTTGCAACGTGCACATTTGCATTTACGACGACCTTTTGAATGCGTTGAAACCTGCGTGGTTTGCATCCACGTCTTCTTCCTCCATCTATTTTACTGCTTCATTCTTCTTCTCCGTGTTTCATGGCTTGTATGGCACTACTACACCTTCTGCAGTTTGCTCGTGCACATACGAGTACTTCATCATGCCGTGACACACCTCATTACTGGTTTTGCCGGAGCAGCTATAGCGTCTCTGAAGTTTTATGCATGTATATAAATGCTGATATTTATTGGCAAATGACTTAAAATTGATATTTAAAGATGATGATTCGTAAAGTTATGACTTTATTCTAGTAATATTACGACTTTTTTCTCGTTAATTTATAACTTTATTTGCGTAACATTACGACTTTTTTTCTCGTTAAGTTATGACTTTATTCTCATAATATTAAGACTATTTTTCTAGCCATGAAACAAGCTGATGATCTTCATGTTTCCTTCTAGATTCCTCCTCTCTTCTTCTCTCAGCAGTGTTCTTTATTTGCCTTCGGCTTACTTCCCATTGATCCTGCTCTGTTCACTTTGCAGCAGGACGTAGGAAGTATAGCGGAGGAAACAAAAGAGATAATTAGAGTAGAACAGAGGTCAGCAGAGAGGACGTAGCGGGAGAGATAAGTAGAGCAGAACAAAACAAAGTGGGGTAAAACAGAGCATCAGTTTCCATCAGTCACAGTGTCGTCGATAGGAAGTGACTCAGCTAAGTGACAAGGAAACATCAAATCTGAAACAATTGAAGGGACGCTCCACCCGAGTCGTGCTCGTTTACTGCACCAGGCTGGGTGAGGGTGTTTACGGAGTTTGACCCGATGAAAAAAAGTCATAATATTACGAGAATAAAGTCCTAACTTTACGAGAAAAAAGTCATAATGACTAAATAATTAACATTTCTAATTGACAGTCTATAGTTGGTTGTTTACATGAAATCCAACCCTCAAAAACACCCAAAAATTAGCTTCATTACAGCTCATGAAGCTACTTGTCCGATCCCACACCGGCTACTCATGCGTAAAATAGAACATCCCCCACTTCTGGGAAATTTTCATTACGTGGTTGTGGATCAGTGGACTCTCTCAATAGATCACTGGAGGTGTGATGTACATGAAAGGAGCTCCGGGACTGTACAGAACACGCTGTACATCATCACACAGAGAGAGCTTAACACAAAGAGGCCTCTGTCAGGCCTCCTGCTGGCTGCGCCGGCCTCCGGGTCTCTGCCTCCCTGCAGCCGATTTATGACGGCTTCAAACTGGATCTCGGCGTCTCTATCTCTTTATTAAACAAGACGGCATTATGTGGTGGATTCTCACAGTGAGCTCTGTACAGTAACGCAGTAGTGTGGGTAAAGGCTTTTCTTTGTTCGTTTAGGAGGTGGGATCAGACTTAAAGTATCACAACAACTTTTAGATGGATTACCATGAAATTGTGTCTTCACGGATGATTCCCACTGATTTAAGCATTTAGCTTAACGCAACCTAATTTTATGAGAATAAAGTCATAACATTGTTAAGTAGTAATTTTGTGTGTTATTATAAGTTATGACTTTTATTCTCGTAATATTATGACTTTATTCTCGTACTATTACGACTTTTATTCTCATAAAGTTATGACTTTATTCTCGTAATATTACGACTTTATTCTCGTAAAGTTATGACTTTATTCTCTTAATATTCCGACTATTTTCTCGTAAAGTTATGACTTTATTCTCGTAATATTACGACTTTATTCTCGTAAAGTTATGACTTTATTCTCATAATATTACATATTTTTTCTCGTAAAGTTATGACTTTATTCTCGTAATATTACGACTTTATTCTCGTAATATTATGACTTTATTCTCGTAATATTATGACTTTATTCTCGTAATATTATAACTTTATTCTCGTAATATTATGACTTTATTCTCGTAATATTATGACTTTATTCTCGTAATATTATAACTTTATTCTCGTAATATTATGACTTTATTCTCGTAATATTATGACTTTATTCTCGTAATATTATGACTTTTATTCTCGTAAAGTTATGACTTTATTCTCGTAATATTACGACTTTATTCTCGTAAAGTTATGACTTTATTCTCGTACTATTATGACTTTATTCTCGTAATATTATGACTTTATTCTCGTAATATTATAACTTTATTCTCGTAATATTATGACTTTATTCTCGTAATATTATGACTTTATTCTCGTAATATTATGACTTTTATTCTCGTAAAGTTATGACTTTATTCTCGTAATATTACGACTTTATTCTCGTAAAGTTATGACTTTATTCTCGTAATATTACGACTTTTATTCTCGTAAAGTTATGACTTTATTCTGTAAATCTCAGATGTTTTTCCCTCAATGTGGCCCTAATTGTCAGAAATGCATCTGAACAATAGAGATAAACTCTAAGAAGTTGCATACTGCCTGTATGGTATGTGTAATAATATACGAGAGAAGAGGAGATAGAAGGAGAGAATAGAAAACGAAGAGAAGAGAACAACATGTTTCTGACAAACAAGGAAGTTGACAGTTTCCTGAATGTCTTTCTTGAGACTCCCTCCCACTCAACTCGTTCATAAAAAACTCTCACAAAGACTTCCACAACTGAATCCTTACCGAGCTCTTCTCTTTCTATATCTTATATCTCATTTCTCACTCTCACACTTTCTAATCCTCACGTTTGTACTTTCCTTTCCCTCACATTTATCAGTACTTCGCCTCCTCCTCTGTGTGGGACATTTTGCTTTGTGGTTTTTATAAGGCAGCTACATGCTGAACTTCCGGCCGCCGTGTGTCACACAGTCTGAGAGAGACAGCATTGTACGCATGAACGCATTCAAATCAAAGCTTATTTGCATCGCACCTTTTCAGGAAAAGAAGCAGCTCTGTTGTGACGGTTTCCTGAAGAAAAACAAATATCTGTTGATCCCGTCAGCGTGCTTCATGCTTCAGCCAAACTACATTTAATATCCAGGATGATTTATTTTGTTATCGCTCAGGAACTGAATCAGGATGTAAAAGTCTCTTATTTGAATCTTATCTGAACAGAATGATAGTATTGTATTGTTTCTTGTCATTTGCTGTTGCATGACTGCATGATATTTGAATACATGACGTGCAGAAACGGAGAATGAAATGCAAAGTAAAAGTATCTGATGAGTGTCTAATCGCATTTAAACAATTTGATCAAATAAAGTTTTGTTCCTCTTGTCGTCATCAGACTCTTATCGTCCCTCTTTTTTTTTAGACTATTTTGTAAGTTGGCTACGTAACTTTGTTTAAATGCTAACAACATAACAAGTCCTAACAAGGTTACAAGGTTAATTTATTTGTTGTTTTGCAACACAGGTTTTGCAGAGTGAAAAGTCGGACTGGCTGTTCTCAAAGAGCCATTTTAGGCATAAAAATAAAATAAAAATCTGTCTGGAGTCGCAAAACATGTGAGCATTGTGATGAAGGTAATACAGTTTATAGTCGAAGTATATAGTATATAAGTCTGATGCAGTGAGGGCCAAAGAGACAATGTACAATGTAATAAAGAGAAGACGACAGAAGGAATAAAGAGGAGACAAACAGTATTACTGGATAATCATTACTAGCAGAGTTTCCATTAAATGGTTTGGTCAGTAGTTGGCGCTACACATAGTCTGTAATCCGCCAGCATACAGAGTAGAAGAAGAAGTAGAGGTTGTGAACCTGAAACAAAAGAAGTCTGCTTGTGCAGAGAAGTCTTTGGGAATTTGTTTCTACTGGACAAGTTTGAATTGTTCTTTCATGTCAACTCAGTTTCATGTTGTCCGGAGACCAAGACAAGCAGACGCTGACAGCAGAAACAGCAGAAACAGCTCTTCAGTCATGTGAGTTAAAGGTTTTCCATAATCCATGTAGCGCATCAACTACTTTTCAACAAAGAAAACCACCTGCAGCGAGCATAAACACTTTGTTTTCCCTAAAAAAAGTAAAAAGTTTGAATGAATTTTTGCAATTTCCTCACAGCTTTTCTAATGCAATACTTCAAAATGTACATCAAAATATTTGAAATAGGAAACGAGGCAACTGATGGAGTTGATTTTAACTACTTTAAAATACTGCTGGGTAAAAGTTTGAAGTGCTAACAACCCATCATATGATGGATCTTGTGTTTTGTACGTTAAACTTCAATCCGAAGAGTAACCAGAAACTGTCAAATAAATGTAGTGGAGTAAAATAAGTCGAGGTACTGCCATGCTCTGAGGCTGTACTTGAGCCGAATTCACACCAGAGCAGCGCCAAAGTGCAAAGTGCTGCCATGCAATGTCTATGAAACGCGGCGGTTGCTGCTCCCGAGCCCAGCGAGCTGATTCTGCGGCGAAGGGCGGCCAAACTATAAGTTAGGAAAGGTTTGAATATTACAAACAAAGCGCGGTAAGACAGTACCCAAAGCAAATGGGATTAGTAGGGCTGCCCACTCTCATGGTACGTGTCCACAGGGGCGTTTTTTATCGCGAGGGGACACGACGCTTCCCACCATTGGACACTTGGTGTGCTGTCCCTAGAAAAACTCGGCTCCTGATTGGACGAACGCTTTCCCGCCGTTGGCTGCTGCTCCCAGCTTTCAAACCGGAACCAGTATGGAGGCTCGTTTGGAAACTTTCTTCTCTTATTTCACTGAAATAGTTCACTGAAATGTGTTTCTGAAAACATTTGAGGCGAGAAATAATCCATGCAGTTGATGAATCTGTCTTTATTTTGGATCAACAACGTTTATTTTAAAAGATCCTCGGGAGTTTTGAGAGGCGGCGAGTCGCGTCAGACGCCCGTGATTTAAATAAAGTAGACGAGCCCTCAACTTTATGCAAATGTGGAGCGGGCGTCGTGACGCCTAGTCTCTTGAATCGCGACGCCACGCAACCAGAATGCATTGCGCGGCTGCTTACATAGACAATGAATGGGGGACGTGGAAAGCACGGAGGCTGTGGACACGTACCATAAGTCGATTCGACGACTAATTGGTCGTTTAGGTCTTAGTCCATTAAGATTGGTCATAAACTAGACACATTTTAATCTCAGGATTTAATCAGGATACATTTCTGGTGCTATAAATATAAATCAAAAGGACTGAAAGAAGAAAAGGTTCTTTTGTTCCTACAAAAGTTCCTGCAGGGCCCGTATATCATAGAACTAAGTGAACATAAATTCATGCTTGTCGCTTCTAGTTTTGACCCGTACCCGCCTGCCTGTCGCCACACTGCTCTCCGAGGCAGTATAAGTTTTATCGCAGGTCGCCATCAGCTGGGCCTCAAAGCTTCTTCTTTAATGGACGTCTTCCTAACAATGTGGCCTGTGTGTGTGTGTTTACTCTGCACGGCCCCGTATAGGCCATATATGGATGTGTACTACTAACAGGCTGCGTGCAGTGACAGTGCCTCCATACACAAAACATGCCGCCAATGGATGGGAACTCTTGCTGTAAACATCTTGATAGTGGTAATATATTTCACATCACACTGACATCACATGTTGCTATAGTTAAACTCCAGGAGAGGTCAAACCAACTACGAACAGATACGCAGATACGGGCTGACAGATACGATTTGGGGATTTAAATAGTGGTTACTTCCAGAAATGTTGTGGTCTACAGGCAATTGAAACCTAAACCAATAAAAAGAGTGGATAAGGTGTCCTCGACAAAAGAGTTGTTGTGTGTAGTTCACAAGGTTACGACCAGAACGGCTCTCAGCGCTGCGGGGAGAAGGAAGGGAGATTTTTCAGATAAGAGTGAATCGCAGTTCTTGGTACTAAAAAAAAAAAATCTTTTTAAAAATACATTCATGTCACGTGTTTTGCTGTAAACTCTGCAGCTCATAGGTCAGAGGTCTGTACTATGAAGCGAGTTCAACATACTCAGGGTATCTTCTCGTTATCTGGCTTCACTAACCCTAACAAACGAGATCACGCTAAGCAGTCCTACGAAGGTGGTTATCAACTCGGTAAATCAACCCAGGGTTTCTCAGTCTAGCTGTAAGCGTGTTCACATGAACAGGGAGGTGTCTGCAGCATCTGACCAATCACAGACATGGACAAGTCCACAGACTGCAGACAGACAGGCAGAGCGGCACATTTTACAAAGGAAGAGCGAACTATATTAGACAAATACGAAGAAGTTAAACACTTAATCCAGACTAAAAGTAACAGTGTTATTAATTTAACGGAATACTCAAAAGTCAGATATAGTCGTCTGGATATAAATAGCTTTTAGGAGAGTAATGGTTGAATGGATTACACTTGTGTATACCCTGCGTCCACGTCTCCGGCGGTGTGAAACGGACTCAAGAGCAAGTAAAAAAAAAAAATATAAAAACATAATTCAAAGCGGTAAACACCCACAACATAAATCCAGCTGTCCTTGATGCATCTGTCAGTTTAAACTGTGTTGTTGATAGTCTGGATTATGACTTAAACTTCTTCATATGTGTGTAATATTATCATAAAGTCCCCGCACTGAGCTCTGATTGGTCAGTAGACGGTGCTTTTATACGAGTTGATCTCTTATCTGGAACATAACCTGCTCTGGAGCAGGATAGGTGTTCAGCATCAGTTACCATGGCGATCTACGCAGGTAAGAAGTGATCCAGCTTCGTAGGACGGAAAACCATGAAGTTACCTCGCTAACGCCAAATCCTGCTTCGTAGTACAGGCCTCCGGTTTGATGTAAGGAAAAGTCCAAAACTGATCTGCAGCATTGGAGGCCTGTTCGCCCAACACCACTCAACAACAGCACTATTTACTGCACATGATCCCTCACTGGCTTCCTAAAACGTTTCTCATGCTTCCTGTCTGTCTGTCGTTCACGCGGTTGCACACGCTGTTGCACACGCTGTTGCACACGCTGTTGCACACGCTGTTGAACACGCTGTTGCACACGCTGTTGCACACGCTGTTGCACACGCTGTTGAACACGCTGTTGCACATGCTCTGAAGAAAAAAAAGATAAAAGCAAAGCAAGATGAAAATTCCCTGATACCTGTTGTTAATAAAGGATCTCCTTTTCAAAAAGTAAAATATGTTTGCTTTGGCTCTAACAATTGATGGATTATCAAAATAGTTGGCGATTTATCGACTAATCATTTCACATTCACATTTCATTTGCCCTACAACTCAAAGTCTACTGTTTCCACCCGGACAACAATACAGCTAAACCAAATGTCGTTTCCTGGCATGCAGGTGACTACAAACATACACCGTATGCATTTTAATCTGGGCTCATTTCATATTGAAAACAGACTTTGATACGCTGACGGTAACATAAATACTCAACATTCTTGGCATTAACCATAAGACCCAAGTTACTCAACGTTAAACATTAACTGTTCTGGACTTTCCTCCGTGTTGTTTTGGTTGTTCCATCCAATTCCATCAAGCAAAATGGCTCCATTGTGCTTTTCCAGGGGGCTGAAACTGTCAACCAAAATAGCGGAGAGCAAGTTGTGCACATGGTGTGACGGTGGGACAATTCCAACATCAATGTTGGTTTGTGCAAAATATCAAAGCAAGGATGAGGATAAGCAATTTCTTTGAACTCCAAGTTAAGAAGAACTTTTGTGCTGCTCGCCCCCCAAAAAATGTGACTAATTCATGACTTAAAGGGACTGTTTGTAACTTCTTAAGCGTTTAAATGTACCGGGTCGGGACACATGCGCGCTCGCGTGTGGCTGAAGTCTCTGCTCCTCTGCCTGATGACTTCACTCACACACCGCGCTCCTTCTCGCTCTTTCGCTCTCACTCTCACGTGCATGCTGCTCACTCCACACTGCAGAAGAGTTAGTTTAGCTCTGAGAATATCTAGTGAATGTTCAGTGGACGTTTGTGCAGAAATAACTGCTGCAGCTCCTCCAGACCAACAGAGGTTTCCCGTGTCTTGTGAAGTGACGGGGCTCCGCAGAGAGAAACGTTATCGTCTCCGACCAAAACTCCGGCGTCTCCCCTGTTCCCTCCGGCCGCGGTCGGGAGGCTGAGGCAGGAAAAGCCAACACTAGGATCAGCAGTGATTCATGGAGAGACCTTGGTCTGGTCAGCTAACATTACTGCCAAGCAGCTGAAATATAGAGTGATATTGTGCTTTTAGCTGACGTGTGTCTCCTCACTGTGTTGAGCAATGCTAGTTCATGTCTATGTAGAGCGAGCACAAGCGCGAGCAACAGGACGCTGACTTTAGTTGACTTAACGGACACAGGTGTCGCTGTTAACAAGACATTCTGATTCTCACATAGTGTCCCTTTAAAAGGAAATACTTGATAACATATATTAAAGTTCTGGCAACCTTTGTTTTAAGTGCAGAGTAGACGTAGATGAAGCTACAGTAAACTTTTTCCTTCATCTGGTCCCTTCACCCTCGCTCCCATCCTCTCGTGACTGTGTATCTGAGTTCTTCTGTCTGGTCTGGTATCATTAACTCTGGGCTCTGTCTCTCCACCCTGTCACCTGTTAAACTGAAAGCAGCCATACTGCCGGTTGAAACAAGCAAAAACACCCGTCTGCTTCCTCTTTCTGCGCTGGCCACAGTTTCCTCTGCGGTACCACTTGAGCAAGATTATTTTTTTTTTCATGCGCTTGACTTTTCTGAACTGGATCAGTGATCTGCTCGGCATTAAAAAGGAGTCAAGTTAGGACAGATTTGAACTGCTTGTCTTTGAACGTATAGTACGTACGAGTGTAAGAATGCGTGACAGCTTTAAATTCAGTTTTAGCTGATCAGCTCAGTGTATACGCTCATGATTCTGAGTCCTGACAATCTATCTTTTTGAAGGAAAAAAGTGAAAACTAAAAACAGAAGTTACAACACAGCTCCGTGTGTTATGTGCATGTGTTAGACAGGAAGCCTCACGATTACAAAAGACACCACTCATCCGCCTCGATCAGTCTCAGTCGACTCATAAAATGAATTGATGGATACATTTAAAGGTGCAATGTGCATGCTAACCAGCTAGCCCCGGCCTGTCCTGTCTTGTACCACTTGTACTTTGAGAGGCGATAGTGAGACACTGTAGCCTCCAGAGTGTCCTCAGTTTGTCCTCATGAGAGGACCAAGAGGTAGAGCCAAAGACTATAGAAGCAAAGAGCAAAGAGGTGAAACCCCGGTGTTTTTTTGACAACAGCAGCTGCTGCCATTTTGGACTGAAAACACTTTTATATTTATAATATGTTATTGTTCAACACAGGCCATTTCAATAGAATATGACAATAGAATAGAAATAATTCTGTTTTACTTTTGTACGGCACTTTGTAGGCGGACGTTTTAGTGGCGTCTGGTAGTCGCTTTCAGTCCAAAATGGTGGAAGCATAGCTTTGCTGCTGGGCGCTGAAGTTGCAATGGAACGAACAATTGACTTTCACTTCTTGGCAATATACGTTGGGCTAGTCAATCACGTTGAAGGTACATGGTCCGTGTACGTTTTGATAGTTTGGAAGGAGGTTATGCTTTCACCAGCGTTGGTTTGTTTGTTGGTTCGTTGGTTTGTCTGTTAGCAGGATTACTCCAAAAGTCCGTGATGGATTTGAATGAAATCTTTTCGAGGGGTGGGGTGTGGCACAATGAACAATCCATTAGATTTTGGTGGCGATCCTAATCATGATCCGGATTCAGGAATATTTTTAAGGATTACGTAACTGATGACGCGCTGATGACGCATGACCCCGACCAAAGCACACTTGGTGATTGTTGGAAAAAGTAACGACGACGGTTTAGGCGTTTTACGATGCTCCGCTACGTACAGCTGATCTCAACATAAACAAAAATACACGTGGATGATGGTGCAAGCTGAACGGAGAGGCGGGGCAATCGTACTCGGGCACCTTGGCAGAGGTCTGCGCTCTCCGAGTGCCATTCTAGTTTATTGGATTAAATCCAAAGTGGCAGAAACGAGAAAACAACGTTTCGTCCTCCTCGCCACCAGAAGACTACTTCGCCGGGAGGAGAGCGGTAACCTTCAGTTAGCGGTTAGCAGTTAGCTCGCATTCAGCCAGTGCTCCGCCAGCCCGTTGTGAAACCATGGCGCTTTAACTCAGAGCTGCAACACGCTCTACTACCGGTGAAGTATATTCTCCCGGTGGCGAGGAAAATATGAGTCGTTTTATAGTTTCTGCCACTTTTGATTTAATCCAATAAACGCAGACCGTACACCCTCCGGTTAGCGGCACAGTAAACACACAGATGGCTAACCTACAGGCCGACGCCACACGTGAAGATTATAAGATAGCAGTTTTATTGTCCCCAGAGTTTCAGCAGTTTGGTTGAACTTTGCGTGGTCGTGCCCTGCTGTTGGTGATGACTTTAATTTTAGATTGCGAGGAACCCAGTAGTGGATGGGTTTGGAGCACATGGCCAGATCCTATTGCACGTTTAAAACGTATACACAGTAAGCACAATTGTTGGTTTGGGGATTCCTGAGTTGTGTTTGTGCATCCTTATTGAATAGATCACTTGTAAGTAAACTTGCCCCCCGGTAGCCGAGTGGTTACACCACCGCCATATAACAGCATCATCCCGGGTTCGATTCTGGCCTTAGGACCTTTGTTGAATGTCTCTCTCTCATTTCTACACGGTTCTTTGTCAAATTAAGGCAAAAAGCCCCTTTTTAAAAAAGAAAACAAACAACTAGATCCTAAGGGGCTACACAGGTTTTTTGCTTTCACATGGCAGTTGAGTTCGGGGACAGTTCATGATTTATTTCCAGGAAAAAAGCAGGACGCAAAGACTTCTTCTAAGACTTCATATGCAAGAAAAACAAATGACCTGCACTACTACAGTAGGAAGGCTGGCACTGTATAACACATACCCTATATGTTTTTCATATTTCATATCTACGGACAGCTAGCAGCTTAGCTACTCAGCAGGGAGGGGTTAACTCAGGGGTCAGCAACCTTTACTATCAAAAGAGACATTTTAGGCACAAAAAAAATCTGTCTGGAGCCGCAAAACGTTTGAGCATTGTGATGAAGGTAACAGTTTATAGTCTAAGTATATAGTATATAAGTCTAATGCAGTGAGGGCCAAAGAGACAATGTGCTACGGAGTATTAGGGCCACATTGAGGGAAAAAACATCTGAAATTTCGAGAATAAAGTCATAACTTAACGAGAATAAAAGTCGTAATATTACGAGAAAAAAGTCATAACTTTACGAGAAAAAAGAAAATAACCTAAAATTACTACTTTATAATATCATGACTTTGTTCTCATAATATTACAGCTTTTTTTTCGCAATATTATGACTTAATTCTCGAAATCTCAGATTTACTTTTTTTCCTCAATGTGGTCCTAATACTCCGTCGTACCGTCGTTCCATAGACCTACAACAATGATAAATAAAAATGAAAATGTAAACAAAAAAACAGTTATTCATTTTCATTTTTATAAATCCACAGGGAGCCACTGGAGAGGAGATGAAGAGATGTATGTGGCTCCGGAGACGCAGGTTGCAGACCGCTGGGTTAACTGAATATAGTAGAATCTGCACGTTGTCTGTCAACGCCGATGTGTTAAGATTGTTTTGTTGTCAACTATATGGACGTTTGTTTTGTCAGGACAGGTGGTGTTGTTGTTTTCTGAGCTGCTGTAAGGAAGGCCAATCCCAATCTTCCATACAGTATATCATTTGTTTAAAGGAATAGTTTATTTGTTGTCTTGAGTTGAATTAGAAGATCGATACCTCTCTCGTTTCTGTACGCTGAATATGAAGCTAGAGCCAGTCGAGTAACCTAAGGTTGCATATGGATGAATGCATGTCTATTTTTGTACACAGAGGAAATGAAAAATCAACATTGATCATATAAACTCAGTGAAACATAATACATTCATAAATATTGCAATATTACGGTGTGATTAGATCATGTTTCTGTATATCTCTGTATCCAAAAATAGCCACTAATCTGACTTAAAGTGTTTAAAATACACTGTGTGTTGTGTACTGGATTTGTTTTGAACCTCAGGGCACCACCATACCAAATCATGATCTTTAGTGCTGGATTTGCTCTTTAAATTAAACAGATGCTGCTGTGTATGCAGAGACTACCATGTAAATATCATTGTATAAGATGAGGGGCTATACATAGTCAAAGAAGTCAATTATAGTAATAGTAAAATTATCAGATTTATAGCCCAGGCTGGAGGCCTTTCCCTCTATACAGAGAAGAAGCACAGTCAGGAAAAATCCACCTTAAAAATATATTACACATGTCATTCCTATAATAATGAACAGCTGTTTTCATTAGTGTATTTAACACTGGTTTCTCAACAACACTGTCATGTGTTCAAGTGAACTTTTGCTATTAATTCAATAAAAGAACAAGACGTTTGTACCAAATTGTTACCAGGTATAGTTAATAGTGCAAGTGTTTGCTGATGACACCATCATTTACTGTTACGATGGTCTAATTTCCAGCTTATATAGCCTTTATACTATGGACCCCAGGAAGAAAAGCTTACAGGCTTTGGTTACAGCTAATGGGGATCCTAATAAATGAAATAAAAATGAAATACATCAAACTAATAAATTAAAGCTGTGGAGAACTTTATCTATACCAACCACAAAACATGCCATTTCCTAATTCACAGCCCAAAAAATGGACATAATTTCAGAGGGTCTCTCTCGCTTCTCCTCGATAATATGGAGGTCTGATGATGGCTACACAAGATTTGTTTAGCTGAAGGAAGTGGTAAGACAGAGCAACAACCAAGTCGGCACGGATTCAACAGGTTTGAATGGCCGTGGCGCACGAGACTCGCTGCCGGACGACCTATCCTAACCTCAACTATTCGTGGTCAAAGCGTAACGTTAAACCATCCAACCATTGCGTCCTACCTTCTAGCCATGACCGGTTTTATCTGGTTCAAAGGCCTCCGATTCACTCGACCCATAAAAGACCACAAAAACACTTTCATAGATAAAAACAGTGATACTGTGGAAGGATGCTGTTATCTTACCTGTGGTTTGTCGCAGCTCTTCACACAAACTTATGTGGGGAAACTGCAGCAGCTGCTTCCATTTCTTGCTTTTTCCTTTTCTGTTGCCGCCGCCTCCTGTAAAACAAACAGAATTTGGTTTTAAAACTCAAGTCCAAGAAGGATGCTTGCTTTGCTGACAAAGATGCAGTCTGAAAAGATGTGGACATATGTAGACTTTAGAGGTCTGGTGGTTAGCACTGTTAAACTACACAACATGGTCAGGTTTGATTTCCATGTGTCGGCTACAACACTACAGCTACAGCGTTGGAGGCGTTGGCCTTGTTCATGCCTATGAAAGTTTCTCAGTGGCACATGAAGCCAAAAAATGTTTGACTGTCGGGTATAAAATTATCTTCCGTATCCACATGGCCCATAGAGCAAGTCTTGGCTCGCTCACATGAACAGCAGTTTGGGAATGCCCTCAAAAACAAGTCAATCCCCATAGACCCCCCATGTTAACATGCCAAACTTTACAGCAGAAATAAACATGTATACAGCCTGGTACAAAAAACGAGTTTGGTCTCTCTGGCTAATATCCCCGTTCTGGACAACTGTACGGGGGTGAACTTTTATATAACTCAACCGTTTAAATCATATAAATTAGGGATGCACCGATATCAGTATCGGGTATCGGGTCCGATACTGTGCTCATGTAGTCGTACTCGCAAAACAGCTCCGATACAACGGCACCGATACCACTTCACAGCAGCGTGACGTTAACCTCTCGTCACCATCTTTCGGGTCATATCGCGCGCGCTCACGCTCCACCTCCCCAACCTCGCGGGGCCGGGATCCCACCTCAGCCGGTACGCGGCGGCCCTCACTTTCATTGCGCCGCGGGGTTTTGCTTGCATCCTCTGACTCACTCGTGCATTAGACACCTTGGTCAAGACGGGTCAGGTAGGTTGCCGACATCGCCGCAGACCCCTGGCGCCTTTTACGCGGGCCGAGCCCCGCCCTGGGAGGCACGACGCAGTTGGGGCGCACTAAGGACAGTCCCTCCCCGGTGACACTTTGTCAACGGCCCCGGGAAGCACCCTCGCCCCCCGAGCCTTTACAAGCCGAGACCTAGAGCCGGTCGTGACGCACCGCCTCGTATGCGGGACTCCCCAGCCTGCCGTGTGTCGCTCACACCCTCCAGCTGGCTGTTAACGAGGGTCTTTTGGCACAGAGAAGTACTCGTATCAGTACTCGGTATTGGTGAGTACCCAAATGTAAGTACTTGTACTTGGTCTGAAAAAAAGTGGTATCGGTGCATCCCTAATATAAAGGCTTAAAGTTAGACATAACTGAGGGCGTGGCCGCTTTGAGTTTGAGGTGGGTGCCGCTGTGAGTTAAGCAGTGACGGCTGGAGCCGCCCACTTTGAGCTTCACAACTGCTGATTCCGAAACCTACGGGGTTACTTCACGGAGACTAGGTCCATATTTTATACAGTCCATGATTTACAGACATTTCTTTCCCAATGTAAGTCTATGGGGAAAAAGTATTTTTGGGCATCACGTGACGGACCCCTTGATCCACACGTGTCAACTCTCCATAAAAGGATATTACCTCCAATCTGGGGACAAAGAGGTCCCCACAGGGTTAATCTTTTGCTCAACTTGATATTAGGTTTAGAAATACATATTTGGGAAGCAATGTAAGTCAACAGAATGTCCTCACACAAGTGTGGTAGAGCATGTTTGTGTGTTTGGAGCAGCTGTAACACACAGCTTCTTGAGGGACCGCAGCAGAGTAAACACAAAGAGCCAACGTCACTCGAGCATTCAGAACAAAGCAGAAAGAAAAAAGGAAGTTCCTGTCCTCTGCGTTAACGCTCAGGCTGCTTTCAAAAGCTCGTACAGACTGATCCACACTCCACAGAGTGATGCAGCTTCAAGTGCAGGGTTCATTCACCACACTGCAATAACAAGAACAAGAGCCAACACGATGCTCACTGTATTACATTCAAGTCCCTGCAAGTTGGTTTTCTTCTCGTGAAGTGAATAGAAACCATTAGGTGCCTTAAAAACTGAACAAATAAACATGACAGTAATCACTTCATTCATTTATCGAAGCAAAAATGCAAAACATTCTCTGGTTTGAGGTTCTCTAATGTGAGGATTTGATGCTTTTCTGTTTTTAGGTCACTGTGAACTGACTGTCTTTGGGGTTTAGATTGTTTGTTTGACAAAACAAGACATTTGAAAATGCTGCCTTGTACTTGTTTGACATCTTTCACCATTTTCTGGCATTTTATAGACTTAAGTAATAGATCTATTAATCAAAAAGATAATTGACAGAGCTGCATTCATTCTGTTTCACACTTTCAGAAGTAGCAAGAGACACAAAAAAGTACAAAAAAGTAAAGAAAAAACGGATAAAATAAAGAATTCTAACCAATTAGAAACTACTATATTAATTGTTGTATTACAAGCACACTGAAACTAATTTAAATCTCAATTTCATCGATTGACACCTGATATTTTTCGATTATCAATTCATCGTTTAGCCTATAAAATAGAGAAAAAAACAAATCACAATTTCCCACCATCGAAGGTGACGTCTTTAAAGCTTCAGTAGTCAGTATATTTTTGGCATCGTTGGGCAAAAATCCCATAATAACCTTTCATCATATTGTGATTCAAGTGTTCTGAGAGAAAACTAGACTTCTGCTCACAACCGAATATTGATTCATATTTGATCAGCGCTGCCTAGTTTGACCGTTTGGTCAGAGTTCAGAGTGATTGACAGCCGGCTCTCATAGACGGCAGATGGACAGCAGACCTCAGATCAGCTCTTACTGCTTGGTTTCCTCCGGTCTGTGAAGTCTTGCAGATGCCGTTAGGAGCACCGGAGGACACAGAGGAACATGATTATTTTCAGGTTACCTGTTTCATGTACTACTGCCATGATATAGCGACCGTTTTATAAAAATAACTTCTTTTTTTTAATCATATTTGCTCCAATCTCGCCTACTGATGCTTTAACGCCGAAAACACACCAGAGCGTCGGCAAACTGCGGCCTGCGATGAGCCCATGGCGGCTCATCATGTCTGTGGAAAGCTCTGAGCTCAGCGAGCTGCGGCCGTTTGATTCTGTGGCAAAGTGCGGCAAGAGTAAAAGTAAACTAAAGTAAGTAAGTAAACTAAAATGAAAAACCCAGGGCAAAAAAAGCCCTTTAAATACTTGCTGCTCGTACAGCTGATAGCTGGCTGGGAGCGTACAGCTCTAATTGATGGCGACCCAGATGAGTATATCAACATTTTTATCAATACAGAGCTCCTCACATCTGGATTTCTGGACAGTCACAGAATTAAGAGAGCAACTTAAAGTATAAAAGTGGGATAAACATCTGGCTGGGCCTCCTTCAGATCTCATCCAGAGGCAGTATCAGTTGTCGAAGATTAAAGAAGGCGTTGCTATGACATTTCTGGGGGACCGATAGCCCTTAGTGATGCTCCAGGATCAAACAAATAGTCCGAGTATAAACTGATAACAGAGAGTTGTTGTGAACACAGCAGCAGCCGCCTCGCTGTGTGTTCTGACGAGGACAAAGTCAATACCGCGCTGCAAGGATTTGCTATTCAAATACCGCGAGGCAGGCAGTTCCTCCTAAAAAATGAATTTTCGTAGTTACAATGCAAACAAGATGTTTTGTTTGTGTCCGGCGGGAAGCAGACGATAACATCGGCAGCAGAATTACCAATGAGCTGATTGATAAGAGAGAAAACGAGATCGCTGACGTCCGCTGTGTGTGCATTAGTGGAAATGTAAAATCAAGACAAACAAGCGATGTCAGCGAGACAGGAAGAAACACAGATTCTCCACCAAATGATGAATGGACATAATTAGACTAAGAGATTAGCTTTTAGTCACAGAGGAAGAAATCATCCCACACTGGCACGGGGGACGGAGAAGAAGCTTTGTGGCAATACAGGTCAAAGGTCACGTCTGAACACTTGTTTTGAGCTGGAGGAAGGACATTTAACCGACGTGATACAGTATCTAAGAAGTTCAGCCTGACATGAGATAACTGCTGCTGCCATACCAACTTAATAACACCATGTCACACCAAAGTTAAGAAAACACATTGATTTATTTTTTTTTAAAATGTCCTTTTCCTAAAAATACTTAAAGACAAACAAGTTATATTTACATCTAGTGCTATTAAAGCACAAAGGTGTTGAATGCGCTCATGCTCCACCTCAGCCGGCGCGCGGCGGCCCTCACTTTCATTGCGCCACGGGGTTTTGCTTGCACCCTCTGACTCGCGCATGCATTAGACTCTTTGGTCCGTGTTTCAAGACGGGTCAGGTGGGTTGCAGACATCGCCGCAGACACCTGTCGCCTTTTACGTGGGCCGAGCCCCGCCCTGGGGGCACGACGCGGTTGGGGCGCACTAAGGACAGTCCGCCCCGGTGACACTTTGTCCACGGCCCCGGGAAGCACCTTCGCCCCGAGCCTCTCCAAGCCGACCTAGAGCCGGTTGCGCCGCACCGCCTCGTATGCGGGACTCCCCAGCCTGCCGTGTGTCGCTCACACCCTCCAGCTGGCTGTTAACGAGGGGCTTTTGGCACAGAGAAGTACTCGTATCGGTACTCGGTATCGGCGAATACCCAAATGTAAGTACTTGTACTCGGTCTGAAAAAAGTGGTATCAGTGCATCCCTACAATTAACAATCGGCCACGCAGCCCACATGGACCCATTCATAAAAGCAGAGCTCCTATGCGTTCACTATACATTCCTGAACTAGTTAATCAAAACGGAGGATGTCCTGGGCAGTGTTAACTGATTTATACTGCGCCTATGCGTTCTGCGTGGGCTGGCGTGGGCACCTCTCGGGCACGCCGGGCATGCATAACACTGCGGCGGATTGGCGTCTCAGTGGTCTAAAGCCTGCACCATGTAAATGTCCCGTCCGCTGTTGAAACCCCAGTCAGAGAGATCCATCACATGTCCCCTCCGCTGTCTCCACTTTGAAGTCTTCAGTAAGCAGAAAATTAAATGATCTATGAATAGTATTCTTCTTTCCTGAAGCCTGACAAGAAACATCAGCTGATTGTTGAACGTCAAGGAACGAAACACAGTCAGGCAGCAACTTATCTTATTTTCATTATTGATGGATTTATAGACTTTTTATCACAGTTAATTGATTATTTTTGAACCATTCTTAGAACCAACGGTGACGTCTTCAACAGAAAAACTCAGGAGAACATAAATCAGCTTTTCAGTAGGACAAATGTATTGAGTTACAGAAGTCGGCTGCAGAGTAAAGCTCGGTATCCTGCAACAATTTGTTTTTGGTGCTGAAAGAAATGTGTCGAGCACAGAGGATGTCTGATTTATAATCGTGTTTACTTGATCAGATTCCTGATTGAAATCGTAGCGTTCTCATTTCAGTCTGTATTTAGGGCAGGTTGGTTGAACGGTTGTGTTTCAACAACATTTAAAGCTTCAGTAGTCAGTATATATTTTTGGCATCATTTAGCAAAAATTCCATAATAACCTTTCAGCATATTGTAATTCAAGTGTTCTGAGAGATAACTAGACTTCTGCTCCTCCTCATGGCTCTGTTTCCAGGCTTTAGAACATCTAGCCCGTGACGGGAGACTTTGACCAATCACAGGTCATTTCATTGAGAGAGCAAACTTGGCGTTCCTTTACAAACTTTCTCATTTTCCAGCTACACCGTGCACTACAAGATGATTCTGAAAACATTTGAGGAGAGAAATAGGCATTAACGTAACAGAATATTGATTCATATTTGATCAGCGCTGCCTAGTTTGACCGTTTGGTCGGAGTTCAGAGTGATTGACAGCCAGCTCTCATAGACGGCAGCTGGACAGCAGACCTCAGATCAGCTCTGACTGCTTGTTTTCCTCCGGTCTGTGAAATCTTGCAGATGCCGTTAGGAGCACCGGAGGACACAGAGGACACATGATGTTTTTCAGGTTACCTGTTTCATGTCCTACTGTCACCATATAGCAACCGTTTTAATCATATTTGCTCCAATCTCGCCTACTTCAGCTTGAGGATTTATCAATGAAGAAGTGTTTATGTTCTTTATGTAAGCCATACTTTTGTTAACTTATTTTTTTGCCAAATAAATGAAAAGCATGTTGAAATCAGAACATGACCTCCTCGCTGTAACATAAACGTACCGAAAACCGTGACATGAACCGAACCTTGAATTTTGTGAACCGTTCCACCCTTAGTCCCACATGATTCAAACAAAAAAAAGAAATACGTCAAGAGAAAATAACAAACTAAATACAATTACCGGTTGGTATTAACAGGCTTTTCTTCCAATGCACAATTTAACCGGTAGAAGTACGCGTAGTATATTTATATCTTTGGTCTTTGCCCGTTACATTTTGCGATGGTTCTCCAGGTAAAAACAACACAGGATCCGTTGGGATATCAATTTGCATTATTTTTTCAATCTCCTGTTTTATATCATCACTACAATTTAAGCATCTTTTTAGGAGAATATTGACCGTAAATAAAAAAAAATAAGCAGAGGAGTTTACAGATGTTTTGTCAGCCCTGAGTATTGTCTGCAGGTACAACATCCACTAATGAAAGGCTCGGACAGTAGCCACTATGTGACCAGGGTAAAAGCCTGCTGCTCATACAGCTTAATTGAAAGCAACTTAAATGAACATATCATGTTGATCAGCTACTCTCTCTTCTCTCATATGGATTCTGCAGCTGGACAGTCAAGAGGACGATGTTTTTATAGAGTTTAGTGAAACCTCAACCATTAAAGTGGAGGGAACAAAAACAACAAAGAAGCTGTTTCAAATCACATACTTTTTCTTTTTAGTTTTACTACATACTGCTCTTACAAAGTACATGTTGCATGCAGTATGTTGGGACATACTCCGTCATAACATTGCACCTTTAACTTTGACCCTCATATATCCGTCACATCTGGTTGTCATCTGACACACTGTGCAGAGGATTGCGGGTCAGAAAAGCATGCTGGCTTGCATACTGCAAGATACGACCAGATGTATTAGGACATCCTGGTATTTTCAGCATATTGCATTTGACCTATTGTGTATTAGGACATACTTAATCTTTTCCTGGCATACTAAATAGCATGGTAGTCTGGGTATTAGAACACACATCCTGTTGGGTATGAAGATGTTTCTGCACGCAGGAAGTGACTCCAGCCCGAAATATAAACTCCTGAGAGTGAGCACTCCTAAATTACACCTGTCTGTGCACTAACACCGGTGTCACACTATACATGATTGTTGGGTCACTGAAACGGTTTCCTCTCTTCCTGCCGTTTGCAGCCACGATCACGGGAAGTTGCCTAATGTTGCTTTAAAAGTTTTAAAGGAAAACTCCACCCTGAAAACTTTAACACCATCTTAAAGCGCCTTTGTTCCAATTCTATAGGCACATTTTGTTCTGTTTACAGACTTCCTTTTCTTTCTTTAAAACCGAGAGAAACTTTCATGTAAGATAAACTTAATGAGAGTAATCTGTGTTATTTGTGTGAACTTTTCAAAGCTGTAAAATCTTTGAAGGGCTCCTTTTAATTGGCTTAAACCAGGGGTCAAACCAGAGACAATGTACTACGGAGTATTAGGGCCACATTGAAGGAAAAAACATCTGAGATTTACAGAATAAAGTCAGAATATAACCAGAATAATGTCATATCTTTACGAGACAAAGTCGTAATATTACGAGAATAGTCATAACTTTACGAGAAAAAAAGTCGTAATATTACGAGAATAAAGTCATAACTTAACGAGAAAAAAGTCGTAATATTACGAGAATAGTCATATCTTTATGAGAAAAACGTCGTAATATTACGTGAATAAAGTCATAACTTAACGAGAAAAAACTTGTAATATTACGAGAATAATGTCATAACTTCACAATAAAAAAGTCGTAATATTACGAGAATAAAGTCATAACTTTACGAGAAAAAAAGGAAATAACACGTAAAATTACTACTTTATAATATTATGACTTTATTCTCGAAATCTCCGATTTATTTTTTATCTTCAATGTGGCCCTAATACTCCGTCGTACCGTCGTACCATAGACCTACAACAATGATAAATAAAAATGAAAATGTAAAGAAAAAAACAGTTATTCATTTCCACTACCATTACCTTTTCTTCCTTTAAAACCGAGAGAGTGCCCCCTTTTAATAGGATTAAACAGTCTAAAAATCATCTTCTGAAGACTTCTGGTGGGTGTGTTCACACATCTAGCTGCATGATTCTCTGCATGGCATGTCTGTCCTTGAAAGTTGTATATCTTTGCATACTAGCAAATGTGTCTTTTTATATACCTGAATCAAACAAGGTCCAGTCAGTCTGTCCAACAAGGTCATAAAGATGATGATTATATAACACTTTTTTGTTCCCCGTATGATAAAAGAACATCTTGTGTAGGGCTCCAGAGAAGTCAGAGAGGTCAAGGCCTGCCTGCAGAGCTGCATGGGAGATAATGGTTGCCTTGCTCATGGGCAGATGGGTAAGTGGTCCTCTACATACAAGCACAACAAGATAAACTGCATTGAGAGGATAAGCTCACAGCGAGGGATCGTGATCTTCTCATGTCCCTCTGCAGATGGCTTTAGGATTAACGAGTCACCGCAACCTTTTGTCTCGTGTTGAGAATAACACAGAACTCTGATGATAGTATATGATAAGTATACTGTTCTCACGAGTGTTGTCATGCACAAGAGCACTGAAAGATGTAAACATTTGCATTTAGCTGACCTATAAAGCTGCAGTGACTTGTAGCCTGCAGGCATCAAAACATGAGTTCCAGACTCTTGACTGCATAGCACAGCAGGGGTCTGCAACCTGCGGCTCCGGAGCCACATGAGGCTCCCTGTGGATTTATAAACATGGATAACTGTTTTTTGTTTACATTTTCAATTTTATTTATCATTGTTGTAGGTCTATGGTACGACGGTACGACGGAGTATTAGGGCCACATTGAGGGGGGAAAAAAATATTATAAAGTAGTAATTTGACGTGTTATTTTCTGTTTTTCTCGTAAAGTTATGACTTTATTCATAACTTTACTTTTTATTTCATTCTTATTATTATTTCATTTTTTTTGCCTAAAATGTCTCTTTTGATAGTAAAGCTTGCTGACCCCTGGCATAGCAAATAAATGCACTAAAACACTAAAACAATGCAATTCTGTGCACAATTGTACAAACCCCTGTAAAGCACAGCTGCTATGCTTCAACACATCCTGTTTCGCAAAACGACAGGACGATGCTGCAACATCAGCAAAGGGAAACCCGATGTGTCGCTGCAGTCACAGTTGCAAACCCCTTTCCGGACCTCTCATACAGTACTTGACGTTTCACAGCCACACCAAACTCCTGTATAGAATCAGGCAATTTTGACCTACCCTTTAATTTCCTGTGTGCACTGTACACAACAAGACATTTCACAAGTGTTTAAGACCCTCTCTTTAATTCGGCTTAAATTAAATAAATATTAAACTACATCTATCTTCTTTTACCAAGCATTGAAGGTGGTTAGTACAACAGTGTTATTGAGCACCACCAACAAGGAAGGCATTGATTTTAATCACAATGAAAGTAATTTATTAAAAATACATTATGCCGAATTGTCTAATATTTGCTAAATAGTTAGTTAAAGCCTTAAAATAGGCCAAAATACGTATTTACAATCACAAATATGCCAGAAAACTTTAAATTGCTTAAATTGACTAAGGAGTTTGGTGTGTCATATAGTTTTTACCTGTCTTTTAATTTACTGTGTGCACTGTACACAAAAAGACATTTCATAAGTGTTTAATATCCTTTCTTTTAAATTCGGCATACACTAATGCTTAAATTTAATAAGTATTAAACTACATCTGGCTAGCTTAAGGCATCCCTTAGCGTGGTTAGTGTATTACAACAGTGTTATTGACAGCTGAGCACCACCAACAAGGAAGGCATTGATTTTAATCACAATTAAAGTAATTTACAAAAAAAGAAATGATGCCGAATTGTCTACTAGTTGCTAAATAGTTAGCCAAAGCCTTAAAATAGGCCAACATACGTATTTAAAATCATGCATAAGCCAGAAAACTTTAAATTGCTTAAATTGACTATGGAGTTTGGTGTGTCATACAGACGTTCCAGTGCCACGCCAAACTCCTGTATAGAATCTGTACTGAATCTAATTTACTGTGTGCACTGTACACAACAAGACATTTCACAAGTGTTTAAGACATTTTCTTTAATTCGGCATACACCAATGCTTAAATTTAATAAATATTAAACTACATCTGTCTTCTTTTACCAAGCATTGAAGGTGGTTAGTACAACAGTGTTATTGAGCACAGCGCAACAAGGAAGGCATTGATTTTAATCACAATTAATTAATTTATTAAAATAAAAAATATGCCGAATTGACTACTGGTTGCTAAATAGTTAACCAAAGCCTTAAAATAGGCCAAAGTACGTATTTACATTCACGCATAAGCTGGAAAACTTTAAATTGCTGATTTTTAACATGGAGTTTGGTGTGGCGTTCCATGCACTCTAATTTCCTGTGCGCATTGAAGTGCATCATCACAATATATGATCACCGGCTTAAGAGGAAGTGCAGTAACAGTTTGCATCCTATCCTATGTCCGGGTGCATATCCCTCCTGTCTGCAGGTAAAGGTACCAGGTCTCTCCATCTCCATCTCCATCTCCATCTCCATCCTTACCTTCTCGAGCCTTCAGCAGCACCGTGTTGGCCACTATGTTCTCCAGCTCCATGATGATGCTTGCTCTGGATCCAGACCCCCGTGAATGCACCCTCTCCACCGGGTTTATGTTGATGCTGTCGGGGGTTTACAGCAGCATCTGGATCTCTCTTTATTCCTCCTTATAATAAAACACACCATGCACCACCACCTCTCCTCCCACCAACCAGCCAGACAGAGGAGGACAGATTCTGCTGTGGCTCAGTCCTCCTGTCCGGTAACAGCACCGGCCTGCAGCACCACTCCTCCTCTTCCTCCTCCTCTTCCTCCTCCCTCCATCTCTCCGCCCCCTGAAGCTGCTGTCAGAGAAGAGGAAGAAATACAGACTTCTCACTCTGTCATAAAATTGCTGTTTAATAAAAATTTTAAAAAATAAAAAAAACTGTGTATATATATATATATATATATATATATATATATATATATATATATATATATATATATATAAAAGTATATAAAAGTAGGTAAATAAATAAATATATATATATATTTTTTATTTATCTATTTTTATTTTTTTTATTTTTGGCTTATCAGCAGTCAAATTTGAATATAAATTAACAAGATTAAGTGATTGATGATATTCAAAAACTACAGCTGTCATGAAGGTTTGGATTTATTTATATATATATATGTTTTTTATATTATAAAAATATTTTATAAAATAAATATAAATAAATATTATATATATAAAAATAAATAAATATAAAAATAAATATTTATACAAATATTTATATATATATATATATTAATTAAAATTTTATAATATACTTTATAACATAATGTATATTAATTATTTAGTTGAACAATGAACAATAATGATCCATTGCTTTCTTATAATGATCCAGACTGACATCTAGAGGATAAAAGTAGCAGGTGTTTCAAACCTTTCTCAGAAAATTAAAATTGTTTACTCACTTTTTGTAAATTTCAGTGATTCCTTTATTTTGACAATGTTATTATAAATTACATGTTTGATTTAAACATTTTCTGAATTGTCAGTTAATATTTCGAGTGTATAGTTAAATATGATCCATGTGTTTTCTTTTCTATTTCCATATTGATCTAGTGTATATTTGTTCCAGATGAATGTGTACTAATTTGTGCTTCCGAGTTGTAATTAAATAATAATACAAATTAAAAAAGTGTTACAAATGTTTTGTAAATTTCTGTCATACTTTATTTAGACAATTTTATTATATATTATTTTGTTCATACAAATATGTTCCATGGATTTATTTCTACATATTATATTATTATTATTATTATTACCATATTGACTTGTGTATATTTGTATTAATGTGTGTATTCAATAAAACTTTATTAAAACATAAAAACTCGAACATGAAGTTGTTGGTCACATGACCGGAACAAAACAAACACGTGCTTCCGGTTCCTTCCTGCACGTTGTTCTTCTCAACACCAACAAACCTCCTCTGTTCTGTTAAAAACAGAGATAAAACACCAACATGCCGAAAGCAAAGAAGTCCGGGAAGTCCAAGAAGTTCGACTACAATCTGGACCGGAAGAAGCTGAAGAAAAAGTTCATTAAGAAATACAACCCGAGGATCGAGAAGTAAGAAACGAGCAGGCTAGCATGTAGCTAATGCTAGCATGGGAGCTAACAGTGGGCATGTTGTTGACACCACATGAGGAGGGTTTATCTACCTGAGGAGCATTTAACCTGGCTGTTTCTAGTTTATTTATTTTATACAGTGGTGGAAGAAGTACTCCCACCCTTTACTGAAGTAAAAGTACAATACATTGGTCTAAAATAATTAAAATTAAAAATGTATATTAAAAGTATTTCTGCATTATGCACAATGGCTCCGTTCACAGTGTTCTATTATTATAGAATATTACATTATTCCGTTTTTTGATACTTGTAATATAGTACTAATTGCATCATATATAATGTTTGTTTATTTAAAAAGTAAAAATATAATATTTCCCTTTGAGTTATAGAATCAGAATGGTGTTTATTGCCAGGTGTAAGAGGTATACACTAGGAATTTGCTTTGGTTTTGTTGGTGCAATTCAAACAGTACAATAACAAAATAATAGATAAAAACGTTAGAATAAAATAAGAATAAAATAAATTCTACCAATATGCAATATACAAAATAAGCTATAAACAGATAGTGCAAGTAGCCTAAAAAGAGACAGTGTCAGAATTGTACAGTACAACAGTCTGGCACATTATTTTCTCAGTTAATCGAATAATTAATCACAGTCTAATAAAAAGTGAAATAACAATGAAATATTCCCAAAGCCAGAGGTGTCACCATTAATTTCCCTGTTTTATTTGGACCCAACACACCAAAACCCAAAAGATATTCAGATGAGACAAAACACAACAAATCTTCACATTAGAGAAGAAGTACTCAGATCCTTTACTTAAAGTAACAGTACAATACCATGGTCTAAAGATACTCCTTTACAAGTAAAAGTCCTGATTCAAAGTCTCACTTAAAGAAGTATTACCTGTAAAATGTATATAAAAAGTACCTGTCTCCTTTCACAGTGTTATATTATTATAAAATATTACATTATTCTGTTTTTTAATACGTGTATACTTCTGGGTAAACCAGTATTATGATACATCATATCTAATGTTTGTTTATTTAAAATATATATATATATATATATTTCCCTCTGAATTATAGTGAGGAGCATTTTTGTGCTTTTTTTGTAGTTTATTTATTTTATACAGTGGTGGAAGAAATACTCACATCCTTTAAGTAAAAGTACAACACCATTATCTAAAGATACTCCATTACTAGTAAAAGTCTCACTTAAAGAAGTATTATCAGTCAAATGTATATAAAAAGTGGGTATGTTTTGTTTATTGTTTTTTGTTTTTTTATTTAACAAATTCAAATTTACAAACAACATGGCTCATAGATCATTGCATAAGAGTAAAAGGACAAGGTGCATACAGAACAAGAACAAATAAAATATGTAAAATTATACATGAAAATAATAAATTAAATTAAGGGCTGTACCTGTAATTCATATTCTTCTATTATACTAAGAAGTTACAATGCATTTTTGTTTTTCATGACTTTAAGGGCCTTTATGTAAGAAAGAAACTCAAAATGAAACACATTAAACCATTATTAGGTTTCACTTTCATATACTTGGATTTGTGCAAATCAAATTATCCAAGACTGAGAATGTTATTCACCAGAAAGTCATCTTTGTTATTGTCCATGACAAGACCACAGTGGGCATGTTGTTGACACCATAGAAGGAGGGTTTACCTGAGGAGCAACTTACCAGGCTGTTTGTAGTTTATTTATTTTATACAGTGGTGAAAGAAGTACTCGCATCCTTTACTGAAGTAAAAGTACAACACCATGGTCTAAAGATACTCCTTTACAAGTAAAAGTCTCACTTAAAGAAGTATTATCAGTAAAATGTATGTACTCATTATGCACAATTGCTCCTTTCACAGTGTTTTTTTATTATAGAATATAACATTAATACTATTATACTTCTGGTTAGATCACTAGTATAATACTGACTGCAAAATGACAGAAATGTACCTTTTTTGGGGGTCATATAATCACACAGAAACTTCAGATGTGTTCTGTCCTTCTCCTGCAGAAGCACTGATGTTGTCGTGTGTCTAACTCGTCCTCTCGCTCAGTTCACAGATTCGAAATGCGTGGGACGACAGGAAGTCCTTGACCACGAACCTGCAGGAGATGGGTCTGGCTTCTGATCCAAACCGCACCCTGCCGATACAGAGAAAGAGCGTAAGTAACCGCTGCGGTTCTGTTGTACGTTCCCTGTGTTTTTTTATTTACCCCGGGTCTTCAGAGCACGACACAGTCAGTCACAGCGTCTTATATCCAGATCAAATCAGTATCACTATTGATTGCCACATTTACCGCTGTGGAATTATGTTTTCTGTTTGTTCAAATTTGGTACAAACATCCACTCGGGACTCAAGGATGAACTGATGAGATTTTGGTGGTCAAAAGGTCACTGTGACCTCACAAAACACGTTTCTGGCCAAAACTGAAGAATTCATATGCTAATTATGACAATTTATCATAAATGTCTAACAGAATAAAATGATGAAGTGGTGACTTGACCGGTTGACGGAGGCGTACAACCGCGAGGCGGTAATTCTAGTTTCCTCTGTCATGGTGTACTCTCTGAAATCTCTGAATCAATGCTGAACTCATGTATTCATGTACAATCTTATTAGAAAAATATCTATAAAGGATTCAATATGTGATTGAAGCAAGATGACCTGTCAATCACAACAGATATAAGGTTACAGATTAATTATACATGGATTATCCGAGATGTATTTTTGTGCCGAATGTGACCAGAATCATAGTCGACCTTTCGCTGATCAGCCCACTGAATCAGGAGATGAATGATTGTGTTAGCTGCTGATTTTGATTTTGTGTGTTTATAAGTTATTAATTATTCAAATAGAAATAAATGAATGTCTTCAAACAGGTCAGGATTTTAAAACATCTGTTCATGTTCTGTAGTTTTCATTTGTGCCAGAAGGGAGCAGCAGAGTGTTGGTTGTGATGATTAAACACTGGAGAAACCAGAACCTTTAAACAAACATCCACTTCATTTAAGGCAAAGGTCTGCAATCCTGTGGATTTATAAAAATGGAAATGAATAGCTGTTTTTTGTTTACATTTTCATTTTTACTTGAGAATAAAGTCATAATATTATAAAGTAGTAATTTTCCGTGTTATTTTCTTTTATTCTCGTAATATTACGACTTTATTCTCGTAAAGTTATGACTTTATTCTCGTAATATTCTGACTTTATTCTGTAAATCTCAGATGTTTTTTCCCTCAATGTGGCCCTAATACTCCGTAGTACATTGTCTCTTTGGCCCTCACTGCATTAGACTTATATACTATATACTTAGACTATAAACTGTGTTACCTTCATCACAATGATCACATGTTTTGCTGCTCCAGACAGATAGTTTTGATAGTAAAGGTTGCTAACCCCTGCCTTAAGGAGTCACTTAATTTATTATTTGAAACAAACTTGTATAAAATCTGGATGCTCTTCATTTTTTTTGGTGCTTTATTAATTTTTTTATTGTTCTCTGGTCTTCACTGCCGCTCTCTTGCTGCTGTGGCAGTTTCGCCCTGCGGCTAATTAAACTTAATGTCGTCGGGGCTGCAGCTTGTGTTCCAGCAGCCTGAGACGGCGTTTAGTTTAAGATAGAGGAGCGACGCATAAATGATTAATTTTCTGCCTCCCCTGGGCTCAGGAGCAAGGACAGTACCTTGTTTTGTTTCTTTGAAATGCCGTCACTGATGAAAAAGCCCACATGTCATACTGTACCTGTCATGCCACATTAGAGAAGAAGATGGAGAAGAAATTCATCATCCTCAGTTAACCCAGAATCCAAAACACACCGGCTGCTGACATCCATTGTTTCCTTCATGATGTGTTTCTGTTCACACGTGTAGCTCCTCGGCAAAGACAAAGTGACTAAAGCTCCCGTCAACACCGTGACCAAGCCCTACGTTCTCAACCGTAAGTCATTTCCTTTTTGAAAACCTCATCATGCTTATAGGCATTTGGCAATAGGCTTGTTTTTGTCCATCCGTCCTCTGAATGCTCTAGGTCTCTAGTCTGATCCATCCATCCTCTGAATGCTCTAGGTCTCTAGTCTGATCCATCCATCCTCTGAATGCTCTAGGTCTCTAGTCTGATCCATCCATCCTCTGAATGCTCTAGGTCTCTAGTCTGATCCATCCATCCTCTGAATGCTCTAGGTCTCTAGTTTGATCCATCCATCCTCTGAATGCTCTAGGTCTCTAGTCTGATCCATCCATCCTCTGAATGCTCTAGGTCTCTAGTTTGATCCATCCATCCTCTGAATGCTCTAGGTCTCTAGTCTGATCCATCCATCCTCTGAATGCTCTAGGTCTCTAGTTTGATCCATCCATCCTCTGAATGCTCTAGGTCTCTAGTCTGATCCATCCATCCTCTGAATGCTCTAGGTCTCTAGTTTGATCCATCCATCCTCTGAATGCTCTAGGTCTCTAGTCTGATCCATCCATCCTCTAAATGCTCTAGGTCTCTAGTTTGTGGCTGTAAAGTTTCATGAGGCTGTGATTATCCTAGAGTTCACCACAGGTCATTTTATACAGTGAGGTCAATGAAATGTCTCCTATGGGGACTAACATCATCACACATGAATACAGTTGGGCTCATTGGATCCACAAGAGTCTCAGCTTTACAGTAATACCCAATTTATGTAATTCCAAGACTGTTTAGGGACCCCAGTATGCAGAACTTCTGTGCCGATGTGTATACTCTTTCACTTAATGTCACCACTCTTTTCTTATACGAAGGCTGTTTCACACCACTTTCCAAGGATCTATTAGTTTTATTCAGCTGGACACTCGATGTGATTTCAGCCTAATCAGACCGATTTGAATGAAAGCAGAGCTTCACTTCACTTCCAGCATGTTTTGTTATTATGCTCAGTTGCGTAGAAACTCGAGAGGAGTCGGCCTTCAGCAGCAGCTGCTCTGGATTTCAGACGCTGATTGACTTTTATTCCTCCGGCAACACCGGCGGTGCTTTTAACGCTGTTGAATATTTCATTTTTACAGAGACTGACTGAGAGGGGTTTACATATTTAGTTTCAGTTTTAACATTTATTTTTATGCCCTTCTGTCTTAACACCAGAATTTAACAGGAAAAGATGGATCAAGATGGGATAATATGATGAATCCTTCTGCCTTTATGACGCGTTTTACATCCTGATTTGTGTTTGCAGTGCTGGAGGAGGAAGCCAACCGTCCAGAAAAAGACTCCAAGACGTTATCCTCCGACCTGATCGAGTACGCTCAGTACATGATCCGAGAACACAGCGAGGACTTCAAGGTAAGAGCAGCAACCGGAGTCTGAACGTGTCCTGGAACATGTTAACCACAATAACAGAGCTGGCCCAGTATTTATATTGAGTATGATTAACTGTCAACCATTTTCCATTTCGATACTACGATAAAAACAAACAATAAATCTCATGTACTTCAACATTAAATCCCTTTTTACCGTTTGCATACTCGTTTTTCCAAATTTGTTATTAATCCCTGATGATCCTCAAGTTTCTCAACATTTTACAATTACATTTGAACACATCAGGATAACGTTATATATCGCTTAATACTCATTTTTACTGAAGAGCTTGAGCGCACCATAATGTAACTGAGTACCCCTCTGCTCACTCCTCCCTTTCCAAGACTGCAGTAACGTGAGCTGCTGAGTGGCGTTCGCCTCACTCAGTGTTAGGGATGCACTGATACCGATACCGGTAACGGGTCCGATACTGTGCTCATGTACTCGTACTCGCAAAACGGCTCCGATACAACGGCACCGATACCACTTTACGGCAGCGTGACGTTAACCTCTCGTCACCATCTTTCAGGTCCTATCGCATGCGCTCACGCTCCACCTCCCTGACGGTGCGTGCGCCGGCCCTCACTTTCATTGCGCCACGGGGTTTTGCTTGCCCCCTCTTACTCGGGCGTGCGTTAGACTCCTTGGTCCGTGTTTCAAGACGGGTCTGGTGGGTTGCAGACGTTGCCACCGACCCCTGGCGCCTTTTACTTGAGCCGAGCCAAGCCCTTGGGGCACGACGTGGTTAGGACGCACTGAGGACAGTACACCCCGGTCGACAGTCGCACCGGGAGCAGGGGACTCAGTTCAGTAGATGAGTGAGGGATTGATTCAGCTGAGGAAGTACTAAGAAAGTCACCTGTAGGTGAGGGTTGTTACCTAGATGACGTCAGTTTACAGTTTAATATGACCTGCTGGGAGCACATCTTACATCAAGATTAGATTCACTGGCTGGACATGTTTAGAAAACAGTTCCCCCTGATGGTGCATTCAAGGACATTCTGAGATATGAGGGCTGGCTGCCAAGGTCTAAAACGTTTCCTTTGTACCATCCTCGACGTGCTCCGCTTCTGCGGAGGAAACTTAATTTGTCAGTTGAATATTTTTCTCTTTGTGATAACGCCGTCCTCTGTTTGGTTTCCTTGAAATGTTTTCTGAAGGACACAGAAGGTTTCAGCTGCATGACATTATTTCATAGCTGCTGCTGAGGTTTATTTTTCTGATAACTCTAGATTTGAAGGGAAACGCTGGTGCACGTTACGGACAGCGCTGAGAAGAGCTTACTGTGTTATTTAGTATTTTATTGCTCAGAGTCGGCTGGCAGCTGGAAGTTTAAATTACTCCAGCGTTTATCAGAAAAGTGCCTCATTCAAATGGATTTTCAACAGTTGCTTTAAACTGAGTCATCACTGGGAGCGCTGCCAAGTCACAGTCTGTCAATAACACAGCGTTTTGTGTGTGAGGGTAATTGTTTTCTGCAATGAAATATCCTTCATCGAAAATATTCCATCCTGGACTTTAAATTCTGAAACGCTGAGTCAGTCACCTGCAACTCATTAAGGGATGCACCGATAACACTTTTTGTCAGACCGAGTACAAGTACTTAAATTTGGGTACGAGTACCGATACGAGTACTTCCCTGTGCCTAAAGACCCTCGTTAACAGCCAGCTGGAGGGTGTGAGCGACACACGGCAGGCTGGGGAGTCCCGCATACGAGGCGGTGCGCCACCACCGGCTCTAGGTCGGCTTGGAAAGACTCGGGGAGAAGGTGCTTCCCGGGGCCGTGGACAAAGTGTCACCGGGGCGGACTGTCCTTAGTGCGCCCCAACCGCGTCGTGCCCCCAGGGCGGTTGCTCGGCCCACGTAAAAGGCGCCAGGGGTCTGCGGCGATGTCTGCAACCCACCCGACCCGTCTTGAAACACGGACCAAGGAGTCTAATGCACGCGCGAGTCAGAGGGTGCAAGCAAAACCCTGTGGCGCAATGAAAGTGAGGGCCGGCGCGCGCCGCCTGAGTTGGGATCCCGGGCCCGCGGGGTCGGGCACACCACCCGCCCGTCTCGCCCGCACCATCAGGGAGATGGAACGTGAGCGAGTGTGATAGGACCCGAAAGATGGTGACGAGAGGTTAACGTCACGCTGCCGTAAAGTGGTATCGGTGCCGTTGTATCGGAGCTGTTTTGCGAGTACGAGTACATGAGCACAGTATCGGACCCGATACCCGATGCTGGTATCGGTATCAGTGCATCCCTAAACTCAGCTAAGGTTTCTTTAGTCCATTAATCGGTTTTTATGCTTTTTTCATGCTGAATGACTTCTTTCCAAGAAACTTATGAGCTCATCTCTGATAAACATCAGATTTAAAAGTGGAGCTTTTGTGTGATTCTTTGTGGAGAAACTCAGTTTTACAGATCAGTCGATTAAACCAACTAATCATTTACTCGTCAAACTCGTATGAGTGTTAGTCCACTAAGGATTTCTTTGGTCGAGTACGGCCCTAATGTCAACATTTTCACTGTAGGCATCCAAACATAATACTAATTTTTACATTTGCAACAAGAATATTTCTGTAGTTTTTAACCAAAGTCCTGCTCTTTCTTCTCCCTGCAGGCGATGGCCAGAGATGAGAAGAACTATTACCAGGACACGCCCAAACAGATCAAGAGGAAAATCAACGAGTACCAGCGGTGCCACAAGGAGCACTACGACGCCTTCATGAGCTCACTGGCTCCTCCACAGCCGGCGGTCCAGTAGACTGTTCACCCTGTTCTGGACTTGATATCATTCTCTGTATCAGGATCTCATTCTGGAGAGACTGTGTGCACGCCACCAGCAGTGACAGGAAGTGGAGACGTCCAGGAGCACCGAGGGACGAGCACCACTTCTGTGTCTCGTTAAGGACCTTTCTGTTGCTTTCCTCCCCGTCAAGATTTCCTGTTTTTCCATTTGCAGCTGTGTGTGATCTGTGTTCTGAATGTCAAACTGTCATTGACTGAGATGTATTTTTTTAATGTATCATTTAAATACCTTCAAGCTCATTTTTGCAGATGTGTTTTTCTTTCACTGAAGAGTTCTCAGATGTTTCCCTGATCATCATACAGGACGTTTTAGATCTTAAAGCTGCAGTAGTCAGTATAGTTTTGGCATCATTGGGCTAAAATCCCATAAAAACCTTTCATCATATTGTAATTCAAGTGTTCTGAGAGAGAACTAGACTTCTGCTCCTCCTCATGACTCTGTTTTCAGGCTTTAGAACATCTAGCTCGTGTCTACAAACCCAAATGCATGAAAAAAACAAACAGAACAAGACAAAAAGAGAAAAACTAACCTGGGCTGTAAATATGTGTTATAACTCTGTCAGCTGTAATGACCAAAAATAAATACTCTTCTTACCCTCACTCAAGTTGTGACTTTTTCTCGTAATATCACAACTTTGTTTCTCGTAAAGTTATGCCTTTATTCTGTAAATCTCAGATGTTTTTTCCCTCAATGTGGTCCTAATACTCCGTAGTACATTGTCTCTTTGGCCCTCACTGCATTAGACTTATATACTATATACTTAGACTATAAACTCAGATGTTTTGCGGCTCCAGACAGATTTTTTTGTTTTTGTTTTTGTCTAAAATGTCTCTTTTGATAGTAAAGGTTGCTGACCCCTGGATTAGAGGACGATAAATCACATGTTTATTTCTGCTTTCTTATATCGTGTTGATCATCTTTCAAACCCCTCAGATTTATTTTGCAACCTCTACTCACTGATGTGTTTTTAATGGTTTATAGTGTGACTTCTCAGAGCTCACATCGCCCCTAAACAAACTTATCTTATTTATTTGTTTTTGCATTACAAAATGTGCAGTGGCTCATTTAACCCACGTTGTCCTCTATTTACAGCTTGTAATGCTTGTGCAATAGCACTGTCATGCACGCAAAGTATTTCACATATTAACTGCTTTTGTAAAGATATATATATGTCCTTGAGATACAAAACAAAATGTGTAAAGCACTCAACGTCAACATTTTGTCCAGTTTCTAATTAAACACCTCGACATCTTTGCACCTGAAAATCACCTGAATAGAAAGTCCTCAAGTCCTCATGCTCCATCACACTATAACAAAATCCCATGATCCTCAGGCTACGAGATGCTCTATAGCTCCAGTTCAGGGATATAATAACATCCACAATTCTACTTAATTAGTGTTCAACAGCATCTGTTAACAGACTCCAATCCTTGAAATGAAATCGACATTTGATGCATCATCATCTGGAGAACTGTGGTTGCATTGATGGCTCGAGGGGAGAAAACAGTTTGAAGTATAACAGAGGCTATAGTGTGACAGGTAGATAGAAACATACATCACTTTCAGGGGAGCGTCTTATTTAAATGTCAGCTATAAAGCTGATGGAAGCAGATTAAGAAATAGAAAAACGTGTCTGTCCATGCACGGGCATGTCTCTCTGAAAACACATTCAGCTGTGTCGTCTATAGAACACGTATGAACACTGAGTCATCCAGCTTTATGTTGACTTTGTTCCCATGGCTGCAGACTATCCGTATAGAATAACAAAGCAGACAGAAACCTTTAAAACTTTTCTAAACTTTCCGTCTTTCAGCTTCAATGTCAGAGTAAAAGTAGTGACATGTTTTCCTCAAGGATGTTCAATTGTGATAGAACATTTTCTTTTTTTGGTTTAACAATACAGCTTAAATGACATTTAGCAGTGAAACCTGCGCTAGAGACACACGACGCAGCTGGGACCAAGAAACAGGGACGTTTATGAAATCAAAAGGAAGCGTTGGATGAATGAAAATGAGCACATGTGAGGTCGGAAAGCTGGAGTTGTGATTAGGAGATGGAGTCGAGCAGTGGAGGACTCGGGACTCTAAAGCAGTGGGCTTTAGGGACGCCTTTACACCACTGCATCGCATCTTTTCAGTTTTAAGGCCCCCCTAGAGGGAACTTATCTTATATCTTATAGCACTTTTCTACTTTTAAGGTCACCCCACAGGGTACTACGTCATGTTTTCTCCATTTAAGGTCACCCTAGAGGGCACTACGTCATGTTTTCTCCATTTAAGGTCACCCTAGAGGGCACTACGTCATGTTTTCTCCATTTAAGGTCACCTTAGAGGGTACTACGTCATGTTTTCTCCATTTAAGGTCACCCTAGAGGGTACTACGTCATGTTTTCTCCATTTAAGGTCACCCTAGAGGGCACTACGTCATGTTTTCTCCATTTAAGGTCACCCTAGAGGGCACTACGTCATGTTTTCTCCATTTAAGGTCACCCTAGAGGGCACTACGTCATGTTTTCTCTATTTAAGGTCACCCCAGAGGGCACAACGTCATGTTTTCTCCATTCAAGGTCACCTTAGAGGGTACTACGTCATGTTTTCTCCATTTAAGGTCACCCTAGAGGGTACTACGTCATGTTTTCTCCATTTAAGGTCACCCTAGAGAATACTACGTCATGTTTTCTCCATTTAAGGTCACCCTAGAGGGCACTATGTCATGTTTTCTCCATTTAAGGTCACCCTAGAGGGTACTACGTCATGTTTTCTCCATTTAAGGTCACCTTAGAGGGCACTACGTCATGTTTTCTCCATTTAAGGTCACCCTAGAGGGTACTACGTCATGTTTTCTCCATTTAAGGTCACCCTAGAGAACACTACGTCATGTTTTCTCCATTTAAGGTCACCCTAGAGGGCACTATGTCATGTTTTCTCCATTTAAGGTCACCCTAGAGGGTACTACGTCATGTTTTCTCCATTTAAGGTCACCTTAGAGGGCACTACGTCATGTTTTCTCCATTTAAGGTCACCCTAGAGGGCACTATGTCATGTTTTCTCCATTTAAGGTCACCCTAGAGGGCACTATGTCATGTTTTCTCCATTTAAGGTCACCCTAGAGGGCACTACGTCATGTTTTCTCCATTTAAGGTCACCCTAGAGGGCACTACGTCATGTTTTCTCCATTTAAGGTCACCCTAGAGGGCACTACGTCATGTTTTCTCCATTTAAGGTCACCCTAGAGGGCACTACGTCATGTTTTCTCCATTTAAGGTCACCCTAGAGGGCACTACGTCATGTTTTCTCCATTTAAGGTCACCCTAGAGGGCACTACGTCATGTTTTCTCCATTTAAGGTCACCCTAGAGGGCACTATGTCATGTTTTCTCTATTTAAGGTCACCCCAGAAGGCACTACGTCATGTTTTCTCCATTTAAGGTCACCCTAGAGGGCACTACGTCATGTTTTCTCCATTTAAGGTCACCCTAGAGGGCACTACGTCATGTTTTCTCCATTTAAGGTCACCCTAGAGGGCACTATGTCATGTTTTCTCCATTTAAGGTCACCCTAGAGGGTACTACGTCATGTTTCCTCTATGAGAAAGGCTTCCTAGGACACATACTGTCTATGATGGCTAAAACAGCTGATTAGAAACTCCTTTAGGAGGGTTATTCAGGGCCAAGAAATCGACTTTCTCCAGGTTTCTTGTTTACCTGACATTTAAAGAATCATCTCACTGGAGAGAGATGGCTGTAAACCGACAGTTACTTGAGTCTATGTAAATGCGCTGAATGTCTGCACCAAATGTCACGTCAATCCATCCAGTAGTTATTGAGACATTTCAGTCAAAACCTGAAAAATCAACCTCACGGTATAGCACTAGAGTTAAAGTCATTAGGGTTGATACTCAGGGGACCATGATGATGTACAAAATGTGAAAGTTCACTACATAAACCTACACGTCACATAGTAAAACCAAGACACATGCAGTAACTTCCCTCCCTGCGTGTGTCATGTGAACCTTGAGCTCATTATCTTTATTGTCTTCCGTCGTGGTTTCAGATTATCTGCTGCACATGTTAACAATAGTTTGACTGACATCTGCTCGTGTTGACCTTCTCTGTGTCTGGTTTATCATTTACAGCCTCGTTCCAGTGAAAAACTCCCTGAAAGTTCCTGCGTGAGTCACGTGTTTGACCGTCGAGAAAACACCCTGCGGCGCGTTCAGGAGCGCTGGGAGGAAACTTGATCAGCACAAGTCTTTGGGCAGACTGGAGGTATGTGAGGTATGATTGCTCAATGATTCACACCAGCTGTGGTTGTTTTCCTTCAAGACTCATCCAGTAAAAATGTATTTTAACTCAAACTCACTACAATAGATAAAACATTTCTTTTATAAATGAGTTGTTCACTTTAAACCCTACGTCAGCCCACATTGTCTGCTCACATTTTCAAAGTGCCTTTCCCCTTTAGTTCATTTACTAGGTAGCTAACCAGTCCAGTCTCACCCAATGTTGCATGAATGAACAAGTAAGGGATAATGTACAGCGAGCTAATGTTACTTTGTTTACGTAAGTATTTTACTCAGTTTACTTACATATTTTAAGCCCAACCATGATGTTTTTCCTAAACCTAACTAAGTGGTTTTGTTGCCTAAACATAACCAAGACTGATTCACTGTAACGTTTGTGACGTTAAATGACACGCCAAAATGTTGTGCTATTTTTACGCCTTCTCAATGTACTGTTTGTGTTTGACAAATTAATGGATTTATTTGGCAAACTAATGGATTATGTCTAAGGATGCACTGATACCACTTTTTTTCAGACTGAGTACAAGTACAAATATTTACATTTGGGTACTCGCCGATACCGAGTACCGATACGAGTACTTCTCTGTGCCTAAAGACCCTCGTTAACAGCCAGCTGGAGGGTGTGAGCGACACACGGCAGGCTGGGGAGTCCCGCATACGAGGGGATTCTCCCCGCCGGGGAGGGACGGGGCCACCTGCTCCCGGTGCGACTGTCGACCGGGGTGGATTGTCCTTAGTGCACTCCAACCGCGTCGTGCCCCCAGGGCGGGGCTCGGCCCATGTAAAAGGCGCCAGTGGTCTGCGGCGATGTCTGCAACCCACCCAACCCGTCTTGAAACACGGACCAAGGAGTCTAACGCATGCGCGAGTCAGAGGGTGCAAGCAAAACCTTGTGGCGCAATGAAAGTGAGGGCTGATATGGGATCTCGGCCCCATGGGGTCAGGCGCACCACCGGCCCGTCTCGCCTGCACCGCCGGGGAGGTGGAGCGTGAGCGCATGCGATAGGACCCGAAAGATAGTGACGAGAGGTTAACGTCGCGCTGCCGTAAAGTGGTATCGGAGCCGTTGTATCGGAGCCGTTTTGCGAGTACGAGTACATGAGCACAGTATCGGACCCGATACCTGATGCTGGTATTGGTGCGTCCCTAATTGTGTCTGTTTATGATGTGGTAAATACAGCTTGAGTAAATAACCCCATATTTCCATTTCTTATTACAGTTATTTCCCTTTAAATCACATTAATTCTGCATTAACTCCCATGGAAAGTTTCCACCTTGAATATTCCCGTTATTCTGCCACCTTAGTTATGACCTTTAAAACATTAAATTAGATTAATATTGTTATTGTGGCACCTTGTGTCACCACAATATTATTTTCTCAACCTGCAGAGGAGCATGTAACCCTTTAAAATGTCAACTGCTGAGACACGACAACAATAAAAAACAACTTTCACTTTCATTCATCTTGTCACGACATTATGAATCATTTATTTTTTTATTCTGATTGGAAATCCCACAGCGTTACAAGACGACGAGCTTTCATCTACAGAGCCGTGAGTGTTCACGCCGGCTGAGTCACGCTGCTGCCTCGCGGTCATAGTAACCTGCAGAGCGGACGGCACACTGTTCACTGTGCCAGAGTGACGTCAGCTTCCTGTTAGACCAGTTGTGGAACTTTGCCCGGCAGAAAAACAAGCCTATAGATTTTTATCTGTGTTTGTGTTTGCATTGACTTGCTCAGTCAGCAGAGACTAGACTCCACCTGCTTTCCACTTCTGTGCTTATCAGGTTGTTCGTTAGGGGTTCATCTCGTAGATTCATCCGTGTGTTTTTTAGCGAGATAAGACATCGAGTTGTGCACACAGGTTGAGTACATAACTCAATGTTTATTGGCATGTCTTCTCTCTACATGTTTCCAGTTGTAACACCTGGAAACACACTTCTTTCATGTGTAAAATCAAGATTAAATAACCCAAATGGACACTTTAATCACGTTTTAAAAGAGGATAACAAAACATAAAAGACATGCATGAATTCATATCTAACAGCTCCACTTATACAACACGTAAAAAACAAGAATGACGAGCAGTCACTGGTTATAAAAACAGTGCACACATACAACAACAACAACAACGCACTGGTTACTGTGAAAACAACATTTCTGCAGAGTTCCAGTACATCAAAAGGAATAAAACTTTTACATTCATTAAAAAAATTGTGCGTCACAAGCAAACACTGCTGCACACATACAGCAATAAAAAAGAATCTAGCAGTTCATCTGTACATGTAGCTTTATAAAGTCAAAATACAGTACTTCACATCTGCTTTTATACATTCAACGATGTGTGTTTCACTGGATACTAGTTCTCGTCTAAAGCCAGGTCTATAGCCAGGTATAGCCAGGTATAGCCAGGTATATAGTCAGGTATAGAGCCAGGTATATAGTCAGTTCTATAGCCAGGTATAGCCAGGTATAGCCAGGTATATAGTCAGGTATATAGCCAGGTATATAGCCATGTCTATAGCCAGGTATAGCCAGGTTTATAGCCAGGTATATAGCCAGGTATAGCCAGGTTTATAGCCAGGTATAGCCATGTATATAGCCAGGTATATAGCCAGGTATAGCCAGGTCTATAGCCAGGTATATAGCCAGGTATATAGCCAGGTATAGCCATGTTTATAGCCAGGTTTATAGCCAGGTATATAGCCAGGTATAGCCAGGTATAGCCAGGTATAGCCAGGTCTATAGCCAGGTGTAGCCAGGTATAGCCAGGTATATAGCCAGGTATATAGCCAGGTATAGTCAGTTCTATAGCCAGGTATAACCAGGTCTATAGCCAGGTGTATAGCCAGGTATAGCCAGGTATAGCCAGGTGTATAGCAAGGTATATAGCCAGGTATATAGCCAGGTATAGCCAGGTGTATATCCAGGTATAGCCAGGTCTATAGCCAGGTGTATATCCAGGTTTCCATCCAAATGTATCTCAGATTTTAACCAAATGTTGAGAAAATCTGAAAAATAATAAGCGAATGAATGCTTGTTTCCATCCTCTACAGTTATACGACTGTTTGGAGTCAGTTCATCGGGATAAGCTGTAGGTGAACGCCGATTCTCGAGTCAGAAAAACCATGATACCATTGAAGAAGAAGAGGCAAAATAAGATGATGTAATAGAGCTATGAGTTATGACTTTATTCTCGTAACACTACCCTCACTGCATTAGACTTATATACTATATACTTAGACTATAAACTGTGTTACCTTCATCACAATGCTCAAATGTTTCTACAGTAGCCCAGAACGGACAAACCAAACCCCTGTATTGAGATAGGGACATTCCTATTTTCTAGATGCCGCCTGATCCTAAACACTGCACCTTTTAAACGAAACAAGAATTTTGACAAGAAAAATAAAACTGCTTTTCAAAAGCTCCCTTTAAATTCCCTCGTGAAATTCTTCCCCCAGATCTCAGAGAAGCCTATACAAGCGTAGGAGTCAAACACGGAGTCGATGAGTTCACTGAGCTGGTGCAGCATTAGTCCCCCGGGGGGGTCTCCCAACCTGGCAACCCTGAATATTACCTGTTCTACTCTGCTGACTGACTTCTCTGGTCACACACACAAAAAGCTTTTTCAGAAAACATCAACGAGATCTGTAAACGCATCAACAGACTTTACATGTTTCAGTTTATATACAGAATAATCTACATGCTTAAATAAACAGTCACAGTTTGACATTCAGAGTGGCGTCCGGAGTCTGAATCATTGGCAGGAGGTGGACGCTGTGGTCCTGAGTCACAGACTCCGTGAGCAGACCTTCCTCCTTCTGTCCTCCTCGCTCCGCACCTCCTCGTCCTCCGGTGAGTAGGACGAGTCGAGTCGGAGGAAAAGATGGGATGAGCTGAAGGATTTTCTAAAACAAACTGAGGCGGAGGAAGACGAGGAGGAAGACGAGGAGGTACTGCAAGGCTCCATGTTGGCGTCTTGTTCAGTGATTTCTCTGCCTCAGTTCCCGCAGCCTTCGTCATCTCCTCCTCCTCCTCCTCCTCCTCTGCCTCAAATAAAGCCAGGGCGGCTTAAACAATGAGGAGGAAGAGGAGGAGGAAGATTGCTTTAAGCCATCCCTTTTGTTTCCATCCCTCCGTCTCCTCTGCTCCGGGAGGAGGAGGAGGAAGAGGAGGAGGAGGAGGGATGAGATCAGACGAGCTGGAGCAGGAGGTCCTGGAATTTGTCCAGGCCGCGGCAGGAGTTCCTCAGGGCCCCATCAGAGCCCAGCTGGGCAGCCAAGAGGAACAGCTTCCTGTCCTCGGTCACGGAGCCCAGAGACAAGGCCTGATGCAGCTCCGACACGCTCACAGCGTTGGGCTTATCCTGTGGAGACGGTGAAACCGGTTAAACTCAGCTTCACTTTACTCTACATACATAAACTGTATTGTTGTCGTTGTCGTCACTTCATCGCTGTATGCACTTTAATGTGTATGTGAAGACAGCGAATGTTAACGCCACCCTCCTACACAGACCATTCAACCCAGTCTATAGATGTCCGCCTCGTTTCTTTTGCCAGCACACAGGTTCTGCTGGAAACATCCTTTGTGCTGTTTAAACAGAGCGAGTGGCGAGGCAGAGAACAAAGTAGTGTGGTGGGTGAGAGAGCCGGTATCACTGTCAGACAGAGCTCCTCCTACTGAGGACACTATTTCTTTTATTTCACCTGCACCGCGTATGTGCCGCGTGACAAAGGCAGTACACTTGTTTTTTATAATCAAAAGTTAGTCCATCCTTTACAACTATTACCATCTCTTTTTATTTTCGCTTGTGGGTATTCAGCATCCATCTACACATAACAGTCATGAGTGCAGAGATTTCACGGTCGGGTCGCGGGGGCAACAGCTCCAGCAGAGGACCCCAAACTTCCCTTTCCCGGGCCACATTAACCAGCTCTGACTGGGGGATCCCGAGGCGTTGCCAGGCCAGTGTGGAGATATAATCTCTCCACCTATTCCTGGGTCTTCCCCGTGGTCTCCTCCCAGCTGGTCGTGCCTGGAACACCTCCCAAGGGAGGCGCCGAAGGGGGCATCCTTACTAGTTACCTGAACCACCTCAACTGGCTCCTTTCAACGCAAAGGAACAGCGTCTCTACTCCGAGTCCCTCACGGATGACTGAGCTTCTCACCCTATCTCTAAGGGAGACGCCAGCCACCCTCCTGAGGAAACCCATTTCGGCCACTTGTACTCGCGATCTAGTTCTTTGGGTCATCACCCAGCCCTCATGACCATAGGTGAGAGTAGGAACGAAGACTGACCGGTAGATCGAGAGCTTTGCCTTCCGGCTCAGCTCTCTTTCCATCACAACGGTGCGGTAAAGCGAATGCAATACCGCCCCCCCGCTGCTCCGATTCTCCGTCTCCAATCTCACGTTCCATCGTCCCCTCTCTCGCGAACAAGACCCCGAGGTACTTGAACTCCTTCACTTAGAGGTAAGGACTCATTCCCTACCCGGAGTAGGCAATCTATCGGTTTCCTGCTGAGAACCACGGCCTCAGATTTAGAGGTGCTGATCCTCATCCCAGCCTGCGAACTGATCCAGTGAGTGCTGGAGGTCACAGACCGATGACGCCAACAGGACCACATCATCTGCAATAAGCAGCGATGAGATCCTCAGCACGCCGAACTGCAAACCCTCCTCCCCCCCCGACTACGCCTCGATATCCTGTCCGTAAATATCACAAACAGGATTGGTGACAAAGTGCAGCCCGAGTGCAGAACGAGTCCGACAATGGTTACATGTAGACGTCTAATACACATTCATTATTTAGCCCAGTTTAAGATGCAAAACCTGCAAACTTTCTGGGAAATATTGCAATTGTGTCGAACAGTTTGGTGTAAAAAAGGTCACCTGAAAGAAAATCTGGATTTCTGTAGACACTTTCATATCAATAGAGTTAAAAGGAAATGTGTCTCTCTTTTATTAGATATTCTGTTTGATGTTCAAAGTTTCCTTATTAGTATTGAAGATGAAAGAAAGGAAAGAGAGAGGGTGATAATTTCACACCTATAGAGGTGCTTTTGGATGTTTTGACCACGATATACTGCGGCTGCAGTGTAAGCTCACTGGGCTGCTGAACCCGCTCTGTGCAGAACATTTTGACATTTAGCTTCACTAAAATACGACTTAGTTTTATCTCAGGTTCCTTTTCCAGCCTAATATTGTGCTCACAGCGCTCACGGTGCTGAGAGAGGATGAAAGTCGCAGCGCTCTGACAGTAGATGTAACAAATATTCCCGCTTCCCTCGGGAAGGTCATGTATAATTCCACAAGCGGGGTGAAGAAATATGAGCCGAGGAGGAAATGTAGAAATGTTTATTTCAGGAGTCTGATGGATCATCGCCGCTAGATAAATGAAGAGGGAACAACGTGTAGCTGCTCGCGTTCCAACGAATCCATCTCTTTTCTGTCCTCATGTGACATTATTTAGACTTCTGTATCAGAGTGACTACGGTGTTAAAGTCTACTCCTGTTACTGCTTCCTTTTCCATTTTTACCAATATTGTGCTTCTATTCATTCACAGGAAGAGCTTAAAGGACTACTATACGCTTTTGCTGTACATGTTTAAATGCACGTTGTACCATTTTTGGATGCTTTTATTCAGAAATATTTGCAGGACAGTGTTGTAGAACATGCAGTGATTTGGAGAGCTCCATGAAAGAATATAGTACAGGGTTTTAATTGTGGGTTATTACTATTATTTACAAATTACCACACGTTTCTCTCTGTCTAAAATAAATATAAATGATATTTATAGTGAAATGAAATGGCCATTATGAAAGACAAACTCTATTTAGAAAGAAAGAGCTGACAGCAGCAGAAACGCAGCTGAAATGTAGCTGATGTGGACACCGAACTGAATGGTTAGCTGTGATGTGAATGGTTTTACCTGCTTGTTTCCCAGGACGACCACGGGCAGCTGGGGCTCCACCCTCAGCAGGCGGTGCAGTTCAGCCTTGGCCAATGGGAGGCGGCTCCTGTCGGAGGAATCCACCACGTACACCAGAACGTGAGTCTTTCTCAGGTAGTCCGACCAGTACCGTCGCAGGTCCTCACCGCCACCGACTGCAGCAGACAAAAACACATATACGGTATTATAACATAGAGACTTTCTACTTTAAATTCCAATACTTTTTCAATTTTTGACTTTTAGGTTAAACTCAACCAAAAGTCCAAATCCAGCCCGGTCACATTAAATGGCGTTTGAATGATATCCACAAGTCATTTCGCGTTTGGCATGTCATTTGTACACCATGTAGTCTGTACTGACTGCAATGTTGCAAGAAGTGTTTGTATGACAGAACTTAAATCTCTAAAATCTGTATTCATTAGGACCCGATCCGACACTTGAAAAATGTTATATGTCTCGGGTTTGGCCGTTGCAAAATGGCTCGCTAGCGCATCCTAGAAAGTTGGAAAAATTGAGCCCCTCGCTACGGTTTCACCTACATGTATGAAGTTTGGCAGACAGATGTCACATGTGGAGACGCACAAGAAAGCCTCTTGGAGGTATGCCCAAAACTCAACAGGAAGTCAGCCATTTTGAATTGAATGTACAATTTTCGGCCATTTTTAGTGTTTTATAAGACGTGTACTTTAACGAACTCCTCCTACAGATTTAATCAGATCGACTTGAAATTTGGTCAGGACCATCTTAAGACCTTGAGGATGAAAAGTTATCAAAATAGTGAGTTTTCACTGAACGATCTGACCGTGGCGTGGCGGCCACTTTGGGCCATTCGCCATGAAACAGGAAGTTGTTGTAACTCAACTGTACATAGTCCGATCTGCCCCAAATGTCTCAGGCATGATAAGGGTCCAGTCCTGAGGACATTTACATGTCAATATAGATTCATAGCCCCGCCCCAAGACGTTAGCCACGCCCGCTTTCATAACTCATGAACCGTTTATCGTAGAGTATTGTGGCAGGCGTCATGATAACTCATTTTTAGGCTTTTCCCGTCACGTTGTTTCCATGAAACAGTCATGATTATGTTTAGCCGCAGTTCGGCTTAAACCATTTAGAAAGGTTTAGGAACACTTTGGGTTCACGGACATCGTCCTCCTGGTTGAAAGTCCTGTGTTTGTTGGATTTATCTGGTTTCTGCAGCTGTTTCTCATTATTATGCCATGTCGTGTTGTTCGGAGAAGAGTATAGAACTTTCATGATCATATAACGAGTCTCATCAGAACGTATCCGGATCCAGCCTCTGAACAGTTACTCAGTGTGGGTTTCATGATTAAATGAGGGTTTATTGGTTTCTCTAAATAGCAGTTTTATAGCAGAAACCGAGATAAACAGGACGTCATGTTCTTTTATTGATCTTTACAAAAGAAACTTTCACTGTCACACAGCCCTGACTGATCGCCTCGCTGAAGGGCATGTCAGCGTTGGCAGATGTTTTCTGTCGTTTGTGTTACAGTGAAACTAGAAAGAAAGTTGAATAATTAAATGAACAGATCGATAGGTAGAATTATATAGAGCTGCTGGCATTCCTCCTTTAAACACACACAGATTCATTTCAGATATGCAGTGGACCGAAAGAAATCACTAATCTGGTTTTCACTGAGGGATGAAATCAGCGAAGACGGTGCTGAAAGCCTGCGCTCTTGTTGCCTCCGGACATGATACGTCAGCGAGCCTCTGAGGCAAAATACAACTGTGCTGCTCTTTTTCGCTTCCCTTTTAAGGGTTTAGAGCAGGAGTCAGCAAGCTTTACTATCAAAAGAGCCATTTTAGGCAAATCTGTCTGGAGCCGCAAAACATTTGATCATTGTGATGAAGGTAACACAGTTTATAGTCTAAATATATAGTATATAAGTCTAATGCAGTGAGGGCCAAAGAGACAATGAACTACGGAGTATTAGGGCTACATTGAAGGAAAAAACATCTGAGAATTACAGAATAAAGTCAGAATATTACGAGAAAAAAAGTTGTAATATTACGAGAATAAAGTCATAACTTTACGAGAAAAAAGTCGAAATATTACGAGAATAAAGTCATAACTTTACGAGAAAAAAGTAAAATAACACGTAAAATTACTACTTTATAATATTATGACTTTATTATCAAAATCTCAGATTTATTTTTTCCCTCAATGTGGCTCTAATACTCCGTCGTACCGTCGTACCATAGACCTACAACAATGATAAATAAAAATGAAAATGTAAACTAAAAACAGTTATTGATTTCCATTTTTATAAATCCACAGGGAGCCACTGGAGAGGAGCTGAAGAGACGCATGTGGCTCCGGAGCCGCAGGTTGCTGACCTCTGCTTTAGGGTTTATATATATATATATATATATATATATGAGTGGAGCAAATCAGTTTTTTCGGGTAAAGTTGAAAAACAATAAATGTGCTTTTATTCAGTTTATCATTTTGTACCGATCTGTGTGCTACGAGGAATACTTGGAAGAGGCCTCGCTCTCTTATTCCTGGAAAGAGGCCCACCTTAGGTTGAGGGATGAAGAGATGTAGTCAGTGTAAGTACGTACTGCTGCATGCAGAATACATACAGTCGGGACTTTGTCATAACATTGTGCCACAAACTTTGACCCTTTTAGCTCATATATCTGCAGCGCAGCAGAGGATTGTGGGTCATAATAACCAGAAACACATGCTGGATTGATTGTTAATTGATAAAAGTACACCATGAAATCCAGTCTAAACCAGAAAAAAAGCTTGTAGCAGCATTCTGCAACGGTTCAGCACCACCAACACCGTTTATACGCCACACAGTCACAGGACACGTTTGCTAGAAAATCTAGTTACCAGCTTCAGTGGTGGGGAAAGTTTCATAATAAGTGAAGGCTTTTAACTTCCCACAATCCCGCTGTGTAGAAGAACTGACCTGTGGCTATAATGAGCGTCGGCGCCCTGCGGCCCAAAACGAATCGCTTCTCGCACACATCGGCGGGGGAACGACTTCAGGTCGCAGCCGCCGCCTCCTCCCAATCCAGCACAGCACAGTAAGAATTCATTAGTGGTGGACTTAATGGAGAATGTTGCTAGGAAACAGGGTAGTGATGTAGCGTCAGCTGATGTGATGTGGCAGCAGTAAATACCTGTTTACCTGATGTGGTACAGAGAGGGGGTTGGACCGGACGCACATGCAGCTTGTGTCTTATATATATCGGAGGGAGCTCAGCGGGGACGCTCGTCCTGCTGCTCTACAGGCCGCCTTATTAGGTACACACCCACGTGAACACACACACAGCACACGCTGAGTCATACGGGTGTGAATGATGTGTGTGTGCACTGAACTGAAGTTGTAGTCCTGTGGGTTAAACTACCTCGGCAGTGTTTTCAATGGAGAGGCGTTCAAGACGTATAAATACAGGGTTGTTTTTACACCAAGTTTAGTTACTTTGACCCCTAAAATATGCTGAATCCCAAGACTGAATCCAATAGCTTTCTGGTGTTGTGTCAAAGTCCGTTTCCCCCATTGATTGCCCCGTTTGTAACCTTGATGCTCCCTGCGTTATCTCAGCACAAAGCTTTAGTGGGGAAGTGTTTTCTTTTACCTGTTTGTCTGGCACAGGTGTTAACTATCCAACATGTAAAGGGCGGGTCCATCTGCATTCTTTTTTTTGCCCTGGGGGCACGACGCGGTTGGGGCGCACTGAGGACAGTTCGCCCCGGTGACACTTTGTCCACGGCCCCGGGAAGCACCTTCACCCCGAGCCTTTCCAAGCCGACCTAGAGCCGGTCGCGGCGCACCGTCTCGTATGCGGGACTCCCCAGCCTGCCGTGTGTCGCTCACACCCTCCAGCTGGCTGTTAACGAGGGTCTTTAGGCACAGAGAAGTACTCGTATCGGTACTCGGTATCGGTACCCAAATGTAAGTACTTGTACTCAGTCTGAAAAAAAGTGACATTGGTGCATCCCTAATTTGAATCAAATGAACATGGGGGATTGTATTTACATACAACGTCATAAATCCTGCTAATTAGCATTCCACTGAAAGCCGTCGCGCTGCACTAAAAATAACACTTTGCTCATCATTCAGACCGTCTGTCTGCGAGACGCTCGGCTGCAGTCGGCCTCAGAAGAACGAGTTTCTGAGGATGTATCCAGAGGAATGTGTCACGCTTAACGGCTGATTTATTCATGATCTGAAACACAGAGAGATCGGTGGGCGCCGAGAATCCTTTTTTTCTCCTCATCCCTGAACGTAAGAAGGAACACATGTCGCCGCCGCCCACTCGCTCGGAGCACTTCAGCGGCGCCCGGCCCGGTGCGTGCAGTAAATGTTGGGAGTCTTTTGTCTGGCTGACATTGATGCAGAGGCACGTTGACAGCTTAGTGCACAACTTAACACGCATCAGGAGCAGAACAGTGCACCGGGACCCCGCTGGAGAAATCCAGCTAAAAGCCTTTAAATGAAAAGATGCAGATCAGATCAGTTAGAGGAGCTTTGAGCCGGCTGACATTCGGCGTTGTGTTAAAGGGAACTGAAAGACAGGATGAGGAAGATGTATTTTTAAAACTGTGGGCTTTAGTTGGGGCCCATAGTCTCTGCTTTTAGTACATTATGTACTATCTTGATTTGATGAACTCCCTCAACTCAAGCTCACAAATTGACGTCATAGATGCCTTTAAACAGACTATTCCATGCTACAGTATACTATTACTACATTAAATATTCAATGTTTACAGATTGATCATTAAAAACGAGTGTCAGCTTTTGAGCACTACAAAACGAGACCTTGCGCTTCTCTTATGAGCTTCGTCTGCGCACAATCCGTAGACTGTATACGATACGTTGTGTTGCGATACGATACGATGCGGTTGTCGTAATATTACGAGAATAAAGTTTTAACTTAACGAGAAAAAAAACTTTGTATTATTACGAGAATAAAGTCATAACTTTACAAGAAAAAAAGAAAATAACACGCAAAATTATTACTTTATAATATTCTGACTTTATTCTCGAAATCTCAGATTTATGTTTTTTCCTCAATGTGGCTCTAATACTCCGTCGTACCGTCGTACCATAGACCTACAACAATGATAAATAAAAATGAAAATGTAAACAAAAAAACAGTTATTCATTTCCATTTTTATAAATCCACAGGGAGCCGCTGGAGAGGAGCTGAAGAGACGCAGGTTGCTGACCCCTGGTTTAGGCAATAAAACCACTCACTTAGGTTTAGGAAAAACATCATGGTTGGGCTTGAAATCAGTAAGGAAACTTAGTACAATACGTACAGAAACAACGTAACAGAAGTATGGAAAACAGGAAACAAACGTCACTAAAAATAACTCAACAACACTTTGGGACACGAACACCGGAAGTCCTGTGTTTGTTGGACCCATCCACCTGCCCTCCCACGCGGATGCATTTACATTGCAGTCAGTACAGACTACATGGCGTACGAAATTACACACCAAAAAGCAAGAATGGCATTTTTATTGCACGCAAAATTAATTGCAAATTGTCATTTAGTGTGACCAGGCTGGAGGATATACTGCTAACATTAGCCTTCAGTCTCTGACTCCGACTCTCACCCACCACAACCTGCACTGCTATCTGCTCTCTGGTGACTTGTTCGATACATACGGGTTTAATGAAACAAACTGTAAAGAACAGAGCAGTAAAAGCTCTTTCAAAATTCTCCATTTCATGCTATTTGATAAATCATAAATGCGTTCTAGACTCCACACAGAGCCTGCAGTTTTTATATTTTCGAGGGATAAAAGGAGTCTTACTCTCCAGGAAGTCGAGCTGGCAGGCGGGGGCGCTGAGGCTCATGAAGTTGAAGCCGCGGGTGGGCCGGCAGCGGCCTCTCTTAGCCGCCGACTCGCCGCCGGGAGTCAAACCCTGCAACATGCTGCTCTTCCCGGCTCCGTCCAGACCGAGGACCAGGACCTGACGCTTCCCGCGCTCCTCCTCCTCCTGCAGAGCAGAGACACACAAGGCCAGTGAAAAATTAAAACACACATCATTTATTCAACGCTGAATTAGATTATTTGCTCAAGAGTGAGGGTGTGGAAGAATGGCTGCTTTGCCTTCAGGTTATAAATATAATTAATAGTGTAAATGATGTGGCGCACGTTAGGCATTAACAAACCCACATGATTGTATAAAACCCAAATGTACCAATTATCTATGAACTTCATGATTAGCACGTCTGCAGACCGGATCATCATAATGTATCAAAGTGAATGTATTAGACGGTTTGGGGATTTGACTCTAAGTGTGCAAAAACACGTCATAGAATAGAATAGAAGATACTTTATTATCTACTTTTTCAGTGCAAAAGGAAGACATTTGTCTTTAGACTGCATGTGCAAAAACTGCTATTAAAAATGGGACATAAAAACACAACATATCTCATCCTGACAGGACACATTAATACACATTTACATAAAAACACAATAGAAGCTATATCAAAAGGACAGCCTGCATAATGAATGGCGAGACAAAAGCGTGCAATAAGAACGCCGTTCTTGCTTAAACACAGGACTTTCAGCCAGGAGACCGATGACCGAGACCGGTGTTTACTTTTGAGAGTTACATTAGTGCCGTTTGTGACATGTTTGTCACGTGTTTTCTAGTGAACCCCCCACGGTTAAGAACCAAAAAGTAGCTTACTACTCCTTACTGATTAAGATATTTTATGGCAACAGGGACACAAACGATTTTTATAGATCTTTTTCTTTGCGCAGGGGACTCTGTACCTTTACCCTGAAGGCAGGAGCTGAAAGTGGGGATTTAAGGGACGGCTGTGGTCGTCTAAGATTTTGCCACTTTAAAGGGACTGTTTGTAACTTCTTACACGTATAAATCATTGCAGGTCGGTGTACCATGCGCGCTCGCGTGTGGTTACGCTGTTCAGTCTCAGACTCCAACACAAACTACAGTGAAGCACCAAAACCTCTTGGTTGTATCTAGTGAAGCTGTTAAACAGTGTTGGCCGCGGTCGGAGGACGCGGGGGAGACCGTAGCTTTGGTCTCCAGGACCGGAGTCTCTGCTGTACTCTGCTCCTCTGCTTGTCTTCACTCACACACCGCGCTCGTTCTCGCTCTTTCGCTCCACCTCTCACGTGCATGCTGCTCACTCCACACTGCAGAAGAGTTAGTTTAGCTCTGAGAATATCTAGTGAATGTACAGTGGACGTTTGTGCAGAAATAACTGTTGCAGCTCCTCCAGACCAACAGAGGTTTCCCGTGTCTTGTGAAGTGACGGGGCTCCGCAGAGAGAAACGTTATCGTCTCCGACCAAAACTCCGGCGTCTCCCCCGTTCCCTCCGGCCGCGATCGGGAGGCTGAGACAGGAAAAGCCAACACTAGGATCAGCATTGATTCATGGAGAGACCTTGGTCTGGTCAGCTAACATTACTGCCAAGCAGCTGAAATATAGAGTGATATTGTGCTTTTAGCTGACGTGTGTCTCCTCACTGTGTTGAGCGATGCTCCTTCATGTCTATGTAGAGCGAGCACAAGCGCCAGCAACAGGACGCTGATTTTCGTTGACTTAACGGACACAGGTGAAGCTGTTAACAAGACATTTCTGATTCTTACATAGAGTCACTTTAATCAACTATGAAAATAATCGTTAGTTGCAGCTCTACTTTCGACACTTAGGAGCTCGAACCAGGATGCAAGGTTGAAAGTGAGTATACTCTCAATCAGGGATTTTGCTAACCTAAAAAATCCTTTCTTTACGCAGCAGGAAGAACCTTTGCTGTGTTTTTTTTTTGTAAATGCATGATTCCACATGATCTGTAAAGGTCAAAGATTGGTCAAACACACAACCTTCATGAATATGAATCAGTGTCTGCAAACCTCTGGAGGTAAAAGTCGTGATATTATACTTTAATAAAAAAGACATCACAGAGCAGCATCATGATAATAAACCTTTCTCTTTATTGCTGCATCTTCAGGTCGGAGACGGAGAGCACTCGTCTTTGAGCCGACCGTATCTGCAGAAAGACAAGTGGCAGCCACTCAGTAAAGGTTAGCAGCCCGATTCAAACCTCCACGCTTCTCTTTGCACGTGAGACGCCGCAATCCCTCTGAGATCCCGCCACGCTGTCAGTCATCTCCCCTCTTTAAAAGTCACACAAGGTTAGTCGTTATTCATACCGTGCGCCGATGTGCGGCTTCTGTGGAGGGTTAATTAGCAATTCATATCAGCCCTTTTTAGAGCTGGGATGCATCTCTTTTCTTGTTAAAAATATCACTTTGCTTTGTTGATGTCTGGATGGAGTTTACATCCAGCTCAGAATCTGCTCTTAATTTGATTTCTTGATGCATAAATCTACATAACAACTACCCTGTAATTGTCAAACGGAGGTCAGATGAAGATATTTTTGGTGGTGTTTCTGACTGGTGTTGCTGGGTAAACACAGCTCCAGATAAACACGGTTGCTTTGACAGATCTGTAGCTTGCCTCCATGTATTTCTAGCTCTTGCAGTCCGCTGGGAGACAAACCTCAAACCTCTGACAGTGTTGAGCCGCTGCAGCTGCTAAAGGCTGCAGAGCTTGTACCGCTTTGCCTCTTTTTTTGCAGCACTATCAGCATGGACTTTGTGTGCAAAGTGATAAATCTTTGCATACTTGCTGCAGTCTTTTGATTGTATCTCGTTTATCTAAAGCTTTTTGACTGAACTAAACATCCCGTGTTATTATTTCTTTATATCTGACATTTCTTTGGTTAATAAATGGAGCTGACATTTTCAAGTCAAGCCCAGCGCTCTGGCCATTTATCTCCCGCTCCCCGTTTGTCAGATCAAAATACTTCATCTTCTTCTTCTTCTTTTTAGATTTCAACCTCAGTTCTGCCGGTTCAGACGTTTCTCATAAAAAAGTGAAGTGATACTGTATTGATTTCTATTGTTTTTTTCTGCTCCACAGGGAGGAGAGAAAAGCTCAGCTCAGCTGCAGATCTGCACTTCTGGATCTGACAGGGATTTAACGTCTTGCTCAAGGACACTCCAGCAAAGCAGACTCTCGGTAACACCTTGGCTTTTATCAGAAGGAAAGCATTAAAGCTAGCTCGCCTGCAGCACTGAATGGGAAACGTAGAGCTGTAGAGAGGAGAGAAGTGATGGGAACTTTGATCCTTTAACACACCTATCATCAGTCCCTCCTGTTCAATGTTCCAGGAGCTCTTCTGTGAGTCTCGTTTTTTTTGTACCAACATTTTCTCCATCTGGTCTGTTTCTCCTTTGTTAGTGATTTACGACACTACACCCTACAACCACCGCCAGATAACAAGCTGGAACTTTTAAGTACTTTCTAAGCAGCAAGAGCGATAGCGGTGACATAGTTAGTCTTTTTAAGTTACAACCAAGTGCTGTTGACCCGACTGATCAAATATATGCTGCTTATTTTCTTTCTTTCAGAAGGTTAGATGAGATGATTGATGTGAATCTCAAGACGTATCCTCATACAACGGTTCGTATGATCTCTTACGAAAAAGGTATTCACAGGAAACAACGTGTTTAGGTTTAGGCAACAAAACTCCTTATACTGTAATTCGTAAATATCCCACAAAATCAATTCGTATTTGACCCTCATGAACCAGGACGTATAAAGAGCGACAAACATGGCATAGAGAGGAGGTGTCGTACTTAAAGCATCAGTAGGCGAGATTGGAGCAAATGTGATTTAAAAAAAGTTATTTTTATCAAACGGTCGCTATATGGTGACAGTAGAACATGAAACAGGTAACCTGAAAAACATCATGTTCCTCCGGTGTCCTCCGGTGCTCCTAACGGCATTTGCAAGATTTCACAGACCGGAGGAAAACAAGCAGTCAGAGCTGATCTGAGGTCTGCTGTCCAGCTGCCGTCTATGAGAGCCGGCTGTCAATCACTCTGAACTCCGACCAAATGGTCAAACTAGGCAGCGCTGATCAAATATGAATCAATATTATGTTACGTTAATGTCTATTCCTCTCCTCAGATGTTCTCAGAAGCATCTTGTAGTGCACGGTTTAGCTGGAAAATGAGAACGTTTGTGACGCTGCTCGCCACCATTGTGAAATCTGGTGAAGGAACGCCAAGTTCTGGTCACATGACCGGAGCTCAGCCAATAGGAACGCTCTCTCAATGAAATGACCTGTGATTGGTCAAAGTCTCCCGTCACGGGCTAGATGTTCTAAAGCCTGAAAACAGAGCCATGAGGAGGAGCAGAAGTCTAGTTATCTCTCAGAACACTTGAATTACAATATGCTGAAAGGTTATTATGGGATGTTTGCCCAATGATGCCAAAAATATACTGCCTACTGCAGCTTTAATGTATTTGTGAGGTTGCTTTCTAAAGTAACCTGCGTTGACCCGGCAGTAAGGCCGGCCGGTTTACATATTGGGAAGTGTAGGAGCTATAGTTTTTACCAATACCAGTCACTAAAAAGTCCGGACATCTCGACCTCTTGCTGCTTTCATTTGAACCATTTTTATTCAAGTCTCAAAACTTTATGGTAGAGTGGAAAGATAAAACTAAACCTTCAACAATCACAGTTTTTTCCTGAGGAAACAGTTTTAAGCTCATGATAATGATCGTTAGTAGCCAGAACAGCAGCCGCTCAGTAAATATCTGGCTTTTGCTGCGTCATCCAAATACATTAAATATCAAAAATGGGATCTCTGAAGCTGCTCCTGAGGTCTTGACGTGATGCCAAATCATCTACAGGTGTGCAAGTATCTGCAGAAACAACTGCATGGACATTGAAGTTGTCCATCCTGACAGTTCGTGTCTGTGTCTGTAGCTGCTTGTAGAGTTTCTCCAGTTCAGCTCAATGTGTTTCTGCTCTTTCAGAGACTGTTTGTCATCGTGTAAATGAGCCTGAGCCGCCCTCCCACCTGCTGCAACTCCCCAAGGTCAGAAACACGCTGTTAGTCGACTCCCCCTGCTTTCTGAAGCCGAAGACGTGATCACAATGCATCTCGGTACAATGTGGCTCTCGGGGATGAAAACATTTACACCCCCCCTCTCCCTCTCCCTTCTGCAGCGAGCGGCGGGCTGGCAGACACTGACAACATTATCCTCTAAACACAGACTGAGCCACATAAAGCGGGCTAAGCTTATTACGGGCTGCTGCTGATTGAATAGGAAACGAGATTAGAGACAAATGCAAATAGATTTTATTAAGATATTCAGGCTGCAGATGAACGGCTCAGTTTAAGAGACGTCTGTTTCCTGCGTCTGGCTACAGTTATATATTGGTCTCAACTACATGATGTGGAACTGAAATACACATTTGGGCTTTTTAAAGATTTGGGAAGCCATTAGGGTGTAACGATTCATCTGCTACCTCGATTTATATTCCTACATCGATAGATACTCAGGGGCGGCTGCACCCACAGGCGTTTTCACCGTGCGCTGTCAGTTTTTCATTCAGAGAAAATGACTTTCCTTTCCCCGTGATGTCTGTATTACTGTTCTACCGTTTATAATGAAAATGAGGACAGAAGCAGCAGGTTAAATTAATGTTCATTTATATGAATAGAAGTTGGTTTATTATATGTTGTGTTAAATATTGCACTGCCTTGTATCTTGAGAACTGAAGCAGCGGGACCTGCAGTTGCACTTTTCAGATAAAAGCTGTATGTGTTTGCCATTAATCATTGTTTACTTGTTTATATCCATAATTAATTTATCCCTGATTCCCCTACAAGAAAAGCTTTGAAGGAATCCTGACCTGCTCTGTCCAGTATCACATATTTATTTCAGTCACACTGATTGAATCGTTGGCAAAAAAAAAGTTACTGAATCGATTTCAAATCATTGAATTGTACCGTACCGTACCGTACCGTAACGTACCGTACCGTACCGTACCGTACCGTAACGTACCGTACCGTACCGTACCGTACCGTACCGTAACGTACCGTACCGTACCGTACCGTACCGTACCGTACCGTACCGTATCGCTCAAGATGACTAAATATCTTCATCATCATCATCACACCATTCACATGTCAGTTATTCATGAGCAGCTTCATCTTCCTCTTCATCATGATTATTCTCACTATTTACATCTTTTTGACCATCATCATCATCATCATCATCATCATCATCACCACCACATAATAAAAGCCATCATCTTCATCACACCATTGGCACGTCAGTTATTCATGAGCAAGCAGCAGCATCTTCCTCCTCTTCTTCATCATCATCATTCTCACCATTCATTCACGATTTTTTGTTTTTATAAATATCATCACCACCACTGCCATTTATTCACCAAGCATCCTTCATCAGCTTCTACTTTACTCATTACCATCAACCTCTTCCTCATCATTATCATAATCTTCCTCTTCTTGAACCCTTCATCATCAATATCATCTCCATTATTTTATGTTTGGGAAGCATCATCATCATCATCATCATCACTGACATCAAAACCACCTTCATCATCACTACCTCTACACTTTTTCTTCATCATCATCATTCTCTCGCTTTACATATTTTTGACCAGTGTTAACCATCATCATCATCACACCATCAGCATGTCAGTTATTCATCTTCCTCCTCTTCTTCTTCATCATCATCATCATTCTCACTATTTACATCTTTTTGACCATCATCAGCATCATCATCATCATCACCACATAATAAAAGCCTTCATCTTCATCATCATCATCATCATCATCATCACCACATAATAAAAGCCTTCATCTTCATCATCATCATCATCACACCATCAGTATGTCAGTTATTCATGACCAGCATCATCTTCCTCCTCTTCTTCTTCATCATAATTATTCTCACTATTTACATCTTTTTGACCATCATCATCATCTTCATCACATAATCAGAGCCATCATCTTCATCACACCATTGGCATGTCAGTTATTCATGAGCAACAGCATCTTCCTCCTCTTCTTCATCATCATCATCATTCTCTCTCTTTACATCATTTTGACCAACAATCATCACCACATAATAAAAGCCTTCATCATCATCATCATCATCATCATCACACCATCAGCATGTCAGTTATTCATGACCAGCATCTTCCTCCTCTTCTTCTTCATCATCATCACTCTCACCATTCACATTGTATTGTCTTTAAATATGACCAACATCATCATCATCATCATCACACCATCAGCATGTCAGTTATTCATGACCAGCAGCAGCAGCATCTTCCTCCTCTTCTTCTTCATCATCATCATCATTCTCACTATTTACATCTTTTTGACCATCATCAGCATCATCATCATCATCATCATCACCACATAATAAAAGCCTTCATCTTCATCATCATCATCATCACACCATTGGCATGTCAGTTATTCATGAGCAACAGCATCTTCCTCCTCTTCTTCATCATCATCATCATCATTCTCTCTCTTTACATCATTTTGACCAACAATCATCACCACATAATAAAAGCCTTCATCATCATCATCATCATCATCACACCATTGGCATGTCAGTTATTCATGACCAGCATCTTCCTCCTCTTCTTCTTCATCATCATCACTCTCACCATTCACATTGTATTGTCTTTAAATATGACCAACATCATCATCATCATCATCACACCATTGGCATGTCAGTTATTCATGACCAGCAGCAGCAGCAGCATCTTCCTCCTCTTCTTCTTCATCATCATTCTCACCATTCACATTTTTTTATTTTTTTTTTATTTTTTATTATCCTCCTCTTCTTCACCACCTCAATTATATTCATGAGAATATTCTGCAGTGTTTCCTTCATTCATTCATTCAGTCAGTCAGATGTGATATCAGTCTAAATAGTTATAATAAAATAATAAATTCTTATTCTAGTAACCATAGTGTGTTGTCACCTCTTTGATGGTGCAGTACTCCGCCTGTGGAGACCATATCCGCCTCTTGTAGAAGAAGTTCAAGGCGATGAAGAGAGCGGATCCCAGAGCAGCCACGGCGGCGGTCAGAGCGATGGAGATGTTCCGGAGGAGAACCATGTGAACCATGAGAGGAGCTCTGAGCGGCCGGGACACAGCGCTCTGGAGCCGGGGAGAGGAGCTGGAGGAGCCGGGGAGAGGAGCTGGAGGAGTGTTGACTCTGACTGACTGCTTCCTTCCTCCTCCTCTTGTTGTGCTGCTGCTGCTGCTGCTGGTCGGACTACATGTGATCACATCTCTCTGCTTGTTTTTGTTTCGAGACGCGCAAGAGGAAGCAAAATGATGCGTTCAAGTGCAGCTCGTTAATTTCGCTTCTCCTCTGGATTCCTCTCTCCTATTACACTCAGTTGCAACATGAAGAAAGATATTTATTTAACCCTCATCCTACCAACCTATTTAACACACAAGAACATTATTAGTCATGCAATTTATATTAGAACCCATGGCAAACATTTTTTTATATATTCTATTTTAAATATTTTATATATTTTATTATATTTATATTTTATTTATATTTTTCTCAAACTGAGCTGCCTAGGGATGCAAAATGAATTTCAGTGCAAATTGAAAATAAAGTTGTATTGTATCATACCATATCTTATCTTATGGTATCGTATGGTATCGTAATTGGGTGCTTTTGACTGGGACCCCAATACATTGGTCTTTTTAAAAAAGCACAAATTAAAACAGAAAACAATGATATGAAGTCATTAGGAACAAGTTGATTGACAAAATCATGAAAAATTAGAATGATAGAATAAAGAACTTTTGAGATATGACAAAAAGTATACCTCTGTGGTCTGTGGGGACCCCAGTCGGTAGGATGAGGGTTAAAATATAGTTTCGAAGTGCTTGTTTGACTTGCTTTAAAGGGACTGTTTGTAAGAATGTCTCGGTGCCAATTCCTTTTAATCAAGATTTTCTTATTCACCACTTCACCAGGCCAAACTATATATGTATATTCAGACAGACCATGTGAGAAAAATCATGTTTTTTTATATTAAAACATGTTCTAGTAGAAACCCCAAATACAAGTATGAACCTGGAAATGAGCATGATGTGTCCCCTTTAAGACTGTAAGCATGCTAATTCAATAAGTATCCAAAAAATATGCTGACCTATATGCATAACATGTACCAGACACCTACTCTCACAATCTCAGTTTACCACTCTGTGGGCTCAAGTTATAATATTTCCGACAGAACCTGAAGGCATCAGAAGCCTCTCTGCAGGTGAGAGCAGTCAGATGTACAACATCTGGAATTTAACATGTGAGCTGAAACACATGAGCTGCACCTGTCAGTCTGTCAGACAACATGAGAATCAGATTATATTAGGATGAACAGTCAGATCAGATCGATGTTGTCACCTTCAAAGTCTCTCTCTCTCTCCATCTCCACCCATGAGAGGTGAGGAGGTGAAGTGCTCCATCTAGAGTCAAGTCAAGTCTTAGTTTTATATATTCATTTTCTTGTTTAATTGGATTTATAAAAACATCATCTGGTTTCTGACTCAGCACTTCAAACACAGAATCTTAACAGGAAACTTTATGAAATGTCTCCTGTGACTGTTATACATGGTATATACTGTATTATAGATTCTTATTACTATTACTATATTACTATAGATTTTTATTGTGGTAGTTTGTCGAGGTGGAGCTTATTCAAGTTAAACCTATTAACTAGTTATTATTTTCATTATGGAATAATTTGTTAAATATATTATTTATTATATATTTTATTTTTATTTATTTATATAATTTAATTTAATTAATTTTTGTATATAGAATCTTAATTTGCAAATTAATTGTGTGAAATAAATGGATTAGGGTAAAAGTACAATATTTCCCTCTAAAATGTAGTCTAGTGGCGTATAGAAGTATAAAGCATAATAAAGTATGTATGGGTTTGTCGATGAAAATAGATTTTTAAAAGGTCATAAATCGTCACTGCAGCAAAAAATTAAATAAATCAACTGGTAATTTAATGCTGTTCTCCAGAGTTATATAGTTTCCTGCAGGTAATTTATTCCAAATGTAGGGTCTCTGATATTTACAATATGTCAATTGACCTTTGTGCAATGAGTTGATTTATTTTTTCTAAGCATTTAGGTAATCAGTGTGTTTTTAAATTGCTGAAACACAGTAAACTACAAGATACCTGTTGCACTAAAAACCAGACCAGGTGCTTCCTTTTCCTCTTTACATTACTGAGTCACCTTCAATACAAAGGGTGGGATTTTGTAAGTGTTGGGACACAGGGTTGTCAGGAGTCATCCTTCCAAGTTTCATCTAAACCAGAGTGGAGGTACCTGAGATACAGCCTGCAAAACTGACCTGAAGTCAGTCTTCACTGATCCTTTCAGCAGTTCAGCAGTTCACCTCCAGAGAGCACTGCGGGCTTGAAAGTTTGATAATGCAGCCACCTGTGTGAAGGCCACTAACTAGAAAACACAATATTTTAGGCTATATGAAAATAAATACGTATATATACAGAAAACAAATGAGTCAAACTGTCTAAAACTACAACAGCCATGGAAAAAATAAATGCAATAATCAATGAAAAATGAAAATAAAAATTGACAAAACGAGGACAAAACTGTGATAAGCTTAAACATGTCGCTGTACAGACAATAGGAGATCAATAAAGATAAAGATAGTTGACATTTCACCTCTTGCAGATTGTTATCAACAGGAAAACTGCAATACATAAATTGTACTAGATATTCCACTGTATAGATAAATAGGAGTATGCGGTCATTATTATACATACTACTTTGAAAGTACAGCAGAATATTATGTATGAAACCATTGATGCAGTAATAAATGAGATTAATGTAAATTAATAATTTCATCAACATAGTATACACACATTGATTGATTTTTTTTTAATAACAGCCACAATCTAATCAATTGGGTAATGTTGTGTGTCTAAAAAAATGTGATAAACACTTTGTAACTTGTTTTTAAAAAGTGTCATATAAATAAAGATATTATTATTATTATTATTATTGTTATTATTATTTTATTCTGAATTTAAAAATTGTGATAAACACTTTGTAACTTGTTTTTAAAATTTGGCATATAAATAAAATTATTATTATAATAATAATAATTATTATTATCATTATTATTATAATTATTACTATTATTATTATTATTATCATCATCATCATTATTATCATTATTATTATTATCATTATTATTATTATCATTATATTATTATTATTATTATCATTATTAATATTATTATTATTATCATTATTGTTATATTCTGAATGAAAAAATTGTGATAAGCACTTTGTAACTTGTTTTCAAAAATTGGCATATAAATAAAGTTATTATAATAATCATAATAATGATTATGATTATTATCATTATATTATTATTATTATATTCTGAATAATTATGATTATAATAATAATCATAATTATTATTATTTTTAATATTTTAATATTCTGAATTAAAAAAGTGTGACCGGAAGTAGTATTACGTCGGCTGAACTTTTCCCAATAGAGAAGTTTTATTTTGAAATGCCAGCCGGAAGCTGTGGTGAATGTCCGTCACTTGACAGCGGTCGACCGGACTGAAGTCATCGGGACTAGTGGGGGAACGACTTTACCGCCGCTGCCTCTGCCTCTTACTCCCTCTCGCCCGGTGCTTTTAACCGGATAATTCAACACTAATAACACACAACTCCCTCCCGGATTTACCGGATATTTACCGGCTGTGGATTCACCCGTTTGAGCTACTTTGTTCCTCCTCTGTGAAGCAGCGGTGTACACACTAACTGGTCCGTCACCCCCAACGACTACTGCTAAACATGGTGGCCGGTCTACAACAAGGAGGAGAAGGAGCAGAACCGAGTCCAGTTTAAAGGATTTTAGAGCATTTTTAAAGCCTCTTTTGTTGAAGAAACACCTCTAATCTGGACTACACTACCACCCTGTCTTTTCTGGCTTCTTATTTGGAGGTTTAATACAGTTAATTAGAGGATAATTGTAGTTTAAAAGTTGTCACCAAGTGTTTATATATGGACATGCTGGATTCATCTCCTCTGAGGTCGTTTTAACATCCATTTTTGAGGTTTGATTCCTTATTAAGCTGTGGATTATTATGGATTATTATTATTATGGCTTAATCCAAACTGCATCAGACTGGGAATTATTTTTATTTTGGGAATAACTTGTTTGGATGCTGATGGTGGTGCTGATGTTGGTGATGATGACAGAGAAAAGCGATGGTTTCCCTTCGTTATGATTTTGAGTAGAGAGGAGTTAATTACATGGAGACTCGCCTGACATGCCAAGGAAGGAGTTGCCACTACCTGAGGGTTGGGAGGAAGCCAGAGACTTTGATGGAAAAGTCTACTATGTTGACCACGTTAACCAGATCACCAGCTGGATCGACCCCAGAGACAGGTGAGAGACAAGAGATGGATGACCTTTGACCTCCTGCATCCTGAGTCAATGAAATAAATCACCTAGGGGTCAGCAAGCTTTACTATCAAAAGAGACATTTTAGGCAAAAAATAAAATAAGCGTCTGGAGCCGCAAAACATTTGATCATTGTGATGAAGGTAACACAGTTTATAGTCTAAGTATATAGTATATAAGTCTAATGCAGTGAGGGCCAAAGAGACAATGTACTACGGAGTATTAGGGCCACATTGAGGGAAAAACATCTGAGATTTACAGAATAAAGTCATAATATTATGGGAATAAAGTCATAACTTAATGAGAAAAAGAGTTGTAACATTACGAGAAAAAAGTTATAATTTAATGAGAAAAAAAGTCATAACTTTACGAGAATAAAGTCGTAATATTACGAAAATAAAGTCATAACTTTACGGGAAAAAAAGTCGTAATATTACGAGAATGAAGTCATAACTTTACTTGAAAATAAGTCGTAATATTAAAATAATAAAGTCGTAACATTACGAGAAAAAAGTTATAATTTAATGAGAATAAAGTCACAATATTGCGAGAAAAAAGTCGTAATATTACGAGAATAAAGTCATAACTTTACTTGAAAATAAGTCGTAATATTAAAATAATAAAGTCGTAACATTACGAGAAAAAAGTTATAATTTAATGAGAATAAAGTCACAATATTGCGAGAAAAAAGTCGTAATATTACGAGAATAAAGTCATAACTTTACGAGAAAAAAAGTCGTAATATTACGAGAATAAAGTCATAACTTTACGGGGAAAAAAGTCGTAATATTACGAGAATAAAGTCATAACTTTACGAGAAAAAAAGTCGTAATATTACGAGAATAAAGTCATAACTTTACGAGAAAAAAAGTCGTAATATTACGAGAATAAAGTCATAACTTTACGAGAATAAAGTCATAACTTTACGAGAAAAAAAGTCGTAATATTACGAGAATAAAGTCATAACTTTACGGGGAAAAAAGTCGTAATATTACGAGAATAAAGTCATAACTTTACGAGAAAAAAAGTCGTAATATTACGAGAATAAAGTCATAACTTTAAGCAAATATGATTAAAAAAAGTTATTTTTATAAAACGGTTGCTATATCGTGACAGTAGTACATGAAACAGGTAACCTGAAAAAAAATCATGTTCCTCTGTGTCCTCCGTTGCCCCTAACAAGATTTCACAGACCGGAGGAAAACAAGCAGTAAGAGCTGATCTGAGGTCTGCTGTCCAGCTGCCGTCTATGAGAGCCGGCTGTCAATCACTCTGAACTCCGACCAAACGGTCAAACTAGGCAGCGCTGATCAAATATGAATCAATATTCTGTTACGTTAATGTCTATTTCTCTCCTCAGATGTTCTCTGAATCATCTTGTAGTGCACGGTTTAGCTGGAAAATGAGAACGTTTGTGACGCCGCAGTCATTGTGAAATCTGTTTGAAGGAACGCCAAGTTCTGGTCACATGACTGGAGCACAGCCAATAGGAACGCTATTTCAATGAAATGACCTGTGATTGGTCAAAGTCTCCCGTCACAGGCTAGATGTTCTAAAGCCTGTAAACAGAGCCATGAGGAGGAGCAGAAGTCTAGTTTTCTCACAGAACACTTGAATTACAATATGCTGAAAGGTTATTATGGGATTGTTGCCCAATGATGAAATATTCTGACTACTGCAGCTTTAACAGACTCATAGTGGTACCCTAGATTATGTCCAATTACCAACCAGAGGTCCAAAACCCCAAAACATTCAGTTGACTGATATGATATATCACAACGGAGGGAAGATAAACCTCACATCTGAGCAGCTGGAACCAGCGAGCGCTTTGCATTTTTTGCTGGAGAAGGAAATGGAACGATTAGTAGATTGTCAGAATAGTTGCTGAAAGTAGGCCAAAATCCTGAGTTGGTCTCTGCACAACATACAACCCTCTCTATCCTCAGACCGCCGAGGGGATAAAGAGATGCTGAATCAGATCCCTCTTAAAACCCATGTTTAGTTGGTTCATCCCTGAAACTAGTAGGACTGTCTCTAAACCCGATGACCTGTCACATCCCTGTGTCACGCTGTTATAGGGACAGTCTCATCTTAAATTGAGGTCTTTATCTACATTCCACCTTCATCTACAGGCGATGTCTCCTGTACTATTAGTAATTTTTCTCCTGAGGATTGTTGTCATTTCAGTCTTTCTTTTAGGGTATAAACCAGGGGTCAGCATCCTGCTTCTCCGGAGCCACATGCGTCTCTGTAGCTCCTCTCCAGTGGCTCCCTGTGGATTTATAAAAATGGAAATGAATAACTGTTTTTTGTTTACATTTTCATTTTTATTTATCATTGTTGTAGGTCTATGGTACGACGGTAGAACGGAGTATTAGGGCCACATTGAGGGAAAAAATAAATCGGAGATTTCGAGAATAAAGTCATAATATTATAAAGTAGTTATTTTATGTTTTATTTTATTTTTTTCTCGTCAAGTTATGACTTTATTCTCGTAATATTACGACTTTTTTTCTCATTAAGTTATGACTTTATTGTGTAAATCTCAGATGTTTTTTCCCTCAATGTGGCCCTAATACTCCGTAGTACATTGTCTCTTTGGTCCTCACTGCATTAGACTTATATACTATATACTTAGACTATAAACTGTGTTACCTTCATCACAATGATCACATGTTTTGTGGCTCTAGACAGATTTTGATAGTAAAGGTTGCTGACCCCTGGTATAGTCTTTCATCTTCGGACACCTGTATGGACAGGTATGTGTATGAGAACAAGTGATGGCGCAGAAAAGAATCAAACATAAGATCCTCAAGTAGAGCTGCAAAGATTAGTCATTTTACAGAAAATTAATCAGCAACCTTTTTAAATAATCAATTAATTGTTTAGGTTAATATTCAAGCAAAAATGCCAAATATTTGATGGTTCCAACTTCTTAAATGAGAAAATTAGCTGCCCAACATTATAGTAAATTGAATACCTTGGGGGTTTGGGCTGTTGGTCGAACAAAACAGGACATTTGAAGATGTAAATAATAATTATAATGTCAAGACTCACGGTAAATTTATTAGCAAGGCTACAGAAAATCTGTGAAATGCGACATTTCTGGATCGTGCTCTTCATTAGGTACAATGTAGTTGTGTCGTAAACTGTTGACAGTGCATAGGAGCTTATTTTTGAATGGATCATTAAAACAAAACTGAAGCAGTTGCACAACATAAATACCTGTGTTCCTCCCTCAAACCTTTTCCACCAAGCAACCCATTAAACACACAGGATCGACCCCATCACGTGTCATTTACATGGATCACCGGACGATTGTGAGACTAACAGCTTTAAGTGAGAGTTCGAACAGCACAATGAGAGGAAATGCTGTCTGTTCTTAAGAACTGCAGTCTTTTTTTAAATTAGAAATTCAACCTTGAAGCTGATCGGCATCCTTTACCGTAAACTGAACGCACCGAGAAGATCTTGGTAATGATAAACAAGGTGTTCCTTCTCACAGTGTGCTCTGTTCATAAGTAATGTCTCATTAGCCTTTTGGGGGGGAGACGGGGAATCAACGGTTCAAATCATTAGAGAAAGAACATGTGAGAATACACAAGGAATGAGTCAGGACCCTTAAGAAATAGCCCAGATAATACACTCACTAGGGAATGAATCTGAGTTATTGCTAATGATTTCCTTCCTTCCAGCCAGACGTTGGTTTCCTTTCATTTTCAGAAAACGAAATGAAATGAAATGAATCATCCATCATGGTGAATATCTGGCTGCTTTTTATTGTTTAGTCTGTTTTACATTATCATCATACACTAAATGAAGCTGTGTGTTTCAGGACGCTTCAATGCAAAACATTTCTCAGCTAAGTGATGTCAACATCAACGGAACATAACCAGGAAAAACAAGACTCGGTCAAAACTGAGTATCTGTCTGGACCGTATAGAGTTAGTGGTCATGTCTATAATGTTTTGTGAACAGTTTTTTTCCACTTATATCTTAATGTTTGATTGAAAGATAACTTCTAATGAAGCAAATGACATTCAGTAATAGTAAATGTTAACATTTACTAGTCAGTATATTATACATTTTATACAAGGTGAAAAGGTATTAGCATGACATACAGTATGCAAGGTTAAAAGTATTTCGTTTTTTTATTAAAGCATGTGTATCAAAAGCATTCATCATATAAGTGGTGTGTGCCTGGCACTGATCGATCCGACCTCCGTTCAGAAAAAAAGCATTTTAAAAGTTTGCTTGTCGTCTTGCGGACAGACCTGTCTTTTTACAAATCGACATCATAATGTCGTTATTTCAGCATCATTTTGATCCGTTTATTGAAATTAAATCACAGCACAATCTGTTTCTTTTGGGTTCATACCGCCGTAGCGACGTGTGGCTTGCTAGATACAGATACAGTATGTGAATACAGCTCGCCGCCGGGTGACGTTATTGAACCCGGACACAACGGCGTTTGGTTTTTCTGACATATCTGGGACTTCCACAACATGTACAAAGCAGCAAAAGTGGTTACTTCTGGAGGAAAGCGAAGTGAGAATTTGCTTCGCGCTTAGTGTGAATGCACGGTAACACAATACGAAGCACAACATAACGTAACTTAAACAAATATTTAAACAACAGCACTATGTAATGATACATTGAATCACTGACACGCTCCCCAGAAAACCTAAACACAGAACTGTTCTCCGCCTTCTCATTTTGAAAGAGCAACGGCCAATGAGGAAACTCCAACAGTCGGCCGACCAATCCTGTAACTTCATCACTCAGTCACAGACTTTTGTGTTTGTAGGGCTGGCCTTCTGCGGTCCAGCCAGAAACAACCTGCATGAGGAGTTTAGGCCGGCAAAATCCCTGACATCCTTTTAGAAATCAGGTGTGGAGGTGTGAGTTACCTTCTCTCTTATAGGAATCCATCAGTGTAATAGGCTTAGATTGCTAAGCATGCAGCGCTACATGACACAGTCCCACTTGTACAAAAACACCGAGCAGAGGGGAGGGCACTCGTTTTTCATCTTTACCAGTTCCTTAAGACCCCTCGGACTTTGACACCAAATCCCTTTAATGGCTTATGTCTGGAATCTGGAAGCTTAGAGGTTGTTTTTTTCTCTTTCTGTGTGGCGGTTTAGTGTGAGAGAGAACACACAAATTCTTTACTTATTGCATTAGGGTTTACTTTGTGTTTTATGTACTGTATGTAGTTGATGCTGTAGTTGATTAACTGTACACTTCCTCAGCCATCAGCTCTACGAGCAAACAGCCAATAGATGGTAAACACCAGATTTAAAGTGGTGCTTTTGTTTGATTCTTTACAGTTTTACAGATCTGTCGATTAAATCAACTAATCGATTAGTTAAGTATTTCTTTAGTTGAGGACAGCTCTTGTTTTGGGTTTAGTTTACTTTTTGAGGGTTAAGCGTAGGTAACATTATTTAGGTAAAGGTTAAAGTCTGTTTTTCCTTTTTAGGTTTTGTTCTTTTTTTTTGTTCTTGCATACTTTAATGTAAAGAAACAGCCCAGATTGTGTCCACGCGGTCTGCAAGGTTTTGTCTTTGGTCTTAGATTCATCTTTGCACTGTTTACTCTGCATTGGGGTTGAGTGATATGATGATGAATGTACCGTGACACAGTACACATCCGTCTACATTAGTCTGTCTATAATGTCATTGATCTATCAGTTAATTGTGTAGCTGGAAACAGCAAACCTATGTAAAGATATAGGGGATTAATGTCTACCTGAGCAGAGAATGAAGTTGCTCTCCCTCTGTGTGTGTTGTAATCAGAGTTTCTCCGTGCTTTGTTGACATTGCCGTGCTGGCCGTGCATGCTTTTAGTGCATGTGAGCGTGCCCTAATGGCTAGCTTACGGCCGCCGCTCTGCACTGCTCTCATACGGCGGTTACAGCTGATAACGTTGTCCTGACCAACGGCGCCTTTGTGGAAGCGTAGCACCCGCACCCAGCCACTGATATAATGTTCAGATGTCACTCACCTGTCCTGTGTGCCAACGGTACGTTTTTGGACGGCAGCTACTCTGGGCGGCTGTGGCTCAGAGGGTAGAGCAGGTTGTCCACCAATCGGAAGGTCGGTGGTTCGATCCCCGGCTGCTCCGGGTCACATGTCGATGTGTCCTTGAGCAAGACACTTAACCCCAAATTGCTCCCGGAGGCATAGCCATCGGTGTGTGAATGAGTATTTAGATTAAATCCTGATGGGCAAAGTTGGCACCTTAGTAGCCTCTGCCATCAGTGTATGAATGTGTGTGTGAATGGGTGAATACTGACATGTAGTGTAAAGCGCTTTGAGTGGTCGGAAGACTAGAAAAGCGCTATATAAGTCCAAGTCCATTTACCATCCATTTACTCTGTGTTTAGTTTATATTTCAATACATACATCATACAACTGTGTGTTGTGTTGTAAACAGTCATTTATTGGTCGAAGGCTTCGATTCATGTTGACTTCTTTTGAGAAAAGACACGTCAGTCTAAAAGGTGGCAGGTGGAATGAAGACTTTCTCCTTTTAGTGAAACTCTCCTGGTCGCTCTACACTTAGAGAGGCAGCGAGAAAGACTAGAAACTCCAAACAAAGTCCTTAAAAACACACACACACACACATTCCTGAAACACACGACGTGAAGGACCGAGCAGCGCGCAGACTCGCCAAACCAAAGGCCCGATTCATCTGAAATCCCTTTCACAGCATGCCAAGGTGCACGGGGTCAAAGTGCAGCCCTGCAAACTGTTAACTAGGATCTGAACCGAGGCCGGCTCGCACACCGCTGCAGTGTAGTTTTCTTTAATACATAACCAACCATATTATAACTTATTTATCTGTGGCAGCTCACAGCAGACAGCACACATTATTAGTGCTGCTTCTCACCACAACAGCTACTTCTTCATCTATTCTACTATTCAGGGCAGCTTTGATTCCCATTCGTACCCCTTGAATTAGAGCTGAAACAATTAGTTCATTAATGGATAAGTCAATCAATTTGATTAAATCTTTTTACTGGCATTTTCCCCCATTATTTTAAACACCTATCTCCCACTCTTTCTTGGCATTTTCCCCTGTTCACTATTCACAACCTCAGAAATACGTACTAATACAAATAATCAGCCCTCCAAAATTCACAGTGCTTTATCTTACATCCAATCAGTAGTTTACAGATAAGTTGATTAAAATATTATATTATATTATAGATATTAATTGCTAAATATCTGTTGGTTACAGCTTCTTCTTTTATGTCTCATATAAACTGGGATTTTTTTTCCCGGAAACTTGTGTTTGATGGATTATTTCTCTGTTGTTACAATGCTAATGGTCATTGTATTTTACATGGTTGGAAAGCCTGTTTATTTACCTTCACAATGATGTCCAACTTGTAAGGATCCATGCATTTGTGGGATGAGCAGCACAGCTGATTATGTGGGTAGCGCCCAAGTCAATTTTGCCAAAATGCTCTGCCAATGGTAAACAGAGTATGGATTGGATGATTGAACTCTCTATCAGTAGCAAGGAACAAACAAGACATATTGGCAGACTGGTTGGTTGCACGCACGTTATGAAAGTGAGGTTCCGCACCGTCGGGGAGGTGGAGCGTGAGCGCGTGCGATAGGACCCTAATGATGCTGACGAGAGCTTAACGTCATGCTGCAGTAAAGTGGTATCGGAGCCGTTTTGCGAGTACGAGTACATGAGCACAGTATCGGTATCGGTGCATCCCTAACACTCTTGTATTACCTTCCTGCTGGTATTTCAGGTGATTGATGATGGTATGGGCATCTGCTGTTTGCTTTGGATTACAATGTCAGCAAAAACTCCTCCGCCTGTTCAGCCTCAGAAACATTTACATTTATGGTGTTTACATAACGCCGTTACCTACAGAAACGAGTGCAGTAATTGAAATAAGCTTTAATTCCTTCATCACAAGGGTTGCAAGGAGGCTGGAAAATGACCCTTGATGAGAAACTTCAGTAAACAGAAGCATAAAAGACATTCAAGGACCAGTCAGCTTTGACTTAACGGCTGCAGTCATGTAGAAACTTTCTCATTATAGTGCTGAGTTTAGGAATGAAGAAAGACAGCAAGCCTTATTTTGACATTGACAGCTTTGTGTGTTGTAAAGTCGTCCTGCCCGGGGCCCTCCAGAGGAAGAGTCACTGATAACCTGATGTTCTTTATCTGAATGTCTAATGTACTTGCACTACCTATACGTGACTCCCAGATTGTAGTGCTGATTGCAAATCTTCTATTACAGCCATGTTTTCTCTTAGTGAGTCATGCATTCTGCGTTTAAAAAGGTGTCCACAGGCTCTGAAAACTTAATCAACATATTAAAGTTTCTTTCAAACTTTGAGAGGAACTGAAATGAGAATAAACTGGGAACAAAAAAAGAGAAAATCTCAGGATGCTTTATTAAAAAAAAGGCATCAGCCAAGGTTGCCTATTCTTCAGAGTGCCGTATCATCCATCCACCCTTTGCAGTGACGCATTGAATGCATACCGTCAGGTGAAAGGAATGTTATCTGGATAACGCGCCGTCACTTTTACGAGGAGGGTAATGTGCAGAGAGACTGAGGCAGCTGTAATTTGTCTTCTTTTTTTATGATGAATTCACATTTTATTTGGATGCTTTACGCATAATGGATTAAACCGTGAGGGTGTGATTTGTTTTTTTACTGTTAGAGACCTTGAGCGGTTATGAAATGTAGTTTGGAAGCCTTAAAGCTCGACTCGAGGAATTTCTACACTGCTCTGAATGAGCGTTTCTGTGACTCACCGTTCAGATATGCAGCCCGCCTCTCTGCGTGTTTGCACTTTGCCGCACGCTTTGTCAGTTTGCATTAGAGCGCCGAGGCCCGGCCTGGCTGTTTACCTTGGTATGTGAAACCTGGGGGTGTGTGTGTGTGTGTGTGTGTGTGTGTGTGTGTGTGTGCTTGGCTGATATTGGGTTTTTAAAGGCTGATATCTCACCTGTATTGATATATCCTGCAAATTCATTTATGACCACTTTGATACCAGAAAAAACATCACAAGAACTCGGTGTTTTGCTCCCAGAGTTATAGTCTCAGATAAGCTTCTTAAAAAACATGCAGACCATCATGTGACTCTCTCCACTGAAACCCATACTTGGTTATTAATTGGTGGGTTTAGCAGTTATATAAGACAGAGTGAGCCACTCTGGACATACAGGAGGAGGTAGTAGGAGGATCGAGGTCTACATTACGTCTCATTTGTGGAAAAGAAAAATACAGAGAAAAGAAAACTTTTCTACTTTTTATTTGTATTTATCCTGGATGACCCAACCAGGACAAAACAATATGCTTTTGAGTGCATGTGCACGCTTTTGTGTGCTATGCATGTGAATGTTTTCACCAGTAACACTCGATTAATCTGCCTTGAAAGAAGCTGGGATCAAAGAATTTAGACTTTTTTCTCTTAAAGAATGACTCAAAGTGATAAACTAGGATGTGAGGAACTCCCACAGCCGTCGCAGGCAGTTAGACCACTACAGCAGTGAAGCATGTGAGAGGCACTACAAGTGGTTATTGAGTGACTGACAGTGAAATGGAGGCCGGGCCGCCGCCGCCGCTGCAAGCTGGTTCTCGGTGACGGAGAGCGAGGAGTTTAGGTCAGCCGGGCAGCGAATCCCCTCGGCTCGCCCATTACATGACAGGATTTAGTGTGTGAGAGGAGAGAGAGGAATGAAATAATGGGGATGTGGATACGCAGCCAGCCAACCAGCCGGCTCGCTCTGGGATCAGCGGTTGGCCGAAGCCTCCCCGTCTCCCTGAGCTAAATTTAGAGCGGAGCTGAGGGGGTCTTCTCCGGGCCCCCTTTCATTATTCATCGGCTGAAAAAGGACCCAGTTCAGTTTCTCCCTTCAGCGGCGAGCCGCTGCTCGGTGTTTGTTTGTGTCTGCCGTCACGAAACACAAGAGGCAGCAGAGGAGAAAAGCCACAGAGGAGAGCTTCTTACTCTGCTGGATGTTGTTGTCTCCCGTCATGAAATCAATGAGAAGTGCTTCTCATTATGGTTGATGTGAGATTTCAGATACGGTTGGTGGGGATCTGGACACAGTTTAGCTCAGGGGTCAGAAACCTTTATTATCTAAAGAGACATTTTATGCAAAAACAAACAATCTGTCTGGAGCCTCAAAACATTTGAGCGTTGTGATGAAGGTAACACAGTTTATAGTCTAAGTATATAGAATATAAGTCTAATGCAGTGAGGGCCAAAGAGACAATGTACTACGGAGTATTAGGGCCACATTGAGGGAAAAAAATAAGACGTTTCCAGAATAAAGTCAGAATATTATGAGAAAAAAAGCTTTAATATTACGAGAATAAAGTAGTTACATTAGGAAAATAAAGTCATAACTTTACGAGAATAAAGTCGTAATATTACGAGAACAAAGTCGTAATATTACGAGAATAAAGTCATAACTAAATGAGAAAAAAAGTTGTAATGTTACAAGAATGTTCAGCAGTCTTCTCGTCTTTGGATTGTTTAGATTTAGATTGTGTTACGAGAGTTGGCTAAACTACAGAATTAAACTATTGGCTGTCACGTAGTAAACATGCATTTCAAACCAGTGTCTGTACGCTGTGGTTTTACGTTCAGTATATCTTGTTCACACTCACAGTGTTGTTTGTTGACCCCGTTGGATGGAGCGTTGACCCCTTAGACACGTACTAATGTTCCCGTTAGTGACTCAAACAGCGATAAAACATGAACTTCTGCTTGACTTGATGTTTAATCTTTGAATGCTATCTCTGGTGTATGAATGGAGCTCGTATTATAAAGTCTTCTGGAGTCTAATCTTTATATGGGACTATAAGGACAAAGGATGTTATCTTGATCGTATCAGTTGAATACAGTTCTCTGTTATACAGCCCCAATGAATATTAATTACCAGTAGTTTTAAAAACACGACAGGCAGTTTATAACTGATCAAAGTTGTATCACACATTCCCGTCATTACACGGTGATTTTAGAAACTAAACAACAACAGTTGGGATTAAAATCTCCGTCTCACTCAGACTCCGTTCTGTCAAAGTGGTTGAATTCAGCGTCCCGGCTGCTGCAGTGAACTCTGGGTAAGGCCGCTGTAAGGCCGAGGGTTGCCCCAGAAACCTCCAGGCGATGCGTCAGCGCTGCTTGTGGAATGCCACGGGCCGGTTTCCTCCTATTGTGACCGGCTAGAGAGACCCCCCCCCACACCACCAACCACCACCACCACCACCCTTTCTCCTTCTCCCCCCTTCGAGGTGAATAGAGGACTCAGTGAAACACCAGACTACCCACCCCCTCCTCTCACATACTCTCTCTCCCTACCGCCTCCTGAAACTGCTTTCAGTGAGCCGCGATGAATCCATGTTTTAGGTTGGACATTTTTTTAGACTTATTCAGACTCTATAAGAACGGTAGCATCACGCTAGGGCGGAGGTCAGCAACCTTTACTATCAAAAGAGACATTTAGGCAAAAAGAAAATCTGTCTGGAGCCGCAAAGCATGTGATCATTGTGATGAAGGTAACACAGTTTATAGTGTAATTATATAGTATATAAGTCTAATGCAGTGAGGGCCAGAGAGACAATGTACTACGGAGTATTAGGGCCACATTGAGGGAAAAAAGCCAGAGGTTTTCAGAATAAAGTTATAATATTATGAGAATAAAGTCATAACTTTACGAGAAAAAAAGTCGTAATATTACGAGAATAAATTCATAACTTTATGAGAATAAAGTCGTAATATTACGAGAATAAATTCATAACTTTACGAGAATAAAGTCGTAATATTACGAGAATAAATTCATAACTTTACGAGAATAAAGTCATAATATTACCAGAATAAAGTCATAAATTTCCGAGAATGAAGTCATAATATTACGAGAATAAAGTCAATAATGTGGCAAACACAGCCTCCCTCTTTCATTCCTTCAACCAACGTCTTGAAAAGGTCGGCGTTGTGATATTCACGTATATTCAAAAAACCTGTTGACATCCAAGTCTTACATGATGTTTAAAAGTACGAGTGTTTCTCCTTCCAACCAGAAATGTGGACTTTTCTTTTGGGCATGCATCTCTGCAAACTGTCGGCTAGTTGGATTGAGTTCAACGCACAGAGCTCGCGGTAAAAACTGAGAAAACTGCCGTAAAAATCCAAATTGAGACGCATATTCTGAATGAATACATGTCCAAAGAATGCTCCTAAAACCTGAATAATATCAGCATATCCCACAGGTCTTAATACTTAATAACATGTCTTCATTCAGAATAAAGCCTAATATCCAAACGGGAGATGCTGTTTACTCATAACAAATAATGTAAAAGTAGTCCATGTAAACACTCCATTAATGACATTTTAATGAACTGAAAGTCATATAGATTTGCACAGAGTTTGGTGTGTTTCTGAGGTGTCTGTCCCAAAATGAGTGCTCATTAATAAATCATTTAATTTGGTGATCGAGGATTCAGCACCCGGCCGTACACAGCTGGATCTGTGCTGATTTATTCTCATAATTCTGTGATTTTAGCAGTGATTTATTTAATAAAGAATCACACTGATTATAGTTATAATCTGGTTAATGCATCAATCATTATTTCTGCTTAATCAATCAAAGGTTTAGTGTTAAAATAGTGACACATATCAATCCTTCCAGAGCTGAAAGGGTCGTGAAACGGCTTATTTAGTCTGTAAAAAAGGTAAAAGAAAACTCAAAGGTGCTCAGTTTACGTGTACGATGAAGTGAAATACAGAAGAGCAGCAGTTTTACACATTTCAGAAGCTGAATCCAATTTGATTTCCTCCATAATGACATAATCATCCAAATTGTTTGATTGGCAAACTGCTTTTATGTGAACAACAATTGTCGGTGTGGTATGAATTGCACACATACCTGAAATGCTTTGTCGGATGGGAGAAAGCTGATGGGAGTGTTTTGAGAGTTTAGAGAGTTCAGATGATGAGTATGTCGTGTTTAGAGGTGCAGGCACACACACACACACACATCACAAATATGTGCACCTGTTTGGGCACATTTTAATCTACCTGGAAGGTAAGGTGAGGTAATCTTTATTATCCCAGAGGGACATTTGCTGCACAGCCAGCAGCAATACAATCATCATACCGACAACATTACATGGTGTTATTCAACAGACAAACAGCAGCAGGGACCGATGAGTTCTGAAATCTACTGGTCATGCATCTGCAACCAGACGGAAGAAACTCACTGAACAAAGAGTGACGAAGGTCTGCAAGGATGACTGAGTCTTCTTTGTGACTCTATCCTTGTACACTTGTGTCAATACACATATAGACGTGCGACTTCCTTGTCTTTCATTTGATAATCAATATGTAAAATCCTGAAGTTTACCCACAATCCCGGTAAAATAACTTTTTAAAACTGCTGTGTATGTGTTGTATTTCATGCACACCTGACGAGGTCTGTGATGTTTGTTGATCACGGTGGAGATGATTCTGTTTCTGAATCTGTTCTCTGATTGTGTTTCCTTCAGGCAGACGAAGCCTCTGTCGTTTGCCGACTGCATCGGAGATGAGCTACCGATCGGTTGGGAGGAGGCGTACGATCCCGGCATCGGGCCGTACTATGTCGACCACAACACCAGTGAGTTTACTTTAGTCATCTGTTACTTCTTACTTGTTATTCTTTCTGCTCATCTCTCCATCTTTACTCTCCATTTCCTCCCCCCTTATCATTCCTGCTCTTATCCCTGATTAACTCTTAAATATGCAAGATATACATAGATCTGAAAACGTTTAATTGTTTAAATTGGTCATCCAGCAGTTCTAATAATCAGGAAGTGTCTTATCAGTCTTCAACATTATGCCATATCTTAAAATGCGTTCATTGTTAAGGTTAACCAGAATAAATACAAGTCATGTGATAAGGCCTGATAACTCATCTCTGATTGACTGAGTCACATCTGTTGATTTAAACAACGCAAACACTGAAACCATCACAAGTTCAATATAAATGTGTCTTCTATGCAATCTAAATCCTCTCTTCCTCCAGCGCTCATTGTCTTCCTCTTCACCTTGTTTCTCCTCTCCAGAGAGCACCCAGCTGGAGGACCCGCGGTCCCAGTGGCAGCGGGAGCAGGAGTTCATGCTGCGGGACTACCTGGCCGTGGCCCGCGACGCGCTCAGCGCCCAGAAGGAGATTTACCAGGTGAAGGAGCAGAGGCTCCGCCTGGCGCAGCAGGAGTACCGGCAGCTCAACGACACGTGGAGGGACAAGACGACGTCGCAGACCAGCTGTGAGTACCGACTACGGGAGGAGAAACCACAGACATGGCGTAGCTCGCTCTGTTTCACATTTACATCCCTGTGGATTTTTCCACATCTTCTTTTTTTCTCGTAAAGTTCTGACATTATTCTCGTCATATTCCGACTTTTTTTCCTCTTTAATTTATGACTTTATTCTCGTAATATTCTGACTTTTTTTCTCATAAAGTTAATAAAATCAAATCAAATAAATACGTAAAATCAACGGGAAAAAATAAATACGATTAAATTTAAGAAAAATCTTTTTTTTTAATACAATGAAATACATTTAATTAAAGAAGAAAATCAAGATGAAAAAAATATATAATGTGCCGTTCTTTAACACCTCTCTGTTCTCTTCTTATCTTTTCTTTCCCGCAGTGAATTCCAGATCGTCCTCGTCCAGCAAGTACGACCCAGACATCCTAAAAGCAGAAATAACCACAGCCAAAAGTCGGGTAAGAGCGTCTCCTTCCTGTTTCAACCTGGTCTGGCTAATACCTGATATCTACTACACGTAAACAATATCTTATTAGGGCTACAACTAACCTCCATTTCATCACTGAATAATCTGTAAAAAAAAGAAACAATCATGATTTCAGAAAAAATCAATTATAATGAAAATAAGATGATAAAAAAATGAATGAATTAATATAATAAAATAAAATAAATACATAAAATCAAAGGGAAAATGAAAATAAGATTAGTTTAAAAAATAGTTAAAATATTAAAATATGGACAGATTTTTTAATACAATGAAATACATTTAATTAAAAGAGAAAATAAAAAATGTAATAAAATAAATAAAGAAAGAACAAATATTAAAAAGAACGAAAAATGGAAAAGATCAAGGTTTTATCACCTTGTATACTCAATAAAACTGTAAAATGTAAATATAGATTAATCTTCTTAGTCCTCTATATGACAGTAAACAGAATATGTTTTGGACTTTTGGTTGGAGAAAATCAAGACACTGTGACATTTTTTTCATTATTTTCTGACATTTTATAGACCAAGCGATTAATTGAGAAAATAATAATTATCAGATTAGTTCTGAAGTTCCAATTTACGTCTAACAACGTGATACAGTAGACAGTTGGGCGGCAACTATTTTAGTAATCGATTAATCGTTAAAGGTCCCATATTGAAAAAAGTGAGATTGTCATGTCTTTTACATAATAAAGCAGGTTTAAGTGCTTTATAAATACTGTTAAACTATCAAAATGCTCAATATACGGAGAAACACACGCAGCCCGTATTCAGAAATTGTGCGTTTGAAACAAGCCGTTAGGATTTCTGTCCATTTGTGATGTCACAAATATACAATATGTAGACCATTACAGGGTTTTAAACGTAAACATTCTAAATGTGTCCCAGTTTATTTCCTGTTGCAGTGTATGTAAATGACATCAGCTGACATGAAGTAAACATGGACCCAAACTGTTGCCTAGCAACGCAATTCTGTTGCAATTCCATTGTAATGCACTAAAACGGAGCGTTTCAGACAGAGGGTGAATACAGGTATATTCAGGCAGACAGTACGAGGAAAATAAAGTTTTTTTTTAACATTACAGCATGTAAACATGTTCTAGTAGAAACACAAAATACAAGTATGAAATGAAAATGAGCACGATATGGGACCTTTAAAGTAATTTTCATGCAAAAAATGGCAGAAAATGCTGTTTTCAGCCTCTCGAATACGGAGATTTCCTGCTTTTCTCTGTTTTATATCATATTAAATTGAATATCTTTGGGTTGTGGACTGACAAAACAAGACAATTAAAAACATCACCTTGCACCAGCTTGTTCACTCAGAGAGAAAATCACATCTCAAACAGGAAGTCACTACTCTATCCTTTTACTCTCTTGCTCTCTTGCTCTACTGGCTGTGGATCAAATATGTAGCAGAGTCACCTGCACCAACACCAGTCACCCAAGTTTAGCACTTTAATTAGTGGAAAGCACCTGACCGCATTATTAAATTCATTCTAAATTTAGCTTACGACAAAGTTCTTCATACCACAACAACAAATAGTTTGTCTAATCTCTGTGTCTCAGGTGAACAAGCTGAAGCGGGACCTGGCCTGTATGAAGCAGGAGCTGCAGTTCAAAGAACAAGGCTTTGAGACCCTCAAAGAGTAAGTGGTGCATCCCGACGTCCTCACTCACACAGCTACTGATGCACTCGTCCTGACGTACTCACTCACACAGCTACTGATGCACTCGTCCTGACGTCCTCACTCACACAGCTACTGATGCACTCGTCCTGATGTCCTCACTCACACAGCTACTGATGCACTCGTCCCGACGTACTCACTCACACAGCTACTGATGCACTCGTCCTGATGTCCTCACTCACACAGCTACTGATGCACTCGTCCTGATGTCCTCACTCACACAGCTACTGATGCACTCGTCCTGATGTCCTCACTCACACAGCTACTGATGCACTCGTCCTGATGTCCTCACTCACACAGCTACTGATGCACTCGTCCTGATGTCCTCACTCACACAGCTACTGATGCACTCGTCCTGATGTCCTCACTCACACAGCTACTGATGCACTCGTCCTGATCTCCTCACTCACACAGCTACTGATGCACTCGTCCTCTCTCCTTCTTGCTGAAGGGCGTTTATATTTGTTGACCGCCGACTCTGGGATCCGGTCCTCGCGCTTTTACGCTACCACCAGCCCTCCTAATTTAATTTGACGAGCAAAGCAAGACAGTCAGAATCTGACTTGAATAGCAAGTATACGTGTGACCTTCCCCTCTGCTTTCACAGATATGTCTTCTGCCTTCAAAACACCTTCGGCTCGCGTTTACTCGGTGGTGGAGAGGGCAGCTCTAGAGCGTCAGGGTTCAATCTCCCAGGTTCTCTTATAGGTCAGGGGTCTGCAACCTGCGTCTCTTCAGCTCCTCTCCAGAGGCTCCCTGTGGATTTATAACAATGGAAATGAATAACTGTTTTTTGTTTACATTTTCATTTTTATTTATCATTGTTGTAGGTCTATGGTACGACGGTACGACAGAGTATTAGGGCCACATTGAGGAAAAGAAATTAATCTGAGATTACGAGAATAATGTCATATTATTACGAGAATAAAGTCATAGGTTTACGAGAAAAAAAGTCGTAATATTATGATAATAAAGTCATAATATTATAAAGTAGTAATTTTACATTTTATTTTATTTTTTTTCTCGTTAAGTTATGACTTTATTCTCGTTATATTACGACTTTTTTTTCTCTTTAAATTATGACTTTATTCTCATAATATTCCGACTTTTTTTTCTCGTAAAGTTATGACTCTATTCTCATAATATTACGACTTTTTTTCCCGTAAAGTTATGACTTTATTTTTGTAATATTACAACTTTTTTTTCTCGTAAAGTTATGACTTTATTCTCGTAATATTACAACTTTTTTTTCTCGTAAAGTTATGACTCTATTCTCATAATATTACGACTTTTTTTCCCGTAAAGTTATGACTTTATTTTTGTAATATTACAACTTTTTTTTCTCGTAAAGTTATGACTTTATTCTCGTAATATTACAACTTTTTTTTCTCGTAAAGTTATGACTCTATTCTCATAATATTACGACTTTTTTTTCCGTAAAGTTATGACTTTATTCTCGTAATATTACGACTTTTTTTCCGTAAAGTTATGACTTTAGTCTCGTAATATTACGACTTTTTTTTCTCGTTAAGTTATGACTTTATTCTCGTTATATTACGACTTTTTTTTCTCTTTAAATTATGACTTTATTCTCATAATATTCCGACTTTTTTTTCTCGTAAAGTTATGACTTTATTCTCGTAATATTACGACTTTTTTTCCGTAAAGTTATGACTTTATTCTCGTAATATTACGACTTTTTTTCCGTAAAGTTATGACTTTATTCTCGTAATATTACGACTTTTTTTCCGTAAAGTTATGACTTTAGTCTCGTAATATTACGACTTTTTTTTCTCGTTAAGTTATGACTTTATTCTCGTTATATTACGACTTTTTTTTCTCTTTAAATTATGACTTTATTCTCATAATATTCCGACTTTTTTTTCTCGTAAAGTTATGACTTTATTCTCGTAATATTACGACTTTTTTTCCGTAAAGTTATGACTTTATTCTCGTAATATTACGACTTTTTTTCCGTAAAGTTATGACTTTATTCTCGTAATATTACGACTTTTTTTCCGTAAAGTTATGACTTTAGTCTCGTAATATTACGACTTTTTTTTCTCGTTAAGTTATGACTTTATTCTCGTAATATTACGACTTTTTTTCCGTAAAGTTATGACTTTATTCTCGTAATATTACGACTTTTTTTCCGTAAAGTTATGACTTTATTCTCGTAATATTACGACTTTTTTTCCGTAAAGTTATGACTCTATTCTCATAATATTACGACTTTTTTTTCCGTAAAGTTATGACTTTATTCTCGTAATATTACGACTTTTTTTCCGTAAAGTTATGACTTTAGTCTCGTAATATTACGACTTTTTTTTCTCGTTAAGTTATGACTTTATTCTCGTTATATTACGACTTTTTTTTCTCTTTAAATTATGACTTTATTCTCATAATATTCCGACTTTTTTTTCTCGTAAAGTTATGACTTTATTCTCGTAATATTACGACTTTTTTTCCGTAAAGTTATGACTTTATTCTCGTAATATTACGACTTTTTTTCCGTAAAGTTATGACTTTATTCTCGTAATATTACGACTTTTTTTCCGTAAAGTTATGACTTTAGTCTCGTAATATTACGACTTTTTTTTCTCGTTAAGTTATGACTTTATTCTCGTTATATTACGACTTTTTTTTCTCTTTAAATTATGACTTTATTCTCATAATATTCCGACTTTTTTTTCTCGTAAAGTTATGACTTTATTCTCGTAATATTACGACTTTTTTTCCGTAAAGTTATGACTTTATTCTCGTAATATTACGACTTTTTTTCCGTAAAGTTATGACTTTATTCTCGTAATATTACGACTTTTTTTCCGTAAAGTTATGACTTTAGTCTCGTAATATTACGACTTTTTTTTCTCGTTAAGTTATGACTTTATTCTCGTAATATTACGACTTTTTTTCCGTAAAGTTATGACTTTATTCTCGTAATATTACGACTTTTTTTCCGTAAAGTTATGACTTTATTCTCGTAATATTACGACTTTTTTTCCGTAAAGTTATGACTTTAGTCTCGTAATATTACGACTTTTTTTTCCGTAAAATTATGACTTTATTCTCATAATATTCCGACTTTTTTTTCTCGTAAAGTTATGACTTTATTCTCGTAATATTACGACTTTTTTTCCGTAAAGTTATGACTTTATTCTCGTAATATTACGACTTTTTTTCCGTAAAGTTATGACTTTATTCTCGTAATATTACGACTTTTTTTCCGTAAAGTTATGACTTTAGTCTCGTAATATTACGACTTTTTTTCCGTAAAGTTATGACTTTATTCTCGTAATATTACGACTTTTTTTCCGTAAAGTTATGACTTTAGTCTCGTAATATTACGACTTTTTTTTCTCGTTAAGTTATGACTTTATTCTCGTTATATTACGACTTTTTTTTCTCTTTAAGTTATGACTTTATTCTCGGATTTTGGATGTTGTAGGATGTTGCTCTACTTTTCTCCGTTCCCACTTACAGACATAATCTCTCTCGTATTAAGACCCGCATCAGATAGTTTCTGAATCGTGGTGCTGTGGAGTGGTTGGTGTATTTAAGCATATTCTGGACAACATTGCAGAACCTCCTCTTTGCGTAGCGCTGCATGTCGTTTAGCAGGTGGATGTTTTTCTCTGGAGACAGCTCAATCCATTCCTCCATAGAAGTTAACCTTAAATATGTCCGGGTTTTGACATTGCTTAGCAACCATGACAACATATTACGTTTTGTTCTCCGACGATGAGTGATACCAAGGAATTAGATAGTCATAGCCGTGGTATGTGGGTATTATATCACAGCTATGAACCAATCAGATTGCTTTGATTTGAGCTACCCGTTTCATAATCAATGTGTTATGCTCTTTTAGTTGCCTAGCAACAGAACAACTCACTTTGACTGAATTAAAAACAAAACATAGGTGATCAGGGAGCGGGAATAAAGGTTTCAACACCTGTTAACAGCATCTCCACACATTTTTAGAATGATCCGGCGTTGTCTGAATCGTGTTTCCTCTCCCGTGTACTCGCTCTAATGTGCTCTAGCCTTCTCTCACCCTAGCTCTTATCTTTCATTGGTCTCTTATCCTTATCTATGACACCATCGCTCAGGCATCACGGGAATATTGTCGTCTAAGCAGAGATGGATCAGCCGAGACTTCCTGTAGTGTTGTTGGAATTTGTCCTGTTGGAACTGTAAATGTGAAGTCGAACGGAAGAAAGTTAGAAACTTGAGTGCGGCTTATCAGCTCAGTTATTGCCTCACGCATTATCACACATTCCATCCGATCATTAAACACTAACACCTCTATAAACGCGCCAGTGGAACAACAGCTGAGGAATGTGCATTGAAAAGGAAACACCCCTTCGATGTGACCTTCTTCCACACCTCAGAATATAACGTCAGAAAGTGCAAGGTGTACCAGATTCAAAAGGGATTCATTCGCAGACTGAAGCAGATCTTCTTTTGTTTTTGAATTTCACCACATTAGAAGGCTGACATGCAGATCCCCCCCCCCGTGGGGTCGATGTTGAATTGAACAGGAATGTCCGGTCTGTTTGTCTTGCCTCCCGGTAAGCACAGTGAGAGTGTCAGGAGGATTAAAGAGTAGCTGAGGGCTGAGAGTGGTTGGACGGCATTCCTCCGTGACTTTCCTCTCCTGTTGCAGTCATTAGACGGCATCCAACAACCAATCAGTGTGTGCAGGAATACGAATAAGCTTAGACTGGAATGCAGATGAACACTGAACACTGCTCTTGTTAAGATTTTTGCAAAATTACTGGTGCACAAGAGGGCGTTTTACGATGTTTTCTGTCATGCAGAACAGAAAAGGTGACAGCATAATAAGCAGAAAGGTATGCTGTTTTTCTTGGTTTGGGTTACGTCACTTAGTTCCAACGAAGGAGAAGAATATTTTAGACCAGCAGTTCCCAACCTGGTCGTATGATAAATCAGACCACAGGTACGGATGTCACAACGCTAGAAATTTAGTAGTCGATACCAATACCAGTGAATTACCCTTCTGATCGGCCTCAAGTTTCTTGCCAAAAATTCCATTTTTACAAGATTACATTTGAACACATCATGATAACGTTAGAATTTACTAGGGACTTTTTTTCAGACCGAGTACAAGTACTTACATTTGTGTACTCGCCGATACTGAGTACCGATACGAGTACTTCTCTGTGCCAAAAGACCCTCGTTAACAGCCAGCTGGAGGGTGTGAGCGACACACGGCAGGCTGGGGAGTCCCGCATACGAGGCGGTGCACCGCGACCGACTCTAGGTCGGCTTGGAAAGGCTCGGGGCGAAGGTGCTTCCCGAGGCCGTGGACAAAGTGTCACCGGGGCTGACTGTCCTCAGTGCGCCCCAACCGCGTCGTGCCCCCAGGGCGGGGCTCGGGCCCACGTAAAAGGCGCCAGGGGTCTGCGGCGATGTCTGCAACCCATCCGACACGGACCAAGGTGTCTAACGCACGTGCGAGTCAGAGGGTGCAGGCAAAACCCTGTGGCGCAATGAAAGTGAGGGCCGGCGCGCGCAGGCTGAGGTGGGATCACGGCCCCGCGGGGTCGTGGAGGTGGAGCGTGAGCGCGTGCGATAGGACCCGAAAGATGCTGACGAGAGGTCAACGTCACGCTGCCATAAAGTGGTATCGGTGCCGTTGTATCGGAGCCATTTTTTGAGTACGAGGACATGAGCACAGTATCGGAATCGGTATCCGTGCATTCCTAGAATTTACCTTCACCCAATACTTTTTACTGAATAGAGCTTGAAAGCATCATAATGTAAACCTCAATGGAACCTCCGTATGTTAGATGTTCCGTTATTTAGCCCAGTAGAACTGTGCTGCCCAGCGGCGGCTAACTGCTAACGTTAACCAGCTCTCCTCCTGTCGATTTCAACACAGATCTGTTGTTCACAATGTAGCAATAGTCCGTCAGTCTCTCGAGCCCTGAGCCCCGGTACGAAAAAACGAGTACCATCAAGTTTTCCGAATTTCGGCATCGACTTGGTGCCGAAGTATCGGTTCACCTGACATCCTTAGTTTCAAGATGATTATCAGTATAGAAAGGCAGAGAAAACATTTGTCACTGGAGAGGAGCCGCAGGTTGCAGACCCCTGGTCTAGGCAGAGGATTGTGGGTCAGAATAGCCAGAAAAGCATGCTTGCTTGCATACTGCAAAATACGACAGGGTGTAGTAGGACATCCTGTCGTATTTTGGGCATACTGCATTTGACATATTATGTATTGGGACATGCTAAATCTGTAGTAAATTGTAGGACAGTATGGGTATTGGAACGCACACAGTGTTTTTGATAAGGACACTTGAGCTCTGGTCTTGACCATGAATGTACCTGGTTGTCCAAGAAAAACACTTTTTTACTCATTTAAAAATGTGCAGTAGGAATTTCAGTGTCACTTTAAAATGTGACTGTAGTTAAATGTTTCAGCTTGGTATCTCTTATCTCTTTCTTCTCTGCGTTATTGTAAAGAGGTGGTTGTGATTGTAATTATAAAACGGTTCATAACAGCGTTTTCACTCTGTGGTTGAGAAGGACTTAAAGAGGATTACTTGTTCTCTCTGCCTGTTACAGACAAGTGCCTCTCTCCCTCCCCTCACTTCCTCATTCTCTACCTTGTTTTCTCCCTCTCTCTCTCTCTGTCCTCCCCCTCGTCCCTCTCTGAAGAATGTGGAAGGACCTGTTATTCAGATGCATGCATGACTTGCTGATGACAGCGTCTACGTACAGAGCTGCTGCTGCCTCTGATGGCTGTTTGCTGCAGTGACTCTTCTGTCTGTTCTCCCTGCAGACGGGTCTTTCCCATTCTGCCTACAGCCAAAAAACACTATCTAATGTGTGTTAACCAGAAGCTGAGCAAACATTTAATATTGTAATCAAAGTGATCAGGAGGATGTCCACACCGAGCCGGCTCCGTGCGTAAACACATACCTGTGAAATGTTTTCAAAAGGTCGCTGAGTCACCTCCGGCTTTACGTGAACACCTGTCCCGTTTTAACACCGCTGAACTCACAATGTAGTTGTTCTCACGAACCCTTAAATTCTGAGTTGAAGGTTGAAGCTTATTGTAGATAGAAAACAGTTGCATATTAAAATAAGACAGTAGGTTTTGATGCTGACGCCGCAGTTTTTTAATATTCAGCCCATCCTGGTGTTGTGAGTCTACAGTTTTTATTTCCTCTGGAGGAGGTTTACAAATTAGAGAAATCAGCTAGTGCAGCGATTGATGTGGGGAAAACAAAGACCTGCATATTTGCTGGTCTCAATGGCACATGTTTGAGAACCATGAGCCCCTAGATCAGGGGTCAGCAACCTACGGCTCCAGAGCCACATGCAGCTCTTCAGCTCCTCTCCAGTGGCTCCCTGTGGATTTATTAATATGGAAATGAATAACTGTTCTTTGTTTCCATTTTCATTTTTATTTATCTTTGTTGTCGGTCTATGGTACGACGATACGACGGAGTATTAGGGTTACATTGAGGAAAAATTATGAGAATAAAGTCATAATATTATAAAGTAGTCATTTTACGTGTTATTTTATTTTTTTCTCGTAAAGTTATGACTTTATTCTAGTAATATTACGACTTTTTTTCTTGTAAAGTTATGACTTTATTCTAGTAATATTACGACTTTATTCTCGTAAAGTTATGACTTTATTCTAGTAATATTACGACTTTATTCTCGTAAAGTTACGACTTTTATTCTTGTAATATTACGACTTTATTCTGTAAATCTCAGATGTTTTCTCCCTCAATGTGGCCCTAATACTCCGTAGTACATTGTCTCTTTGGCCCTCACTGCATTAGACTTAAATACTATATACTTAGACTATAAACTGTGTTACCTTCATCACAATGATCAAATGTTTTGCGGCTCCAGACAGAGTTCTTTTTGCCTAAAATGTCTCTTTTGATAGTAAAGGTTGCTGACCGTAGAGAAACAAGACGGTGTAGTTCACAGGCTGCAGAGATACCAAATGAAACACTAAATCAATACGTTGCTGAGGTTTGTTAATGCAGTATAGCGCTCACAAATATAATCTAGATAAATCCAGACATTATTTCCTCTGAGAATAACTGCTCAAAAAGAGCAGCTCGGAAGATGTGTGTGAGGAAGAGTGAATGAGTAATGCTGCGCCACCACCTGCTGTCTGTCGGAGTGCCCTTGAGCGAGTTCTTCTGCCTTCCCACGATTCCAGCGAAGCCTGTCGAGTGACTGCCAGTAAAAAAAGGCTGTGGTTACACTGGGCAGCTTTCCCTCCACACTCAGTGTAACTGTATGGAAATGAGTCAAAGTGTTGCTGTAATGTTGTGCACGCTCGGTTGATCCAGTTCCTTGTGTAAACATAAAACAAAAGCAGCTAATGGATCATCTGTCCAGAGCAGCTGACGGTGAACGATGTGATCTGTGGACATTTTGACAGCATGATTGGCTGCTGCTGAAACCCTGCTGCTACTTCCATCATCATCCAAACTGACCTTCATCTCCTCTCTCTCTCTCTCTACCTCATCCTCCAGGATTGACCAGAAGGTGTCCAGCAGCCCGTATGGCTACAAGCTGCAGGAGGCGCAGACCATCCTCAGCGAGGTCCGCTCCATCCGAGACGCCATCAGTACCGGGGAGAAGGAGAAACAGGAACTCATGCAGGTAAACAGTGAAGGAGGGAACAAACACTAAAAGTCACTCTTTTAAAAATAAAAAATAAATCACAGAAAGCAGATGGGAGATGAGCCGGGCAAACCCGATTATAAAAAAAACAACAACCCAAAACTCCATCGAGACTTGTCGGACTCACGGGCTGCAATATAGTGCAATTGGGGCAAGCTGGCACGTCATTTACGTCCACTAAAAGTGCTTGTTTTTGATCGTTATTGTAAGTGACTGACAACTAGGGATGTTAATAATGTACCGTTTAACCGTTAACGGACATTAAGCGTTTTAACCGATTAACTCTATAGATGGCAGCTGCTCACAGGCTGCAATATAGTGCTATTGGGGCAAGCTGGCACGTCATGTACGTCCACTAAAAGTGCTTGTTTTTCATTATTATAAGTGACTGACAACTAGGGATGTTAATAATTTACCGTTTAACCGTTAACGGACATTAAGCGTTTTAACCGATTAACGCTATAGATGGCAGCTGCTCACAGGCTGCAATATAGTGCTATTGGGGCAAGCTGGCACGTCATGTACGTCCACTAAAAGTGCTTGTTTTTCATTATTATAAGTGACTGACAACTAGGGATGTTAATAATGTACCGTTTAACCGTTAACCGGCATTAAGCATTTTAACCGATTAACGATATAGATGGCAGCTGCTCACAGGCTGCAATATGGTGCTATTGGGGCAAGCTGGCACTGTCATTTACGATCACTAAAAGTGCTTGTTTTTTATTGTTATAAGTGACTGACAACTAGGGATGTTAATAATTTACCGTTTAACCGTTAACGGACATTAAGCGTTTTAACCGATTTAACGCTATAGATGGCAGCTGCTCACAGGCTGCAATATAGTGCTATTGGGGCAAGCTGGCACCGTCATTTACGTCCACTAAAAGTGCTTGTTTTTCATTGTTATTATAAGTGACTGACAACTAGGGATGTTAATAATGTACCGTTTAACCGTTAACCGACATTAAGCATTTTAACCGATTAACGCTATAGATGGCAGCTGCTCACAGGCTGCAATATGGTGCTAATGGGGCAAGCTGGCACCGTCATTTACGTCCACTAAAAGTGCTTGTTTTTGATCGTTATTATAAGTGACTGACAACTAGGGATGTTAATAATTAACCGTTAACCGACATTAAGCATTTTAACCGATTAACGCTATAGATGGCAGCTGCTCACAGGCTGCAATATGGTGCTATTGGGGCAAGCTGGCACCGTCATTTACGTCCACTAAAAGTGCTTGTTTTTCATTGTTATTATAAGTGACTGACAACTAGGGATGTTAATAATTAACCGTTAACCGACATTAAGCATTTTAACCTATTAACGCTATAGATGGCAGCTGCTCACAGGCTGCAATATAGTGCTATTGGGGCAAGCTGGCACCGTCATTTACGTCCACTAAAAGTGCTTGTTTTTCATTGTTATTATAAGTGACTGACAACTAGGGATGTTAATAATGTACCGTTTAACCGTTAACCGACATTAAGCATTTTAACCGATTAACGCTATAGATGGCAGCTGCTCACAGGCTGCAATATGGTGCTAATGGGGCAAGCTGGCACCGTCATTTACGTCCACTAAAAGTGCTTGTTTTTGATCGTTATTATAAGTGACTGACAACTAGGGATGTTAATAATGTACCGTTTAACCGTTAACCGACATTAAGCATTTTAACCGATTAACGCTATAGATGGCAGCTGCTCACAGGCTGCAATATGGTGCTATTGGGGCAAGCTGGCAACGTCATTTACGTCCACTAAAAGTGCTTGTTTTTCATTGTTATTATAAGTGACTGACAACTAGGGATGTTAATAATTAACCGTTTAACCGTTAACCGACATTAAGCGTTTTAACCGATTAACGCTATCGGTTAAAACGGTTAAAAGAAATGTTAATAATGAATTAATAAGCTGAGAAAAACTCGTCACTTTAAGGGGAAACGCTGGTCAACCTTAAGAGAGTCTGAGCCGGCATTACAGATACAGGAATTACAGAAATTTCAGAAATTGTTTTACTTAATTAGACAAAAACATGGGAAAATGGGGTCCATGTTGAAACCAGTTGCAGGTCAGATCTCATCTCACTTATCTGCCATGTCTAAACTAACTCTAACACGCGAGGCGTAAACCTAAGTACATAACACAGTTATCCATGTAAAAGCTTAGCATTGTTTAAAGGTTGCTGAAGGCGGCGTGTTGATCAGCTCCAGTATCAACTCTTTGACACACAAAAGACGAAGGAAAGAGGAGACAGATAATCCAAATACTGACATGTGATACCGACAGCCACGTGTGGATCATGTCAGAAATCACACCGGGATGTGCATCTTTTCACACAAATAAAAGGGTTTCATTTTTGCTGTATAGTTGGGACAATTTGAAGTGCAGTGAAAAAGTTTTATTCTCTAATGAAAGCACAAGATGTAGTCAAATCATCTGCTACCATGTTGTAGGGGTAATGAGGAAAATGTATTGTGTTCTTTAGAAAAAAGGTTGCCTGTTCTGTTCCTAGCAGATGTGTTGTGTATTTTTCCTTCCTTCTTTTTTCTACTTTTTATTTATTGACTCAATTAAACCATACATGTACTTTGTTCTACAAGATACAAAATTATTACGACTTTTTTTCTCGTAAAGTTCTGACTTTGTTTTCGTAATATTACGACTTTTTTTCTCGTAGTTATGACTTTATTTTCGTAATATTACGACTTTTTTCTCGTAAAGTTATGACTTTATTTTCGTAATATTACGACTTTTTTCTCGTAGAGTTATGACTTTATTCTGTAAATCCCAGATTTAACTAAAATGTCTCTTTTGATAGTAAAGGTTGCTGCCCCCTGACTTAACCTAAATAGATAGATTGAAATGTGTCCAGAAGGACCAGAATTGAAAGGCTCTGGCGTATTTACCCCATGATGAACGTTTTGCAGTGCGGTTTCAGCGTAACACTCTTCTTGCAGAGCTGTGGCCGGCAGTGATTTGTGACGAAGAGTGAGGAAGAGGAAATGTATGAGTAGACAAGAGTATGAGTCACGGCTGTGAGGCGAGGAGATGAGGGCATCAGATGACTCTCAGGAGAGTCTTTTACGCGTGTTAAAACATTTTACATTATATCGCTGTGAGGAAAAAGGAGCAGATGTAGTAAAACCAGATTTAGCGACTAGACTAGCCGAGAGGAGCCGAGAGGCTGCTGGGAGGCAGGTGGTGTTTTTAGTGTCGCGCCTCAGCCGTTGTGATGACAGCCTGTCGAGTTCACTCAGGAGAAGATGAAGGCTGTGTTTGTGAGGAGATGAGTTTTTCCTGGAAAGTGAAAAACAAATTTGCTGGCACAGTGACATTCATCATCTATGAGGTTTCATTTCCTTCATGTGGTATAAACACTGAGGGGATGATGCCGAGTTAGGAGTTGCATCCATGAGCTGTCAGTGCTGATATTTCAGGTGAAACTGACTACGTTTACATGCACAAAATAATCTGTTTTTTGTAGGATTAACATACCCAAAGGCCGACACAGCCTCCTTCTTTCATTCCTTCAACCACCTTCCTGAAAAGGTCGGCGTTGCGATATTTGCTCATATCCAAAAACCTGTTGATATCCAAGTCTTTCATGATGTTTAAAAGTAGTTTCTCCTTCTGAACAGGAATGTGGGCTTTTCTTTTGGGCATGCATCTCTGCAAACTGTCAGCTAGTTGGTTTGTGTACAACGCACAGAGCTGGATGTAAACAGGCAAGAAGCCGCTTATCTCAAACTGGCATTAAAATACCTGAATGCGTGGTATACATGTCCAAAGAATGCTCCTAAAACCTGAATAATATCAACATATCCCACATGTCTTAATGCAGAATATGCTGTTTACATGACCCCGTATCGTCATATTCAGAATAAACGTAGTCACTGTATCTCAGATACCACTACTCTGCGTTTGGAGAAGAATTAAAGGATGTACGGCTGCACCTCGGTATCATTTTGATTAATTATTCTGTCTATAAATTGTCAAAAAGATACCGAAAACTTCCCATATTAGCGCCCAAGATGACACCTTCAAATATCGTCTCTTGGCCGACCAACAGTCCTAAAACCCAAAGATATTTTCCAGACAATTTCCAACGATATAAAACAAAGAAAAGCAGCAAATCCTTCTATGCAAAACTGCTCAACTTCATGCAGGAGGACCTGAAGTTCAAACTCCAACATGCTTCATTTGCATGAATGCCAATCTCTCTCTCTCCTCTTCTGTACTCCTGTCTTCCACATTACAAACTCCCAACTCTCCTCTGCTTTGCCAGCGTCCTTTTAGTGTGAGTGACAGCATTGCAGTGCAGTATTAACTCTTAATAAGTAAATTTCCACAATAGCAGCAGTGTGTATTAAAGTTGCATGATGGGACTGTGAGTTCTCAGGCTGCAGGTATATAGATGGGAGTGGAGACGAGCATGAAATCGGTTTGATATACGGTTGTTTGGCTCTCATGCAACAACTGGCAAACAACAATTAGTTGTTTTCTAGTTTGCTAATAAACCATAAATCATCTTTATAATGCCTCAAGGTTCAGTTTTATGGTTCGGTCTTGTAAAACATTTTTATGTTCGTAATAACAGTGCAGATGTTCTCTGATGCTCCGGCGGGCACCAACATGTCTGCACAGAATATTAAACAGATAATGTCTATAAATCTTCTATATAACCATTTTACGCACATTTTATGTATAGATTTATATTATCAGGAAAGTCTGGCTGCAGATCTGTTTGGCTCAGATTGGTTTGGAGGTAGAGGGAGGAGAACGTGTTCAATAATACATCATCTGCTCTGTGGACTCCGTCTCTTTCTCCCGTCTCTCCCCATCCCTCCCTCCGTTACCATCTGCAGCTGACAGCTCAGTCTGGGTGTCTGGGATGTTCATATGTGTGTGTGTGTGTGTGTGTTTCCCTGTCTGCTGTGCATCTATGTATGTTTGTACGGCTGGCTCTGAGTGTGTTGTTGTTCTTTTTGCTCTTCTTAATGCTTGATTGCTTCAAGTCCAGAGAGATGACAGCTAGAGAAATGGAGAGAGGAGTATTCTTACTGAGGGTGCTTTCAGACATCACGTTTCAAACCAAATTTTAACTGTAGATTCTGCGTTTTTTCACATTAAAGCTGCAGTAGTCAGTATATTTTTGTCATCATTGGGCAAAAATCCATAATAACCTTTCAGCATATTGTAATTCAAGTGTTCTGAGAGATAACTAGACTTCTGCTCCTCCTCATGGCTCTGTTTTCAGGCTTTAGAACATCTACTGACGGGAGACTTTGACCAATCACAGGTCATTTCATTGAGAGAGCGTTCCTATTGGCTGTGCTCCGGTCATGTGACTGGAACTTGGCGTTCCTTTACCAGATTTCACAATGGCGGCGGCGTCACAAACTTTCTCATGTTACAGCTAAACAGTACACTACAAGATGATTCTGAGAACATCTGAGGAGAGATATAGACATTAACGTAACAGAATATTGATTCATATTTGATCAGCGCTGCCTAGTTTGACTGTTTGGTCGGAGTTTGTGAGTGATTGACAGCCGGCTCTCATAGACGGCAGATGGACAGCAGACCTCAGATCAGCTCTTACTGCTTGTTTTCCTCCGGTCTGTGAAATCTTGCAGATGCCGTTAGGAGCACCGGAGGACACAGAGGCACATGATTTACTCACGCTCCTTGGCGGAGGTCTGCGCTCTCCGAGTGCCATTCTAGTAAATGGCAATTTGGGGGTTTTAAGTTAAGGACTGTTGGAGTGCAGTTGTTTGGTCTTTTAGCGAGGTTCTCGTGTACCACCAGTGGTACGTGGACCTAGTGGTGTAAGAAAATATTGATCCACTTGACTATCGCGTTATAGTGTTTTGTGATACTGTGTATATATACTGTATAGTTTACATGCAAAGATTCGTTCGTGGCAGACGGTGGCTCAGATTGCACAAACAGCAGTTCTATGATGTTGGATGTTCCAGTGACTGTGATAAAAATAAAACTGCAGATCCTAAACTTTTTGTACACAGACTTTATGCATACTGTATTAAATTTATCTGGCACACAGGAGGTGATAAATTCAGTCTAACAGCTGCTCCATTCAGAGAAAACTGCATCCAGTGAGCCAAATATTTTCTTTACCAGAGCGCTGAGAGGAAACGTCGGTCTGAGGAGCACACAGTGTATAATGAACTCTTTTTAAATATAAATGTATTTATGTTTATTATCTCTGTACAGCAGCCATGTGTAGCTTTATGCTGAAACATCGCTAAAATGAAGGCAGAGGAAAGAGACAAAGAGTTGAGACACAGCATCATGAAAACACTGAAACACTGCCGTACCGTTATCAGAGAGGTGGTGGTATGTTATTTTTCTGCCCCATCTGAAAAGCAAAGATAAGGTGCATTCCACAGCAGGCTTCAGAAACGAACCGCCGAGTCATATAAGATATTCATCACGGCTGTAAAGATGAAAGGATGACTGCGGCAGCCTTCACTGCTGCTGCATCACTGGAACAAACAGGGAACATGCAGCAAACACAGACACAGAGGAGGGGGGTATTCTATTACACTTTACAGTTTTGTTATTTTGCAGATGCTGTTTGCTCTCAGCAGCTCTCACTGAATGCCTTAGTTGATTCCTAGAAGGTTCAGTTCCTCAGATGATCAAACAATAGATTGGAGTACAAAGGTTTTGTTGTTACTTCATGTCCTTAATCACATCCTATTGGTATTCCCGGTGCAGTTTCCTGCCGCAGTGTCCCAGTTTCTCCCTGCAGATTGTTCATGTTTTGACTCATGTAATCTCCCGTTTGTTCATCCAGAAACTGGCGGTGTTGAAGGACAGTTTCCAGCTGGACTCGGGCTCCCAGCAGGAGCTGTGGGGCAGCAGTCCCTCGCTCGCCAACTCTGAGCTGAACATCCCTCGGCTCTACACCGACGCCGGCTCCCAGACCGACATCCCCGCTGAGGTGAGTTACTTTTTCACCTTAGAGAGAAGTAACAGCGTTAAGAGAGAGAGAGGCCACACAGAGCTGTAGTCTGGGGTTTGCTCTGCACTGCAGTAGTCAACACAAAATCCAATATAGTCAAACAGGTAAAGAAAACAGCATCAAGAAGTCTACCAGGTGACTCTACGCTGCTCAGCTTTCAAATTAACAGTGTTGTTTCGTACCCCTTCGTACGTCATCATCTACGTGCCATTTGTTAAAGGGACTCTATGTAAGAATCAGAAATGTCTTGTTAACAGCTTCACTTGTGTCCGTTAAGTCAACTAAAGTCAGCGTCCTGTTGCTGGCGCTTGTGCTCGCTCTACATAGACATGAAGGAGCATCGCTCAACACAGTGAGGAGACACACGTCAGCTAAAAGCACAATATCACTCTATATTTCAACTGCTTGGCAGTAATGTTAGCTGACCAGACGAAGGTCTCTCCATGAATCAATGCTGATCCTAGTGTTGGCTTTTCCTGCCTCGGCCTCCTGACCGCAGCCGGAGGGAACAGAGGAGACGCCGGAGTTTTGGTCGGAGACGATAACGTTTCTCTCTGCGGAGCCCCGTCACTTCACAAGACATGGGAAACCTCTGTTGGTCTGGAGGAGCTGCAGCAGTTATTTCTGCACAAACATTCACTGTGCATTCACTAGATATTCTCAGAGCTAAACTAACTCTTCTGCAGTGTGGAGTGAGCAGCATGCACGTGAGAGGTGGAGAGAGAGAGAGAGAACGAGCGCGGTGTGTGAGTGAAGGCAGACAGAGGAGCAGAGTACAGCAGAGACTCCGGTCCTGGAGACCAAAGCTACGGTCTCCCCCGCGTCCTCCGACCGCGGCCAACACTGTTTAACAGACGAGCTTCACTAGATACAACCAAGAGGTTTTGGTGCTTCACTGGAGTTTGTGTTGGAGTGTTGAATTTGTTTTTTAATGACTGCTCGTCTGTTTTTTATGTTGTTGTTTCCTGTGTTTGGTGAGCCGAAGACCAATGTCCATCCTGGAGGACAATAAAGATTTAGTGTATTGTATTTTGTTCATGTCATTGAGTTGTTTTTCTGTTTGTATTCAGTTCATGACGAGCACCAACAAACTGGCAGAGAAGGTTCGTCTGAGTCTGAAGTACGAGGAGGCCAAGAGAAGGTAGACATCATGTGTGGAGTCATGCATTTTACTGTTCACTCTGCGTCTGCCTTTATAATGAAAGCCTTTATGATTGCTGTTGTTTAGTCGTGCGTGGATTTGTTTTAACATTCTGAAGATCTGCAAAGGTTCGATTAGATTTTGTTATCGTAGCAGCCGACTGAGCTGCTGTCACGCTCCTGAGCTTCTAGCATCTGAGCTCAAGATTACCACGGTAAAGAGAGGACGATAATGTAGTAGAAGGTTGTTTGAATTGTCATCATCTCTAAAGGACAGGGGTCAGCAACCTGCGGCTATAGAGCCACATGCGTCTCTTTAGCTCCTCTCCAGTGGCTCCCTGTGGATTTATAAAAAGAATTAGTGGAAATGAATAACTGTTTTTTTGTTTACATTTTCAATTTTATTTATCATTGTTGTAGAGACAAGTTATACACCTCCTCCTCCTCCTTCACTTCTCTCCTCTTTCTCTCTTCTCAGGATCGCCACCATCGAGGTGCAGATCGCCAAACTGGACAGCGAGGCGTGGCCGGGGCTGCTGGACCCGGAGCGAGACCGCCTCATCCTCATCAACGAGAAGGAGGAGCTGCTGAAGGAGCTGCAGTACGTCAGCCCCCGCCAGCGGCTGCAGCCCAACGACAAGGAGAAGCTGGAGACCGAGAAGAAGCGTCTGGAGAGAGACCTGCAGGCCGCCAGAGACAACCAGAGCAAGGCTCTCACTGAGAGGTGGGCAGAGGATATTAAATACCTTTATTAAACATAACCAGTACCTCTGTTTTTATACTGGTGCTAAACGTCTCCAGCGCCGTGGCGAAGGTCGGAGCAGGTGATGACAGCGTGTGATGTGTAACTGAGGTCATTATTGTCTCATCTGCTGATGAAACCACTGACCTTCTGCTGCTGTTTGACTCCTTTGACCTTCAGACCTTTAGAGACGTCAAGCCTCCCCGATGATTATTAAGAGCTAGAGATGAGCATGACAGTCCTCTCCTCCTCTCCTCTCCTCTCCTCTCCTCTCCTCTCCTCTCCTCTCCTCTCCTCTCCTCTCCTCTCCTCTCCTCTCCTCTCCTCTCCTCTCCTCTCCTCTCCTCTCCTCTCGTCTCTTGTTCCCTCTTTTCTCATTGTCTCCTCGCCAATCCTCCTCTCCCTTCCTCTCTTCTCCTGTCCTCTACTCTCCTCTGCTTGTCTCCTCTGTTCTCCTTGTATCCTCTCCTTATTTCCTCTCCTCTGCTCGTTTCCTCTTCTGTCCTGTCCTCTCCTTGTGTCCTCTCCTCTCTTGTTCCCTCTCCTCTCCTTGTCTCCTCTCTTTTCTTCTCCTGTCCTCTCCTCTTATCTCCTCACCTCACCTCTCCTCTCCCATCCTCCCCACTCCTTGTTTCCTCTCCTCTTCTTGGTTCCTCTCTTCTCCTCTCATCTCCTCACCTCTGCTTGTCTCCTCTTCTCTCATCGTTTCCTATTGTTGTATCTTCTCCTTGTTTCCTCTCCTCTTATCTCCTCTCCTCACTTCTCTTCTCTTCTCCTGGTCTCCTCTCTCTTCGCTCTTCTTGCTTCCTCTCCTCTCCACTCCTTGTCTCATCTCCTCCCCTCTCCTCTCCTTGCTTCCTCTCCTCTTCTCTTCAGTCCTTGTCTCCTCTACCTCATCCCCTCTCTCCTCTGTTCCTGCTCTCCTAAGTCTGTCTTTCACTTTTCCTCTTCTCTCTAGGTTTGTACCACTTTCTCTTTTCTTAAATGGCAGCAGGCAGCAAACCAGAACCACCAAGATCCTGCATGTCTCCTCCTCTCCCTCTCTCCCTCCCTCCCTCTCTCTCTCCCTCCCTCTCTCCCCTCTAACAGGACTCTTGTTATGCGGCGTTCAGGTCAGACTCTACCTGAGCTCAGTCTCTCTTTGTGTCTCGTCTCCTGTTCCTGTAACCTGAGAGGCTGCAGAGCCTGGTCACAAAAAGAACCTCTTGTAGTCCGCCTACACACACACACACACACACACACACACACACACACACACACACACTGACACGAGAAGTATGCACACACTCATGTTCTCCGTGTCTGCTGGTTGTGAAAGATGTCAAATTCACTGAATCACTGTCTTTGAGTTCAGTAAAAGTCTTTAATTTGTTTTTGGAGTTTTAAAGGCTCCACACGCCCACGAAGGTTTTTATATCAGATATACGGACAATTAGACCTCCGATCAAGTTGGGCAAAGCTTTGCTGGTTGGGTCATGATGAGAATGTCAAATGAGTAGGTTGCCCTTCTCTAGAAAACATCATAAAAGCAGCAGCAGGGGGAGGCAGATGTCAGTAAAGCTCAGCCTGAAAACGCCCACACAGTCCAGTGTGAAAGGGAAGATGTTGCTGTTTCTTGTTGCATGTTTTGCATCTAAAATCAGACAAAATTTTGCACAAAAGTTGCTTTTAATCAGCATTGAAAAAGTCTTGCATGTTCTTTGAAACCATGAAACACATGTACAGTAAAGAATAACTAGAAACGAGACAGGAAACGCCGTCACAAAGTGAAGTTAACATGACCAGCAGCAGCGGTCTGTAACCGGATGAAACGCTTCTCCTCTTTGGCCTGTTTCCACTCAAACCACAGATCATAGTAACAGCTGTTAATGGACTGGTTTCCTCCCAACAAAGCTCATACCAACAGGTGACACCGCTGTCACCTGAACACAAAGCGGCCGCTCACAATACCCCAAACACATCGCCGCCGCTGCCGTCGTGTCATATTTGTTAACTTTTCTTTTTCCAAGAGCTCATTCCAATAGTGTTACCGGAGATGGAGGGTTATGTTCAGTGTTTTTATTTTCATAAATATGAAGGTGACTCATGTTCAGCCTTGAAACAGCTGACAAAGGATCAGATTTGTTTTATTTTTATTTTTTTATAAGGATTGAATTGATTAAAACGTTACTAAACTACACAACTTCTGTTTATTTCTTTACAAAATATTTTTTTTTGTGATTTCAGGTTGCGACTTCACTGCAAGAGGAACAAGCTGGTCAGAGAGCTGGAGGAGATGGTTCGACTGGCCACATCACTACATACTCAACTCAAAAGGTTTGTTCATCTCACTTCAATATCTCAAAGGATAATTCCTGTTTATTACAACTAGGGTGTTATTTTAGTGGCATCGTCCATCATTTCTATCAGTTCTGATAACTTTTAAAGTCATAATGTTACGAGAATAAAGTCATAAGTTTACGAGAAAAAAAGTCGTAATATTATGAGAATAAAGTCATAATATTATAAAGTAGTAATTTTCCGTGTTAGTTTTGTTTCTCGTAAACTTATGACTTTATTCTCGTAATATTAAAAAAAAATTCTCTCGTTAATTTATGACTATTCTCGTAATATTACGACTTTTTTTTCTCGTTAAGTTACGACTTTATTCTCGTAATATTACGACTTTTTTCTCGTTAATTTACGACTTTATTCTCGTAATATTACAACTTTTTTCTCTTGTTAATTTATGACTTTATTCTCGTAATATTACGACTTTTTTTTCTCGTAAAGTTATGACTTTATTCTTGTAATATTACGACTTTTTTCTCGTTAATTTACGACTTTATTCTCGTAATATTACAACTTTTTTCTCTCGTTAATTTATGACTTTATTCTCGTAATATTACGACTTTTTTTTCTCGTTAAGTTATGACTTTATTCTGTAAATCTCAGATGTTTTTTCCCTCAATGTGGCCCTAATACTCCGTAGTACATTGTCTCTTTGGCCCTCACTGCATTAGACTTATATACTATATACTTAGACTTTAGACTATAAACTGTGTTACCTTCATCACAATGCTCCAGACGGTTGCTGATCCCTGGTCTAACAGGATAAAATGATGAGGTGGTAATTCTAGTTTACGCAGCCATTTATTTCATAATAACTTTAGTTCAACATATTTCTTACCGGCCTCTCAGATGATCATTTAGTTATTAGCTTCAAAGCCGGCAGTCAAAGCGAGCCAAGCTTTGAAGTGAAGTGAAGGGGAGGCTGAGAAACCTTTAATGACTAAACATTTGCTGAAAGATGAAAGACATTTTGTTCTCTCCGTCTTCTTGATTTCACTCATGATCTCGCCACAAATCTAATTTCCCAGCCCGACCCCAGAACATCCTCAGGACTTACATTATTACGAGATGACGCAAGGCTGTCGTGAGAGCTGTACATGTTTGATAATAAACGTTTAGTATTTAACAGTGATGATCTGAAAGGTTGACGGTGACAGGCTAGTTTCTGTTCTTGTCTCACGGCTCGTTCGTCCCCGTCTGTCCTCCTAGGTCTGATGGAAATCAGACGTCTCCCCGGCGGACAGGAACTCTTCTCTGTCTCGCGCTAACGAGCCTCTCTGCTTTAATTAGAGAGCTGCTCATGCAGAGTGGGGAGGAAAAAGAAATGAGAGGAGAGTAGAGGACGGACAGAGGGGAGGAAGAAAATGACTTTCCTCCTGAAAGTAGTCCCTCAAGTCCGATATTTAAAGGTGTATTTTAGCTCCTCAATTTTAGTTTGAAGCTCTTAACATCTCGCCTGCTGGGCTGGGAGATAAATAACCAAAAAAGTCTTGTGCAATTACTGCTTAAAGTTTATTTATAAAGCACATTTCAGACATAAAGGCTATTCAATGTGCGCTGCAGGATACATAAAACATACTAAATAAGAAACACAAATTAAAAGGACAGAAACACTCTGCACTCTGAGACGTTGCAGAAATAACTTTAAGAGAAATGAGTTTTCTGAAACAATGAAAAAAGGAAATAAGAGAAGAGTGAACACCAGGCAGGGAGGGAGGGAGGGAGGGATAGAGGAGACGTACAGAGGAGAGAAAGGGAAAGGAGGGCAAAATATGAGACGAAAGGAAAGTAGGAAACAGACGTCTGCCTGCAGTGTTGCTTCCAGCTCAACGCAACGCGAAGATTCATCGTCACTGTTTCTTCTCTACCTCAGCTGTCTTCTCCCAATCCTCCTCCTCTGTTCTCTCTTCTTTTCTTTCAGTCAGCTCACTGTGAAATAATAAAATATGCCGTTTATTACAGCTATAAAATTAATTAGTTTTATGCAACTTACAAGTGCAATGACAGAAACATATTGTTATGAATTACATTTGAAAACTTCATCAGGGGTTCTTCTGTTTTTAAAAAAGCTTGTTTAAAGGGACTGTTTGTAACTTCTTCCACGTATAAATCATTGCTGGTCAGTGTCCCATGCGTGCTCTCGTGTGTCTCCGCTGTTCAGACTCAGACTCCAACACAAACTACAGTGAAGCACCAAAACCTCTTGGTTGTATCTAGTGAAGCCCGTCTGTTAAACAGTGTTGGCCGCGGTCGGAGGACGCGGGGGAGACCGTAGCTTTGGTCTGCAGGACCGGAGTCTCTGCTGTACTCTGCTCCTCTGCTCCTCTGTCTGACTTCACTCACACACCGCGCTCGTTCTCGCTGTTTCGTTCCACTCTCACGTGCATGCTGCTCACTCCACACTGCAGAAGAGTTAGTTTATCTCTGAGAATATCTAGTGAATGTTCAGTGGATGTTTGTGCAGAAATAACTGCTGCAGCTCCTCCAGACCAACAGAGGTTTCCCGTGTCTTGTGAAGTGACGGGGCTCCGCAGAGAGAAACGTTATCGTCTCCGACCAAAACTCCGGCGTCTCCCCCGTTCCCTCCGGCCGCGGTCGGGAGGCTGAGGCAGGAAAAGCCAACACTAGAATCAGCATTGATTCATGGAGAGACCTTCGTCTGGTCAGCTAACATTACTGCCAAGCAGCTGAAATATAGAGTGATATTGTGCTTTTAGCTGACGTGTGTCTCCTCACTGTGTTGAGTGATGCTCCTTCATGTCTATGTAGAGCGAGCACAAGCACGAGCAACAGGACGCTGATTTTCGTTGACTTAACGGCCAAAGGCGTCGCTGTTAACAAGACATTTCTGATTCTTACATAGAGTCCATTTAACAAATGGCACGTAGATGAATACACATGAAGGGGTACGAAACAGCTAACATTACTGCCAAGCAGCTGAAATATAGAGTGGTATTGTGCTTTTAGCTGACGTGTGTCCATGTCTCTCTCCTGCAGCCTGTCGGCCAGCACTCTGTCCTGTTCGTCCGGCAGCAGTCGAGGCTCTCTGACGTCCAGCCGCGGCTCGCTGGCCACCACCTCCAGCCTGGGCTCCACCTCCTCCCTCAGCTTCACCGACATCTACCTGGAGCAGCCCGAGCTGGCCGACCCGGACTTCCAAAACAAGCTGGACAGCCTCCTGCAGGAGGGCGGCCAGGGAGGCTACCGCCCCTCCAGCTCCATCACCACCATACACGAACACGAAGTGGTGACGGGCTCCGGAGGGAGGGACGCCGAGAGGCCCGGGGACAAAGCGGGAGGAGACGTGGAGTGTTCTGCTGGAGGAGGTGCAGGAGGAGGAGGCGGTGGTGGAGTTGTTGCAACGGACTCGGGGTCTTCCAGGATCCAGGCGCTCAGACTGTCAGAAACCCCTCGCTCCATGAGCTCTCTGTCTCCTCGGTCGTCTCTTTCCTCGCTGTCTCCGCCGTGCTCGCCGCTGGTCACGGACGCTAGTTTCCTGCCCGGAGAGACATTCACGGGCCAGACGGGGCCCGGCGGGTTGAGCCTGGATCTGGAGCTCCAGAGCAGACTAGCAGAGCTGGAGCTCAGCCTGGACTCTCAGGAGCAGCGGCAGGAGGAGCACGGGGATCCCGGCGGGCTGGAGGAGAAGCAGAACCACGACACCACGCTGGGCGAGGAGGGCAAAGGTAAAGCTTTTTGTTCTTTGATTCTTCTTCATCCAGAATGGTCACAATCTTCACTGTACAGCTGTTGGGTACTAGTTGGGTGTTAAGGCTAGTTGCAGCCCTACATCACTGTAGAAATGCAAGTTCATTGAGTAGAGAAACAGAAAAAGAGAGGAGACAGAGAGAGGTAACATGGATCAAAGTGTCTGCTGATACTACATAAAGGCAGCAATGGTGCATCTCAGTCATAACCAAAACCAAAGGATTAATGTGCTGCTATAACATCCTCCACTCTTCTGGTTTCAGTCTTCCCACCACATTTTGACCTGGTTAATATGAATATGGATTTTTCTTAACCGATAACCGACCCTCGTTAACCGATTATTAACCGTTAACCGACAAGATTAGTGCGTTGCATGCAGCTGCAGTGTATGATCACAACAGTCAACTGAGTCTCCAGTTCACCGTCTGGCAGCGTTAACTTAGCAGCCACGATGCTGCGTGTAGTGTTGCTGACATGCAGCCACTTTCCCAGTAAAAGTCTCCACCGTGCATTTAGTTTAGTTTAGCAGGTTGTCAGCTGTGTGTCTGCCCAGATTAACGATAGCAATTATCCAACAAACAGTGTGTGTGTTTGTGCTTCGTTAGCAGCTCTAGCTCTGCTGGTAGTTCCGTGCTCCCCGTAGTCACACACATACGATCTGTCAGCGCAGCGACACTTAAGCAAGTCTCCGACAGACCGTGTGTGTGTTGTCGGTGGCGTTATAGCTGTGAACGTAGCTGTAGCAGACAGTGTGTGTACAGTTTATTTGTCTGTGAACAAATGCTACGAGGCTACAACTCCTCCTCCGCTCAAGCGAGCTATAGACGGGAGCTAACTTCCTCTATCTGTAACGCCGCCAAAGACAAACTGTTGACACAAAGTTGGAAGCACATTATTGTTGAAATATAATACTATACTGTAGCCGTAAGATTTGCCGTTATTGGAACCAAAGGGGGCCCAGACCAGACCAGGAAAAAAGTCCCAAATCACAAGTAACGTTACACAAAAGTTTGACTTTCTTTCAGTGGTGGAAAGTCTTCCAAAGAAACTACGATGTGACTCGTCACTGTGACTGAGTCTCTTATCCTCAAAGCAATCATGTCACATCTCGACAGCAGTAAAAATCTGTTTGCATAATAACTCAGCAGGGCTGCAGGATAATGACTCAAATCATAATCCCAGTTAATAACATGAGGACGATAACAGTGATGGATCGTCTGCAATTAGATGAGCAGAGAGAGAGAGAGAGAGAGACAGAGAGAGAGGTGATGTAACACCTTTATCTCTGTTACACTAGACGTCACAGAAAAACACTCCAACTTTATTGGAAAGCGGGATACGAGGAATCCTCCTCCGCTTCGCCGTGTGTGTGTGCGATGAGAAATGTAATACTAGTGTGTGAAACCTGATTGCTGGTGGGAGCAATGAAAGGAGTGGAGGTGAAGGTTAGGAGGGTGTTGGATTACAGACGCTCCATCGCCTGAGTGTGCTGTTTGAACTCAGATATGAAATGGACTTCTGGGGGATTTTTTGAGGGGGGGAAATTATATTAATTGAACTGATTTTGATTTTAAATTTGAATTTATGTAATCAGTAGATTGACAGAAAATTGAAATTCCATCACCATAGCAACATATATCATCATACATGTTTCGATTTGCCGTCCTGCCATTCGTTTGTTTGTTTTCCCCCGTGCTGTCCAGAAGGTGTTGCTCGTCTTCCGTCTATCGTCTGCCTGATTCCATGTGAATGCAGCATAAGAACCTTAATTGCCTCCGTGTCCGCTGTTGCAACCGAAATGAATTAAAGCTGAATTATAGTGAGGGGTCGGTTGAGGTTTGAACTTTGGGCTTTGAGCGGCTGAACGTGACTCCGGTTCTTGTTGCAGCCGCAGGTGAAAGGTGGACGTAGTGTCTGGTTTCTTGTTCACTCTCCATCGCTGCTGCCAGCGCTGAACAGGTTACCGGGCTCCGACAGGTCAACAGGAGCACTGCTTAAAACCATTTAGTATTGTGCTAAATTGTACAAGACTTTACTGCTGTGATAACTTGGAATCAGCCTTCAAACTGGACGTCCTGGTTCCTGTTTCATCATCTTGTTCCCGTAGCAACCCAAGATGCTGCTCCTTTTGTATTTTACTATAATCATGGGATATCCTCCACTACAGTCGGCCACTTCTACAGAAGCAGACTGTGGTGTCTTGTTTCCACTGTAGACGTTAACAAAACCACAATAACCTAATTAGTGTACATGTCAAAGCACAAAATCAACATGTTATAATACCTGAGAGGTGTTGCCAGATGGTTTCAGATCACTGGTTCAACAAGTGATGACTCCATGCTGAAGTGCTGAGGTTTACTCTGATTTGGTCTCCTCTTGTCCTCTGCTGTCCATTGACCTGTGTCTCCGGTCAGACTACATGTGTGCTCCTCATTTTATGTCTTTTGATTTTATTTGTGTGAGTGTTTGTCCAGCCCAGAGACTCACTGAGCAGATTGATATGATGTGAGATTAAGTTATTTTTAATGAGATGCTTCTTACTGCTGCAATACGTTTGCCTGAGGAAGTGCGATTACCATTTCAGGCCAAGTTATGGTGTTGTGTTCGTTACCGACTTGCTCAAAGCATCACGGATTATGAGACACTGGGCCCCCAGGCACAGACATGCAAAAGGCCCCGCTACCTCTCCTACATAATAAGAGCTAGACACCCGCGTTCTGTAGTCATTTTGCATCTCTTTGTAGTTGTTTTGCATCTCTTTGTGGTCGTTTTGTGTCTCTATTTAGTGGTTTTGTGTCTCTTTGTGGTTGTTTTGTGCCTCTTTGTGGTTGTGATGTGCCTCTTTGTGGTTGTTTTGTGCCTTTTTTTAGCTGTTTTGTGTCTCTTTGTAGTTGTTTTTTGTCTCTTTGTAGTTGTTTTGTGTCTTATTTTAGTTGTTTTGTGTCTCTTTGTAGTTGTTTTGTCTCTTTGTGGTTGTTTTGTGTCTCTTTGTGGTTGTTTTGTGTCTCTTTGTAGTTGTTTTGTGTCTTATTTTAGTTGTTTTGTGTCTCTTTGTAGTTGTTTTGTCTCTTTGTGGTTGTTTTGTGTCTCTTTGTAGTTGTTTTGTCTCTTTGTAGTTGTTTTGTGCCTTTTTTGTTGTTGTTTTGTGTCTCTTTGTATTTGTTTTGTCTCTTTGTGGTTGTTTTGTGTCTCTTTGTAGTTGTTTTGTCTCTTATTTTAGTTGTTTTGTGTCTCTTTGTATTTGTTTTGTCTCTTTGTGGTTGTTTTGTGTCTCTTTGTAGTTGTTTTGTCTCTTTGTGGTTGTTTTGTGTCTCTTTGTAGTTGTTTTGTGTCTTATTTTAGTTGTTTTGTGTCTCTTTGTGTTTGTTTTGTCTCTTTGTGGTTGTTTTGTGTCTCTTTGTAGTTGTTTTGTCTCTTTGTAGTTGTTTTGTGCCTTTTTTGTTGTTGTTTTGTCTCTTTGTGGTTGTTTTGTGTTTCTTTGTAGTTGTTTTGTCTCTTTGTGGTTGTTTTGTGTCTCTTTGTAGTTGTTTTGTCTCTTTGTAGTTGTTTTGTGCCTTTTTTGTTGTTGTTTTGTGTCTCTTTGTATTTGTTTTGTCTCTTTGTGGTTGTTTTGTGTCTCTTTGTAGTTGTTTTGTCTCTTATTTTAGTTGTTTTGTGTCTCTTTGTATTTGTTTTGTCTCTTTGTGGTTGTTTTGTGTCTCTTTGTAGTTGTTTTGTCTCTTTGTGGTTGTTTTGTGTCTCTTTGTAGTTGTTTTGTGTCTTATTTTAGTTGTTTTGTGTCTCTTTGTGGTTGTTTTGTCTCTTTGTGGTTGTTTTGTGTCTCTTTGTAGTTGTTTTGTCTCTTTGTAGTTGTTTTGTGCCTTTTTTGTTGTTGTTTTGTCTCTTTGTGGTTGTTTTGTGTTTCTTTGTAGTTGTTTTGTCTCTTTGTGGTTGTTTTGTGTCTCTTTGTGGTCGTTTTGAGTCTCCTCCTGGTTGGTACGTGTATCTTTGAGTGAAGGCCAGGGGGGCCAGGACACTTTAGGCCCCTGGGCCTGTGCCCGGTAGGCCCGTTCAGACACATCAACAGGAATCAGGAAACTATCCTCACCTTGTCTTCCTCCTCCTCCTGTTGTCTTCAGACTCAGCTCCCCAGCTGCGAGAGACGGGGGCGGGGCCAAAGAAGATTGGCGTGACCTCAGCGGTGTCTGACGAGTCGGTGGCCGGTGATAGCGGCGTGTACGAGCCTTCAGAGCGCCGGTACGGAGACCTTTTTATCCACAACACATTCTGTAAAGATGAACATCCAGGATGATGTCCTTTGACGCTTGAAGTGTGTGTGGTTGTGTTTCCTCCAGGCCGGGCCTCCCTGCAGACCTCCCGCTGGGCTCCTACGAGGAGAGGTTGGCGCTCGGCTGCTCTCAGGTGCAGCTCGGCTTCCGCCACGAGTCCAGAGACCAACGCTTCACCATCAACGTCATGCAGCTATCCAACTGCGGCGCCCTCTGTCTGCCGGCTGACCAGAAAATGTACGTCCTTTTACTTCTCTTTATTAGATGACGCTTGTTTTAGTGAGTCATTTAAATAAAAAACTGTCCAGCGACCAGCGTCATATTAACACCTACTGTATGTCTCCTGCAGGTATGTGCGTTCCACGGTGCTGCCCTGCGTCGAGGCCACCCGCTGCCTCTTCCGAACACGCGGCTTCCTGCCTCAGGACGCCGTGGAGGTCAACGAGGTGTTCAGCATGCAGATATCCCACAGTGCACTGCGGCAGAAGACGCTGAGGGTTGACGTCTGCAACACCAGCAAGTCGGGCCACGAAGAGTGTCTGGTTAGTAGAACATGTAGTGATCGTTGTTAGATGTTTTTTATTGCAAACACTCAAAGAAAACTTAAATGTTGAGGGCAGAATGTTTCTGAACAGACTCTATGAGCTGCAGTGTTACAGATGTTTCTGTCGACTGTAAACCTCTCTCCTCTCCTCTCCTCTCCTCTCCTCTCCTCTCCTCTCCTCTCCTCTCCTCTCCTCTCCTCTCCTCTCCTCTCCTCTCCTCTCCTCTCCTCCCCCTCTAGGCGGGAGCCCAGATCAGCCTGGCTGACGTCAGCTGTTCGGAGGAGAGATGCACCAAGTGGTACAATCTGCTGAGTCGCGCCTACATGCCCGAGATCAACAAGGACAAAGAGAGCAGAGCAGCCGGCGCCTCTGACCGGGTACGTAGGGGACTGTCGCTTCCACATATGAGCTGATACTTTGACTTTCAGAATGACATCCAGACAGCATTCAATACCGCTCAGAACATAGTTTTAAAACAAGTATACAGTAAGCTTGCTGCTGCTGCTGCTTCTTATCAGTGAGGCCAGTTTCCCCCGTTATTAAACCATTTAAAAATGACATTTATCTTTTATCTGCTTGTGCAAATATTTGCTCTGACCCATGTTTTTAAAAGCTAATTGAATGAAAGCTTTTCCCGTTTTAAGTGCTAAGATGAGTGGTTGCACCTGTAAATGGTTTAGTCAGGTAGTAAATGAGTTTGGTATTAAACAGGAAATGAGTCAGATATGAACACTTTTAAACGACGTGGTCCTGATGTGTGTTTCAGACTCGTGTTTCCAGCAGTGACAGAGTCGGAGCGCCTGAGGAAGACGAGTGGTGAGTGTTTCTCCTTTAAACCATCATCTACTGTTTTTATTTATACTCCCTCTTTCAATCTTATTTCTGACCATTCATTGTCCTCTCTCTTTATTTCTACTTTTTTAAATTTCTATTCCATCCCCCTTTATCAATATTTCTCCATTTCGTCCACATGTGAGGGCATCATCAAACTGCATGTTAAAGGGATAGTTCTGGTGTTTTGAAGTGAGGTTGTATGAGGTTCTTATCCATAGTCAGAGTTAGGGATGCATCGATACCGATACGGGTATCGGGTATCGGGTATCGGGTATCGGGTATCGGGTCCGATACTGTGCTCATGTACTCGTACTCGCAAAACGGCTCCGATACAACGGCACCGATACCACTTTACGGCAGCGTGGCGTTAACTTCTCGTCACCATCTTTCGGGTCCTATCGCACGCGCTCACGCTCCACCTCCCGACGGTGCGGGCGAGACGGGCCGGTGGTGCGCCCGACCCCGCAGGATCCCACCTCAGCCGGCGCGCGCCGGCCCTCACTTTCATTGTGCCACGGGGTTTTGCTTGCACCCTCTGACTCCTGCGTGCTTTAGACTCCTTGGTCCGTGTTTCAAGACGGGTCGGGTGGGTTGCCTTTTACGTGGGCCGAGCCCCACCCTGGGGGCACGACACGGTTGGGGCGCACTGAGAACAGTCCGCCCCCGTCGACAGTCGCACTGGGAGCAGGGGGCCCCGTCCCTCCCTGGTGGGGAGAGAGGGCGCAGCGAGCACTTTGTCCACGGCCCCGCGAAGCACCTTCGCCCCGAGCCTTTCCAAGCCGACCTAGAGCCGGTCGCGGCGCACCGCCTCGTATGCTGGACTCCCCAGCCTGCCGTGTGTCGCTCACACCCTCCAGCTGGCTGTTAACGAGGGTCTTTTGGCACAGAGAAGTACTCATATCAGTACTCGGTATCGGCGAGTACCCAAATGTAAGTACTTGTACTCGGTCTGAAAAAAAGTCCCTAGAAAATTCAAAAACCCCCAACTATCCCTCTCAGTAAAGAATCTGAGTGACTCCTCCACATTCTTAGCAGAACTAAAGCCGTCAGTCACCACGCGAGTGTTTGTGGAGTGACGAAACACACAGACAGAATGTCACCTGGCAGGTTCGGACTGTAAAAGCTGCTTGAATTACCTCCCTCCTCTTCTGAATGACACCTCCTCCCTCTGTCCTACGACAATCACCAGGTGTCCTGAGGTCACGTAGCCCTCAACACACTCAACACCTGTCGTCCTTCACAGGGAGGAAGGAAGGAATTAGACCCCCTATAGTATTTCTTTTCAATCGTCCTTTCACTTTCAACTCCACCTCTCTTCCTCTTCATTGTCTCTCTGTATCTAACTGCCTATGGTATATATATATCAATACTATATAGATGTTTTGACTTTAGCTTTCATCTTATTTTGTATAACTCTTAACAAACTATTTTACATTTGGCTTTTATACATTATATATTATATATTATATTTATAGGTAGTCAGGAGGTCAAGGATTCACCTGACAAAAAATATACAAAAAACAAAATCTAAAAATATGTTTTAAAAAATAGGCACTATTTTTTCAACCTTTCACGAATAAATAAATAAATAAATAAATAGATAAATAGATAAATACATAAATAAATACATACATACATACATAAATACATAAATATGTAAATAAATACATAAATAAATAGATAGATAGATAGATAAATAAATAAATAAATAAATAAATAAATAGATAAATAGATAAATAAATAAATACATACATACATAAATACATAAATATGTAAATAAATAAATAAATAAATAAATAGATAAATAGATAAATAAATAGATAAATAGATAAATACATACATACATACATACATACATACATACATACATAAATAAATATGTTTGCCCAGTATTGCTTTGTAAATACAAATATACCAATGCTGCTGTCTCCTTAGACTTAATGAAGACCAGATCATAAAGTACACAATGTTGTGTACGGGATAATGAGTTGGATAGAAAAGCAGAGAACTGTGATACACAGAATCTAGGCAGCAAAGTGTAGAGGAGGCAATTAAGGCAGGCCCTATTTTGATAATAAAAACCCGGCCTAGTCTTCAGCAAAATAGCCAAATCAGAATTCCTTCTTTTTAACCGAGTTGACAATAGTTTTGTGTCGCTTATTTTACACTCTCAGGCAATTTATAGTAAACAAAAATAAACAAAATAAATTCTTAAATATTAAATGCTGTCCGAACTCTGTTGTTGATTGGCAGGCACGGCGACGCTCTGGACATGTTTGATGACGAAAAAGGAAATGGCGTGGAGGGGTCGGGGCCTCTGGAGGAAGAGGACGAGTTCTATCCTGACAGCAGCCAATGGGAAGCAGAGGAGGAAGAGGAGGAGGAGGAGGAGGAAGAGCAGGAAGAAGAGGTGACCAAACCGCCTCCTCATCCGACAGCAGCGGCAGTCATCACAGAAAAGGTAACTTTGGTGATGAAGGAAGGAAAAGTAAATGTGATGTTTCTTCTTTACTTGGATAACGAGGAAAGCAGAAGTTAACACATTTCAGTGCAGCAAAGGAGTGAAACAAACTCTGTCCTCCTGATCGGTCTACGTCTTCTTCTCGTTATCATCACGTGTCCTCTTTGTCCAGGTGAACAAGGAGACGAGCATGGACAACATGTTGCCGTCCCACCACTGCTCGGTGGTTCGACCCAAGGAGCGCCGCCCGGACGTCCACCAGCAGAACCCCTTCATGAGGGGGAACACCATCATCCGCTCCAAGACCTTCTCCCCCGGACCTCAGAGCCAGTACATCTGCAGGGTAACTTGAGATACCACAATACGATAACACATCAGCACATCAGACAAGAGAGAAAAACGCACCTTAAACTCTCCATGTCCTCCGAGAGTACTGTATGTCGTGACAAAAACATGGGCGAGACTGATGTGCAGGCTCACGTCTGATTGTTTTTCTTTGAAGGAGGGTATCACGCTCAAGTGACGGTGTCTTTTGTACAGTCGGGTTCATGAATTGTTTTTGTCCTTCTAGATAAACCGCAGTGACAGCGACAGCTCCACCCTCTCCAAGAAGTCTCCGTTCGTCAGGAACGCCTCGGAGAGACGCAGCATGCGCATGAAGAAGGTAAAAAGTCTGACCTGCTGATTCTGAGTTTCTTTCTTTCTAACAACTATAATTGACGGCATACACAAACATTTTTGTAACTTTTCTTTAATAGAAAATTGAAATTCGATTTGTATGTTCATAATAAAACATCGACTATTAAATAACTTACATTTTCTCCAAAACTGCACCAAGTTACAAGTTACCTTCTCTCGCTTAAACAAATCTCAAAGTTCATCCAAATATGACACGATACAATTAAACATAGCACATTATATCCTCTGGATTCAGATCTTATTTAGCAGCACACTGATTTAGGTTTAGCAACAGGATAAAGCAGGGGTCAGCAACCTGCGGCTCTGGAGCCACATGCGTCTCTTTAGCTCCTCTCCAGTGGCTCCCTGTGGATTTATAAAAATGGAAATGAATAACTGTTTTATTTGTTTACATTTTGAGAGTAAAGTCATAGGTTTACGATAAAATGGTCATAGTATTATGATAATAAATTCATAATATTATACGGTATTAATTTTACGTGTTATTTTCTTTTTTTCTCGTTAAGTTCTGACTTTATTCTCGTAATATTACAACTTTTTCTCGTAATATTACAACTTTTTCTCGTAATATTACAACTTTATTCTCGTAATATTCCAACTTTTTTTTCTCGTTAAGTTATGACTTTATTCTCGTAATATTACGACTTTTTTTCTCGTTAAGTTATGACTCTATTCTCGTAATATTCCAACTTTTTTTTCTCGTTAAGTTATGACTTTATTCTCGTAATATTACGACTTTTTTTTCGTAAAGTTATGACTTTATTCTCGTAATATTACGACATTTTTCTCGTAAAGTTATGACTTTATTCTCGTAATATTACGACTTTTTTCTCGTAAAGTTATGACTTTATTCTCGTAATATTACGACTTTTTTCTCGTAAAGTTATGACTTTATTCTCGTAATATTACGACTTTTTTTCTCGTAATGTTATGACTTTATTCTCGTAATATTACGACTTTATTCTCGTAATATTACGACTTTATTCTCGTAATATTATGACTTTTTTTCGTAATATTATGACTTTATTCTCGCAATATATATATTAGGGCCACATTGAGAAAAAAAAAAATGAATCTGAGATTTCGAGAATAAAGTCATGACGTAAACAGAAACTGGAACTTCAAACTTCAGCTTTAAGCTTCATCTTGTATGACCAAAGTCGTGGCAGTTTGGTGGAGTCAAAGATGAAGAGGAGTCTTGACATTGAAGCCGAGTAGTTCAGTAGAACTCCAGCAGTGTTACAGCCTCTCTCTCTCTATTATCTGCTGCATATCTTGCTGTCATCTTCCTGCTCCTCCAGTTCTTGACAGTTTAATAGTGAAGTCAAACCTGCAGGTTCGCTGACCACATTAACTGTCCCTTCCTTCCTCCAGAGGAGAGAGAGAGCGAGACGGAGAGCCTATTTGCATTTTCTTGTGTCTGAAAGCCGCCCGATGTCTCCCCAGTGAAGTGACTCTTAATATTTAATAACCGTCTGAATGTTTAATGCAGGTCTGACATTTGCCAGCTTCTATTAATTTCCGAGGCAGGCAGCAACATCTCGGTTCCCCTCCCAAGGCTCGGCAGCAGACGGAAATCTACAAACACAACGCACTGCATGTCGGAGACAGTGTTTGCAAATAATTCAAGCGGTTACTGTCCACTCAGGAGACAATTAAGACCTTCTGCAGACATCAAATACGTCGCCGTCTTCATCCGTTAAAGTAACCGCTCCTTTGTTCAGTGCTCGCACACTGAATGATATTAGAGAAGAGGAGGGTTTTCTGTTCTCTCACAGGCTGCGTCAGGCGTCAGGCGTCAGCAACCTGCGGCTCTTCAGCTCCTCTCCAGACGCTCCCTGGGGATTTCTTTTTGTTTGTTTACATTTTCATTTTTATTTATCATTGTTGTAGGTCTATGGTACGACGGTATGATGGAGTATTAGGGCCACATTGAGGGAAAAAAATAAATCTGAGATTTTGAGAAAAGTGTTATATTATGTAATATTATGAGAATAAAGTCAAAGGTTTATAAAGTAGTAATTTGACTTTATTTTCTATTTTTCTCGTAATATTACGACTTTTTTCTCGTAAAGTTACGACTTTTTTCTCGTAAAGTTACGACTTTTTTCTCGTAAAGTTACGACTTTTTTCTCGTAAAGTTACGACTTTTTTCTCGTAAAGTTACGACTTTTTTCTCGTAAAGTTACGACTTTATTCTCGCAATATTACGACTTTTTTCTCGTAATATTACGACTTTTTTCTCGTAAAGTTATGACTTTATTCTCGCAATATTACGACTTTTTTTCTCGCAATACTACGACTTTTTTCTCGTAATATTATGACTTTTTTCTCGTAATACTACGACTTTTTTCTCGTAAAGTTACGACTTTATTCTCGTAAAGTTACGACTTTATTCTCGTAAAGTTACGACTTTATTCTCGTAAAGTTACGACTTTATTCTCGTAAAGTTACGACTTTATTCTCGTAAAGTTACGACTTTTTTTCTCGTAATATTAAAAAAATTTCTCGTAATATTCTGACTTTATTCTGTAAATCTCAGATGTTTTTTCCCTCAATGTGGTCCTAATACTCCGTAGTACATTGTCTCTTTGGCCCTCACTGCATTAGACTTATATACTATATACTTAGACTATAAACTGTGTTACCTTCATCACAATGATCAGATGTTTTGTTGTCCTCCCCTCAGCCTCCTATGCAGGTTAAAGGTCTGGACGGTCTGCTGCGGACCCCCCTGGACCTGGAGCTGGACCTGCAGGTGTCTCGGACGCGGCAGGCCCGGCTGGGGCAGGAGCTGCGGGTGCTGCGGGAGCTGAAGTCGCAGCTGGAGAAGGCGAGGCAGCGGGGCCAGAGAGAGCTGCCAGCCTGGGTCCAAGAAGACGAACGCTTCCGCCTCCTCCTCAAGCAGGCCGAGAAACAGGTGAGTGGGTCTCGGTTACCGACGCATCCAGGTGTGCTTAAGTTCTCTAGAGGAGATTCTAAAGGAGAGTATCTTTGACACCTCCTGTGCTCTTGGTCCCGTTCAGACTCGTGAGGAGCAGCTGCAGGAGAAGCGGGTGGAGAAGATGATGAGGGCGGCAGCCAAGGACGTCCACAAGATCAGGGGCCAGAGCCGCAAAGAGGTCCCCGAGATCCAGACCTTCAGGTGGGAGAAACAGCACACCAGGTTCCAGTCAGAGCTGGACAGAGTTCTGATATATGAGACTCAGTTGGTTGTCTCCAGATAAAGAGCACCAGCAGACTAGCCCAGATGAAAATGCATGAAATGTTAGTTAACTCTGTCGTTGTTCTGCTTTCTGACAGTTTGACTGACGGCGCATGTTGTGAAAATGCTTTGTTATGCTTCATTTAGTCTACTAATTACTGATTTTTGAGATATTGTTTTGTCATTTCAGAGGCTTGTTTTTAGTCCTCATTAACCCCGAATAATGACACAATGTTACGTCATGTTATGTTATTAAGATATAGATCATTATGGTGGGCATGATAGTAAACTATCTTGAGGTGAAGCCCTCCCCTATGGAATACAAAAATGAACCCCACACCTTTTTATATCACGTTTACAGTTTATTATAGACTTATTATAGGAGCTGAGGATGAACTTACAAAGTTTGAAAAAAAATGTTAAAGCCAATTGTCCCTAGTGATGCATAAGGGTTAACTAAATAATTTAACTAAATAATTTATATTATATTTTTATTTAATTTATTTAATTGTATTTATTTTATTAAATTTATTAAATTTATTTAATTTATTGTTTATTTAATTTAATTTAATTTTATTTTATTTAATTTATTTTATTTTATTTATTTTATTTTATTTACTTATTTATTTATTTTATTATTTATTTTATTTTATTTTATTTTATTTTATTTTATTTTATTTATTTATTTTTTATTATTTATTTAATTTTATTTATTTATTTATTTTATTTAATTTATTTATTTAATTTATTTATTTAATTATTTATTTCATTTTATTTTATTTATTTTATTTATTTATTTCATTTATTTTATTTATTTATTTCAAACATAAGTAACAAAAAACAAAAATAACAAATAAATGGATAGTAGACAAATACCAAACTTTTAATATACAATATATATAAAGAAGAATAAACATTTCATCCAACTACTTTGGAGTCATGAAGTTTGACATCATGACTTTGTTAGAAACAGTAAACTTCACATGTTGGTTTTGTTTGTTGTCGTCTCATCGTGTCGAGACTCTGACTGTTTCCTGTGTGATTTCAGAGAGAAGATGGCATTCTTCACACGAGCAAAGACCAGCATCCCCGACCTGCCGGCCGACGACGTGTAGAGAGAAGCATTTCAAAGTATTCCCCCCCCACCTCCTCCGAGTCTTAACCTGCTGTTCCCATTTACAAATGAAGCAAACGTTTGGCGGTGTTATGAAGAATTAAGATAAAAACATGTGTTTTAGTCAAAACCGTGAAGAAACACATGTTTAAAGAGCTCAGCATTTCTAATGTGGATAGTCTTTGTAAATTAGATGATAGCACTGCTAGAGCTTCTTTCTTTTTTTATTATTATTATTATTATTATTATTATTATTATTTCACTCTCTCTTCCACTTTGTTTCTTCCCGTTGTGTTTCTGTTACTAACCGGCTGTTTATACGCTCGTAGGTGTTTAAAATCATTCCAGCACAAAGTCACACCGCTGCATACAAAGAGTTTTCTACTAAGAATTACACACAAATATTGATATATATATATGTATATTAATAGCACAAAACAATGGTACTAAAGCAACTTAAAGCTGATGATAAAACAAGCTTAACGATATTTAATATCAACTTTATACGCAGGCAAACATAAGCACACCTGAAGCTTGTCTGATGTACAATAGTGACAGCACAGATGGTTGTAAATAAGCAGCGTCAGCGCCATCGCCTTCTGTTTGAGCCCCGGCGTCTTTAACACTACACGATACACGAGAGGAAAACTGGAGTGTGTCTTTTTGCTTTTTAAACATTACTGAATGAACTGGAGGTGAGATTCTTCTCGCTGTAGGTCGAACGTAATTAAAACAAGTCGTCATGATTGTCTCTCACGCGTTATACCAGAGGTCAGCAACCTGCGTCTCCGGAGCCACGTGCGTCTCTTCAGCTCCTCTCCAGAGGCTCCCTGTGGATTTATAAACATGGAAATGAATAACTGTCTTATTTGTTTACATTTTCATTTTTATTTATCATTGTTGTAGGTCTATGGTACGACGGTACGACGGAGTATCAGGGCCACATTGAGGGAACATTTTCGAGAATAAAGTCATAGGTTTATGAAAAAAAAATTGTAATATTATGAGAATAAAGTAATTATATTATAAAGTAGTCATTTTACATGTTATTTTCTTTTTTTTCGTAAAGTTTTGAATTTATTCTCGTATTATTACGACTTTATTCTCATAATATTACGACTTTATTCTCGTAATATTCCGACTTTATTCTCGTAATATTACGACTTTATTCTCATAATATTACGACTTTATTCTTGTAATATTACGACTTTATTCTCATAATATTATGACTTTATTCTCGTAATATTACGACTTTATTCTCATAATATTATGACTTTATTCTCGTAATATTACGACTTTATTCTAGAAATATTACGACTTTATTCTTGTAATATTACGACTTTATTCTCATAATATTATGACTTTATTCTTGTAATATTACGACTTTATTCTCATAATATTATGACTTTATTCTCGTAATATTACGACTTTATTCTCGTAATATTACGACTTTATTCTCATAATATTACGACTTTATTCTCAAAACCGCCGACTTTTTTTTCTCGTAATATTACCCTAATACTCCGTAGTACATTGTCTCTTTGGCCCTCACTGCATCAGACTTATATACTATATACTTAGACTATAAACAGTGTTACCTTCATCACAATGATCAAATGTTTTGCGGCTCCAGACAGATTTCTTTTGCCTAAAATGTCTCTTTAGATAGTAAAGGTTGCTGACCCCTGCGTTATACTGTCCACACACACTCATTAAAGTGTAGAATCTAACACTAACTCTCACTAACACACTCAGGTAGTTGATCGGATAGTCTGCACTTTAAAGAAACTTGAGGTAAAAAAAATAAAAATAAAAACTTGATGTGGGTTTTTTGGGAAATTCAAAAGAACTCCAGAAACCTTTGCCTCGAATGCGCTGGAATGATTGTTGATTGTTGAAGCACACGAAGATTGTTAAAACACACACACACAGGAAGTGAAAATGTATTTTTGATGACTGTGAACTAAAAGGAGTTTTTAGTTTCCACTCTTAACTGGATTGTTTTAGGATACATATCTGAGTCGCTCTCACGTCTCTTAGAACTGGATGCTCTGCAGCTGAATCTGTAATAATGATCGCATGGTGCCTCAGCAAAACTGAACTTCCTCTCTTCTTATCAAGTCTCTAAAGCTGCACTAATCAATATTTTTATATTAACTATGGGTTGAAATATCTATGTAATGTTGTGCTGCCCCCAAGAGGCCAAACAAATCAATTACCCCAGGTTTCAACCCTTACTTTTTGTTCCACGCCACAATTAATTACAAGTTAAATATACTGTCCTGCAACCAATCACAAAAGGAAATCATTGTTATAAATGTGGACATGCAGATTTTAACGATTTCCTGAATCGTCGGACTGTCAGACTGCATTTAAATTTGAGAGATGCATTAATATTTAAAGTGATAATTCGGTTTGTTGTCAGTGTACTACCTGCAGTAGGTGACGGTCGTTACGCCCCCAGCTTACGGCACTTACGGCACGGAAGCAAAGCAATGTACTACTGCTGGTCTACCGCTGCCTCGATCAGTTAGTTTGTTTGTGTTATTGTGACTTTGGTGGATCCAAACTAACCAAAGTAACACAATAGGTATAATTACTGGTTGCTTTGAAAAGTGCATAGATAACGGCTTCGGTTCTTTGTCGTAAAGGGCCGTCTGACGGCAATCTATCAATGCATACTGTACATTAAATGTTCATTTTCATTGCCCTTAAAAGCTCTACATAGTGCTGGTGTCCCGTGGGTGCAAAACGGTTAAAGAAATGTTGCAGAAACATGTGCATTCAGATATTATATCAAATATTTAGTTAGTTTGCCCCTTCAGGAAGTTAAACTTTGGACATGCAGACCCTCCTTGGATGCCATCAGTTTAATCTAACATTAACTTTACCTCAACGCTGTTAAATGTGACTTGGCGTTTAGTCACCTGGTTTGGAAATCAGAGGAGAAAAGTTTGCAGACGAAGCAGAGTGACTCTGATTCTACACCTCTGACATTGACAGTGTTAACTCTTTGTGCTCCTGCGATGTGATTTCTATTCAGTACCGACGTCTGACTCTGTTTCCAAGGCAACCGGCAGAACCTCGACTCTCTGGCACGTCTCTTGTTTTCTGGCTCTTTGTGTTTTTGTACCTGGATGTCGAGCGGCTGTTGTAGAAGTTGTCCTTGGTGCTTTTTCTTTTTCAACATTTCACCGGCGTTAAAGCTCTTTAGGTGATATACCTCATGTTTCTAGACGTTATACATCTTAAATCCTCCTTTAATGTTGAGAATTAACTTTTAATTTTGGTGTCTCTTGAGGCACCGTTTTATACCGACTTTTCACATCACACGGAGAGAAATCCATCAGAGAACTTAAACAACCGCAGGAGCAGGAAAATAAACCAGAATGCATTGCAGCAGCAAAACAGGTTCAATAAGAAACTGGAAAAGCTTTCTCATTACTTTGCTTACTACCTCATTTATATGACCAGTTTCTTATTATATTTCTTCCACATTAAGTGTAGTTACTAAAGTCCAAAGACACATTTAACTGCAGAAGGGAGGCTACAGTACGTAAGCAGTTTACAAAAAGTTAAGGAAAACAAACAAATCAGCAACAATTTTGCATGAAAACTGAATGTTTTGATGGCAAAGGTCTTCAGATTGTACCGACCAAATTTGAAGTCGATTAGATTAAATCTGTCGGAGGAGTTCGTTAAAGTACAGGGCCTGTAAAAGGCAAAACAAATTGTACTAAAATGGCACAATTAAATCAAAACGGCTGACTTCCTGTTGAGTTTTGGGGATACCTCCAAGAGGCTTTTCGTGGGGGGCGCTAAAATATTAAATATCCCAACACGTCTGATGCGTGTGCAAAGTTTAACAACTTTCCGAGCACCTTAAGCCCCTTAAAAATGTGATTAATTTGAATAATAATAATAATATTTCTTTCAGTTTCTGCCGGCCGACCGCTGGTTGGTTGGTGCTCGGGCTCTAAAATATATAATAAATAGATAAAAACTAATCCCTACAAAAAAAAGGAATGCAAAAAGTTGCATAAAGGCATTGTGGGAAATGTAGTAAATCATGTAACTCAGGCTGAGGAACAAAAAATAGTAAATTGCACCCACCGGACACTACATAATTAAACATTTTGAACATCACAGATTGAAAACAAGTTAGTTTTGTGGCTTTAAATTAGGGTTAATTGCAATTATTTTGACTGATATTGCAATTGCGATATTAGAGGGAATGATCATTTTTACATAATTATTCAAATGTTCATTGAAAAACACATTAAAATGATTATGGTGTGATTTAAACAGGGATCTGTACTAAACAACGATGTTTGCTTAAGTCTGTAGAATATGATGTGTAGGTCAGGACGTCTCTGCAGCACCACAATATTTAATTTAAAATGCTATTTTGACACACATTTCGCCTTTAACAAATATTGTTGAAAATTGCAGAAGTACATATTGTGATTTCGATGAAATTGATTAATTGTGCAGCCCTACTCTAAATAACAGCAACAGTCTGACATTCAACAAGGAAACAAAATATAGGAAAAAATAAGAAGGAATACCAGAAAAATAAGACAAAATAGCAAAAAAAGAGAGACAACATCGCAGAGCAGCGGATCAGAACATGAAAAAGAAATGAAGAATAACAATTTACTTGTATAAAAGCGGCAGAATCTTAGCGTCCCATCCAGCTCGTACTCATGCTGATGGATAAACTCCACGCTGCTTTATTGGAAACAAATGAACAGACTGTTTCAGAAATGCTGAGGTGTTTCACGTCTTGCTGGGTCACCATGCTAAACGAGTGTTACGTGCGTACGTTAGGGTGCTTTGGATAAAAGCGTCCACCCCATGACCACAAAGCCGTCATATCATCCATTTCCTGGTGTAAACAAGAATGTAGCTGATCATTCCAGATGTTTGTAGATAAACAAGTAGCTCATAAAATGCTTGAACTGTTCGATCAGATCCAGTGGAGAGTCGACCTGCGACCTTTTCTTCTGTGTAGTTCATGTGTTGCCTTCAGTGTGTTTAAGACCAGCTGTCTCCACTTCCTGTTCCTTTTCCTCCCTCTGACGTCACTCTCTAATCCTTCTCCAGAAAGTCCCCAAATCAGCCGGATAATTAAATACTGTAAATGTTTTAAAAAAGAAAGATAGTCCCGACACATTCAGGTTAGAAGTAGGAATATTTTTTGCACAAGTGTTTATAAAGAATAATAAATATCACACAATAATCAAACAGCTTGATGGGGAACTGAATCAAATGCTGTGAGGCTGCGTTCACACTGAGGCTGCGTTCACACTGAGGCTGCGTTCACACCGAGGCTGCGTTCACACCGAGGCTGCGTTCACACTGAGGCTGCGTTCACACTGCAGGAACTTAAAATGTTTGATTCTGGATGATATCAGAACTAAACAATATACAAAAAGATCAATACCAAAGATTTAACACCTGATGCTCAGGCAGAACAGAAACGGAGGCCACCGGTGTGTCTTTGTGGCTCAGTGATCAGTTAAATTCTGCATTTTATAACGCTACTATCAAGCTATCGATTCCCGTAAGCACTTGTACTTGGTCTGAAAAAAGTGGTATCGGTGCATCCCTAGTATGTAGCCTAAATCTCTGCTTCGTCACGACAAACTCAGCAACACAAAAGACGTGTGACTTCTGATCCGACTGCTCAGACTGAGGTCTCGTTGCCACACAATCAGATGTTCATCACTCAGATTGAGAAGCCACAACAACAAAAAACGTCATAATTGTCGTGTTTATTTTTTGTTTTTTACGAGATAAAAATAGAAACATGTTTTTCGTCCTGCAGTGTGAACGCAGCTCTGACGGTATCCGAGTTTTTTGTTTTTTTACTGTAGCAGGAACACTGTGAAATTAATGAACGCCTTTGCAGTTATGTGAGAGAGTGTGCCTTTTTGGAAAGCAACACTATCATTTCTTTCTTTTTTTTTTTGTCTTAAATGTCCAAACCTGGCCGCCATGGTGTGATCTGAAAGAAGCTGGAACATGTAGAGAAACGTTTGCATTGATTTTTCCTAATGTAAACAGTTTGTCATTTCTGTTGTTGTTGTTTTCCTCCACTGTAGAGTAGATTTAAAGAATAGGACTCTCTGTGTAGGAACAGTACTGTGTGTTTTTAAGTTTGTCATGATCGACCGAATGTTGTTTAACCTCTAAATCAAACAAAAAAAAGACTCATTTATATATATATATAACAACATCTGGATGAAGGAATGTAGATTTTTACGAGAAAATCACGATCATTCAGAGGAAAAATGCTGTTAGTCACAAATAATTATTTTTTCATCATGTAGGTTGTGATATAATTCTTGTTTTGTTTTTTGAAGTTCATTTTTTTCCCCTAATTTGATTCTTTTTTTTTTTTTTTTTCCCTAATGAATCTGTTTGTATTACGACTGGTGATGAACCTGGTAATGTGTACGGAGGAGGCGGCGGCTATGAGAGAAACATACAGCATGTATTTATTGCACTTTGTGATTTGGGTGTGCTTTTCCTGTTTTTTTCTTTTTATCGCGAGAGTCCCGAAAAGCTGTGAATTTTATTCTCAGACACTGTACTATCGACCAGAGTTGTAAATATTTCACCAGCACAAAAAACAAACAAACCAAACAATATGTTTTGTAGTTTCACAACAAATAAAAAAAAAAGTTCTTCTCTTCTATTATGATGTGTTTTTGTACTTCTTTTATTTATCTGCCTCTAATAATGCACATTTTATTTTTCAGGATAACCAGGGTTGTTAGAAAATGAAGAAACTTTTAATATAAATAGTTGAAGTCGGGATTTTTAATTGATTATATACATGTAGGATCGAGCTTCACCTGGATGAATCCAGTTACAAAATTAATTTTATTAGGGACTGTACGAATATTCTGTTAGGGTAATCTGACTTTTTTTGTACAGAGGTCATATCAAATACTGAACATAACTGAGTGTCTGTGGTATGAAATAAAAACATAGAACGGAAGACACACACTCCATGTCGGTCTTGGCCATATGAATAAATAAATAATAATAATAAAAAGTAGATAAATAAAAAATAAAATAATAAAAGAAAGGGAACAATTATTAAATTAAATTTTTAAATTTAATTTAATTTAATTTAATTTAATCTAATTAAATAATAGATTCAGCAAAAAAAAATTAAAAGGGGATAAATTAAAAAAATAATAAAGAGTACAATTATTTAAATTAAAATGAAATTAAATAATAGATTTAGCTTAAAAATTATTAAAAGGAGAAAAATAAAAAATAAAAGAAAGAGAAAAATTATTAAATAAAAATTCAACATTAAATTAAATAATAGATTAAGCTAAGAAAGAAGGATATAAAATGATGTTAAGCGTAACATAGTCTGACTTTTTTGAGAGAGCAGGGTAAGGTCTTGTACTGTCTTTAATTTTCTGTTTCATAATCAAACAAGTACACTTTTATCTGACTTACTACTTTACTTATTTTACTTGTTTACTGCCTGCATTCTCAAAATATACTATATTAGTATAAGTATATAAGCATATACTAGTGCTACTGGTTTTATTTTTAACAATGTGTGGTATTTTATAAGCTTATATGTTTTTGTATGTGAAATATTAATATAAAAAGGTAACTATGGCTGTCAAATATATTTAGTGCAATAATAAGTACAGTGTTTACCTGTGAAGTGTGGACTGTAGTCATAAAGCCATGTTGTTGCAGCTCATCCAGGATCCAGCAGGTGGCGCTGTCCTCCTTTATGACGGTTGAGCGACCCCGCCAGCACCCACGAAGAAGATGTAATTTCCAGAACCGGAAGTACACTCTAAAGTTGTTCCTCCTCAGTTTGTGTCATCAGCCACGTGTTTCCTCCTCCTCCTCTTCATCACATCATCCAGCCGACTGAAGAGTTCCTCTCCGGTGATTCAGAAGAGATGGGAGACCCTTTAACCGAGTACACAGCACGACTACAACAACAGGTAACAACCGGCTGGCTTATGAGGAATGTAACGTTAGCTTTTCACAGCTGTACCAGACTCCGTTAAACAAACTATCAATTTAATGTTGTTCTGCTTATAAGTGAAAATAACTACATGACAGAACAAAATAAAGAGTATATTCTAAGTTGGTGGTCACCTCTCTTAAATTCGGCAAACAATCCTGACAACAAACACCACTTATTTTATTAAATTAATACACTTTAAGATGTGTTTTTTCTAAATGTTTGCTACACACACACAGTAGTGCCAAACTTCATTTGACAAACGTTCAATTTAATGTTGTTCTGCTTATCAGTGAAAATAACTACATGACTGAACAAAATAAAGAGTATATTCTAAGTAAGTGTTTACCTCTCTTAAATTCGGCTAATAATCCTCACACCAAACACCACTTATTTTATTAAATCAATACACTTTTGGTTTTGGTTTTCATTTCATTCGACCATCCAGTGACAGTATGGAGATGTGTCTTTCAAGAGTGTTTTCAAAGTGTTGTGTTGTTATTTGTTGTCTCATTTTGGAGCCGAATTTACTAGAATATCATATTGATGCGAGTCTATTGAGAATAAAGGGAATATAATACAAATTAGAGTCTATTGAATCAAGGAACTATAAATGAGCTGATATTTAAATGGAGTATTGTGTGAGTTAGTTCCTATCCACTCCAGAGAACAGTTTGTACTCACACACAGTATATATCTTATAAATGCTATCAGTCAAATAAAGCTGAAAGGAAAGCTACATATTACAGGTACACCCAGCTGTCCTTTACATGATGTCATTGATCCTGGGTGGTCAATATGCAAGGAAACATCTGGTTTCATCATATAGATATGACTGTAAGGCTGCACTAATGAGTATTTTCATTGTTGATCAATCTGTCTACTGCTTTCTCAATTAATTGATGATCATTTATTCCATAAAATGTCAGGAAATAGTGAAAAATACCAATTAAAATGATGAGAATAAAGGCATAATATTATAAAGTAGTAATTTTACGTATCATTTTCTTTTTTTTCTCGTTAAGTTATGACTTTATTCTTGTAATATTACAACTTTTTCTCCTAATATTACGACTTTCTTTTGATAGTAAAGTTTTCTGACCCCTGACTTAGGCCATAAAGAGTTTTTTAAAGCAAGTTGAGTATCATAATGAAACCAAAAGCTGCCTCACTATCACAGAAGAGGATGCAACAAACCTTCATATTACTAACTGATTATGAACACTCCCTGAAATATATGTGCACTTTAAACTCTCCCTTGAAATCAAGACTACGTTACATTTTTTACCTTCATCACAATGCTCAAATGTTTTGCGGCTCCAGACAGATTTTTTTTTGTGTGGGTTTTCTGTCAAATGAGTAAGTTGATGAAATATATTCAATAACAATACAGCCAACAAAATGTAACATAGTCTTGATTTCAAGGGAGAGTTTAAAGTGCACATATATTTCAGGGAGTGTTCATAGTTAGTTTGTAATATGAAGGTTTGTTGCATCATGTTGTGTGATAGTGAGGAAGCTTTTGGTTTCATTCTGATACTCAACTTGCTATAAAACTCCCTATGGCCTAAGATATTATCAGAGTTCCTCCTGGCTAAAAATACACAATTGTGTCACTAAATAACTGCCCGTTTCCTGAGTAAAACATTACAGTTGGTTCACAATGATCTACTTTACTGATAAGAAATAATGTTTATGTTGTAAGATTTTTTTGTCGCACCTTTTATTATTTGTTGTCTTACTTCTATGACAGCATGTTCTTTAGATTATTTTCTAAATATTGAAGTTATTACAAATGTAAATGTGTTTTTTTTTTTAACAGGAGCGTGAGATCCGGCGTCTCTCTGCAGAGATCGAGAGTCTAAAAAACCCACAGACCCTGAGTCCGTCTCCACAACTGGATGAGCTGCGGGATGAAAACACCAAACTGAAGTACCGCCTCAACATCCTGAAGAGGGTGAGTGACTGCGCTCTTTTTTCTTACAGCTGGGGCACAATCCGGTGACAAGTGAGGCGTCACTTTAAAGGGACTGTTTGTAACTTCTTACACGTATAAATCATTGCGGGACGGTGTCCCATGCGCGCTCGCGTGTGTCTACGCTGTTCAGACTCAGACTCCAACACAAACTACACGGAAGCACCAAAACCTCTTGGTTGTATCTAGTGAAGCTGTTAAACAGTGTTGGCCGCGGTCGGAGGACGCGGAGGAGACCGTAGCTTTGGTCTCCAGGACCGGAGTCTCTGCTGTACTCTGCTCCTCTGCCTGCCTTCACTCACACACCGCGCTCCTTCTCTCTCTCTCTCTCTCGCTCCACCTCTCACGTGCATGCTGCTCACTCCACACTGCAGAAGAGTTAGTTTAGCTCTGAGAATATCTAGTGAATGTTCAGTGGACGTTTGTGCAGAAATAACTGCTGCAGCTCCTCCAGACCAACAGAGGTTTCCCGTGTCTTGTGAAGTGACGGGGCTCCGCAGAGAGAAACGTTATCGTCTCCGACCAAAACTCCAGCGTCTCCCCTGTTCCCTCCGGCCGCGGTCAGGAGGCTGAGGCAGGAAAAGCCAACACTAGGATCAGCATTGATTCATGGAGAGACCTCGGTCTGGTCAGCTAACATTCAGCAACAGTTCCTTTATACAAAGCATGGATTTGTCAGAGCGATCAAGGTTTATTGTCATTAATCATTGACGAGATAACAATGTCACAATGTTGCTCATTCAGTTGTAATAGCGTAATGTATTATACTCTGCTATGTAGGGATAGGACTGTAATTGCAATGTACCCTAATACCCTGTTGTGTTTGTATCAGCGATGTGGTCACGGTAGGCGTACACACAGCTTGAATTGAGCGGTGCATCCGGTGTTTGCGCCAGCTGAGACGCCTTTTTAAAATGATATACAGACTCCGCCTGCATCATAAACGTGCTTCTCAACTGTCCATCTGCAGCACGTTTGTTCCAACAGTCGCCGTCGTTGCCAGAATGTGGCTAAAAAGATTATGTTGCTCTTCATCACAGCTCCGAATCCTTCTCCCTGTGTGTTCCTCGTCGTTATGTTAATGTCAGTGAAGCTGACGTGCTGCTGTGTGTCCTCAGAGCCTGCAGGAGGAGAAGAAGACGACTCACTGCGGTAAATCCATGATGAATATCAACGAGCAGCTCCAGGAGGTTTTCGGCGAGGCCATCCGGGCTTCCTGCCCGGAGCTGGACAACCCTCCGGTGTCCGTCGCGCCCAACCAGCAGGCCAAGTTTGGAGACTACCAGTGCAACAGTGCCATGGCCATGGCTCAGGTTAGACTGCCAAATTCAATTATTCACTAACTGTGGTTAAATGAAAGATAGACTATAGCGCTGCAACACGATTTCGGTTTATTAAAGGCATTTAATTTCTTGTATTTCTACAGTTTTGTTGTTTGTATTTTTATTTGTTATTGAATAGGAAGCATTTTCCAAAAGGTTTGGTGTGTTTTATGCATCTTGGTAATCCCAAGGGATTAAAAAAACAAAACGAATATCCAAATGCCAAAATCAAAACCTACCCAGCACATGAATAACCAAATATTTGAGGCCTGAATAACCCTAATTGAGGCGTTTCATTTTAATAGTGCATCATTTAATATTGTTCTGTTGTGGTTGTTTCATCATCTGTGAAAATCCAATACATCAGATTTTGAAATTACACTTATGAAACACACACTGTGTAGCTGTGAGATCTGCAGTGATGTGCTTCTCTTATATCTTTATGGGATGAAAAGTGTGATATTAGTACTTTTTGTATCAGTTCATTTAAGACATTTTTAAAGTCAAACCGTCTCTGACTTTGTCGTGTTCCAGATGCTGAAGGCGAAGGGGATGAAAATCAACCCAAGGGAAATCGCAGAGAAGATCATCCAGAATCTTCCGGACAACGAATTCGTCCAGAAAACTGAAATCGCAGGACCAGGTACTAAAACGTGTGATTCATTTATCAGAGTTTTTCTTTGATGTGGGGAAACTGAAGAGAAATGTTTGTGAATGAATGAAACATTTTGCAAATACTCTGAATAAAATAAAAAAACTACCAATAATTAAGTAGATTTCTTTGGATTTCCATAATAATATATCACAAATTGAAAATGCTATTAAGCATCCATCAACTTTACAAGATTAAATAACTTCAATGTGCTTTAATAGCAACATTCTTGAAAAAGAAGAATAAACAAAATACTGAAATATCAGAAAAGTATGTATGTCATTTTGTGAAGAAAATGGTTGAAATTGAAATCTTACAGCCGAGCAGAAACGCACAACTTGACAGTTTATCAGCATAAACTTCCAGGTGTACTAAGTACACAAACTGTTCCTGAATAGATTACAAGTATTAGTGGAAATCCAATAGTTAGTTAAAGCTCTTCAGACGGTCAGTCAGCAGTTAATGTGTTAATGTCAGATGTTCGACCGGAGTCCTTACTCTCTAGTGTTAATCTGTGTTCTCATCATCCCCTCTGACGTCTGTTGTGTCTTCAGGGTTCATCAACATCCACCTGAAGAGGCCGTTTGTGTCCAAACTGTTGAGCAACCTGCTGATCAACGGCGTGCAGCCCCCCCCACTGGCCTCCAGGAAGAAGGTACGTCACACTGAAGCCAGATGCAGATATGTTTAACAGCTGTAAATCACTAGAAGTGGAATCTACATGTGTGATACTTAGTGTAGATTCGGTTGGAGTTAAAGGGACTAAAACTGTCACACTAGTTTAATAAAACATTCAGACATGCTGGTCTCTATATCAGAGCGTCGTGAGCTGTTCCATCTGCTGCACAACAAACTTGGCTAACGAATCTGTTGTCGATGTGGTGTAAGTACGAAAAGCCCTGAGAGGCAAGTGAGGGAAAAACATTCTGGTGATCCATTTTCTAAGTCTGATCTAAATAGTTTTCTCCCCCGAGTTAATGACTTAAGGACGGCTGGAGGTGCTCAAACAGAGGGTGAAAGGAGGAGCTGCAGCACAGCTCATATGAGAAAAATAAAGCGTTAGACAAGAAGTAAAACACGCGTGTGAACAGATGTGTGAACAGATGTGTGTAGAAGAGTGATGTAGTCATCTGAGTCACACATTTTAGTTTGAGAAGGAAGAAGTTTGGTTAAGTTCTATGTCTCACAGGTTTGTATTTATTGTTATTTATTGTTTAATCTGTGTGTGTGTGTGTGTGTGTGTGTGTTCAGGTGGTGGTGGATTTCTCCTCTCCCAACATTGCCAAAGAGATGCACGTGGGCCACCTGCGCTCCACCATCATCGGGGAAAGCATGTGTCGTCTGTTTGAGTTTCTGGGCTACGACGTCGTCAGGTCAGTTTCACTCGCTGGTCACAAAAACCTGCTGCATCTGAAACACGAATCACACACACCGCTGAGCAACGCTAACCTCACTGAACGCTGCTCACTGGTATTAAAAACAGGCTTTCTGTCTGACTGAGAAGGAACAGGACTAAAAGTCTACAGCCACTTCAGTCCACACCTCGGCATTCTAGTATGCACATTTATCATACTAACATGCTAAGACTGGAGAGCATGAATATCTTTGGTTCAGTTTTCATGATCATTTCTCTTGTATCAACATGTTGAAGGTGAACTTTTGATTTGACAGTGGTGTTAGATGTACCCTGAATATCCGCAACAAATAGCATGATAATCTGGCCAGTAATTAAGACATCTTACTCTGGACCAAAGTGCTGACGGGCTTCTCTGATGCACATCAGTATGTATGGGCGTCAGAAAGTAAAACGCGTCTCTGGTATTTAGTTTTGACTCTTTGAGTGCTTGTGCCATTCTCAGGTTGAACCATGTGGGAGACTGGGGGACCCAGTTTGGGATGCTGATCGCTCACCTGCAGGATAAATTCCCAGACTACCTGACCTCGTCCCCGCCCATCGGTGACCTGCAGGCCTTCTACAAAGTCAGTTAAATCTCCCATCTGTGGTTTTGTTTGAATTTTATAATTTTTTTAATTATTTGCACACAGATACAACTTCATAAAATCCAAATAAAGAAAAAACACATAAAGAGAAACCTAAAAAGAAAAACAAAAAAGGAAAAAAATAAGAAAACTAGGCTGACATATTTTGAAAAATACAACAAAATACATGTAAACACGTGTGCGTACATACGCTGAGAAATAATTAGACATCATGAATTAAATGCGATACCATTTCCGTTTAAATGTTTCTAAGGCTACGAGCTCTTGATAATGTGTATTTTGGCGTTCCATATCTGTACACCACGATATCGGAGGGAGTACTGACCATGTTTTGTTTCTTTTTCGAAGATGTCTAATATCATATGAGTGAATTTAAGACTTCAATTTGTTGTCGACAATTAGTGAAAGTGTTCGGTTGTACTTCGCTCCACCCTCTCGTGTCACTTCTGGTTGCAAAAAAACAAGATCTCGACGGCCAAACTGCCAAACTCGAGTCTTCAAAACCGTCGTCCGCAAACCAACGGGTGACGCCACGGCGACTACGTCCACTTCTTATATACAGTCTATGAGTATTTGTGGATATTACAGTGTGACGTTCACAGGGAGGGACATGGTTTAATAAATAAAGTAAACTTTTAGTTTTGACAGTTAACGTCAATTATTAAAAGTGAACATTTAGTTTCAGTTGATGCCAGAATATTCTGTGTAACATTATGTTCCTGCAGCGTAGCACTTCTATAACACACTTTGCATATATCGTGTGTGAATACATAACATATAAACGCAGAACATTATCTTGTTTCCTTCATTTCTCTCCACACCTCATTTACTCCTTACATTCTCCACCCTGCTCATTCTGCTCTCTCCTTTCTGTCTTTTTCTCCGTGCCCACATCCTTCCTCCTCCTCCTCCTCCTCTTCGTCCTCTTCCCTCAATCAGGAGTCGAAGAAGCGTTTTGACGAGGAGGAGGACTTTAAGAAGCGAGCGTACCAGTGTGTCGTCAGACTGCAGAGCAAAGAGCCCGACTTCATGAAAGCCTGGAAACTCATCTGTGATGTTTCAAGGAAAGGTAGGCCGCTTATGAATTCATCTGTTAGGATAGGGTCGGGTGCAACGGGTTCATTACAGAGGTGAATACAACAACATCGTGTGTTTGTGTTTTAGAGTTTCAGAAGGTTTACGACTGCCTGGACATCACCATCATCGAGAGAGGAGAGTCGTACTACCAGGACATGATGAAAGAGGTGGTGAAGGAGTTCGATGAGAGAGGTCAGTGTGCAGCAGGTCAAAGATCACAAGAGACACATTTCTTTTTTTTACAATTAACACTTGCAATGATGAAGACACTTGAAAATGACAAGGTAGTACAAAATGTAAACCACTGACAATCAATTGTCATACTTTGAAATTGTAGTCTGCTGTTACCTGATGTGACCACGAGGGGGCAACATTGACTCATAAATGTCTTCTTCTATATTTTAGTTGTCCCTTCCTGATGTTGTGCCTCTCATCTCATCTCCTCTTTCTTCATTCCCCATTTCACACATTATCTCCTCTTTCTCTTTTTTCCCTCCACTTATACACAAATTATTCCTCTCCTCACTCATCCATCCATCTTTCCGTTATCTTATTCCTCTACTCTTTCCTCAGGCTTGACGGAGATGGACGAAGGCCGTAAGATCGTCTTCGCCCCGGGTCAGTCCATCCCCCTCACCGTCGTCAAGTCGGACGGCGGGTTCACCTACGACACGTCGGACCTCGCCGCCCTGCACCAGCGACTCTTCGTCGAGAAGGCCGACATGATCATCTACGTCACAGACAGCGGTCAGGTGGGTGGAGAGAGAGAGAGAGAAGATAGGGAGATAGAAGGATGACAGAGTACAAATACAGGAGCTGCAGAAAAGGTAAACAAAGGGAAAGTATAAGTTAAAATCTGTAATAGGGAGCAGAGGGACCGTTTGTTTCACAGCGGTGTCTGTCCTGTAGGTTTACTGTTCTGCACGACTTCAAGTAGCATAAACTTGTTGTTCTCCAGGGGGGTGAAGGAGGACACACATCTACTTTAAATTCAGATTTTGTTTTCCAGTCTTGACAGTGGTGGCATAGCATGAAAGACAAATTGTTGTTTAGGGAATAAAACATATCCTAAAAAATTTATTTAAGCAGAAACAGAAACATTGTTTTCAGGAAAACTTTACCTTTTGATGTAGTGAGAATAAAGATGAAGCGGTATCTGGTTTCTTGCAGACTCCCGCATCTGTAGATAAAATGGTACAAGATGTTTTCACCGTTGTCGTGACGACATCGAGACTTAGAATTCATGATTTAAATGAATCTCTAAAAAAAGCATCATTTGGTGCTTCTACCTACCTAAAGAGGTCATCGTCTGTGTCTCAGACAGCTAGTTGGGCTTTAAAATGTTTATTATGAAGACAGACATCATCATTTTCAGCAGAAGCAAGTCAAAGAGAAGGAAGACAGAGCGGTAAGCTCACTGTCTGCAGACTGACTGAAACTAAAGCTGTCATCTGAGTAAGGCTTGATGCTCCCGTTAGTCGATTAGTCGACTAAATGGTTGTTTTGGTCTTTGGCTATTATCAGCATTGCATCAGTTTGTTGAAATTAGCATCGAGCTCAAAGCAGCGCTGACGTAAAGGAAGTCTTCTCTTTATCTGGACAGTATAACATGACATTTATGTTATATGTCATATTGAATTTGTGTGTGTTTTGTCTTTCAGGCCGTACACTTCCAGGTGGTGTTCGCTGCAGCTCAGATGATCGGCTGGTACGACCCCCAGGTGACCCGGGTGGAGCACGCAGGCTTTGGAGTGGTGCTGGGGGAAGACAAGTGAGTTTAAAACACACAGAGATGACTCTTTGTGTGACACTGTTTCATGTCACTGTCAGTTTTTATGCTAAGTTTTTGAAGTGAGGTTGTATGAGGTACTTCTCCATAGTCAGTGTATTACCTACAGTAGATGACTGTTGTCACGGCAGTCTGGAGAAACAGACAGAAGAGTTACTGAACAGAACGAAAGCAATGTACTCCTGGGAACGGGGGCAAACATATTCTAGCCAACTAAAAGAAAGCCCAGAGGCATGGCTCAGAAGGAGAGCGGGTCGTCCACCAATCGAAGAATCTTTCCACTGCTTTACCTTGTCGTCAGACGGCCCTTTCTGACGGGTAATCTCTCTTCAAAGCCACCAGACTCCTTTGACAAAAAACAGTAATTTAATCTTGCAGAACACAGGAGTCTACCGCGGCCTCTGTGGGTTAGTTTGTTTATGTTATTGTGTGACTTTGGTGCTTTAAAGGGACTGTTTGTAACTTCTTCCACGTATAAATCATTGCTGGTCGGTGTCCCATGGTCGCTCGCGTGTGTCTACACTGTTCAGACTCAGACTCCAACACAAACTACAGTGAAGCACCAAAACCTCTTGGTTGTATCTAGTGAAGCTGTTAAACAGTGTTGGCCGCGGTCGGAGGACGCGGAGGAGACCGTAGCTTTGGTCTCCAGGACCGGAGTCTCTGCTGTACTCTGCTCCTTTGCCTGCCTTCACTCACACACCGCGCTCGTTCTCTCTCTCTCTCTCTCCACCTCTCACGTGCATGCTGCTCACTCCACACTGCAGAAGAGTTAGTTTAGCTCTGAGAATATCTAGTGAATGTTCAGTGGACGTTTGTGCAGAAATAACTGCTGCAGCTCCTCCAGACCAACAGAGGTTTCCCGTGTCTTGTGAAGTGACGGGGCTCCGCAGAGAGAAACGTTATCGTCTCCCACCAAAACTCCGGCGTCTCCCCCGTTCCCTCCGGCCGCGGTCGGGAGGCTGAGGCGGGAAAAGCCAACACTAGGATCAGCATTGATTCATGGAGAGACCTTCGTCTGGTCAGCTAACATTACTGCCAAGCAGCTGAAATATAGAGTGATATTGTGCTTTTAGCTGACGTGTGTCTCCTCACTGTGTTGAGTGATGCTCCTTCATGTCTATGTAGAGCGAGCACAAGCGCCAGCAACATGACGCTGACTTTAGTTGACTTAACGACCACAGGTGAAGCTGTTAACAACACATTTCTGATTCTTACAAACAGTCCCTTTTAAAGATTTATTGTTTTTAATAAATCGAATAAATACTAGAGTGGTATGGATCTTCTTATCGACCTCTCTGCAAGAAAGCGAATAAGCGTATTTTAGAAAATTGTCCCAAAAGCAAAGGCTGCATTATGGAATTTAAAGCACACATGCTTTTACATGAATCCACAAATCAGTCCGTTAAAATAGTCGGAAGTGGAGGATCTGTGGCGGTAAAATGCCCGACACTGAGAGCGTTAACGGACTGAGTGTTGTACTGACTAATAACAGTTTAAGAGGAATCCAAATCACCGTCATCAGAGCAGCAACAAAGACTGTGACTTCACCACCACCACCACACTATAATCATCTGATGTCCTTCACTCCGTGTCTTTATCACCACTGCTTCATGTTTTTATTGCATTTATTATCATACATAAAAAACTGAATTTTACTACACGACTGTATAGACAAATAAAAAAGTAAAATATACAGCTGCTGCTGCTGAAGCTCCACAAACAGTGTTTGAACTGACGGTTCAAACACGAGGATGCAGAGCTGTTATTACTCAGCATGTGACGGTGCAGGAGGGAACGGAAAAGTTCTGCAGTGGGTGGACAACAGTAATTAAAAGTTGGACAACGCCAACATGAGTTTATTTATTTAGTTTATTGGTATATATATATATATATATATATATAGTTTATTCTTTGGCTGTGCGAGAGTAAATAACACGTCAGTCTGAATGTGTTGTCCAAACAGCAGATCACAGTCTCATCGTTTGCTTGAAATACAAATTGAAACAGTCACATTTATTGGCATAAACATGATTAAACATGAGGGAAGAACTGGTTGTTATGACTGTTGTTCAAGGCTGAACAGACTGGATTCCTCCCACATAGAGATTCAACATGTTCAACTGGCCGAACAGCTGCTGATGAGAGCCAACCGGAGCCGACGACGGTGCCAGACTGAACCACATAAACCGAGTGGTTGAAAGATGACTCGTCGAGTCGGGTCGGACTTTGAGATTTGAGACTGAAGTTAGACTCTAAGATGCAAATTGAGACTTTCAAAAGCAGAACTTATTAGAGAGCCACACAGTTTGTAGTCCTCTGTACTAAAATGACTGAAAACAAAACACAATTAACAGCTTTTTAAAGGAAGAATGATCAAATTGTGTTTCATTTTAATGGGAAGCATTTGTGTTCCTTAATCCCAGTAATTAACCCGATAATAATAATAACTTTATTTATATAGCACCTTTTAAACACAAAAGGATACAAGGCAATATAACAACAGAAACAGTGAGGTCAAACAAACAATAACAGAACGTATCAATTAAATACACCTTTAGATTTAAGCCTGGACTTTAGAACAAGCCAGAAGAGCTCTACAGTAACTCAGGATCATACGGGGTCAACATCTCCGCCGTGTAGCTCGAGGCCCAGACTCAGACGTGCTTTATTAAAGTGACCAGTAACAGTCAGGGAGCCGATGGAGAGAAACCAGGACTGGGTTGATGTGATGTCGTCTGTTAGAGCCGTGAGAAGCTGCTGCAGTCGGAACTAGTTGGAGGCGAGAGAGAGTGACTTTTGATTGATGCCAGAAAGGACGGAGTTATAATAGTTAAGTCTTGAGAAGATGTGTGAGAGCATTGGTTTAATTTTGGATTTTAACTTTGAAGGAAGCAGGAGAAGCGCTGCCTGCGTCCTTTCGGGCTGTACGCATGGGATGCGCCGCGCCACGGAGCTCAAGATCCTCAGTCTGATTGCCTGAGGGGAGAAACTCCTCCTCATTCTCCCTGTCCTGTCCTTCAGCAGACGATAGCATCTCACTGAAGACAGCAGGGAAAACAGTTCGTTGTTGGGGTGACTGCGGTGCCCAGAGATCCTCTTCACTCTTCTCCTACATCGTTTGATGTCAGATTGAGGAGAGAGGTGGTGCTGATGGTTCTCTCAGCTGAGCCGACCACCCTCCTAAGAGCCAAGAGATTCCGCTTGGTGCCGTTTCTCATCCAGGTGGTGATGCTGCCACACAGGACGCTCTCTGTAGTGCAGGTGTAGAAGTTCCTGAGCATCCTGAGTCAGGTTGAGCACACGGAGCAGTTTCTTCACGGGCTGCGGGCTGTTTGGTGCACGCTCAGCGGCACCACCGCTCTCCAAAAAGTGAAGCCAAAACATCTCGATGTCCGACCGTTGGCTGGCTGTTACTTTAAGAAACGCTCGATCTTGACATCCAGCAGTTTTCTATGAGCGGAGCATTTTAAACATCAATATCGCAGTCCATTCATTTAATTGTAGGAGGCCAAAATCTTGATTGCGATTCATATTTGATTAATTGTACAGCGCTACTTCTCGTTCACGTCCTCATCCTTCTCATTCTTCACTCCTCTTCTCAATCGCGGCGTCGTTGTCCCTCTTCCAGTGTGTGTACTGTACATCCCCCGTGTATTATTTATTCCCTTTTGTAGTAAGCGGTGATTACCGTGTAGCTGATGGCTGAGCACGCTCTATAATTTGAACACTATCTGTCACGCTGTTGTTTTTTCCTAATCAATCGTCCAGAGAAGAAGAGCCAAGCCCAGGCAGGAGGTTGATGTTACGCTTCGCAGAGGCCATAACTAAGTGCTGCTAAACGCCCCACAGTAACCTGAGGGGGCGTAAATTGGCCCGCGCAATGTCTGCGCTACTCCAAACTCCATTAGGAAATTTATCATGCTGTGTTTATAATTGCTCATCCAGACAATAAGGGCTTAAAGCAGCCACGGGGGGAGCTGTTATAGCTGCGAGGAAACAGAGGAAAAGAGTGGGGTTATTACATTTTTTGGCTCGTGTTCTGCTTGTAAAGCTCATCTGATTTGGTTGATTGGTACAAAATGTATCGCCCCGAGGTGTCGGCAGGCGGAGTTAATCCAAATGGTTTGTCATGATAGCTATCGGCGACAGGAAATCAAACTTCAGTACCTGGAAAGGTCTGCACAAACACTCCTAATCTTTTATTTGGTGTCCCAGATTGTATGTTTTGTGGTTTCTTGACTTAGTGAACTGAACTTTTTCTTCTCGTCTTTCCTGCTCAGGAAGAAGTTTAAGACTCGGTCCGGAGACACGGTGAGGCTGATGGACCTGCTGGACGAGGGACTGAAGAGGTGCATGGACAAACTGATAGAGAAGGAGAGAGACAAGGTGAGAGATCATGTCTTTCTCTTAAGCAAAGTTCACACTACAAGACTTTCAAAGTCGTCAGATCGCCGTATTGTTCACACTACGCAACTTGCCGTCTGAGCTGTAATCGTCTTTAAGTCGGCGTTGTTTTCACACTTCATGATTTAACGGCGACAGGAGGTCACACACTACAAGATCTTTCACCAGGAGGAATCCCAGATGAGGTCTCCAAACTACATTTTGTCACGAAAACACACACGAAAAATACACAGTAAATGATACCATGCGCGAGACACATTGCTGCTGATGTTGTTGGTGTTCACAAAATAGCCACACACTTTTTTTTTTTTTTTTTTACTATTTATTCCTACAGGTCAGGGGTCTGCAACCTGCGGCTCTTTAAACCCTCTCCAGATTTCCAGAATAAAGTCATAATATTATGAGAATAAAGTCATAATATTATGAGAATAAAGTCATAATATTATGAGAATAAAGTCATAATATTATGAGAATAAAGTCGTATTATTACTAGAATAAAGTCGTTATATTACGAGAATAAAGTCCTAATATTACGAGAATAAAGTCATAATATTATGAGAATAAAGTCATAATATTATGAGAATAAAGTCATAATATTATGAGAATAAAGTCGTATTATTACTAGAATAAAGTCGTTATATTACGAGAATAAAGTCCTAATATTACGAGAATAAAGTCATAATATTACGAGAAAAAAGTCATAATATTATGAGAATAAAGTCATAATATTATGAGAATAAAGTCATAATATTATGAGAATAAAGTCGTATTATTACTAGAATAAAGTCGTTATATTACGAGAATAAAGTCCTAATATTACGAGAATAAAGTCGTTATATTACGAGAATAAAGTCCTAATATTACGAGAATAAAGTCATAATATTATGAGAATAAAGTCATAATATTATGAGAATAAAGTCGTATTATTACTAGAATAAAGTCGTTATATTACGAGAATAAAGTCCTAATATTACGAGAATAAAGTCATAATATTACGAGAAAAAAGTCGTAATATTACGAGAATAAAGTCATTATGTTACGAGAATAAAGTCATTATGTTACGAGAATAAAGTCATATTACTAGAATAAAGTCATAATATTATAAAGTAGTAAATTTAAGTGTTATTTTCTTTTTTTCTCGTAAAGTTGTGACTTTATTCTCGTAATATTACAACTTTTTTTTCTCGTGTCATCAAACAGGTTATAATCCAGTTGTCTTGGCTAATCAGGTGATGATCACTCTGACGAATATCATCCATTTCTTTTATTATCACATTTCCGTCCGTCAGAGACTGACGTGTTTCCAGCAATCAAAACAGACAGAAAAGCCAGCAGTGTGGCCGCAGACAGGAAGAGGTTCAAGCTCACAAGAAGAAAGGAGGAGCACGATGAAAAGATGAAGGGGGAGGAAGAGGAGAGTAAAGGGAGTGTGTGTGTGTGTTCAAGAGAGACCGCATACAGTTCAAGCTGTCTTCAGAGCTCAGCAGATGAGAAGGAAAAAATACCGGTGGCGTCTTTTCATATATTTCAGACGTGGTCTTTTCTCTTGGATGTGATCAGAAAGAGTTTGACTCGGTTCGTGCAGGACGAGGGCGAGAAGACTTAATGGCGACTGTAGAGTCAGACGGTCATTACCGTAAAATAATCCTCGTCATTCACGGGGGAAGCAAATAACGAGCTGCTCAATGGAAGGTATCCCTGCTACTAAACGGCTGCTTATCAAAGATTAAACCTCTGACAGGAGATATTAATACAAACTGATTCTAATACTAAAATGATGCTTAATATTCTGACGGTAACCACGGTAACCGGAGGAGAAATTAGAGAAAGAAAGCCGACTTCCTACAGATGATTAAATATGAAACAGCAGGCTAGAAATAAAACACCTCAGAGTTACATATTGGTGATTACAACAACACGGCTCCTGAGGCGCTGCAGCCGGCGTTGTCTTTGTTTTTTTGTTGTTTTTGTCCTCCAAAAAGATCTAAGTTTGTTTTCTTCCAATTTAATCTTTTCAGTTTTAATGTGCTGTTGTTCCCTTGTTCATCCTGTTAGTGGTGGGTGAATAAGAAATTCAGAGCATCACCACGAATGTATTCTCTGTACGTGGTGACGGCTGAGCCCGCACAACCACAAAGAGACAATAGAGACCAAGACAATAAGGGGGTTTCTGAGCAGTTTACACAACACAAGTGCTCGCCATCCAATCGCCGAAAAATGCAATTCTTGCAAAAAATCTCCAAATGTCAAAACGTTTTTGATCCCAAATCACAGCATGGCTTTTTTCTACGGCGTTCCTCAAGGTCTTGGTGTCTTAATGTGGTATTTTGGAGGGATTATTTCTCATTTTTTATCAATTTGAGTGGTAAAAAATGGTTAAATTTATCACCAAATGTAACAAATCAACCCAAAAATTGCTGCAACAACTTATGAGATGTAATAGAGCATGGGGAATGGCCATATACACTCACCGGCCACTTTATTAGGTACACCTTGCTAGTACCGGGTGGTCTTCATCTGCTTCAAGGTTGGACGTGTTGTGCGTTCAGAGATGCTATTCTGCATACCTTGGTTGTAACGAGTGGTTATTTGAGTTACTGTTGCCTTTCTATCATCTCCAACCACTCTGCCCATTCTCCTCTGACCTCTGACATCAACAAGGCATTTTCATCCACACAACCCCCGCTCACTGGATCTGTTCTCTTGTTGGGACCATTCTCTGTAAACCCTAGAGATGGTTGTGCGTCTAAATCCCAGTAGATCAGCAGTTTAATACTCAGACCAGCCCGTCTGGCACCAACAACCATGCCACGTTCAAAGTCACTTAAATCCCCTTTCTTCCCCATTCTGATGCTCGGTTTGAACTTCAGCAAGTCGTCTTCACCACGTTTAGATGACGTAATGCATTGAGTTACTGCCATGTGATTGGCTGATTAGCTATCTGTTTTAACAAGCAATTGAACAGGTGTGCCTAATAAAGTGGCCGGTGAGTGTATATATAATGACCAAGTGGGTAAAGAGAAATAATAGAACAGCTGGAACAGTCTGTTCAGAAAATGACTTTACTATTAATTACGATATGCAAAACGATGTCTAGTCTCATATCACGATACAATCAGCCCTACCTCGGAGGCATACAGTTCCAATGAATCAGACAATTTGGAACCGGTTCTTGACTCCCATCCCTACTCATGGTTGACTTACTAGCTTTTTTTCCAGAGCTTTCAGCTGAGTCTTATCAAGAAATGGAGTTTGCACAAATGCTCAAACGTGGTGAGTTATGATTAATTTACCAAACGACGAGTCCCAAGGTCAAGCATTAACTTTCCTGCTCAATTTGAAAAGTAGATTTTTATGATGTTTAAATTCTGCACACATCACTAAATGAAATTAACCTCCATTGTATCGGGGTGCAGACTGAAATGTCACAGTAATATCTTAAAAAACGTAGACAAATAAAACCCAAAAGCTGTCTGCATGGCTAGACAGCAATAAGAGGAAAGAGAAAATGAAGTGTAATGTCTTTGCCCTTTATTAATGTCACCTTTCTCTCTCTCCGTTTTATGAGACAGCAAAATGTGTCCTACTGCAGAGAGCAACTTTATTTTTAATGATGTTTAAAAGTAAAAAGCTCATGTGTTAGAGTTTCATCTCCTCACAAAATGATGCCCGGAAAAGCTGCCAAACAATCCGCTTTCGTCCTCGTAAATCAGTGGCGAGACATGAGACGCATTCTGACATCAAAATGATGACGAAAGAAGAGAAAGACCGTCTCCCTCCTCCTTCATTTCCTCCAGCAGCAGCCCTCGTTGCTACTGCCGAGTTCACACTACACCACTTTAGTCATTTCTGCTCCTTGATAAAAGCCTCAGATCAGAAGCAAATCAGCGTCGGCTCATCGGCGCTCGAGAGTCATGTACGAACTACTCAAAGACGCAAGTCGCCGATGCCTCACAGACACATTCCAGATATCTAGCATGCTAAATATCAGACCCTTGTTGCAGACCTCTGTTCTAGTTCGTTAATTATGTCATCTATCTGTGACTGTCACCATTCAAAACCAGGGAAACACACTTTAGAGGTTTGTCATGATGTTATGAGAACCACAATCCAAGTATTCCTTGTCTATGAAATTACCCATTTAGGGTTGCAGCTAACGATTATTTTCATTATCGATTTATCTGCAAATTATTTTCTAGATTAATCACATTTATAAAATGCCACAAAATAGTGAAAAATGTCTCTTAAGAGTCCAAGGTGATGTCTTTAGATGTCTTGTTTTGTCCGAACCCCAAAGATATCCACTTTAATGTGATATAAAATAGAGAAAAGCAAGAAATCTCCATATTTGAGAGGCTGAAAACAGCATTTTCTGCATGAAAAATTACTAAAATGATAAATTGATTTTCAAAAATCACTCTCTACTGTCATTAGATTTTCTGGATATTTAACAAAGTAGATAGGAAAAGTATTTGTTTAATCCGGTGAATTTGACATACCTGAAAATAGTGCTACAATTATTATTTTTATTACCGATTAATTTGTCAATTAGTTTTTCAAAAACATGTTTTAAAGCTGAAGTAGGCGAGATTGGAGCAAATATGATTTAAAAAAAAAAGTTATTTTTATAAAACGGTCGCTATATGGTGACAGTAGTACATGAAACAGGTAATCTGAATAAAAATCATGTGTCTCGGTGTCCTCCGGTGCTCCTAACGGCATCTGCAAGATTTCACAGACTGGAGGAAAACAAGCAGTAAGAGCTGATCTGAGGTCTGCTGTCCAGCTGCCTTCTATGAGAGTCGGCTGTCAATCACTCTGAACTCCGACCAAACGGTCAAACTAGGCAGCGCTGATCAAATATGAATCAATATTATGTTACGTTAATGTCTATTTCTCTCCTCAGATGTTCTCAGAATCATCTTGTAGTGCACGGTTTAGCTGGAAAATGAGAACGTTTGTAAAGGAACGCCAAGTTCTGGTCACATGACCGGAGCACAGCCAATAGGAACGCTCTCTCAATGAAATGACCTGTGATTGGTCAAAGTCTCCCGTCACGGGCTAGATGTTCTAAAGCCTGAAAACAGAGCCATGAGGAGGAGCAGGAGTCTAGTTATCTCTCAGAACACTTGAGTTACAATATGCTGAAAGGTTATTATGGGATTGTTGCCCAATGATGCCAAAAACATTCTGACTACTGAAGCTTTAAATGTTGGAAAAGTTTGAAAAATGCCCATCACAAGCTCCCAAACCTCAAGATTGCATCTTCAGATATCTTGCGTTGTCCAACCAATACTTTGGTTGGTGACGAAATAGTCATTAGGAATCATCTTGGAGGAAACATGGACGTCAATACCACATTTTACAGCAATCCATCCAGTACTTGTCGAGAGCTCAGTCCAGACAAAACAACACTGCCGTCCCTGAAGACTCGCTGCTGTTTTCTACTTCCATGAGTTGAGTGTTTCCACTGAAATCCCTCTGAGCCTGATGTTGCTTGTTTTTCTCTGACATTAAGCTTCTGAAATCATCACAAACCATTAGTTGTGTCTGAGATTTCACCACAGCCTCTTCCTCTGGAGCTTCTTCTTCTTCCAGGGAAGTCTTTTATAAGCAACACCTTGACTCAGCTGCTGGGATCCTCCCTCTCTCTGCTGCAACACACCGTCACTGCCCCCCAGTGCAGCTCAGCTGGACCTTGTTAGAAGAAGTGTATGTTCAGGAATGTGAAGTGTTATTTTGTTCACCTCCTGACCTTCGATTGTTCCAGCTCTAGCCTCTGGATTCAACCCAGAAATGATCTGTTTCACAAAGCCTTTCCCCTTCATCCCCAGGCTATCGTTAGCTGTTGTTTTCCCTTCACTTCACACGGCAGAAACCTCTCCTCGCTTTCCTTCTCATTTGAGTGCAACTTCTCATATTGAGGGTTTCTGAAATTAAACTTGCAGAGGGATAAAAACGGAGTAAAGAAAACCTCCCAACCTGACCTGGTTAAGTATTATCTGGGGTACGTGGTGCAGTGTAAACAATCACTGACTTCCAGTTGAACTGCAATGATTTTAATGTTGAGAAAGGTTGTGGGAAAGCGGTGCCAGCGCCGTTTCCCCCGCAGGCCCTTCTGGCCCGGTGCTGTGCTCTGTCTGTCTGGGTCGGTGCCCACGTCTACCATCTGCTAACCCTGCCTCATTAAAACAAACCTGAAACCCCTGGCCTCCACCAACCTCAGCCTGCGCCGCTTTGTTTCCTCCAGTTGTGTTGTATTATACTCTGCTCTATTCTTCTATTATTTAATCCTGTCCCATTTTCTACTTCTGTATCCTGTTCTGTTCTGTCTCGTCCTGTAGTGTCGTACCGTTCCCTCACCTCTTGTTCCTTATATACGTTATGATCTGTCCTGTCCTGCTATGGCTCATCATTGGGACCGGAGTGGTAACGATTAGTTTATTAATCAATTAACTGTCAAACAATTAGAGGATTATCAAAATAGCAAGCAAAATTGACACACAACTTACACTGTCATTGATAGAAAACCAACAATAAATGTACATCTTCTGATTTTAGTTTAGTTTATTTTGGTTGTTTCAAACTTATACAACTCAAATATGCACATAAAAAAATGAATGAAAACAATAATAAGTCATTACTTTTGAAATAGTGATAAACCAGAGCAAGTTTATACTGACGGAAAGGTGTAGGCTGAAGCCTTAGCTTATTGCACTTAACCCTTTTTACATTAATTATTTTTGTACAATTCTTATTAAATGTATACACTGAAATGAAAGAAACAAAATACAATATATGTATATTATATATACTATTATGAGTGGCAGGCTTTTTTTTCGTAAAGTTATGACTCTATTCTCAAAATATTACAACTTTTTTCTTGTAAAGTGACGACTTTATTCTGGTAATATTACGACTTTCTTCTCGTAAAGTTACGACTTTATTCTCAAAATATTACAACTTTTTTCTCGTAAAGTGACGACTTTATTCTGGTAATATTACGACTTTCTTCTCGTAAAGTTACGACTTTATTCTCAAAATATTACAACTTTTTTCTCGTTAAATTACGACTTTATTCTGGTAATATTACGACTTTCTTCTCGTAAAGTTACGACTTTATTCTCGTAATATTACGACTTTTTTCTCGTAATATTACGACTTTTTTCTCGTAAAGTTACGATTTTATTCTCGTAATATTACGACTTTTTTCTCGTAAAGTTACGACTTTATTCTGGTAATATTACGACTTTTTTCTCGTTAAGTTACGACTTTTTTTCTTGTAATATTACGACTTTATGACCAACCCAGCTTTCAAGCATCCTTTAGACTTAAAAACAGAACAGGACAAAACAACTACAGAAGTTATTACCATTTATATTATATTAATAGCAAGTTTATTTCTATAGTACATTTCATACACGGGGGCGTAACATCCACTTATAAAATATAATTAAAAGATAGTGCAATGTACATAAAATAAACAGAATAATATAATTAAAAGATAAGAAATATAAAAGAAAAAGTACATAAAACAGAAATAAAAAGAGAAATGTTTTTAATCTGGATTTATAAATTGCTACATTGGATTAATTAATCTTCCTGTCCTGTTTATTCCCATTCTTTAATATAATATGTCATGTTACGACCTGCCCCTTTATGTATTGTCGTGTTGTGTTTTGTCGTTCTTTGTCCCGTCATGTCATCTCCTTCGTCCGGTTATGTTCCGCTTCACTGGAAGTTTTCCTCTTGAATCACCATCATAAAACTTTCTGCATCACCCTCCTCCTCTTCTTCACTCCATTTACTCCCCCTGTGGTATCAGACACGTCACACACAGATTCAAGGGAAGTCAATGGCTTAATGAGTCAATTTAATCTTTGCCTGAAGCTTCTAAATTAGATTCATCATTTGGATTAAATTGATCTCACTGGTTTTAGTGTTAGAAACAGAAGGTGACGCCTGCAGTAATTACAAGCTGATAAGAAGCTCCAGAGTTATCAGAATCTTTAAAGCCTTCAGGTATTACCTTGTCTTTAAGTCTGTTTTTATTAAATGAAACTTCACTTTCTATCTGCAGGTGCTGACCCCGGAGGAGCTGACCAAAGCCCAGAGGTCCGTCGCTTTTGGCTGCATCAAATACGCCGACCTCTCCCACAACCGCATCAACGACTACGTCTTCTCCTTCGACAAGATGCTGGACGACCGGGGCAACACGGCGGCGTACCTCCTCTACGCCTTCACTCGCATCAGGTGAGGGCTCACTAACTAACGTTCACCATATTACTGAGATGTGAATTCTGCTGCTGCATTGATGCACAAGTTTAAAATACTGGAAGCATTCAGCTATTCCACCAAATACATTTTGTAGGCTGAGGTTCAGTTCTGATTTAAAGGGAGAAGCAGACAGGAGGTACCACACGGAAGCAAAGCAATGTCCTGCTGTGGACGAGGGCACACGAGTATCTTGAAAGTTAAATTGAGTTCCTCAGACAAGTTTCTCCCCTCGTCTGTCCTCTCCTCCACTCTGTCCCCGTTAGAGAGCCTCTCTACGAGCACCAGTATACTTTCATTACCCGTATCAGATCAGCCTCGCTGGCCCCTCGTGGGAGCTCGTGGTAGGGGATTAGTCTTTGGGGTCTTTCCAGTCAGCGAGACCCAATTTTGTCCTCACCCCTTATCCCCGCTGTATTGAGTGGCCGTTTCCTGGCTGCAGAGCGCTGCGTTGATCCCCCCCCGTCCTCTGCAGCTTCCCTGGAGGTGTTAGACTCGGGGTGGCACAGTGCCCGGCAAAGATTGATCTCTGTTTTTTCAGCGTAGGGGAGTTGGGGGGGGTTGAGCGGTCTCGCCTGAGAGGATTCGATGTTCCTGCATTTAGTCAAGAGCACTCACTGGTGGCAGCTCCACCCCCCCACTGTGGGTGTTGAAGTGTCAGAGAAGACGAGAGAAACACAGACGGACCTCAGGGGAGATGTTCAACTCGGAGCGTCCTAATGGAAACAATGAAGAACAGAACGGACGCCGCTTGTAGCCTCATGCTCAGAGGTTCTACTAAATATAAACACTACGGCTGCAACTGATGATTATTTTCATTGTCGATGATTTTCTTGACTAATCGATTAGTTGTTTGGTCTATAAAATGTTGGAAAATCAGTGTTTCCCAAAGCCCAAGACGACGTCCTCAAATGTCTTGTTTTTGTCCACAACTCAAAGATATTCAGTTTACTGTCAGAGGAGGAAAGAAACCAGAAAATATTCACATTTAAGAAGCTGGAATCAGAGAATTTTTCCGTTAAAAAAATGTCTGCAAACATTTTTGAAAACCAAAGTTTGAAAAATAAGTCTGAAAAAAAGTTGGAAAAATGTTTGAAAAAAAAACGTATGAAAAAATGTCCGTTAAAAAAAAGTCTGAAAAAAGTCTGAAAAAAAAGTTTGAAAAATGTCCGTAAAAAAAGATTCAGAAAAATGTCTGAAAAAAATGTCTGAAAAAAAGTTTGTAAAATGTCCTTAAAAGAAAAGTCTGAAAAAAGACTGAAAAATGTCTGAAAACATTTTTAAAAACAAAAGTTTGAAAAATAAGTCTGAAAAAAAAATGTCTGAAAAAAAAGTTTGAAAAGTTTGAAAAAAATGTCTGAAAAAAACGGACGATCAGAGAATAGCCACATTGTGTGACTAAGTTCTTTAAATGAGCTCGACTAGAGGCGTTTAATGTGTGTGCACGTTGCGTGCCGAGCTGCTTTGAATACTTTTTTTTTATTTAGTTTTTGATCTGAACACAACCCCCGTTTTCTCCTGATCTGGAAACTTTAACCATCACAGAAGTGCTGACATGAAACGCAGCTATGACTCAGCCTCACTTATTTCTTCTCTCTCTTGCACAAAAGGAAAGCGACTCCTGTTGGTAATGACTGGAGCGCTGTACCTTGATCCACATCTTTCTGCTGCTACACCAACGTTTATTTATTTTTATTTTTGATAACTTGAGAAAGAAAACTTTATTGTTGCAATGGATGTTTGTTTTTTTTGGTTTGTTTTCTACTTTAAGATTAGTCTTGATGCCATTTTCTTGCCCATGAAAAGAGATTCATTAAAGGTCCCATATCGTGCTCATCTTCAGGTTCATACTTGTATTTAGGGTTTCTCCTAGAACATGTTTACATGCTTTACTGTTCAAACAACACATTATTTTTCTCATACTGTCTGTGTGAATATAACTGTATTCTCGCTCTATCAGAAACGCTCCGTTTTAGCGCCTTTAAACGTAATTGCGTTGCTAGGAAACAGCTTGGGTCCATGTTTACATCCTGTCAGCTGATGTTATTTACATACACTGCAACAGGAAATAAACTTGGACACATTTAGAACGTTTACGTTTACGCTAAATATCGTATATTTGTGACATCACAAATGGACAGAAATCTTAACGGCTTGTTTCAAATGTGCAGTTTCTGAATACGGGTTGTTTTTATTTCTCCATGGATTGAGCGTTTTGATACTTTCACAGTATTTCTATATCACTTAAACCTGCTTTATAATATATAAAAGATATGAAAATCTCACTTTTTACAATATGGGACCTTTAACACACATTACAGCGATTATAGCAAGGTAATAATAGCTAATATTAGGGTACATTTTTCATAATATTAATGGGTAAAATGATACGTTAAAACCTTCACACTAACTCTTTTAGGTGATACTTTGATGTCCAACATGTTTGGATAGGTCTATATCTTTATTAATGGTGTTTCTGGTTTCCTGTAGGTCCATAGCTCGCCTGGCTAACATCGACGAGGCCACGCTGAGGAAAGCAGCCGAGACCTCGGAGGTCCTGCTGGACCACGAGAAGGAGTGGAAGCTGGGGAAGTGCATCCTCCGGTTCCCCGAGATCCTGCAGAAGATCCTGGACGACCTGCTGCTCCACACGCTCTGCGACTACCTGTACGAGCTCGCCACCACCTTCACGGAGTTCTACGACAGCTGCTACTGCATTGAGAAGGACAGACAGACCGGTACGTTGTTTTGTTTTTAATGACATCGAGGTCAAAAGAGCAGAAACTCCTCAATGTTCTGCTGGCGATGGGAGTCAGACAATTAACAGGAGGTTTCACTCAGAGGGTTTTCACTAAAAGCCATCTGAACGCTGTTAGCCCTCCACTTCTTCCTGTTAGCGTTTATCCCCGCGGCGCGCTCAAGTGCCACAACTTGAGGTTTAGAGCTGCTTAATTATGCTAATTCTCAGTTAGCGCTGTGGCAGTAACCCCAGCTGCTGGTTATTATTTTATATCATTTTAGAAAGTATACAGTTCAGACTCATGGAACGTGTGTGTGTGTACTTGTACAGATATTTCTGTGAGGATCAATTTGAGTTTTAGACCTTTTAATAATGAGAATATCTTTGGAAAGTGAGGTTGTTTCTGCAGCAGCTGACTGGATATGAGCAGCTCATAGCGACACAAGAGTCCTCTAGGCTACCTCAGACTTCTGTCAGACTTAGGAGCTAGTTTTAGTGCTAGAAAATGTTTTGTTTTAGGTCAAAACCTTAGTCCCAACTGGGCCACTTAGGAGCTACTTAAAGCCTTAAAGCCTCATCCACCCTGGGAACGTCAGGATCACGTGGCGGCTGCGTTACCTGTTTTTTATTTTGGCGTCCGTGTTAACAGGTTAGAGCAGCCACACTGCAGCGGCTTCTTTTAAATCAACACTTCCTGCTTTCATTTCAAAATAAAAGCCCTCAAGCGTTTTTTTTCCTGTGGACAGAATTCCTTCATTTGTTAACACAAGGCTTTTATTCTGAAATATGTGCCGGACAGTGTTGTAGAACATGCAGTGACTTGGAATTAAGCTTCATGAATTAATAAAGTACGGGGTTTAAATCAACACTTCCTGCTTTCATTTCAAAATAAAAGCCATCAAGCGGTTTTTTTTCTGTGGAGAGAATTCCTTCATTTGTTAACACAAGGCTTTTATTCTGAAATATGTGCAGGACAGTGTTGTAGAACATGCAGTGACTTGGAATTAAGCTCCATGAATGAATAAAGTACGGGGTTTAAATCAACACTTCCTGCTTTCATTTCAAAATAAAAGCCATCAAGCGGTTTTTTTTCTGTGGAGAGAATTCCTTCATTTGTTAACACGAGGCTTTTATTCTGAAATATGTGCAGGACAGTGTTGTAGAACATGCAGTGACTTGGAATTAAGTTCCATGAATGAATATAGTACATGTTTTAATTGTGGATTATTACTATTATTTACAAATTAGCACACGTTTCTTAACGTTTCTCTGTCTAAGATTAATATAAATGACATTAATAATTAAATTAAATGGCCATTATGAGTAAGAATAGCTGCAACTAATAATGTCCTAGCAGGTTTCCTAACATATTTCAAACCGAAAGGATCTTCTCGGCCTCTTTTTATCTTCTCTCTCATCAGCTTCTCTTCAGCATCAGCAGCAGCTCTCCGGCCTCGTCGTCCTGAACACTTTGATTGCGTCTGCTTGTTTGTGAAAATTACAAACTAATTTTGCTGTCCGTCAATGATCATCGACGTCCGCGCCCCTTTAACAGCCTGCTTAATTCACCCTCTGCTGCTCATTACAGACTTAATTTCTATCGGATTTCTGCTCCGTGTAGCAATCTGGCCCGACGGGGGTGGACCGTCATGGATGTTGCGCGTGGATGCAGATGTCCGGGTCATTGATTTTCATTTTGATGCTGTGTCGGCTGCCGCTGTGTGCGACGGTAGCATCATTAAACGTGCCCTCTGACCTTTTATTGTTTGTTGTTTATCATTCCGGGCTTCACCTCTTGACTCTTCCTGTATGTTTTCCATCTCTCCGATCTGCCAGGCGTTCTCAGTATGTCTGTTTATTTTCTCTTTTCATCTCTTCTGTCTTCTTTCTGCTGTTTTCAGATCACCTTTTGAATCTGTTATTTATCTATTATGCCAAATTCAGACTACAACATGGGCCCCATAACCGTCCTGACCGACGTGAATAAAAATTAATGTTGGTTTTATCCCGTCTTGTCTCCTAAACAAATAATACTTTTTCAAACTGAGTACAAGTACTTCCATTTGGGTACTCGCCGACACCGAGTACCGATACGAGTACTTCTCTGTGCCAAAAGACCCTCGTTAACAGCCAGCTGGAGGGTGTGAGCGACACACGGAGGGCTGGGGAGTCCCGCATACGAGGCGGTGCGCCGCCACCGGCTCTAGGTCGGCTTGGAAAGGCTTGGGGAGAAGGTGCTTCCCGGGGCCGTGGCCAAAGTGCTCTCTGCGCCATCTCTCCCCCTGCTCCCGGTGCGACTGTCGACCGGGGCGGACTGTCCTCAGTGCGCCCAAACCGTGTCGTTCCCCCAGGGCGAGGCTCGGCCCACGTAAAAGGCGCCATGGGTCTGCGGCGATGTCTGCAACCAACCCGACCCGTCTTGAAACACGGACCAAGGAGTCTAATGCACGTGCGAGTCAGAGGGTGCAAGCAAAACCCCGTGGGGAAATGAAAGTGAGGGCCGGCGCGCGTCGCCTGAGGTGGGATACCGGCCCCGTTGGGTCGGGCGCACCACCGGTCCGTCTCGCCCGCTCCGTCGGGGAGGTGGAGCGTGAGCACGTGCGATAGGATCCGAAAGATGGTGACGAGAGGTTAACATCACGCTGCCGTAAAGTGGTATCGGTGCCGTTGTATCAGAGCCGCTTTGCGAGTACGAGTACATGAGCACAGTATCGGACCCGATACTGATATCGGTATTGGTGCATCACTAGTTGCCGGTCGACCGCTGCATTAATCGGTTAGTTTGTTTGTGTTATTGTGTCTTTGGGTGTTTTAAAGGGCTGGTTCGGTCGGATTCACCGAATTCAGACAATAACACAAACTAACTAACCGATTAAGGCAGCAACCTCTGTGTTCTGTGACGTCAAATTGCTGTTTCTCTCAATGGAGTCTGGTGGCTTTGAAGAGGTCATAGATAACGGCTTCAGTTCCATGTTGTAAAGGGCTGTCTGACGGCTAGATAAAATGGTGATATTGATTCTTTTAGGAGGCTAAAATACGTCTTGTTGCTGCCTCCGTCCACAGACTATGCTCGACTATAGTTCCTATAACTGTAGTATTTACCTGTGAACTCTCTTTGTCTCTCTGCAGGTGAGGTGGTGAAGGTCAACATGTGGAGGATGCTGCTCTGTGAAGCCACAGCGGCCACCATGGCCAAATGCTTCGACATCCTGGGCATCAACCCCGTTGGCAGGATGTGATGTCACGGCGATCCACACCCCACCTCCGTCTGTTGTCCGTCTGCATCCGAGTTCAACCAGAACAGGAACGGGAGGACGATAAACAGTAAACGGTCTCTTTCACTCACGTCACAGCCACCGGACTTTAAGAATGAATATCCATTAAAGTTATTATATCCATCCTGGGAGGGAAAAACACATAATGTTAAATCCATTAATTAACATCTCATGTGAAGTTTCTTTTTTTTAATTAAAGAACCGAAACCAAAATATCACCCAGTCTGCTGTCCATTATTTTAAAATCGTGGATTGATGCTGTAAAACTATTGTTGATACCTAAAATTCGATACGTAAACAAAAAGAAAAGCCTCAATTTAATAATTAAAGGTCCCATATTGTAAAAAGTGAGATTTTCATGTCTTTTACATTATACAGCAAGGTTTAAGTGCTATATAAATACTGTTAAACGCTCAATATACGGAGAAACACACACAGCCCGTATTCAGAAATTTCGCGTTTGAAACAAGCCGTTAGGATTTCTGTCCATTTGTGATGTCACAAATACACAATATTTATATAGACCATTACACGGTTTTAAACATTCTAAATGTGTCCCAGTTTATTTCCTGTTGCAGTGTATGTGAATAACATCAGCTGACAGGAAGTAAACATGGACCCAAGCTGTTGCCTAGCAACGCAATTCTGTTGCCATTCCGTTGAAATGCACTAAAACGGAGCGTTTCAGACAGAGGGTGAATACAGGTATATTCAAGCAGACAGTATGAGGAAAATAAAGTTGTTTTTTTTAACATTACAGCATGTAAACATGTTCTAGTAGAAACACAAAATACAAGTATGAAGCTGAACATGAGCACGATATGGGACCTTTAACAAAAAATATAATAATCAATTTAATCACCAATATTTTGATTTGTTACTGTAATTTAATGACATATTTCTCTGTAAGTGTAAATGATTAGAATTACATTTATTTTGTAATTTAATTGTGCAGTTACATGTAACTAGTTACTTCCCAACACTGTCGGGCGACTTTCACCATAAACAACAAATAATCATGGTTTAGTCAAAACGTTTTTCCTCTTGTCAGAGAGCTCTTTATTTCTTCTCAGGAGTGACAGAATCATCGCCGCTTTACGGGCGAGTAGGAGTTAAACATGTTGTGCACGCTCCTTAAGAGGGCACCGGTGTCAAGATGCTATGAAGCCGTCTGGAACGGATAAATCAGTAAATCATTATTTAGAGTTCCTTTCTGAGGTATTTGTGTCACAAAGTGCATCATCATCATAATTACAGGAGAAAAAGACGTGGGTTTTTTGAAGCAGATGGAGAGAGTGAAGTGCAGGAAGTATTACATGTATAGCTGCTCTTTTCAACCACACTTGACACAACTGTGAGACGGATAATCTGTGAAAGTTTGCTCTGGACGGTGCTCGGTTTTGGCTCGACTGTTTTCCACATGGCTGCTGGGTCACAAACTTTCTCATTTTAAATGAACAGTATTATAAATATCTTTTTATCATATTTGCTCAAAGTGACTTCAGCCATCAGAGTGAGCTTGTGAGATGCTTTAATCACATACAAATGCTACACATTCAAGCTGGAAGCATCAGAGAGAGAGAACCGTTTTGCATTCATTTCAGCTCTAATTGCTTTTCCTCGGCCTCCCGGACTTTGACGTACAGAAAGTCGCGTTAGACTCAAGCTGCTTTTTAGATAACAACAATTACAATCTTTGCCTTCCACGACTGGTGTGACTTTTTAGTGGGCTTTTGTTTGCAGAAAGTCCGAGGCAAACAAAGCCATTTGATGGAAGTTAATTATACATCACACACACTCGGAGGCAAGCCTGTAATTGTTAAGTCTGTCTGTACCGCAGCAGCAGACGGTCGTGCACTTCCATAGATATAAAAGCTGTATGACTCCGGGAATCGCCACGAGTCATACAACACTCGTTAGAAGAGTTGTTAAGCCGTGCCGAGAGGGAAGACGCGTGCCTCGTGACTCGTCTTTGAAAGTTATGAAATATCTTCCACTCCCCCTTGCTTTGCTTTTCTAGTAGTCTCTCATCATCATCATCATCGTGTTCGTCCCGGGACTTTATGGCTCATCTCGGTACCTTCTCAGGCAATAATTCCCACAGCAGCTTCATGAAAGATTCATTAAGCTTTCAAAGACTTCTTCTTTTTTTTTTCGAGCTGCTGCTGAAGGACGGTGTTAAAGGTGTTTTGACAGTCGCTCCAGGAGGAGAAAGGCCTGCCACGCTGCTGCTGCTGCTGCTGCTGCTTCAATAACGCCTTTTGGAAGCAATAACGTTCCCGTCTCAACGGGATAGACGGATCTCATCACCCTGTGGCCTCAGCTGATATTTATTCCCTTTCTCTCGTGTCTCGGGGTGGGACGGTGACGGGGGATGTCCCCCTGTTGGAAGGCCTGAGGGGTTTTGAGACTGAAAGAGCGGCGTCCTCTCACGCTGATGAAGACGCCGCTGAGTTTAACATTCAGGAGAGGAGTTCTGGTGGTGCAGCTGGCTGGGACGTGCAGACCAGAGGTGGACGGTAAATGTGGTTTACTTCAGCACTGTGTTCAATCTTTGACGTTTTTAAAGCTGCACTAATCATGAATCTCTGTATGTATGTGTGTCCTTCGCATATCTGGAGAACCGTCCACCTGATCTACTTCTAACTCGGCGGGTGCCTTGATGGGGACCCGAGGACGCGCAGTTTTGCATATGGTGCAATTTGGACACATTCAATATTAATAGTTCAGTGCTCTGCGGACTGATATGTCCACCAGGTCCGGCTAGGACACTAGGGGGGACGCGCTGCTCCACTCAAACTGGACGTTCAAGCGGTGATATACTCTTATCGTGGAACGCACCTGGTTCTCTGTTCGCTGTTTCAAACAGGAAACAACACGGCGGCCTGCTCATCAACTTATTCCGTCTAAACAATCCACTGAAAAATAGGCTATGAATCTCTTTTAATTTTAGAAAACTAGTTCGCCTAGTTTGACAGCTTGGACGTGTTGAAGAAAGTTGAGATTTGTCGAGACGCTGTCGAGAGATGGCGCAGAGAGCACTTTGTCCACGGCCCCGGGAAGCACCTTCGCCCCGAGCCTTTCCAAGCCGATCTAGAGCCGGTCGCGGCGCACCGCCTCATACGCGGGACTCCCCAGCCTGCCGTGTGTCGCTCACACCCTCCAGCTGGCTGTTAACGAGGGTCTTTTGGCACAGAGAAGTACTCGTATCGGTACTCGGTATCGGCGAATACCCAAATGTAAGTACTTGTATTTGGACTCGGTCTGAAAACAGTGGTATCGGTGCATCCCTACTGGATAAACTAACGTTACAACCAAACTCTTCTTCACTTCCCCAGAGTCAAAAAGCGCTGAGAGGTTATCGACAATGCCAAGCACCACACGCTCCCAACAGGAACGCCCCCCCGGCAACGCTGCAAGCAGGAATACAGGGAGCCAATCAATCGAACGGCTTTGAACGGCCGCTGCACCGGTACAGTAAATACCACTTGAGTTTTTCCATTCTGTAAGATGTTCTACTTCTTACTCTTCTATATTTCAATGATTGGATGAAACAGTAGTTTTACCTCGCAGAACACGGGAGTTGCTGGTCTACCTGCTGCCTCGATCGGATAGTTTGTTTGTGTTATTGTGTGACTTTGGTGTTTTAAAGGTGTTAGTTCAGATAAAGCAGCGGTAGACCAGCAGCTCCTGTGTTCTGCGAGGTCAAATTACAGTTTTTTTAGATGGAGTCTGGTGTGTTGTGAGTCTGTGCTGGTACTCCTCTCTTTTTGACCGCCATCCAAAGTCAGTATATTGCCTACAGTAGATAATGACATCATACAAGTCCAATTCAAAACACCCAAACTATCCCTTTTAAAGGGTTATATTACAAAAATGTATTATGCGATCAAACCTCCTGATCTCTGGGTTACAAACCACTTAGTTTGCCTTTTTAACCTTTGACCTGGAGTTCATCCCAAGTTCACGTCACGGTTATTTTAGCACCATATGGAAGGAACAGACTTGTACAGAAATGAAAGCTGCCTGCAGGCACTTCTGTGCTTCTGTTATTTGTAATTTGCATAAATTATCCCTCTTCCTTTAAAATCCTGTTTAGACCGGGGCCATGATGTCCTCGCCACGAGAAGCATTTTTACATCACGTTTTGTTGCTCAGCATCTGTCTCTCTCTCTCTCTCTCTCTTTCTCCGAGAGTGTTTATCAGCGATTCCGCTATCTGATCTCTCGGCGATGAATCGATAAGATATGTAAATACGCTTTATGCAAATTTGACACAAGTGGGTGTTGTGAGCACGAGAAAAGAGGTGAGAGTGTTTTTGGAAGTGCGCAGCGCGACCACACTGCCAGGCGTTATTAATCTCTTGCGCTTCAGTGGCGCAGTGTGGTACCTCATCTTCACACTGCCTGCTGTTTCCCCCCACCTTCCTCTGAAATTACACTCGGTAATCTGTTTGGCACTTAGACGAGTTCACAGAGGAGAGAGGGAGAAAAAAAACACACAACAGGAAACAGGTTCAGAGAGAAATAAACATTTTAATTAGGTGTTTGGCACTGATAGATTTAGATTTCACACAAACAAGATCACATTCTCCACAAAGCTCAACATTAAATATTTGTATTTAGATATATAAGATTTTCTTTTTAGATATACATTAAGTTAAATAATCTGGCGTTTGGATGAATTTGACTTTTACATGCACACACTTTGAAATATGTAGGACGATGCAGACTTTAAGTCAGTGCCACATGAGATAAGACCGTACAAGCTCAGAGACCTGTAGGCCGTCACGCTCTCCACTGACTATGAATAAATACAAATGTTAAATCATTCAGGACGTTTCAGGGGAAAAGTTGTCAGTTTAGATATCCGTCACAGTGGCGGGAAGCGCACACACACAACACAAGGCTCGCACCCACCCGCCGCCGCGTGGTGAGGCCTCCGTCAAATCACAACTTTGTCGTGCTTCAAAGTCACGTAACTGTGGCGTCGTCCTGCGGAGAGGTAGATAATCGCTCGTCTTTGAACTGTCACAAACGTGTTTCCACGGGGTTGAATTAAAAAAAGTAAGAACAGTCACTCAAAGACGTTCTCATGGTGGGTGGTGGGGTGTGGCGTTGTGCTGAGGCCTCGTCACAGCTGGATCCAGCTGCTCTTTGCAGCGTTTAAAAGGGAAACATCTGATTTGAAATGAACTTTGCTTTTCGGGGCAGCCGTGTCTAGTCTTCTTAGCGACGTTGCTTTGTTCCTGGTCGTAGGTTTAGTACAGATGCCGTCGCCCTCCGTCCTTCTCAGCTTCCACTTCTCTCTCCTCTTCCCTTCTTTCAACTGAAGCCAAATGTCTTGTGGCTACAAGTCAGTTTCCTGATGTTCGTGTCGCTATGTCCTGTGTTCGTCCAGGCTGCTGCCATGTGTTTCCCCCCCGCCTCTTTATCGGTCTACAGGATAGAAAAACCATGACTCAATCTGTGATTCGTTTTTTTCTTGATAACATTGCTGGTGTTGAAATTGGCCAAACTAGTGCCACCACTCGAAACAGAAGCCTCACATACAGTACTGGACATATCGCCATTTGATTTGTTGGATTTTTCCACTGTGAAATATTGCCATTATGGTATCGGTTCGGTGCGTAGACTGGCGTACTCGCCGATACCCAATTATGGGCAGTATTGGACGCATTCCCGATACCGGTACTGGTATCAGAACAACTCTTAAAAATGTGACCACATTGCCCATGCTCTTTTTTCCTCAGTTCAAATCAGACCTCAGCTTTTCATCCTCCCGTCAAAACGTCCTTTGTCAAAGCTCGCCAGGGTTTTTGTGAACTTGAGTGTGAAGCGTAACAGACGCAGCGGGGAGCGCCGCGGTGCTGCTGGCAAACTGCAAGGTCACTGACTGAAAGAGCGAACAACTCTAAAAGAAGCCAGAAATGAGACAGAAATGGTTGAGGGAAGCCCTCGTAGGTCACCTTCCCTGCTTGCTGTGCTCTGGGCCTCTTTTAAAACTTGAGAGGAAGTCTTGTTGAAAACGATGCTGTGGTCTCTTTATTCCAGCGTTCTGCCGTGAGGTGTGACGGGATGCAGAGTACTCCACATCAGTGCAACATCTGTAAATCCTCCTCAGCTTCCACTGCTGCATGTTGACTCATATCTTGGTCTCTTTGTGTTCTGGTCTGAAGGAGTCCCTGATGGCCAGCAGGCCAGAGGCCAGATGATGCCCGCTGACTTTGCTGTGCCACTCCTGCGACCGGCCTCTGGAAGACACAACAAACAGGATGTTTCAGCAAAGAAAAGGTCAGAAGCATATTCTTCTTCTCTGTTTTATTTCTACTACTTGAAGGTAGTCGATGCTGAATATTTAATATTTAATATATTGTTTTCTATACAGTAATTGTCGCATGGTGTATCTTGTAAAGCCCCCATTAAGAGGACGTCCACACGCCTGCTATCTTTAAGATTAAAGATTACATCGTGGTTAAAGGCTTTTTTGGGATCAACTTAAATACATCTTCATATCCCAGTCACGAATAAACATTTCCCGTATACATTTTTAAAACACTGCAGGGAAAGAAGCACAAACTTTGTGTTGATTAAGGTGTCGCGTTGTTCTGTACCGCAGCAGTCGGCAAATAGTTATTCATATACTGGATGTTATCTGATAGTTAAATTATATCTTCTAATGTGACTTCAGTGATGTCAGAAAGAGCTGAATAAGCTGTCTCTAAGATGAGTCCAATATTAGTTCTCTTCTAAGTCAGAGTATCGCTACGCCGGGCAGACACACAGCTGACAACCTGCTAAACTAAATGTGCGGAGGAAAGTGGCTGCATGTCCGCGACACTACATGCAGCATCGTAGCTGCTAAGATAACGCTCCCGGACGGGTGAATCTTGTCGGTTAGCGGTTAATAAGCGGTTAAAGAGGGTTGGTTATCGGTTAAGAATGTTTTCAAAATTAGCATCCCTATGGGGCACGCTCACGAACACGCACTAAAAGCAGCCCGGCTATGTCAACAAAGCACGGAGAAGCTCTGAGGAGTTGTTTGCTGCTAATTAATGCTCTGGATATCGTAAACAGCACTTCATCATCTTTAACGACTGGATTCGTCATTATTAGTAGTTTCACAAGTCAACATATCTGCTGTGAAAAAGGTGTATAATAGCTGACGTCCACTGCTGCTTTACGAGCTCTGGCTGTTGTAAATTTGAGATAAACACGTAATCTAAGTTAGATTTGTTTGCACCTTTTTATGCGTCTGACTTTTAGTTTTAACTGCAGTTTTTAAACGGACTCCAGTCTAACAAAACAGCCCGTGATGTCTCTCTCTCTCTCTCTGAGGCCATAACGTATTTCATTTCCTCTGGAGGCGATAGGATCAGTTACTGTAAAAAGCCCCGTTGACCTTGATGCGCTGGTTCTGTTGTCTCGCCTTGAAAGTTAACAAGCACTTCAAATTAATGTCATAGCGAGTAAGTCCCAAGACGGTCTGGGCGCAGCGCGGACGTTTAAGCTTGAGCTCTGTCATGAGAGGAAATGAAAGGCGAGAGGAAGTGACAGACAAAGGAAAGAGAGTGAAGGCATTCATCCCTCTGGGTGTTTTCACTTCTTTCTTACGTGATCGCTCTTGCGTAACAGGCCGACGTTACTCAGACGCTGCTCGTTGCTTGTAAATGATCTTGGAGTTGAAGCTTATTTCACCTTTTCATAGCTCTGGATGACAGTTTGAGCGTATAGCAGTTCAGCTCGTGGCCGTTCATCGTCATATTCAGCTCAGAATATTAGAAAGAGACACACGGCTGTGAATGTGTGCCGACGTGATCCTTTCAGTTCAGTCGTAATGGGTCGACTAAAAGCCTGCTGAGATAATCACACAGCTATAGATCAAATCTGTCTTTGCCCTTTCCTCCCTCTTTTTCATGTTACGAGTCACCGTTTCTCACGGAAGCTCCTTCCACGCGAGTAAAACACAATTGATGAAAAGTTAGTCAATCAAAATGATGCCCGACCTTGAGGATTTATGATCTGTAAATCAAAGTTATGGCGATTTTGACTTCCTAAAGGAAAAATTCACAGATTCACAATTATGAGTTAATCAAAGTTTGGACTTTCGAGGTCAGAATTATGAGACGGTGAGGAAAAAGGATGAGCTAGTATCTCAGAATTTTTGACATTAATACTTTTAACTTACCTTGTAACTCTGATTTACTAAAGACACATTTATAGACTGCATTTTTATTATTTTAAATTAAGTAGCAAGTAATAAGTATAAATGAGTTTTTATACATGCTAACAACATGGCTATATATCTTCCTAATAACTATAACACCTACTTCCTAAGTGGAGGGGCCATAATTAATATTAATAAAGGGATAGTTTTGGTGTTTTTAAGTGAGGTCGTATGAGGTACTTATCCATAATCAGTGTATTATCTACAGTAAGTCCCATGACTTACTCACTGATGTGAGTAAGTTAAAAAGAGGCCCACCATAATGTCTTAATGACAGGTATGTAGAATTATTGTATTTAGCTTACAACAAATTTAAAACAACGCAAGTTTAAGTGACAATCAGTGTTTTTTTTTGTCAGGTTGAGCCTCTACAGTAGTCGGTTATCAGCTTTTCATCTCTTTTTGCCCCCCTCTGGCTCCCTGTGTTCTCACTTATATCCAATCTGTGCAGAGGAAACTCTGTACGTGCTCATAACTGAATTGACCAAATCTTGCGCTTGCCTTCTCCTGCAGCCGGGCTGTTGCAACCGTAGTTGCAGTGTAATGACAGAGATGCTACGAGCCCGGTTCCTCTGTGAGAGAGCCGCTGCCACCTGTTTTGTGTCACACGGAGCTTCATTTCATTTAATCAACTGAGACAAATGGAGCCTCCGGGGGCTCCGCCGAGAGTCAAATTGATCATGTAAGCAGCAGAAAATCTGCAGCAACTTAGTTTCAAAGGGCATGAATCATGAGAAGGAGGGCTGTTCCTCCTCCTCCTCCGCTCATGGGCTCACCTACAGGGAGGTTGTGATCGTGCTGCAGATAGATGCTGGCAGAGGTCAAAAACACAGAACGGGGCTCAATTAAGACGGATGAGATGAACTAAGTGCTCTCTCCAGATATTTCTTTTTAATAGGCTTCTCACGGCCTTAAATCCTCTCAGCCTCTCTGCAGCTCACTTTGCCCTTCGTTTCTACTTCTGTCTTGTCTTTATCACTTAAAGGAGCATTCTGCATTAACACCAAATAACCGCTAAGTGTGTCTTTTGTAACTTTTCAGAACTATGATAAACTGATTATTAAGTTTTGACTCTCTAGGTCAGAGGTATGAGATATCTTATTCTGATTTATTCAAACTATGATCCTTTAAACATGATATCTTTAAGTTGTTAGGTCATTAAACTCTAACATTATATAAAGAAAACATTTCTTAATGGACCTTTAAACACTTTGCTAACATGCTAATTTAGTGTTATTCATAAAAACAAAGTAAATACATAAGGTGAGTGCTTTAAATTCGCTCCAGCATTCCTAATCTCAGTATTTACTGTCTATAAAAGCAAAACTATCTGCTTACTGTATCTTAACTACAGCGATCCTTCACACTTACAGCCTCATCCTGCCTGCCTCTACTCTACCTCTTTCCTCCCTGACAATTAAATATCACTGATTTCCCTGCATCCTGCCAGTTATTCAATATGAGTGCTCCCTCCCTCAGTAACTCATCTTTACCCCATCACAAACTCATTTCTAAAATTTGCAAATAAATTCACTCTTTCTTCTGCTTTCCCCTCCAGTGTTTCATCCTTACCTGGCATCTGTTCGACAGAGGTGCGTCAGCCGGGTCTTCCTGGCTCCGGTGGGCTCCAGCAGGTAGAGGCAGGAGTGGACGTGGGCCCTAACCCCCTCCGACAGCACCTCGGGGTGCTCCGTGGAGACGGAGGACAGGTACAGAGGGCCGGAGGATGGGTCTGCCTGCCAGATCCTGAGAGGGTGGAGGTGGGAAATTAAACCACATACTGCTTTCTCTAACTTTAAATCAGGCTGACACTTTCAGAGTATTTTTGTCTTTAACTCCTCTGTCCTCTCTGCTCTGTAGGGCTCAGCAGGTAGCAGCAGACCCATAGGCCCGTGAAGCCGGGGGCTCGCCTTGCCTCATTACCTGAGCAGCAGGTGCTCCTGTGAGGGCCTGAAGCCCAGGTCGTGGCCCTGGCCCCGGAGGAGGTAGCGGTAGACTTCGGCGTCCTTGGACAGGGTCTGGATGATGGCGGCCTGGCACAGGCTTCCCTCCCACAGCTCCTGCTCCCTCAACAGCCGATGGAGCAGCTCCTTCTCGGGGGCTTCCACCTCTACAGAGCCGCGCCACATCCACAGCGGACAGTCGTCGTCCATCTGCAGACAGGTAGAGAAAGAGAATTACAACTCAATGGAATTCTACTAGGACTTTGGGTGTAGGTGTGCAGATTGATCCAGGGAGCTGATTGGTTCCAGTCTCAAGACACCGATTCAAAAGGCTGGTTTCCATCAGTCCCAGCGGGCTCTCCTTTCTCAACTGCCACGAAGACGGCCAGCATGAAAAACCAGCGAATTGTAATGATATTTGCAAACAAATAATACAACCCAGGTTTGGTAGGGCTGGGCAGCCTTTTGTTTAACCCTTTTTTCTCCTGTTTTTCCGTAGGAGTTAGGTTAGTGTTTGTCTTTTGTTTACTTTCTTTTAAGTAGGTTGTTTATTATTTTGCTATAGCCTACCCTCAAGATGAGTAAATAAAATTTTAACAGGCTGAAAATTCCTCGCTGTTGGTTGTCTTTGGGAGCTTGGGAAGAGGGGAGCCTCATTATTCATGTTGCGCCAGGGTTTCCCCTAGGCCGGGTCGTAACACTATACTATGACTTTTTTCTTCGACATACCTATGACGTTTTTTTATGAAATTTTTCGACATAATATACTATGACTTTTTTTATGAAATTTTTCGACATAATATACTATGACGTTTTTTTATGAAATTTTTCGACATACTATACTATGACGTTTTTTTTCATTAATTTATCAACATACTATACTATGACGTTTTTTTTCATTAATTTATCAACATACTATACTATGACGTTTTTTTTCATTAATTTATCAACATACTATACTATGACGTTTTTTTTCATTAATTTATCAACATACTATACTATGACGTTTTTTTTCATTAATTTATCAACATACTATACTATGACTTTTTTTCCGCATGAAATTTTTCGACATACTATACTATGTTTTTTTATGAAATTTTTCGACATACTATACTATGACGTTTTTTTATGAAATTTTTCGACATACTATACTATGACGTTTTTTTTCATTAATTTATCAACATACTATACTATGACGTTTTTTTTCATTAATTTATCAACATACTATACTATGACGTTTTTTTTCATTAACTTATCAACATACTATACTATGACTTTTTTTCCGCATGAAATTTTTCGACATACTATACTATGTTTTTTTATGAAATTTTTCGACATAATATACTATGACTTTTTTTATGAAATTTTTCGACATACTATGACGTTTTTTTATGAAATTTTTCGACATAATATACTATGACTTTTTTTATGAAATTTTTCGACATACTATACTATGACGTTTTTTTTCATTAATTTATCAACATACTATACTATGACGTTTTTTTTCATTAATTTATCAACATACTATACTATGACGTTTTTTTTCATTAATTTATCAACATACTATACTATGACGTTTTTTTTCATTAATTTATCAACATACTATACTATGACGTTTTTTTTCATTAATTTATCAACATACTATACTATGACGTTTTTTTTCATTAATTTATCAACATACTATACTATGACGTTTTTTTTCATTAATTTATCAACATACTATACTATGACGTTTTTTCCGCATGAAATTTTTCGACATACTATACTATGACGTTTTTTTATGAAATTTTTCGACATACTATACTATGACGTTTTTTTTCATTAATTTATCAACATACTATACTATGACTTTTTTTCCGCATGAAATTTTTCGACATACTATACTATGACGTTTTTTTATGAAATTTTTCGACATACTATACTATGACGTTTTTTTATGAAATTTTTCGACATACTATGACGTTTTTTTTCATTAATTTATCAACATACTATACTATGACGTTTTTTTTCATTAATTTATCAACATACTATACTATAACTTTTTTTCCGCATGAAATTTTTCGACATACTATACTATGACGTTTTTTTATGAAATTTTTCGACATAATATACTATGACTTTTTTTATGAAATTTTTCGACATACTATACTATGACGTTTTTTTATGAAATTTTTCGACATACTATGACGTTTTTTTTCATTAATTTATCAACATACTATACTATGACGTTTTTTTTCATTAATTTATCAACATACTATACTATAACTTTTTTTCCGCATGAAATTTTTCGACATACTATACTATGACGTTTTTTTATGAAATTTTTCGACATACTATACTATGACGTTTTTTTTCATTAATTTATCAACATACTATACTATGACGTTTTTTTTCATTAATTTATCAACATACTATACTATGACGTTTTTTTTCATTAATTTATCAACATACTATACTATGACGTTTTTTTTCATTAATTTATCAACATACTATACTATGACGTTTTTTTTCATTAATTTATCAACATACTATACTATGACTTTTTTTCCGCATGAAATTTTTCGACATACTATACTATGTTTTTTTATGAAATTTTTCGACATACTATACTATGACGTTTTTTTATGAAATTTTTCGACATACTATACTATGACGTTTTTTTTCATTAATTTATCAACATACTATACTATGACGTTTTTTTTCATTAATTTATCAACATACTATACTATGACGTTTTTTTTCATTAACTTATCAACATACTATACTATGACTTTTTTTCCGCATGAAATTTTTCGACATACTATACTATGTTTTTTTATGAAATTTTTCGACATAATATACTATGACTTTTTTTATGAAATTTTTCGACATACTATGACGTTTTTTTATGAAATTTTTCGACATAATATACTATGACTTTTTTTATGAAATTTTTCGACATACTATACTATGACGTTTTTTTTCATTAATTTATCAACATACTATACTATGACGTTTTTTTTCATTAATTTATCAACATACTATACTATGACGTTTTTTTTCATTAATTTATCAACATACTATACTATGACGTTTTTTTTCATTAATTTATCAACATACTATACTATGACGTTTTTTTTCATTAATTTATCAACATACTATACTATGACGTTTTTTTTCATTAATTTATCAACATACTATACTATGACGTTTTTTTTCATTAATTTATCAACATACTATACTATGACGTTTTTTCCGCATGAAATTTTTCGACATACTATACTATGACGTTTTTTTATGAAATTTTTCGACATACTATACTATGACGTTTTTTTTCATTAATTTATCAACATACTATACTATGACTTTTTTTCCGCATGAAATTTTTCGACATACTATACTATGACGTTTTTTTATGAAATTTTTCGACATACTATACTATGACGTTTTTTTATGAAATTTTTCGACATACTATGACGTTTTTTTTCATTAATTTATCAACATACTATACTATGACGTTTTTTTTCATTAATTTATCAACATACTATACTATAACTTTTTTTCCGCATGAAATTTTTCGACATACTATACTATGACGTTTTTTTATGAAATTTTTCGACATAATATACTATGACTTTTTTTATGAAATTTTTCGACATACTATACTATGACGTTTTTTTATGAAATTTTTCGACATACTATGACGTTTTTTTTCATTAATTTATCAACATACTATACTATGACGTTTTTTTTCATTAATTTATCAACATACTATACTATAACTTTTTTTCCGCATGAAATTTTTCGACATACTATACTATGACGTTTTTTTATGAAATTTTTCGACATACTATACTATGACGTTTTTTTATGAAATTTTTCGACATACTATACTATGACGTTTTTTTTCATTAATTTATCAACATACTATACTATGACGTTTTTTTTCATTAATTTATCAACATACTATACTATGACGTTTTTTTATGAAATTTTTCGACATACTATACTATGACGTTTTTTTATGAAATTTTTCGACATACTATATACTATGACGTTTTTTTATGAAATTTTTCGACATACTATACTATGACGTTTTTTTTCATTAATTTATCAACATACTATACTATGACGTTTTTTTTCATTAATTTATCAACATACTATACTATGACGTTTTTTTTCATTAATTTATCAACATACTATACTATGACGTTTTTTTTCATTAATTTATCAACATACTATACTATGACTTTTTTTCCGCATGAAATTTTTCGACATACTATACTATGACGTTTTTTTATGAAATTTTTCGACATACTATACTATGACGTTTTTTTATGAAATTTTTCGACATACTATACTATGACGTTTTTTTATGAAATTTTTCGACATACTATACTATGACGTTTTTTTTCATTAATTTATCAACATACTATACTATGACGTTTTTTTTCATTAATTTATCAACATACTATACTATGACGTTTTTTTTCATTAATTTATCAACATACTATACTATGACGTTTTTTTTCATTAATTTATCAACATACTATACTATGACGTTTTTTTTCATTAATTTATCAACATACTATACTATGACTTTTTTTCCGCATGAAATTTTTCGACATACTATACTATGTTTTTTTATGAAATTTTTCGACATACTATACTATGACGTTTTTTTATGAAATTTTTCGACATACTATACTATGACGTTTTTTTTCATTAATTTATCAACATACTATACTATGACGTTTTTTTTCATTAATTTATCAACATACTATACTATGACGTTTTTTTTCATTAACTTATCAACATACTATACTATGACTTTTTTTCCGCATGAAATTTTTCGACATACTATACTATGTTTTTTTATGAAATTTTTCGACATAATATACTATGACTTTTTTTATGAAATTTTTCGACATACTATGACGTTTTTTTATGAAATTTTTCGACATAATATACTATGACTTTTTTTATGAAATTTTTCGACATACTATACTATGACGTTTTTTTTCATTAATTTATCAACATACTATACTATGACGTTTTTTTTCATTAATTTATCAACATACTATACTATGACGTTTTTTTTCATTAATTTATCAACATACTATACTATGACGTTTTTTTTCATTAATTTATCAACATACTATACTATGACGTTTTTTTTCATTAATTTATCAACATACTATACTATGACGTTTTTTTTCATTAATTTATCAACATACTATACTATGACGTTTTTTTTCATTAATTTATCAACATACTATACTATGACGTTTTTTCCGCATGAAATTTTTCGACATACTATACTATGACGTTTTTTTATGAAATTTTTCGACATACTATACTATGACGTTTTTTTTCATTAATTTATCAACATACTATACTATGACTTTTTTTCCGCATGAAATTTTTCGACATACTATACTATGACGTTTTTTTATGAAATTTTTCGACATACTATACTATGACGTTTTTTTATGAAATTTTTCGACATACTATGACGTTTTTTTTCATTAATTTATCAACATACTATACTATGACGTTTTTTTTCATTAATTTATCAACATACTATACTATAACTTTTTTTCCGCATGAAATTTTTCGACATACTATACTATGACGTTTTTTTATGAAATTTTTCGACATAATATACTATGACTTTTTTTATGAAATTTTTCGACATACTATACTATGACGTTTTTTTATGAAATTTTTCGACATACTATGACGTTTTTTTTCATTAATTTATCAACATACTATACTATGACGTTTTTTTTCATTAATTTATCAACATACTATACTATAACTTTTTTTCCGCATGAAATTTTTCGACATACTATACTATGACGTTTTTTTATGAAATTTTTCGACATACTATACTATGACGTTTTTTTATGAAATTTTTCGACATACTATATACTATGACGTTTTTTTATGAAATTTTTCGACATACTATACTATGACGTTTTTTTTCATTAATTTATCAACATACTATACTATGACGTTTTTTTTCATTAATTTATCAACATACTATACTATGACGTTTTTTTTCATTAATTTATCAACATACTATACTATGACGTTTTTTTTCATTAATTTATCAACATACTATACTATGACTTTTTTTCCGCATGAAATTTTTCGACATACTATACTATGACGTTTTTTTATGAAATTTTTCGACATACTATACTATGACGTTTTTTTATGAAATTTTTCGACATACTATACTATGACGTTTTTTTATGAAATTTTTCGACATACTATACTATGACGTTTTTTTTCATTAATTTATCAACATACTATACTATGACGTTTTTTTTCATTAATTTATCAACATACTATACTATGACGTTTTTTTTCATTAATTTATCAACATACTATACTATGACGTTTTTTTTCATTAATTTATCAACATACTATACTATGACGTTTTTTTTCATTAATTTATCAACATACTATACTATGACTTTTTTTCCGCATGAAATTTTTCGACATACTATACTATGTTTTTTTATGAAATTTTTCGACATACTATACTATGACGTTTTTTTATGAAATTTTTCGACATACTATACTATGACGTTTTTTTTCATTAATTTATCAACATACTATACTATGACGTTTTTTTTCATTAATTTATCAACATACTATACTATGACGTTTTTTTTCATTAACTTATCAACATACTATACTATGACTTTTTTTCCGCATGAAATTTTTCGACATACTATACTATGTTTTTTTATGAAATTTTTCGACATAATATACTATGACTTTTTTTATGAAATTTTTCGACATACTATGACGTTTTTTTATGAAATTTTTCGACATAATATACTATGACTTTTTTTATGAAATTTTTCGACATACTATACTATGACGTTTTTTTTCATTAATTTATCAACATACTATACTATGACGTTTTTTTTCATTAATTTATCAACATACTATACTATGACGTTTTTTTTCATTAATTTATCAACATACTATACTATGACGTTTTTTTTCATTAATTTATCAACATACTATACTATGACGTTTTTTTTCATTAATTTATCAACATACTATACTATGACGTTTTTTTTCATTAATTTATCAACATACTATACTATGACGTTTTTTTTCATTAATTTATCAACATACTATACTATGACGTTTTTTCCGCATGAAATTTTTCGACATACTATACTATGACGTTTTTTTATGAAATTTTTCGACATACTATACTATGACGTTTTTTTTCATTAATTTATCAACATACTATACTATGACTTTTTTTCCGCATGAAATTTTTCGACATACTATACTATGACGTTTTTTTATGAAATTTTTCGACATACTATACTATGACGTTTTTTTATGAAATTTTTCGACATACTATGACGTTTTTTTTCATTAATTTATCAACATACTATACTATGACGTTTTTTTTCATTAATTTATCAACATACTATACTATAACTTTTTTTCCGCATGAAATTTTTCGACATACTATACTATGACGTTTTTTTATGAAATTTTTCGACATAATATACTATGACTTTTTTTATGAAATTTTTCGACATACTATACTATGACGTTTTTTTATGAAATTTTTCGACATACTATGACGTTTTTTTTCATTAATTTATCAACATACTATACTATGACGTTTTTTTTCATTAATTTATCAACATACTATACTATAACTTTTTTTCCGCATGAAATTTTTCGACATACTATACTATGACGTTTTTTTATGAAATTTTTCGACATACTATACTATGACGTTTTTTTATGAAATTTTTCGACATACTATATACTATGACGTTTTTTTATGAAATTTTTCGACATACTATACTATGACGTTTTTTTTCATTAATTTATCAACATACTATACTATGACGTTTTTTTTCATTAATTTATCAACATACTATACTATGACGTTTTTTTTCATTAATTTATCAACATACTATACTATGACGTTTTTTTTCATTAATTTATCAACATACTATACTATGACTTTTTTTCCGCATGAAATTTTTCGACATACTATACTATGACGTTTTTTTATGAAATTTTTCGACATACTATACTATGACGTTTTTTTATGAAATTTTTCGACATACTATACTATGACGTTTTTTTATGAAATTTTTCGACATACTATACTATGACGTTTTTTTTCATTAATTTATCAACATACTATACTATGACGTTTTTTTTCATTAATTTATCAACATACTATACTATGACGTTTTTTTTCATTAATTTATCAACATACTATACTATGACGTTTTTTTTCATTAATTTATCAACATACTATACTATGACGTTTTTTTTCATTAATTTATCAACATACTATACTATGACTTTTTTTCCGCATGAAATTTTTCGACATACTATACTATGTTTTTTTATGAAATTTTTCGACATACTATACTATGACGTTTTTTTATGAAATTTTTCGACATACTATACTATGACGTTTTTTTTCATTAATTTATCAACATACTATACTATGACGTTTTTTTTCATTAATTTATCAACATACTATACTATGACGTTTTTTTTCATTAACTTATCAACATACTATACTATGACTTTTTTTCCGCATGAAATTTTTCGACATACTATACTATGTTTTTTTATGAAATTTTTCGACATAATATACTATGACTTTTTTTATGAAATTTTTCGACATACTATGACGTTTTTTTATGAAATTTTTCGACATAATATACTATGACTTTTTTTATGAAATTTTTCGACATACTATACTATGACGTTTTTTTTCATTAATTTATCAACATACTATACTATGACGTTTTTTTTCATTAATTTATCAACATACTATACTATGACGTTTTTTTTCATTAATTTATCAACATACTATACTATGACGTTTTTTTTCATTAATTTATCAACATACTATACTATGACGTTTTTTTTCATTAATTTATCAACATACTATACTATGACGTTTTTTTTCATTAATTTATCAACATACTATACTATGACGTTTTTTTTCATTAATTTATCAACATACTATACTATGACGTTTTTTCCGCATGAAATTTTTCGACATACTATACTATGACGTTTTTTTATGAAATTTTTCGACATACTATACTATGACGTTTTTTTTCATTAATTTATCAACATACTATACTATGACTTTTTTTCCGCATGAAATTTTTCGACATACTATACTATGACGTTTTTTTATGAAATTTTTCGACATACTATACTATGACGTTTTTTTTCATTAATTTATCAACATACTATACTATGACTTTTTTTCCGCATGAAATTTTTCGACATACTATACTATGACGTTTTTTTATGAAATTTTTCGACATACTATACTATGACGTTTTTTTTCATTAATTTATCAACATACTATACTATGACTTTTTTTCCGCATGAAATTTTTCGACATACTATACTATGACGTTTTTTTATGAAATTTTTCGACATACTATACTATGACGTTTTTTTATGAAATTTTTCGACATACTATGACGTTTTTTTTCATTAATTTATCAACATACTATACTATGACGTTTTTTTTCATTAATTTATCAACATACTATACTATAACTTTTTTTCCGCATGAAATTTTTCGACATACTATACTATGACGTTTTTTTATGAAATTTTTCGACATAATATACTATGACTTTTTTTATGAAATTTTTCGACATACTATACTATGACGTTTTTTTATGAAATTTTTCGACATACTATGACGTTTTTTTTCATTAATTTATCAACATACTATACTATGACGTTTTTTTTCATTAATTTATCAACATACTATACTATAACTTTTTTTCCGCATGAAATTTTTCGACATACTATACTATGACGTTTTTTTATGAAATTTTTCGACATACTATACTATGACGTTTTTTTATGAAATTTTTCGACATACTATACTATGACGTTTTTTTTCATTAATTTATCAACATACTATACTATGACGTTTTTTTTCATTAATTTATCAACATACTATACTATGACGTTTTTTTATGAAATTTTTCGACATACTATACTATGACGTTTTTTTATGAAATTTTTCGACATACTATATACTATGACGTTTTTTTATGAAATTTTTCGACATACTATACTATGACGTTTTTTTTCATTAATTTATCAACATACTATACTATGACGTTTTTTTTCATTAATTTATCAACATACTATACTATGACGTTTTTTTTCATTAATTTATCAACATACTATACTATGACGTTTTTTTTCATTAATTTATCAACATACTATACTATGACTTTTTTTCCGCATGAAATTTTTCGACATACTATACTATGTTTTTTTATGAAATTTTTCGACATACTATACTATGACGTTTTTTTATGAAATTTTTCGACATACTATACTATGACGTTTTTTTTCATTAATTTATCAACATACTATACTATGACGTTTTTTTTCATTAATTTATCAACATACTATACTATGACGTTTTTTTTCATTAACTTATCAACATACTATACTATGACTTTTTTTCCGCATGAAATTTTTCGACATACTATACTATGTTTTTTTATGAAATTTTTCGACATAATATACTATGACTTTTTTTATGAAATTTTTCGACATACTATGACGTTTTTTTATGAAATTTTTCGACATAATATACTATGACTTTTTTTATGAAATTTTTCGACATACTATACTATGACGTTTTTTTTCATTAATTTATCAACATACTATACTATGACGTTTTTTTTCATTAATTTATCAACATACTATACTATGACGTTTTTTTTCATTAATTTATCAACATACTATACTATGACGTTTTTTTTCATTAATTTATCAACATACTATACTATGACGTTTTTTTTCATTAATTTATCAACATACTATACTATGACGTTTTTTTTCATTAATTTATCAACATACTATACTATGACGTTTTTTTTCATTAATTTATCAACATACTATACTATGACGTTTTTTCCGCATGAAATTTTTCGACATACTATACTATGACGTTTTTTTATGAAATTTTTCGACATACTATACTATGACGTTTTTTTTCATTAATTTATCAACATACTATACTATGACTTTTTTTCCGCATGAAATTTTTCGACATACTATACTATGACGTTTTTTTATGAAATTTTTCGACATACTATACTATGACGTTTTTTTATGAAATTTTTCGACATACTATGACGTTTTTTTTCATTAATTTATCAACATACTATACTATGACGTTTTTTTTCATTAATTTATCAACATACTATACTATAACTTTTTTTCCGCATGAAATTTTTCGACATACTATACTATGACGTTTTTTTATGAAATTTTTCGACATAATATACTATGACTTTTTTTATGAAATTTTTCGACATACTATACTATGACGTTTTTTTATGAAATTTTTCGACATACTATGACGTTTTTTTTCATTAATTTATCAACATACTATACTATGACGTTTTTTTTCATTAATTTATCAACATACTATACTATAACTTTTTTTCCGCATGAAATTTTTCGACATACTATACTATGACGTTTTTTTATGAAATTTTTCGACATACTATACTATGACGTTTTTTTATGAAATTTTTCGACATACTATACTATGACGTTTTTTTTCATTAATTTATCAACATACTATACTATGACGTTTTTTTTCATTAATTTATCAACATACTATACTATGACGTTTTTTTTCATTAATTTATCAACATACTATACTATAACTTTTTTTCCGCATGAAATTTTTCGACATACTATACTATGACGTTTTTTTATGAAATTTTTCGACATAATATACTATGACGTTTTTTTATGAAATTTTTCGACATACTATACTATGACGTTTTTTTTCATTAATTTATCAACATACTATACTATGACGTTTTTTTTCATTAATTTATCAACATACTATATTATGACGTTTTTTTTCATTAATTTATCAACATACTATACTATGACTTTTTTTCCGCATGAAATTTTTCGACATACTATACTATGACGTTTTTTTATGAAATTTTTCGACATACTATACTGTGACGTTTTTTTATGAAATTTTTCGACATACTATACTATGACGTTTTTTTTCATTAATTTATCAACATACTATACTATGACGTTTTTTTTCATTAATTTATCAACATACTATACTATGACGTTTTTTTTCATTAATTTATCAACATACTATACTATGACGTTTTTTTTCATTAATTTATCAACATACTATACTATGACGTTTTTTTTCATTAATTTATCAACATACTATACTATGACTTTTTTTCCGCATGAAATTTTTCGACATACTATACTATGTTTTTTTATGAAATTTTTCGACATACTATACTATGACGTTTTTTTTCATTAATTTATCAACATACTATACTATGACGTTTTTTTTCATTAATTTATCAACATACTATACTATGACGTTTTTTTTCATTAACTTATCAACATACTATACTATGACTTTTTTTCCGCATGAAATTTTTCGACATACTATACTATGTTTTTTTATGAAATTTTTCGACATAATATACTATGACTTTTTTTATGAAATTTTTCGACATACTATGACGTTTTTTTATGAAATTTTTCGACATAATATACTATGACTTTTTTTATGAAATTTTTCGACATACTATACTATGACGTTTTTTTTCATTAATTTATCAACATACTATACTATGACGTTTTTTTTCATTAATTTATCAACATACTATACTATGACGTTTTTTTTCATTAATTTATCAACATACTATACTATGACGTTTTTTTTCATTAATTTATCAACATACTATACTATGACGTTTTTTTTCATTAATTTATCAACATACTATACTATGACGTTTTTTTTCATTAATTTATCAACATACTATACTATGACGTTTTTTTTCATTAATTTATCAACATACTATACTATGACGTTTTTTCCGCATGAAATTTTTCGACATACTATACTATGACGTTTTTTTATGAAATTTTTCGACATACTATACTATGACGTTTTTTTTCATTAATTTATCAACATACTATACTATGACTTTTTTTCCGCATGAAATTTTTCGACATACTATACTATGACGTTTTTTTATGAAATTTTTCGACATACTATACTATGACGTTTTTTTATGAAATTTTTCGACATACTATGACGTTTTTTTTCATTAATTTATCAACATACTATACTATGACGTTTTTTTTCATTAATTTATCAACATACTATACTATAACTTTTTTTCCGCATGAAATTTTTCGACATACTATACTATGACGTTTTTTTATGAAATTTTTCGACATAATATACTATGACTTTTTTTATGAAATTTTTCGACATACTATACTATGACGTTTTTTTATGAAATTTTTCGACATACTATGACGTTTTTTTTCATTAATTTATCAACATACTATACTATGACGTTTTTTTTCATTAATTTATCAACATACTATACTATGACGTTTTTTTTCATTAATTTATCAACATACTATATTATGACGTTTTTTTTCATTAATTTATCAACATACTATACTATGACTTTTTTTCCGCATGAAATTTTTCGACATACTATACTATGACGTTTTTTTATGAAATTTTTCGACATACTATACTATGACGTTTTTTTATGAAATTTTTCGACATACTATACTATGACGTTTTTTTATGAAATTTTTCGACATACTATACTATGACGTTTTTTTTCATTAATTTATCAACATACTATACTATGACGTTTTTTTTCATTAATTTATCAACATACTATACTATGACGTTTTTTTTCATTAATTTATCAACATACTATACTATGACGTTTTTTTTCATTAATTTATCAACATACTATACTATGACGTTTTTTTTCATTAATTTATCAACATACTATACTATGACTTTTTTTCCGCATGAAATTTTTCGACATACTATACTATGTTTTTTTATGAAATTTTTCGACATACTATACTATGACGTTTTTTTATGAAATTTTTCGACATACTATACTATGACGTTTTTTTTCATTAATTTATCAACATACTATACTATGACGTTTTTTTTCATTAATTTATCAACATACTATACTATGACGTTTTTTTTCATTAACTTATCAACATACTATACTATGACTTTTTTTCCGCATGAAATTTTTCGACATACTATACTATGTTTTTTTATGAAATTTTTCGACATAATATACTATGACTTTTTTTATGAAATTTTTCGACATACTATGACGTTTTTTTATGAAATTTTTCGACATAATATACTATGACTTTTTTTATGAAATTTTTCGACATACTATACTATGACGTTTTTTTTCATTAATTTATCAACATACTATACTATGACGTTTTTTTTCATTAATTTATCAACATACTATACTATGACGTTTTTTTTCATTAATTTATCAACATACTATACTATGACGTTTTTTTTCATTAATTTATCAACATACTATACTATGACGTTTTTTTTCATTAATTTATCAACATACTATACTATGACGTTTTTTTTCATTAATTTATCAACATACTATACTATGACGTTTTTTTTCATTAATTTATCAACATACTATACTATGACGTTTTTTCCGCATGAAATTTTTCGACATACTATACTATGACGTTTTTTTATGAAATTTTTCGACATACTATACTATGACGTTTTTTTTCATTAATTTATCAACATACTATACTATGACTTTTTTTCCGCATGAAATTTTTCGACATACTATACTATGACGTTTTTTTATGAAATTTTTCGACATACTATACTATGACGTTTTTTTATGAAATTTTTCGACATACTATGACGTTTTTTTTCATTAATTTATCAACATACTATACTATGACGTTTTTTTTCATTAATTTATCAACATACTATACTATAACTTTTTTTCCGCATGAAATTTTTCGACATACTATACTATGACGTTTTTTTATGAAATTTTTCGACATAATATACTATGACTTTTTTTATGAAATTTTTCGACATACTATACTATGACGTTTTTTTATGAAATTTTTCGACATACTATGACGTTTTTTTTCATTAATTTATCAACATACTATACTATGACGTTTTTTTTCATTAATTTATCAACATACTATACTATAACTTTTTTTCCGCATGAAATTTTTCGACATACTATACTATGACGTTTTTTTATGAAATTTTTCGACATACTATACTATGACGTTTTTTTATGAAATTTTTCGACATACTATACTATGACGTTTTTTTTCATTAATTTATCAACATACTATACTATGACGTTTTTTTTCATTAATTTATCAACATACTATACTATGACGTTTTTTTTCATTAATTTATCAACATACTATACTATAACTTTTTTTCCGCATGAAATTTTTCGACATACTATACTATGACGTTTTTTTATGAAATTTTTCGACATAATATACTATGACGTTTTTTTATGAAATTTTTCGACATACTATACTATGACGTTTTTTTTCATTAATTTATCAACATACTATACTATGACGTTTTTTTTCATTAATTTATCAACATACTATATTATGACGTTTTTTTTCATTAATTTATCAACATACTATACTATGACTTTTTTTCCGCATGAAATTTTTCGACATACTATACTATGACGTTTTTTTATGAAATTTTTCGACATACTATACTATGACGTTTTTTTATGAAATTTTTCGACATACTATACTATGACGTTTTTTTATGAAATTTTTCGACATACTATACTATGACGTTTTTTTTCATTAATTTATCAACATACTATACTATGACGTTTTTTTTCATTAATTTATCAACATACTATACTATGACGTTTTTTTTCATTAATTTATCAACATACTATACTATGACGTTTTTTTTCATTAATTTATCAACATACTATACTATGACGTTTTTTTTCATTAATTTATCAACATACTATACTATGACTTTTTTTCCGCATGAAATTTTTCGACATACTATACTATGTTTTTTTATGAAATTTTTCGACATACTATACTATGACGTTTTTTTATGAAATTTTTCGACATACTATACTATGACGTTTTTTTTCATTAATTTATCAACATACTATACTATGACGTTTTTTTTCATTAATTTATCAACATACTATACTATGACGTTTTTTTTCATTAACTTATCAACATACTATACTATGACTTTTTTTCCGCATGAAATTTTTCGACATACTATACTATGTTTTTTTATGAAATTTTTCGACATAATATACTATGACTTTTTTTATGAAATTTTTCGACATACTATGACGTTTTTTTATGAAATTTTTCGACATAATATACTATGACTTTTTTTATGAAATTTTTCGACATACTATACTATGACGTTTTTTTTCATTAATTTATCAACATACTATACTATGACGTTTTTTTTCATTAATTTATCAACATACTATACTATGACGTTTTTTTTCATTAATTTATCAACATACTATACTATGACGTTTTTTTTCATTAATTTATCAACATACTATACTATGACGTTTTTTTTCATTAATTTATCAACATACTATACTATGACGTTTTTTTTCATTAATTTATCAACATACTATACTATGACGTTTTTTTTCATTAATTTATCAACATACTATACTATGACGTTTTTTCCGCATGAAATTTTTCGACATACTATACTATGACGTTTTTTTATGAAATTTTTCGACATACTATACTATGACGTTTTTTTTCATTAATTTATCAACATACTATACTATGACTTTTTTTCCGCATGAAATTTTTCGACATACTATACTATGACGTTTTTTTATGAAATTTTTCGACATACTATACTATGACGTTTTTTTATGAAATTTTTCGACATACTATGACGTTTTTTTTCATTAATTTATCAACATACTATACTATGACGTTTTTTTTCATTAATTTATCAACATACTATACTATAACTTTTTTTCCGCATGAAATTTTTCGACATACTATACTATGACGTTTTTTTATGAAATTTTTCGACATAATATACTATGACTTTTTTTATGAAATTTTTCGACATACTATACTATGACGTTTTTTTATGAAATTTTTCGACATACTATGACGTTTTTTTTCATTAATTTATCAACATACTATACTATGACGTTTTTTTTCATTAATTTATCAACATACTATACTATAACTTTTTTTCCGCATGAAATTTTTCGACATACTATACTATGACGTTTTTTTATGAAATTTTTCGACATACTATACTATGACGTTTTTTTATGAAATTTTTCGACATACTATACTATGACGTTTTTTTTCATTAATTTATCAACATACTATACTATGACGTTTTTTTTCATTAATTTATCAACATACTATACTATGACGTTTTTTTTCATTAATTTATCAACATACTATACTATGACGTTTTTTTTCATTAATTTATCAACATACTATACTATGACTTTTTTTCCGCATGAAATTTTTCGACATACTATACTATGTTTTTTTATGAAATTTTTCGACATACTATACTATGACGTTTTTTTATGAAATTTTTCGACATACTATACTATGACGTTTTTTTTCATTAATTTATCAACATACTATACTATGACGTTTTTTTTCATTAATTTATCAACATACTATACTATGACGTTTTTTTTCATTAACTTATCAACATACTATACTATGACTTTTTTTCCGCATGAAATTTTTCGACATACTATACTATGTTTTTTTATGAAATTTTTCGACATAATATACTATGACTTTTTTTATGAAATTTTTCGACATACTATGACGTTTTTTTATGAAATTTTTCGACATAATATACTATGACTTTTTTTATGAAATTTTTCGACATACTATACTATGACGTTTTTTTTCATTAATTTATCAACATACTATACTATGACGTTTTTTTTCATTAATTTATCAACATACTATACTATGACGTTTTTTTTCATTAATTTATCAACATACTATACTATGACGTTTTTTTTCATTAATTTATCAACATACTATACTATGACGTTTTTTTTCATTAATTTATCAACATACTATACTATGACGTTTTTTTTCATTAATTTATCAACATACTATACTATGACGTTTTTTTTCATTAATTTATCAACATACTATACTATGACGTTTTTTCCGCATGAAATTTTTCGACATACTATACTATGACGTTTTTTTATGAAATTTTTCGACATACTATACTATGACGTTTTTTTTCATTAATTTATCAACATACTATACTATGACTTTTTTTCCGCATGAAATTTTTCGACATACTATACTATGACGTTTTTTTATGAAATTTTTCGACATACTATACTATGACGTTTTTTTATGAAATTTTTCGACATACTATGACGTTTTTTTTCATTAATTTATCAACATACTATACTATGACGTTTTTTTTCATTAATTTATCAACATACTATACTATAACTTTTTTTCCGCATGAAATTTTTCGACATACTATACTATGACGTTTTTTTATGAAATTTTTCGACATAATATACTATGACTTTTTTTATGAAATTTTTCGACATACTATACTATGACGTTTTTTTATGAAATTTTTCGACATACTATGACGTTTTTTTTCATTAATTTATCAACATACTATACTATGACGTTTTTTTTCATTAATTTATCAACATACTATACTATAACTTTTTTTCCGCATGAAATTTTTCGACATACTATACTATGACGTTTTTTTATGAAATTTTTCGACATACTATACTATGACGTTTTTTTATGAAATTTTTCGACATACTATACTATGACGTTTTTTTTCATTAATTTATCAACATACTATACTATGACGTTTTTTTTCATTAATTTATCAACATACTATACTATGACGTTTTTTTTCATTAATTTATCAACATACTATACTATAACTTTTTTTCCGCATGAAATTTTTCGACATACTATACTATGACGTTTTTTTATGAAATTTTTCGACATAATATACTATGACGTTTTTTTATGAAATTTTTCGACATACTATACTATGACGTTTTTTTTCATTAATTTATCAACATACTATACTATGACGTTTTTTTTCATTAATTTATCAACATACTATATTATGACGTTTTTTTTCATTAATTTATCAACATACTATACTATGACTTTTTTTCCGCATGAAATTTTTCGACATACTATACTATGACGTTTTTTTATGAAATTTTTCGACATACTATACTATGACGTTTTTTTATGAAATTTTTCGACATACTATACTATGACGTTTTTTTATGAAATTTTTCGACATACTATACTATGACGTTTTTTTTCATTAATTTATCAACATACTATACTATGACGTTTTTTTTCATTAATTTATCAACATACTATACTATGACGTTTTTTTTCATTAATTTATCAACATACTATACTATGACGTTTTTTTTCATTAATTTATCAACATACTATACTATGACGTTTTTTTTCATTAATTTATCAACATACTATACTATGACTTTTTTTCCGCATGAAATTTTTCGACATACTATACTATGTTTTTTTATGAAATTTTTCGACATACTATACTATGACGTTTTTTTATGAAATTTTTCGACATACTATACTATGACGTTTTTTTTCATTAATTTATCAACATACTATACTATGACGTTTTTTTTCATTAATTTATCAACATACTATACTATGACGTTTTTTTTCATTAACTTATCAACATACTATACTATGACTTTTTTTCCGCATGAAATTTTTCGACATACTATACTATGTTTTTTTATGAAATTTTTCGACATAATATACTATGACTTTTTTTATGAAATTTTTCGACATACTATGACGTTTTTTTATGAAATTTTTCGACATAATATACTATGACTTTTTTTATGAAATTTTTCGACATACTATACTATGACGTTTTTTTTCATTAATTTATCAACATACTATACTATGACGTTTTTTTTCATTAATTTATCAACATACTATACTATGACGTTTTTTTTCATTAATTTATCAACATACTATACTATGACGTTTTTTTTCATTAATTTATCAACATACTATACTATGACGTTTTTTTTCATTAATTTATCAACATACTATACTATGACGTTTTTTTTCATTAATTTATCAACATACTATACTATGACGTTTTTTTTCATTAATTTATCAACATACTATACTATGACGTTTTTTCCGCATGAAATTTTTCGACATACTATACTATGACGTTTTTTTATGAAATTTTTCGACATACTATACTATGACGTTTTTTTTCATTAATTTATCAACATACTATACTATGACTTTTTTTCCGCATGAAATTTTTCGACATACTATACTATGACGTTTTTTTATGAAATTTTTCGACATACTATACTATGACGTTTTTTTATGAAATTTTTCGACATACTATGACGTTTTTTTTCATTAATTTATCAACATACTATACTATGACGTTTTTTTTCATTAATTTATCAACATACTATACTATAACTTTTTTTCCGCATGAAATTTTTCGACATACTATACTATGACGTTTTTTTATGAAATTTTTCGACATAATATACTATGACTTTTTTTATGAAATTTTTCGACATACTATACTATGACGTTTTTTTATGAAATTTTTCGACATACTATGACGTTTTTTTTCATTAATTTATCAACATACTATACTATGACGTTTTTTTTCATTAATTTATCAACATACTATACTATAACTTTTTTTCCGCATGAAATTTTTCGACATACTATACTATGACGTTTTTTTATGAAATTTTTCGACATACTATACTATGACGTTTTTTTATGAAATTTTTCGACATACTATACTATGACGTTTTTTTTCATTAATTTATCAACATACTATACTATGACGTTTTTTTTCATTAATTTATCAACATACTATACTATGACGTTTTTTTTCATTAATTTATCAACATACTATACTATAACTTTTTTTCCGCATGAAATTTTTCGACATACTATACTATGACGTTTTTTTATGAAATTTTTCGACATAATATACTATGACTTTTTTTATGAAATTTTTCGACATACTATACTATGACGTTTTTTTTCATTAATTTATCAACATACTATACTATGACTTTTTTTCCGCATGAAATTTTTCGACATACTATACTATGACGTTTTTTTATGAAATTTTTCGACATAATATACTATGACGTTTTTTTATGAAATTTTTCGACATACTATACTATGACGTTTTTTTTCATTAATTTATCAACATACTATACTATGACGTTTTTTTTCATTAATTTATCAACATACTATATTATGACGTTTTTTTTCATTAATTTATCAACATACTATACTATGACTTTTTTTCCGCATGAAATTTTTCGACATACTATACTATGACGTTTTTTTATGAAATTTTTCGACATACTATACTATGACGTTTTTTTATGAAATTTTTCGACATACTATACTATGACGTTTTTTTATGAAATTTTTCGACATACTATACTATGACGTTTTTTTTCATTAATTTATCAACATACTATACTATGACGTTTTTTTTCATTAATTTATCAACATACTATACTATGACGTTTTTTTTCATTAATTTATCAACATACTATACTATGACGTTTTTTTTCATTAATTTATCAACATACTATACTATGACGTTTTTTTTCATTAATTTATCAACATACTATACTATGACTTTTTTTCCGCATGAAATTTTTCGACATACTATACTATGTTTTTTTATGAAATTTTTCGACATACTATACTATGACGTTTTTTTATGAAATTTTTCGACATACTATACTATGACGTTTTTTTTCATTAATTTATCAACATACTATACTATGACGTTTTTTTTCATTAATTTATCAACATACTATACTATGACGTTTTTTTTCATTAACTTATCAACATACTATACTATGACTTTTTTTCCGCATGAAATTTTTCGACATACTATACTATGTTTTTTTATGAAATTTTTCGACATAATATACTATGACTTTTTTTATGAAATTTTTCGACATACTATGACGTTTTTTTATGAAATTTTTCGACATAATATACTATGACTTTTTTTATGAAATTTTTCGACATACTATACTATGACGTTTTTTTTCATTAATTTATCAACATACTATACTATGACGTTTTTTTTCATTAATTTATCAACATACTATACTATGACGTTTTTTTTCATTAATTTATCAACATACTATACTATGACGTTTTTTTTCATTAATTTATCAACATACTATACTATGACGTTTTTTTTCATTAATTTATCAACATACTATACTATGACGTTTTTTTTCATTAATTTATCAACATACTATACTATGACGTTTTTTTTCATTAATTTATCAACATACTATACTATGACGTTTTTTCCGCATGAAATTTTTCGACATACTATACTATGACGTTTTTTTATGAAATTTTTCGACATACTATACTATGACGTTTTTTTTCATTAATTTATCAACATACTATACTATGACTTTTTTTCCGCATGAAATTTTTCGACATACTATACTATGACGTTTTTTTATGAAATTTTTCGACATACTATACTATGACGTTTTTTTATGAAATTTTTCGACATACTATGACGTTTTTTTTCATTAATTTATCAACATACTATACTATGACGTTTTTTTTCATTAATTTATCAACATACTATACTATAACTTTTTTTCCGCATGAAATTTTTCGACATACTATACTATGACGTTTTTTTATGAAATTTTTCGACATAATATACTATGACTTTTTTTATGAAATTTTTCGACATACTATACTATGACGTTTTTTTATGAAATTTTTCGACATACTATGACGTTTTTTTTCATTAATTTATCAACATACTATACTATGACGTTTTTTTTCATTAATTTATCAACATACTATACTATAACTTTTTTTCCGCATGAAATTTTTCGACATACTATACTATGACGTTTTTTTATGAAATTTTTCGACATACTATACTATGACGTTTTTTTATGAAATTTTTCGACATACTATACTATGACGTTTTTTTTCATTAATTTATCAACATACTATACTATGACGTTTTTTTTCATTAATTTATCAACATACTATACTATGACGTTTTTTTTCATTAATTTATCAACATACTATACTATAACTTTTTTTCCGCATGAAATTTTTCGACATACTATACTATGACGTTTTTTTATGAAATTTTTCGACATAATATACTATGACTTTTTTTATGAAATTTTTCGACATACTATACTATGACGTTTTTTTTCATTAATTTATCAACATACTATACTATGACGTTTTTTTTCATTAATTTATCAACATACTATATTATGACGTTTTTTTTCATTAATTTATCAACATACTATACTATGACTTTTTTTCCGCATGAAATTTTTCGACATACTATACTATGACGTTTTTTTATGAAATTTTTCGACATACTATACTATGACGTTTTTTTTCATTAATTTATCAACATACTATACTATGACTTTTTTTCCGCATGAAATTTTTCGACATACTATACTATGACGTTTTTTTATGAAATTTTTCGACATACTATACTATGACGTTTTTTTATGAAATTTTTCGACATACTATACTATGACGTTTTTTTATGAAATTTTTCGACATACTATACTATGACGTTTTTTTTCATTAATTTATCAACATACTATACTATGACGTTTTTTTTCATTAATTTATCAACATACTATACTATGACGTTTTTTTTCATTAATTTATCAACATACTATACTATGACGTTTTTTTTCATTAATTTATCAACATACTATACTATGACTTTTTTTCCGCATGAAATTTTTCGACATACTATACTATGACGTTTTTTTATGAAATTTTTCGACATAATATACTATGACTTTTTTTCTGAAATTTTTCGACATACTATACTATGACGTTTTTTTATGAAATTTTTCGACATACTATACTATGACGTTTTTTTATGAAATTTTTCGACATACTATACTATGACGTTTTTTTCATTAATTTATCAACATACTATACTATGACGTTTTTTTTCATTAATTTATCAACATACTATACTATGACTTTTTTTCCGCATGAAATTTTTCGACATACTATACTATGACGTTTTTTTATGAAATTTTTCGACATAATATACTATGACGTTTTTTTATGAAATTTTTCGACATACTATACTATGACGTTTTTTTATGAAATTTATCGACATACTATGACGTTTTTTTTCATTAATTTATCAACATACTATACTATGACTTTTTTTCCGCATGAAATTTTTCGACATACTATACTATGACGTTTTTTTATGAAATTTTTCGACATACTATACTATGACGTTTTTTTATGAAATTTTTCGACATACTATACTATGACGTTTTTTTTCATTAATTTATCAACATACTATACTATGACGTTTTTTTTCATTAATTTATCAACATACTATACTATGACGTTTTTTTTCATTAATTTATCAACATACTATACTATGACGTTTTTTTTCATTAATTTATCAACATACTATACTATTACTTTTTTTCCGCATGAAATTTTTCGACATACTATACTATGACGTTTTTTTATGAAATTTTTCGACATACTATGACGTTTTTTTTCATTAATTTATCAACATACTATACTATGACTTTTTTTCCGCATGAAATTTTTCGACATACTATACTATGACGTTTTTTTATGAAATTTTTCGACATAATATACTATGACTTTTTTTATGAAATTTTTCGACATACTATACTATGACGTTTTTTTTCATTAATTTATCAACATACTATACTATGACGTTTTTTTTCATTAATTTATCAACATACTATACTATGACGTTTTTTTTCATTAATTTATCAACATACTATACTATGACTTTTTTTCCGCATGAAATTTTTCGACATACTATACTATGACGTTTTTTTATGAAATTTTTCGACATACTATACTATGACGTTTTTTAATGAAATTTTTCGACATACTATACTATGACGTTTTTTTTCATTAATTTATCAACATACTATACTATGACGTTTTTTTATGAAATTTTTCGACATACTATACTATGACGTTTTTTTTCATTAATTTATCAACATACTATACTATGACTTTTTTTCCGCATGAAATTTTTCGACATACTATACTATGACGTTTTTTTATGAAATTTTTCGACATACTATGACGTTTTTTTTCATTAATTTATCAACATACTATACTATGACTTTTTTTCCGCATGAAATTTTTCGACATACTATACTATGACGTTTTTTTATGAAATTTTTCGACATAATATACTATGACTTTTTTTATGAAATTTTTCGACATACTATACTATGACGTTTTTTTTCATTAATTTATCAACATACTATACTATGACGTTTTTTTTCATTAATTTATCAACATACTATACTATGACGTTTTTTTTCATTAATTTATCAACATACTATACTATGACTTTTTTTCCGCATGAAATTTTTCGACATACTATACTATGACGTTTTTTTATGAAATTTTTCGACATACTATACTATGACGTTTTTTAATGAAATTTTTCGACATACTATACTATGACGTTTTTTTTCATTAATTTATCAACATACTATACTATGACGTTTTTTTTCATTAATTTATCAACATACTATACTATGACTTTTTTTCCGCATGAAATTTTTCGACATACTATACTATGACGTTTTTTTATGAAATTTTTCGACATACTATACTATGACGTTTTTTTATGAAATTTTTCGACATACTATACTATGACGTTTTTTTTCATTAATTTATCAACATACTATACTATGACGTTTTTTTTCATTAATTTATCAACATACTATACTATGACGTTTTTTTTCATTAATTTATCAACATACTATACTATGACGTTTTTTTTCATTAATTTATCAACATACTATACTATGACGTTTTTTTTCATTAATTTATCAACATACTATACTATGACTTTTTTTCCGCATGAAATTTTTCGACATACTATACTATGACGTTTTTTTATGAAATTTTTCGACATACTATACTATGACGTTTTTTTTCATTAATTTATCAACATACTATACTATGACTTTTTTTCCGCATGAAATTTTTCGACATACTATACTATGACGTTTTTTTATGAAATTTTTCGACATAATATACTATGACGTTTTTTTATGAAATTTTTCGACATACTATACTATGACGTTTTTTTATGAAATTTTTCGACATACTATACTATGACGTTTTTTTTCATTAATTTATCAACATACTATACTATGACGTTTTTTTTCATTAATTTATCAACATACTATACTATGACGTTTTTTTTCATTAATTTATCAACATACTATACTATGACGTTTTTTTTCATTAATTTATCAACATACTATACTATGACGTTTTTTTTCATTAATTTATCAACATACTATACTATGACTTTTTTTCCGCATGAAATTTTTCGACATACTATACTATGACGTTTTTTTATGAAATTTTTCGACATACTATACTATGACGTTTTTTTTCATTAATTTATCAACATACTATACTATGACTTTTTTTCCGCATGAAATTTTTCGACATACTATACTATGACGTTTTTTTATGAAATTTTTCGACATAATATACTATGACGTTTTTTTATGAAATTTTTCGACATACTATACTATGACGTTTTTTTCCATTAATTTATCAACATACTATACTATGACTTTTTTTCCGCATGAAATTTTTCGACATACTATACTATGACGTTTTTTTTCATTAATTTATCAACATACTATACTATGACTTTTTTTCCGCATGAAATTTTTCGACATACTACACTATGACTTTTTTTCCGCATGAAATTTTTCGACATACTATACTATGACTTTTTTTCCGCATGAAATTTTTCGACATACTATTGTAAAATTTTTTATGAAATTTTACAACATACTATACTATATGAAAATTTTTAAATTACTATTCTATGAAATGTTTCGACATACTATACTATGACAGTTTTTCATATTTTCCGACATTACTATTTTTTTGACTTTTTTCAACATACTATACTATTACTTTTTTTGGACACACTATAGTGTATATAGTTTTTTATATTTTTTGACTTACTATACTATGAATGTTTTATGGCACATTATCCTCATAATAATAACATCTCCATTCTCTATTTATTTTTTTCTTTACCTCTTTGATATTGTAATTTTAATGGTAATTATTCATTTCTTTATTTAGCATTTTTTTTTGTTTTTATGTAGTACAGTATCTACTTTATGATTCAAGTACTTTCTTCAATATTTGTTTTTTAAAAATTTGCTCTATGAAAAAAAACTTACTTAAATCAATTTTCCTTTCTCATTTCAGTCCATCTTTTTTCCCCCTGAACAGGATACTCAAAAATCCAAACTCTTCCAGTCACTACACATCCACAGCCTGGTCTGAATTAGTATGTAGTATGAACCTTGAACATCTCTCCTGTAAGTCTAACTTCCTCCACTTACCTTCTTGAATGCCAGGGCCACATGCTCTGGAGCTGGGTGGCTCTCCCATCCTCGGCTCTTCTCTCCGGCCTCCGTCAGGAGGAGCTGGGTGCCCAGCTGCAGTTTGCTCCTTCTCTCCTCCTGCTCTTCCTCACCTCCACTCTGAATAGGGGACACCGGGCCACCACCTTCCTCAGAGCGGAATTCCTCATTGGATCCTGCAGCACTTGAACGTTGACCAGACCAAAACTCTGGAAGCTAAAAAGCGGAAAGCACAAGAGAATGAATTGAATGACTAACAATGCAAGGTTTATTACAAAAAGTAATATCCGTAATACAAGGGAGCTAGAAACACAATCCTGTTCCCTATAACACACACACCCACTGAATTATTAGGCTAATTTATATTGATTCTTTATGTAATTGTCTTTTATATGTATGTTATACCACAATTAAAGGAATTGAGGGTCAAGAATTTCACTACATGTACTTCTATAACCAGTATTTGACCAATAAACTTTAATAAAAGGTAATATATGAAACTTTGGTGAGCTTCAGGGGGGTGATGTCATGTAAAAGCTCTTAACAAATACCCATCATGGCATGTGCACATAAAGAGACCAGGCACCAGATGTATAAACGATGCTTACGCACAAAAAACACGCATATAGTATGCCATAAAAATGACATTTAAAAATGTCATAGTATAGTATACCATAAAAATGTGATAAAATATGACATAGTACAGTATGTCATGAAAATGTAATCAAAATGTTCATAGTAGTATGTATAAAAAAATCACAATATAATATGTCATTAAAAAAAATCCTATTATAGTATGTAAATGTCCCCAAAAGTCTTAGTATAGTGTGTCATAAAAATGGTACAAAAAAGGTCATAGTATAGTATGCCATATTTGTTTTTATAATATAGTATGTCATAAAAAGTCATATTATAGTAAGTCATAAAAATGTTTAATAAAACAGTATGTCGTAAAAAAAAGAACAACTCATAGCATAGTATGCCATCAAATATTTAATAATATAGTATAGTCATAGAAAACTGCAGTTTCTGTACCTGGAAGAGCCTCTGGGCCTCGGTGATCATGTTGGCCAGGCCCTGGGTGGCAGCCAGGTTCTCACTCAGGTCCCGCTGGTCCGGGCGGCCCAGGCTGTACTTCCTATGACTCGACCTGCAGCACAACAGGAACAAGGTCGAGGTCACTTTAATTGTCTTGAATTAATTAAAGGCAGCAAACACACTGAAATCAATGTCTCCTAAAGTAAAGCCCTGAGTATTTTTGGTTAGGTTTAGGGATGCACCGATACCAGTATCGGGTCTGGTACTGTGCTCATGTATGTTTCCTCGTATGTGGGACTCCCCAGCATGCCGTGTGTTACTCACACCCTCCAGCTGGCTTTTAACAAGGGTCTTTTTGCACAGAGAAGTATTCGGTATTGGCGAGTACCCAAATGTAAGTACTTGTACTCGGTATCGGTGCATCCCTAGTTATAATGAGCCTGATTTGGATTTGGGCACAACAGGATGACAAACACCATCACACCCTAAAACACCACCAGTAAGTAACCACCTACTGACACCGCATCAGACAGATGAGGAGGATAGACGGCTGCCAATGTGTTTTGTTTTTTTTCTTTACAGTTTTGGGAACACTGACGGGAAATGGGAAGAAGGTGTGACACATGTGACATGTCGCCATCACGGCAGTGACGGCAGCTTCAGGTAGACTGTGTGTGCCAGTCAGCTGAAGCAGTTTCTACAGGCAGCAGACAGGAATCAGCGGCACGATTTCTGCAACTGACAGATTCAGGCTACTAGGAGAGCTTTCACAACAGGAAGTTGTTTTCCTTGATTTTATTTGATATGAAGTTTTATCTTTTATGTTTTTTGTTTCTGATGACTAAGAAAAAGTTAGAAAGACGAGCGTTTTGTCACACCAAACAGCACAGCGCTGCAGAAACGGGGAAATTAGACACCAACACTTAAAACAACCCGAGCTGGTTGGGCTGCGAAGTTAGACCATTAAAAAAGTATCTCTCTCAGTAGGAGTGGTGAGTTCTGTCAAGCAGAAACATGAGCAAAAAAGTCGCAGAGATGAAATTTTATAGATCTGGGGGAGAACAGCTGCGAGCAGCAGTCAATTTCCGGAATTATTGTTCCCACCACAAAGTGTGACATGATTTCTGACAGGCCGAGACTTTGGCTTCCAGGAATCAGGAGGCACAATGTGCTGATTGTGTCGTTATGTCATTTACTGTCCCGTCAGCCTGAAGGGAGGAAAGGAGCCAAAGTGGAAAAAAGGAAAAGGAGGAGATGAAGGGAGGGGAGGAAAGAACAGGAAGAGGAGTTAGTTAAAGGAGTGATTACGAGAATGAGAAGAGGAAACAAGGAGGAGGAGATATGAAGATGACCGAACGAAAGAGCGACGATGTGAGGGTGGATAGAGAAAAGATGGATGATAACAGCGGAAGATGAGAGTAGAAGGAAACAAGATGAAACACAAAAGTGTTTAGCTTGACATAAAAGAGCACAAAAAAGAAGAGGGATGTATCTTCTACCAAGTATTGTGTGTGTATCAAAGCCTGATATATCTTCTTCCTCTGTGCCATAGAGCTCATTATTGTTCTCCAAAAACAATTAAAAACATCAATGAGCCACACTGTTTCACTGGATGACATGTTCCTTCATCACCATGAACACACACACTGTCGTTTAGTTAACTCACATACACCGTCCTGCTGCCCCAATACACACTAGAGCACCAAATGTGGATTCATCCACCGCTTAAAATAGTCAAAAACACATGCACTACTTGCTACAAACTACTAAAAAACTACATTTTAGGAAATTACCGAGGATTTTTAAAAATGAAAATATATATTTGTGAGCAGTTTTTGTTTTTATCGGAGCAAAAGGGCAGTCCACAAATAGACAATATGTACACAATACATAGGAATAGACAGGGACAGGAACATAGATATAGCGAGACAGATAAAACAAAGCATAACAAACAAATAAGTAAATAGATATAAGTTATAACTTATTATTGCTATTATAAATATGCAAACCGGTCGTTGTTTCTAAGGGTGGTTACGTAAAGCACATGTGTGTATACTGTGAGTATGAGTGTGCGTGTGTGTATATTTGAATCTGATAGAGAGGAGTGAGCTGTGAGGTGTTTTTAAAGATTTACATCTTCAGTAGGAACCAACGGGCTCGGAGCTGAGAGCCGCGGACAGGAAGTCAGAAAGGATTGAGAGACGGACTAACACATTGTTGGTTTTGGTCTTTTCATGGGATTTGTTGCTGATGAGGTGAAGGTTACTTTATTGTCTCCAATGGGATTAAATTGTCTTGTGAGGAATTGCTTCATCGAGACCAGACATCACAATAAAACACACTAAACAAGAACACGTGCAAACATGAGGCTGAGATAGAAAAACAAACAACCAGCCAATTAATCACAAGCCATTCACTCTGGTAAAAGCTACAGAAATTCAAGACATACATCTCAAAACATACACACTTTAGTACATAAATTACACGCAACGACGCAACCACGTCTCACTTTACATGTTTAAGAGCAAGCCCTCCCGATCCTTCTTGTCTATCCTGCATGAATTACCCTTTAATCAGTTTAACTGACATCAGCCTAACCTTTTTATATTCATTAATGTCTATCTCATTAGTGCAACTGTGTGCAAGTGTGTTCAAATGATTGCTTCCATTGATGTTAAAGAATGCATTCATAAATACAGTGAACACACTTCAGCAGAACAAACTCAGAGCTCAGATGAATGGTCTGCAGAAACTGATGGGACAGAGTGTCTCCTAATAATTAAGCTCATAATGCAAATCATCAGCTGCATCATCATCTCTCTCTGTCACCCCTCTCTCTTTTTTCTATCCCATTTCCATCTCCCTGCCCAGCAGGATTCTCAGCTAAAAAGCAGACAGAAAATATCTTTCATATCAGGGAGTGAAGTTGAGGCCAGATGGAAATTGTTGGAGGTTATGTAATGTGCTCTCTGTGTAAACTGTGCTGGCAGTTTTTCATTACACAGAGAGAAAGTGTGAGTGTAACAGCTGGATCTGATCCAGAGGCGATGTCATCGGTGAGAACTGAGAACTATGGAAACATGACGTCTAATGAAGCCACAAAGGGGAGGAAGAAAACCACGTTTCCTGCCGTGAGTAACAGCTAACACACACACTCAGACACACATATATACGCACACACACAAAAGGTGAAGTAAGGATCTGAAGCTAAATCAGAGGCTGAGACTTTAAAGTGAACCATGATGAAGACACAGCTTGAAGCCAAAACTAAGTATACTGTACTGTCTGCTGCTGCAACAAAATGAGGCAGAGTTTAGTTGTTTTTTTTCAGCTTTCTTTGCGTAGAATTCAAACATATCTTGTGCGATCATCTGAATGACCGTTTTCCTGTTGTGTAACTTGGTAAGTAAAGTATTATAAGAACTGATAGGACTGATAGATACCAGAACTACAAAAGTACTACAACTTTAAAAACTAAAATAAAAATGAAACCCTGGGTTGTTAAAGAACCAAAGCTGGGCATACACTGTACGATTATAGAAAAGCTGTTGTGCAATTCCTACTGCTCCAGTCAGTGTCTGTGGTCTCAGCTCACCTGGGTGCATTGGCGTCTCTCTTCAGGGTGTTGAGGTGGAAAAGCGACGGCGCCAGGCAAACTGCGATGTTGGTCGGAGTCATTTGGTTCTCGTCCACGCAGGCCACCACGTCGCGCAGGAAGAACAGCAGCGTTCGCAGCGCCACCCTGTTCTCGTCAGGAAGCAGCAAGATGGCAGCCTGAGCTGCAACCAGCTGCTGATCCTTGGGGAAGTCTGCAAGCAGAAAGATAACCTGTTAATATATGAATTATGCACTTTACATGATTTTGAATAACGCTAACTCCATGCACACTGTAATGGATGGATGTTTAGCATGTTAGATGTAATACATGTTTAGCTTTAACGGCAGAGCATGCTAATCTGTAAAGATACTAACATTAGTATTAAGCAATTAATAGCTACATCTTAGCATATTGATCTGTTGGTGGCACTAGAGGAAAAACATCAAGGGGTCAATACAGTCATTAGGAATCACCACCAGGAAATGTGACAATCTAATAGTCAATGCTGGTCACATGATGACAGCAGTGAACTGCTCACATTGGTAAATGTGGAGGAAGGTCTCGCAGAGCTTGCTGCTGAAGATGGGTTCAGGCAGGTCTCTGAAGTACTGCTTCAGCATGTCGGCCACGTCGAAGGCAGACTGACCGTCGTACGAAACGCCGTCTGGGTCGGACTCCACCAGCTCACGGAGGTACTGGATACGAGACTTCACCCCTGACTTACGGAAAAGACCCACCTGAGACAGAACACAATACAAATGAAATAAAAACATAACTTTTTCTTTTTAAGTGTTTTGTTATTTGTGTTTTATAAAATCACTGCAGGCCTCTTCATTACCTGGTCCAAACACTCGGTCCTCAGGTAGACCAGAGCTCGGAGGATGCTGGGAGGAAGCGGCTCTCCCGTCTGCTGGACGCTGAGGAGCAGAGGAACCCCAAAAACCCGCCGGCCTTTAACCTCCATCGCCTTGGTCTTCCTCGGCGATTTAGGAACAGTCCTGCAGGTGACAGAGACGTCAATTAGACACCGCAGTCCTCCCATTTTTTAAGAAGCAATCAAACAGCAAGGACTAGTGCCAAGAAAAGAGTTGTTGAAAAGTTATCAAAAATAGTTCTGCAAATATCCGGGGAATTTGTGTAAAGTGGAGTGTAAAGCTCAACTTGGCTGCTGTTTTTCCTTTTTTGAAGAAAGAGCCAAATAAACATTTTTTGATTACATAAGTACAATTATTAATGAAACCTCTTTCTCTACTTGGCATAAAGGCACATGCCGGCCCCGTAGCTGTCACCAAAGTACAGAGTCGCAAAGAAAAAATGTCATTACACATGCACTCTAAATGCTTTTCTTCCACATTTAACAGCGTCTCTCGGAGACTAACTGGCTATTTTGAGGGAAAGAGTCTCAGAGTATCAGCCGTCGCAATCAGCAGTTAATTGCTGTATTTTGAATCGTCCAACACTCGCGTTGGCATCAGTGATTAAATCACTGAAATTACAAGAATTGACAAAAAAACTAATTGTTGAAGCCTGAAGAGTTGTTTTTTTTTCTGGAGCATTTGGCCCAATGGTGCTGTAGTGACAGAGCATTCATGTCTCGCTGTTACTGTTAAATAAGTTACGGTTGAGCTGTCACTTTTAGTCAATCTTTCCATTTAATTATAAACAGTTCTACGTGGACAAGATATCAGGTGTTCTAGCACAAATCTGTGTTAACCAGGTTTCTCTTAACTAGGGATGCACTGATACCAATACCAGTATCGGGTATCGGGTCCGATACTGTGCTCATGTGGCTCGTACTCACAAAACGGCTCCGATACAACGGCACCGATACCACTTTACGGCAGCGCAACGTTAACCTCTCGTCACCATCTTTCGGGTCCTATCGCACGCGCTCACGCTCCACCTCGGCTGAAGTTATTTGTATATCACCACGACTAATGTCATTCTCAAACCAGCCAAAAAACTACAAGAACCCTTAATAAAGTAATATGACTTGCCTGAACTTACCATAGTTTGTGGGATGAATAAAAAAAGGACGCTGTGTCTAAGTTTTATTAATGTCACACAATCCAGTTTGAGGTGAAGGAACATGATGTTCACATCATTTGTGTGAGAGAAAGAGTTCATTTGCACTTCAGAGTTTGTGTTCGTTTAAAAATCCTGCTTTGTTGAACAAAATAGTTTATTCTTTTTCCCCTTAGAGGTCAGTTCTGACAGGATTTCTCCTCAATTTCACTCCCTTTTGTGATTTATCAATGTTTAATCTTTGTAAAACGGAGCCGTTTGAAATGCTAAAACACAGCACACATGAACTACAGGGAAGCCTCACTGATGCTTTTTCAACCTGCTGCCAAAGAGCGGCTGTTTTTCCTGAATGTCCCCCCCCCCGAACACGCGTTTGATCCCGTAAATTAAAGAGGAATATCTGTGAGGAGTAATTTCAGGAGTTGTTTTTTTTGTTCAATGCTCAGTTCCCACATTCAACCTTATCTCATTGAGCATAACAACCCCCTTTCTATTCTTAAAAATGAATTTGTCACGATTTTGCATGAGGGCTTATTCCAAAAACATAGTGTAGGAGGCAAAACACTGATCTCATTAAATCCATGTGTGTCAATAAAAAGTGCAGTGAAAACATCCTACGTCTTAAACAAGAACAGCGTTTGAGCTCAACGGTCTGAAAAATACCGTAGTAAAAGACACAGGCCACAATTTGTGTCCCAAAACCTTTGTCTTACTGCTACTACTGTCCATAAGGGCTCGCTGTACCCTGACTAGGGATGTCACGATACCAGAAATCTAGTAGTCGATACCAATACCAGTGAATTTACACGATTCTCGATAGCAAATTCGATACCACCGTAAAAAAAAACAACCAAAACAATAAATCCTATGACTCCTTTATGACTCGTGCTAACTATGAGATACTAGAGTTAGAAAGAAGTGTAAATATAGAGATTAAGCCAGAGTAAGACAAGAGTACGGTCCAAAATAACCCACAACACCTGAGCAGTTTACCAGGGAGCAGAAAAGAAGACAGAACCACATTTCCTTCCCAGGAATACAGACACAACATGAAGCACCCACAGTCCCTCCTGGGGTTTTTGGGAAAGGAGTTTATTGCTCTTGAAGCATGATGCTGTTGGTGTTTTTTTTAAGCCGAGGCAAGGTTGCACCTGAGCCATGAATAATGAATGAATTATCTAAATAGGCTGCATGAAATATTTACCCTCCGCCCGCCCACCTGCCCTCCTTTCCTTTCCACACTTGTTTTCCTTGAAGAAGTTTCTCCGTGCAGGTGTGCAGGAGCAAAGAATCAGGGTAGGAATACTGAGTTTGGTTTCTCACCAACATCTCCTCAACCCTCACATTTATTTTCACGCATGAAATCCCCCCCCCCCAAAAAAAAACTCTTCTTACCAGTTCCAGCCCTGCTTACTGGACGGGGAGTATTTGTCCATCAGAGCGGTGAGTTTGAGCAGCGAGAGCTTCTGCAGCAGGAGGAACTGGGACGCGGACTGGTTCTCCACTCCTGGACTGGTGGACAGAGAGGGCAGGCTCTGCTCGCTGGACCAGTGCAGCTGCTGGCTCACTCTGCTGGACACACAGCAGCGACAACAGATAAGTATACACATACACACACACAGTTTTTTTTAACATATCATAATAAAGAGAAATGGGAACTAGGGATGCTCATTTTGAAAAATGTTTTTATAACCAATAACCGACCCTAGTTCATTTTGTTATTTTCTTTTTTTTTCTGGTAAACTTCTGACTTTTTTTTCGTATAAGTATGACTTTATTCTCATAATATTACGACTTTTTTTCTCGTAGATTATGACTTTATTCTCGTAATATTACGACTTTTTTTCTCGTAAAGTTATGACTTTATTCTCGTAATATTAAAACTTTATTCTCGTAATATGACTTTTTTTCTCGGAAAGTTATGACTTTATTCTCAAAATATTACGACTTTATTCTCGTAATATTACGACTTTTTTTCTAGTAAAGACTTTATTCTCGAAATATTACGACTTTTTTCTCTCGTAAAGTTATGACTTTATTCTCGTAATATTACGACTTTATTCTCGTAATATAACGACTTTTTTTCTCATAAAGTTATGACTTTATTCTTTATAAAAAAGTTGGAATATTGCGAGAATAAAGTCATAACTTTACGAGAGAAAAAGTCGTAATATTACGAGAATAAAGTCGTAATATTACGACTTTTTCTCTCGTAAAGTTATGATGGCCTCAATGTGGCCCTAAAACTCTGTAGTACATTTGCACTTACATGCCCTCACTGCATTAGACTTATATACTGTATACTTAGACTATAAACTGTGTTACCTTCATCACAATGCTCAAATGTTTTGCGGCTCCAGACAGATTATTATTTATTTTTTTAGCCTAAAATGGCTCTTTTGATAGTAAAGCTTGCTGACCCCTGGTTTAGCAACCAAAGAGCTGCACCAATAGGCATTCCTGTCTCTCGAGATATGACGCTAATGTGGTTAAAAAGCAGGTTCAGAGACACAACACATAGCTATACCAACAGTAAGCCAGTAAAGCATAAACAGAGCAGAAAGAGAGAGCGTCCCTCAGCAAACACTGTTGATGTGGCTGACTTTACATTACAGGAGTGGCCTCATAGCTTTTTATTGCTCTATATCGGAGAACAAATATGCAACAAAAAAGAGATATAAAAGCAGCACTATAAAGAGGCAATCAAAACTATTGACCATGATGTTACTGCTCTTATCTTTACTGCCTCACAGTAACTCCACTTTTATATTTGTTGATGCCTGTGGGATTAAATCCCCCATAACTGTCATGATTAGTGCCTTGCTGGACACACAGACTCACATTTACAAACATCCATGGTGACTTAAAGTGTCCAATTATTGGTTTGTATTTCTTAGACCTGAATTTTTAATGCTGATCAATATCTGGCAAACAAATTAGCTTTTAACTTTAGGGAACTAAAATGACACTCCTCCTGTTCCTGAGTTCTTCGCATCCACCGTCTGTTTAATGACCCTGATCTGTTTTTATCAACACCTGTGAGACACTTTGAGTTATATTGCTTGTGAAATATGATACGCTCTATAAATAAAACTTGATTTAATAGCAGTTTTCATTACTTCATTTCACTCCGAGCTTTCTCACCTGCTCCTGGGTTGTGGTGATCTGGTCTTTGGCTCCTCTCCGTTCACCGGTACCTCCTCATGGCTCTTTACCTCCTCCGGATTCTGCGCCTGCAGGTGGATGTGGCTGGGGGAGGACGGGCAGGGGGAGGCGGCTGATGAACCGTGACCAGGTGAGTCCTGGGAGGAAGAAGAGGAAGACGACGACGACGAGGAGGAGGACGAAGAAGAGGAGGAGGAGGAGGAGGAGGAACCTCTCTGACCGTCATCCTCAGATAGATTTTCAGACCAGGTGGAGACCATTTGTTGGAGGTTGCCGATCCTCTCTAAAACGCTGTCCAGGGCCGAGAAAACGTCTTCACCTGCCAACAATCGACCCACCTGAGAGAGGGAAACAATTTTGAAAGGTACGGTCATTCATGTAATATTACGTCTGCTGTATTAGCCGTGTGTTTACTACGTGTTTCTTTGCATATAGAGCGGGGAAGTGAGATCGGATCACAAGTGGCCACTGAAGACGCATGTGGAGACGCATTCTAATGCCAGGTGTGAACAGATGTACTTAAAGCTGTACACTTGTGATCCGATCACTGAGGACGCATGTTAATACCAGGTCTGAACAGAGCCATTTTAGGATTTTGCAAATGAAGGATTTCATTGCCGTACAGCAGTTTTGGAGGAAAATGTATCACTCAGTTTCTCCAAGGATCTGAAGTTAAATATAACAGGTTCCTTTTAAAGCCATTACCTAATGACTTCTATAATATTTTATGTAATCTTTTACTTCCGTTGCTGCCATCTTTTTGTCAAAGAGGGTTCCAACTTTATTCCAAATGGCTCCTCTTCTACTTTAAAAAGAAACACACGCCTGAAGCAGGATGAATAATTCAAACTGATTATTGTAAAGCTTTAATATAAAATGTAATTTTCATTTTCACATAAATGATTTCTGGCTTTATGGGAAAGCTCCATATGGAGCTCAGCTTAACAAAATCAATATCCTCGATTGAATGACTCGTGTTTTTATAGACTTTTATTTGAGGATTTCTTTTTCAGGGGATCCTTTCTGTAGTAGAGAGGCAGGAGAGCCAATGAGAGAATCTGTTGACTGGTTTATTTTTCTCTGGAAAAACTTTACTGAATTTACAGATGGCAGAATTTTACAGCCGAATATATTGCACATGTTGATCCCTAGCAGTGACTCATCAGTTACCTCACCAAGTAATAACTTCCTGTTTATGACTGTCTGACCTGTTGTGTCATTTTGGAACAAATCTCTCCATCCATAAAGTCACAGCCAGATGGAATAAAATAATAAACCTACAGTATATCTGGGCTCTTGAACCCACTCACCCACTGTAGTGACAGTCAGGGGTTCAGTACCATGGACAGCTCTACTCTGCTGTGCCACGCTTTCTACACTTAAAGGAAGGATCTTTGTTCTCAGCAATTTAACCAATCTGCTGCCCTCTTATATGAGATATTATACACATGTAAAAGGAAGACTCTCCTCATTGTTCCCATCTACTTTGAGGTTTTGCTTCACAACATGGAGGATGAAACGACAAGTGAATGAGCGATCACAAGACATTTCTTTTGCAGCTTTGATTAGCTAGCTATACTTAAATATGACTTAAACAAGATTATTAACAGACCGAGACACCTGTTAATATTGCAATGTATTTGTTAGTATTAGATGACTAATCAGTAAAACAATATTAAACTACAGGTAAATAGGGTAAACATTTTAACACATAGATATCGCCATGGAACTTCCCCAGTTGATTACTTACATTAAGACAATTGTTTTTTGTATTACAAGTTTTCTGAAATTGTATGTTTACACATGCAAATGAGGCATTATCTTATTAAAGTTGTGCTAATTTGCATACATTTCCAGAACAGAAATCTGAACATTGGATAAAGCCAGGTTCAAAACTCTTGTATCATTTTGTTGACATATTAGAGTCAAAAGTTTTTACAGGGGGAATTTTGGATATCTGTTTTTATCACTCCATAAATCAGATAATACTGTCAACAGCCATAAAAAATATATTTTCACCATGTTTTTAGGAATGAAATGTTCTACAAATCAGGCTAAAATCTATATGAACAAGCCCCTCTGTAAAAACCTTCAGAAGTATGTAAGTGGCTCAGAGTATTAGAAAAACCTCATTTTGAGAAAACAGCCTTTAAAGATATGTAATGTAAAGATTCCATACATTCTTCTCAGTAGTCTAAAAGAAGACATGTTATGGAAGCAAAATACTGTAGCCAAATATCGACCAGTGCATGAAAAATTCTGTTTTTGTCTGTAGTGTCTCACTGTAAGAACGCAAACTGTCGAGGCCTATGGAGGTTTCAAAAGAACCAGGATGTATGACATGTCGTCCAACTACATTTAGAAGCGAGAATGTCAATACCTGTTCCTAAAGGGCGATTTTGAAAGAAGGGAAAAGAATAAAGTAATTAATTTGGTGTTTTTGGCGCGACTTTTTATTATTGGTGCAATAAATTGTTCAAATGGGGATATCGGCACACACTTTCATACGGTGTATCTTTGCAGACATTTCTGGTGTTGTACTCGCATGAAAATACTTGAATTAGTTGTGTGAAGAATAAATAATGAGAACTTGAGAGAGATCAAACCCTGCCTACTTTCCCACCTCGTAAAGGTGATGGGATTGTCTGCTTGTTTTGGAAATTTGCTAAAATTATCGGACTAAATCTAAATATAAAAATAAATGGAATAACAGCTTTGGACCTACCTCTGACTCCTTACCCATCCGTTCTGCATCGCTGCCACTTCCGCCAATGGCGCCTTCACTTTCAGACAGCTGTTGGTCGTCGGGCACGTTGTCGTAGATACTCAGCCGGTGATCCAACACAGCACGCTGAACGGGGACTGAGACATCACAGGAAGAAGAGGGCGATGGGTCGTGGTCACCGGTGGCCAGCGATGGGTCGTGGTCACCGGTGGCCAGCGATGACGCGCCACGGCGGCAACTGTTTCGTCCCCGGTAACCGTGGAAGCTCCCGGTCCTCCAGTTGACGGAGGAGTTGTCGATGATGGGGGACAGGATGGTTTGTTTGTGTGCGAGAGAGGTGGGGAAAGTCCCCGGTTTGTGTCCATTGGGGATCTGGAAGACCAGACTGTCGTGGCTGCTGTTGCTGTTGTTGTTGTTGTTGATCTGGTTCCTGTAATCCTGAGAGGGTCAACAGACGAATGAGTGAAGGTTTAAACAAAAGTAAAAGGGAAGGACAGAATAAAGTAATCAGTGAATATAATATAGTATTTATTCAATACATTAAAATACAAAGAACGCTAATTGAAATAAAAAAAGATTCTTGGACTGACCTCTGTTCCTGGGTGGTTCTGGTAGTTCCGGGTCGCTCCAGCGACGACCCCGACGCCGCTATTGGAGCGTTTGCAGTTACTCCTGACCCGGGTGACCGGGCTGGGCGTGCTGACGGCGCTGCTGCTCTCTGAGTGGCTGTTGCTGCTGCTGCTGCTGATGGTGTGAGGAGACGATGGCGAGGAAGACTCACGGCTGTTGGGTCGACCCTGCAGGCTGGAGACACATTCAGGAAAGTAGAACTCAGTTAGACACAGTGAGAGCTGCACTTTGGTAAACATAAGCCTATAGGTATGGCTGCAAAGCACCTGTAAATTATAGATTCATAATAAAGATAATAATAATCTTTATTTATATAGCACCTTTCAAAACACAGCTGCAAAGTGCTTCACAAGAAAACACATTTAAAACACAGGGATAACAAAAGATACTAAAAGCCAATAACTAAACACATAAAAACCCAAATGGTAAAACAACTAAAATGTCATAAAACATAAATAAAATCACGGCAAACAATTCTAAAAAAGCGAGATTTCAAAAATGATTTAGAAGAAACGACAGTGTTTGCAGATTAACAATCCTATAGGCCTACTCCTCTTCCATGTGCGCTCGACATGCACTCCTGCAATTCAAAGTAGTTCATCGTATATCCACATATCTAAAACAAAATTAGCCCAAATATACACTGACGTGGACCCTACATGTGACACATGTAAAAGTGCACCTGCATCACTCCTCCACAGTCACTGGACATGTCCCTTTTTGACCAAATTTTGGACATCAGTCTTTGGTACTATTTCTGAAATCCTTCACCATCAAAGCCAAATCCCTTGACTGACATTTTTGGCATCGCTCCAGACTTAAACTTGCCTAAAACAAAACTGAACATCTTGGCTTTTACCTCTTTACTAGCTCAACGAGCTATCTTACTTAAGTGGAAGGATTCTGCTCCTCCGTCCCACTCACATTGGATCAGAGACATTATGTCCTGAAGGAATTTAGAGAAAATCCATTATACCACCCCGGGAACAGAGAGTACATTTTACAAAGTGTGGGGCAACTTTGTGTCATTTTTTGAGAAACCCACTACAGTAATCTCTGAGTAGGCAGTATCTTCTTTTTCCTTTTTTTTTAAAAATTAAATTAAATTAATTAATTTATTATCATCATTTTTTTAATTATTATTATTATTTATTTTTTATATTGTCAGGTATGATTGATTGATGTGTTGTGTCACGGGTGAGTGTTGTTCAGAAAAAAAAGAAAAAAAACTTTATCACAACTTTTTTCTTGTATTAAGACTTTATTCTCGTAATATTACGACTTTATTCTCGTAATATTACGACTTTATTCTAGTAATATTACGACTTTATTCTCGTAATATTATTACTTTATTCTAGTAATATTACGACTTTATTCTCGTAATGTTACGACTTTATTCTCGTAATATTACGACTTTATTCTCGTAATATTACGACTTTATTCTCGTAATATTACGACTTTATTCTCGTAATATTACGACTTTATTCTCGTAATATTACGACTTTATTCTAGTAATATTACGACTTTATTCTCGTAATATTATTACTTTATTCTAGTAATATTACGACTTTATTCTCGTAATGTTACGACTTTATTCTAGTAATATTACGACTTTATTCTCGACATCTCAGATTTAGACGCTGGTTGCTTAGAGACGCTGGTTGCTTAGAGCCGCTGGTTGCTAAGAGACGCTGGTTGCTTAGAGACGCTGGTTGCTTAGAGACGCATGTTGCTTAGAGACCGCTGCTGTAGCCTAACTAAAGACTAACGTTAGCTAACGGCTACATCAGTTTAACGTCACCGTTATTTGCTGATATAAAACTTGGAGAGAAGCGAACACAAGTTTACCTGATTACTGTTCCAGTAATTCACTCTCATGGAGTTTGTTTTCCTCTTTTTCATGACCAAAAGGATAAATAGTTCTGCTACATCCTCTCATCTCATCCAAGTTACAAACATTTTCACACACCTGCTTTGCATGGCCCTACGCAGCTTCCGTAGATGCAAAAACTCGCGAGACTCGCTGCCCGACGCTCTATCATAAGATTGACAATCTCGCGAGAGTTTGGGGGTTAACTTCAGACTCATACCATTTTCAGGAGAGGGGGGGTTTTCATTTTGAAACAGGCTACATTTCACTAAAGCACACTAACAATACAAAGTTTGTTCTTGTTGTTTAAAGTAGTGGTGACTATTTTGTTCAAAATAAAATTTGAAAAAAAAATATTATTATTGTTGGCCTCAATGGTCCCAGCCATAAAGATTTTCCCCTTTTTCCTCCTGATGGGTGGGCCTGTCCACCCATCATGTCAGTACAATGTTATTTTCCAATAATGCATTGATTTTAGGTCAATTGATACAAATATTTAATTGTGATTAATCGCCTGATTGTCGATAGTTAATCGTGTTTAATCTCAAATTAATTGCACATTTTTCATCTGTTACCTTGAAGGTATATTTGTCAAATATTTAATACTCTTATTAACATGGAAGTGGGCAAATATGCTGCTTCATGCAAAAATGTATGTATATATTTATTATTGGAAATCGATTAACAACACAAAACAATGACAGATATTTTCCAGAAACCCTCAGGTACTGCATTAAAGCTTCAGTAGTCAGTATATTTTTGGCATCATTGGGCAAAAATCCCATAATAACCTTTCATCATATTGTAATTCAAGTGTTCTGAGAGATAACTAGACTTCTGCACCTCCTCATGGCTCTGTTTTCAGGCTTTAGAACATCTAGCCCGTGACGGGAGACTTTGACCAATCACAGGTCATTACATTGAGAGAGTATTCCTATTGGCTGTGCTCCGGTCATGTGACATGAACTTGGCGTTCCTTCACCAGATTTCACAATGGCGGTGTCACAAACTTTCTCATTTTACAGCTAAACCGTGCACTACAAGATGATTCTGACAACATCTGAGGAGAGAAATAGGCATTAACGTAACAGAATATAGATTTTTTTGGATTGGGTTTTTGAAAGATTGCAATCCTGACAATCCTCACCTTGATGGACATTGCAGCCTCTCCATCCTCTCCTCCTCCTGGACCTGAACCGGCCCGCTGATAAAGTGTCGGGCCCGACTCCCGCTGTTACCACGACTACTGTGAGCAGAAGGGAGGAGGCCGCTTGTTCCACGCAGCCTCAGTTTCTCCATCTTCCTCAGCAGACTGGTGCCCTTCTTCCTGGGCGGTTTGTCTGGGAAGCAGCCTTCGACCTCAGGACTCGTGGTGGCTGATCCTCCAACACTTCCACCAGGGGACGGGGGTCCACTAAGCGAGGGGTCCAGAGAGGGCGTCTTATTCGTGGAGGAGCAGCGGGAGGAGCTCCTGCTGGTGTCCTGGTCGTCTGTGGTGGTAGTGCTGGCGGCAGCGCTGATGGAGGTTGGTGTGATGGCAGCATCTCTATGACTCTTGTGGTGTCCTTCGCTCTCAGTGCTGCTGGAGCTGTGGATGGAGCAGACGTCGTGGCGGTCGCCGACACACATGGACACATCCTGGGGTCCGGTGGGGCTCTCTGAAAAGCTGAGGATGTCCGTCGTGGAGTCAAGGCGTCGCCATCGTCGCGTCCGCCTGTCGTAGGTCCAGTTGGGGCTGATGGCGCAGAAGTCTTCTTCGTCACAGTCGTCGCCCTGGAAGAAGGAGGAAGGGTTCAGACTCACCAACAAGAGCGACACAAACATCTGGATATGGACATGCAGCCTGAGTGATCAATTACACGTCATATAACATTAATATAAAGGTATAAAGGTGTAAAACTGAAGGCATTATAGATCCAGGTGTCTACAACTAAAATCAGCATTTATAACTTCATCTTCCACTTTCTTCTAGAACGAGAAACTGTTGAGGAGGAGGAGGAGGAGGAGAGGAAAGAGGAGGAGGATGAGGAGGAGGAGGAGCAGGAGGAGGAGGACTGATCAGTTCATATCAGTCAAAATCAAGTGCTGCTTAACGAGGAGATTTCACGGTGTGACGCTCCCCACGTCTCCAGCTGTTCAGATATGAGCGTCCTGCTGTGTTTGAGTTTCTCAGTGTTTGCTCTCGACACTCACCCTGCGTTTTGATCTCCGCGGCTCCAGCCTCATTTCCACGCATTTGTTTAAAGTGCTTAATCTCCTGAAAAGAGGGAGGAGAGATGAAAGTGGATGGTGGGTTAAACTGGCAGTGTCTCATAATAACAGTGACCTGCTACACAAAGTCTTTACAGTTGCCAATGAATTTCTTATACGGATGCAAACAAGGGCTTTTATGTTTTAAAATGCAATAATCAATCAGGAAAAAATACCCTGAAACTTTGTTTTTATAAAGAAATAAAAACAACAGTGGATTTTTAGCTTGTGACCAGAAGGCAGCCGGTTTAATCCCTGTACCAGCGGGATAAATCTGAATTAATAGCATACCCATCCCTCATTGCTGCCACAGTGGTGCCCTTGAGCAAGGCACTAAACCTCTAACTGCTCCACTGGAGCATCTTATTGGCTGCAGGTCAGAACATGGTTGTTGTAAGTAAGGCTGTTTAGCAGAGAGGGAAGGCTCTGTGACTGTAGCTTGTGTTCACCGTGCCCTTATCCTGTTTATATTGTAAATAATAATCCAAATGTTCATTAGTTTTCTTCACAGAAATGAATGAAATGATGAGATACAGGCCCACTGTATATATTTTTAAAAAGTTGTCTAACACCTGTTAAAATCAAGAAGGCTTCATGACCACCTGTGAAGCTTTGGCGACCTCTAGTGGGGGTCGGGACCCCCAGATTGGGAACCAGTGTTTTAGAGGATATGTTGGTGATGTTTTCAGGAGCTTGTTTCTATTGGTGAGAGTGAGTACAGGAGGATGCGGTCAATAATGCTACGATACAGAAGGAGCAGGAGGTAGATTTGACTGAGAAAGCCCTTCCTTATTTGCGGATGGCAGAGAGTCTTTGTTGGCAGCGTTTATGGATGTTTCTAGTGTGCTGATCAAAGCTCAGTTTATTGTCTAGGGTGATGCCGAGGTACTTAAAGCTCTCCACGATCTCCAGTGGTTGGCCGTTCATGTTATATCCACACCACCTGTATAAGTGCACCAGTGTTACCTGCAGAGTGAATCGAGGGCGTCCTTATCCAGGAAGTGGTGATCACGCTTCGCCCACTCGATGTCAACGGGGAACCTGCAGTCTGACACAAACACAAGACAAGTGAAACACTAAGACGCTGCCTGAGACATTGTGTTTGCATCATCTGTGTGGATTCATGCATGAACAGCCTCACATTTATTTACCTTTGAATAACTGCGCGTACTGAGGGAAGCCGGCCGCTTGCAGCCAATCACAGGCCTCCTTGGCTTCAATCTCTGCAAACAGCGAGAAGGAAAAACAGCATTTGATTCAATTATAATCATTTCACGCTCCGCCCGCTTTAAGAGGGCAAATATTTGCCCTTAATCAGTCGTGTGTTTATGAAGTTTAATTACATTTGCATTTGGGTGAAGAAAAAAAAACATTGAGAGAGGAAAAAACTGGAAGCACATAGAGGCTATTAATTATCTGTGACTCTTGGAAGAGGCCGTTTTAATTACTGCTAATTGGAGTGAGTGTGGAGACGGGAGCTTCTGAGAGACAACGAAAAGAGAGTTTTTTCACGTCTCCTTCGTCTTTATCTTCTAAACGTGTGTCTCGCTTCACCCTCTGACGTTGTTATCATGGATGGGCAGATCAACATGACCGTTGTCACTATGATACCCATGAAAAAGGATTCATTTCAAAGGTCTCTCATGGACGTAAAATTAATATTCTGAGCCAACGTTGAGATGTTATAAGGTAAGAAACTTAGAAGCCCACACAACACAAAGGTATCCTCACTCTTTGACTGTGATATTAAAAGGACTTTCTATCTTCTACATTTGTTCAAACCTGCAGCTGATAAAGAAAAAGAACAAACAGACATGCAACCACAGAGAAAGAAGGACATGAACCCAGATTTCACTGATGGATGCTAGAAAAAAAAGTCGTAATATTACGAGAATAAAGTCGTACTATTACGAGAATAAAGTCGTACTATTACGAGAATATAGTCATAACTTTAGGAGAAAAAAAGTCGTAATATTACGAAAATAAAGTCGTAATATTACGAGAATATAGTCATAACTTTACGAGAATAAAAGTAGTATTATTATGAGAATAAATTCATAACTTTATGAGAAAAAAAGTCGTAATATTACAAAAACAAAGTAAAAGTATTATGAGAAAAAAAGTCGTAATATTACAAAAACAAAGTAAAAGTATTATGAGAAAAAAAGTCGTAATATTACCAGAATAAAGTCATAACTTTACGAGAAAAAAAAGAAAATAACACGTAAAATTAGTACTTTATAATATTATGCCTTTATTCTCATAATACTACGACTTTTTTTTCCGTAAACGTATGACTTTATTCCCGTAATATTATGACTATTCTCGAAATCTCAGATTTATTTTTTTTCCTCAATGTGGCCCTAATACTCCGTCGTACCGTCGTACCGTAGACATCACACATATCATCACACATTATCACACATATCATCGATGATGATAAGCACACACATTAAGACAAGAAAAACACATAGAAACAGGCACATCACATGATTACGTGCCTTAATCAACACTCCCTCACTTCAAAACATGATTAAATATACGTGCACTGCGCATACACCGACACACACAACCAATTAACCTCCACTGCAGTCGAGTATGTTTTGTGGGGACTCTGATGCGAAGTGTTTAGAAAAGACTGAGTGGGAAAGAAAACATTCTGGCGTGAAGCATAAAAATGTTCTGTTGATTCAGGATGTTTACAATAAGGAGCGACAGAAATCATTTTCTCAGTCTGGTTGCACAGCCAAGAAGAGGATTTGGATTTTAGTTTGAGGTCTCAAAATATTTGTCCACCACAACCCTTGCCTGAAATGTTAAACCTGCTCTCCCTCCGTGCATAAGAGGCCCGTCGCGGTTTGAATACTGCCAAAGGCATTTCTTGTTTTCATATTCAGACAGCATGAAATATGGCCGGCATTAGTCCCCGCTAAAGAACAACAGCAGCAGTTTGCCCGCGACCGATCGGGTCGGTTCAAACACTTCTTGTCTGCTGGTTGTGTTTTCTTTTTTACTGCTTATATTTATTCACTTCAGCCGAGACAAAAGGAATTCACATTTTTTTTTGTGACTTTTCAAAAGTGTTTTCTAAAATTCACTTGACAGCCGTCTGGGAACTCGGCTTATGAAGTGGTCTCGCTGTTTCCCCAGACGTCCGAGGATCAGGAGAACAGAGAGACACAAAGCAGATGGCCCAGATACGTAAACACTTTTGGGGGGAGGGGGGGAATTCAGAGAATATGGAGATCATCAAGATGACAGAAGGGGAAGACAGAAAGACGGACAGAAGTAAACGAACTTAAAGGAGACAAATCATGCTCATTTTCATACTTGTATTTTGGGTTACCTAATAGAACATGTTTACATACTTTAATGTTCAAAAAACACATTATTTTTATCATACTGTCTGTCTGAATATACCTGTATTCACCGTCTGTCTGACGCATTTTCTCTACTGGTATCGGTATTTTGACCCTCCCATCCACCCCAACGCCCTCCCTACGTGGCGTTTGTTGCTACTTCCAAAGTGATTTTGTGGGATATATACAAATTACAGTGCATTACTTTTCGTTGGTCTAGCTACAAACGATGTATGAGAACAGCCTGTATATTCTAATGAGCCTGCATGTGACATAGGAAGGGCAGCCAAATCTTAAAGGTCCCATATCATGCTCATTTTCAGGTTCATACTTGTATTTTGTGTTTCTACTAGAACATGTTTACATGCTGTAATGTTCAAAAAACACTTTATTTTCCTCGTACTGTCCGCCTGAATATACCTGTATTTAACCTCCGTCTGAAACGCTCCGTTTTAGTGCAATTAATACGGAATTGCGTTGCTAGGCAACAGTTTGGGTCCATGTTTACTTCCTGTCAGCTGATGTTATTCACATACACTGCAACAGGAAATACATTGGGACACATTTAGGATGTTTACGTTTAAAACCGTGTAATGGTTGGTTTAAATATTGTATATTTGTGACATCACAAATGGACAGAAATCCTAACGGCTTGTTTCAAACGCGCAATTTCTGAATACGGGCTGTGTGTGTTTCTCCGTATATTGAGCGTTTTGATAGTTTAACAGTATTAATATAGCACTTAAACCTGCTTTATAATGTAATAAGACCTGAAAATCTCACTTTTTACAATATGGGACCTTTAATGGCTTGTTGAATCACATGTTTTCTGATCACAAAAAAACTGACTGGGTTGTCTTATGTCACGGTTTGTGGGTTGGTAAACACTCCAGATACCCAGATGTATGTGCACAAGGGTGTTTTCCATGATATGTCCCCTTTAAAGTGAGGAGCAGGCAAAGAGATTAACGGTTGAACGGTAAAATACAGAGGAATTACCATAAGTATGTTTATCCTGACCCCTTCGAGTGTCTTGCTTGTTAAACATCTGAGCGCAGAGCCCATTTTCCGGCGTCACGATGGAGATGTGACATTTGAGATAGGAGAAGGGGATCAAGTGTGCTTGCAGAGCGGCGGTCTCACATGTCCGCCAGAGGATCTGTAAATCCAGGGGATATGTGAATCTACCCGAGTTAGAGCCCTGAACTCAGCGAGACACCCACGCCACTTTCTCACCGCCGACATCACTCCCTATCTATCGCTCACACTGACAAATACAGCCTGTCGTTGTGCAACCTTGAGGGTCACAAGTTAAAAAGCTCTTGACGGTTTAAACCAGTTTTCCACTTTAAATAGGTCTAATATTCTGCTTTAAGGCGTCCGTGGCTCAGAGCTTAAGAGACGCTGGAGCTTCAAGTTGAAAATGTTTGAGGTTACAGTCCTAAAGCCTGCAGGGGGAATCTGTGAAAGTGAATGATTATCATTTTTAGAATTATCTTGGAAGTCCTTGAGTGAAGCATTCAAAAGCCAAATCACTGGAGGGCAGATGTGGATGGAAATGGATTGGACTGGTACAACTGAGATATGAAAGGATGAGTCAGAAAGAGTCAGTCGACCCTGGATCAGAGGAGAAAGCCCCAAACCAAGTGTTCTTTCATTCCTTACATGCTGCAAGGTGTTTGGATGTTAAAGCTGCACTTTAGGCATCGTTACAACTCGGGAGGCTCCAAAACGGCAGCATAAAACAATTCAACATCAAAACACAAAAGAGATCCAAGAAGCCCAGACAGGTAAACTGCACTCTGTGTGGTTGTGTTTACCAACCAATCTCCCTTTATACCAAAGAGGTGAGAGGAGAGGAAACGGATCCCAACGTCTAGAGCTCACTCCTGGGCAGGAGACAGTTTGGATTTCAGACTTAAGATGTGATTCACCTCTTCCACGTGGGCAGAGAAGTTTTGTTTTGCCATTTAGACTGACTCACTCTGTACTTTAAAGGATATGTTCTGACCCCCCCTCCTCGTCTGTGGCTCTCAGCAAGTCAAGTCAAGTCATTTTATTTGTATAGCCCAAAATCACAAATCACAAATTTGCCTCAGGGGGCTTTACCATCTGTACAGGATACGACACCCTCTGTCCTTTACAGTACGACCCTCTCATCGGATTAGGAAAAACTTAACCAAAAAAAAATGGGAGCAACCTCAGGAAGAGCAACAGAGGAGGGATCCCCCTTCCAGGATGGACAGACGTGCAATAGATGTCGTGTGTACTAGGGATGTTTAACCGTTTAACCGACATTAAGCATTTAAACCGATTAACGCTATCGGTTAAAACGGTTAAAAGAAATGTTCATAATGAATTAAAAAGCTGAGTGGATCAGAGGAGTGGCTCGTCTCTCTCGTCTCTCGTCTCCGGTCTCTCTGGTGACAATAAGTCATTTCAGTGAGACGTGGAGAAACAAAGGTGCAGTAAACACAAAATGTGCTCTCAGAGAAACAAGACGGCATTGAGAGGAAAGTCACAGGCTTAAGAATGAACCTAATATGTGTCTGACCTAATTTACCACATAAATTACGAGTCCACCTGTCAGAAACAACAATAAACTTCATACTCTGTTTGTTTGTTTGGTCCTGCTACATTCAGGGGCCCCTCTCTACGCAGCTCAGCGTTTACGTCAGTGATCCTAGGCTCCTGTATATGACCACAGAAGGCAACGGCCTCTTCCCTTTTCCAAATGACTCTGCCTCTCTCTGAGGAAGTTGTGATTCGGCCCCTCTGGGCTCTGATAAGAGATGTGGATGTGCGATTAAGGCGGCTCCGCCCTGCCAGCGCCAGGAAGCTGGACGTAGTGCGTCTGGATGCCGAGACGTGCTCGGTGGACCGTTTGTGTTTGTTTGGGTGTTTATGCACGTCTGTACATCAAAGCTTTGACCTGGGTTAAAGTGTCAGTAGGCAGTATATAGTCCCACACTACATGCTGCAGTTTAACCTTTCGTTCAGCTACATGTCTGCTATCTGACCGTCTGTGTCCAACCAAATTCTGCAAAAAGTCAAAAGCTCAGCTTCCTCCTCCCGTCTCACACAATCAGCTGTATTTCTGAGCAGCCCAACTCCTCCAAAGTCCAGTATTGAACTGATGTTTTGGGGGCTTTCACGCCACCGTTACGCCTCACTAAACACCCGTAGGAAGCTGGTGGGGGGATAAAGTGCAGTCGCTGCTCTGCTCTTGCAGTTCAGGGAGAGTGTCTCACAGGGCTGGAGAGGTGTGGTTGAAGATCAGAGGTATATGTCAGCTGTCAAAACGGCGAACAACGTTTCCCCTCTTCCTATTCACGGTGTCTCTGATGGTATTCCCCTGTCAGTCCAGTCAGCTCAACGAGGGGAAGTTTAAGATGTCAGCGGTAACTCAGGGCTGAAGGAGCGAATACTAAAGCTACTCTGTGACTTCTGCCTCAGCCTTACATGTGTTAAAGCTGCACACTTTAATATTTAAAGAAATCATTTTAAACCCATCTTTATCAGAAGTATTGCTGCGCCTTTGTCCCGCGGATATGAGCCATGATCAGCGAAACGTTCATCGAGGCAATCTCAGTGATATCCTGATATAATCCTGCTGGCACCACAGAATGTATTTTGGTGATCCAGAGGGAACTAGTTTGGAGATTTGCTTGAAATAAAATAAAGAAGTCAGCTACTGTATAAATGATCTCACAGTATGAACTTGATTCTGTTTGGACCAGCTCGTACAAGAGCACAGAGGGTCAGTTACATGTTTCTGCTGCCGATGATACAGGTATTTAACAAAAAAAAAAGAGGTCAACAAGCCATGGAAATTGCTTGATAGGTGAAACATAAGTAAACATAATCCTTAGGGGTGTAAATCACAAGTTTCATCACGATACACTATTATATAAATCATTTGGACAACGATGCGATATTTGCTGATATCACAAAGTCGGCAACGATACGATTGCGATTTGATTTGATTGACATACTGTATATGACTTTATTCTCGTAATATTTAAACTTTTTTTCTCGTAAGGTTATGACTTTTTTTCTCGTAAAGTTATGACTTTATTCTCATAATATTACAACTTTTTTTATCGTAATATGACCTTTTTTTCTTGTAATATTATGACTTTATTCTCGAAATCTCAGATTTTTTCCCTCAATGTGGCACTAATATTTATACTTAGTCTATAAATTGTGATACCTTCATCACAATGTTCAAATGTTTTGCGGCTCCAGACAGATTATTATTATTTTTTTTTGCCTTTTGATAGTAAAGGTTGCTGACCCCTGCATTAGAGGGATACCAGGAACATAAAGCATACAAAGAGCTTTACAAAAAGTTATTCGTAAAGGTTTGAACTGATCTTTAGTTGTACTTCGATAATCAATAAAATGATATGACAAACAAATAGATTTTAAATACGTGTGTAAGCACGTGAACGCTCATGTTTCCACTACTATAATACAACGTAAAATAAAGATTTGATGCTTGTCAACATGACACGTTTGTAGTGATGGACCAAACGGTCTGTGAGGTTGATGAGGTTAAAGTCCTTGATTAGCAATCACTGAGCGATTAGAGACTCAATTAGCCCTCTTCAGCTGCCTTCGCCCAATGTCAGTGTTGTTGTTCTTTATTATTATTATCTATTTATTTTTTTACATTCTGCAAAGTAACAGATGACCTGAACTGATCCTGACAGACCAGGATACACCAGGAGGGGTCGTTCAGTGACAGAAATACCACAGTTAATATGGTCATAACGTCATAAAGTCATAAAGGCCACCATGACGGTGATCCTGACGCCTGCCTACCTGGATGGACTCGGAGAGGTTACATTCAACAGCATGGATGGACTGGATGCAACACCTTCATCAGAGAGGTTAGCCAAAGGTTGAGTTGGTGGACAGATTATCACCGTCATGCAAGTCAAATCTAAAGGTTGATTAACAGGATACCAGAGCAGAAGACACATATTTACGTTGCAGAAAAAAAGGTCGTAATATTACGAGAATAAAATCATAACTTTACGAGAGAAAAATCATAATACTAGGAGAATAAGGTCATAACTTTACGAGAAAAAAAGTTGGAATATTATGAGAATAAAGTCATAACGTTACCAGAAAAAAGTCTGAATATTACGAGAATAAAGTCATAATATTACGAGTAAAAAAGTCTGAATATTATGAGAATAAAGTCATAATATTACGAGTAAAAAAGTCGGAATATTATGGGAATAAAGTCATAATTTTACGAGAAAAAAGTCAGAAGTTTATGAGAAAAAAAAAAAAAATAATACGTAAAATGACTAGTTTATAATATTATGATTTTTTTCTCTTCAACATTTCACCTAATAATATTTGTAAAAGTGGCAAGGCTGACTCATGACTTTTGTGCTTATTGTTTTTTATATTTATTCATATTCCAGAATTTAAATGAAACCTGCATCTTTTCACGACAAGGTGCTATACCATTTCAATATTATATTATTATTTATATTGTAATATACTGCAATATGATTTTCATGAGATTTCCAGGCTGCCCACACACACACACACACACACACACACAGTATGACTTGGCTCATCCTCAGCTGGCAGGGCATCGCTGCATTAGCTCACATGTAGGTAGGTATAATCCTGCAGTATAATCATTCCTGCATGCTGTTGCCATCCGTTGCTAACAACACTGTCTGTCCTGAGACTTCCCTGCCAGTGGAAAGATGGCTAAAGTTACTAAGTTCAAATAAACACTCACAGTTACCGTGAAGCAAATTGGAGGAAGTACAGGGGAGTTTCGTAGAAAGAAGAGACAGATATGACACGGCCCAGCAGCGTGTCGCCGGGCAGAAAACCAAGCTGTCACCGAGCCAAACTAAACCACATTTTTCATTATTATTGCTTTATTTTCAGGAATCTTGGAGCACTTCACATGTTGCTGTCCAAAAACAAGCTTTTCAGTTCACCTGCCAAACGCTACTAAAGAATTCAACCTGCCAAAAAGTTGTTTTTACCTGTCATATTAGATGATATGGAAGATGTCAACCCTCCCTGTAATCAGTTCTGCTTTGTGCACAGAATTATTCTGGCATCCGAGATGAGACGAGATGTCTTTTTTTACAAAGTAAATACAATATGTGAGAGAAATACTTTCACTCATCAGGAAAGAAATGACATAACCCAACAGAGGATGCACACAAATTCACTGCTTCACTCACTGGTGGTCTGGAGAGGTTCAAGGAGTCGTGAGTCTTTGCATCATCAATGCTGGAACAATGTCAAATTTCCACTAGATTATCCAACTAAATTGACTTTTGAATTAATCTGAGGAATAAAACAGGCCATGCGTTTGCAGAATCAGGTGTTGCTCTACATCTAAATAAATAAAACACATGCATCTTTGTATTTAAAATACTTAAGGCTAGGGGTCGGCGATGCATCAAATATAGTCGATGTATCGCGTCACGAACATTGACTACAAATTGTCATGTAATGTTTTTAAGCCACCCCTCCGGCATGAGACTCGCTTTGGCATTTTCTTCTCTCCCTCTTTACGGCTCTCTCTCAAAGACACATATACGTCACAGACTCCGCCTCCATCCTGACCGCTCTCCTGGGCGAGTGTGTGTGACGTATTTGGCCGGCGTGTTTTTGTATTTCGAAGGACGCAGCGGAGAGAGAAAGCCTGGAGCCCGGAGAAAGCGGAAGACGAGAACCAGCCCAGAAGCAAATGACTCTGGCTTCCTCGCTTTCCAAAACAATCCCACATGACAAAAAAAGTGCAAATTGCAAAGAAATCAAGGCCGCTGTAAACAACTACATCGCAACGCCGGTTAGCGTAGCTGAAAAGCCCGGATTCAAAAGACTCATTAAGACACTTGATCCAAAATATGAACTGCCTCGTACTCGCAAAACAACTCCGACACAAAGGCACCGATACCACTTTACGGCAGCGTGACGTTAACCTGTTAACCTCTCGTCACCATCTTTCAGGTCCTATCGCACGTGCTCACGCTCCACCTTCCCGACGGTGTGGGCGAGACCCCGCAGGGTCGGGATCCAACCTCAACTGGCGCATGCTGGCCCTCACTTTCATTGCGCCACGGGGTTTTGCTTGCACCCTCTGACTCGCGCGTGCGTTAAACTCCTTGGTCCGTGTTTCAAGACGGGTTGGGTGGGGTGCCGACATCGCCGCAGATCCCTTTACGCCTTTTACACTGAGGACAGTCCGCCTCGGTTGACAGTCGCACCGGGAGCAGGGGGCCCTGTCCCTCCCTGGTGGGGAGAGATGGCGCAGCGAGCACTTTGTCCACGGCCACGGGAAGCACCTTCGCTTCGAGCCTTTCCAAGCCAACCTGGTGCTGGTCGCGCCGCACCGCCTCGTATGCGGGACTCCCCAACCTGCCGTGTGTCGCTCACATCCTCCAGCTGGCTGTTAACGAGGGTCTTTTGGCACAGAGAAGTACTCGTACCGGTACTCAGTATTGGCGAGTACCCAAATGTAAGTACTTGTACTCGGTCTGAAAAAAGTGGTATTGGTGCATCCCTAGTGGACATGGGTACTATTTAGGAGGAAACTCATTGGGCCTCATAGACAAAAATGTAACACGGCAACACGGATAATTGCAAAAAGCATTGTACCGGTGAGAAACGTCTTATATTGCATCGCAATTGACTTCAGCTTTCCTTCTCATAACCTGTTTCACACATTCACTGACACACAACAACACGGTAAGGAAGCTGTAAAGTACTACTACATGTTATGTAATGGGAGTTTGTGAAATGTGAGGTCTACAGAAGTCACTGTTGAAAGCAGATAGAGGCAAATAAAACCGTAGATCAGGTCACAGATTTCAGAATAATAGCAACCGTTGTTGAATAACTTACATATTATTTTCACACAGGAGTGCATTACTAAGTTTTTAGACAGAGATCACATTTTTAAAAGAAACCCACACACATTCAGAGTGAGTCCTACGCCATCTCTGCCAGAGAGAGAAAAGCTTTTATTCTATCAAGAGTTCAAAACGGAGCTTGTGATGTTTTCAGGCCCACGACCTTCAAACAATAAAGAAGTCTCAGTGGATACCGGAGTGCTTCGAATTCCTTTCTCCTGCCCCATGAATCAAGAATAACCCGGTTACACTTTGACTAAAGCTGCCGTTACATATTTACACTAAACTGTTGAAAACTTTAGCGGCCGATCATCACTTTCAGCGACCTTATGAAGTCGGTTAATTCAACAAACTACCAGACTTTTATAAAGGAGCCCAGGAGCCTTATAGTCTGTCTAATCGAGGCTCAATCAGGTCCTCATTAAGTGGCACTCGTTAAGCTAATTAACCAATCATCTCCTTAATGAATGCCATCAAGCACCGATTGTCAATTGTCATCAAAAAGAAAACAAGAGAGTACGATTCTCATTATCTCCCTGTCTGTCACATAACACAACATAATATGAGCTTGCAAAACATACTCACTGGTGATCAACATGCTTCTTGAAGGATGGAGGAAACTTTAACAAACTCCCATGTCACCCCTGAGGATGGATGATCATATAGATGTTTAAAGAATTAAATCCAAAGGGTGAAAGAAGTCACATATCCAGTGTTGTAATGGAGCGGTATAGTCCTAGTTGTACTGGTCATATTGGGCATCATGTTAATGAAGTCATTGTTGGAGATTTCCCCTTGCACCACTCCCCTTCCTCTGGCCCGGACTGGACCATCTGAACACCAGGGGGGTGGGGAGGGCGTCCTAAAAATAACCCCAAGTTTAGACACACTGCTTGAAGGACACTGAAATTCCTTTGAGTCACTGCGACAGTATGAGACGTGAAAGATGGCACGGAGAGGCCTAGACAAATTAGGGAGATAAAATCTGCAAATGAATGTTGTTGACCCTCCCCGGGGAGGAAATGAAAGAGCCCATGAGTGAGCTGTGAGCACAGATTTCCACAGGGCAGGAGTCGGCTTTGAGGCTGGCAAAATACTATAATTTAAAATAGGCTATTCAGTCAGAGAAGTACCACTTTGCCTCAAATAAGATCTGTAGTGAAACTCATAATAAGAATCAATATTCTCCTGCGCTCGGGCCCTGCACCCTTAAGATGATGAAATTACAAATAGCAAGGGGATTAACCAGATTTCCCTCCTCTCCTCTCTGAGAATACGTTCCACCATGCTCTGATCTCTGACCTATACTCGTGGCAGTTAGCGTTGGCGGGCGGATCTTAGAGAAAGAGCCACTTCATGATGAAATGGAATACGGCTGAACGTCTCAACACGAGGAGGAGGAGAAAAAAAGTCCTTGCCGTGCCCTAATAGCTTGTAGTTCTTCAAGGTTTCATCTTGGCTCAGTCCGAGGTATACCATTAGCGTTAATGGCCTTCCATTTAACGCGTAGGTGTTTGATTATGGGATTTTAAATGTGAATAACTCCCTCGGAGGAGAAGAGAAGAGAGGAAAAGAGCGATCTGCATGATTCGCTACATTAATTCACAAGTGGAAGGGGGAGAAAGTGGGAGTATGTAAACAACTAATGGACTTTTTCACAGTCTGTCGAGAGTCACAGAGCAAGAGGAGGAAGAGTAAAGAAACGGGAGGTCACAACTTGTTTTCTTCTCTTTGGCAACGTTTCTGAGAAGATTTCAGAGCGCTGAAAAGTTAGTTCATAGGTTAAAGAAGATCTGAAAACATCTTCTTGTGGGAAATATACGCCACAACGAGAAAATGAAACACTTTTCAGGTATTTCTCACGTTGTAATGCAACCGATACCGATACCAGTATCAGGTATCTGGTATCGGGTCCGATACTGTGCTCATGTACTCGTACTCGCAAAATGGCTCCGATACAACGGCACTTTACGGCAGCGTGACGTTAACCTCTCGTCAGCATCTTACGAGTGTTATCGCATGCGCTCACGCTCCACCTCCCCGACGGTGCGGGCGAGACGGGCTGGTGGTGCGCCCGACCCCGCTGGGCCGGGATCCCACGTCCCACGTCAGTCGGTGCGCGCCAGCCCTCACTTTCATTGCGCCACGAGGTTTTGCTTGCACCCTCTGACTCGCGCGTGCGTTAGACTCCTTGGTCCGTGTTTCAAGACGGGTCGGGTGGGTTGGCGCCTTTTACGTGGGCCAAGCCCCGCCCTGGGGGCATGATGACACGGTTGGGGCGCACTGAGGACAGTCCGCCCCGGTGACACTTTGTCCACGGCCCCGGGAAGCACCTTCGCCCCGAGCCTTTCCAAGCCGACCTAGAGCCGGTGGCGGCGCACCGCCTCGTATGCGGGACTCCCCAGCCTGCCGTGTGTCGCTCACACCCTCCAGCTGGCTGTTAACGAGGGTCTTTTGGCACAGAGAAGTACTCGTATTGGTACTCGGTATCGGCGAGTACCCAAATATAAGTACTTGTAGTTGTACTAGTTCTGAAAAAAAAGTGGTATCGGTGCATCCCTAGTGCGTGTGGACAACATAACTTCATCCCGACAGCTGTTCTGAACCAAACGAGCAGCAGGTTCACCCTCAATTAGTTCTATCGCCTATATATCTGTTATGTCAAAGTTAGCAGTTAAACCCTCACTTCAAAGTCACACATTGGGAAAGACAGCTGACAAGATGTTAAGTGTAGAAATCAGGATTAAAGCCGAGCTCAGGACCGGACCTCTGGCTCTGCTAACAAACTCTCTCTCTCTCACTGTATGTGAGTCTCTCTCTCTCTCTCTCTCTCTGCTGTGTATAAAGGTTACACAAGACTGTGTTTCCTTTTCCCGAGCAAGAGCCTCACGGGCGTCAGAGGAGGAAGAATCCAACAATACTCCCAGCGGATGGGAGTTTCTGTGCGTGTGTGTGTGTGTGTGTGTTTTGGGCAGTTACAGTATGTGAGGATGTGATGTGTTGTGTTGTGTTTACTCTCACAAGCCGAGCCTTGCTGCACATTCATTGCTGCTTGTGTGTGTGTGTGTGTGTGTAGTCTAATCTGAATCCAGCCTCGGAGGCTTCAGGGTTGGTATTTCCGATGCAGCAGGACAGGAAGCGGCTTGCTCTCTTGAACTGTGTCCCCTCCCTTCTGAACACTGCAGCCCACACTCTCTACAAGACTTATCACTTCATCAGTGAGAGACACTTTACAGTGACTACGTCTGTAAAGTGAAAATGTGACGACGCTGTGAACACGGGACACGAACAGCGGTCTCGTTGATGAATACTTTGTGTTTGTTGGGCCCATCCACCTCCCCTCCCTCCCAACCATGCGTCTCTTTTAGGATGCTAATTTTGAGCCGTACGGGAGCGTTAACTGAGCAGATAGATAACTTAGATCCTGCGTGTAGTGTCGAGGACATTCAGCAACTTTCCCAGTACAATTAATTTCCGTCACAATGACTGTGTTGTTGTACTCACTTGTCTGAACGCGGCTTTGTGTGAGCCTTTTGCACCGCAAACTCCTCCTCAACCAGCTCTAGGTTCAACTTTCTGCTTGCTCATTCTCAAATTGTATAACGTTAACCAGTCCACAAAGTGGGTGTGGATTTAAAACAAGCGGAATATGCGTGAAAACTGTGTCGTTGTTTTTTTTTAGCAATCCCACCTAAAGTCTATTTCAGTACAAGCATGATGGTATTTTCCTTCCATAAGCGACTTGATTTACACATCATAGCAAATCCTCTTATGTCTCTCTCTAATTCAAGTAACAGCATGAATGTTATTATTATTATCATTATTCCTGCTAAAAAATAATAATAATTATAACATCACAACCCGAACCTCCTCACAGGAATGAACGTCTTGATTAAAATGTTTAAATCCCGGTTTCTTCTTTGAGGGAGTAAACATTCACGGCTGCAGATGAGTCAGGCAGCCTCCCATGGTCTTCACAATCAATTAACTGAGAATCTGATTAGAGCTGCTCTTTATTAGCACTTATAATGATCTGAGAGAGTGTGAAGTAATGGCTCGTCCACACACAGTTCATTTGGAAAGTGTCTTGAGAACACCCCTCTAAAACCAACGGTTGGATACTCCCAAACACGGCACACTTTCTGGGCCCTCATTTCCTTGGCAGTCTGGTTCTGTCATATTCAAATTCTGCTGTTTGTTTTGGCCAAAATTATTCTTATGTGGATTCAGAGGAGTATGTAGATTTGGGGGGAATGAGACATAAGACATTTTTTTTATGTTCATCCAGTTTATTTTAGCTGTTTGTCACTGCAAGAAAAAGGTTTTGGATATCTTTCAGTGATCTTTGAGAAAATATTACAAAACACTGGTGTGTCTTACGGCGATATGAGACCCAACATGCTGTTTATTTACATTCATAATTGCCCAAAAGGTGAAGTACAAACTCCCTTCATCTCATCAAAGAGGTCTGGAGTTCAGATATTCCAGTTTTTGGCTGGACCGCAGAGGGCCAGCCCTACAAACGCAAAAATCTGTCACAGAGAGTGCTCCTCTATTGGCGCACATCACCACTGCCTATTTGTAGCCACAAAGTCACACACTGATCATACCAATACACCTTATACTGAGTCTTGTTATGTATGGGAGAAGTGATCCGATACGGAGCCTTGACTTTAATAACAGGGTGACCCTTAAACACAGAAATGTAAAAAGTACAAAGCTGTTTTAAGGTAGAAACTGTGTCTGTAAGACGTAAGCAAAGAAGAGCAAAATGATTTTGTTGCTGGCGTCAGCTACCTTTATAATGGACTGAAGGGTCAGGCCATCCAAGTGATTCATTGAGTTTTTTTCCTTTAAAAAGCAGGTAGCCTACAAACTACTTCAAACAGAGAGGTCATGGCTGCTGTTACAGCATCTGGTCTCTTTGTTCACCTGTGAGCAAAAGGTGCCACTTTCACCGCCAACCTGATATCATCTTTTTTCTTTTTGTAAATATAAAACATTTCAAGAAAGACTTACGGGTCACGACAAGTTGCCCCGAGAACAACCACGAGCACATCTCACAGCTCCACTGAGTGATGCTTTTGATATCTACTCTCAATCAAATGACTCCCTGTAATGTGAAAAAAGGTTTTCAGATGAGCAGCAGTGCGGCCGCTTTCATCCACTTTCACATTGATGGTTTTGGAGTCGGAGAAACCAGCGGCTGAGGAAAGTCTGTTTTCCTCAGGGGCAGGTCAGGTGTGTAAAACCCAGGTTGGGGCCAAACGCCAGGATATATTAGACTTGTATTCAACAGGTATAGTGAGAAAAAGAACTCCAGTGGGATGGCCTTGGTGCTTTGATTCACATCTTTTATAGATTTGTTCAGCAATTCAAAGAGATCTGGTGCTGTGCTTCCTTCGTTGGAGAAACAACAGAGCCAATCAGAGGTTTGTAGGCTGCAATAAAGGATCAGTTCAGTATCCTCCTCCTACATAGTGAGGCACCGCTGCACTCTAAAACTCATTATTTCTAAAGGCTTGCGCCACATCACAACGGCTTATTGCTGCTAAATCTCCTCTCCGGTGTCTATAGCAACATATCAGGCGCATTGCGCTAGGAGTCCTCGAGGAAGTCCACTGGATAACGTGTTATCCAGTGGACTTTTAACAGAAGGAGGAGGTCCTTCTGTTAAAATGATCATGTTGGAAGATGGGATGGCAGCTCGGATGAAAGGGGTTACGTCTGCAAGAGGTGGACCGAGGAGATTTTGAGGGTTGGAGAATTCATTTGTAGGATTTTCGAAGATAGACGCTCTGCCCTGGGCTCAGAACCTGAGGCGAGATTTGTGTTTCACCATGTATCTGTCGAGGGTTTCCCAAAAGTCCAAGCAAAGCTCGAGCAAAGCCCAACTTCGGACGCTGCATGCTGTCGAGGAACAGCTCAAACCGCGTTTTGTCACGAGCATCTCTTCCAACAACATTTGGTGTAGCTCTATTGTCATCCGGGTGGAAACAGTACGGTTTATGCACGCTGTACAGCGCCAGAAGCAGGTTGAGATATAAAAAGGGAAAAAAAAGGTGTGAAAATTTTCCATAACTCGGGAGAAATACCGGAGAATTGTGACCCCGGGAGGAAACCGGGAGAGGGCGATGAAAAACGGGAGTTTCGTTATGTCATGGAGATAATATGAGCCTTATATTCTGTCATGGAGGTAGCACTCTCCAGGTTAACAGCACCGTTAGTTGGGGATAATACTGATGTACATGTCAAATTAGGCGTTCCAAATTGGGAGAACAAAATGGGGGGGGGGGGATCCCCAAAAGACAAAAAAACAAAGTTTGAAGCAGCAACTGGTTCCGTTAACTGATAGATGAGAGCCGTTTGTTACAAAATGCCCATTCAGCTCCATCTCCAATGCTGTTGATATAACAAGCAGAAATGTCTGTTTGGGGATTTGCTTGATGGATTGCTCTCCACTTGCCATCTCGTTATCTTCTTCCAGAGTTCATCCTTATTTCCATGCTAAAACCCCCAACATTACCATACTGTCAGCCATGTTTTCCTTTTGATGAATAGCCAGCTGCAGAGGAGTGTGTATATTAGGGCTGGGCAGATGTGAACGTTTGCACCTGTGTGTGCTCAGGAAATTTGCACAGGCGAGATTAAAGGAAATTAAGGGGAAAGGGAAATAATGTGTTAAAGTTCAAATCTGCACCACAGCAATTTATTAAAATTACTGTATGCTGCTTTTAGCTGGTGTACACATACTGTTGGCCAGTTGTTACTAGAAAAAACACATAAATATAAAGACTGGGGAATAAGCTATGGACAATTCATTAAAGTATGATTAAAAAATAAGCAGCCTCTCACGCACAGTTCCGACAGGCGCTTTATCCCGCCGAGTCACGGGGACGCCCCTCAGCTGACCCCTCCGTCCAACTGTACTTGTTGACACACACTATAAATAAAGCTCCTCTCTGCTGCTTTTGTTCTGGGCAGTGGATGGAAACCCGGGGACACTGCCAAGGGTCAGCAGAGCCCCTGGCACCGTGTTCAGAGATGTTATTACCAGGCTTTCAGCGCGATCATTGTTCCACAATTCCCTCTAAACACCAAGTGTGACAGTTGGCCTGTACTGAGGTAAGTGTCCGACATCATCCTCATGAGTCCAAGTGTGGACAAGAGAGAAGCAAAGAAGCTAAACCTGCAGCCACTGTTCTCAAATACTGAACATGAGGAAATAAAAAACAATTGAACAAGAAAAATGTGCAAGAGCATGAAAAGTAGGTCGTGATTTACCAGTATTGGCGATGACCGTTTTAAATACTGATATAATGTTAATAATACACTACAGATGTTAATAATTAACCGTTTAACCGACATTAAGCATTTAACCGATTAACGCTATCTGTTAAAACGGTGGAACTGACTGGAGCTTACGTCCTCTGCCTCTATAATAAGTCACACTGTCAAAGCTCTGAGTGTTCCCGACAGGAAATCCTACCCCAGCACCAGCTTCACCACCTCCGCTGCCCAGAACCCATCAACGCCTTCAGCTGGAACGCCGTGTCCGACAAAAGATCTAACCTTCAATGTCAAAGCCTGACATGGTCATCCAACAGGGTTAAGCCGCTATAGTTTTGCAGTTAAAAACCAGATAGAGACTCAACTCTGGCCACTGATTGGATGACACCCACTGATCTCGTTTTGACTGTTATCAGCTCATTAAAGGTGCTTTATGGGTAGGTAGGGGGCCTGCTACACCTACTACGTTGTCAAAGTGAAAGCGAAACTTAAAAGCGAGTATTTCTTCATTGAAAGAAGAGCAAAGAATGACACTGAAGACGGTGTTTTTGACTTCAGTTAGTTTTGCCCTTGAAAAGTCTTGTGTTTTGTTTTTATTTCGCTCCAGTCAAAATGACTACGGTCGCTAGAGGTCTCCTTTTATTCCTTCTTTCGGTGAATCGATGATAAAAACCTACTAGTGTGTGTAGCAGGCCCCTTCTCACCCACATCTATTGGGCTTATAACCCCTGATAACGCCCATTTAATGACATAACAGTCTAACCGGCTGCTGCTCCAGTCTCGGGAGGAATTCTCTGCTTTGCTGCCTCTCTTTAGATGTGGCATCCTGTGAACCACGAGGGATTCATGACATCTTTTAACCAACGCCTTTTGAGTGAGAGTATAGGACGGATAGAAACAGCGACACTCAGTGAAAACAAAAAGTCCAAGGTCACATTCAAATGACAAAAGTGCAGTTGTTGCTGTATAGCCAACTGTAAGCCACCAGGACGCCCCGTGAATGGAGCAGGTCTTCACCAGACGATATCCTTACATCGACACCCATACATGTAACACCCACACAAACACACTGTCATACATCTACTGATATTCCTTTTATTCTAACAGTCAGTCAGTGAGTGTGTGTGTGTGTGTGTGTGTGTGTGTGTCTACACTTCCCCCGTCAGCCGTGACTTCTGTTTGACCACAATGCAGCACTAAATGTTCTCAACCAGAGAGGACTGAGGACAAGTGAAGCCTCATTAAGAAGGCAATGATGGTTGAGAGAAAGGAATTCACACACACACACACACACACACACACACACACACACACACGCACTTCCAGAGAGTCAGGAGGATTACAACAGATAAAAGGATTATTTTCACTATATATTTAACCTTTATTTAAGCAAAGAAAGACGATTAAGAACAAATATCATCGTGGTGGGTGGAGGTCACAAAAGAACAAAGAACAAGCTTGTTTGCAAAGGATATAAGTCTGCTTCAGGGGGCCGGTTATTACAATTAATCTGGAGGAGAACATGTTTACCGTAGTTGTGGAGATATTTCATTCAAAACCACAAACGTCAACCTCAAGGTAGCGCTACAGGAGAAGTCAGAGGATCACCAAAGTCAGTGTGATTCATCCTCTGGGGATCATAAATACCGGCACAAAGTGTCATAATAATCCATCCAGTGGTGGATACGCACATACGCACCAAACTTAAATGTAAAAACGACAAAGTTTTAGGGGGAAGAAAGCAATTAAGCACATTTACCAAAATGTTGAAGTATTCCTTTAAAAGGTACTGTTTGTAACTTCTTACACGTATAAATTGGGTCGGTGTTCCATGGGCGCTTGCGTGCGGCTTCGCTGTTCGCAGTCGGAGGACGCGGGGGAGACCGTAGCTTTGGTCTCCAGGACCGGAGTCTCTGCTGTACTCTGCTCCTCTGCCTGCCTTCACTCACACACCGCGCTCATTCTCTCTCTCTCTCTCCACCTCTCACGTGCATGCTGCTCACTCCACACTGCAGAAGAGTTAGTTTAGCTCTGAGAATATCTAGTGAACGTGGACGTTTGTGCAGAAATAACTGCTGCAGCTCCTCCAGACCAACAGGTTTCCCGTGTCTTGTGAAGTGACGGAGCTCCGCAGAGAGAAACGTTATCGTCTCTGACCAAAACTCCGGTGTCTCCCCCGTTCCCTCCGGCTGCGGTCGGGAGGCTGAGGCAGGAAAAGCCAGCACTAGGATCAGCATTGATTCATGGAGAGACCTTGGTCTGGTCAGCTAACATTACTGCCAAGCAGCTGAAATATAGAGTGATATTGTGCTTTTAGCTGACGTTGTGTCGCCTCACTGTTTTGAGCAATGCTCGTTCATGTCTATGTAGAGCAACAGGACGCAGACTTTCGTTGACTTAACGGCCACAGGTGTCGCTGTTAACAAGCAATTCCTGATTCTTACAAACAGTGCCTTTAAACAAAGATTCATCATAGTTTCATCATAATGAACTTGAGAGTACAGTGAAACTATTAAACACTACAAACGTGTGAGTAGAAGTACAAATCTAGACTGACTGCATGGCTTTGTTGCTTTGTTGTGGAAATTTCCCTGATACGTCTTTAACACTTACTGGCATTTAGCTGGTTACTGGTTATTAAACGGTGTTTCCACAGAACGGAAAAACCCCACCATCATTGCATGAGCAGAGCCAAGATGGCCAACCTCTGGGATTTCCGCGCTCTCCACTGAGTGTGTGTCTGATTCATTTCTGAGTTCAGTGGTGTGTATTTTGTTTTGTTTGTGATATTTGTGGCATCGTGCGACTGTGTGGGGATGATCCCGTGTCTACTGTTGTGTCTTTGTGCAGGTGTGTGTGTGTGTGTGTATGCATGTACAGTATTGTGTTTGTGAGTGTGTGTCATGCCAACACTCATTTCACGGGAAGTCGTTATCTGAGAAGAAAAGTACCATCAAATTAACAGTAAAAGCCTGTCTGGGTGTCTCATTTCTATTTATGGCAGCGGGATGTATCCTTTGAAATGTGATGAGAGAATAACATCAAATATGGAGACAGTGAGTAAACACAGAGGCACAGTATCAGGCACACACTGACTGTACATAAAAAAAGTGGACGTAGTCACCGGGACGTCACCCTTTGGTTTGTGGACTACGAGTTTGAAGCCTCAAGTTCGGCATTTTGGCCAAAAACACGGACAACTCACAGACCGGACAACGCCGTGGTAGCGACCTGTCAATCACAAGGTAGCCCCGCCCTAAAGCATCCCCTGCTTTATGGTCTATCTGACTCTAAATGGGACCATAATTCACTAAATGAACATCATGCTGTATTGAAGAAAACTTCAAACTAGCGATTGAGACCATAAAGTCATAGACAATCAGACTTCTTTTAGGAACCAGAGGAGTCGCCCCCTGCTGGCTGGTAGAAATAATGCAGGTTTAAGGCACTTCTGCGTTGGCTTCACTTCTCATAGATAACAGATAACACCAGACCACCTGTCATAGTCTGAACTGACTCTTTGAAGGGCTTCAGTGAAGTTGGGGAACCTCCTCCTTGAACAGTCAATTTTGCCCGAAGGTCGTATCAGAGTGGGGCCGACTAGACGGGTATGTGGGCCAACCAGAAGGGCAGTTACGTAGTGTTTGGATTAGGGATGCACCGATACCGATACCAGTATCGGGTATCAGGTTCGATACTGTGCTCATGTACTCGTACTCGCAAAACGGCTCCGATACAACGGCACCGATACCACTTTACAGCAGCGTGACGTTAACCTCTCGTCACCATCTTTCGGGTCCTATTGTACGCGCTCCACGCTCCAACTCCCTGACCGTGCGGGCGAGACGGGCGCGCCGGCCCGTACTTTCATTGCGCAACTTTCGGCCCTCACTTTCAATACTCCCCGGCCTGCCGTGTGTCGCTCACACCCTCCAGCTGGCTTACCCAAATGTAAGTACTTGTACTCGGTCTGGAAAAAATTGGTAACGGTGCATCCCTGGTTTGGGTTTATCAAGTTGTTCTATAACAGCCGGTTTCTTATATGAATGTTGAATCTGTGTCTTTAGTTCATGTGCTGCTGTCCTTCCACAGAGTCCTAGCTCCCTATCATCAAAACATCAACACCATACTAAGAACAATGTCTGTTAGGTGAACTTAGGTGAGGGAGGTGCTGTGTTAACCTTTGTGTCACAGTGGGGACATTAAAACAAATGCAAAACACTCTCACTTTGTGTTTCTTAGCCTACACTGTTAGAGGCCTCTGGTGACAACACCAGCATCCTCTGAGTCTCTGACAGGCTGACTGAGGTCCACAGGATGATTCAACCTTTTTAGAGACGCGCCATTCTGACCGCTCTGTCCTTTTTCGCCCGCACAGGAAATCCCTCCGTGATTAACTGACCCTTCCTGAGTGCCTGCTTGATTGTCTGCCTATTACACTATCCGACCGTTTGTCTCTGCAGTAAATGTGACTGTCTGCACGCCAAACCATACCGTACATCTGATTACCTGTCTGTCTGTCTTCCTGCCTGTTGACTTTATTAATTCAACCTCATTCTGCTTTGCTTTTAAAGGAGCAATAAGTAAGATTTGTTTTACTGCTCGGCAGCACAAAGTCCCCATCTGTAGAGGGTTGATAGGGTTGGCAGATCAATACCAGTGACTAAACAAATACTTCTTCAACTGCTGAGCAAAAACTCACTCTGTATCGGAAGAAAACACTCCCCGTCTAGACACTAAATTACTTCTTTAACTCTAGAAAAGCCAGCGGACTCTCGGGGGCTAAGACAGCTTCAATGAAAGGAGTAAATACATCGACGAGTGCACCGGATTGGAATTGGGCTTATGTTTTATGTTTTCAGATTTACTGTTGATGCGTTCAACTTTGTGGGCTTTTTTTTTTGCCATCAAATATCTCCTAATTATACAATTAGAATCCACCAAGACTCTTTTGCTCCTAGAAGTCTTTCAGGCAGAAACAAAAATATCTAATAACAAAAGATGATTTCATTCTCCACACATTAAATATGGATGATCCAACAAAATGAAATTATTTTTTTTCCAAGCTATATAGCAACGAGATGTCTTTGCTGCTAACTCTTGTGATTGAAACAACAACATAAAAGTCTCACACGCAGACCAGTATTTCTGGAACAGTGCCTCCTTCCTTCCTTTCTTTTCTTTCTTTCTTCTCACTATCTGTGTCTAAGACTTAATTCTACTTCACATTCAACTCCCAACTTCCAATTACTCTGGTGGGGCCGACTTCTCCCACGCCATCCCCTCCTGGGGCCTATAAACCTTTGATGGAAACAATGACTGATAACTCGGGAACAGGAAAAAAATTAGGCCGCTTCGTTATTGGTGATTCATAATCCACTTCTGAGGTGTTAATGGGGAGCCGTATTTAAGCTGCCAATGTTTAATATACACTTTCTGCAGTCGCACTAAATCTGCAGCGGTGTTTTTTTCGGTTTCGGGGAGGGGTGTTAATGGAAGGAGTGGAGGGGCAGGTCAGACTTGGCCGTCTGCCCAGGATGAGACTTTGCTTTTTGGGTTTTTTCTTAGCACTTTGAAGTGACCTGGATATTCAGCGTGTGGATAACTCTTTCACTCTCAATCTCTCTTTTCATCTCTCTCCGTTAGTCTCTCCTTGAGTTTTATTCTTCTGTTTTTCAATATTTCTCTTTTACTCAGTATCACTATCTGTCTGTGTCTGATTCATTTCTCTTTCAGTTTCTCTCTCTCTGTGCATCTCTTCCTTTCCCTTTTCTCTTGTTCACTGTTAAATGAATGCTGCACTAAAAAGTAAAGGGAGATTTGTCAAGTATTTAATACTCGTATCAACATGGGAGGGGACAAATATCCTTGCTTTATGCAAATGTATGTATATATTCATTATTTTAAATCAATTAACAACACAAAACAATGACAGATATTGATCCAGAAACCCTCACAGGTACTGCATTTAGCATAAAACAATATGCTCCCATCATAACATGGCAAACTGCAGCCCAACAGGCAACAACAGCTGTCAGTGTGTCAGTGTGCTGACTTGACTATGACTTGCCCCCAAACTGCATGTGATTATCATAAAGTGGGCATGTCTGTAAAGGGGAGACTCGTGGGTACCCATAGAACCCATTTACATTCACTGATCTGGAGGTCAGAGGTCAAGGGACCCCTTTGAAAATGGCCATGACAGTTTTTCCTCGCCACAATTTAGTGCAAGTTTGGAGCTTTTTACATGATGCCAGTATCTTCACTCTAGCTTTAAAACCCACTACAAACTTAACATCACAAGTTGCATTAATGCTTTAGAGAAATTAGTCGCGTTAAAACAAAACAAACCAACGAACCAACCAACAAACCAACCAACAAACCAACCAACAAGCCAACAAACCAACAAACCAACAAACAAACCAACAAACGAACCAACCAGCAAACCAACAAACCAACCAACAAACCAACAAACCAACAAACAAACCAACCAACCAGCAAACCAACCGACAAACCAACAAACCAACCAGCAAACCAGCAAACCAACCAACAAACCAACAAACCAACCAGCAAACCAACCAACAAACCAACAAACCAACAAACAAACCATCAAACAAACCAATAAACCAACAAACCAACAAACCAACCAACCAACAAACCAACAAACCAACAAACAAACCAACCAACGAACCAACCAGCAAACAAGACACTTTCCAAGCCTTCCAGTGGTGAAGGTTTAAAACTAAAAACAAGGTTCTGGTGGAGTATTCCTTTAGCACCATGCAGTTTCAGCCCGGTTCAGAGAACTATGCAATGCAACGCTTGTATAACCGAAGTTACTCTCTCATACTGTACTGTGAAGTATCTTTCTGTGCTGTAGTCGATCTCTATGAATCACAGTGAGCATAATGAGGCGCAGTGAGGCTGATGAGGCCAGGTGAACCAAGCAGCAGCTCGGCGGAACAGTAAAAATACATTCATTTTCATCTTAATTGCCACGGTGAGTCAGTACCTGAGCTTTGGGGCTGCAATCCCTCTGACATTTACCTTTAATGCCAGACTTAATAATATGGACCCTCGCACAGCGCTAATGGATCAATGCAGTTTGCAAATAGCAGACCTTTAGAAAGTTCAAAACTCTTGAAGCGACGTGATAATACCTTGAAAAATAAACATCATTTAATGGTGGGAAATAAGTTGATTTGCAATCCCATCTTCTTTCCACAAAAGAAGACATACGATGGCACTGCTAACAGCTTGCATGCCTTATTGCACTAAGTCCCGCTTGCATGAAAGTATAACACATTTAGCAGTGTGTCAGTAATAATACAGCTGCTGAAGATGTGTCATCAGAGCAGAATGCACCGTGACAGAAATAAAGAAGTTAGATGTTACCTTTACTATCAAAAGACCCATTATAGGCAAAAAAACAACCCAAAAATCTGTCTGGAGCCGCAAAACATTTGATCATTGTGATGAAGGTAACACAGTTTATAGTCTAAGTATATAGTATATAAGTCTAATGCAGTGAGGGCCAAAGTGCAAATGTACTTTGGAGTATTAGGGCCACGTTGAGGGAAAAAACATCTGAGTTTTCCAGAATAAAGTCATAACTTTACGAGAAAAAAAGGCGTAATATTACTAGAATAAAGTCATAATATTACGAGAATAAAGTCATAATATTACGAGAATAAAGTCATAATATGACGAGAATAAAGTCATAATATAACGAGAATAAAGCCATAATATTACGAGAATAAAGTTCTAATATTACGAGAATAAAGTCGTAATATTACGAGAATAAAGTCATAATATTATGAGAATAAAGTCATAAATCTTACTAGAATAAAGTCGTAATATTATGAGAATAAAGTCGTAATATTACGAGAATAAAGTCATAATATTATGAGAATAAAGTCATAAATCTTACGAGAATAAAGTCATAATATTACGAGAATAAAGTCATAATATGACGAGAATAAAGTCATAATATAACGAGAATAAAGCCATAATATTACGAGAATAAAGTTCTAATATTACGAGAATAAAGTCGTAATATTACGAGAATAAAGTCATAATATTACGAGAATAAAGTCATAATATGACGAGAATAAAGTCATAATATAACGAGAATAAAGCCATAATATTACGAGAATAAAGTTCTAATATTATGAGAATAAAGTCATAAATCTTACTAGAATAAAGTCATAATATTATGAGAATAAAGTCATAAATCTTACTAGAATAAAGTTGTGAGAATAAAGTCATTCGAAAAAGTAACGTAAAATTACTACTTTATAATATTATGACCTTATTCTCATAAGTTTAAGAGAGAAAAAAAGTCGTAATATTATAAGAATGAAGTCATAACTTTACGAGAAAAAAAGTGGTAATATTATGACATGACATGATGGTAAAAAAACAAAAGTAAAAAAGTAAAACAATACATTTGTTTTTTACCGTGGTATCGAATTGGTATCGAGAATCGTGGGATTTCACTGGGGTTGGTATCGACTACTAAATCTCTTTTACTTGCACTTCACCTTTAATGCTGCATTAACCATCACTAGCTCTTATTGCACATTATTCCTATATACTTGTGTGTGTATGTGCATGTCTAACACAAGATATAAACAGTTTAGAAATGTGCTCATCAGCACAACGCTCTGGTTAAAAACTCAACAGAGTTCCTTTAACTCTATTATACAAGACACAGACAAAAGGTTCTCTCTCTGCAGGTTGACAGATGGGTTATTTTTGTGCTTTTAACTGCCGCCACTATAGTGTCATTTGGCTTTGTGGTCTCTTTGTGCCATTTGTTGTCAATAGAGAAGCCTCATAAAAGTGTGTTGTTAGTCTTAAAAAGGTTTTTCCATTTCTTTTTACCTGACCAAGCAACTATAGGACCATTACTGCACTACCCCTCACTCCTAACCCCATCTGTAAAACCGTACTGTAGGAGAGGTTTCTACTTCTTAAGCACTTTTTGCCAAGACTTCTGTTCCTGAAGAACCTTTTACTGGTGACAAATATCGCCATCAAATGCCATTAAAATAATAGTATAATCCAAAACGTTTCAACAACAATTTAGTCCACATTTCACAGACAGCAAAGTTTCTTTGGACTTTGGAAGCAAAAAGGAAAGAAAACAGAAAGTAAAAACTCCATGAAATACATTTTTACTTTTATAAATCTCCACTAAATCCTTGAGTTTTAATTGCACGTTTAGTTAAAGGTGCTAAATGCGAGATTGGCCATATCGAGAGCCGTGCGGAGGCAATAGAAATGCTCCCAATCTCACATTTAGCAACTTTAAGCATCTTTATTTTATGATGTATGGCTCTTTTCTTTTTAAATTAAAAAGTAGTTAACCACTTAGATCTTCATTAAGTTCATTTAATTGCCTTATTGGATGCAGACAGAACTAATTCTGACACTAAGATCTGCGCTAGCCCGACATGACTAACCACAGGTCCATTAGTGGTAATCAGTTCAGCCAGACGGCAGCAAACATGAACACTGGTGAGTAAGCAGTAAACTCTCTCCGCCTTCCTGTTGCCTGTCCCTTTTTTCTTTCTCTGCTGTGTTCTTCTTTCTATATTCGGTTTATGACACAACATAGAAATTACAGTTGAGTCATAATTTCATAACTACACCGACCGCCGCTGTGGAGGTCAGAAACACAAATTTAAATACATCACTCAGAGCTTAGCGTGCATCAAGGGAAACATTTTCTGATAATATATAATGTGCATATATTAGTTATTCATTAGATTTAATAATTAATGCTCTTGAATTACTAAATCATAGGAGTCATCCACTCATATATATAATGTTATTGCAGCAGGAGAAACTGAAGCTGCAGGTTGTTGGGGCTTCATTCAGTTGTGTTTTATGTAGAGGTGAATACACACAGCTACATGTTTCCCCTCAAATTAACACATTCATTCCATTTGTTTTTATTCTCTGGACTCTCTCTTTTTAGACAGTTATGATGCCACATTGGACGACATTTCACTTCTTGTTTACTATCTGCTAGGGATGCACCGATACTGTGCTCGTGTACTCGTACTCGCAAAAACCCTCACTTTCATTGCGCCACGGGGTTTTGCTTGCATCCTCTGACTCGCGCGTGCGTTAGACTTCTTGGTCCGTGTTTCAAGACGGGTCGGTTGGGTTGCAGACATCGCCGCAGACCCCTGACGCCTTTTACGTGGGCTGAGGACAGTCCGCCCCGGTGACACTTTGTCCACGGCCCCGGGAAGCACCTTCTCCCTGAGCCTTTCCAAATCGACCCAGAGCCGGTCACGGCGCACCGCCTCGTATGCAGGACTCCCCAGCCTGCCGCGTGTCGCTCACACTCTCCAGCTGGCTGTTAACGAGGGTCTTTTGGCACAGAGAAGTACTCGTATCGGTACTCGGTATCGGCGAGTATCCAAATGGAAGCACTTGTACTCGGTCTGAAAAAAAGTGTTATCGGTGCATCCCTATTAGCAGTAGTTGTCTATTTACCCATCCAGCAGACACAAGGCAACATTATCATCGACTCTCTTGGAGTCATGGTTGTGTCCACTTGCAGTCTAATAACACAAACTCCTTCTTTACCAACCTCGGAGGAAAAATATCTGCTCTTTAGCTGCTTGATGTTCCCCTTACTTCACCTTCTAGTCTCTGACTTAGTGTATCTGCTGTTTGGTGCGGGGCAGGTAGTGAACAGTGGGTCTGTAAGAGCTTTTTTTACTGCAAAAACTCACAATTTCAATCTCCCCTTCTGACTCATGTGGACTCATACGATTAAAGATCGATTATGGGTTTGTACTCTCACTTGGCTTTTCCCCCTTCATAAAGTCTATTTCATATATGAGCCGTTTCCCCCAAACATTTTGTATACAGTTCACATCCTGCCATCTCTGGAGACCGAAGACAGGCGCCCCAATTCTCACAACAACCCGCCTCCTTGTATTAGGAAGGTTTTGGAAAGAAGGCTTTGAAGAAAAGGTCAGGCCACCTTCCACTATTGAAAATCATTGGCTGCTAAAGATCATGACATTAAAGGTATGAGCCGAGAGGCCATAAGAGAGCGGCAGAGAGGAAGAACAGACGAGGCCGTGGTGGCAAAGATGGACGGATGGAGGGATGGGAATAGAGGAGAGAGTGAGAGAGAGAGAGTACCAGAGGATGAGAGGGAAGAAGAGGACGAGGAGGTGGTTGACATTAAGAACAGACAGAATACTGCAATCAGTATAGTGGAAGAAGTATTCAGATCTTTTACTTTAAGTGGCAATAGACGACTCCAGCAGCTCTCTATGGAGTGAATGCCCGTCTGAGGTTCACTCTTGTTTTACCTCGGTTTTTATCACTCTCCATCTTCACCCTCTTTGCCTCATCCGTCCACGCCGGGGCTCTTTTTCTTGTAACGGGTAAGTTCACACAGTTTCATCCCCCTCAACTCCAACTCCAGTCTCTAATGGGACTGCAAACAACGAGCAGCACATGGAAGAAGAACTCTTGGCCTCTATAGCCGCTGGCTACACCGGAACCTCAGAAATATAGCCGTCGTCAGACCGATAGCCGATGGGTTTCGAGATTGCTACTACTACTACTAGACCGATTACAAGTACAAGTACTTACATTATGGTACTCGCCGATACCGAGTACCGATACGAGTACTTCTCTGTGCCAAAAGACCCTCGTTAACAGCCAGCTGGAGGGTGTGAGCGACACACGGCAGGCTGGGGAGTCCCGCATACGAGGCGGTGCGCCGCGACCGGCTCTAGGTCGGCTTGGAAAGGCTCGGGGCGAAGGTGTTTCCCGGGGCCGTGGACAAAGTGTCACCGGGGCGGACTGTCCTTGTTCGTTGTGCCCCCAGTGGGGCTCGGCCAACGTAAAAGGCGGCAGGGGTCTGCGGCGATCTCTGCAACTCACCCGACCCGTCTTGAAACACGGACCAAGGAGTCTAACGCACGTGTGAGTCAGAGGGTGCAAGCAAAACCCCGTGGCTCGTGTACTCGTACTCGCTAAACGGCTCCGATACAACGGCACCGATTCCACTTTACGGCAGCCCACACCGTTGGGGAGGTGGAGCGTGAGCGAGTGCGATAGGACCCGAAAGATGGTGACGAGAGGTTAACATCACGCTGCCGTAAAGTGGTATCGGTGCCGTTGTATCGGAGCCGTTTTGCGAGTACGAGTACATGAGCACAGTATCGGACCCAATACCCGATACTGGTATCGGTATCGGTGCATCCCTAAAAGAAAGATCTGTGAGAATATAAATTTGAGAACCCAAAGCTAGAGGAACAGCAGTGGGGCAGACTTTTTTTCCTTTAGGTTTGTAATCAAAGAGTAAAAACTTGAGCCTTTAAAACAACTACAACATGTTTTATTGGAGCACCCAGCAGTGTTTACTGTCCTACTTCACGTGTTTAAAAAAAAAAAAAAACAGGTTTGAAAGCACAAAATGTTGAGCGACATTTTGCCATAAAAATCAATTTTCAACCCACAGTGAAATGAGGCCAATGTGCCAAAGGCTGAAGAATTAGACATACTGTATGTAGGCTAACGCTGCGTTAACAGAAAACTCAGCGGAACCAAATGATTAGAGCGGCAGACAAACCCTGCAGAGCAAAAAGTGAGGAAGCCATGCTCCAGATCTGCTCTACAGTGTGCCTGTGTGTGTGTTATAGTGGGTTGCTTTCAGCACAAACCTGATAAAGGCTCTCAGATGTGGTCTTAGACCCAGTTCTGTGTACGCGGTGTTCTTACAGTAAGTGTGTGTCAGTGTTGTATATATGGTACTATGGATATCCAACAAGTTTTCTGCAGTAAAGGCAGAACTGGGTCACTGAATATCACATTGCTGCTTATAATGGTATAAGTCACAGTGAAGTTGCCCAGCCATCACATGATTTAATGATTTATACACAGAGTTGTCATATCATTTTTTAAACAGTATTTTGCATGGCTTTTTTTTTTTCCGGGCGTTAGATTAAATTTAGTAAAATAAGTAAAGATATACAAGTAAATTACAAGAATGAGAATAAAAACAGGAGAAAAAAATATAAAGTGTCTAAGAAGTAATACTAACACCTGTGCCTAATAGAATAACAATAAAAGTAAGATAACATCTAGTAAATTTGTTAGCATGCTGATATTACTGTAGCATACCGAGAAAAAAAGTCGTAATATTACGAGAAAAAAAGTTGGAATATTACGAGAATAAAGTCATACCTTTACAAGAAAAAAAGTCGTAACTTTACAAGAAAAAAAAGTCGTAATATTACGAGAATATAGTCATACCTTTACAAGAAAAAAAGTCGTAACTTTACGAGAAAACAAAGTCATAATATTACGAGAATATAGTCATACCTTTACAAGAAAAAAAGTGGTAACTTTACGAGAATAAAGTCATACCTTTACAAGAAAAAAAGTCGTAACTTTACGAGAAAAAAAAGTCGTAATATTACGAGAATATAGTCATACCTTTACAAGAAAAAAAGTCGTAACTTTACGAGAAAACAAAGTCGTAATATTATGAGAAAAAAGTTGGAATATTACGAGAATAACGTCATAACTTTAAAAGAAAAAATTAAATAACACGTAAAATGACTACTTTATAATACTAAGACTTTATTCTCGAAATCTCAGATTTATTGTTTTTTCCTCAATGTGTGCCCTAATACTCCGTCGTACCGTCGTACCATAGACCTACAACAATGTAAAAATGAAAATGTAAACAAAAAACAGTTATTCATTTCCATTTTTAAAGACCCACAGGGAGCCACTGGAGAGGAGCTGAAGAGACGCATGTGGCTCCGGAGCCGCAGGTTGCAGACCCCTGGTATAAACCATGTTACGCTTTACAGATTGGTACGTGATAACACCCGTTCAACTCCGCTAAACGCTGGTTAACTAGAGGTAAATGTAGATATCATGAGACATGTTTTCATTATGAACCTGTTTTGAAAAACTTTAAACTTTGCCTTTAATCTCTTTGCCTACTGTGTGGAAGCCTTTTGCAGACAATGTTTTGATGATTGCACAAATGTGTCGGTAGCAGCTAATTATGCTTTCTGGGAGAATATAGGATCGTGGTGGTGTGTAATTACTGTAAACATTCCTGGGCCTAATTACAGAATACATCCTACTGGTGTACATCGCTGTTTCAGAGGCCTTGTTAGGGGGAGATTTATAATTTTTTTTGCAAACGCAGATGTATATATTCTCTTGATCATTTGGTGTCTGAAAAATAAAAGACTCTGGGGGAAGTTTTCAGTCTGTATGTGGCTTTCAAAACAAAAGAGTGCTTTGATTTGTGCAACAAAATGTAGATAATCAGGGATGGCAATGAGGCCTTTAAGGGAAAGAAAATTAATTTGAATGCAGCTACATGTATTGTCTCCTTAGAGCTCCTGTGACTGCTTTGTTAAACTCTCTGACTTAATCTTTGCAGAGAACAAATGTTGCAGAAAACACCCGAGTGTGCAGCCTGAAGCAGGTGGAAAAAACTGGCAGCACACCGTCAGCAGTTGGCGGAAATGCTGACCAACACAAAGCACTCCATCAACTAAACATTAAGGAATCAATATTGTGAAAAACAAAACTCAACTGTATGAGGTGCTGAAGGATGGAGATGGAGAAGGAGAGGGGAGGGGGGGAGCTGCTGCTGTGGTAGTTTAAAATGAAACTCATCATGTTGGTGTAGAGCTAGATCAGGGGTCAGCAACCTGCGGCTCTTTAGCTCCTCTCCAGCGGCTCCCTGTGGATTTGTGAAATTTGTTTACATTTTCATTTTTATTTATCATTGTTGTAGAGTATCGGGGACACATTGAGGGAAAAAAAGAAATCTGAGATTACGGGAATAAAGTCATAAATTTACGAGAATAAAAGTCTTAATATTACGAGAATAAAGTCATAACTTTACGAGAAAAAAAGTCATAATATTATGATAATAAAGTCATAAGTTTACGAGAAAAAAGTCGTAATATTACGATAATAAAGTCATAAGTTTACGAGAAAAAAAGTCGTAATATTACGAGAATAAAGTCATAACTTTACGAGAAAAAAGTCGTAATATTACGAGAATAAAGTCATAACTTAACGAGAAAAAAAGTCGTAATATTATGAGAATAAAGTCATAACTTTACGAGAAAAAAGTCGTAATATTACGAGAATAAAGTCATAACTTAACGAGAAAAAAAGTCGTAATATTATGAGAATAAAGTCATAACTTTACGAGAAAAAAGTCGTAATATTACGAGAATAAAGTCATAACTTAACGAGAAAAAAAGTCGTAATATTATGAGAATAAAGTAATAAGTTAACGAGAAAAAAAGTCATAATATTATGAAAATAAAGTCAGAATATTATAAAGTAATTTTACATGTTATTTTCTTTTTTTTCGTAAAGTTATGATTTTATTCTCGTAATATTACGACTTTTTTTCTCGTAAAGTTGTGGCCCTAATACTCCGTAGTACATTGTCTCTTTGGCCCTCACTGCGTTAGACTTATATACTATATACTTAGACTATAAACTGTGTTACCTTCATCACAATGATCAAATGATTTGCGGCTCCAGACAGATTTTTTAAACTTTCACAGGGGACAAAAATTGAAAAAAATAAAATGTGAAATATTCGTTTGCGAGTTTTCACGTTCTAAACCTCCGCACCAAGACCGACACAAATATTTCCACAAAAAATTAAAGCTTTGCGCCGCCACACAATCACCAATATATATATATACTGTATATATATAATTCAGATTGCCACCTAGAGCAGAGACTGATTATTGTGTCCTACATATAAACCCAATCACTTATTTCAGGTTAATGAGCTGTATGATTATTGCCTATAATTTGACATGTCACTCTGGAGTCTGTACTGAATGTAAAACATGTTGTACTCTCTCTGACTCTGATTATCTGACTCTAACACGACACCTGGTGGCAGGAGACCGCCACTACAACATGACATTGACTAAGCGTGTGGGTTACAGTACATGTTATGTAATCATGTGTGTGTATTCTGCACTAATGGCTTCAGCGCACAGCAGGTTTCTGGTGGGAGTTGACCTCTGAGATTAGTCTGATGATGCTACTGCTGCTGGTTGTTACCAGCCTTTGTGTGCTGTGCAGGGAGAGGAAACGAAAGCAGAGCTTTTGGACTCTTATAAATCATATTTTAAAGAATACAAAATGCTGCACACACATTATGTAGTTTAAGGTTTTTCTTTTCATAACTTCTGGGACAAAATTAACAGTTCATTAAGATTATTTCCTCGCATTTGTCTTCATTTTTTTGAGGTGTGCTTGTTGTAAGAGTATCGCAATATACCGGATTTGACGATAACCGTAATCATGTTAATAATACACATATGATATCATTTTTATAATCACACTTTTGTACAGTTATGTTCACAGACTCTCTCTCTACTTCCCTCATATTTTGAATGTAATTCAATTGCCAAAAAAGAGACAAAACGTTTACGAAAAACAGTCTTAATATTATGAGAATAAAGTCATATTATAAAGTAGTATTTTTACATATTATTTTGATAAACAATATTTATTATATATATATATATACATTTTTTTCCAGACTTCCAGACATTGTTTAGACTTTTCTTTTCCAACATTTTTCAAACTTTTTTTTCAGATATTTTTCAGTCTTTTTTCCAGCATATTTTTTTCAGACATTTTTTTCCAGACTTTTTTTTTACCTTTTTCAGGCATTGTTTAGACTTTTCTTTTCCAACATTTTTCAGACTTTTTTTTCCTAACATTTTTCAAACTTTTTTTTTTCAGACATTTTTTCCAGACTTTTTTTTTTTTTTTACCTTTTTCAGGCATTGTTTAGACTTTTCTTTTCCAACATTTTCAAAAAATGTTTTAGACATTTTTTTCAGATATTCTTCAGACTTGATAATGCACAGCTAGCCGGTCATTGTTGTGAAAGAAAGCCTGACAGCGCTCAGCACAGAATTGACACTCAGCGCCTCGTTGCGCTGCTGGAGTTTGTAGCATTGAAGCGCTCCCATTGCAAAAAATTAAAAAAAGAAAAAACATGAACATAGTATTTGTGGCGGTTGCTTGCCAGTCCCTGCAGTTGGCTTGTCAATAGTGCGGTATTGCAATATTGCGTTTATTGTGACAGCCCTAGACAGAAATCCTACATCCAGGCTCCAAATTTCTTTTTCAGGAACCTATGTGCTGATCAAATACTGTTCTGAAACAAAACCACAACATTACCAGCTATTACAGTCAAAATACGGCTTATATATTTCATGCTAAAACTGGCAGTTGTGTGGTAGAATTCTGTCAATAAATACCAGCAAAGTGCGCACAATCAGTAATGAAAGATAAGATATGTCCAACAAGCTAAACAACATAATTCCTTAATGAATATTGAAGAATGACAGCTAAAAATCTGAATATGATTATCTGTTTATACGGACTTCAAATAAAACTTCAGTAAAATGAGTGATTACAATTTCCTCGGAAAAGAAGTGAAGAAGTAATCATTTTAGAGAAAGCATCCCATCGTAAGCTGCCTAAAAAAGCCAAAAATGCACGATTTCCTTCCAGAAAAAGAACATATTTTATGCTTTCATCCGTATCTGGCTGACCACGCAAAGCACAATCAAATATTTAGTGAGACAAGATGTGTTTCCAGCATCATTTCTATTCATCCAGAACATTCTTTCTGGGGAAAAGTGATCACATCTGCTGTCAGCAGGTCGTCTAATCTGACATCGTTTGTAAAAAAAAAAAACCTTCTTGGACTCAAACTGAGCAGTTGGTGAAAGTCCGAGAGCTTTGACCCTGATGCTCTGTTAAACAGCTAATGCTCCTCATCCCAGGTGGAAAACACTTTTGCTGCCATGTTGGCTTCTTTCTGAACTACACACTCACACACACACACACACACACACACACACACTCACACACACACACACACGCACACGCACACATACTCAGAAAGCGGCATGAGCCCAGTGTTTTGCTGTGCTGCAGCTCGCCTGTATCATCACACTCGGTTGATTCTGAAATCTGATCAGGGCTGCTGGGACTCTAAATGACTGTGAGAGAGGAGAGGCAGGAATCCATGTGTGTGTGTGTGCATTAAAGTGTGTGTGTGTGTGTGCATCAGGAAAAATGAGTGAGACGGAGGAGGGAGGACAGAAAGGAGTGCAGCCAAGCATTCAGCTTAAGTATCTTTTTGTGTGTGTGTGTGTGTGTGTACAAGCATGTGTTGTTAGTGCATGTCTATCAACGTGTGTGTGTGTGTCGTCTTGTCCTTCTATCTTTGTGAAGACCAACTTTGAGTTTTAAAGCCTTCGAGTTTCAACCATGAAAAAATACAGCTGAACAATTTTCTCTCAGGATATTAAAAACTAAAAAAACATCAGACAAAACTAGGGATGCTAATTTTGGAAAAATGTTCTTAACCGATAACCGACCCTCGTTTACCGATTATTAACCGACAAGATTTGTGCCTCGCATGCAGCAGTGCACGGGCACAACAGATATTGGTTGACGGGAGTCTCCAGTTCACCGTCCGGCAGCTACGATGCTGCGTGTAGTGTCGCGGACATGCAGCCACTTTCCCAGTAAAAGTCTCCACCGCACATTTAGTTTAGTTAACTTACTCGCTCTACGGTTGCAAAATGTTCAGCACGATGATTGCGAAGGTGACTATGCAGCAAGTTGTACCTCCTTTGGCTGATACTGTAGCTCCACATCCCCTGCACACTGGAGCGGTATCAAGCAGGACTTTGTTTTTCTTGTGCAACCCCGAAGAACTCCCACACTGCAGAGTTAACGTTTTTAGCAGGACGATAAAGTATCTCCTCTTCATTCGTTGTCATTTTGACAGAATCACGAAGACAAGACGCGTGCTTGCTTGTATGACGTCATGTCTGTGACAAGCTTTTATTTACTGCGTGCGGGAAGAACACAAAAGAGAAATAGCTAAACCAAGGGGCTTAACGCCATTGTTGTTGTTAAACACGATGTATCATGGCTGGATTATTTACACGATATTACTATTTAAATTTTTTTAATACTGCAAAACACCCCTAATTCAAACACCATTTAGTGAGACCAGGCTGCTTCCTGAGGTTTCTTCCATTTCTTCCCCATTAAAGGGGGAGTTCTTTCCTTATCAAAGGTCGAACGACAGATGGAGTGGTTTGCACAGATTGTAAAGTCTCTTGGGGCAAATCTGTCATTAAAGATATTAGGATCTATAAATAAAACTGACTTGACTCATGGCTGACCCTGGGAATACAAATCCTAGATCTCTTGTCACTCATTAGCTGATCTGCAGTGTCCTGAAAAGTTCAAATAGTTTAAACTTTTGTCACTTTTGTTTGTTCAACGGGCATTTCTCCTGAGTGCTGTGGCTATAAAAAGACACGGACAAACTGGAAGCATAAGAAAACAGACTGAGAGGAAACCTCAAGAGAATATGAGCAGAGAGTTGGTCGAAATCCAAAAAACAGTCCCTTCTTCGTTCCTGCTAATTGGGGCAGTTTTAAAGGTTTGCCGGATGTCTTTCCCATCGTTTATTCTCCGTCTGAACTCACATCTGTTTGTGTCGTTACCAGGCTCTCCGTCAACCTGCTCTGCTGCTCTTCATTCACCCTGTGGTGGTCGTATCTTACATCATATCTGCGTCACGTCTTCCCAGACTGACGCATCTCTGCTCCTAAGAAAGCTGCTTCTCAGACTACATCTCTACCTCCTGCTAAACCCCTCATCCTCTGTGATCTTTCTCCCCCCTCCACCCATCCTTGTGTTAGGAGGACCACCCGTGTTTCTTTTCCATCCTCCTCTCCACGTGATAAGGAGCACAGGTGGCATGATGGATTTCGGCCGGGCCAGGAACAGTTTGCTCTCGGGTTTGCAGCCGGCTCTGGATTGTGCTGGATAAGCAGGTCAGATGAAGTTGGCGTGCGCGAAGAGAAAACAGCTGACAAGAAGCAATAAGAAGAGCAAAAGCTTGGCCACATAGAGATAAATGCATCCCCTTTTTTTTTTTACAGACGGGGTTGGGCGGAGGAGAATAAGCCATTTCTGTGTGAAAAGCTCAGAGGAAGAAAGAGGAAAGTGGGGGAGATCTAAATCAGAGTCACTTTATCCGACAAGGATGATAAATGTGCAGGAATATGCCTCGGAGGCACTGGTGCAGAGAGGTTGGCACCTTGCTGAGTTTTCCCTGCACATGCTTATGAATGAGGGAAAAAATCAGATGCATAAAGAGCAACAGACGGGCTCGCAGGGTTAGGGAGCGTGGAGAGGGGCATGAAATCGATAAAGTGTCAGGTAAACTGCAGGAGGGACACAGAGGACGCAGGAAATTAGAGGTTTAAGTGGAAAGACCTTCTTCTCAGCGGGCTGTTGTTGCTTTACTTTCACTCTCATTATCTACAGGCTCATTGTAAAGTCACTTCACGTTATCTTCAGAATCAGTTGCAACATGAAAACTGATCCTGCTTCAGCTACTCAGCAGTTCCCATTTGCACTGTAACCATGAATGTGCAGACAGCACAACTGGATAAATGTTGATATTGACAAAAAACGTTGAAATTGGATGCCTTTTTATAAAAATTTTAAGTAGCTACACCCTAAAGCATCCCCTGCTTTATGGTCTATTTGACTCTAAATGGGACCATAATTTACTAAATGAACATCATGCTGTATTGAAGAAGACTTGAAACTAGCGATGAGACCATAAACGCATTTAAAGGGACTGTTTGTAACTTTTTAAGCGTATAAATGTACCGGGTCGGGTTCCCATGCGCGCTCGCGTTTGGCCGGAGCCTCTGCTCCTCTGCCTGCCTTCACTCACACAGCGCGCGTTCTCGCTGTCTCGCTCCACCTCTACAAGACGTGCATGCTGCTCACTCCACCCTGCAGAAGAGTTAGTTTAGCTCTGAGAATATCTAGTGAATGTTCAGTGGACGTTTGTGCAGAAATAACTGCTGCAGCTCCTCCAGACCAACAGAGGTTTCCCGTGTCTTGTGAAGTGACGGGGCTCCGCAGAGAGAAACGTTACTGTCTCCCTGCGGGCGCAGTTGGGAGACGATAACGTTTCTCTTCCTGCTAAGCCAAAAGCCAACACTAGGATCAGCACTGATTCATGGAGAGACCTTGGTCTGGTCAGCTAACATTACTGCCAAGCAGCTGAAATATAGAGTGATATTGTGCTTTTAGCTGACGTGTGTCGCCTCACTGTTTTGATCGATAGTCGTTCATGTCTATGTAGAGCGAGCACAAGCGCGAGCAACAGGACGCTGACTATTGTTTACTTAACGGCCACGTAACGGTCGCTGTTAACAAGACATTTCTGAAAGTGACAAATAGTCCCTTTAACTGTTTACTGAGGTAATAAATCAGAAATAAGTGTCCTGTTGATTTTTCACCAGAACAAGACATGGTTCTTGTGTTGTTTTAGTGGGTTTCATAAAACGATGATCTTTGGCTGTTTTTTAATCATAGTGTCACTTTTTTTCGAGAGAGACACGGATATATTCCCAGACTTCTTTTAAAATTGGAAACCAAAATAACAAGGTCACTATCTCTATGAGAGTGTTAACTAAATGCATAACCCTTAACCCTAACCCTGGGGGGATATATTTGTTTTAGAAAATGCCAGCTGGCGTCTTATTGAAGACCCCCCCCCCTCACTCCCACACATCGCCCCGCTGGCTGTGGATCACAAAATCCACCCACTGATACCTCCTCTCCTCTTCCTTTTGCCGTTTCTGCTCTCTCTTTCTGTTTTCATCACTATCACACAGACTAAAAACACCTGCAGGCAGTGATCTGTCTGCTCACGTCTGAAATGATGTGGCTCACTGTTTAGTTGTTGGATTTTTTATTTTTTTTTAAAGTTATTTTTTTGGGGGCATTTTCCATTTTTATGACAGGACAGTGGATAGAGTCTTGAAAGGGGGGAGAGAGAGAGTGGATGCGGAAAGGGCCACAGGCCGGATTTGAACCCGGGCCGCCGCGGTCAGGACCAAGCCTTAATACATGGACGCCCGCTCTACCAACTGAGCTAACCCAGGCGCCCAGTTGTTGGATTTTTTGTTTAGGACTCCGAATGAACTCCAGACACTTTGAACCGCTGCCAAAGTGCACTGATGCTGAACAGGTGGCATAAAGTGGGCTCTTGAAGTTATTAGGACAGAGAGAAGAACTTATACACCTTCTAGTGTAACCTTCAGTCTGACAGCAGAATTAACGTAATGTGAAATGTCAAGATCCTACAACCCTACAAAAGTTAGGAAGAACAAGCACTTTAAATCACTTTTTCTTTTTATAAAGTGACAGATGATGAAGTGATTGCAATGCAGACGCATCACAGAACAGCTGCTCTTGAATTATGTATCGACACTTAAAGGTACCCTGCGGAGTTTTTCTGTAAACAATGTTTTATCTAAATTTATTGTTTCTCAACAAAACGCATTGTGTGCATCCTCGAGCGCTAAAAAACATGTTGATTGCATTTGTTGTCAAATTGTTTGATTTTCAGCGTGTATGTAGTCAGAGATGTCCTGAAGTCAAATATATCATTATCATTATTATTGTCATTATTATTGTCATTATCAGGAATTACGGCGCAATGTGTTTTTATAGCACCTAAACATTCAGAAATGTAGCTTTCTTTGATTGATTGATAATAAATTACCTCACCCTATCATAAGTGAAAGGCATATTTCTTTGGTCTGAGGTTACAACAAGGTAAATATCGATAAGAGATATCTGGAGAGCATCAATACTGACTAATTAGCAAAAGCCCTGTTTGGAATGGAGCCCATGGCGAACAAGATGGTATCATCAGCGTAAAAATTAAAATTAAATTGCTATTTTGATAAGAAAAAGAAAAAACGGGTCCCATTTTTATATATATTTATATTTTTTATTTAGCGTGACGTTAACCTCTCTTCACAATCTTTCGGCTCCTATCGCACGCGCTCACGCTCCACCTCCCTGACGGTGCGGGAGAGACGGGCCGGTGGTGCGCCCGACCTCGCGGGGCCGGGATCCCACCTCAGTCGGCGCGCGCCGGCCCTCACTTTCATTGCGCCACGGGGTTTTGCTTGCACCCTCTGACTCGCGCATGTGTTAGACTCCTTGGTCTGTGTTTCAAGACGGGTCGGGTGCATTGCAGACATCGCAGCAGACCCCTGGCGCCTTTTAACGGGGCCGAGCACCGCCCTGGGGGCACGACGCGGTTGGGGCGCACTGAGGACAGTCCGCCCCAGTGACACTTTGGCCACGGCCCCAGGGAAGCACCTTCTCCCCGAGCCTTTCCAAGCCGACCTAGAGCCGGTCATGGTGCACCGCCTCGTATGCGGGACTCCCCAGCCTGCCGTGTGTCGCTCACACCCTCCAGCTGGCTGTTAACGAGGGTCTTTTGGCACAGAGAAGTACTCGTATCGGTACTCGGTATCGGCGAGTACCCAAATGTAAGTACTTGCACTCGGTCTGAAAAAAAGTGATATCGGTGCATCCCTACTAAGAACCGTTGTGTTTTCATTAGCTTCACAAAGTCCGCCATGTTTCTACAGTAGTCCAGAATGGAGAAACCAAAAACTGGATCTAGAGAGAGCCTTTCGCGTTTTTACATAACCTTAAGGCCACTGTAGTTCTCCAACACGCTTGAAAAGGAAGGAGTGAGCAGAGCGGTATTCAGTTCGTTGCAATCTGCAACCTCACCGCTACATGCCACTAAATCCAACACACTGGATCTTTAATAAATGTAACAGCTCATTTGTTCAAATCAGAGTTGTGCCTCTGTGTTTTTGTTGGATAGCAGCCCTTGCTTTTCAATGTTGTTATTTTAGCAATAGCTCAAGATAAGGGCTGTTTTCTGAGGCCTTCATATCATGAATCTCTTTAGTTTTAAGTTCAGAGAGAGAGAGAGAGAGAGAGAGAGAGAGAGGCTGAACAGCAACACCCTCCTCTGCAAAAAAGACTCTAATTCATTCAAGGCTGGGAGGCATGCGCTGTCAGAGCTGCAGAGATCTTCATTTCGTCTAACTGACGCACAAACTCCTGCGGCGTACTTTGACTTAGGTTACAGCAGATTCTGCTCGCTCTTCCAGCTTGGGACCCCCAGAAATATGAGAAAATGATTGCCTTATCCTGGAAGCCAGACCCTTCATGTTTTTCAGCCGGGACCACCAGAAATGTGATAAAGTTGTTGCGTTACTCCAGAATTAAAGCATATTTTAACATTCACACTCTGGGTTTCCTGGAGCAGTCACTCAAGCTGCTTTGGGTTCGATGTAGCAACAGTCATTCATAACTTTCACCATGCACGCCATTTATTCAATACAACTTTCTCACAGAACACCAGGTTACTTTGTATATATAATGGGTGTTGGATAAATTACATTTTATAGCTCCAATCAATAACGTTCCTACTGTCAATGAATCAAACGAGTGTGTAATATGAAGGGTTGCTTGCAGTGATGAACCCACAGATAATTACCACTGACTCTGCAGCACTACAGAGCTCATTGTTGTGGTTTTATGGCATACAGCTTCTAACATGATGGACGTTAACATGTGTTGGCAGTTATGATGGGTGCCTCTATTAGGCTGCATTATTGAGGAATCAATCTTGGAATCAATCGGCTATCGGTCTGAAGACGGATACGCCCCTGGGGCTGTATTTCTGGGGTTATCCGGGGCCAAGACTTCCTTTTCCGTGCACTGCTCATTGTTTACAGTCCAATTAGCAACTTCAGATTGTTTCACAAGTAGCAGGTTTATGAGATCATTTTAAACCAATAAAAAGCAGACGATAGCCGGTGGGTTCAAAGATTGCATTATGGCCAATGAGTTCCGCCTCTTTTGCTCTCAACACAGACTGTTAACCTGCATTCAACCAAAGCCTTGCTCCAACGTGATGGGTCAATACTATACGGACTCACAAGCGTTAATCTAATACGGGGCGAGTAAAGATGACTGTAAAGAGGAGCGCTGTTAAGGCATTTTCTGTTGAAGCTGCTATCAAATTTGCAAATTGGCCATTTCCGCAAGTCGCCCCCTATCTCTCTCTCTCTCCCCCTTTCTAGACTATCCACTGTCCGATAAATAATATCTTGAAAATGCAGAGAAAATAATCTTTAAAAAAAAAAATCTAATGGCAAAAAACGGCAACACATGTTCACAGACGTATGGATGCTACGCCATCACCGCTCATCTCTGCACGCTGTAGTCTGTTTACATTTCTCCATCGCTCAGCGCTACGTCACGTTTTGTTGCGCTAATTGGTTGTAGGTCAATCCAGTTGCATCCAGAGACATTTTGGCACGTTGATAACACCCCTTTGAAATCGAAAATGAACTGAGAGGTTCCAAACAAATTTGCATTTACGATTTGGTCTGGCAAGGTGGTCAAAGATTCGCTTTTATCATCATGTCATATAGTCGACCGTTTCGCTCCTGTTGAACCCTTTCGTACTAGTCTGCCAAAGGTTCAGTGGAGTTGTACTACTACTGCTGGTTGGGTGAGTCAAAGTTAGAAAAGCATCCACCACTTTCTAACAAGTTTCCAACAACAAACATGATCTCCAAAGTAATAAAATCCTCATACATATATTTGACTTTACAGACCAGCATGACTGTAAATCTGATCCTCAGAGAGTGATCTCCCTGCGAGCACCAACTCAGACACAAACAGATTGTTTTTCAGCCTCCCGCCTGGTCTCGGCTGCACCCCGCTCATCTCGTCCATCCCTGCAGCGACGAATGAGGTTTTTAAGAGGGCCGCATCACAATGTAATGAGAACCAGGATGCCAACTGGCTTTCATGAACCTGCACTCAACCGCCATGATACCCATCTGTTTCACTTAACAGGAAAACACCACTCGGTGTAGGAATTCATGTATGTTATTTATGAGGAATGGAGTCAGTGTGCCGGCAGACCAGGGAGCTCGGGCTCAAACTCTCAGTGGAGATGGGTCCGGGGGTTGCATCACACTGGCGATGCTTTTATCCTCACAAAGCAGAAGTGCAGAAGATATAACCATCTGAAAGTGACTTTCACAGAGCTGAATGTTTAAGTAGCGGCAGAGGGGGAGAAACTCTTTCTGTCCTGCTTTTAGCGTGGCGTGACGAGCCATTTGCAGAATGGCTTTAAAGCGCTTTTTTTTTTTTGGGTAAAAGAGTGCATTCAGTTTTGAGTTAGGACTGAGTTGACCCCTGCTGAGTCAGTGCCACCTGAGGGGTATTACCAACACCAGACCAATATGAGTCACATTCAAGGCTTCGTAATGGAGGACAAAACGTTTGGAGTGCCTCCATAACAATGGTGGTTATATAAGAGATAATAATAATACACAGCAAGGTGTACAAGATGTACAAATATATATGACAAGGTGAAGACAACGTGTAGTTTTCAGCAGCCAATGTCAGATTTTGGAGTTTGTTTAAATGCAACAGCAAAGAAAGGATGCACCGATACCGATACCAGTATCGGGTACCACTTTACGGCAGCGTGACGTTAACCTCTCGTCAGCGTCCTTCGGGTCCTCGCGCTCCACCTCCCCGTCGGTGCGGGCGAGGTGGTGCGCCCGACCCCGCTGGGCCGGGATCCCACCTCAGGCGGCAGCGCGCCTGCCCTCACTTTCATTGCGCCACAGGGTTTTGCTTGCACCCTCTGACTCGCACGTGCGTTAGACTCCTTGGTCCGTGTTTCAAGACGGGTCAGGTGGGTTGCAGACATCGCCGCAGACCCCTGGTGCCTTTTACGTGGGCCGAGCCCCGACCTGGGGGCACGACGCGGTTGGCAGTCCACCCCGGTCGTCAGTCGCACTGGGAGCAGGGGGCCCCGTCCCTCCCCCGGCGGGGAGAGAGGGCGCAGCGAGCACTTTGTCCACGGTGCAGCGAGGTCTGGGCGGGGAGCGCAGTAAAGCTGTGGCCGCGAGCCACCTTCGCCCCGAGCCTTTCCAAGCCGACCTAGAGCCGGTCGCGGCGCACCGCCTCGTATGCGGGACTCCCCAGCCTGCCGTGTGTCGCTCACACCCTCCAGCTGGCTGTTAACGAGGCTCTTTAGACACAGAGAAGTACTCGTATCGGCGAGTACCCAAATGTAAGTACTTGTACTCTGAAAAAAAGTGGTATCGGTGCATCCCTACAAAGAAGTGAAAGAAGTTCAAAACAGTCTCTGCTCACAACTTCACTACCAAGTTTACTTTGACAAAAATAAATTACTTGATAAATGAAATAAAAGCAACTGAATGTTGTGATTGATTACATAAGAAAACACCTTTCAGCAAATAGTTCATTAGTGAAATTAATCCCAATCAGTGGCTTCCTGCAAAGGTAGAAATAAGTCTTCCAATGTTACATTTAAAAGATAATGCTCAGGGATATAAAGTTAAAACATACAACATCACAGCCCTTTAGATTAATGTTAAAACATTTTATAGCTGCGTTTAGCAATGAAAAAGTAGTTCTGGTGATTCATTGGGACTAATTTAACAGCCTTAAGCTATTCATCAGCCCAAATGACTGAACCGAAGCAACCAAATCATTTACATAGTAAAGTCCTCCAACAATACGTCTGGCATCGGTGGTCGGGGAAGAGCGCCGGTTCGGCTGGCAGAGCCTTCGACTGGAGCCTCGACAGCTCAGAGAGAGCTTTCCAGAACGAGAACAGCACTGCTGCTCCAATCAGGAACATCTCTTACTAATCAATCAGGGCGAGGAAAGATGCAGCTCACTGGACAATCAATTTATTTTTTTGTTTTTATTTTTTGGACTGGCTGTGTTTTGGACTGGCTGTGTTTTGGACTGGCTGTGGAGGAGGGAGGAAGTTTGGTAGAATGGTGTTGAACACTAAATGTGGGCAAAAAATGTAATCAAATTAAGAACTAAATATGTTTAGAAAGTAAAAATGCTCACTATAATGACGCCTTTTACGTAGCATCTTGACACAGAAGGTTCATGCATGGTTAACATTGTGAAACGGTCATGGTTAGGTTTAGGCAACAAGAATGGTTAGTGTTGTGAAACGGTCACGTTAACTTTGTAACATTTGGTTAACGTGGAACGGTCATGGTTAGGTTTAGGCAACAAGAATGGTAAGCGTTGTGAAACGATCACGTTAACTTTGTAACACTTGGTTAACGTTGTGAAACGGTCGCGTTAAGGTTTAGGCAACAAGAATGCTTAGTGTTGTGAAACGATCACGTTAACTTTGTAACACTTGGTTAACGTTGTGAAACGGTCGCGGTAAGGTTTAGGCATCAAGAATGCTTATTGTTGTGAAACGGTCGCGGTTAGGTTTAGGCAACAAGAATGCTTAGTGTTGTGAAACGGTCGTGGTTAGGTTTAGGCAACAAGAATGGTAAGCGTTGTGAAACGATCACGTTAACTTTGTAACACTTGGTTAACGTTGTGAAACGGTCGCGGTAAGGTTTAGGCAACAAGAACATTTGGTTAGGGTTAAAAAGAAGATCATGGTTTGGGTTAAAATAAAGTATGTCTGTTACGTAACTTAAGCTACGAACTTAACGATACGTTACATGACATAAGTTCGTCAGTAAAAATAACTCAACTTTTGGTTTCACGCGGAGCACGAACGCCGGTCCCGATTACAAGTCCTGTGTTTGTTTGACCCCTCCCTCCCATACTCAGCGGACTTTCTTGTTCTTACTACGTCTGTTGCTTTGAGCGTCTAATAATGACGTGGATGGGTTTACATTGGAGTTAATGGAAAGCCCGCTGCGTCTCATACAGACGCTAAAGGGTGCCGAGGGCTGCTGCCCAACAGTCGGTATCTGATGCCCTGGGAGAGCGTCCAGGCTGCTCTGACGGAGGGATGTAATTCTTGAATGTGGGCTCAGACTACGGGACATGAAGCTGATCCACGTGAGCACATTTCCAGGTGATTTATAAAGGGAACATGGTGCCTGCAGGTGTGCGTGCACACGGTTTTTTCAAAATTCTGTTTTGCTGCACACATACACTTTTAGGATCACATGAGGGTGCTGAACATATATTAGATGAAGAGGAAGAGACTGCAGCAGGAGGGAGAGGAGAATACAAAGTAAAGAGAATAGAGCATTTTGTCCCAAATGGGCTCTGGAGACGCTTTACTTCTCCTCACTCCACCCGCGGGCTGCAGCTCTGCTTTAAAGAATAACAAACACACTACCCATCATGCCATATGTTTGCTGTCCTACTCCAAACACAAACACACGGTGTGTTTACTGTCAGTGGAGAGCTTTACCAGTCAGCTTGCCATGGTGACGAGAGAGGAACAACAGTCAAGCAACAGTCACGACAACTCAGGCTGGCTGCAGAGTAAATGCATGTTTGATTTGGACTTATTTAAAAAATGGACAGAAGCCCACTCTGTCTGGTAGTTTTCCATTATTCACTGATGATGATGGTAACAATCAGGATTCTGGCCCTAACATTAAGGATAATTTTCCATTGAATTCCTCCATCCATTACAGGAGAAGCTGCACACATTTCAGACAATGATGATGAGAGACCGATGATTAAGATATCAGTTATGAAGACGATCGTACGCTTTCAAAAGCAACGCACATATTCACACGATTGTCTAAAGCCGGACATTTGCTGCAGGATTTCATGCCAGCAATCAATTTGTCAAGAGAGCCGTCACATTTTTTATGATTGTGGACGTCTCAATTTGGGATAAAATTATAAAGCAATTTTCCCCAAGCGAGATGATGAGTCTATGACTTCACATGAGGGAAAAATAAGTTACGATGCGCACATCTGCATATTGCCTTAGTGTTTTAATAGACACAGAGAAAAAGAGAGATTCTCTGCACAGATGCAAAAACCCAATCACAGGTGTACGGGGGCGCTTGTTGAAGGGCTCCTGGCCAGGTGGAGACGGAGCAGCTGGGTGGAGTTTGTGTGCGATGCTTTTAAAAGATGCCAGCTCTGAATCAGAGGCGGAGACGCAAGCCAACTCATAAAAACACACATCCAGAATCTGAGAACTGCAGTTTTACACACACAAACACAACAGGGAGTTATGTGCACACGCTCAAAATATTCAGTTTTTGTGGGTTATACCATACGGTATATTTGTTAAAGGGACTGTTTGTAACTTTTAAGCGTATAAATGTACCGGGTCGGGACACATGCGCGCTCGCGTTTGGCCGCTGTACTCTCCTCCTCTGCCTGCTTGCCTTCACTCAGACAGCGCGCGCGTTCTCGATGTCTCACTCCACCTCTAGACGTGAACGCACGCTCACTCCACACTGCAGAAGAGTTAGTTTAGCTCTGAGAATATCTAGTGAATGTACAGTGGACGTTTGTGCAGAAATAACTGCTGCAGCTCCTCCAGACCAACAGAGGTTTCCCGTGTCTTGTGAAGTGACGGGGCTCCTCAACGAGTTACGTTATCGTCTCGTTACCGACCGGGTGCCGGCTGCGGTCGGGAGGCGATAACGTAACTCGTTGAGGAGCCCCGCTGTCTCAGCCTGCACTGAGGCAGGAAAAGCCAACACTAGGATCAGCATTGATTCATGGAGAGACCTTGGTCTGGTCAGCTAACATTACTGCCAAGCAGCTGAAATATAGAGTGATATTGTGCTTTTAGCTGACGTGTGTCGCCTCACTGTTTTGAGCGATGCTCGTTCATGTCTATTTAAAGCGAGCAAGCGCGAACCCGACGCTGACTTTCGTTGATTTCAAGGCCACAGGTGTCACTGTTAACACGACATTTCTGAAAGTTACAAATAGTCCCTTTAATAATTTCCTAGAGGCAAAGTTTTACTGCCAAATCTCTCAACTCACCAAACTCCACATCACTTCCACCAAATTTTTGTCTCCACGGGGAAAATTTAAGTAATGAAGCACCACAACAATAGCTCAACTTCACTGAGCTCCTCAGATCCCTGGAGTCTCACATTTAGTCAACTAACTGCTAATGGAAAACGGGCTAACTGCAAATTGAATGTCGCCTAACAGAGAGGTCTGGTGTGAGACGGTACGAGAAGCAGGTTGAGAAAAGTTTCTGGGGCAGCATCTCTTCTTTTAGAGTTCAGAATTTGAGGATGATCTTCAGAGGATGAGGTGTGTATGTGTCCTTCAGGTTTTCAACAAGAGTCACAGATCTTGATTTCCAGAGGGTTCAGAAGAGGTGAGTCTGCACCAAAGCACAGCGTCACTGTCTATGTGTGTGTTTGGCTGCTGTGTGTTTTGCGTTTCCATCCCTGGCTGGCAGATACGGAGCCTCTTGGCTGGGTTTTCTCTTCACACATCTCAATCCCTGCAGGCCTGTTGTTGCTAACAACCACACACACACACACACACACACACACACTCCAAAACAAACCCATAAAAACTATATCAGATCATTACCGGACACGCAATCACAAACAAGCACGACTCGGCTGGACATCTTGTTTTGTTTTTTAATAAAGCTGTCATGAAGTTAGCTGTGTTGGTAGCAAATAAGAGATCAGGGGGTCCCTGGAGGGCCCCCCAGGGTGCCCGCTTCAAAATGAGGAACAATTTAGGAGGAAATTGTCAGTTTCTTCAGACGCTGCGCTCTGTGTATTTCAAGACTTGAAACACTGCTACACTGGTACCTTTTGTTCCATTTTCATTTCCAGTTTTTTAGGAACTTATTACAGAGCTATATTCGAGGGATGAAAATAATAATTAGTTGCAGCCTTAGATTGAATTACTAATCGGAACAAAATGTTAGATTAATCAATTAAAGGGACTCTATGTAAGAATCAGAAATGTCTTGTTAACAGCTTCACCTGTGGCCGTTAAGTCAACGAAAGTCAGCGTCCTGTTGCTGGCGCTTGTGCTCGCTCTACATAGACATGAAGGAGCATCACTCAACACAGTGAGGAGACACACGTCAGCTAAAAGCACAATATCACTCTATATTTCAGCTGCTTGGCAGTAATGTTAGCTGACCAGACCAAGGTCTCTCCATGAATCAATGCTGATCCTAGTGTTGGCTTTTCCTGCCTCAGCCTCCCGACCGCGGCCGGAGGGAACGGGGGAGACACCGGAGTTTTGGTCGGAGACAATAACGTTTCTCTCTGCGGAGCCCCGTCACTTCACAAGACACGGGAAACCTCTGTTGGTCTGGAGGAGCTGCAGCAGTTATTTCTGCACAAACGTCCACTGTACATTCACTAGATATTCTCAGAGCTAAACTAACTCTTCTGCAGTGTGGAGTGAGCAGCATGCACGTGAGAGGTGGAGAGAGAGAGAGAGAGAACGAGCGCGGTGTGTGAGTGAAGGCAGGCAGAGGAGCAGAGACTCCGGTCCTGGAGACCAAAGCTACGGTCTGCCCCGCGTCTTCTGGCCGCGGTCGGGAGGCTCAAGCAGGAAGAGCCAACACTGTTTAACAGACGGGCTTCACTAGATAGAACTTTGCGGTTTTGGTGCTTCCATGTAGTTTGTGTTGGAGTCTCGTCTGAACAGCGTAGCCACACGCAAGCGCGCATGGGACACCGACCTGCAATGATTTATACGTTTGTATAATGTTATATATTGTTTGTATATTGTCAGAGAGCAAAGGGATCACATTCAAATAAGGCAGAATGAAGAAAAGTATGAAGATGTAGATACAATAATCTGACAGTCTTTCTATTGCAGAAAAGGGTTGAATGTTGCTATAATTCAATAGCTGTGTTCATCTGCAGTTTAAAGAGTGATACGATGCTAAATAAGCAAATCATTTGACTACATAATGTTTGCTGTGTGTTTGTCTGGGGAGGAGTTATCTGTTTGTCCTCTATCAGCTACAGAGGAGACGGTGGGTGAGGAAAAGAAAGGAAGGCAATACCAATGATGAAGAGAAGACGACAGAGGGGGAGGTGGGGGATGTAAGAGAGAATAAACAGCAGGGAAACAAGAGGAGAGAGGAGGCCAAGCAGGTGGAGCAGCAGGGGAGAGAGAAACACTAGCAGGAGAAGCAGCGGAGAGACGAGCGGGTGACAAAAGCGAGGTGGGGGGATGAAAGCGAGATGGCGCCGGGGAGTCTGCAGCATTACTGGACCTCGATCCGACGCTCACCCTCCCCTCGCTTTTATTTTTTGTCTGAACCTCCTCCTTTCCCACCGAGGGGAACAACGCCGGTGCTGCATCTCCCGCTTTATCAGCAGCGACCACATTCACGCTGCACGAAGATGAATCGGTGGACGGGGGGGTTTCGCAGCCACCCCGACGAGCGGCGCGAGCCAACGACGCAGCAGGAGCCGAGTAATCCTCAGCCCTCTAGTATCACAGGAATCCAAACAGAGCAACTGGATCAGGATTAATGGTGGGGAGCCACGCCGCCCAGTTTACAGATACAAGAAATCTCCACTCGTTTTTTTCTGCGACTGTTGCAATCCTGCTCCAAACACAACCAACACCTTGCCTTCTGCTCATTTGTCAGAGCTTATGAGAAATGATCTGGTAGCTGGTTGTTTGAGAGACAACGCAGCTCTGAATTACAGTCATTTAACGCAACAATCAGAGAAGGATTGTTCCCAGTGTACAGAGAGTTTTCTAACAATGCCTTGTAACACACTTTATGCAAAACGCTCGAGGCCACAGCCGAGGTCTTCCACTGGTACTGTGAGCCGTTGTTTGCCGTCTCGAAGGCATCCGTCTGGCACAGCTGGGCTCAGACAGGTAGACGGTGTCCTCCAGGTAAATGAGGAACCTTACAACCTCACGCAGCAACTCTGACGGATCTACTGTCGGTATCAGAGTAAACTCATTATTGAAGACTGATGATTTGGGCGGCCCGGAGTTATAAAACAGCAGGTTGTGAGGAGTAACATCAAGAAATGAACATGTACAAAGAAACAAAGTCCAAGCAGGACAGCATGGGACGGCTACTGAGCTGATTTATAATGAAAGCTGCAGAATGCTTTTTCTTTTTTTTAAAGAGGCCTATGCAGCTGGTTTAGCATGTTTCAGCAAACAAACTTTGTACGTCATTGCAGACCATTTTAAGGCCATTTTAGGGATGCTCCGATACCACTTGTTTTCAGACCGAGTACAAGTACTTACATTTGGGTACTCGCCGATACCGAGTACCGATACGAGTACTACTCTGTGCCAAAAGACCCTCGTTAACAGCCAGCTGGAGGGTGTGAGCGACACACGGCAGGCTGGGGAGGTGGAGCGTGAGCGCGTGCGATAGGACCTGAAAGATGGTGAAGAGAGGTTAACGTCACGCTGCCATAAAGTGGTATCGGTGCCGTTGTATCGGAGCCATTTTGCGAGTACGAGTACATGAGCACAGTATCGGACCAGATACTGGAATTGGTATCGGTGCATCCCTAGTTCTTAGTTTCACGTATGGTGACAAGAGCTTAACGTCACTGTCGTTTTGCGAGTACAAGTACATGAGCACAGTATTGGACTCGATACCCGATATCTGTGCATCCCTATGAGAGGCCACTACAGTACGTCAGATTGAAACATTAACAGTTTGATGAATTTCAGGGATCTCGTTCACAAACTTTGGACCGTGTGCCTGAAGGAATAGGCAATGAGAAAGGCGAGAGAGAGTATTTGCACTGCTAATATTTACACGATCAAATTCTCAGGAGCAGAAAATAATGAGCTCCTTTTTAGAAGTGACTAATTTCAAATGTCACAAGAGCTGCAAGTAACACCAAACACATCGGACACATCTGACAAACAACTTCACGTCACCCCTCCGGCTGAGAAACGACGTTGGACAGATAAAGCTTTTTGTTTTGAAGATGCCAAAAGCTCAGGAGGAGCTTTCGTCCAGACACAAACCGGACCACGGACGTTCGTCTTCGCCCCGACAGGCCGACTCCTTTTAGGGCCATAAGGCTTCTGGCTCTTTGACGTGACAGTCTGCACTCGACCAGAGAAGTTCCTTAACAACAGAGCTGCTTTTCAGACAGCCAATCCTGTCGCAGTCATTCAAACGCACACACATATAGACACACACACACACACACCAGCAGACGCATGCTGAATATAGACGCTTCACTTGCTCTTTCTGAGAACCATTTAGCATCTGCTCATGAGTTAGCGGTTTCAGAATGAAGCCATAAAAGCAGAGGAAGTATTCGGTCCTGTGGTGATGTGAATGACAGTGACACTGGCAGGTAGAAGACACAAAACCCACCAAAGCACCCATCAACCCTCCTCAAGGGGACTGCGGCTTTAATGAAACATCGAAAACGTGCATATGAACAGTCTGCACAGATGAGTCTACATGCATGAGAGAAACAAACTAGAGAACAAGGAGGATTGTTGACTAGACCAGTTACCAACAACCTCTTTTACAACAGCGATGTATTATGGGAATCATTATCATGTTTGGAACACAGATTACTTTACTGTACGAGGTAGAAATATAAAATGCATCAACCTGATCTCTCAGAAAGGCCTATAAATAGCCGAACATTACAAGGACATTCCGCGTGTCATGAGTACGCATTTTAGCCTTTTCGTGTGTCATTTTTACGCCACGCAAAAGAACTACGCTGCAGACAGTGTCGTTACGCCGGGCAGACACACAGCTGACAACCTGCTAAACAAAAACTAAACATGCGGCTGCATATCCGCGACACTACATGCAGCATCGGAGCTGCTAAGTTAACGCTCCCGGACGGTGAACTGGAGACTCAGTTGTCTGTTGTACTCATACTCTGCAGCTGGTGCACCGCTGCATGTGAGACAAAAATCTTGTCGGTTAGCGAGGGTTGGTTATCGGATAAGAAATTTTTTTCAAAATTAGCATCCCTAGTACATAAACGACGTAACAGAAGTACGGAAAACACGTCACGAATGCCACTAACATTAACTTCAAAATAACTCATCAACACTTTGGGAAACGAAACACCAGTCTCCAACACCGGTCTCCTGTTTGAAAGTCCTGTGTTTGTTGGACCCACCATAAGCAGTCTTTCTCACTTTTTTACTTTGCGTCACTAGCTCTGAGTGTAGTATATTTACGCGGATGCATTTACATTGCTGTCAATACAGACGTACAAATGCCGCGCCAAAAGCAAGAAAGGCGTTCTTATTGCGCGAAAAATGACTTGCAAATTATCGGGTCATTCATACGCCACTAGTCACACTGGGAATTCCAGTGTTGATACGCCGTATTTACCTTTAATACATTGACATACATGTTAAATATCCATTTCTAGTATCAGTGATGTCAGACAAACAGGCCAGAGCTGCAAACCAGTTCATTCATGCGTTGTTCCTCTACCGTCAACATGAGGTTCAGTTAACCTTACATTTAGAGCTATCACCAATATATTAAATATAAACCATATCAAATACGTTTGTGACCAAATCCTTGCAAACTTAATGAGATTCCCAACTGTCCTGTACTGTGTTTAACTAACAAAACTATACTTTTACTGCCTTCATCTGTCTTCTCTCGCTACAAAGAAAAAAACAACAGACAACATCTCAAAACGACTCCTGAAAAACATCTAATATCAGACTGATGATATCTCATGTGCGACGTCTGAATACAGACACAGGCCGGCAGACATTTGTTCATAAATACTGGATTCGTGGAGCACAATGTGAGCACAGATGGCAGCTCTTATTAAAAATCAACATGTCTGAATGGTCACTCTAGCAGCGCAATTAATAACCGTGGTGCCAGTTAGAAATCACACAAACACACAAACAAACAAGGCGAAGGAAGAGTGACTGGAGCACAAGTCTGACTTGTTAACCAGCTTTATTTCACTGAATATTCTACGTTATTGATGTTAAACATTTTATATTTTTGACTGCATTTGTCCACATATCTAAGTAACAATCCAGCTCAACTCACTACACATTAACAACACATGAATACACGTATGAACTGTTGCATACTCACTGGTTTAGGAATAGAGAAGAGATTTGAAATATCAAATGACTGTCTCACGCAGAGAACCATTTCCTGATGCACATAATGAGAAAAAGCCCCAAAATGACCCATTTAAGCCTGAACAGAAACGTACTGAACTGAGAAAAACAATATTTACATGTTTATGTTTTAAGCTTCACGCTCATGCCTTCATCCAAAGACACTCAGAACAATGATAACTACGTTAGATTTGGCCCTAAAAGACATTACTGTTGTGTGCTATCACGATACTTGGGTGCCGATTCAATATTCGTGTTATGATTTTTAAGTATTGCGATTCTACGATTCGATTTTACGATTTATTGAAAAAGTTGAATCATACACTTCTAGGGACTTTTACTTTGGAAAAACTTTTAAAGGGACTGATTGACGCGGGGGAGACCGTAGCTTTGGTCTCCAGGGCCGGAGTCTCTGCTGTACTCTGCTCCTCTGCCTGTCTTCACTCACACACCGCGCTCGTTCTCGCTCTTTCGCTCCACTCTCACGTGCATGCTGCTCACTCCACACTGCAGGAGAGTTAGTTTAGCTCTGAGAATATCTAGTGAATGTTCAGTGGACGTTTGTGCAGAAATAACTGCTGCAGCTCCTCCAGACCAGCAGAGGTTTCCCGTGTCTTGTGAAGTGACGGGGCTCCGCAGAGAGAAACGTTATCGTCTCCGACCTAAACTCCGGTGTCTCCCCCGTTCCCTCCGGCCGCGGTCGGGAGGCTGAGGCAGGAAAAGCCAACACTAGGATCAGCATTGATTCATGGAGAGACCTTGGTCTGGTCAGCTAACATTACTGCCAAGCAGCTGAAATATAGAGTGATATTGTGCTTTTAGCTGACGTGTGTCTCCTCACTGTGTTGAGCGATGCTCCTTCATGTCTATGTAGAGCAACAGGACGCTGACTTTCGTTGACTTAACGGCCACAGGTGTCGCTGTTAACAAGACATTTCTGATTCTTACAAACAGTCTCTTTAATTGATACAGTAAAAATGTTTTATTTTCAGCATATATGTAGTCAGAGATTTCCTGAAGTTATTGTTTTGTGGCTGGTGAGTGAAGCAAATCTAGCAGCCACTTGCATAATTTACCAGCATTTGGCTTGTGCTAATTTACAACCCTGAATGTAACGTTACATGTTTTCATGCATCTGAATGTGCAACACACACTGGCTGCATGGCTTGTCCTTGTGCCGCAGGGCCAGTAGCAGGTATGTGTTGATCGATTTTGCTTTTCTAGAGTGTTTCTGCAACCAATGTGTGTTGGAAAGTTTGTACTTGGACAATTTGATTTGAATGTTGTACGATGAAAGACAGTAAGCGGTGGGGGGATGCATTATTTGTTAATATGTTCCCCTGACGGTAGTCTATAATAACGGTATATAATTTCAATACTTTAGCCACAATATTTACAATGGGTGGCTAATCCATCCAGTGGCCTATACCTACTAATTCTACAAATATGTTTAATAAGAAAAAAATAGAAATGGAAAAGGCAGTTATTTCCCACAGATTGAAGCTCCTCAGCCAGCAGCAGACACGCTAAGTCGAACAGAAGTGAAAATGAGGTCTGTCTGGGGGCAACGCCGTGCGAGATGACTCGCTGCCGTCCGCCTCGCCGACACAATGCTGCTGTCCTGCATTGTCCCGACCAATTTGTCGCCTGCGCCGTTATCATGCGTCCTCCTACGAGATTGGAAAAGTAGCAAGGAAAAGAAATAAACAGCCATTTCTTTCGCTCCTGGGCAGCGGTGCGGAAAGTTATTCAGCCACAGATACACAAATGATGAGTGAATCCGGCGAGTCTTCATAGATATGAAAATGAATATAACCTCCATTCAGGTGGTCACAGGTGCTGGAGGAAGCTCTCATTGTGAAACAACAGCAGCAGTCAAACACGGCAGAAAAACTGAAGAGGAAGGCGTATAGCTATGGTGTCTCTTCTACACCAAATCTGAACAAAAGCTGTCTGTGGGCGTAAAAAAACCCACGACACAAATCATGCTGTGGCTTCAGTTTAAAGTGGGCCTGCAGCAGGAAGTGGAACAATGACACAGGAGGTGTGTGAGGGATTAATTAAAACAAAACAAGACAAGCTAATCAGCTTATGAGTACCAAGATGATTTGGTTTGACAGGTGAAACAAAAAGTTAGTGAATTTTCATTTCCCAGTGGCTGAAACAGACACGAGTTGTGAGAGCGTCTGGATCTGACAGAGCTGATACTGTCTCAGTCTCAACTCACAAAAGGCTCAGAGGTTTGAGAAACAAATGAACAAACTGCAGGGGAACGGACACACTGTCTAACTTTCCCAAACAGACAACCTTACGACAGCGCATTAGAGCCATTGTAGGTATAAGAAATAATAATTGTGGAGCCGGGGGAGGAGGGTAATATCAAAGAACGTGTGTCGCCAAGAAGTGAAAATCAATTGTTCATTCCATTGCAACATCAGAGACCAGCAGCAGAGCTACGCACCCACATTTTGGACTGAAAGCGACTACCGACGCCAGTAAAACGTCCGCCTAAAAAGTGCGGATGAGGCGATGGTCCTGAAAGAATCATAACGGTACACACATTTTCTTTCATATTCTTTCTGTGTTATTTTATAAACATAAGTAATACTGTAGAAGTTACAGGGAAGTAGAGACCAACAACTTCTATCTTTGACTACATGGAGGCGTGTCTTTTTATTTCAGCACAGCTAACACTATAAACCAACTGTTGAGACTACTCCGAACACACAGCGTTACCATGGTTACACATTGATGCTTTTAACGGTCACTGTGTCAGTGTGAAGGAAATAAAAACACACAACATAACTGCTTGTGTTGAACAACAGATTATGATGAATTATGTCCTTAAGAGTTTGCTGGGGAGAAGAAAGTCTAGAATACCCCGTTTAGCCGACGGCGAGCACGAAGCGTCCGGCAATGCTAGAGCTGCTAACGTAGCACAAATACACACACTGTTTGTCGGACACTCGTTAAAGTTATGCCGGGCAGACACACAGCTGACAACCTGCTAAACTAAACTAAATGTGCGCTGGAGACTTTTACTGGGAAAGTGGCTGCATGTCCGTGACACTACACGCAGCATCGTAGCTGCTAAGTTAACGCTCCCGGAAAGTGAACTGAAGACTCCCGTCAACCAATATCTGTTGTGCTCCTGCAGCTGGCGCACCGCGGCATGCGAGGCACAAATCTTGTCGGTTAACGGTTAAGAAATGTTTACAATATAATATATTTTGCACGCAGTTTAACGGTGGCATATGTGGTGTGATGCGGTGGATCCAACCTTGCAAAGTAAAGCGATATGGTTCCTTTTTCATTAACACGGTTTTGCACTCCACTATAGCTTCACAACAAAGTCTTCAGCCTTTATTGGAAGTGTGTTTAGATGTAAAGCTGTGCACTAATAGTGAGGGGAGATTTGTATTTAGCTATGAGGCGAATTATGATTAGATTCCATGAGTGAAAGTGAGTTAAACTACAATAAAACTGTTGCAGCCTCAGGATGAAAAAGGTGTCTGTTGTACCTTAACAAACAGACTGTCTAAGCCACAGGGCACCCTGCTGCTCCAAAAGAGCAGACTCATTTCAGATAAGCTCTTTCCCTCTGCTGCCCTGGTTTACTGCCACACCCTTCCTCTCTCTGAGAATCGAGTGATGTGATGAGAAAAGCAGCCATTTTTGGGTCTTTCCTTGGCTCTCAGGTGGCCTCCCCCTCCTCTCCTCCTCTCCTCTCGGCTCTCTTTGGAAGCCGCTAAAGCACATTTCCTCCCAGATATTAAAGCCATCACAATAAATATTGTGGATTATGGGACTTTTTCATCTTTTCACTCTGCTTCCTTTTTCAAAGCTCTCTCCCTCCGCTACTTTAATACGACCTCGGGTGCTTTTCATTTCTATTTCATTGTGGAGACACAGACAGTTTTTTTTTTTTTTTTTTTTAACCTTGTCAACCCCAAAGACCGTCTGGTTCTTACAAACTAATGTCGTGTGGACAAACTTTATATCAAGCTTTAGATTACAAGATATCACATATGACTGGCTTGCACTAAAACAGGCTCATACTTTTAATTACGATCACAGGAGGAAAACAAAAAGGCACTCTTCAATTATGTACATAAATTTATATGGATAACGAAATATAGATTGAACCTTTCAGAGTAAATTATGGCCCAAAAAAACACATTTTAAAAGGTCTACTGATTTTTCATGCATATTTACCAACGCCATTGCCATGAAATTCACTTCCTATTGATTTTTTAAAACTTTCCTCAGAGCTTTTATGTTCAGAAAATGGTTTTGCCAATGGTCAATGTATTTTTGTTTATATATATTTAAAGCAGTACTGAAGTATTTAGTTTGCAGAAATGATTCCACATTGTTGTCTGATCACCTAATCTAGGTTCAGCTTTTAACAATTAGAAGTAACTTAAAAATAACAAACTCAGACATCTGTAAATCATCTTTTGTTGGGTGATAGTGACTTTTTACATTTTAATATTGTTCAAGTTAGGGATGCACCGATATCGGGTCCGATACTGTGCTCATGTACTCGTACTCATAAACGGCTCCGATACCACTTGACGGCAGCGTGACGTTAAACTCTTGTCACCATGTTTTGGGTCCTATCGCACACGCTCACGCTCCTCCTCCCTGACAGTGCGGGCGAGACGGGCCGGTGGTGCGCCCGACCCCGCGGGGCCGTGATCTCACCTCAGCCAGAACGCGCCGGCCCGCACTTTCATTGCGCCACGGGGTTTTGCTTGCACCCTCTGTCTCGCGGGTGCGTTAGACTCCATAGTCCGTGTTTCAAGACGGGTCGGGTGGGTTGCAGACATCGCCGCAGACCCCTGGCGCCTTTTACGTGGGCCGAGCCCCGCCCTGGGCACACGACGCGGTTGGGGCGCACTGAAGACAGTATGCCCCGGTTGACAGTCGCACCAGGGGCCCCGTCCTTCCCCTGCGGGGAGAGAGGGCACAGCGAGCACTTTGGCCACGTTCCCGGGAAGCACCTTCGCCCCGAGCCTTTCCAAGCCGACGTAGAGCCGTTCGCGGCGCACCATCTCGTATGCGGGACTCCCCAGTCTGCCGTGTGTCGCTCACATCCTCCAGCTGGCTGTTAACGAGGGTCTTTTGGCACAGAGAAGTACTCGTATCGGTACTCGGTATCGGCGAGTACCCAAATGTAAGTACTTGTACTCGGTCTGAAAAATAGTGGTATCGGTGCATCCCTAGTTCAAATATAAGAAAGAGGTTAAATGGTGTTTTTGTACTTGTGAATACAACAGAAGGTGGCCTGCCCCTTTAAGCAGACTTCCTCTACTGAGAAGTTGTGTGTTATTGTCATTAGAGCACTGAATTTGTTATTTCTTTTTTTAAGAAACAGAAAATGCCAAAAAATCACTTAAAGGTTGAACACAGTTGGAGTAGAACACTTTAGCTCTATCTCAGATTTCTGCACCGTCACCAGCTTTGGCAGGAAAATGGTCCCAATATCATTTATACTGGCAGCTTGAATCCTGAATATTGGTCCCACTTTACAAAACCACACAGGTTCAACCTTAAAATATCTTGTTGGCGGGTAAAAGACAGTAAAAGTAAAGGAAAGCGATCTATGTTGGCTCAATGAAATAAAACGTTTTGGCTCGTCATAGTGACTGCCTCGCTGTTACGTTCCATCAGGCCAGAGGAGTCGAGCGCTGCCCGGTCAGAGCTGTAAACAAAGCAAACAGCTCATTAGGCCGCGGGATTTACACTCAGCCTTGTCCATTAAGAGTCTCGGGGTCAGCGCTGTGTTTTGATGGAGGCAGTCACAGCCGCTAAACCATTAAACCAAACACTAGGCTCGCTGAGTTTAACAACTGTGGTTCAGCCCAGGGGTCACATGATCTGCATAAACAGGATGCGCGATATTCAGTGGATGTGACGCTGGCAAGATCTTAAAACACAGTGCAACACCTCTTCAATCAAGCTTTAAGGGAGCTTGTTAAGAATGTGTAGAGTTCATGTTTATGTCACATTGCATCAAATACTGTTTGGCCAGTTGCTGCCCCAAGTGACGGAGTATGAGTATATCTCAGGGGCTTGTTTACGAATGAGGATAAGATGGAGCATGAGATCTGTGTCGGTAGTAATGTGAGTTTGTACGAGACTTCTCGTCATGTTTAAGACGTAACAGTCTTCATTTACTATTCGATCTACGTTCCAAAGTCACCTGACGTGATGAACCTCAACTTCAAGTTGAAATTTGGGTTGTAACCAGGACCTCCGGGTCTGAAAAGTGAAGCCAATGCTGAAGTGCCTTAAACTTGCATTCTTTCTAACAGCCAGCAGGGGGCGACTCCTCTGAAGTCTGATTGTATAGAAGTCTATGAGGAAATGAGCCTACTCCTCACTTGATAAACATTGTAAACATGAGTTTATGATCTCAATTGCTAGTTTGAAGTCTTCTTCAATATAGGATGATGTTCATTTAGTAAATTATGGTCCCATTTAGAGTCAAATAGACCATAATGCAGGGGATGCTTTAGGGCGGGGCTACCTTTTGATTGACAGGTCGCTACCACGGCGTTGTCCGGTCCGGGAGTTGTCCGTGTTTCCGTCGTAGAACTTTAACCCCCTTCAGTTCATGGAAGTTAATTATAACCTTTTTGGTTGCTTGAAAATGTATTATTCAGCATTCAGTTGTACTTAGCTCCACGACGATGGCCAAAATGCCGAACTCGAGGCTTCAAAACGGCAGTCCACAAACCAGTGGGTGACGTCACGGTGACTACGTCCACTTCTTACACACAGTCTGTGGTAGTAACTAAAAGAATGAGATTGACTTTCCTTCTCATTCCACACGTTGGGATCTTGATCTCCGTCCTCCAGTATATGTGACCTGCTCTGGTGGGTCTGTGTAGTCTATCTTCTTTCCAGGTCTCCATGATGGAGAGGAGCTTGTGAGGTCCCAGAGACATCATACTGCCGAGCCGACAAGGGATGTTGCATAGGAAAACTCTTCTATGTGTCACACTAGAGAGCAAGGACAAACGACTTGACGGACTTTTTGGTCAATCCAGTGAGCACGTGTGATAAGACTTTCCTCTTGTTGATGTTGGGAAATGGGCTTACCTTGAGAAGACTAAGCAGTTATTGGACGTTTGGATCCTCCAGAAGGACTTGTGGGTTGTGGCCCAGGATGAGGACGTCTGGTTAGGTTAGCCTCCCTCCACCACGATGCAGACATGGATAAGTGGTGGGAAATGGATGGATAAATGGATGGAAGAATGACCACCTTTGCTGTTTTTGTTTGGACCAGAAATCGAAGTGAAACTGCCAACTGCATGTTGACTCGCCTCCACCTGCTCATCAGACATTCTCAGAAGGTTGAAAACCACAAAGCTCTCTGCGATTTGCCCCCAAAACCATTAAGCCTCAGTCACGGAAGAAGACGTGGTCGATGCCGGCGTTAAACAGGCTCTTGAATGGCTCAACAAACCCAAGCCACTTTCTGTCTCATCTGCTGCAACATTAGAGACACATTTTATTTTCAGCTTCAAGCCTCAAAGTCAAAGTCATTCTCATTCTGGACAGGAAGATCTGCTTCTCTTCTTATTCTCATCTTCTCCTGCTCACAGATTGCATCGTCAGAAATCAAACAAGTGTTGATAAACATCATTTGGAGGGCCCCATACGGTAGAAATATTCATGAATTCTGAAAGAATGCGTGCAGAAGGGAGTAAAAAAGGATGGTTTTTAAATATTCTCTTAGCTGATGTTGTTGGGAGTAGAGAAACCTGAAATCTGAATCTTCTACTTCACTTCACATCTGGAAAAGTTTTTTAACGGTAACGTAAAGCCTCGATCAGAATAGTAAAAAGCCGTCTCACACTCAGTACTCCCCTGAGCCCGTCATATGAATACAGGCACAGTGACAGCAAACAGAGAAGAAAGAAGAGAAGGACAGAGCGGGCGAACGAACGGAGAGAAAAAGAGCAAAGCGGAGAGAGGGAACGTGTGTAGAAGAAAGGAGGTGATGGGAATGTAATCGAAGAAAAGGAAGAGAGGGAAAGCATGTGGTGGCTCACAGGATGAGGGAATACTGCTGATGAAATCCAGGCAGCTATGACGACAGACACGGTGTGTATATGAAGAGGGAGAGATTTCTTCCACATATGTCCGCATGGTGAACGGCAGGAAGTATAAAAATATATCCAAAAGAAAAACACAAACATGAAAAGACTCAAAGAAACTCAATGAAAGAACTGGATTTAATCCAGCTGCTGCTGTGACTGCTACAGGTGGAAGTATTGGTGCTCACTTTTAGGTCACTTCTTTTTGGTGGCGACAAACTCGGCGTAGGGAGGAGGTCGAGGTGGATGGGTCGGTCAAAAAACACTGGAATTTTAACCAGGAGACCGCTGTTTGTGTCCCGGGTGAAACCAGACGTCAACGTTGAGTTATTTGTCACGTAACTTCCATACTTAGGTTACGCCACTTCTGTAGTTATTTAAACCACAATATTTCCCTAAACCTAACCAAGTAGTTTTGTTGCCTAAATTTAAAGCTGAAGTAGGCGAGATTGGAGCAAATATGCATCTGCAAGATTTCACAGACCGGAGGAAAACAAGCAGTAAGAGCTGATCTGAGGTCTGCTGTCCAGCTGCCGTATATGAGAGCCGGCTGTCAATCACTCTGAACTCCGACCAAACGGTCAAACTAGGCAGCGCTGATCAAATATGAATCAATATTCTGTTACGTTAATGCCTATTTCTCTCCTCACATGTTCTCAGAATCATCTTGTAGTGCACGGTTTAGCTGGAAAATGAGAAAGTTTGTGACGCCGCCGCCATTGTGAAATCTGGTGAAGGAACGCCAAGTTCTGGTCACATGACCGGAGCACAGCCAATAGGAACGCTCTCTCTCAATGAAATGACCTGTGATTGGTCAAAGTCTCCCGTCACGGGCTAGATGTTCTAAAGCCTGAAAACAGAGCCATGAGGAGGAGCAGAAGTCTAGTTATCTCTCAGAACACTTGAATTACAATATGATGAAAGGTTATTATGGAATTTTTGATAGTAAAGGTTGCTGACCCCTGGTCAAACCCTAACCAAAAAGTTTTGTTGCCTAAACCTAACCGCCAGCGTTTCACAACGTTAACCGTGCATGAACCTTCTGCTTTAACATACTATGTAAAAGGTGGCATTATAATGACGCTGGGGGGATTCTGCTCAAGCGGCAACACATCTTCCTTTCACTGTTAGCACTCCTTAGCTGATAAGACCCAGCCCCTTTAACTCGGTGGTAGAGAAGAGACTGTTTATTTTTGTTTCCAGTGTTTAAACCCTGTGGCTGTCCCACGAGCTCTTCCTCACGTCCTTCTGCAGCTCAGACAAAGATAACACACACACTTCCCCCTCTCTATTAATTCTGCTCCCTCTGCCCCAAAACAGTTTACCACACAAGTTGCAAAACCACAACTGTGTGTGTGTTTGTTTGAAAGCTGATGATAAAGATTCTGCGTCTTAGTGTGTGTGTGTGTGTGTGTGTGTGTGTGTGTGTGTGTGTGTGTTATTCTCTTTCTGTCAAAGCTGCAGAGACATAAGGAGGAACTGTGTGTTTGTTTTGTGTGTGTGTGTTTCCCAGGTTCCCACCACAGTTTCCCCACTCGGCTGTTTAGTTTGGCCCATCTCTGATCATCACTGCAGAGTAAACACCAGCCTTCACATTGATTCCTTCCGTCACATCTTGGCTCAGAGCCTCAGTGTCTCTCTGCGATCTCATTTTCAGTTTTAATCATCTTTATCCTCAGGAACCACTTCATTATGTAAGGCTGTTTAACTGTAACAATTATTGCATAATTAGTTGTCTTGTTTATGTAAATAAACCGTGGTAGCTTCTGGGTCTCCCTTCTGAAACAGAGATGCTCCGACAGGAATCTATTTTCTGCTTCCTTCTGTTGTTGGAGGATTCACTTGCATAAGATATAAGATGTTTTCCTTCACTATTACAAACCCAACTGTTGGTAAATACATCCAAACACATGTTTTACAAATTAAGTGATCCTTAAGTGGTCCTCAGTGATCGGATCACAAGTGGACAGCTTTAAGTACGTCTGTTCACACCTGGCATTAGAATGCGTCTCCACATGCGTCTTCAGTGGCCACTTGTGATCCGATCTCACTTCCCCGCCCCATATGCAGATAAACACGTAGTAAACACACGGCTAATATAGCAGCCGTTGTGACGTAATATTACATGAATGTCTGTAGTGATATCCTACATATTCCTGAATTCTGGTACATTGTATTAACATCAATATGTAGGGGACCTCTGCGCCGCCGGCACCGCTGCTTTTGCCAGACAACGACGGGGCACAGCGCTCCAGAGAGCCGGGAGGACAGAGAATAGGCGGTCGGTCGGGTGTCAGCTTCACGCAAAGAAGCGGAACAAAAACACCGACACATCTCCGACAGTTTGATGATAATGCACTTTGCGTGCCTAGTGTGATAGTCTGCAGATCTGTAGCCTATAAACAAGATATATTTTAATAAAATACAGTTGTACCGACAGGATACAGTAGAGCACAGAGGCCGTTTCCATGCTGACAAGCGCCCGTGTCTGCCTGTTTATTCACCTGAGGGGCGCGGTAATCCCGCGGATCCCAGCTGGACATCAGATGAGTAGGAGGTCCTTAATGTGGCCCAGGACACATTCACTTCACACTGCTAAAAGAATGTGGTCATATGTGGCCCAGACAACCTCTGAATGTGGTCTGAAAGATCCGATCTCAATGCGTCTTGAGTGTGTTCACACCTGTACTTAGAGCTGTCCACTGAGGACGCATGTTAATACCAGGTCTGAACAGGGCCTAAGTATGTAATAATAAAGTATAAATCTCAAAATAGCCAATGAAATAAGGAATGATCACACAACATTATTAGCGATGGATATCGCTGTTTATTGTGTGAAGAGGTGCCTGTGTGTACCTGTTGCGGCAGCCTGCTGCGCTGCGCTGTGAAGCTTCGAGTACCTTCAAATATTTCTCACCTTAACTTCGAAGGCCAAAAAAATGGTATTCAGGAAAGCCCTACCTTTGACCTTTGACAATCAAAACCGAATCAGGTCATCCTTTGAGTCCAAGTGGACGTTTGTGCCTAATTTGGAGAAATTCCCTCAAGCCGTTCCTGAGATATCACGAGAATGGGACAGACGTGAAGTCACAGTAACCTTTGACAACCAAAATCTAATCAGTTCATCCTCGAGTACAAGTGGATGTTTTTGCCAAATTTGAAGAAATTCCCTCCAGGCGTTCCTGAGATATTGCGTTCACAAGAATGGATCGGACGTCACGGAGGCATTATAAAACAATGTTCATTCCACAAAAGCTTGGCCACTGTGTGGACTGGCAGCGCGATGGCCTTATAAAACCTGAACAAATACCTCTTGTCACATTAAAGTATCCGCTGAAGTCTTTTTCCTGCTGAAGAGCAGAAACATAATGACTTCAGAAACATCCCTTTAAGTCTATAAAACCTCCTATAAATCTGGATTTAATCCTTTTAAATCCTCTCTCATTGTCTCACTCTGACAAAAACCCACTCGACAAAAATACAGGACTGTTTTTGCTTATTCAAAACCATAATATGTATTTCTATTTACCCTTAAGTTCTCTGTGGACATTTGAACAACGTCTCCGCCTCTGGATTACAGTCCAATTTGCATGTGGAGTTCCTGGAGACCGTCACCATGTCATATTGGTGATGAGTCCGTCCAGAGCTCAAGGAAAAAGTGACGTCAAAGTTTACAGAGTGCGTCTGGCTAAGATCTTTTGTCAGAGCACCGCCTGCAAGGTTTGAATGGAAGACCATATTTGGGCTGTGAATTATGACAACTTTATTTTATCGCTGGAGTAAATATTAGAACGGGGTGATGAAGGAGGACGGACAGGAGGTGCTCCTGTGGAGACACTCAGACACAGCGAGCGATGAAAGAGAAGAGGGGAGGACAAAGCGGGAGACAAGAGATGAGGATTAGAGCGGCGATTCTCCCGGGCCGTGTTCACACTGCAGCTAAATACGGTCATCGCTCCTCAGGAGAGACACAAAGCTGGTTCAGTTCACGCACAGTTCGCTTATGAAAAGACGAAAGTTAAGTGTGTTCTACCACCAGAGTAGCGAACGTCAACAAATCTGAGTTCAGACTGGGTTGAATCCACCAGAACCGCTCTCTCTTGTGCTTTCACTGCAGGGTTATCATCGAAAACTAAAACTAAGTAGGGATGCACCGATACCACTTTATTCAGACCGAGTACAAGTACTTACATTTGCGCACTCGCCGATACGAGTACCGATACGAGTACTTCTCTGTGCAAAAAGACCCTCGTTAACAGCTAGCTGGAGGGTGTGAGCGACACACGGCAGGCTGGGGAGTCCCGCATACGAGGCGGTGCGCCGCGACCGGCTCTAGGTCGGCTTGGAAAGGCTCGGGGCGAAGGTGTATCGCACGGCTGTGGACAAAGTGCTCCCTGCACCCCCTGCTCCCGGTGCGATTGTTGACCGGGACGGACTGTTCTCAGTGCGCCCCAACCGCGTCGTGTCTCCAGGGCGGGTCTCGGCAAACTTAAAAAGCACCAGTGGCGATGTCTGCAACCCACCCGACCCGTCTTGAAACACAGACCAAGGAGTCTAACGCACACACGAGTCAGAGGATGCAAGCAAAACCCCGCGGCGCAATGAAAGTGAGGGCCGGCGCGCGGTGACTTGGGTGGGATCCCGGCCCCGCGGAGTCGGGCGCACCACCGGCCGGGAGGTGGAGCATGAGCGCGTGCGATAGGACCCGAAAGATGGTGACGAGAGTTTAACGTCACGCTGCCGTATAGTTGTATCGGAGCCGTTTTGCGAGTACGAGTACATGAGCACAGTATCGGACCCGTTACCCGATACTGATATCGGTATCGGTGCATCCCTAGCTAAAATCAGTTTTGCTGCTACTCCCGTCCACAGCAGAACATCACTTTGCTTCCGTACTGGTGGTCCTGTCTGCTTCTCCAAACTGGTAGCGTGCCAACCGTCATCTACTGTAGGTAATACACTGACTACGGATAAGTACCTCATACAGCCTTACTTCAAAACACCTGAACTATCCCTTTAAAGCACCAATTGGACTGGACTGTGGGCTGGTTGCATTTTTGGTTAGACGTCATAACTTGGGTGGGATTTGATGGTGTGTTCCCCTTTATGCATGTTTTAATTCAATAAGACGCATATGGAAATGACTGGAAATCTGTGGCTGCTTGGAAGGTATTTAAATTGGGTAAATGTATGTAAAGTACAAACACAGTTTAATGCAAAACCATTGCTGTGATTCTTCAAACTCCCTCTCTCTCTCTGTGGTTTTCTCTCTCCGTCGTGTGTAAATGTGTGAGTGAGCTCCAGGATTATGAAGCTCAGGATTACATAATCCCTCCCAGCCAATCAGAGAGCACCACTGCTCTGACGTCATATGTTAATTTAATCCAAACACACACACACACACACACACACACACACACACACACACACACACACACACAGATGTAAGTGTACACACAGCTGGAGTCAGGTATCAACTCTCACAGGAAAAGCAGAACCAGCTGTCTGAATTAAACACACACACACACACCGTTCCCACACTTACACACTCACAGAGCTGCACACACAAACACACGCAGGTAGTCAAAGAATCAGAGGTATTCCTTGAGGTTTAAGACGCGCTCAGTGAGTGTGAACGTAAACATACAGCAGAAGGATTACTCAACCCCTCATCTTCTCAGTTTATCACTGAAGTTCATTAAAACCCCTGAAGGGAGCCGGTTTGAATGTTTTGCAGCATCGTGACTAATAAAGCTTCTCAGCTGAGGAACCTGCCTCACCAATCCTGCAGCCTGCTGATCACTAACACATCATATTCCACTCTGTGTTGGGTGGGTGTTTATGGGAAAAGTGGGATTTTGGGGGATTTTCACAACGACAGACATGACGTCACATTGTCAGGGTCAGCAGAGTTCAGCTACGGGAATCAGCGCAGACACACAGGGTTTCATTTTGGCCAGTATGAGAGGCTAGTTACACGTTATGACACGGGTTTAGGGTTAAGAATAAGGCACCGGTATACTCTGTCAGCGTAATTAAAAATAGCATGCCAATGCAAAACAAAATCCAATGAAGAACACAACATTACACCTCTACTGGTTGCTATTTTCAGACCTTCATACAGTCTCTCACGTTTACACCTGAGTCTTGATTAGCACATGACTGCAGCCGGTGGAGGTGACGTGTTGCCCTCTGGGTCACTTTGACATTCTCACAGTCAGTTCAGTGAATTAACCTTCTAGTCACAAGCTCAACTAACGAGCCCAACACACTCAGAGGCCACACATCTACCTCCGGGGGAAATAAAACAAAACCATAGCCTGCAGCTTTAGTTTAACCACAGACCATTTCCTCAGCACACACCACCGCTCTGTGTCCAAGGCTCACTGATCTATTGAAACCGGCTCTGTGTTAATAGTGATGAAACACTGCCAGACGCCTGCTGAGGAGGTTGAGTGTCAGACCTGAGACCTTCTGACCTCTCATGGTCTGTCAGATGGAAAGAGACTTAATAGCCCTCAGCAGCGGAGAGCATGCTGAGATTGCTGGATGTTTGGAGCCGAGGACTCCGTTTAGCACCCAGAGTATCAACAAGTGAGCCACCCTCACAGTGTGCAACAAACACTGGAAAAACACTCAGCTGCAATGAGACGTGAAACCGCAATCAGTCACAGATACAGCTCACACGCTCGTGGTTTTGTGGAGCTGCCTTGCGACTATATGATAGACAGAAACAAGCAGGAGCTGACCAGGATATTAGGACCGCTTTGGAAAGTGGTTTGAGAGATATTAAAGGAAGAGACTGGTCAACAATCCCCCTGAAGAGGCTAAAACCAACATGATTTTATCCTCCTAACAAGTAGCCATAGCCTGGTGCAACTTGTGTCTCCATGCTGTAAATGTTCAATGTTTCCAGAAACTATTAAAGCACATTAAAGAGCCATACTCTTACATTTGGTGACAAGTTCCTTCATTGCAATCAACGAGGCTGAAACAACAACTGTACTTTCTGTCAAGCAAACATCACTGGTTCTACCAACTCTTCCATGATATTGTCTATTCTTATCAACATGGGAGTGGGTAAATATGCTCCTTTATGTAAATGGATGAATATATTAATTACTGGAAATCAGTTAACAACACAAAACAATGACAGATATTGATCCAGAAACCCTCACAGGTACTGCATTTAGCATAAAACAATATGCTCCAATCATAACATGGCAAACTGCAGCCCAACAGGCAACAACAGCTGTCAGTGTGTCAGTGTGCTGACTTGACTATGACTTGCCCCAAACTGCATGTGATTATCATAAAGTGGGCATGTCTGTAAAGGGGAGACTCGTGGGTACCCATAGAACCCATTTACATTCACACATCTGGAGGTCAGAGGTCAAGGGACCCCTTTGAAAATGGCCATGACAGTTTTTCCTCGCCAAAAATTTGTGTAAGTTTGGAGCGTTATTTAGCCTTCTTCATGACCAGCTAGTATGACATGATTGGTATCAATGGATTCATCAGTTTTTTTTAGTTTCATATGATTCCAGTATCTTCACTCTAGCTTTAGAAATTAGAAATTAGTGGTGTTAACACGAATTTGCGTTAACGCGTTATGACGTTAACTTTGACAGCCCTAATTTTTGCATGTTTTTGCAAGTTTTCGCAATTTAGGGGTTACCTTCTAGACACAACCCTCTTTCATAAGCTGTCTTCACCTTTTGCGCATCCACCAAAAAGTTGAATTCTGTATTAATTAATTAATTAACTTTAGCTGCAGGAGAGTGTGAAGCACACTCGTGTTTGTCTGTCACTGTGCCAGCTACTGTTCAGGACCAACCAGACCACAATCGGTTCTTTCTTGATGTTATCTTCCAGCATTGATTGTGAATCAGTAAATACATTAGATGTTGAAGTGAGTCTCCATTTCCAGGATCAGTTTGTAAAACTCAACCTGTTCTGGACACTTTAGTTTCTCACCAGGAGTGACATCACTGCTCAAGAATTGGTCGTGTGAAAGAAATACGCAACAGCTTTTTCAGATGATGGATTAAATCAAACATGTATGAAAAATGAGGACCTTTAAGAGCCTGATTTGACAAATTGATGCAGGCAGAAGTTGTATATGACTCAACTACATCTCAGCTTTCAGGTCTGTGCAGAAGACACCAACATAACATCAGAGGCGAAGTACAACTTCACAAATGCCCCGAAAAATAACCAAGATGCTGCTGCGACCTTGCGTAAACTCCAACCAGCTGAACAATCTACATCCATATCATAATCCCGACTCACCCGACAGCCGCCTCTCCCTCACGCTCTTCCAGAAGACATCCCAAGCCTTGTTGGTGGAATCTTTCACGTGCTCGCTGAAGGATCTCCGCAGTGGAGTTTTTTTGAACGCCGTAGTCTGATCCATATTCCACACGTTCAACAGTCACATATTCCCATCTGAAAAACCCTGCGTTTCTGGAGAGTTACTAACCCATGTGGCAGCGAGGGTGTGTTTGACTTAAGAGTCCAGCAAAGTGAGTGAGGAAGGAGGAGGAGGAGGAGGAGGAGGAGGAAGAGGAGGCAGGGGGGCTGACACTTGATGCAAAAAGTCTGCATGTAATTTGTGAAACACTCCTGTCCTCTCCCTCCCCTACACCTCCCTCCTCAGAAAGTTGTGTGAAGAACTGTTTACGTGGATGAACAAACTATTTATGGTGTGTGAGAGCACATCTGGGTGTTTTCAAGAGGATGAATGTGAAGCAGGGAGAGTGTGAGAAGTGTTTTGTGCATGTGTGCTTGTGTGGGAAGTTCAAGGATTTAGCCGCCCTGAGACTTTACAGGACCAATATGTAACATCTTTACTGTAATAACTCAGAAAATGACCGTGACATGGCATCAGAGATTAAGGAAACATGCTGAATTGAAATACTGGCTTCTCCCACAACAATTCTACAGCCAGTATGTTCTCCTTTGAATTCCTCTACAGCATTCAGAGACATGACACAGACTTGCATCTTGACTTGGACTTGCCCTCAAGTCTGAAACGTGACGATACTAATTCTTCTACCGTACCGTCAGGGATTGAGACTCATGGCGTCCCGTCATCCTGGGGATGATAGAAAATGTGTTTGGGACAGAGTTAACCCACTATCGTTGCTTCCAGGGGAAGCACCCTTCTTCCCCTGCCGGTTTTCAACCCGGTAGGTGCATGGATGTATTAAAAGAACTGGATACAGCGTTGGAGGCGGGGCCCCGGTCATTCCTATGAGAGTTGCTCATTGGTGCATGAAGTCTAAATGGCTCGACTTCCGTCTGGTACCCGGATCTTGGCGGAGTAGCGTCCGCTCGATCACATGACTTGGTCACGGGGTCCTAACGTCACACCGTCGTCACGGCTTGCGCTCCAGCCTCGGTCTGGGTATCACTGACATGAACGGAGGAAGGGAAATACCGCCGTTTGGCCACTACGAAAGTCAGGATCGACGACCGGCGCACTTCCTGGGGGCTTGGGTGGGTGCCACATTATGATGCATTCAGGCTCTATTTAGTAAAAATGAGTATTGGGCAAAGGTTAAATCTAACGTTATCACAATGTGTTCAAATGTAATCTCGTAAAATTTAGTTTTGGGCGAGAAAAGGGAATTATGACCTGTTTAACTTCCAAAAAAAACATTATGCAAACAGTATGAAAGGAGTGGATGTTGACGTACCTGGGATTTATTGTTTCACTTTAGTTTTTTACCGTGGTATCAAATTGGTATTGGTCTTATAAAGTCTTAGCCCAACCCATCTGTCAGATGCAGCCACTTAGCTGTAAGGAACCACACACGTCCTCATCATCATCAAGGCTAGAATCAGTTAAACACATTTCCTCTCATGGGAAAGAGGATAAATAAACAGTACAGCTCAGGACTGCTGAAGGAGGAGGAGGATAGAGGGAAATGATGAATGGGAGTGACATCTCTACAGTCGGTCTAAAGGGTTATGAGTAACAGAGTAGACCTATCTAGGGATTGAACCTCAGGTAGTACCATGCATTAGATCTGGAGTCTGCAACCTGCAGCTCTTCAGCTCCTCTCCAGTGGCTCCCTGTGGATTTATAAACATGGAAATGAATAACTGTTTTTTGTTTACATTTTCTTTTTTATTTATCATTGTTAAAAGGTGTATGGTACGACGGAGTATTAGGGCCACATTGAGGGAAAAAATAAATCTGAGATTTCGAGAATAAATTGTATTACGAGAATAAAGTCATAAGTTTACGAGAAAAAAAGTCGTAATATTATGAGAATAAGTCATAATATTATAAAGTAGTAATTTTACGTGTTATTTTATTTTTTTCTCGTAAAGTTATGACTTTATTTTCTCGTAATATTACGACTTTTTTCGTAAATTTATGACTTTATCCTCGTAATATTAAAAAAAAATTCTCGTAAAGTTATGACTTTATTCTCGTAATATTACGACTTTTTTCTCATAAAGTTATGACTTTATTTTCTCGTAATATTCCGACTTTTTTCGTAAATTAATTACTTTATTCTCTTAATATTTCAATTTTTTTCTCGTAAAGTTATGACTTTATTCACGTAATATTACGACTTTTTTCAGAATTTTTTTTTTTCCCTCAATGTGGCCCTAATACTCCGTAGTGCATTGTCTCTTTGGCCCTCACTGCATTAGACTTATATACTATATACTTAGACTATAAACTGTGTTACCTTCATCACAATGATCAAATGTTTTGCGGCTCCAGACAGATTTGTTTGGCTCTTTTGATAGTAAAGGTTGCTGACCCCTGCGTTAGAGAAATTTGGCTTAATGACAAAAAGTGTTTTGCAGAAAAAGATTTTTATGAATTTCAAACTAAGGTATCCAAAAATGTGCTGTTTTGGGAAGTGAAAGCCGGCCCTCGTCCTAACTTTACTGTCCATCCAGTCGAGGTGTTGGTGAGGAGATAGAAGAAAACCAAAGGAAACAAAGCTCTAACGGACAACACAACACAAGAATAGTAAAATAACAGAAACACCTTGAGAAGATGGGGAGAGCAAGCTGGAAATGTTCTGTGTCAAGTTGTCAAAATGATCACGTTCTCTATCACAAGTGTTTTACACAACACTTGTTCATGCAAAATGTGTTCGTAAAGACCAACCCAGCAACGAGTCAGTGGAATTAAAAGCATTAACATACACAGCACACACACTCCACAACCAACAGCTGTCAGATCGACAGCACAAACGGCTCATTTTAATTACTCATTTATTTTTCTAATCAATTTTCACGTTTTATTTTTGATTAAAAATTAAATTTATGGAGGAATGACGCGGTGAGAATATCTATGTTTAATTTGGTTCGAGAGTCTTTGAGCAACAAGTGTCATTATGTTGATGGAAAACTGGATCTTTGGTAGCGATATGAACAATGTTTATTCAGCGAACTGGTAATATAAAGCAAGAAAACGCTTGAGATGATTGGAAACATTGGAAATTATTTCATCCTTTGGCAGATATTTTCTTTAACCAGACTTTCCAATATTCTAAATGCATATAGTCAAACAATTGTGCTGCTTTAGTCCGCGGCCCATCCACCACCCACCGGCCTCTCCGCATCATTTAACTCTGTCCCATCACTCAGTCGTCAGTTTAATGATGATGAAGCAGCTGTTATCAGTGGGTTTCATCAACATGCTCATACAATAACTGTGCAGCAGAAGCACTTTCTGGTCACCTGAGAGCTCATTTTGGACAATTTCTTTTCCATCAACAACAAACTTCCTGTTGACTTGACTGCCACTGACATTATTATCACAATCTAACAACAGCAAAGGAAAAGGGAACTGTGCATGTGTGGTCAGTGACGTCATTTAGTAAATGGTATGTCAAGTCATTTCCATCAGTACATTCATTTCACTTCAACAAAGTAAGTAAATTCAATGTCAAGTAAAATAGGAAGGGCAATGATTCCATGTATAGTGTTGATTTAGCAGGACATATTGGGTATGTATCATTGGTTAACTATCAATAGTTCAGAGGTTGAGGAAACGTCATATAGTCTATAGCAGGGGTCAGCAACCTTTACTATCAAAAGAGCCATTTTAGGCAAAAAAATAAATAAAAAAATCTCCATTAGGAGCCACAAAACCTTTAAGCAATGTGATGAAGGTAACACAATTTATAGTCTAAGTATATAGTATATAAGTCTAATTCAGTGAGGGTTAAAGAGACAATGTACTACGGAGTATTAGGGCCACTTTGAGGGAAAAAACATCTGAGATTTCCAGATTAAAGTCATAAGTCTTTACGAGAAACAAATTCGTAACATTACGAGAATGAAGTCATAACTTTACGAGAAAAAAAGTTGTAATATACAACAAATAATTTTTTTCTGAAGCTTCTAATTTATCCAAAGTAAAACCACATTAACATTTGAACAATGAGGATTTCCTCGAGCTCCAAAATTAGACATGAAAGCCCCAAAGCTACTCTGCGTTTATCTGACAGCATGAAAGTCAACACTACTCCTACACCTGCAGGTCTCAAAACACAGCACTCGAGTATCAAAGCAAACTTCCTTTTTATTCTCCTGCTATTGTTTCCAAAGCCTTTACACGTTTCTCAAGTGTCTCAGAACAAAGCTCGTATTAGAATATGAGCACAACCCAAAGCTTGATCAACTCACTGCGGTGTGTTATGCAAAGTTAAAAGCGTTCAATGTCACTATTACTGCACGCCTTCAATCCCCTCCAAGAGCTTCTCAGACAGCTATTATTCTAATACGTGTGATAGGAAGCAGCCTCTGCCTCCCCCTGCTCCTCTCCTCTTCCTCTGCTGGGAGGGTGATAGGAGACATCTTGTGACACATTTGTTTACCCTTCAAACAAGACCGAAATTAGTTGCAATCCCAGCGGTTTTCCAAAAGCAGGTAATTAAATAGCACTCAGCCGCACGCTGCGCCACTACGATCTGAACTCCCCTTCGCTGGGTATCGGAGGGAAATGCCAGAGCGGCCAAGAAGAAAAAAAAAAGAGGCACAGTCTTACTCGCGAAAGAGCACATCGGCTTGCATTTGCATGCGTTTAACTAATGCACATACATATCCAGAGTGACTCACCGCTCTGAGTAAAGCAGGTGGGAGTTCGGCTCCTTGCTCGGTGTCACTTTGACGGGCTGGCGGCTGCAGGATTCGACTGCGTGGCGTCTGGTTTCCGAGATGATCTGTCAAAGCAAAGTGACTCAATAAAAGTGACACAGGTTTGAGGCGCCTTTTCCTTAAGAACCAACAGTTTTTTAAGTAACCCACAGGCTAAAAACTGCCACTAATGAAGTGATGCAGCTGCACGGTGGTGCAGTGGTTAGCACTGGCGCCTCACAGCTAGAGGGTTGCAGGTGCGAATCCGGCTTGGGACCCTTCTGTGTGGAGTTTGCATGTTCTCCCCGTGTTAGCGTGGGTTTTCTCCGGGTACTCCGGTTTCCTCCCACAGTCCAAAGAGGTTAGGTTAATTGTGGACTCTAAACTCTAAACATAAATTGCCCGTAGGTGTGAGTGTGAGCGTGAATGGTTGTCTGTCTCTATGTGTCAGCCCTGCGATGGACTGGCGACCTGTCCAGGGTGTACCCTGCCTTCGCCCAATGTCGGCTGGGATCGGCTCCAGCCCCCCCGCGACCCCTAACGGGATAAGCGGTTGCAGATGGATGGATGGATGGATGGATAATGAAGTGATCGCTCTTATTTCAAAGTGAAAGAAGCTCAGCAGTGCTGTAAATGTAATGTCTGACCATGAGCCTCCTCCTCTCCTTTAAACCAATTTGCACCAGTGCAGATTTTCACCTCGCCTCTGATAAAATCAGAGGGAACGATTACCCATTTATGAGAAACTGTAATATTAGACAGACTGCAACGCAACGAAGGCCGTGCAGAGTGTAACACCTCTGATAACCAATTTTCCTTGGATGAAAACTAATTTTTATTCCCACAAAACCAAGTATTTGTTGTGTTCCCTGCGGCAAGGAGACGCTGATCACCAGTTTACTGTGCATGAAGTATCTTGTGATAAGCACAGCTCAGTAGCCTCCTCTGCCCAGAAAGTGAGAGAACAATGATGCACCACTAAAAACAATGGAAATGGTGAGATATGTGACGGTGCTGGGTGGTTTTCTTTCTTCTGCACACGTCTCAGCCGTAGCAAAAAGGTAATATTACGAGAATTAAGTCATAACTTTACGAGAAAAAAGTCGTAATATTACGAGAAAAAAGTTGTAATATTACGAGAATAAAGTCATAACTTTACGAGAAAAAAAAGTTGTAATATTACGAGAAAAAAGTCATAACTTTACGAGAAAAAAAGTCATAATATTACGAGAATAAAGTCATAACTTTACGAGAAAAAAGTCGTAATATTACGAGAATAAAGTCATAACTTTACGAGAAAAAAGAAAATAAATTACTACTTTATAATATTACGACTTTATTCTCAAAATCTCAGATTTATTTTTTTCCTCAATGTGGCCCTAATACTCCGTCGTACCATAGACCTACAATAATGATGAATAAAAACCATGTCAGGCTACCGTTAGGCAGCCAAGAGCTGCACATGTTCTCGCCAAACTCCTAGACATCCTTGTCAAAAGTAGTGTTAGTGTAAAAGTAGAAAATGGTACACTTCTGATGACAGCTTGCAATCAGACATGTGGGTATTGTGGGGAGATGCCACCGCGGTGATGACGACTCGTTTACTTCCAGTATATCCAACATCCCTCACCTGTACCTATGAGGTAAAACATACTGCCAGAAAAACACACTCGAGTGTCCAAAGCATCATGAACCCCGTCCTCCTGTTGAGCTGCTAACCCACAATATCTTTGATTGTCAAGAGGACTAAAAGCTTTCTTTAACCCGTCTCCTCTCCTCACCTCTCCTCCAGTTCTTTCGCCTCTGGGCACAGACCGTATTGTTAGTCTGGTCCTCTCCTCCTCTCCTCCTCTGCTGCTGCTCTTGTTCCTGCCCAGAAGCTTGTCACTCAACTTGATGAGCTGTCTACCTTACATCAGCATTCAGGCCTCTGGCTGCAGCAAACAGCATCAGTAAACTCTCCTCAGGCGCCGGAGGGAGTGAGCAAAACCCTTCTGCACAGATCTTCAGCTCGCTTTTGAACTTTTCTTGTCAGTTACATGTTTAGCTTTACTGTTTTTTCCTCCCCCTTTGTGCTGCTTGCCATTGTTGTTGACCTATGACCTTGATAACTAGACCCTGGCTCAGTGCTGCCCCCTGCTGGCCGGGAGACACATGAAGGTTTGTAGTGTTAGTAGACCAAGGTAACTAAGCAAGACTTCACTCTGAATGTGCATCATATCTCTGACCAAATTGCAAATAAAGTCTCTTATCCTGCTTCATCGGTTTCAGCTCCATCTCTTCATTTGATCCACAGGATTCTCTGAGGACCACATTTACTTTTGTGGCTACATAAATGCTGCAGGTCAGAACCCGAATCCCCTGATGTCTCCATCAATTTGGACGGATTTTACTTTACTTTTTAAAACACCTTCCATCTCTCTTCCATCACTGACTTTGTGAACTCATCTGTTTTAAGCACCAACAGGTTAAGGTTTCACTACATTGATCCTTCACTTGTGTAAAGTAGAGCTGAAAACTCCTGCCTTCATGAATTGACAACACATAGCGCCTCTCTCTCTCTCTCTCTCTCTCTCTGTTCGACATCCCTTTGCGTTCAGCTCCATAGAGCTGCAGAGTTGATGATAATTCTTTGCGTGTTTTTTTCACATTACATATTTTATTATTTTATCAGCTACATTTTGCACTCTGATTGTCTCCTCATCAGATTTCCCATTGCATCCCCACTCTACTCAACTTACTTGTTGAGATTTAATGAGATCACTTAGATCAAATTATATGTGTTATTATGATTAAAATGTCAGCTAATTGTGGGTTACTGTTGGTAGAAGAAGATCTGACCGTCCTGCTGATGCTGAAACATGATGCTGGTTGATAACAATTATCAGAGGTAGATGATTAATTTCCCCTTTAAAGATGGGGTAGACAACCTAGCTTTAAGGATGATCTTCTATGTGTGAAATTCCCCAGAGGGATCAGAACATACCGGCTCAAACTGTGACCAGTAGCTTTTTAAGGAGGATGGAAATGGTGCTCACATGGTCTGACTTACCATCCTGTAAAGACACACTGAACACCTGTAACATCTGTAAATTGAGCACCACTGGCTCTTGAGATAGCGCCTGGAGATAAAGATGACCCCATGGGAGGCCGTAGCTCGGTTCGGCTCGGCTCAGCTCAGCGTTTGATCCTTTGGAGGAGCTCTGTACCAATATGAATCCCTTTCATCACATGACCTCAAAGCCACAGATCAAAAGGTACCTGCAGCTGACTGTAACAACCAATCACCGCCTCCGTTGATCAGATATCTGAGCGCGTGTAGCGCAGCTGAAGGTGAGCTATTTAGCACCTGTAGACTCTTTCACATGCGTTTAAACATGGAAAATGTTGACAAAACTATGACAACCTCAAACAGCCGGCGGTGATCGAAGACACGCTGGCGTCCTGCTGCTCTGCTCTACAGAACGTTTCACACAATTCAACATGTAAGAAATACACAGCTCTGTCTGCAGCGATCAAAGCCTGAAGATCTAATCGATCCGACCGGGATTTTCTGCTGCTGTCACTACGGTTACATTTCAAGGTGTTATTATAGGCTCCTACAGATACATACTGTATTATTCAGTAGTCAGGAGTGAAATACAAGTTGTGGAGGGAATAATGCATGGGAATATGATAAAAATGCTCCTTTAAATATGTAAAACATCCATTTTCAGACACCAAAGTCTACTAGAATTACAGCCTCGTGGTTGTATGCCTCTGCCAACCAGTCAAGTTCACACGACTTTCAACCAGGATGTTTTGTTTTGTAAGTTACGTTTGTTCCGTAGTGACTTTTGTCGCGTTTTCCGTAGCAATGTAACGCTGTTTCCGTACATATTTTACTTAGTTTACATACTTATTTTAAGACCAACCATGCTGAATTTCCTATTTTGACGCGTGCCGCGCGGTTCACAGCAAACAACAGACAGTGAAGGTGATCTATTGGCTGCATATTGACATCATACCAGCTACATTACTACAGTTTCGATGTCTGTCTGTAGAATATGTTACGGACATGAAAAAAAGTAAAGACTTATTTTTAAATCAACACTTCCTGCTTTCATTTAAAAATAAAAGCCCTTAAGCATTTTTTTCCGTGGACAGAATTCCTTTATTTGTTAACACCAGGCTTTTATTCTAAAATAAGTGCCGGAGAGTGTTGTAGAACATGCAGTGACTTGGAGAGCTCCATAAATGAATATAATAGGGGTTTTCAACTGTGGATTATTACTATTATTTACAAATTACCACTCGTTTCTTAACCTTTCTCTGTGTAAAATAAATATAAATTAAATTTATAATGAAATGAAATGGCTATTATGAAAGGTAAACTCTATGTAGAAAGAAAGAGCTGACAGCAGCAGCTGCAGCAGCAGAAACGCAGCAGACACGCAGCTGAAATGCAGCTGGTGTGAACACCCGACGCGTGAATGTGTGCAGAAGCATTGTCCATACTATACTACTATTGAACCCAAAAAAGGCTTTTTTCTTCATTTGAAGGGTCAATAGATGAGAAGATCCATTATATTACTGCTGCAAATACAGGTTGCTATATTGACTTCATTCCTCCAGTGATTATAATAACTTCACACTCAAGGTGAGAGACAAGATCTCTGGAAGACTGCCATGTAAAATTAATGTAACTTCAAAACGAAAGTACTACGTACAAACTTAGTTCAAAGTAAAAAGCCTGGAGAACAGCGGGTGGAAAGCAGCAGCGGTGCACTGATGAGAACAAAGCTGTAAGTAGATTCTCTCAGCAGCAGCACAGACCAACATCTCGTACAGGGCCAAGGTAAGCTGTCAGACAAAACTCCCAACAAGCCACGTCCTCGCCTCACTTCTCCGACTAGGAGACCGGTTGACGGCGCTGATTGACAGTCCTGACACATCTGCACACAGGGGACAGACGGGAAGTGTTGTCTGGATCAATACTAAATACATCCTCCCATCACACTGCAGATCAGGGACAAAGACAGAGGTACACTTTACCCTGAAACCCGACGGGATTATCAGTGAACACAAATACATTTATTTTCACAGTATGATCAGTCGTTATTAGAAATTAGACCCGTCCTCGACCAAAGAAATTCTGCGTGGACTAACGCGATTGTGTCGACTAATCGATTAGTTGATTTAATGGACAGATCTTTAGAAACTGAGATTCTCCACAAAGAATCACACAAAAGCACCACTTTAAATCTTGTGTTTTACCAGAGACATGCTCAAGTTTCTTGGAAATAAAGCATAAAAAAATGACTAATCAACTAAAGACTTTAGTCGACTAAGACCAAAATTACCTATTACTGTACGGAAAAAAAGTCGTAATGTTCCGACTTTTTTTGTCGTTAAGTTACGACTTTTTTTTCGTAAAGTTAAGACTTTTTTCTCGCAAAGTTATGACTTTATTCTCGTAATATTATGAATTTATTGTGTAAATCTCAGATGTTTTTTCCCTCAATGTGGCCCTAATACTCCGTAGTACATTGTCTCTTTGGCCCTCACTGCATTAGACTTATATACTATATACTTAGACTATAAACTGTGTTACCTTCATCACAATGATCAAATGTTTGGCGGCTCCAGACAGATTTGTTTTTTTGCCTAAAATGGCTCTTTTGATAGTAAAGGTTGCTGACGCCTGGTTTAGTCTGATATATCTGAGTGATCGTGATTACAAGTCGGATGTTGACATGAACAGCAATTAGAAGTCTGAAACCTGTATTTACTATAACTCCCGTATGATATAAACACAGCATAAATGAAGTGAGTCAGGGAACAACTGAGTGACTGAGTGACTGAGTGACTTTGGGTCTGACTGCTCTGATGCTCTCCACCTCAGGCAGTGTGGGGGGGTGTAATGCTCCTAGGGATCAATACTAAACACATTTTGTCCTCTGAAATCACATCAGGAAGACGTGAAGTGCTGAACAGGAAGGACATGCAACTTTTTTTTTTTTTTTTTTTTGGCTTTCGTCCACAGACCAGTTCTTTTACACTGTCAAATTTGAACAAGGACATCTTTATCTTTATATGTTTTGTTTGTATTTGCAGGATAAAAACGTACAAACACCTGAACAGTGTGTACTTGCTATGTTTGAGCAGAAACACTGGCGATGTTTTGGTTTTGACAAGTTAAGGCTACAGTTTTAACATTTGCACAAATCCCTCAACCAAACTATTCATCGATGTTCTAACCTGTGTATGAAAAGGGATGAACTTTGACAAATTGGAAAAGTTTCTAAAGTACACAGGACCCTTGCTGTAAGACAAGGCCGGGTGCTGAATTAGTGCTTATGAAAGGTGACTCCATCACCACGGTTACAGCACGCTTCATGCCCATTAACATGTAAACAAAAGAAAAGCAGACAATATTTAGCTGACCTCATCAGGGTCCATTCAATGTGTTTTACTGAACTTTCTATGTGTTTTTCTAAAAGCATTTTCAAATGAACTTCATTTTAATGATGTAAAACGCCTCGTAATGTGACATGTTTAAATGACTGGTTGGAGAGAAAGAAAATGAATCCTTGGTTCATTGCTAGTTCTAGGAAAAACATAAAAAACATCAAGACTGTGAAGAAGGTACAACAGTGTGTACACACTATATTAAATCCTCTTTTGAAAAGGTATTAAAAGAAAAGAAAGGTGAATAGATAGGGCAAAAGGTGATACGCTGATACGCCAGTAGTCATTCATGAATCAGGAAACTTGTGTTCAGATTTAGTTTTTTTCACCCCAGCTCAACATCATCAAGATTATATTGCTAATTTCTCGAGTCCAAACTGTCAAAACTCCAAATTTAAACTCCAAAGAAAAGTTTGTACCCAAAAGGGAGAAATTCTTCGGACATTATTTTGGTTTCATTATGGTGCCTACACCTGTTTGGGAGCGTCTCATCAACTGTGGGAGACGTTCCTGGACGGTTCCCAACAACAAAAACAGCTCAGGGAAGCAGCTGTGCGTTGCTCTTTATCAGAGGTGAAGTAACAGTTGCCAAACCAACAACTTAGTCCTCATCTTTGAAGACTTTTCTCTTGTAAAACCCGATAAATACTTTTTGAAAACACTTCTGAGCCGAAATCTCAAGTGTGTACGCCAGTTCACTCAGAGGCTTGAATGCATCCTTAAAGACATAGTCAAGTCATGCCAATTTTATACTGTATGTATAGAACAAGATCACTAATGTGCACACAACATCCTCTATTCTTGGACCCTAGGTTCAGTTCAGGAAGAATTAAAAGAAGACACACAAATAAATATTCACCATAAATTAGGGCGGTCAAAGTTAACGCGATAATGACACAATAACGCAAATTCGTTTTGACACTACTAATCACTTCAACACGCAATCGAACATTCCAGACCTTACCAGTGCAGATGGTATCATATGAAACTAGAAAACCTGAGGAATCCATTGGTACCAGCCATGTCATACTAGCTTGTCGTAAAGGAAGCTAAATAATGCTCCAAACTTATGCTAAATTTTGCAGAGGAAAAACTGGGTGGTTTTACAACGTTCATATGCAACAATTTCCTTTCTTTGCTGCACATTTTCGAGCACTCCAAACATTTGCTTGAGTTAAACAGACCTATTTTTCTCTCGTATCATCTCCAATCTCTTCTTCCGTCTTGTTCACCCTGTTTTCTTCTGTCTCATTTTCTTTTTGTCTCTTTCATTCTCGCTCAATATCTCTCTCGATTTCCCTCCATTTCTCGCACGTTCGACTCCTGTTCCTCCTCTCTTCCATTATGTTGTCTGTAGTCTCTCTCCACATCCCCCCGCGTACCTTTCAAGGACGATCTGCAGGTAAAGACGTGTCTGCAGCGGCAGCGATCCTGACAGCGCCTGGTTTTATCAGGAGACTCAACACAACTTTACTTTGAAATCCATCATGTCTCTTCCAGTGGGCTCAGCAGGGGGGATGGGCGTTGCGGGTTGAAGGCTGTGTGGGGGAGCTTGCTGGTGCTTCGGTCCGGGAGTAATGTCATCATGTCTACCTTAATACCTCGAGAAACTGGGATCCACGTCAGACAGACTTCAACACAAATAAGCCCTCCAACTCATCCCTCTAACTGCTGAGATTATGTCTGACAATGGAAGAGGAGGGGGGTAAGAGGAGGGCATGTTCCTATGCTTCAACTCAACACACACACAGACACCTCTTCCTCCAGTTGAGGAAAAGCTGAGCCGTGCAGCTTTGGGATCCAGGATGGGATCATGATGGATTGATCACAGCTTGCAGACGTGTGTTCGAGGATCCAACGTGCAACATTCAGGGATGAAATCATGTGAGACAAGAAGCAACTCATGTTTTTCTTCTTCTTCTTCTTCTTCTTCTTCTTCTTCTTCTTCTCGTCTTTTACCCAACACGTCCTCATATATACTGGCCTGGTTTCAGAGGTAGTGTCCAATGCAGTGGATGAGACCAGACCAAAACAGACACAAGCGGGGAAGGCGGGCACAATGAGTTGCCATTGAAGTTGACAGCAGACGCTTAATGGGTCATCAGGAACATCACAGAGGCAGCACAAATGGCAAGACGTCGGCGGATCGAGAGGCGCGACCCAGCTTGGGTCTTATCGCCTGGGCGAGGATGTCTTGAGTTGAAAAGCATTTGAAAACTAGAGTTACCGCCTCACGGTTGTATGCCTCCGCCCACCAGTCAAGTTGTAGTTTACATCCATGTCTGTCCAAAATGTTGTGGCCAAAAACGTGTTTTGCGAGGTCACAGTGACCTTTCACCAACAAATTAATCAGTTCATCCTCGAGTCCAAGTGGACGTTTGTTCCAAATTTGAAGAAATTTGCTCAAGGCGTTCCCGAGATATCACAAGAATGGGACTGACGGGAGGTCACATCGATCTCGTCCTTTGACCACCAAAATCTAATGAGTTCATCCTTTGAGTCCGAGTGGATATGCGTGCCAAATTTGAAGAAATTCACGTTCAAGGTGTCCCTGAGATATCCCGTTCAAGAAATGGGACGAACGTGAGGTCACAGTGACCACCAAAATCGAATCAGTTCATCCTCGAGTCCAAGAGGACGTTTGCGCCCGGCGTTCCTGAGGTATTGCGTTCACAAGAACTGTCCAGACATACAGTATCTTCTTCTTCTTTTCTACCTGTCTCTGGCCTGGTGAGAAGAAATCAAGGAATGATTTCTCACTCAAGGAGGTTATTCAGGACAAGTGTGTTGGCTGAAACCACTTTGTAGACACTTTCCAGTCCCCTGTGGTGGACCGGCAGGCTGTCCCTCTGCTGGGCCTGAAGGTAGAGTAGCTACAGGGAGGGAGAAACAGCTCAAATCCATGTAGCTAAGCACACAGCAGGGGCTGCAGCTGAACGCCCTAAATGGACCCTTTGTATGATTTGGCATATGTGTGGGCACCGAAGTGAGAAGCTGAATGTAGCCGAAAGGTAATTGTTCCAAAGCTTCAGGCTTGAGTGCTCAGAACTCTTTTTGGTGATGTTCATAGAAACCAAAGAAGAGAGAAGAAAGGAAAAAGCTCTTATAGTTAGTCCAGTTTCCTCTCAAGAAATCTATAGCATCTCAACTTTTATGGGATGTTTTGCAGTCCTTGTTTTGTAGTTTAGGCTGACAAGCTGGGCGTCACTGTGTGCAGCTTTGATGTTGATGTTGTTTCAGTCGAGTAATGTGTTTCGATAAAAGAGCTCCCCCACTGCGGTGATGATTCCCATGAAGCACAGCACAGCGCTAATCAAAAATGGTAATTGTTGCAGTGACAAATTTTGTACTAATCAGGGAGCTGCTTTGAAAAACTTCACTATTTTCCATTTTTTTTCGGCATGTTACTTTTGATGAAATTCCTTCGTCAAGAATCACACATAACAAACAATATACAGTATACTGGTGCAGTTGTTGATAACAGGTATGATATTGATGATGCACAGTCAATAAAACAAGAATGACAGAAGCTTTGCAGAGCTTTGTTAGCCATTAACTATACCCACCACTGTTGTAAAGCACCTTTACCTGCTTAATGGCCATGTTGGAGTGGCTAAAAAAAATCAATTAATGCAGTTTTAATAGCATTCTACATTGCACAATGTGTCGCCTAATGTTCCTGACTTACCAGTGGTCATTCAAGTCTCTGTCCAACTAAAAACATGACTACTTTCTCCAAGTCAGAATAGTCCACCGCTGTCACGGTGAAGGAATTTCTCCTACTTGTCAATAGCCCTCGTCCTCTAACCATTATCACTCAGTAGGAAAGTCTGTGCTCCATCACCAGTGCTGTATTTTTTGTTGAAAGACAGCCCAGTAAAATGACGATTATCAGTTAATGAACATTTCCAAGTTTCTGACCTGGCAGCACACATCAAAAACACCTCTGGGCACTTCCTCCGCAGCCACAACCATGCCAGTGTAGGTTGGAATAATGGCGTTAATGTCTTAAACTTAGCAAGTTTAGCAACTAAGTAAACTCCTTGTTTACTAGAGCTTCTTATTATCTGCTTACAGCGTCAGTTCAGTGTTTACAGGATGACCTCAATGACAGGAGACAGTGAGTGCATTAGAGTGAGGAAAGTGAAACCGACTCCGGCCCCAGAGTCTATACTGCAGTGAATCTTAAGCTAAGGGTCAGGACCCAGAACGGCTCTCAGGACAGACACCGGTGGGTTTTCTTATAACTAAATGTAATGAGCTCCGATCCCAGGGACCCACCAGGGGCTGAAAAATCCCTGCTCTCCCCGTGCGACTACATTCAAAATGCAAAAGTTTCAGGAGCTAATTACCAGCTCACAAAAAAGGAGTTCAGGGATGTCCAGGCGTCCGTACGGGGGTTCCACCGGTGCTTAGCTAATGCTGGAGTGTTTAATTTCACTATTATTTCATCTGCTAAAACAAAGAGTGAAAGAAAGAGTTACTGTCATACTGTCAAAAAATGAATAATGCCTGATATATTTGACTTCAGGACATCTCTAGCTACATACATGCTGTCAAATCAAACATTTTTACTGGATTCATTTTGATATTTTTCAAAGTAAAAATTCCTAGAAGTGTATGATTCAACTTTTTCCCATGGTATAGTGTTGAAAAAGTTAACAAAATTCGCAATAAATCCTAATATTGAATTTCAATTATTGTAGAATCGCAATACATATCGAATTGGCACCCAAGTATCGAGATATTATCAAATCGGGAGGAAGGTGCATCGTACCAGCTCTCCACCACAGGGTCTGGAGTCTCAGATTATATGTTCCCGATTATAGTTTTAACCACAAGATCTCTATAAAATAGTCTTAATTGACTATAGCAGGGGTCAGCAACCTTTATTATCAAAAGAGACTTTTTAGGCAAAAAGAAAAAAAAAAATCTGTCTGGAGCTGTAAAACATGTGATCATTGTGATGAAGGTAACACAGTTTATAGTCTAAGTATATAGTATATAAGTCTAATGCAGTGAGGGCCAAAGAGACAATGTACTACGGAGTATTAGGGCCACAATGAGGGAAAAAACATCTGAGATTTACAGAATAAAGTCATAACTTAACGAGAAAAAAAAGTCGGAATATTACGAGAATAAAGTCATAACTTTACGAGAAAAAAAGAAAATAACACGTAAAATTACTACTTTATAATATTATGACTTTATTCTCGAAATCTCAGATAAATTTTTTTCCTCAATGTGGCCCTAATACTCCGTCGTACCGTCGTACCATAGACCTACAACAATGAGAAATAAAAATGAAAATGTAAACAAAAAACAGTTATTCATTTCCATTTTTATAAATCCACAGGGAGCCGCTGGAGAGGAGCTGAAGAGATGTATGTGGCTCCGGAGACGCAGGTTGCTGACCGCTGGACTATAGCGAGCTAGTTATGTAGGAAGATGATGCCCCTATTCTCTCTCTAGTGTACTAAGGTCTTATTGGTCAACTGTCACTAAGTACAACACCAGATCTATTTGAACAAATCAAAGATCCCCTCTCGGATGTACACCCACTATTTAGAAAGGTATGATAAGTTCATAATGTGTAATTGCATGTTTAGAGTATAATGTAGTATAGAGAATTGTATATATATATAACTGTAAGGCACCTTGGAGAGGATTAACTTGTAAGATCACAGTTGTTCTCAGTCAGCACACTACTGCACATTGTGTAACTGGATCATGATTTCCTCAGGTTGGTATCCACTGACCCATTTTATCTCCCTGTGACTCACGTCTGGGTACCACAGCAGTCACTGAAGCACTGCTCCAAACCCCTCTCATCCTCTCATCCTCTCATCCTCTCATCCTCTGATCCTCCAACCCCCCCTCCTCATATCCCAAATTCCTCCGAGGTGACGTCTCCTGCTGTTGTGTAACATCCATCGCCCTGCGGAGGGGCCGGCGCACTGCAGGGTCCTGACAGGTAACTCCCCGGACGGCCATTTGCCTCCGCTGGCAAACATTAATCCCACGCTCTGCTCGTAAAAAAAAAAATAGCTCCTCGGTATGGAAGCCATTACACATAGAGGGGCCTGGAAGAGAGGAGCAGTCTGGAGGGGGAACGAGTGAAAAACAATAAGAGAGGACCGGGGTAGTTGGAAAATAAGAGACTTAAGGTGACACTCTCTCTTTTGAGTATCAGAAAGTCACCTTGTGTCGGCTTTAAACGGTTTTAAAAAGGTTTGTAGTCGGCTCCTTTGTGAAGTGCAGTTATGGTCAGCTGGATTTACAGCAATTATAGCATCCCACGGTGTCCCAATTTCACAGTAAGTCTAAACATATCCAAAGTCACCGTAGGAGTCAAACCTCTCCTACAGCGTCTATTCATGTGCTCAGTGTGTTTCAAACACACCAGGACAACAAAGACATTATTTAAAGATCTGCAACACACACGGCAGAGCATCTAAAGTTGCTCAACAAATATACGCTGTCTCGTGTAGTTGTGTCCCAACGGGCTAGATAGGCGACTAAATATGTCCTCAACTAACCAGGTTAAGTTTTTATTTGCTAAATTGGTTCAATTACACTTGGACGTTGCATCATAGAAGATGTCGATTTTTATTATCGAAACTAAATTAAAGATGACCAGTGGAGTTTTTGCAATACGTTCTCACTTTCAACTCAACAAATACTGAGGCTTGACACTCTGGATACCCCTCTAGCGTCAGTTTTGCAGGTCAATATATTTTTGTTACATGCATCGTGTCTTTTCAGGAAGTTAGGTTTACGCAACAAGACCACTTAGTAAGGTTAGGGAAACATTGTGGTTGACGTTAACTTGACTGACTAATGACTCGCATGACTAGCGAATGTCTAACGACTCTAACGATACTAACTACTCACACTACTGACGTGACAAAATAAGTCAATGTTGACTTTTAGTTTCACACAGGACACAAACAGCGGTCTCCTGGGTGAAAGTCCTGTTTGTTTCGCCAAGAAGTGACACAAGATAACTAACTATAGCTATATATACTCTAACTATAACTATACAACACAGTCTCACGGCAGTTCGTGAAATAGTTACGAAATTTTATCTATTTAATTCGTGTACATAGACACGGATTTTCCTTTTTTTCGTGATGCTCAGCACGATTTTCAACAAAGCAGCGTTTTCCTACGAATGTCCAGCAACACGTGGCACATATGTCAATTTCCACTCCAGTCTTTTCAAAATAAAACTACTTAGTTAGGTTTAGGAAAAGATCGACTTGGGTAGGTTTAGGCAACAAAAGTACTTATTTAGGTTAGGGAAAAGATTGTGGTTTGGGTTAAAATAACACCGGAAGTGGCGTAACTTAAGTACGGAAATTATGTGACAAGTAAATCAACTTTGACTTCTGGTTTCACACAGGACACGGCAACCAAATTCTAATCAGTTTGAAGAAATTCCCTCCAGGCATTTGTAAGGTATCGCATTCACGAGAATGGGACGGACGTACGTACAGACAACATGATGCCTCCGGCCACGCCTTTCCCCGGCGTGTAGGCCTAACGATCACTAATGGCAGATGATTGCTGCCTCTGATAGTGGGATGTCCTGTAGCATAATCGTCATAAATCAACCTGAATAGCGTCGAGGATATAAGCCAACCAAACTGCAAAAAAAACAGCAGAGACAATGCCTCATTGACTCACAGTCCACAGCGCTATTTTCAGAGAGCTCATCATTGCCGTGTGCACCTGTGCTCCTGTTGCCTTAAGGCATGCAGAGCATCTGAATGTTTTCTGAGCCACAAGGTCAGACAGACAGTAGCGGCTTTAAGACAGCTCACACACACACACACACACACACACACACACACAGAACAGGGATGAGAGAGTCTTAAATAATTCAGGAGTAGACAAAACCCAGACCTGGTAACTTTTCAAAGTGTGAGAGAGAACGTCTCTCTCTGTCAGCAGAGTCCCCCGGGTCCACTGATGCCAACGCCTTCACATTCAGACCATTCAGGCTGAGTTTCCTGTGTGAAAACACACGGGACACAAAAAACACCGCCGAACAGCCAAGGACAGACACGCTGTGGGGAAGACGGGGGTTTTACTACAGCAGGTAGAGTTTAGCATCTAACCTAATTGAGCCACAATTCACACAGTTCAAATTTAGACAGAATCTGATATCAAAAACGTTGGTCCTGCAAAATCAGGAACATTATATGGTGACAGCAAAGGAAAATAAACTGCCACTCATATATTTAGTCATGCATATCAGTCATGTTGTTGTTGTGAGAGGTCTGGAATCTTAGTACACAGGATCTTGGATCTCCTCTTCCACTGAAGAGAGGTTACATCCAGTCATTTTGCCTTAAAAAGCCTAAAAATAGACTCAGTGTCCCTTGATGCTACGTATGCTGTCTCAGAGTTTTTTCAACATAAAAGAATACACTTCTGGGTCAGACACTGAATTATGAACTAGTTCTGGCAGGACACTCTGCTGCATACAAACATGCATCATTATCAACGGCTCACTGAGCCTCCATTTCAGTCGAGTATTTCTTGTGTACTTGTGCGTTAGAATGCTGATGCTCTGTATGTTGTCTCTTTAAATTGAAACTGCAGTATGCTTATTGCTTTACAAAGGTTTAGCAATAAGCTTGTGCTGCTTGTTGTCGGGACAGATTTTCTTTCGGAGCCAATTGCTCTGAAGTTGAAGAGAAAGTGGAGCTTCTTCCTGTGGTACTTTGGAGCTGAAGAACAGCCGGAAAGTCTATTTGAATCAGGCGTCTCCAAGAACGCGGAAAATAACCATTTTCTTGAGGAATGGGAAACAGAGTTTTTTCCACGAACGTGAATGACAAATGTGTGAGTCTCATTTGCGATGTGAGCGTGTCAGTCGGTAGAAGATGTAACATCGAGTGCCACTTCACCAAAGTCCACGGCAACTTTTCATAGGACTTTCCGGCTGGTAGCGGTCTACGAACGGAGAAGGTAAAGGAGCTGAAAACAACGCTTAAAAGACAACGGCCTCTGTTTATCAAACTGACTAAGAATAAGGCCAACGCTGCAGCAGAGGCTTCGTTTAAAGTGGCGCACATCCTAACGAAGCACAAAAAAACCTTCACCGATGGCGGCGTTGTAGAAGAGGTGATGACTGCGGTGGCTGAGATGCTATTCAAGGACCATAAAAGTAAGACAGAAATGATGTCTGCTATCGCCGATGGACAACTTGGTGCTAATACCGTGGCGAGCAGAGTGTCTGCGGATGCTGTGGAGCAACTAGAACAGGATACGGACAGATGCAAATGGATTTCCATCCGGTGTGATGAGTCGGTTGACTCCAGCGATACCATCCAGCCCAGCTGGCTGTCTTGTCTTGAATGCATGTAATACATGCATGTGAACTACAGATGATGACATGTGATACAGTGATATGTAGACAAACAGAAAATAAGGACAAGTAAAATAAGTAACATTGTTTTGTTTTCTATGACATTAATCTGATGTGAATTTAATAGTGTGAGCTTGACACATTGAAAAGGTAAAGAAATGCACAGAAAAAAACATGCACATGCTGTTGAATTTAAGATGTGAGTGTTGGATATCAACATTTTCTAAATGTTCACACATAAGAAGCTTATTCAGCTGGTTTGGGTGGAGCTGAGCGACGTGAAGAAATGTTACTAATAACATAAAATAATGAGTAGCTCTCGGCCACTTTCATTTCGTCAAAGTAGCTCTCAGAGGAGAAAAGGTTGGAGATCCCTGATTTAAATAATCCAGCTTTGGCTACTCTGAACTCGATGTCCACTTCAGGAGCACTTTCATAAAGCAGTGCTGTACAGTTTTGCCACTTTTTCCTCAGCTTCTGTCCTCTACTTCTATTGTTGGGTAGTGATTTCATTGATTTCATCTCTCGTGGCTGTGTGTGGAGAGAGCAGTGGTGAGCATTGTACGAGCAAGAGAACAGGATGTTTCTCAGTTAAAGTGATGCTCCAAAAAGATCCCAGGGTGACAATGGCCTAGAACTCAAAAGATTGATTTTGGTGATCGAATTCGAATTAACTTGAGATTGCACCTCTTCCCCCTCCTTTTAGAGGCTGTTTCCGGGCTGCACATGGACTAAATGTGCACGCGGACTGTAGGGAATCATTTGTATGTCTGTTTCTTGTATACTGGTACATTTTTCTAATTTAATGTAAGAGTGGTTTCAAACCTGCCAACCAAACAGAAATGGATCAACCAATCAACTTATTACGGATTTTACTTATTTAAACTTAACACTAGGGATGCACCGATACTGATACCAGTATCGGGTCCGATACTGTGCTCATGTACTCGTACTCGCAAAACGGCTCCGATACAACGGCACCGATACCACTTTACGGCAGCTTGACGTTAACCTCTCGTCACCATCTTTCGAGTCTTATCGCACGCGCTCACGCTCCACCTCCCCGACGGTGCGGGCGAGTGGTGCGCCCAATCCCGCGGGGCCGGGATCCCACATCAGGCGGCGCGCACCGGCCCTCACTTTCATTGCGACATGGGTTTTTTGCTTGCACCCTCTGACTCGCGCGTGCGTTAGACTCCTTGGTCCATGTTTCAAGACGGGTCGGGTGGGTTGCAGACATTGCTGCAGACCCCTGGTGCCTTTTATGTGGGCCGAGCCCCGCCCTGGGGGCACAACGCGGTTGAGGCGCACTGAGGACAGTCCGCCCCAGTGACGCCTCGCACCTTCGCCCCGAGCCTTTCCAAGCCCACCTAGAGCCGGTCGCGGCGCACCGCCTCGTATGCGGGACTCCCCAGCCTGCCGTGTGTCGCTAACACCCTCCAGCTGGCTGTTAACGAGGGTCTTTAGGCACAGAGAAGTACTCGTATCGGTACTCGGTATCGGGAAGTACCCAAATGTAAGTACTTCTACTTGTATCGGTGCACGGTATTCACGTAACAAAGTAATCCACCAGGAATGTGTGCTTGCATGTATCGGCCAACCCAGCGGCTTGTTGGAGGATGTGGCATTGCGCTGAAGAAAAAAGGTGAGACGAGTTAAAAACCGTTTTAACACCTGACTGGCTCCTTTGACCGTTACAAGTTTTGCTTCTGGCAGAATGGCTACAAAGGGGAAAGCTCTGTTGGTGTTGCATCTTATTTGGCATAGCTGGGTTATATAAATCTGAATGGTGTTACACCATATTAGCTATTAAAACATCCTCTATATTCGACAGCAACCCATTCTTGTGAATTCGCCAGTCTGTCTCTGCGTTCCCACGAATGTCATTACAGTCGCTCTGTGAGTGAACCCTCTCTGATTGCAGTGAATCCATTGAATGCTGTGCCAGAGCCCGAACAGTGCCAGAGCACTCCAAGTAAAGTTGTCCTCAGAATAATAAACCCATAAACTTGGGAAGTATATTTGAGCGTAGCAGCAGAACGTGGAGGTGTAATTGTTGCCCTTCATGCTACACACAGCCTTCACCAGAGCATTTGATTGAAACAGATTGATGCCAGAGGTCGACGCCGGCACCTGCAGCGCAGTCGGAACACGGCGACTAATAAAACAGCGCTCCAGCATTGTCTGTTTTCTCCGCACCTTCACTTGCAGGTTCTTCATTAGCTCTTGGCAGTCTGAGCCTCACATGCACCGCTTCTTTTTCTATCTACATGCCAGTTTCAATGAATAGTAATGAGCATTGTTGTTGTTGCTCTGTTTGCTGATGACCTTCTCAGTCTCTCCTGGCACACATATTATTCCGTCTTGCTGAAATGAGTTGCGTTGGTACACACAGGCCATCAGCAGTTTTAATGCATGCTTAATAGGCCTTCCTGTGTTTGACATCCACTGCTGTCTTCCGTCGGCCCCATTACAACATGAATACGATGGCTGATATACATTATACATAAGGAGATAAGTGCCGTTTGCAGAGAGTAAACAGAGGGAATCTCAATGTGTACCCTGCTCATATGCTCTTCAATAACAGCATATGGCCAACATATCTCCACGCTGACAGAGAATGCATTACAACAACTGTCAAAATCCAACTGGGAGAAGGAGCTTATGGTTTATGCAGGACACTTATGGTCCCTCTCAACCAACGAGGATCAGGAACTAAACTCGGGGACTGAAAGTGGTCCTCTGTGCGTTTCCTTGAATCTCCACCAATACCTGCTCCCAAATCTTAATAGTTGAACAAAATTATTTTAATCAAACTCCTACGAGGATATGCCTTTAAATCTACATCAAAAAATGAGTTTAATGTGATTATAGCAGGAGCTGTAAATCAGTTTGTATTGATCTATAAATCAATATGAGTGATTCTCATCGTATATGTTATCCTCAGCTGTGAAATAGTGTCTCAAAAACCTTCTCCTCCGGTTCATTAAATCTCTGCAGCCATCTGAAAGCAGCGGGACAGACATCAGCTACAGTATCTACCAGATTCTGCTTCTTTATTACTGTGCATTGTTTATTTTATACTTAGTTTTAGCATCTACTCCTTTTTACAGTAAAGCACTTTGTACATATGTTTACAAAAGTGCTATATAAATACAACTATTATGCTTTTTTGTTTTACATGTAGTGTTGGCCTGCATTGCATGATGTGTGTGTGTGCAGTTGTGTAATGCTCAGTGTATATGTGCATGTTTAAGTCATTAATGACAGGGCTTGTTTTTGCGGCATATGGACGCAATCTGAGCAGAGATATTTTATGGCTGACGTGCTTTGTTTGGCATTCTCTTTGGACACCCGCAGCGCTGACGGTCGCTTGTTTGACAAACAGCGCTTGCTAATTGCAACCTGACAAATACAAAAACAACACCAGAGAACAGACATGCACGAAAAGTTCAAACAGTCGACGGAGAGCCGCATATTTCATCAGTAAGCTCTTAACAAACGGTGGGTGGTCGAGGAAGGAGCATCCTGAACAGATAGCTTGTGTTTTTTTTACAGCAGTGAAGGATGGATGGATGGAGCGCACGCATCGCCAGAGCAAAACGGAATCAGTGAACAATAACCAAAACTACACCCTGCAGTTCACTGTGTTGTGCCCCGAAGGCTGCAGTTTAAACATTAGTAGGTTGAATAAATAGCTGCTGAATTTGAACCAAAGCCTTTAGTTCAGTCACACAGAACTGCAACGCGTAAACACTGAACTGTAAACAGCCGGGGCTCATTTCCCTCCAGCAAGATCGGTGTGAAACATATGAGAGCAACAACTTCAAACCAGAACCAGACGAGCAAATTCAAAGAGTTTGACACCGCTTTCATAGAAAAGCTCAGAGAAGCAGATGTGCACTGCAGAGGTGCTTTTGTCAAACCAACCAATTTGTCCTGATTGTTGAAGCTTTCTCATGGTGTTAGAAAAACACTCCTGATAAAGCATAAAGCTCACCGTTGTGTTCGCTTGACTAAACCACTTTTTGAATGGAGTCCTCTCCGTCAAGATCCCTGCTGTGTGACCAGCGCACTAATTGGTTTCTCATTGAAATGAATGATGTCAGTCTGAACACAGATGTCTAGATGTCTTTTGATCTATAAAATCAATACTTACTGGATATTACACGACTGTGCTTTCTTCATGTTACGATGCTAAGAAGGAGTCGACACCTTCCTGCAGATATTTCACAATAACAAATGTATTTTAATGTAAAACAGACGGAGAGTGTGTCGAGTTTGAGAAGAAACAAATCACAGCAAACAGGCACTAGAATATTATATATGACCATAAAACTAAAAAGTGCGTCTTAAAAAGCCAACCCCAATCCAACCCATTCTCACTCCTGACTCGTCCGCAGCTCGGGCATTGCCCCTTGGCGTTGGATAGTGATGCACCAAGGCACACTTTAGCATCTGTATGTAACACACTGGGCTTTCAACTTACTCAACTCCAACGTAAACCCAACCGTGGCATTATTAGACGCTCAGAGCAACTCGTTAGTCCTGTGAGTACTGTGAGTCACGTGAGTCGTTAGGCATTCGGTAGTAACATGAGTCGTTAGTCACGTGACTCGTTAGTATCGTTAGTCCTGTGAGTCACGTGACTCACTAGTCAAGTTAACGTCAACCACGATCATTTCCTAACCTTAACTAAGCGGTTGTTCTGCCTAACTTCCTGTGAAAACGGAAGTTTATTTTGAAAAGACGCTATGCATGTAACGAGCATGACACTCCATCCTTGACATCGTCCAAAAGAGGAGAACCTAGAGCGTCATAGTTTGAAGCTTAGGGTCACTGACCAAACATCAGTGTTTGATGAGTTGGGAGTGAGAATATGTCGTCTCTTCCTTTGAAGTACCAACAGGGGAGAGATTACTTTTTCAGGACTTGCAAATATTTGCAAGGAGGTTTGCAAAGAAAACTACATTCTGTCCAAACCAATGATTCATTAACTCCAACAGTGATCAGCAGTGTATTCACATGTTTGGAGTGTATTCAAGTTCCTGAGTGTTCACTACTTGAGATAGTTGTGGAAAGTGGGCACCGTGTTGTTCCAGCTCAGCTGGCCAAGGATCACTGAGGCTTTCAAAGTTTGGTCCTCTTTCAAATGAAACACGGAGCTGTTTCTCAGTAAGTCAGGATACGATTCAAACTAACAACAGGAAATGAACACCAAAACACGAGGCTTTATAAAGTGGATGTTTACATTTGATCAGCAGCTCTTGGAAAGCAGAGACAAGTCCATTAAAGAGCAGTTTACTACGAACTCTAATAAACAAACTGCTGGTTAATGAGCTGGTGTTTACGTGCCCTGGTTCTCGGTGCTGTGTGAATCTAAACACTACAAATCCTGCAAAATAAACTTTTCCATTTCAGTTCTACATTAAATAAACTGTGAGCTGGCAATCATCAAAAGCATTTGTTGCATGGTGGCTCTGGAAGATCTTGCTTTTTGCTTTTTAGGGATTGAAATCGAAATCTGAAATCTATTGTTGATGATTTTAGTTCACTACAATCAATACCTGGACACAAGGTTACATCATCTAAAGATATGTGTGTAAAACCATCAACCTTTCCACTCGCAAAGTCACGACTCTTTAAGTTTTAAGCCGCTGCTTCCTCACATTTTATTTGTTCAAACTGTTTCAAACTCCGATACGGTACACTGAGAGAAAAGATCAATGCGGCTTAATAACTGATGAAAACACTGCCGCAGGAAATAGGAAATTGCTCTTCCTCTGGTGTCCTTGGCCGCCGGCCATTCCTCGCTTATTTAAGACAATGAGATTTCTCAATTAGGCCATCCAGAGCTGATTATTAATCCGGCAGCATGATGTGAGTCAGCAGCAGCTTATTAGACCACGTTTCACCTCGCCTCTCTTCACCTCCACTTTTGTTTCTTCCTCCCATCGTCCGTCTACTTTTTATCTCTGGCTTGCTTGTTAATCCTGTCCACTCCTGCTCTAATTTATCCAGGCCTTGTTAAATAAAACCAAAGCTGCCTGCATGGCTGGACATCATTAAAGATAAGTGTTTAAATGTGGGTGTGTGTGTATTTTGTATTTTTACAATCTGGCTAAACCAACTGTTCAATTTCCGGAGTAAAAAGCAATCTGGAGATTAGGGTAACAATCATTAATACAAACAAAACGGCTGTACATGGTATGTTTAGGTACTGGTACAGAGCTAGCTGGTTAACTGTTACCCTAACACTATAGAATACTCGTAGTACTCTGTGAATGGGAAACAAACAAAAGAGAGGTGTACTTGTTTGAGTTCAAATATCAACATTATTTCTGCAGAATTTTAAGAAATTGAAAAGGTACTGATCGTAAGTCCTAACACGTATAAATCATTGCGGGTCGGTGTCCCGTGCGCGCTCACGTGTGTCTACGCTGTTCAGACTCAGACTGCAACACAAACTACACGGAAGCACCAAAACCACAAAGTTCTATCTAGTGAAGCCCGTGTGGTCAGAAGACGGAGGGGAGTCCGTAGCTTTGGACTCCAGGGACGCAGTCGGAGTTGCCTTCACTCACACACCGCGCTCAGTCTCACTCGCTCCACCTCTCACGTGCATGCTGCTCACTCCACACTGCAGAAGAGTTAGTTTAGCTCTGAGAATATCTAGTGAATGTACAGTGGAAGTTTGTGCAGAAATAACTGCTGCAGCTCCTCCAGACCAACAGAGGTTTCCCGTGTCGTTTCCTGCTGCTGAGTGAAGTGACGGGGCTCCGGAGCGAGTAACGTTATCGTCTCCAAGCTGGGCTGCCGTGTCTCCCCTGTTCCTTCTGACCGCGGTCGGGAGGCTGAAGCAGGAAAACACAGCATCAGCATTGATTCATGGAGAGACCTTCGTCTGGTCAGCTAACATTACTGCCAAGCAGCTGAAATATAGAGTGATATTGTGGTTTTAGCTGACGTGTGTCGCCTCACTGTGTTGAGCGATGCTCCTTCATGTCTATGTAGAGCGAGCACAACCGGGAGCAACAGGACGCTGACTTTCGTTGACTTAACGGCCACAGGTGTCGCTGTTAACAAGCAATTGCTGAATCTTACATAGAGTCCCTTTAAGACTATATTATGCAAATATTCATGAGTGTAATGATAAAACAGAAAGTAAAGTAGTAAGACATGATAATTATTTATTCATGCATGGTTGAAAACAAACAACCCAACTAAAAACAAGATCCTTTTACGGGACTTCACAAACAAAGAACAACTAAAGAAATGAATAAAAACAGAGACATCAACAACAACAAATCAAGATGATAAAAACTCTACCGAGTTGGACAACGCAACATAAATATCGTGTGGAAAGCCATAAAGCAACACGGAGATACAGTAAAAAGTGACAGGAGAAATAAAAATGTTTTTCTCAGTGGCTGTTTGTGCTCGTTTCCCCCTCAGTGCTGAACACTCTTGTTTATTAGATTTATTGTTGTTATGTGTGGGACGGGACGAGCTGTAAAGGATTATTACGCTGTAATGAAATCACATCACAGGTTCTGGTGACTTATCCGCCCACCTCTGACTGCAGAAACACCACAGAGGTTCAACGTGGAGGATCGTTTGAAAGATGGTTCATGCTGTAAACGCAACATTCTGTTTTAACATTAGCTGATACCGTTCCTTTAAAATATGCTAAGATTAGCTCAGGATATCTGTAGGAAAAACAATCCTAAATGTTTTAAGCTTTTATTTAACAAAACACAAAATTCCTGGGGACAGAAAGACACTGCTTTTGGACCGATGTCTGCAGTGGTACTGTATTTACTGCTTCCAGGAACATAGCCACAGCATCCCACTCTAAGTACGGCACTACATTCATGTCTTATTTCTGCTGCTGTCGTGATACAACATACATAAATTGCACGTCAATTCAAAAACCCTAAACCATCCGCAGCTGTTTCGATTTCTAGAATAAAGAGACAACCACTAAAAAAATTACTTTTGCTCACGTGCTCGAGATTTTCTCGGACGTCAGTGTCATAATTACGTTCATACTGTCACGCAACAATATGGATATTAGGGCTGAAATGATCACTCGAGAACTAACTCGATAAATTCAATTACTAACTTTTTAATTGATGTGTTTGCATTTCAGAATTTTCTTTTTTGTTAAAACCTAGAGGGTATTAGATTATTATTATAGATTTTTCTAGAAAGAAAACTAATTACTAGTTAATTTTAAGAGACCCGTCTGATTTTCTCTTTTGTGTATTTACTATTGCTAAAGTATTTTTTATCTGATTAATCGATGGAATAATCGGTAGAATACTTGATTACTAAAATAATTGATAGTTGCAGCCGTAATGGATATTGATGGAAGACAACATCTGGGGAGGTGCAGCTGTTGAATTAGCTTTGATGGTGAGCAGCCTACGAAAGAGGGGTAAACATATTTCATTGTCAAGATAACGTATAGAGAACCACTCATTTCCAGGTGCATTAACTGACATTATAAGTGTCAGAAATTACATGTAATCTGATATATTTAGAGGTTTAAACCCTGATATACAGGACACATAACATACATTTATAACGCTTTAATGACCCCTCCGTGGTTAAACTCATTGTTACCCTACACTCACTAAACAAGCTGCACTCCCTCTCCTTCACACTGAGAACTGAGACAGGATATAAAATGTGTTTCAGGTCTCTGTGAGCGTCACAACCGAAGACAGGAAGTATTCTCACAGCAGAGCCGCATATAAGCTGACGTAGTCAAGTTTGTTGGTGGTGCTGCTGATTAATAATTACATGCTTGAGTAGCTTTTCCCTGGATTCTGTCATTACTGAATACATGAAAGAGCATCCTTTTCTCAGTGTGTGTGTGTGTGTGCAGAACTAATGTCTGTACATTACTTCTACTGTTCTTCACAAACCCCCGTGTGCAACGGTTCAATTTCTTCAGAGCGGCTGAGAGAGAAAGACAGAGATCCATGCTATCTGTCTTTGAGCGAGTGTTTTAATTACGGCTGCTAATTGAGCAGTTAAGCCAACCTCTGTCTTGATTACACATCTTCTAACTGCTCTCTGGGCACTGCTGCTCTGCTTTCGGCTGCAGTACATCTCACGCTGCATGTGTGTGTGTGTGTGTGTGTGTGTGTGTGTGTGTGTGTGTGTGTCAGTAGAATAAAACAAAAAAAAACAGGTGATGCTGAATGTGACTAGAAAGAATTTATATCTCGGTGTACTCGTACTCGCAAAACGGCTCCGATACAATGGCGCCGATACCACTTTACGGCAGCATGACGTTAACCTCTCGTCAGCATCTTTCGGTTCCTATCGCACGCGCTCACGCGCCACCTCCCCGACGGTGCGGGCGAGACGGGCCAGTGGTGCGTCCGACCCCGCGGGGCCGGGATCCCACCTCAGGCGGCGCGTGCTCCCTCACTTTCATTGCGCCACAGGGTTTTGCTTGCACCCACAAACTCGCGCGTGCGTTAGACTCCTTGGTCCGTGTTTCAAGACGGGTCGGGTGGATTGCGGACGTCGTCGCCCCGGTGACGCTTTGTCCACGGCTCCGGGAAGCACCTTTGCCCCGAGCCTTTCCAAGCCGACCTAGAGCCGGTCGCGGCGCACCGCCTCGTATGCGAGACTCCCCAGCCTGCCGCGTGTCGCTCACACCCTCCAGCTGGCTGTTAACGAAAGGCTTTTGGCACAGAGAACTACTCGTATCGGTACTCGGCATCGGCGAGTACCCAAATGTAAGTACTTGTACTCGGTCTGAAAAAAAGTGTTATCGGTGCATCCCTAGCCCTCGTAAAGTCGATTTATAATGCCTGGTCATGTAATGCATACAAAGTGAAACTGCCGATCCTTAACCGGCTCTGTGGCACAAATGCAAACCGGCGCCCGTCTCCCTCCACGACTCTTCCGGGTGAGAGAACGAGGAGCGCCATTCTGCATGGACGCTCGCGCTGCAGAGCCGGCCAAAAACGTCAATGTCTCACCCCTAGTGAGGGAAGAATTAACAGCAAGCTTGTGAATAGAGACGCAGTTCGTTTCATTACTTTGTATGATGCACAACAACAAAGATTTGGTCGTAATAATAATCTGCTTAGGTAGGTAGGTAGCCCGTCCAATCATTTAATTTGCGGACTGATCACGCTTCCTGTCGTGCGTAGTCAGCCCCCCCCCCAAAGGCTCATTCTTGTGCACAATAAAGCAGGTGCTCGTTATTACCTTTTCAACTAGTCCTGGATTTAAAATGCCACTTTAACAGAAAAAAAAAATACTTCAGCATACTTCATGTGGAGTTTGTCCTGAGTTCTTTTGCTACATGGTATAAAATTACACAGTAAATTGAAAGACATATTAATTTTCTGCTTTCACCAAATGCAGCTGATAAAAAGAACTGCTGCCGACCAAAAGCGAAAATATTAAATGATGAAAAAATTATACCACAAGCATACGTGTTCTGCTTTAAAATTTAATCTGCCGCTGTAATGCGCATTGCCTGCTGGGAGAAAATTATGTTATGTGTCTATTTGTAATTATTGTGAAGAGCAAGGACGGTGTGAGAGGAGAATAAATGCAGCTGGTAGAAAGTCCATAGAGGCTGGAGTAGGATCACCCAGAGAGATGGAGTAAAATGATGTTTGGTTGCGTCTGTGTGAGATGATTTTTTTTTTGTTTAAAACAAACTCAAAGACACTTCAGTCAGCGTGCAACTCACAGTGTAATTGTGAATTTCTCCCACTGCGTATCCTACTGGGACAAACAAACAATTCACCTCCCAAAGCACATCCATCCTCCTCCAACACTGCAGAGAGGGAGAGAGAGAACGCTCTCCGACTCATATCTGTGAATCTACTGTGATCCAGATGATCTGTCGTCCGCACGACGGCTCAAAGGGATCAACATTACGATTTGAAACTATATTTCTCCAGAGGAAACCAACAAGAACTTGAAGAGTGACACCTTTTTTCAGAGGTCATCAGTGTTCACAGTTGAAATACTCTCAGATTCCACATACTGTAGTTTCAATTTCACTTAATTTCTGACATGTAACAGATCACACAACGCTTACAAAGGTTATGTTCAATTAACCATTCATTCCCTCCCTCATTTACTCCCTTCTTCACTCGCTTCCTAACTCACTCCATTTCACCTCCCCCTCCCAATAACTCGCTCAAACACCCTCCCATCTTCACTCACTCACCATCCATCCCTCGCTCTCACTGACACACTCACCAACACCTTCTAGGGATGCACCGATACCACTTTTTTAGACCGAGTGCAAGTACAAGTAGTTACATTTGGGTACTCGCCGACACCGAGTACCGATACGAGTACTTCTCTGTGCCAAAAGACCCTCGTTAACAGCCAGCTGGAGGGTGTGAACGACACACGACAGGCTGGGGAGTCCCGCATACGAGGCGGTGCGCCGCTACCGGCTCTAGGTCGGCTTGGAAAGGCTCAGGGTGAAGGTGCTTCCCGTGGCCGTGGACAAAGTGTCACCGGGGCGGACTGTCCTCAGTGCGCCCCAACCGCGTCGTGTCCCCAGGGCGGGGCTCGGCCCACGTAAAAGGCGCCAGGGGTCTGCGGCGATGTCTGCAACCCACCCGACCCGTCTGGAAACACGGACCAAGGAGTCTAACTCACGCGCGAGTCAGAGGGTGCAAGCAAAACCCCGTGGTGCAATGAAAGTGAGGGCCGGCGCGCGCCAGCTGAGGTGGGATCCCGGCCCTGCGGGGTCGGACGCACCACCGGCCCGTCTCGACCGCACTGTTGGGGAGGTGGAGCGTGAGCGCGCTATAGGACCTGAAAGATGGTGACGAGAGGTTAACGTCACGCTGCCGTAAAGTTGTATCGGAGTCGTTTTGCGAGTACGACTACATGAGCACAGTATCGGACCCGATGCCCGATGCTGGTATCGGTGTCAGTGCATCCCTACCTCCTTCCGTCACTCACTCAATCCCTCATTCCTCACTCACCCACCACGCTCTTACCCCTTACCCTCATCCCCATTTGCCCCATCCCTTACTCCCTCGCTCATTCCTACACTCCCTCCCTCACTCACTCACTCATTCCCGACCTTCATATCCCCCCTACCCACTCCATCCCTCCGCTGTCCCTCCCTCCTCTCCTCTCCTCTCACCCTCCTTCACTCACCCCATACCCTCCCCTCGCTCATTCACTCTCTCATTCCCTCCCTTCCTCTTTCCCCTGTCTCACTCGCTAATTAATAATCTTGTCCCTGCTCCTCTCTGGTCCATCATCCATTCATACATCTGTCTAATTTCAGCAGCAGATTGTCCCCCCCCCCCCTCAGTCTCTGTCCACTCTGTCCCAGAAGATTCTTCCCTCCAAAACAAACGTGGCCGTCTGCATCAAGAGTCCCTCCGGAGCTCCGCGACAGCGGCTGATAAACACTCAAACAGCTCGTCCTCGTCTGTCAGTCCGAGCGCTCGACACGGGCAAAAACAACTTCTCTAAAATTCGACGTAATCTCTCGCTAATATTCTGCCTCAATCTTCGCGGTGTCAGGAGGCGACACGGGGAAACAAATTATGGCGTGAAGGGTGTTTTTTCTTTTCTCTGTTATTTTTTTTTCCCCTCCCCAGAGCGACCTAGTGTGTGCGTGAACTCAATTAAAGCTGGGTGGATAGTTCAGCTGTCAGTTTGAGGCGCCGACAACACCATCGGGCGTTCGCACACAAGCACACTGTCAGATACACATTGACGTGTATAGGAAAACTAGTCTGAGACTATGCAGCCTTTCACTTAAAGGCCCAGCACACCCTCACAAGTGTCTTCAGTTATTCTGGTTAATTAAACCTCTGTATTTAGACCGTACTATGATATGCCAGCTCACACAGCTCGTACTTACAACTCTGCCAACGCCATTTCATCAGACTTTTATGCAAGTGGTGCAACTGGCAGCAGATGCTTCACAATCTCGTAACCCATCGGCGATCGGTCTGACGACGATTTAGCCTCTGTGGGCAACGGCAAATATTCCGCGGGCTCCGATGTAGCCAGCGGATATCCGGACCAAGACTTCCTCTCTCGTGTGCCGGTCATTGCTTACAGTCCGATTAGCAGCTTGAGATACAAAAAAATGGAGTTGGAGTTGAGAGACGACGTCTACAACCGGATTGTTTCACAAGTTTACACTCAGTTATTAGTTTATTTTTTAGCTAATAAAAAGATAAATTGACAATGGGTTCCGATATTGCATTTGGGCGAATGCTTTCTCCTTCTTTTGCTCTCCACACGGACTGTTTACCTGCATGCAACCCAAGCTCCCTCAAACGTTGATTGGTCAATTCAACTGCTCAAAGACTACAAACGGAAACCAGACCGCTAGGGATACCCAAAATCGTGTCCTGTTGCCCACAGATTCTGCATTCATATCGGTGCATCCCTATTTGCAACTTTTGGAGCTAGTGCTGCCAGCTACTTTCATTGGAAAAGAGTTGGCAACAATGGGCCGGGTTTTTGTGTTGCATAATTTAGAAATCTAGTGTACTCCTACCTATATGCAAAAGGCAGCAGTAATCTCAGTCTGCACTGCTGAAGTGTCCTTGAGCATGACACTGCCTCCCTCCCAGCTCCAGATCAAACTGGTGACGCAGCCGACAGGAAACACAATCATCCCGCAAGAGTCAATGAAATATTTCATCACTTGAATTGCTGCAATGAAATGTAAAACTACACGTATCAGTCTGAAACATATTTCTCTTTGTGGAGCATGACAAGTTTTTCAGTGTGCTTTGATTTGAGTATAATAAGATGGAAGTCAATTCAATAAATACAAGTGAATCAGATGCTTTTTCTTCTACAGTGTGACAAGACGCTAAGAGCTTTAACATGATGAAGAAACATTTAGAAGATTTATCTGCATTGAATATTGAACAACTGGCACCAACAAACAGTACAAGATGGAGACATCACATTAATGGCTCAGTCAGCTCTTGTAGAAAAGAAAGAAAAGAAGTGCCATTCAGATGAGAAAAGGCTTAATTCCAGCGATGTCTAACAAAAAGAAGACAGACAAAATCGTCTCTTTTCAATGAAAATTGCTCCATTAAATGGGCTTTACGTCTCCTGTTCGCTGTTCACTGAGTTCCATTAGCAGTTTCTTTCCTGCGTTTCTATTTTTGCCTTGTTTTGTTTTGAAAGAATCAGGAGCCACAGGTACTACATGTATTCATTGTAAGTAAGAATGAATCTGTGAATAGATGTATGAAAGAAAAGAAATCCACAATGCACAATAACTGTGTGGTTTTGCTTTAAAGACGTGGTCATGGAACAACAAAACACATCCAAATATCAAGATATAATACCTATCAAACAATATCACAGGACAGGAACATCTCTTCAATCAGAGCTGACAGCGTAATGACGTCTGCAACAAGTGAATAAAAGCAAAGCGATCTATTTATATTGCTCCTGAGCTGACTGTTCACAGATAGTTTGAAAGCTTTGACCTTGTAGAAACCTGAAGGTGAATGTTTCTTTCCTGATGCTTTATTGGCTGTCAGTCAAAGAGCACAGTGAATGAGAGTTTCTAAAAGCACATTAAATGTTTTTTTTCCCCTCCCACAACTCTCTGAACTGATACAAGCTGGTGTTGGCAAAGCTTAAGTGATGGTTATGATCTACAAGCTTTACTCTGTCCTTGTCTGTCACAGGTCGTCATTGATCAGACACTTTTATACTCCTGCACCAAAATGGTCAAGACTGTTCTGTCTGGAAAGCTGTCTGGAAGTAAAGCAGAAAGTATTCTTACAGAGCTTTGAAAAGTCAGGGCAAAACGCTGACGTAGTTGTGCACTCTATTGTGTTGTGTGATGAATGAGGATCGAGGAAAATGAAACAAGTAACCTGAAGTAAACCTGCAGAAGTCTCTCTCAGAACACTTAAATTACAATATGCTGAAAGGTTATTATGGGATTTGTTTTGACATATAATTTTGTGATCAAAGTTAAAAGAAAGTTGTTGCTAAAATAGGAATATGACGTATGACTATAGTAGAAGCTGCAAGTCATACGTCATCCTCCAAGCTTGCGCAGGTGCACTCATGCTCGTTTACATCTGAGCAGCAAATAATTTATCCGTCTGTCAGTTTGTCTTTCTAGTTAGTTAACTAGTTAGGTGTAGTTACTTGTTGTTTAGTGTGTGCATTTGTGTGTGCTGACTCTTTAATTCTGATCACTATTGAACAGTGCCTCATGTATTTGGTTTATTTATCTAATTAAGACTCAAAGTCTGGATAAAATGGCTTCATACTGTATAACCACCCATAATGCTAAATTAAGTTTGGATTCAACCGGCAAGCACACACAATGAATTATGATATTTGTTCATGTCGCAAAAGTTCAATGTCTTTACTGTCAGTTTTCATGGATACATTTGTTATGATGCAAAGAGACACGCGTGTTACAAGCTGCATTTTATGAGGGAATGAGAAATCTGATTTCATTTTGTTTTCCTAGAGACATATTTTAATGTCAGTACGCAGTGTTGATATGAGCCGCATGCTAATGTCAGTTGATATTAAAAGGCTCCTTTTGTCCCTCTCTGTTTACATCCCAACAAGGCAGGAAGCCTCGGTGGATATCATCAGTCTTACGGCTCCCGGCGGTCTCACATTCTCACCCTCACACTCTCACCCACTCGTTTTTCTCTCCCTTTATATCTTTTGTTTCTCTTTACAGCCCAACAGAGCACCGAGGCTTCCTGAATATCAGCCCATAATTAAAAAGTTTACAGTCCTCACTCAGTGTGGGTTCTTCCCTCTGAAGAATTGTCATGGTTACATTTCAAAAGGTTGGTTTTACGGTGACATAAAACTATTTTAATCACTGTAATATTTTAGTCGTTAAGGGAACGAGAAAGCAGAGGTTGCTGTGTATTTCAGGGAACGCTGAGTAAATCAGATAACAATTTACAGACAACTTGTTTTGCATTCAGCTATAAGTTTGATTTGGTATAAAACAATGCAAACATAAGGATCTGAGAATACTGAACTACAACAAAATGATAGCAAGCAACTAACACACTGACGGTTACAAAAAAAACATCTCAAATCTTGGCTTCATCAAGTCTTTTGCTTCCAAAATTGTTAAATTTTGGGAAATAATCATTAAAAAGTAAGGAGTATTAAAGGATAAGGTGATGAATATTAAATGTTTTTCCTCATTGTCAACAAATCCGACATAAAAAAAAAAATAATCCTTCAAAAAACGACCAGCTGTTGTAGAAAATTACCAAGCCACTATCAAAAAATGATATATCTGTGAGGCGTTTTAAAGATTTATGTCTTCAGTTGGAACCAGAGTTGGGTCAATTTCCGGCCTGCTCCGGTGTATGAGCGTACACCGGTTTGATTTTATGCCAACCGGTTGAACCGGCATTTGTCATTATGACACGTTCTGGCAAATTAAAAAGTAGCCCACGTTGGCAACGGGTGCGGACGGTGTCACAGCAATACATCCAGCTTGTATTGCATTAGTAATAAAGCAATATGACAAGGTGAATAACATAATATTATGTTTGTTTAAGAACAATATAAAAGACCACTATCCTTTAAAGTGGCAGTAGGCAGTTTATTTTTGGCATCATTGGGCAAAAATTCCATTGTAATTCAAGTGTTTTGAGATATAACTAGAGTCCTCATGGCTCTGTTTTCAGGCTTTAGATAATCTAGCCCGTGACGGGAGACTTTGACCAATCACAGGTCATTTCATTGAGAGAGCGTTCCTATTGGCTGTGCTCCGGTCAAGTGACCGGTACTTGGCGTTCCTTCACCAGATTACACAATGGCGGCGCCGTCACAAACTTTCTCATTTTCCAGCTAAACCGTGCACTACAAGATGATTCTGAGAACATCTGAGGAGAGAAATAGGCATTAACGTAACATAATATTGATTCATATTTGATCAGCGCTGCCTAGTTTGACCGTTTGGTCGGAGTTCAGAGTGATTGACAGCCGGCTCTCATAGACGGCAGCTGGACAGCAGACCTCAGATCAGCTCTTACTGCTTGTTTTCCTCCGGTCTGTGAAATCTTGCAGATGCTGTTAGGAGCACCGGCGGACACAGAGGCACATGATTTTTTTTCAGGTTACCTGTTTCATGCACTACTGTCACGATATAGCGACCGTTTTATAAAAATAAGTTTTTTTTAAATCCTATTTGCTCCGATCTCGCCTACGTCAGCTTTAATTCATGTTTTGTCATTTTGCAATACATCAAAAATCTCCAAAGTTTGGTGAATTAATCATGTTGAGGAGACTGAGGAAGGGTTAGTTTGTTACTTAAGACTCACTACAAAACAAATCTTTGTCGTTATTTTCTTAGTCCAATGTGAACCACAGCTTTCATTACGATTACACAACCAAACACAAAACACATCGCTAATTATCCCTGCATAGTTCTGTGGCTCCTTTTCTCCAAAAATACCACAGCCCGGGTGTTTAAAGGGCATAATAGGACCATTAAAATAGTTTCACCAGCTTTGTACGGTCTAATCTACTGTTCTTGTTGCCAAACAACTGCAATGTGATTCCAAAACTGCATCTTTCTCTCTGGCGTACAGGAAGACCGGCTCCTGTACACCGGCTTTCAATCACCGAACAGCTAATTAGTTCACAGCTTGAACTGCACACCTCCTGCTGTTTAGAGCCCCTTTTGCTTAAAAGGCTCTTCATCATGTCAACAAACAAAGTTTAGAGAGTCCAGACCTGAATGTGCTCAGGCAACGCCACTGACTAAAGGTGCAACGTTAACTAGATTAACAGTTTGATACAGGTACAACCAAAACTAGGAGTAAAAAGAGGCTGAGAATTCTTAGTTATCCAACTACAACAAAAGTGAGTGTCTTTACTAAACTGCTCCAGGATCAGTTGACTTTGACCTTTCTGGAAGAATGCATGCATACAAGCACTATAATCAGAAATTCACAGAGATTCGGGACAAAGACGTCCTTCACAGTTCATAAAGTGGCTGTGAATGAAACATTAGCTGCAACAATGCCCTTTTAATAGACGTTCGCCCTCTTCACATCGCCTGCTTGTTATTTAGTCATGCATGAATGTGACTATTGTTCCCTTGTGAGAATACAACTACTGTGCAGCCATTGTTGATGATTCATGTGATTCCTTCCAGTGTATTCTGGGTGAGTAAAAAACAAAACAAAATGGAATAGGTTTTGATCAGAACCAGCGAGGACGCAGCCTGAAGCAGAAGAAAGAAAATGTTTGGCACCAGAGCGCGCAGAGGGAGGAAAATACCGACATCACACAAAGCTCCGTGTCAGCACAAACTAAAATCACTGACCACAATGGTTTTAAAGGAAAAAGACAAAAAGGGGAGAAGATTGGCTGGTTGTGGTTTCTTCTGTGACGCCTGCTGCCAGTTTCAGCATGGAAGGAGTGTGAGATGTGCAGTTTTATCATTTTTTCTGCCAATTTGGCTCACGTTTATATCCTTGTTTATGTAACTGCATGGTGTAATAACACAAGCAGCAGAGAAGGATGAATGCTGCCTGGCTGCAGTAAGAACAACAATAATACAGTTCAATGACAATACACATTTTGAAGAAAAGTGAAGTCTTGATCTGAAATCTCGCGGCGCATTCACATTGTCAAAATCAGCAAAATATTTAGCCATAAACATTTAAAATCTTTTAGATATCACGAAGATACGCTCTCTATACTCCAACACAATAAACCCTGAAACACCGGTGTCCCGAGGCACTCCTCTCTCCAACTCTGACTCACATTTCCACTGTCGTCTTCCTGCTTTACACCGAGATCTGTGTCTGTCGTCAGAAAATGTGACTCTACCTGTGTAATCAATGAGGTAAACACGTGACATAAAACACATAAAACCAAATTGTTAAAATTAACATAAATGTTTTTTAAGAAAAGCAAAAGATGGGGTCACATTTTCTGACGACAGCCAAATGGTGACGTCACGTGTTGCCGGCTCTCTCTAATCCCAGATTTCGGTGTAACACTGGCAACGAGTCACATGACACAATGACAAACAGAAAGCGAAAGGTACGATTTTTCTCTGTAGGGTTCTTTCCATAATAATGTTGTCAGACAGCGTAACAATCTGAGCCTGTCAGTGGCAAAAACAAGCACTTTTAGTGGACGTAAATTGAGGGTGAGGAATTGTCCCTGAGCGATTACATTGCAGCCCGTTTAGCGGCTGTCGTTCGTCTGCAGCGTACTCCTTCAATACTGGACCAATTTCAAACATTGTTGTCTGCATTAGTCAATTAAAGAGACACACAAATGAGAAAATATGGTCCAAGTTGAAAAAAAATACCGAAGTTGCCATTTTAACTAGACTCTAAACCTCACAGTGGGTCCACATACTGTCACACACAAACACAGACCTTTACAAACTTGACAACATAAACAGTCTAAATGGGCCCCTTTGTTAATGCAGTAGCTGACAGGAAGTAAACTTGGACCAAAGTTGTTGCCCTGGCAAAAGAATGGCAATGAAAAGACCTATAAGAAAAGTTACAGGCATGGGCCAAAGAACTTATATTGTTAAGAGGTGAAAGTCAATTATACGTTCCATTGCAACGCCAACCAGCGCCCAGCAGCAGAGCTACGCCTCCGCCGCCATTTTGGACTGTAATCCAGTTGATTACCATAATAACGCCAGTAAAACGTTCGCCTACAAAGTGATGTACAAAAGTAAAACAAAAAGTCATACGTTTAAGAGAAAAAAGTTGTATTATGAGAATAAAGTCATAATATTATAAAGTAGTAATTTTACGTGTTATTTTCTTTTTGTTCTAGTAAAGTCTTTATTTTCATAATAAAATAACTTTCTCATAACTTTTTTCTCGTAATATTATGACTTTATTCTGTAAATCTCTGATGTTTTTCCCCTCAATGTGGCCCTAATACTCCGTAGTACATTGTCTCTTTGGCCCTCACTGCATTAGACTTATATACTATTGTTACGACCCCGAAGAAAGCTCGTAGACGAGGTCGAACATAATAACAAGAATCAAGAGTTTCACAAGATATACAAGTTTTTATTTTTAGGAGCAACACAGATATAGACCAATAAATAACAAAAGAGCTAAGTTAAGTAAAAACCTCAAATTAACCCCTAAAGTTTTACCCTTAACTAATGAACTGGTGAGCCGGCAAAAAGTAACAAAAGAGGGGAAGCCACCTCAGCCCGGCTCTTACAGAGCCGGCGGAACCGGGTGCTTCCCCCTTCCCCTGAACAACATAATCCCAACTAAACCCTGAGAAACAAAACACCGAAAACTAAACCACCGGACTCACCAGAAAAGATAAAGAAAACAAAACTACAAGTGGTCAATATACCATTGCTGCTGCTGCTGCTGTGCTGTGCTGCTGCTGCTGCTGCCAGGCCACAGTGGAAGAGAGGCCGATCCAAAATCCCATCCCCCTCTTTATTGACTCCAATCAAGCAGGAGCTGCCACACCTGGAGAGAAGGACACAGACCAAGATTAGGCATGACAGGATCAGCATGATCAGAAGGAGGGGGAGCATAACAACTATATACTCAGACTATAAACTGTGTTACCTTCATCACAATGAGCAAATATTTTGAGGCTTTTTTTTTGGGCCTAAAATGTCTCTTTTGATAGTAAAGGTTGCTGACCCCTGGTTTATACTCTTTGGCCTTGCTCGGGTGCAATGCGGCTGACAGAGCTATTATCCTCATCCCTTCACAAACTCAGATTTTTCTGTTTTACGTCACACTTAATTCGTTTATCTATTCATCTTCCTCCAGTGGTGTGAGATAGTCAGGCCACAATCCGTTAACATTTTCTTCAGCTTGAGGGAAATCCTCAAATGTGACACCATGCATCAGTCCAGGCTTTTCTGCATGGCAGAACTTGAGGTTCTCTCTCAGTCGGATGGGATCAAAGTTCAGCACCTAAAACAGAAAAAAGAACAGAAGACGGTGACGGACAAAAAAGAGTCTGCAAAGAGTGAGAACAACGGGCAGTGAAGGTACCTCATCATCCACATGCAGGGCGACAGCGACATGATCCCACACATAGTACTGAGGGTTGAACCACACAGGCTCTGCTTCCATCTGCTTTATTTCAGGTATCTGGACCAACTCACAGCTGACAAAAACCAGAGACAAAGTGGTTAGTTCAAGTGTCTGTAATAACAGTAGGACAGTTGAGTGTCTGTGGTTAGTTCAAGTGTCTGTAATAACAGTAGGACAGTTGAGTGTCTGTGGTTAGTTCAAGTGTCTGTAATAACAGTAGGACAGTTGAGTGTCTGTGCTTAGTTCCTACCTGTGTGTCTCACACATGGCCTCAGCCCTCCAGATGAAGCAGCCATCCTTGTAAGTGCAGACAGCGTTTGGGTCGTCGTCAGTCAGCAAAGGACAGTCTGAGAACTCCTCCTGATTGGCTGGACTGTGGACCACCACAACGTACATCACTTCCTGTTTGTACAAGACGGTCTCTAACACCCGCATGACGGGCGGAGCGCCTTGGCAAAACTGGAGACAATAAAAGAGGTTTCCGAATCCGAATTTCACCAAGGGCACCTAAAGGGCTAGAGCTGCAGTGTGCTGTTCTGCGCTGTGTTCATTGTATGACAATAAAATTGTGTTTACATGTACAACCCTCAGTACAGTACAGTACCTGCTGGCTGTAGGCCGTCAGCAGCTCCTTCAGGGGGAATGTGAAGCGGTACGAGCCCAGCCTGGAGGTCTTCTTGAGGGCCGGAGACGTGGCAAACATCTCCAGGAAGCTCTGCTGCCTCTGGGCCTGCTCCTCCGTCCGGTCTGGGTAGTTGATCTCCAGGAGCCTCCTCTCAGCTGACCTAATCTCATCAGGTCCCACAACCAGACTCCACCACAGCAGACAGCCTCGGCCCGGGTTCTTGAAGCCGCGATCCCCCCTGATGCCCCACAATCCAGCTTTGTCTGTGTCGTGTCTCACATGACTCACATGAAACTCCGGGTGAGGGTATGGCGGGATGTCTTTTTTGACGAGGTATTGGTTTTCCAAGTGTCGAGCTTCCTCTTTCAAATCGTTCAGCTTCATGTGCTGATTATCAACTACATTCTCCTCATGTCCTCTCCTGTTGTGTCCGGACCACATGGTTGGAAGACAAAGTCTTTACTTTCACTGCTCACTCTCCTCTGACTTTTAGAGAAGTGATATATTGAGCAACAGCTGTACAGCGCACTAGTGTATGTGGAAATAAAACCTGTGGGTGTGCACATGGGGGCGGACTGGACTTTGAGATAAAGAGGCCTAACAGCTGCAAGAGTAACTGGTGATATTATCAGATGTGTCGTAGGAGAGGCCTTTCAGGACTCATTGTCGAGTATCCAGGAAATAAACATTTTGATCGCTGATTAGGGCTGTCAATCAATTAAAACATTTAATCCTGATTAATCACACATTTTTTTATCTGTTCAAAATGTACCTTAAAGGGAGATGTGTCAAGTATTTAATCCTCTTATCAACATGGGAGTGGACAATTATGCTGCTTTATGCAAATGTATGTATATATTAATTATATTGTAAATCAATCAACAACACAAAACAATGACAGATATTGTCCAGAAACCCTCACAGGTACTGCATTTAGCATAAAACAATATGCTCAATTAATAACATGGCAACCGATGATAACTCACTCCATAACCATGTGCACTCAGGAACAATGCACCTCGACACCGTTGCGAACACGTTTTTGTAAACGGACGTTGTCTAAGAACGTTTTCCTACTCCAGCAAGCCCAAATAACGGTAAACACATTGTTGCCAAAGACTGTACATGGAAGATGACGTAGTCACCGTGATGTCACCCATTGGTTTGTAGACTACGGTTTTGAAGCTGCGAGTTTGCCGTTTTGGTCGTCGCCGTTTTGGTTTTTGTCTGTTGCCAACTTGTTTTTTTTTGGCTGTCGCCATCCTCTATCTTCTTTCTTTCTGTATTATTTATTCTGTATTTTTTTAGATATTACTAACTTTTAACAATCCCAGTTTTTCGGGCAGATGAAATTTACATAATTAATTTGATTAATATCTTAGCAATATATTATGTACATAAAATGGCTTAACAGAATACCCTCCTTTTATACTTTTAAAGATACGGATATTAAAATATATTTGACCATGTTTGAAAACTTAAAACTCAAAAATTCTAAATTGGCAAAAACTATTATATAAAACCAAATTTATTTGAATTGTTTAACAGACTTCGATTTTTTTTTTTTAAATTTGTATTCATCTTTTCCTTTCCTTACATTTTATTTGTTGCATAATTTATTCATTTTATTTTTGTATTTCTGTATACTATACTATATTTGCTGAATTTTTTGTGATGAAAAACATGTTTATGTATTGGACTTTATGGTGCGTTACCGACACCAACTGGTCTGGAGTGTGGATCAGGATTCTGATTACTCACTAGTTTTACTCCTAAAGAAAATTAAAATAATAATAATTAAAAAAATAAATAATAATAATAATATATATATATATATAGAGATATATATATATAAATATATATATATATAGAGAGATATAAATATCTCTATATATACACACACACACACACACACACACACACACACACACACAAATAGAGTCATAATGTCCATCAAATTTGACCTCCTGAGATATTGGAACAAAAACATAACCAGAACTTCTTTGTAAGAGATCACGTAGATCATATCCCAACTTTATTTCATCCAGATTCAATAGACAGTAAAGCACAACGTGTTCTAATGTTTCTTCTTGATTACAAAGTTCACACCTTCCTGTATTATGATTTAATAATTTTAAATAATGTGGACTCGAGTCCACACCTCTGCAGTTCGTCAAACAAACATTATAATTAAAATAAAATATAAATAATGGCATCGTGTGCATCCACATAGAGAAGGAAAATAAATAAATAAAAAATAATTTATAATTATAATTTAAAATAAATTATTTTTAGAATTTTAAAAATGAATTCATTTATTCATCCTTCTCCAGTGGTGCGGGATCGTCAGGCCACAATCCTTTAACATTTTCTTCAGCTTGTGGGAAGTCTTCAAATCTGACACCACGTATCAATCCAGGCTTTTCTGCACGGCAGAACTTCAGGTTCTCTCTCAGTCGGATGGGATCAAAGTTCAGCACCTAAAACAGAGAAAAGAACAGAAGAAGATGAGGAGCAGAACGACTGCAGGTTTACTTACTCAGATTACTATTATTGATATAAAATACTGAATGTTCGTTAACGATAACGAGTGAGAACAACGAGCAGTGAAGGTACCTTATTCTTCACATGCAGGGCGACAGCGACATGATCCCACACATAAAACTGAGGGTTATACCCCACAGGCTGTGCTTCCATCTGCTTTTCTTCAGGTCTCCGGACCAACTTATAGCTGACAAAAACCAGAGACAAAGTGGTTAGTTCAAGTGTCTGTAATAACAGTAGGACAGTTGAGTATCTGTGGTTAGTTCCTACCTGTGTGTCTCACACATGGCCTCAGCCCTCCAGATGAAGCGGCCATCCTTGTAAGTGCAGACAGCGTTTGGGTCGTCGTCAGTCAGCAAAGGACAGTCTGAGAACTCCTCCTGATTGGCCGGACTGTTGACCACCACAACGTACATCACTTCCAGTTTGTACAGGACGGTCCTTAACACCCGCATGACGGGCGGAGCGCCTTGGCAAAACTGGAGACAATAAAAGAGGTTTTAATGGAGGTACATTGAAAATGAACTCCTCAAAGACCTCGTTACTGTGGAAGTACTGATCCGTCTCAGAGCGTCCGTAGCAACAGAGTCAATAAGGTTATCAAGATTTCAGGGCTAAGCCCCGGATCTCCACTGAGGACGGGTTAAATGAGGTCACTAAATTTCACTGTTTGCTGTTCTGTGCTGTGTACAATGTATGACAATAAAATTGTGTTTACATGTACAACCCGACCCTCAGTACAGTACAGTACCTGCTCACTGTAGGCCGTCAGCAGCTCCTCCAGGGGGAATGTGAAGCGGTACGAGCCCAGCCTGGAGGTCTTGTTGAAGGCCGGAGAGGTGGCAAACTTCTCCAGGAAGCTCTGCTGCCTCTGTGCCTGCTCCTCCGTCCGGTCTGGGTAGGTGGTCTTCAGGAGACTCCTCTCAGCTGACCTAATCTCATCAGGTCCAACAACCAGACTCCACCACAGCAGATTGCCTTCGAACGGGTTCTTGAAGCCGCGATCCCTCTTGATGCCCCGCAATCCAGCTTCGTCTGTGTCATGTCTCACATGACTCACATGAAACTCCGGGTGAGGGTATGACGGGATGTTTTCTCTGAAGAGGTATTGGTTTTCCAAGTGTCGAGCTTCCTCTTTCAAATCTTTCAGCTTGATGTGCTGATTAAAAACGACATTCTCCTCATGTCCTCTCCTGTTGTATCTGGCCCTCATGGTTGGGTGTTATCTTGAACAACAGCTGTACAGCGCACTAGTGTACGTGGAAGGGACGCAAGAGACGGATGTAGATGCTATCTATGGTTACGCCCGTTGAGCAGCTGGTACAGGTGGGGGATGAAAAATAAACCACACCCATTTCCTTTTCTATAGAGGCATGATGTCTTTCTGCAAATAAAAACAACTGAGTCATCATGACAGTAAAGCGAAGGGGAGAAACAGGCCAAAAGTTTTCAGTTATAAAGTCCTTTTGTTTCCTTTCCTTTTCCTTCCCTTTCGTTTCCTTTCCTTTCCGGGAATCCACATTACAGTTTCTTTTGATTGCCAAGACACATTTCTTGATATTATGCTAAATTTTCCAAAACTCTAAACACAAATGCATAACCGCACACTTCACAAACTTCAATGTTAAAACCATTTTTCTTGATATTTTTTCTCCTTCGTTCTTTCTCCGATGTGGGAAAACCTTTTTCCTCAAAGTTAAACATGTTTTGGTTAAATTGTTTTGCTTGTTATTCAAATTAAAAGCCTCTCAGATTGTCAGTTTGGGGAGAAACGGAGACGTAGGGAAGTAAAAACAGAAATATTTGATGTGAATAATGAGTCCTGTGTGTTTCTGCGATGTCTCCACCTGTATTAACCAATCAAATGAAAGAGCTGAAAGTAAAGGCAAAATCTGTGTTTTTTTGCCTTCAACATAGTTTAGAACTACTTATTCAACTATTTACATCTTACCTTGTCTATGCCTAACTTTTCTTACCATTTTTTTCTTAATATAAAATTAATTTACTTTCATTTTAATTGCCTGACTCCATAATTTCAATCCATCTTTATTAGGAACTAACTTGTTTTAATCCCTTAATTTTACACCTTGGCTACATGTGAATATTTGTAACTACATTTTTCTCTGGATACAGTAGATTATCAAAGTTGAAACGCAGGAAAAACTATAAAGTGCAACCACTGTATAACTGTGTCAGGTGGAAGTAATCATTTTAAAATAAGTTTGTTGATACAATTTAGATAGCATCTCAGTTCGTAAATACAAACTGTATACAGAAAGTGTAATACATTTAAGAGCGTTTACTGACATAATCATCATTGCATTATTGCAATGCATTCTATATCCATTTGTTTGCATAGAATGTGTGAGGCTCCCCTTTGTGTACATCACGGTACAAACAGAACAAAACATCCTGCAAGTCACAAAAATGACAAAAAAATGAAATTCTCAATCTCACAAATCTCACATTTCCACACTTTTATAATCTGTGACCAGTGCCGATGTCAAGGATCCACAACTGGTACCTTTATGGTTATCAAGCGACAACAGGGTGAAGAAAAAAATCCCCTGATATGAAACAGATCGCTGTATTCACACTCAGTTGGTACATGTTGAAAACAGGACAGAATGACATCAGAAGTGATGGATTAATTTGTTTCAGAGTTCGTGTTCTGCTCTTTGTTCTCCACTGAAATGATATTATTCATTTTCAAAAGGTCACGCGGCACATTCTTGTGAAAAATTACCACACCTGGATCAAACAACACTGCAAATACATTGGTGAGCATTGGTTTTAGCCACCAGATGTGCATGATTTACCTTTTTTAAGTAAAAAAAAAAGTCTTTACAGCTCTGCGTGCACATTCATGTGCAGGTAAACCCCGACCACCTGATACACCTGGCAGATGAAACAGAAATGAAAATCTTACAATCAATCTACAATTAATCTTACAAATATACGGCACTCAACATCTGGTGATAAATCTCAGCACAGGTTGATAAATAAAACTTAAATGACAACCAGGGAAGAATACACTTCCTATCCACCAGATGAAACGCTGAAATTCAAATCACTTGCATTATTTTAATGACCGAATCAGACTTTTAGAGTAGAATCAGATCCAAGAACAGCAGCTGTTGTTTTCCTGCAAATGAAGAAGTTCTGTAACACCCGAAATCAAAACTGGTCTGTGTTTCTAATTTCAGCCAGAACTGTCCAAACCAAACTGTCGCTTGCACAGCGAGGAAAGCCTGTTCCTGTTCGGCATGGAGAAAACGTGCAGAGCTGCAACGATTAATTGATTAGTTGTCAACTATTAAATGAATCGCCAACTATTTCGATAATCAATTAACTTGATTTAAGTAATTTTTTAAGAGAAAAAAAGTTAAAATTCTCTGATTCCAGCTTCTTAAATGTGATTAATTTCTGGTTTCTTTACTCCTCTATGACAGTAAACTGAATATCTTTGGATTGAGGACGTCATCTTGGGCTTCGGGAAACACTGATCAACATTTTCTGACATTTTCTAGACCAAACAACTGTTAAATTAATCGGGAAAATAATCAACAGATCAATCGACTGTGGAATTAATTGTTAGTTGCAGCCCTAAAAACGTGCAACAGTTGAGCAGATTCAATCAGAACCACCACCGTTAAACACCGGACTTGTAGTAATAAAATATTTAAACCAACTTCAAACAACGCAGGTGATTTTAATATTTGATCACAGGTGAAATCACTTCTCTGTGGGAACTTGCTCGACAAATAAAGCACAGAAACTAGCCTCACTGATCTGTGCTTTAAAACATATTCCATAGTTCAAGTAAAGTACTTCATGTAGTCCTTTAGGTAACACTCTTTAAAAAAAGAGGAAAAAAGCTTTTTCTTTCTCCTTTTAGTTGAGGCATGAGACAGAGAGAAGCCCGGTCAATAACTCCCTCTCAGCTTTATGGCCGTCTTATTCCAATAATCCAAGAGAAAAAGTCATCTCTAAAGAGAGTGGCTCTTTGTATGAAGAAGCTCTTTTGTTTAAAAGACCTGCTGTGAAATGGCTCAAAATCATGAGAAATCTTTGCCTTACTGTGAAAAGACGTTTGACTTTGAGACGTCCTCGGTTAGCCATCAGCGTTGGTGAAATGACAAAGGAAGAGCTGTTGAGTGAGAAGTCAAACCCTTCTGATAACAGAGTGAAGCCGGCATATCGAATGTGTGATGGATGGGGAAGCCGCTAATCGTGCATCTTTTGATAGTTATGATAAAAACATTTATATACGACTTGTTGCCAGTTTCACTCAGATAACATCAGTTGTTTTAAAATATCTGCAAATTGGACACAGGACAAAAAACTTTAATGACTAAGATGAATACTTTTCGTGAGTGAATCGCCGCCGCCGCCGCTGCTCAGTGAAGATTGGCTAATGAGCCAACCCCGCTGCCGCCCATTCTGCAGGCCTCCAGCTGCTCTGAAACACAGATCAAAAACTCGCTCTCTGCAGTCTGGCCTCGCCGTCATAAACTGAAGAAAGCGAGGAGCGCGGCTTAATCTGGGGTGGCACCGGTTCAATCGGCTGATAACACTAGCAAACAAGAAAGGAGGCGTGAACCGGAGTGAACTCTGAGCGGGGTGCTCAGCGTGAGGGGTCGGGTGAAAACGATCAAATTAACATACGCTGAAGGAAATGGAAGTTTGTGCTGCAGCTTTAAAAGAGTCTGTTTTAAAGGATTGAATATCTGACTGTTTCTGGAACAACTGTTGGCATCTTGGTCACAATAGGCCTGAACTTAAATAACCGCCTGCATCTTCCATTCTTAAAAAACACAGAGAGACAGTTCAGACTGTTTTCTCTGGCTTCATTAACACCTGACAAAAAGCTCCAGGGCGTGTTTTTTATTTTATTTTAAACCTCTTTTCCTTCAGTGGTTCTTATTCACATGTCAGCTGTTTTTTTACGCTCAGAGACAAAAAAGGCATCAAGACTCTCTGGAAACCAATTTCACACATATGATTACTCATGTGCCATCAGAACGATATAGCTCCGCGAAGATGATGAAGACATCAGCGAAATGTGGAAACCGGGTGAATCAGGAAGATAAAAACACAGTGCTGTTTTATGACATTTTGCATATAGATTAAATCCAGTATCACTCTTCAATGTCCCAGTTTCTGTACGGATCACTAATGGTATACGATCAGGAGATATCATGAGATGGATAGAAGTAGCAGAAAAGCATTTTCAACATATGTCTCCTGTCTTGTCTGACGTCTTTATCTCCAAAAATGAAACATTTGAAAACTGTTGCATTTATAAACTCATGATAATGATAAAAAAACTCCTCAAACTGACCCAGAAATATACGCTACATCGTCATTTTTGACAATTAACAAAAGGTTTAAGGTGGGTTTAGAAATGTTTAATGAAGAAGAAGAAAATCTTAGACATTGCATTAACTTTGTCAAGTTATGATGAGTTTGATTTTGAAATTGAGCTTTTCATTTGTGTTGCTTTTGTTGTCGTGTCAGGTTATATATATCCGGGACAGGGGACAGCAACCTGCGTCTCCGGAGCCACATGCGTCTCTTTAGCTCCTCTCCAGTGGCTCCCTGTGGATTTATAAAAAAATTAGTGGAAATGAATAACTGTTTTTTTGTTTACATTTTCATTTTTATTTATCATTGTTGTAGGTCTATGGTACGACGGTACGACGGAGTATTAGGGCCACGTTGAGGAAAAAAAAAAATCGGAGATTTCGAAAATAAAGTCATAATATTACGAGAATTATGTCATAGGTTTACGAGAATAAAGTCATAATATTGCGAGAAAAAAGTCATAATATTGCGAGAATGAAGTCATAGGTTTACGAGCAAAAAGTCGTAGCATTATGAGATTAAAGGCATAATATTATAAAGTAGTAATTTTACGTTATTTTATGTCATTTTCTTTTCTTTTTTTTTTCTCGTAAACTTCTGACTTTTTTCTTGTAATATTATGATTTAATTCTTGTAATATTAAGACTTTTTTTCTCGTAATATTATGACTTTATTCGCATAATATTACGGCTTTTTTCTCGTAAACTTTTCTCGTAAAATTACGACTCATTTTTGACCAAACACCAGAAATAAAGTCTACAATTTAAATTGTTTTGGGTTTTTAAATTCCATGTTTTCAGGTAATTGTTCAGTTATACTTTCTGTAAATCTGATTTGCCAACATGAAGACCTAGATGCATCTCAAAGCCTTTTCCACATCGCCAGGAATATAATAATAAATGGTGGAGAAATACTGAATCATTTTTAGTAGTCAAATTTAAATCTTTAGAGCCAGAAAAATACTGGAATCCGCCCCATGACGTACACAATAAATGGTAGTTTTCTACTGTAATACACCTGCAAATTCACAGAAAGAAATACTAGAGACATGACACCCAATGTCAAATCAGTAAAATGAAGCATGTCGACAAGAAATAAAACACAGTTACAAACTAGATGTTGAAAATGTCTTCTTCCATAATTCTGTGTCATCTCCCCCCGTCCTCCGTTCACCATGTACGCTTACAGTATAAGCTGTAGCAGACATATTTGCACTGCAGATGAAAAGGAATTTAGTCCAGTGAGTGATGCTCGGCCTAAGGAAGCAAATGACTTCCTGTTTCTTTAAGGATGAGACGTCTTCAAATTCAGATCAAAGTCACAGTTTTCTCAGATGGCCTGAAACCAGCTTCTAAAAGCTCTGAAAAAGAAAAAGTATTTAGACTTTCTTCTTACTGACTTCACTGATATATGATATTTGTATTACAGCGTGAGACACTAGAGAAGGAAAACGTTATAAACATGACCATCAGCCTGTTGAACCATCAGCTTGTCCCACTTATCATTACTCTTCAGTTACACTTTCAGTTATATGACATAACATAGCTAATTCTACATTCGAGTGAATGCAGCATTAGTTCTATGCTAACAAAATGATTTTTGTATTAGCATGTTAAAGGTCCCATATCATGCTCATTTTCAGGTTCAAACTTGTATTTTGTGTTTCTACTAGAAAATGTTTACATGCTTTAATGTTAAAAAAAACACTTTTATTTTCCTCATACTATCTGCTTGAATATACCTGCATTTACCCTCTGTCTGAAACGCTCCGTTTTAGCACATTTCAACGGAATTGCAACGGAATTGCGTTGCTAGGCAACAGCTTGGGTCCATGTTTACTTCCTGTCAGCTGATGTTATTTACATACACTGCAACGGAAAAAAAACTGGTACACATTTAGAATGTTTATGTTTAAAATCGTGTAATGGTCTAAATATTGTATATTTGTGACATCACAAATGGACAGAAATCCTAACAGCTTGTTTCAAACACACAATTTCTGAATACGGGCTGTGTGTATTTCTCTGCATATTGAGCGTTTTGATAGTTTAACAGTATTTATATAGCACTTAAACCTGCTTTATAATATAAAAGACCTGAAAATCTCACTTTTTACAATATGGGACCTTTAAACGATAAAGTTATCATATTTAATTTTTTAATTTAGATATAGTTGGAAAAAAAGGGAGAAGAGTCTGCAGTGTTTCTTGTTCAGTACTTAGAATTTATTACCCGATTTGACTGTTATCGGCTCATTAAATGGCCGTTATCAGTCGTTATCAGCCTCATAGATGTGGGTCAGTTGGGGCCTGCTACACCTACTACGTTGTAAAACTGAGTTTTACAGACTCGAGGTCACTGTCGTCTTCATTTATTCTTTCTTTCGGTGATCATCCATGTGAATCCATGATAAAACCTACTAATGGGTGTAGCAGGCCCCTTCTGACTCACATCTATGAGGCGTCATACTGATAACACCCATTTAATGGCCTGATGACAGTCTCACCGCCTGAATTTCTAGGTGTTTTTTTCTTGTCAGAGAGGATCCAATAACTACTGCATCCATTTGAACAACGCCTTTTTTTATTTTGGCATCTTTGAAAACTACTCCATGAACGGCAGTTTCAGACTGAAGAATGAAGAAAAATGTAAATATTCAGGATGGATGTTAGGAAGCAAGTACAGAGCACTCAGCGTGAAAACACAGGGCTGCATCACAGAATGTGACGTACTGATCGATCAGCAACATAATCCACTGGGTCACGCCTGATCAGTGACATCATCAGATGACCTTTAGGTTACTTTGACTCCAAAATGTGTGCATTGCGCACTCGTATGTCAAAGTAAACAAAGTCTGATTGATAATATTGTTCATGAGTGGATTTTTGTTGCCTGTCTCTGTACCATTATTTAACCCTGTGCATCATTTCCTTCTCTTGACTTTTGGTTTTCTGTGTTTGCTTCTCTGAGAATCATTCAACACGCTCTGTGGAGCAGAAAAACAAAACAAAAGCTCACTCGTAGTAGCACACAACTTTACACACACAGCACACTTGGAGAGAATGCAAAGACCTCGGGCCCAACAGAACAACAACAACAAAACAAAACAAAAGAAAAGCAGGTTTGTGTTTGTGTGAAACATCTGAGCTCAGCAGGAGAGACGAGTACAGCAAGGAGAAGGCATAAAAACAAAAAACGGCTTGTTCTCCACAGGCGGACATCGTATACATCGCTGTACATGCTAACTCAATGAATCCTTTAACATTATTTTTTTTGCCCTTTTAGTATAAAAACACATACCGATGTACATTATAAAAAAGGCTTTCCTTTTTGTAAAAGAGCAGTGTTTTCTCTTCCGTCGGCGTGTATCGTCTGATGCGCACCGACGCCTTTATGTTTACATTATTTACAAATACAACCGTATAAAAATTTTGTATTTCTCTTGTGTACATGTATTCAAAAAACAAATACATCAGATAGGTTCAATTTTGTAGTGAAATATTTCTGAAAGTCCTTTAATATACTGCAACAGAGAAGCTGAGAGACAGCGAGAAGGTTGGTACACCTGACTCTTAAAAAGGATGTGACACTTTAAACAATGTAAGATATAAATAAATGCTATGTGCTGCTTTGAGGAGTTATCACAAGCCACTGTGTCAAAAGGTCTAGTTTCTTGTTGGTGTTCACCCAAAGATCTTTATGTCTTTATACACGCTGTTATTGCATCTTAAAACAAGTCAGTCACCCAGAAAAAATGTTGGCATTGTATGTTTCTGCAAACCACGGGAAACGTTGAATGTCAAGATTTCTGGTTTCTGAACCAAAAATGTGTTTCATAAATACGATTCATAGCAGCCTCGAATGACGCCTGCAGAAAGGCCCAATGCCATGTGGTTAATGTTGTGAAACCATTGGTAAAGTAACAAAACAATTTGGTTAAGGTTAGAAAAAAGTAGCATATCAACGTAATGTAACAACGCAGGGTAACAACGTAACGTAACAATGTAATATTAATGTAACGTAAAGTTAGGGCTGTCAAAGTTAACGCGATACTAATGCTTTAACGCAAATTTGTTTTAATGACACTAATTTCTTTAACGTATTAACGCAACTTACGATTATACAATTGTATAATTGTACAATTGGGCTCAGTTTTAAACAACGTGACGTTACAACGCGACGTTACAACGTGACATTACAATGCGACGTTACAATGTAACTAATTAAATAACAACCGCCTTTAGCAGACTTTCTTACGTAACGTTAAGGTTTCACACGGGACACCAACAGCGGTGAAAGTCCCGTGTCGTGCCGACACGTTCAGTATGAAGAGCACAACGTTGCAGATGTGTTCATTAGAAATGTTTCCATATCGGCTGTTGCAAATTCAACTCCTTCGCCAGACATGAACGTTGATGTTGGAGGACGGTGCAAAAGATTCAATGACAACCACTTCTTTTTACGTCTACTTCCAGCATTCTTTTGAAATTGTTGCTCAATCAATCATCAATCTATTTGTATATTTTGGAGTTCAAACACATTGGAAATGGTTGTTTTTCTTCTCCCTAATAAACCAAAACCGTGACCCAAAAACCACAATACAAACTGAACCGTGAGCTTGTTGAACCGTTGCACCACTACTATAGTTGTACTGTTAAGGATGATTATAAAGGGGTTTGAATAAAGCTAGGAATCTACAGTGCTTTAGTTATTGCATAAAAATACAAAACAAGAAAGAAGTGGTCTTGCCAAAGTGGTCTCCACCTACAGGAAGAGAATCCATACGTTACAAATGACCATGCTTTTAGCATCTTAAGACACCAGATTTGAACCTGTTAAGATGCAAAACAAGTGTGCAAAGACATAAAGATCTTAACGTGTTGGAGAAAGTAGCTGGCTAAGTAGTCTGCAATAAGCAGTGGAAATCAGACCCATCAGTGCTGTAATCCGTCTGTTAAACTCCACAGGATCACATGTTCGTCACTTCAAACATTAACAGAAACACACACATGTTTTCACACAGAATATTTGATCATAAAAAAGCAAATGTAAAAAGAGCGTCACCCGAAACTGAAGTGGTAAATAATAGATAAATAAAAAACAACTCATCCTTTTGCAGAGTCAGGTGCTGACAGCAGTGGTCGCTACAGTCAGATGTGGGCTGAAGGTCTTTGCATTCACACAGAGGGAGAGAGAGGTTTGTGAGTGGGGATGAAACTGAACTGAAATATCAGAGATCATGTTACTCGTTGATGCCAAAGAAAGTCTGTGTGATGTGCTTCTTCTTGCCACAAGTGCATCGACGTAAGGCACAGGCACAGTTCCCCCTCTTTCAACAGAGTGGCTCGCATTAGTTTGTTTGTCCTTTTTGTAAAAATGTCCCAGTGCAAGAAACAAGTAGGGTGACCACCGCCGAGGTTCCAGCAGCTGACATTGAACATGTATAACATTATAGTCTGTTTTGTGTGATTGAAACAATTATAGCCGGAGGTTGAGCTGTTTTTTTATACTTGTCTTCATTGTCGGAGTGTTAGGAGGGTGATGTTGTTTTGGCAGGAAGAGACATGGACGGAATTTATGCATTTAAAACAGACATTATGTGAAATTAAAACAGTTTTCTATTCAGTTTAAAATCAAAAGATTACATAAAAAAACACCTAGTAGACCAGTGGTGTCATGTTCACATCATATCACAACAAGTGTAGGACCTGGGCGACATCGCTCCGCTACAACATGGAAACGATCATGTTGTTGAGTTGTTGTTAACACTTTCTAAACAAATAATCCCCATGAAGGAACCGTTGCTAGCACTGGGAAGCTAATTTTAATGTTTTTTTTCCCCATATGGGTGAGTGTGATATGACGTGAACATGAGTCATAGCTTGTCATACACTTTGATAACACAAATTGTAACAAATGGGCTGAATATTTTGTGATATAGAACTTCACTGCAATGTTTACCTTTGGCCCAATCACTTAAAAGTTAAGATTATGTTTTGTCACATAGGTACATCATAGACTGTATATAAAGATGAACGACATGACAGCTCCCCGAAGTGAAGCCAAAACATCTCCATCGCCCCCTGGTGGCTGGCTGCAGTATAGATCATAAGTCCCGCCTCTTCCATGTATGTGGATGCGACATGGGTCAAACTAAGAAGTCAAAGTACACTTCAAATACATTTTTCCTAAAGATGGATTCTGTCATTTTGGATAGTTCTCATCACGCTGATGTTTGTTCATGTGTTAATTTTTTTGATAAGTTTGGTTTTAATTAGTTATTTGATGCTATAAAAGAGGGTGAAACGTCATGATTAGGGATGCACCGATACCACTACTTTTCAGACAAAGTATAAGTACTTACATTTGGGTATTCGCCGATACCGAGTACCGATACGAGTACTTCTCTGTGCCAAAAGACCCTCGTTAACAGCCAGCTGGAGGGTGTGAGCGACACACGGCTATCTGGGGAGTCCCGCATACGAGGCGGTGCGCCGCCACCGGCTCTAGTTTGGCTTGGAAAAGCTCGGGGCGAAGGTGCTTCCCGGGACCGTGGACATAGTGTCACCGGGTGGACTGTCCTTAGTGCGCCTGAACAACGTCGTGCCCCCAGGGCGGGGCTCGGCCCACGAAAAGGGGCCAGGGGTCTGTGGCGATGTCTGCAACCTACCTGACCCGTCTTGAAACACGGACCAAAGAGTCTAACGCACACACAAGTCAGAGGGTGCAAGCAAAACCCCGTGGCGCAATGAAAGTGAGGGCCGGCATGTGCCGGCCCTGGTGGGATCCTGGCCCCGCGGGGTTGAGCGCACCACCGGCCTGTCTCGCCCGCACCGTCGGGGAGGTGGAGCGTGAGCGCGTGTGAGAGGTTAACGTCAAGCTGCCGTAAAGTGGTATCGGTGCCGTTGTATCGGAGCCGTTTTGCGAGTACGAGTACATGAGCACATGAGGACAGTATCAGACCCGATACTCGATATCTCGGTATCGGCGCATTCCTACTCTCTAGCCAAACAGCTACCGTGGTGCCAACGTAGCAGCTAGGTGGCCGACATTAGAAAGCCGCAGCCATGCTCGGCTCGTGATTGGCTCAGTCTGGTGTGTGGGCGAGAAGTGGAGACACGTTGTCCATCTATATATATATATACAGTCTATGAGGCACACTAACAGCAAATAATGCATAAACACATATAAAGCACATACACTTCTGGATCTGGATCTAGTTTTGACTGAAATAGAACTAATCTGAGACCCGTGGATGTATTAGAGAGCTGGATACAGCGCCACACATCAGCCTTGCTGACAATTTGCCCCAGAGGCCAAAGTTATGTTGGTAAAACTTTCCCCGAGCCCAGAGAAAATTGATTTAAACATGAGTGACATCATCCCAATGCAAAGTCTATATGGGCTGAGCGGGCCCGTAAACTGGAAAACCTTTTTTTGCTTGTGTACTGGCCGAGCAAGTGAATGGGTACCATTTTGGAGTATCCAGTACTTATAATACATCCATGTCCAAGTGTTCTTTACACCATCTTATATCCTGGCCCAATAATGAAGTGCTTATAGCATGCCTATGGGGCTTTAAACAACCAATCATCTCAATGGATCCAATCAAGAAAAAGAGAAGTTGAGGAAAAAGGAGAAGAAGAACATAGGGGAGGAGCCTGTTGCCATGGTGATCACCCTAGTGATTCTGGTACTGAAATGCTCTTGAGGGAGAAAGGGAACAGATCAGTAAATCTCCGGGAGATTTTCCTCCTGGAGGCTCCTACGAGCGACGTTAAAATATGTATACCGTGTGAATGCATGTCTGTAAGCTAGTGTGTGCATCTGTATGTGTGCAGTGTGACTGTTAGGGTCAGACCGATATATATTACCAATACTGTCAGCCAGTCAGCGTCCTATATTCCCAATATCATGTACAGTAGATTTCCTTTCCTGACCTCAGTTGTATTAAAAAGTTGTTAAAACCTGCAATGAAACACATTTTTGTTTTTCCAGTTTAAAAGCCTGTTAACTCCTGCTATGTATAAAGAGCTCAGAGAGATGTTGACGAAACTCATCGGAGAGTTTTTTAGTGTCCCGTGATGCTCTAAATGCTGATTTCAAAGGCTTTTCCACGTAGAAAATCAAGGGAGAAAATATCTTTTAGCATTGAAATATTGGCACAAAAATCAGCAGCTTCAATCCAAAATTTTCTGTATTGGCTTGTTAAAACATATCGGCTGAGCCTAAACATCAGTCTGAGTGCTTGTGATTGTAAAGTGTATACGTCAGTGTGTCTGTATAGGTACAGATTGTTTATATTTCCATCAGCTCTGGCAGTCTTTGTATGTAGTGTTTGCTGTCGATCAGTCCTGGAGGCAGGCGATATGTGTACATCTGTCTGTTTATTGCCCCGTCTTTCTCTCAGGGGTATCTCTGTGTTTTTATTTATAATTGTATGTTATCAGTCCTAGAGGCAGACATTGTTGCTGATCTGGCAGGTGGATCCGGTGCCGGCCAGGGACAGGAAAAGCCTCCCGTTGGGGCAAAGGCAAACCTCGTAGACAGTCTGCCTGTTCCCGGAGGACGAGGAGCTGGTGGAGGCCTTCCCCTCAGGCAGCCCCATCAGGCGAATCCTCCGAGCGTCCAGAGAGATCTGGTGTTAGAGGGAGAGAAAACTGGTTACATTGGATGTCAAACGACATTTTAATGTCAAACAAAGAATCGAGTGATATGACACGTATCATGATACGGGGGTTACAATTCAATATATGGCTATATATTGCAATTTTTTTATAGTATAGTAGAGTTAATCTGTTAAAGGGACTGTTTGTAACTTCTTACACGTATAAATCATTGCAGGTCGGTGTCCCATGCGCGCTCGCGTGTGGCTACGCTGTTCAGAAAAGACTCCAACACAAACTACACGGAAGCACCAAAAACGAAAAGTTGTATCTAGTGAAGCCCGTCTGTTAAACAGTGTTGGCCGCGGTCGGAGGACGCGGGGGAGACCGTAGCTTTGGTCTCCAGGACCGGAGTCTCTGCTGTACTCTGCTCCTCTGCTTGCCTTCACTCACACACCGCGCTCGTTCTCGCTCTTTCGCTCCACCTCTCACGTGCATGCTGCTCACTCCACACTGCAGAAGAGTTAGTTTAGCTCTGAGAATATCTAGTGAATGTTCAGTGGACGTTTGTGCAGAAATAACTGCTGCAGCTCCTCCAGACCAACAGAGGTTTCCCGTGTCTTGTGAAGTGACGGGGCTCCGCAGAGAGAAACGTTATCGTCTCCGACCAAAACTCCGGTGTCTCCCCTGTTCCCTCCGGCCGCGGTCGGGAGGCTGAGGTAGGAAAAGCCAACACTAGGATCAGCATTGATTCATGGAGAGACCTTCGTCTGGTCAGCTAACATTACTGCCAAGCAGCTGAAATATAGAGTGATATTGTGCTTTTAGCTGACGTGTGTCACCTCACTGTTTTGATAGATGCTCGTTCATGACTATGTAGAGCGAGCACAAGCACGAGCAACAGGACGCTGACTTTCGTTGACTTAATGGGCACAGATGTCGCTGTTAACAAGCAATTTCTGATTCCTACATAGAGTCTCTTTAATCTCTGCATGTAAACTATTCATTAAAAATCTATAGTGTTTTTGAGAATTGAAACATAAAATCGCAATACTCAATTTTTTTTCCGTACACCCCCAGTCACCATTGAGCTCCGTATGAACGCAGTCCTGCAGTCAAAAAAATACTTAGCTCTTCCCCAGGTCACCTTGCAGCAACCGAGATTCATTGTTTCCCAATAACATATCTTGAGGTCATAATGGGTTCAGAAAGTCTGATATATTATGTTGAAGTTTGGACTTCTCGGTTGAATTATTGTGACTTTGGACATGCTATCCACCTGCTGTTTAAAGGACAAGTCTAAGTTAAGTAGTTTCTTGTTGGCTGATGGTGAATTAAGGTGTTTGGACTGATGCCAGCTGGACAGGACCGTTCTGTCGATGGTCCGGATGTGTAACTTCTGGCCGAAAACCAGTTTACAGCTTATCTTCAATCTCCCTAAAATCACCTCTCCTCAGTGAACGTCTGCATGTCCTGTCTCTACCTGTTCACGTCACAACCACACTTTACAGTCTGGATCCTCGCTCTGCATTCAGACCAGAAGATTCACACATTTTCTTTCTTTATAGGCTAAAAGAAACTCATCTTTTTCCCCTTTCATCTTTACCTCAGCTCACCCCCGCCGTATCTTCTCGTCTCTTCACTCTAATTGCTCTCAAAGTAAATCTCTTCACTCGCTCTCCGTAGCTTAGCTTTTGTTTTTTCTTGCCAGAACTTCTACCTTACAGGAGTGCACTATACTGTCTCTGGCTTTTAACACCTTAGCACTCCACATTGTTGGTTGCATAGAATGTTAAGTGGTCTACATATTGAACTAAATAGTGGCATTTATCCAGATTGATTTCCATCCCTACTCGTAGTGTATTCCATCTCTTTTAGACATTCAGTGCACAGTGACTGGATATCTGTGTGAAGTGGAGTGAATGATAAAGGTTATGTGTTGGATTTGAAGCAGCGGCAGATGGGATATCTATAAGAAAAGTCACCCAGAATGCATCTGCTTGGCATCACCTCTGTGGACAAATCTCTCACGTTAAGACAATCCAGCCCGTTCTCATTCCCAGGGCGTCAAATACCGAGGCTTTTTCATGGCTGCAAAAGGCACCCTTTAGCACCATGAGACGCACTGGGCTTTCCATTAACTACGATGCAAACCCATCCGCGCCAATAGTAAATGCTCAGAGAAAGTGCTCGTCAAATACCGCCGTTTGGTCAGCGCCCCTCGGAATCATAAACCAACATGTGGAGGCACCCTTTAGCAACAGTATGTGACGAACCGGGCTTTACCCGTGGCGTTATTCGACGGTTGGAGCAAGTGACATAGTATTAATAGCTTTAGAGTTCGCTAAGGGCGTGTGGGAGGGATGGTGGATTGGTCAAACACATACAAGACTTTCAACCGGTGATCATGTCCTGTGAGAAACTAAAAGTAATGTTGAATTATTTGGCACGTCAGTCATTAGTCATGTGACTCGTCAGTCCCGTGAGTCACGTGAGTCGCTGACCAGCGAAGTTAAGGTCAACCACGACCGTTTCCTAACCCTACCTAACTGGTTATGTTGCCTAAACCTAACTTCCTGTGAAACAGAAGTTTATTTTGAAATAACACTATGCATGTAAGAAGTGTATATTAATACGATCCGATGCCGAGGGGCACTGACCAAACACTACTTGCTTGTGCAGAAAACAAAAACAACATTTACTCCTCTAACCCTAACCCTAACCCGTAAACCCTATTTGACGAGTTGGGGGTGAATATGTGTTGGTTTGTTCGTGTCCCGTGTTCACAACGCTCAGTTTCATTTTCACTTTACAAACGTAGTAGTTTTAAGCCCAATGTTTTTGGTTAGTTTGAAGCTTTTTCCTAAACCTAACTAAGTGGTTGTGTTGCCTAATCCTAAAGTGACGCCAAGGGTAACTATAGTGGTTTTGATGCCAAAAATAAAGCGATGCCAATGGGCACGACAAAGCGGCAGGATATGTGACGAGTTAGGATGAGAACGTGTTGGACACTCACACACTATAAAACCAGCTGTGTACGGTCAGATATGCAGATCAATCAGCAAATTACGCCTAAATTGTTATATTTTGTGAAACATTTTGTTGATAAAGACAGAATATTGTTCATCTGAACACCCTGTCCTGCTGAAACCTGAGCGTAACAAAACAAAGGTCATTCCTCTCGTCTCCTGAGGAAAAAAAAATAGAGCAAAACACCAGAAAATTCATTCTGCCACACCGCCACAAACACACATACTCACACCAGGCTACTCATCCGCTCATTTCACTCCCTTCAACCCCACATTGATTGGAACAAACTGCCTTTCTCCCTCTGCACAGACAAGAAGCACTGCTGCATGAATCCCATCTCTGTGCCCGAACCTCCCCTTCCTTCCTCCCCCCCGCCGGCCTCCTGGGGCTCGTAGAGGGCTGGTGTCTCTCCGGCCGATGAGAGGCGGAGCTCTCCAGCCATAAAAAAGGTAAAGGAGCCATTACCAGGCGCCTCTGGGAGGCATCGCCGTCAAATGACCTGGAACACTTTTAAAGCAGAGTCCCAGCTGACTTCCTCAGACAGCTGCTGCTGAACAAATCTTTCACCACGAGGGGCAGACAGTGTGAGACACTGTGTGTAAGAGTGTGTGGCTGGGTGATCTTCATGTGTGTGTGTGTGTAGCTGAGAGTGTGATTGTGCGCCAGTGAAGGACAAAAGTATATATAGATGAAGCAAGTACATGTAAGGACTCATTGTTTTTAGTTTTTACAGATTTTCACTGACAAATACAGAGATAGTTTGAACAGATTTTTTTTTTTTTTTTTTATTTATGTGTTATTTTACTTTCCTTGTAGTTTTCTGTTACTAATTTCCCAGGACTTTCCTACCTGGCGTGCATTAGTGATGTAGTGAAGTGCCCTAAACTTGCATTCTATCTAACAGCCAGCAGGGGGCGACTCCTAAATTAACTCCATAATGAACCGTTTAACCGTTTACCGACATTAAGCATTTTAACAGATTAACGCTATCGGTTAAAACGGTTAAAAGAAATGTTAATAATTAATTAAAAAGCTGAGAAAAACTTAGAGGAGCGGCTCGTCACTTTAAGGAGAAAAGCTGGTCCACCTTAACAGCCAACCTTAAGAGGCGGAGCCGGAGTTGCAGGATACAGGAAGTCGGCTCCGGTCTCTCCAGCTCGCTTCAGCGGAGCGGAGGAGTTGTAGTTTCGTAGCATTTATTCACCGACAAATAAACTGTCCACACACTGCTACACCTACAATCACAGCTAGAACGCCACCAACAACCTCACACTCACCGCCAACACACACACGGTCTGTCGGAGACTCACTAAAGTTACGCAGACTACGTGTGGCGGCGGCGGTGAGAGCGAAGCCTCCGGCAACGCTAGAGCTGATAACGTAAAACAAATACACACACTATTGGACACTCGCTTAAGTTATGCCGGGCAGACACACAGCTGACAACCTGCTAAACTAAACTAAATGTGCGGTGGAGACTTTTACTGGGAAAGTGGCTTCATGTCCGCGACACTACACGCAGCATCGTAGCTGCTGAGTTAACGCTCCCAGACGGTGAACTGTAGACTCCCATCAACGAACATCTGTTGTGCTCCTGCAGCTGCGGTTAATAATCGGTTAACGAGGGTCGGTTAAGAACATTTTTAAAAATTAGCATCCCTAGAAGTCACCCTTTAAGAGAATGTGTAATCGAGTGTCAGTTACGTAACTATGAGTGGCTTCAGGAATCACTGCCTATAAGCGTATGTGTGTGTGAGTCTATTTCTGTATCTGCCTGTGTGGTTTGTGGGTGTCTAATGACCAAAGCCACTCTGTAATTGCCGTGGCGGTGCCAACGAGGTCCTGCAGAGAGACTGTGTGTAAGACAGAGGTTTGACAAATGGACATTTGCAACACTAATGGAGCGTGAGAATGTGATTCTAATTATATGAATTGACCATCGTGAGTTCAACGGCCTCACTTTAGACCACACGCCCGTGAAAAACTGCATCGAGACGCGGCGCAGGCGTGGCTACTGTGGCTACTCCAAGGTCACCTTCTCTCTCTCCTCGTCCATCTCATACCAGAGCCCGTCTTAATGTATGGAAATGTTTTTGTGGGAAACTTTTAAACACTTTCTTCTCCCCTAATCCTCCTTCGCTGATTTGAACAGATCTGACATGACACGACTGGAGCAACCTAAGGTGGGAAATCCTTTTATCAGCTCAGCCGACCGTGATGAATGCGAGGACTGATGTGTGTAACGAATCGGGGGATGGTTGGAGGAATTTAGGAGCAGGGAGGAAAGGATGAAAGAAGCAGCATGAGGATGAGGAGTGGATCAGAGAACAAGGGTGGAAAAGATGGTAAATAAGCAAAGTTAAAGACAGAAAGAGGACAGAGGGAGGAGGAGCGGGACAGGACGGGAAACAGGGAAAGATGGATGGAAAAATCCATCCAAAGTAAGTATGTGAAAGAGCCAAACTGGTGACTGAAGGGAGGAGAAAAGAAAGAGAAAAACAATCAACTTCTGTTCTCTATTTCCCTGTTTTCCTGTGAGTAACAGATTCTGGTGGACGGCCAGTATGTGGGAAATTGCCCAGCAGCCAATAAGCTAAATGCTGGTCCATGTTGGCCGAGGGAGCTAACTATTGTTTGGATTGTTTGCTAAAAATAAGTTTGGACAGGAGAAATATTGAATTGAGACAGAGCCCCGTCAGCCAGCATGGCTGGAGGACAAGAGAAGAACAACAACTCCTCAACTTGCCAGAACAGAGAGAGTGGGAGGATTTGTCTTTGTGCTGAAAGTACGTTTGAAATAAGAGGACAGCATTTAACAAAGGAAAATATGTTTTAAAGTTAATTTCCGGGAATAGACGGAGCTCCTGAGGCGATGGTACTTTCAAATTATGCTCGCTTTCCAACATCGTCGACCCTACCTTTAAGTTTAGGGAACATGTTTGGACTTAAAATAACTGCGTTTGAAAAGTGAAACTTCAGGTTGTGAACACAAAAGACAAGTACATATTGTTGCTTTCACTCCGTCTACACTACAGCGCTAATACAATCGATGATAAAACCTACTAGTGGGTGTAGCAGGGCCCTACTGACCCATATCTATGAGGCTATATAACTACTGATAACACCCTTTTAATCACCTGATAACAGTCTAACCGGCTGACATAAATGGCAAGAAAGACATTTGACTTGTCATATTAGTAAAAGCACATTAGCGATGGTCATGACAGTGAGACAGTGAGCCATCATGCATGATACCAGGACCCTTAAACTGAAGTAGTTAAATGGTATTCAGCCTTCACTTTATTATTTTACAACTCTGACATGTCAAAATGACTTCCCTAGAAAAAGCCGGTTAGTGACGGACTCACCTCTTTAAATGTTTTGTTCCAAAATAAGATAAGCTCGATAAAAGAATGATTGATAATATGGAAAGAGGGAAATGATAAGAGCTAACTTCAGTTCTTGTTTCACGAAGCTAAATCTTTCCAGACCTCATTTTTCATCTTTAAGAGATTCTGACAGATCAAAGGGGCAGCGAATATATATTTGCCAGTTTTTGAACCAGAACTTTCGAGGCTAATTTCGGTTTATCACAACCAACAGTTTATCTAAACCACTTTATTTCAGATGCCAGTGCACCCAAAATGTCACGAAATCGATATTAATATCCCCTCATTCCACAGGAAAACTGTGTGTGCACTATTTGTTGACACACCTCTCCGTCTTTGGACTCCAGTCGCAGCTCGTTCCTGCAGATGGCCTGGATGTCTCCGGCCTCGGCCAGGATCTGGATGCCTTTAGGAGCCTCCATCAGTAGGGAGCGAGTGGGAGACTCCAGCCTGGGAAGAGACAGAGAGAGAAGCACAACAGCTCTGTTACTGAGAACTGTTTAATGTTCGGATGAGTAGGAGAGCTCATTCTTAAATAACAAAAGATGGAGAGCAGGATAAGAGAGAAGTTCAAGCTGTGAATACACCCACAGTTTGTTTTCTTTGTTATGATCCTCATAGAAAAATTGGACTTTGTTCTATTTTGTTGAATCTGAATTGTGTCAAACGGCCTAATTAGAATCTAACAAGGTCCTGTGAACTAAAGCAGCCTGTTGTTTTAGGATGTTTTAGCAATCTATCTTCCTGACACTGTGCAGAAAGTAGCAGAGATTTGTTTTTTATCACTTACACCAATAACAAAAAACACTCTTCAGGTAATGAGAACCACCTCCACTCCAATTTTAGATGTTAGGCCATGTTAGGAGGCGCTTCCTCCCTTAGACGGAGGCCTAACATCCAGAGATGGCCTCAGTCTTATCGTCTAAAACTCAAATTGGTCCACATGTAAGAACACACTTGGAGGACCATCACCATGAGTGGAGTATAAACTGAGTGGATCTGACACTACAGCCCACCTGCACGCTGTGGCTGCTTAGACGTTCCTGTACGAGGATTAAAATCCGCCCACTCCTCTTCACATCTTGACAAAACCACTCAGAGCCACAAGCCCATCTTTACAGGAAGCAGCAAAGGTGTCAAAAGCTCCAGTAGATTCAGACCTGCAGAGGAGGTCTCTGTAGACTTCCTGTCACCGCGGCAGTTGTGGATAAAATACGTGATATTTTTCTCCATAGGGAAGGTTTCCATTGATATCACACACACACACACACACCCACACACACACGCACACATCATATTCAGCTGGAGGATTGTGAGCTTTTGTTCCGAGCGAGGAGCAGAGATATCTTCTGTTTATATGCGGATACAGTATATGATGTTCATTATCAGCTCTGGTGTATATGTGCTATATGTGTCTATATGTGTCTATAAGCAGGGAGTCTATATGCTAATATTACTGCCAAGCAGCTGAAATATAGAGTGATATTGTGCTTTTAGTTGACGTGGTTCGCCTCACTGTTGTGTATGTAGAGCGAGCACAAGCGCGATCAACAGGAAGCTGAGTTTCGTTGACTTAAAGGGACTATTTGTAACTTTCAGAAATGCTTGTTAACAGCGACACCTGTGGCCTTGAAATCAACGAAAGTCAGCGGGCTCGCGCTTGCTCGCTCTAAATATACCTGAACGAGCATCGCTCAACACAGTGAGGCGACACACGTCAGCTAAAACCACAATATCACTCTATATTTCAGCTGCTTGGCAGTAATGTTAGCTGACCAGACGAAGGTCTCTCCATGAACATGATTTAGATCTGATCCTAGTGTTGGCTTTTCCTGCCTCAGCGCAGGCTGAGGCAGCGGGGCTCTGCAAGCGTGTCTCCCTGCTCTCTCCGCCCGCAGCCGGAGAGAGCAGGGAGACACCGGCACCCGGTCGGTAACGAGACGATAACGTGTCTCTCTGCGGAGTCCCGTCACTTCACAAGACACAGAAAACCTCTGTTGGTCTGGAGGAGCTGCAGCAGTTATTTCTGCACAAACGTCCACTGTGCATTCACTAGATATTCTCAGAGCTAAACTAACTCTTCTGCAGTGTGGAGTGAGTGCGCGTTCACGTCTAGAGGTGGAGCGAGCTGAGCGAGAACGCGCGCGCTGTCTTTGTGAAGGCGAGCAGCCAGAGGAGGAGAGGCAGCGGCTACACGCGAACGCGCATGTGTCCCGACCCGCTACATTTATACGCTTAAAAAGTTACAAACAGTCCCTTTAATGGCCACATGTGTCGCTGTTAACAAGCAAGTTCTGATTCTTACAAACAGTCCCTTTAAAGGTGGGCTACCAGGTCCCAAGACACACAAGGGCCGAGCATCAAAGCAGCAGAGAAACAGACCAACAATGGTAAGTTCTGTTCAACTATATGTATGCTATTTCATCATTCATTTCACTTTATTTTTGAGGCAAGAAATCAACTATGTTATTTTGAAATTTGGCAGTTTTCTGAATGGAAAATCAAGGTTTTTGTGGTTGAGAAGCTCGACTAACTGGACCCGCTGAGCTGGCCGTACAGCTCTCTCAAGAGACCGGCCTCTCAGACAAGAGGCTTTTATTTCTGACATGTTCTAAATGTCATAGAAGAGGAAAAACAGTACCAGGAAGTGAAACAGACATAGTTGCATCAGTGAAAGTAACAAGAATAAGAGCAAGAAGAAGAACAGTGGAGGAACCCAACTGTCTTATTTCCACAGTAATCCCCTGCAGTCTCTGAATCTGCTCCTGGCAGGTGAACAAAGTCGACCAGGTGATGACCTGAACTCCCCCAGAGGAAGAGGAGGAGGAGAGGTGAGAGGAGGTACAGTAGCTGGTTGCATGTTACGGTAGTAAATGTTGAAAAGAGAAAAAAGAAAACAGCAGCAAAGTTAACTCCTGGTTCCAGCAGTAAAATAACATGTTAGAGTTCAAACTCAGGTTATCTGGGAGGGAAAATGCCAGGATGGAGGATGAACATCTTCTATCCCAAAGGAGCCATGAAGCACTTCAAACATCCACTGATCAGGAGAGTGAGCAAGTTTCCAAATTAAAACTTTAATCTCCTTTGCATGACCCCTCCTGCTCTCTGCCCACAGAGGGTTAACCGTTAACAAACATTAATTACAGCGTGTGTCATATGGTGATTAATTAAATGCATATCATCTAATACCTTGTCATAGTTGTTTGATTTCCAGTTGTGTTTTTAAAACAAGCGCTCAATTAAATTGGATTCATTTGCAGTTTTCCAAGCATCCCGTCTTCTCTCCACTAAAACACATCAGACCAATCACTCAGCTTGTTGTTGTTTCTCTGTTGGCGTCACCATGCAGCGCTGACACAATCTATTAGTATTCTCGTTAACCGATCCCATCAAAGGGCAAAGAAAAACAAATTAGAGCCAGCACAATTTAAAACTGTTGCATCTGGACATTAAGTGAACATGGATGAGACTTTAATCTTACGCTTTACAAAACAACAGACTAAAGATTGATCCCCGTGGAGGTGGCGGTGAGAATACTGAAAGGTTTCAGATCACAGAAAAACTCAGGGATTCGAGAACGCTCATGTTCTGGCTTCAAGTGGATGTGGATGGTGGAGTCGGGTGTCGGGCGTCGTCAAACATCCGACAAGCCTGTACCTCCTCGTCAACTTTGGTGCAAGGTTATAATAGTTTTTAATTTTTGTTTAGTTTTAATTTTATTTTAGGTTTGACTATTTTAGTTTAGTTTTAGTTCGTTTTCGGAGCTACATTAGGCTGTTCTCATACACCGTTCATAGCTATACTTCCGTAGCTACTTGGGTCAAAATATACCAGACTTTCACCCAGGAGACCGCTGTTTGTGTCCCGTATGAAACCAGAAGTCAACGTATATATATTTGTCACGTAACTTCAGTACTGTGCTGTAAAAATGCAAACATGCTGCACATTCCTAAGGTCATGACATCAAGGTCATTAGCCTTAAGGCCTATTTCTGTTTCAGTGTTGCATACTTAGTCACGAACTTGTAGCGCCTATTTGAGGACAAGAAACCCTAAATGGACAGAAGTGTCAGTCAGACAGACAATGTGAGATATACGACTGTGAGCATGAATGCAAGGGTATAAATGTCGAGAAACGGAGAGACTCAGGGCTCTCAGCCCTGAACATTTATGTTGATGGTTGTTTGCCCACTTGCAAGTGTTTATTAAACCTTTAAAGGACTCTCTCTCTTGATTTTCGAGTCCTTCTTCACAGAAATTGCCTCCACACGTACTTAAGTAACGCCACTTCCGGTGTTATTTTAACCCAAACCATGATCTTTTCCTAAACCTAATTAGGTAGTTTTGTTGCCTAAACCTAACCAAGCTGTTTCTTTTGAAGATGGAAGTTTATTTTGAAAAGACATCAAAATACGTTGAGCTGCATATACATATAAAATACATGGAGAACTGCGTAGGAATGGCCATGATGTTTAATCTCTGCGCTACTTTAGTGTCCGACGTGACGCAATTGCGGCACAGTGCCATCTCCTGGAATGTGAAGTCCGTTCAGTTTCTGTGGTTCAATGTTACGAGAGTTGACGCAAATTCACGTCTCCTTTTTTTGGTAGTGATACAGCTAAAAAACTAAAACTAAAACTTGAACTCTGGTGCGGTTCGTTTGGTCGGTTGTGAACACAGTAATGGTTATCTGGTGTGGACCAAAACAACCGGGCCGAGACCGCGCGTGAGAGGTGGTCTCGGACCGTTTCCAAGCGAACCTAAACGCAGGCTGCCTGTGTGGGCATTTGTTGAAGTTAACATGAAGGGGAGAGGACGGACCTGGACTTCTGCAGAAGTCCAAAGTTTGCTTGACATCTGGGCCGAAGAGAACATACAGAATATGTGAAATAAAGACCACAAAACCAGTGATGTTGTAAAGTCACTGGAGTTAAACTGAAGGAGAAGAGATTCGTGTGCACAGCAGATCAGTGCTGACAGCAATATTTCAAAGTTTCCCTGCATAGAAGCAAATCATCTTTGTTTATTTGGTCTGCTTTAATGTGTGAACTGTGAAACTGAAACAGACGAAATAGAAAATGAACCAAAAGTATCATTTTCACTCTGATTCGGACTAGACAAACGGACTACGGCTTATGAAAGCGCCCTATAATAAGCCTGCTTAGGTGTCAGTCTGAGGCCGTGAAAGCCTCGCAGGTCATCTCTGGATAAACTTGAGAAGGAGTGATCCATAATATAACGTGGCTAGATACCCGCGGCTCTTCACCCCCTACAAAGAAAGACTGTGTGAGGAGGAAGTGAAAGAACTTTCTACAACATTGAAAAGAGCTCAAAAGGTGTTGAGTGTCTGTGGATGTGAAGGCCTCCTCCTCTCTCATCCTCCCTCTTTTCTCCCAGGTTGCTCCTCGGGGATTCGGGCCAGGAAATATTTCCGTCCCAGAGTTATATTCCTTTTCATTTCCTCTTCACAGCCCCTGTGAATTATTTCTGTCTTGTTCTAATATAAACAGTTTTTCATATTTTCATAAAAATCGAGAAAAAAAACTGGAAGCTATATGTGTAAAAAAACAAATTCAAGAATGCAAAATCTGTCTTTCTTTATATTTTTTATCTTTCTTTCCCTGTTGCCACCTTTTACTTTTATAGTTGCTCTGACCTCATTTCCTCACAGCGATCAATAAAGTTTTCTCTTTCTTGTTTTTACATCCTCCTCTTATCCTTTCTCTCTTTTTCTTGGCAGCATTTCATATCTGCAACTGGGATCAAAGGTTAATAACTTTTCACGCTTCCCTCCTCATATCGCCCGCCTTCAGATAACAACGGAAATGATTGGAGTTTTTTTTTTGACATGACAGAAATTGTAAACTTGCGCAGTCTGAAACCTGTGGGCAGCTTTCGCACGCTCTCCGTCTGTCTGCTCTGTACTCCTGTTACTCCTTTGTCCTTGGCGACGACGCCTTTTATAAATTATCTGCATCTTGTACGGTGTGACCACAGCGGTCAGAACAGTTTGGCGTTATAAATGTATAAGCTACGGTGAGCTGAAATGAGCCGCCACGCGGCAAATCATAGGTTAAATGGCAATCTGGGGGCCGATACGAGTGCAGCTGATTGCTTTGCGGGGCTTTGTGAACACTCGGCTGTGAGAACACGCCATCCTCTCAATTACTGGGATCAGTGTAAGATGAAGGTGTGGAGGATGACGAGGGTAGAGAAGAGGACAAAGAAAGGTGAGACATTAGAGAGGACAGACGGGGAAGGGGTGACTAAGAAGATGAAAAGACGGGGGCATGTTGGATCTTAATTTGCCACCTCTTCTTTCTGCTTTTTCTTTCTTCTTCTGATAATGGTCAGAGGTGCTCAGTGGTGCAGGCCACCTTGAGTTGTGATCTCTTGGTGTAATACGCTGCCCATTATTTTTATTAACTTGGTTTTCTTGGCCTTTTTGTTTGGTGTTGCAGTATTCTTAGCTGCTTATAGAGAAGGTGAAGTCCCTCGCTTTACGGTGGACCAACATGGGACCTTATTTCAGAATAAATATGTACGGTAGTCAACGTCAAGGGACAAATAGTTTGTTGATCCCGTTTAAATTGTGCCATGAATTGCACACACATAATGTCAAGAAAGTCGCAGTTTGTCGTAAAGCTGTGTTTGTTTTGGGATTCATGTTATGAATTTTGCCTGTTTTGCGTATATTATTTTAAATTAAAAAGTGACGTATTCTGCCATTTAAATCAGTAATTTACAGATTTAGTAAAAATTTAATTTTCATACTAAACAATTGTCACTGTTTTAGACTATTTTTCTGTTTAATTCCTGATTCACTCAATACTATAGCTCTACTATAACTGTCTCCGTACAATTGTTTGCCGTACTGTAATAAAATACTGCGAACATTTTCCACTTGAGCCGGATGATGTTGAATTTAGCCTCCTGCGGTGCGTTTCCGTCTGTCGGCGCAGCTTCAATCTCAGCACCATAATATTCCCTTTTTAGAGTGAAGATAGCAGGCAACTCAAAAAACTGTCCGTACGGGAAGAGCCGTGGGACAAACGCCGCCAGATTGAGTTTTTCTGAGCGTCGATCAAAGTTTTTCATGATGTGAAAACTTTGGGCTTCTCGGCTCCTGCAGGAAGTGAGTCACTCATTGCAGATCATTTCACCTCACAGTTCTCGCTTTCCATTTCTATTTCTTCTCTTCTCTTCTTCACTGTCCTGCTTATTGCTTCATTTTTATTTCTTTTATCTGTGCCATGATTTGGTCAGGACATAAATCAAAGTGAGCCATCAAATTCACCCACAGAGGCGTTTGTCTGATGCAAGGACACATCCTGTTGACAGGGCATTACCTCGCCGATGGATATGATGGTTACGGTTTCGGTAAAAAAAACTGACAGCTCTTGGCAGGGTGTGTTTATGTGTGTGTTTGTGTGTGTTTGGGGGTTAATGTGATATCCCGAAATGGGGTTTGAATCCTCGATTGCTACCTGCCAAGGGGTTGGAAGAGATTAGAGTACGATCAGATTTTAGCCATGCTCCAACGAGCTCGCGTCTCTTTTTCTGACATAATTGGATAGTTTGTGCCATATTTCATTCTCAATTGGCTGCTTGTCACCAAAAGATGCATAAACACGGGGGGAAAAAACAACACATTGCCGTCGACTCTGGCTGTCAAATTATACGGACGATCACATGATGAGGGAGCTTCGGAGCGGCGCTCGGAAATTATCCTGCGCATCACTGACGGGACTTTTTTTTATTATTTGAAATGATGATTTTTTGAAAGGAAAGCAGCAGTGATTGATGAATCACGGTTCATCTCGGTGCAACACAGCACTGAAATACTGTTATTAGATATTTGTCATCAAAGTCCTCCTCGATTCCAATCCTCTAATTCCCGTCACGCTCGTCTCTGCAGCATTTCTTCTCTGTCACATAAAGCTCGTCTTCTTTCTTTGCATTATCTCTCCATCCCTCTTGTCTCTCTTTGAGACTTCTCTGTCTCGTTCTCTCTCTGACAAAAATGAGTTCTGTTTTTTTCCGTCTCCTATACTCCTATCAAGCTCTTTCATTCTTGCTCACGTCCCCCTTGTTCTTTAATCTTCACACTTTGTACTTTTGTCATCTCTTTTTTCCCTCTTTCTAGATTTTTCCTATTTTCACCTCACAGTCTGCCACTTTCCCTTCTCCGCCTCTCTCTCTTTCAGTTCAGATCAAAATAACGTAAAGAACATTTAGGTCTGCTGTCTGCTTGAGAATGTGACTGGAGTAGGTTTTAAGCCGGGATGTTGCTGGTTTCGAGGACAACACTTTATGACTGCTGGTGTTTGGGTAGCCAGGGTGTGACTCCAACAGCTAGTCTGTCTTTCAGAGGTTGTATCGAGTTCAGTTTTCAAACTAGTGAATGTACTGGCATGATATTATACTGCAAAAACCTAAGGAATCCACTTTATGATAATCACATGCAGTATAAATGTGTTATTTACGCCTATACTAAAATGAATATTTCTGCATACTGGGGTCCCTAAACAGTCTTGGAATTACATACATTGGGTATCACTGTAAAGCTGAGACTCTTGTGGATCCAACGAGCCCAACTGTATTCATGTGTGATGCTGTTAGCCCCCATAGGAGACATTTACAAATCTGTCTGCTACTTCAGCACCACGGACAGCTCCATGGATTTATCAATACGCAGCACAGTTAGGCTACAGAGCCGTGGTCGGGGCCATAGATTCTAACTTACTGATATTTCAGAGCCGTGGTCGGGGCCATAGATTCTAACTTACTGATATTTCAGAGCCGTGGTCGGGGCCATAGATTCTAACTTACTGATATTTCAGAGCCGTGGTCGGGGCCATAGATTCTAACTTACTGATATTTCAGAGCCGTGGTCGGGGCCATAGATTCTAACTTACTGATATTTCAGAGCCGTGGTCGGGGCCATAGATTCTAACTTACTGATATTTCAGAGCCGTGGTCGGGGCCATAGATTCTAACTTACTGATATTTCAGAGTCATGGTGGGGGCCATAGATTCTAACTTACTGATATTTCAGAGCCGTGGTCGGGGCCATAGATTCTAACTTACTGATATTTCAGAGCCGTGGTCGGGGCCATAGATTCTAACTTACTGATGTTTCAGAGCCGTGGTCGGGGCCATAGATTCTTACTTACTGATGTTTCAGAGCCGTGGTCGGGGCCATAGATTCTAACTTTCTGATATTTCAGAGTCATGGTCGGGGCCATAGATTCTAACGTACTGATGTTTCAGAGTCATGGTCGGGGCCATAGATTCTAACGTACTGATGTTTCAGAGCTGTGGTCGGGGCCATAGATTCTAAATTACTGATATATTTCAGAGCTGTGGTTGGGGCCATAGATTCTTACTTACTGATATTGCCATATTTTAGATTGCCATGTTTTAGTCGTGGTTGGGTTTTAGCCCAAAATATTTTAGTCATGGTCGGGACCATAAATTCTAACTGATATTTCAGAGCCGTGCTCGGGGCCATAGATTCTAACTTACTGATATTTCAGAGCTGTGGTCGGGGCCATCGATTCTAACTTACTGATATTTCAGAGCCGTGGTCAGGGCCATCGATTCTAACTTACTGATATTTCAGAGCCGTGGTCGGGGCCATCGATTCTAACTTACTGATATTTCAGAGCTGTGGTCGGGGCCATCGATTCTAACTTACTGATATTTCAGAGCTGTGGTCGGGGCCATCGATTCTAACTTACTGATATTTCAGAGCCATGGTCGGGACCATAGATTTTTGACTTGCACCAACCTCAGTCAGATAAATGATCCACCACTGTAAAAAAAAACAGGCCAGCATGCAAAAAACAAAGCACACAAATCGCGCCAGCTGTGTTTTTTCAGGCATTAAAAGGTTCTTCACAGCTTCACAGGTGTTAGTTATTCCGGTTAATTAGACTTCTGCGAGGTTGAAGGTGTGTGTGCTGGGAATTACACGAGGTTACCAAACCTAACAGGTGTGACAGGGGAGTGAGGGAGGTATCAATCAAGCACAGTCTGGTAAAGTAGGTGAAAACACGTGTGTGTGCACGGTTAGTATGTATTTGAATCACTAAAGTAGAAAAAGTCGAAGTATGCTGGGAAATATGGGTTCATTTGCTCTGTTTCACGGTTCGTCTTCTTCTCAACTGTTTGTCTTCTTCTCACTCCTTCACTGTCACACAGTCCTGTTATAAACTCCCTCTCTCTCTGCTCTGATTGACTGTCATCACATCTGACAGCACAGCAGCAGGAGAAAGATGATAAACAAGATGTTTACATCAAGGAGACAACCTCGGCCCGGCTGTCCACACACAACACACACACACGGGGAGGATGCAGCCACACACAGTCAGTCAGAGTTAAATGTGACTGATGCCTGTCAGGGATGCTGGAAACCTGTGACACCTGTCTGCCTTAAAGTGACAGTCCGCCCGCAATCTTGTGATTATCAAACTCTCACTGCTTGAACGGCGGTTGCAATTCGTTCCCTCGAGGCAAACAGATACTGTGGTCAGCATGGATTTCTTTGGCCACTTATAGGGGGCAGAAGAACCGGACGTTTAGCTCGACAGACACACAGCCCTGCAGTATCACCTTAAAAGATGCCTTTTTTAACACACCTAGCAGACACAGAGCAGCTTTATCATGTGTCAACCTGATGAAGTCTCTCCTTTTAGAAGTTTGTTTTCCTCACCAACTCCTTAGATAAAAATATCTGTCTATTTAGCTGCTGCATTTTCCACTTTCTTCTCCAGCTATAGTCTCTAACTGTGTCTGTCAGCTAGTGTACGGTGGGTTTATCAGAGCTTGACTGCTGAAACCAGCTGCCTATTACTGCTGGAAACAAGGTTGATCTATAGCCTCTTCCACAGGTACACAGGTATTTTCGATCCGAGTACACTTTTCCCCCAAAGTCCAGTTGGATTGATTAGTGTGAACGCTCCGTACCGTACTCATGCACGGTTCGTCGATCCATACTCGAGTCCACTTGAAAAGAGGGTCTGGAGTACGGATCATGTGTACTCGGGTACGGTTCGCATCTTGTGTGAAAACCAATCGTACCCAAACACGGAAGTGGACCGCTATTTAACTGTGAGTAATGTTAGCAGTTAGCGAATAGTTGTGAAAGGGCGGGCTGTTTTCAACGCCGCCGGTCTCCTCCAAAATCTGTTTTAAAACTGTTTCATATCTGTTTCTGTATCTGCTGCAGCATGCACCGATCTCATCCTCTGAGCTGCACGGCCGTGGGTTATACAGCAGGAAGGCCGGCGAGAGGTTCCTTAAAATATAAACACTAGTAGGCGATGGGGTTGAGTGATGTCTGTTATTATATTTAGCTGATTTAATGGTCTGTCTGCAAAGAACGAGAGACACTCACGGAGAGATCAGGGTTTATTTCGACCAAACCAGAGTTGGTGATTGTTGGAAAGACTAACGACGTCGGTTTTGATGAGTTTTATTTTGTTTCTGTCATGTTTGAATGAAGTGTTTTAAGATGCTCCGCCGCTAGAACAGCTGATCTCAACATCAACAAATACACGTACATGATGACGCAAGTGTATTTGGGTACGGAACAACTTTACTGATGTGAAAGCTGAGCGGAGAGGGGGAGCAATCATACTCGGGGACGGTACGGATCAATCGTACCTGATGTGAAAACGCCCTAAAACTCCAACCAGGGAGAAGATACCACCCCTGCAGCTTAATCCACTTCTCGGCTGTCCATGGATCCGAAATTTTGACACTTAACTAGATTTTTTAGTGTGTCTGAAACCGTAGTATGAAACCAGTAGTATACAAATTGCATACTATTTCCAGTGACATACTACAGTATGCAACGCTGCATCATTGTTTTGGTCACATGAGGTTGGCACTGGTTACCATGGTTACGCATCTCCAACCGGCAAAGAGGCTCTCAAGAAGTGACGCGGTAATTACAGTTCTTTGCGTCCGAAAAGATGCATAACTACTGTTTATTCACATGGAAGTATGTTGAATGATAGCACACATATTGAGTATGTAATGCATGTGATTTCGGACGCAGCCTATTTGATCGTTTCACCAAAATATGTCAGAGTAGACAGCTTCATCTTCCTCCCATCATCTTTTTTCACTCCCTTCCATCTCTTTTTATCCAGATCTTGCTCTGCTTCTGCTTCTCTTTAGTCCTCTCCTTCTCATCTTATAACTCTCTAGTTCCTCCCCCTTGATGAAGGATATGTTGCTCTGATTTCTGTTGATTTCAAGGACTAGGAGGAAAAGGAAAGATGAGGGGAAGGATGAGGCATCTGTTGCCAAATATGGACCCATTGATCTGAAGATTGCTTACATGTACTAGAGCACTGACTCCTACAGACAGACGTTACTGGACAGGAGCGCTAATTGCCCATGGAGAAGTGCTCTTTCCACTTCGCCATAGATTTCTATGTTTAAATCCTGCCTCTTTAAAGCCTCTTTAATGACTTTTCACATTTTTCTTTCTCAAAAGTGCGATATCTTTTATGCACTTGAGTAAGTTGAGGAAGTATTGTGACCTCAGGGCTGAAAACACGTGCAAATACAATTTGCAAAATTTAATAAAATGCATAAAATGCATAAAAAAAATCTTAAATCCTTTAAAAATAGACTTTTATTTGGGCAAAACGGGCTGATAAATGCATGTGGTGAATCAAAGTGGATTTTGAAGTCATTAGTAAAGCATTGATGATTCATCAATCCGCCATGCATCATAAAATCAAATACTGGCAGACAAATCTCTGTGATTAGTAGAATATTAGTCTGCACTGTTGGCAAGTGTATGCGAATATATATTTTTTTACTAGATTATTGCTGTAAACATAAAACAAAACAGGCTGAATAGGAGTTTAATTGGCTCCTTGCAGTGTTTTCATTGTCTGAATTATTACTGGAGATCTAAATCAGAACATTCACTCCCTTTGTTCCAGATGTTTGATTCTTGCATTTAATTTCCTCTGCTGTGATGATCAATCAGCGATGATAAATCACATTCACTGATCATTTCCATTCTCTTGGAAACCTCAGTGGGGCTCTTAAATAAAGAACAAACACAATCCATATCTTAACTTGAGACAAAGACAGAGTTAGGGTTAGGTATAAGTTATGTATATATATATATATACTAATCACATGATTGTCTGTGATTAATCACACATTTTTTTATCTGTTTAAAACGTACCTTAAAGGGAGATTTGTGATGTATTTAATACTCGTATCAACATTGGAGTGGGCTAATATGCTGCTTTATGTAAATGTATATATATATTTATTATTGGAAATCAATTACTGCCAGTTTTTCCTTGCCAAAGTTTAACATAAATTACTTCATAGCGTTATTTTGCCTTTAATGCCAGTACTTTCACTCGCCCGCTATAACCTAAAAATTGCATATTATATTATAATATATTACATTATATTATGTTATATTATATTATATTATAATATATTATATTATATTATATTATAATATATTATATTATATTATATTATGTTATATTATATTATATGATGTTATATTATATTATGTTATATTATATTATATTATATTATGTTCTAATATATTATATTATGTTATATTATATTATATTATGTTATATTATATTATATGATGTTATATTATATTATATTATATTATGTTATATTATGTTATATTATATTATATTATGTTATATTATATTATATGATGTTATATTATATTATATTATGTTATATTATGTTATATTATATTATATTATATTATATGATGTTATATTATATTATGTTATATATATTATGTTATGTTATGTTTTATTATGTTATATTATAATATATTATATTATATTATGTTATATTATATTATATTATGTTATATTAAAATATTTTATTTTATATTATAAGACCTAGAAAACATCAAATATTAAGATTTGAGAAGTTCAAACTAGGGAATCTTTCTTTAAAATGACTTAATGATATGATTAGTTAATCAAATTGTTGATGGTAATTTTTTGCTGATGGACAAATGATTTCAGCGCTACTCTGATCACATAAATACTGAACAATAAAGTAGACATTATTTGCATTTGAATGCTGGTGCACACCTGTATGTGTGTGCTAAAGTGAGGGACTAGTCTGTGGAGGTACGTTTTACGAGTGTTTTATTGCATTACATTAAAAACACTGCAGTATTTAAGCAGTGTAGATGCAGGATAACGTCACTATGGCTGTTCACACATTATTCACACTCATGTCTGTGGTTCTGCCTCAGTGTGCACTCTCACATATGTATTTATTTATTGCTATATGGTGAAAAACAGACGCTGACTCACCTCAGCTCTTTGAACGGCTCGGCTCTGACGTGCGGCGTCTCCACCGATTTGCTGAACACGGCTCCTTCGGCCCCTGAAATCACAGAGAACACACCGTCAGACAGGAGAACGCCGTCAATTGAAAAACACAAACCGCCTCCTGTCCGATCAATGCACTATAATCTCTGAGACTCTACGCCGATCTATACGTCTCTCCAGCGGCCCTCAGCTCACCTCGCCCCGCTGATAACGACGGACCCGCACACACTCTGGTGGGATGTCATGAGGATGTTTTTAAACTAAAAAAACCTTCCAATTCATCATGAATGAAATAGAAGAATAGATTTTAAAGCTGCGTCTCAGATCAACACTGACAATTCAGAAAAACATGAAGTGGAAAATATGCTCTTTTTACTGTCATAGGCCAGTTCTGCTGTTCAGGAGACTGCATTTCAATCATGCATTTTTATTCATGACCTCCTGTGGGCAGTGAGGTGACTCTCAATAAGAAGCAACAGGACAATGCTCTGTGATGGGATGCAGTACTGAATGTGTATAAGTAACCCACAGTGAGGAGAACAGGAACAACAGTGGAGTCCTTATACTGACGTCCAGTCAAAGTCAAGAGCGTATATATATATAACTCAGAAACTCTCTGAAGGCTTTATAATATATACCACATGAATGGACAGACATGCAGTATGTGTTGCATGTACAGAGTAGATATAAGCAGCACTAGTAGAATCACAATATATAGAAACAGAACTACAACGCAGCCATGATAGAGAACTACAGTATACGATAAAGAACTACAAAGCTATACCGAGAACCGATACGAGTACTTCTCTGTGTCTAAAGACCCTCGTTGACAGCCAGCTGGAGGGTGTGAGCGACACACGGCAGGCTGGGGAGTCCCGCATACGAGGCGGTGCACCACGACCGGCTCTACATCGGCTTGGAAAGGCTCGGGGCGAAGGTGCTTCCCGGGGCCGTGGACAAAGTGTCACCGGAGCGGACTGTCCTCAGTGCGCCCACAACCGGCAATATCTTAATTATTTAATCATCTATTTTTTATCAGAATTGCTTCTCTGTGTGTGCCGCACTTTAAACATAAACAAATTTGCAACAAGAAATAGTTGAAGAGTTTCAGCGAATTGAAGAAGTTAAGACTCTGGTGTGCTAAATGTTAGATGCTAATCATCATGTGGAAGTGTCTTAAACTTGCATTCTCTCTAACAGCCAGCAGGGGGCGACTCCTCTGGTTGCTAAAAGAAGTCTGATTGTATAGAAGTCTATGAGAAAATGACCCTACTTCTCACTTGATTTATTACCTCAGTAAACATTGTAAACATGAGTTTATGGTCTCAATCTCTAGTTTCAAGTCTTCTTCAATACAGCATGATGTTCATTTAGTAAATTATTGTCCCATTTAGAGTCATAAAGCAGGAAATGCTTTAGGGCGGGGCTACCTTGTGATTGACAGGTTGCTACCACGACGTCATCCGGTCTGGGAGTTGTTTTGGTCTTACAACTTTAACCCTTTAACAGCGTGTTCTCAGTTCATGAAAGTTAATTATAATCCTTTTTGGTCGCCTAAAAATGTCTCATTCAGCGTTGGTTTGTGCTTAGCTCCGCCCTCTCGTGTCACTTCTGATTGCAAAAAAACAAGATAGCGACTATAAGTATGACTTACATTCCATCGCTTGTTTGTGATGAAGTACAAGCTAACAGCATTAAAACAAACAAAGTACCGTATATAATACTGTGTTGGCCCTCGGCCGTCGGCTCTGACTGACTGTAGTGCAAATACAGCAGCTCAGCTTGAGTAAACCGAAGCATTCAGGTACATCAAATCAACAAAGCATCGGGTGCAGATCAATGGCCATGACTAAATGTGTTTCAAAGCGTTTTGAGGCACCGCTGGGAATCCAAGCTCTCCTCCCTCTGTGACACACATCTAAGATAGACGGAGAAGAAACACTTCCAACCTTGTGAGTGCAACATCTGTCGGCATTTAGCGCCCAAGTGATAAAGTGTGTGTGTACAGGTGAGGACCCACTGCCTCACATCTCTGATATGGGACTGTCCAACCAGCCTGTGTACAACAGGGGGACATATAGTGGAGTTTGATTGTTGAGCTTTCCATGAGGTTCGCAAACATTCAAAGAACCAAAATCCATATTTGATGATTGAACAGTACAGCATATAGTTTTATATGGACGTTCAACATTAATATCTCTACGCGTTACAGCTTGTAAAAGTGTTTCATGGAGTTCAAATTATCCTGAGAAGAACATGATAATGCTTTTCTCAGCTGGTTAATATCTATATTTATACCATGGTTTGCAAAAATCCCATAATAACCTTTCAGCATATTGTAATTATTGTATTAAGTGTTCTGAGAGATACTTCTGCTCCTCCTCATGGCTCTGTTTTCAGGCTTTAGAACATCTAGCCTGTGACGGGAGACTTTGAACAATCACAGGTCATTTCATTGAGAGAGAGCGTTCCTATTGGCTGAGCTCCGGTCATGTGACCGGTAGTTTGGCGATCCTTCAAGAGAATCCACAATGGCGGCGGCGTCATAAACTCATTTTACAGCTAAACCGTGCACTACAAGATGATTCTGAAAACATCTGAGGCCCTCATGACCAGAGGTGAGAGTAGGAACGAAGATTGACCGGTAGATCGAGAGCTTTGCCTTCCGGCTCAGCTCTCTTTTCGTCACAACAGTGCGGTAAAGTCTGCACAATTCTTGTGTTGTGCTCATTGACGGCTGTTTCCATGCCTGTAAACTACTGAGCCGATCCGAGCTTTCTAGGCGTAAATTAAGATAAGATCCTTTATAGATGAAAGACCAAGGGAAATAAATATTTCCCAGACATTGGGGAACATTGGGAAAGCTGTCACAAAGTGGAGAAAGAAGTTATTTGAGTCATTTTAATTGTGCAACCACCAACTAAAGTAAACAACTGTCTCTCATTGAAGACGTTTACGTTGAAGCCACCTGGACAGATTCAGACAAGTTTGACAAGTTTGAGCATTTTTCCGGTTAAACAGGCGTTTAATGGTTGAGTTCCCCTGATGTTCCCTCGTTCCTCCGGGGAACTCTTCATAACACGGCTCAACCTGTCGGAAAAGTCAGGGAAATGAAATATCTTTATGCAAAGTGGAGCTTCGTCTGTGGGATAGATAACTCTGCTCTTAATGACTGCTACAGGTGGAGCGCTGCCGTTAGTGAATTGAACTTTTGTTTTTCATACTTTCTGTAAATATGCATCCATGATTACCAAGTAAAACATACATGCTGTGGTGTTGAATATTTGGTAATGAGTAATTTCTGAATCTAAATTCTCTTCTTTTTTTTGGAAGCAAAACAAAACTGAGAGCTTACGACAGAAGTCTCTATTTCTTGTAGCTCATGAAAGCTCCGGTGACATTTAAATACCTGTTCAGTCAGTTAGAGCCCGAGTACAAAGAGGAGGATGCAAAGTGAAGTGGAAGCCTCGGTGCGTGTTACTGCCTCTTTCCTGCAGTGAAGTGAGTGAAGATAAAACAGAAGCCTCACATTAGAAATCTCAGCTCTCAGTCGGAAATAAAAAGAACAAAAAAGCTCTTTACTTTGCTTCTGGCTGTCACTCTGCCTTAAATCCCCCTAGTTTAGAGGATAAAACCAATGTCATTTCATTTTATTCATACCGCCATTTCTATCGCCCATATAGAGAGTTCTGAGCACACAGTGATGTATTCACCACAGTCCGTTTAGTAGGTTTGTTTTTTCATTTTCCTCTACACAGAAACACGAGAGCCTCCTGGATAATTTAGGATTACACAGGGTTATTTCAGTTATTCAGTGTTTTTTTAATTAGTTTTTATCTGTAGTTTGGTACGCAAAATAGTACTCATGAATCTCAGCATGAATCTGTGTGGAAGATCTACCATGCAGAGCTGCACAAATACAAAACTCTGGCATATTAAAAATGCTCAATCAGGAAAAAACAACAACAACACAGCACTATGCTGCTGAATCGATCTGAAATCCATAAGGGAAGTAATTCAACCATCTTCACTCAGCAATATGCATTTAATGTATTGACAATCAGTAATTACTAGGGCTGTCAATTGCACAATTAATCACAAATTAATCAAATTTTTTATCCGTTCAAAATGTCCCTTAAAGGGAGATTTGTCAAGTATTTAATACTCTTATCAACATCGGAGTGTGCAAATATGCTGCTTTATGCAAATAGATATTGTACAGAAACCCTCACAGGTACTGCATTTAGCATAAAACAATATGCTCCAATCATAACATGGCAAACTCAAGCTATGATTTGCCCAAAACTGCATGTGATTATCATAAAGTGGGCATGTCAGTAAAGGGGGGGGACTGTCTGTGAAGTCAATTTCGTTGCTAGGCAACAGTTTGGTTCCATGTTTACTTCCTGTCAGCTGATGTTATTTACATACACTGCAACAGGAAATAAACTGGGACCCATTTAGAATGTTTAAAACCGTGTAAGGGACTAAGTATTGTATATTTGTGACATCACAAATGGACAGAAATCTTAACGGCTTGTTTCAAACGCGCAATTTGTGAATACGGGCTGTGTGTGTTTCTCCGTATATTGAGCGTTTTGATATTTTAAAGGTATTTATATAGCACTTAAACCTGCTTTAATATATAAAAGACATGAACATCTTACTTTTTACAATATGGGACCTTTAAGGGATCCTTATCAACATCTGTACGTGTATGTTTACGTGTAGGTTTATGTTAAATTATATTGGATTATAGATTGTTTAAACTCTCGAATATCAATGTCAGTATCAGCCCAAGTATTGGTCAGCTGTGTGTCAGACACTGATGAAGAGTTTGAAGACATTTGCTCACATTAAATGTCACAGTTTATCAATATTGTGACACTGCAGATGTTTGTGTTGCCGCGCTGCTGTCTTTATTTGTATTCAGCAGAGGGTGACGACTCCGTTCATGTGCACCTCTGTGAATAAAACTTGATCTATCTGATTTTCTGATCGCAGGCTTCCACATGAATACTGAGCAGACAGCGGCGATACGTCACCGTGGTGACACGTTCATGGACCGACGGGGGGGTCGGGTGAGAAAATAAATGACGCCATTAAAGAGTAATGTGTTTGTGTGAGCAGCTGTGTATCTGTGTATATGTGAATGTGTGTTTATGAGGCGGTGTAGTCAGACCAGCGGTGGATATCATCAGTTGTGGCCTGAAGTATCTCAGAGATGATGAAATACAGAGATACACAAAGCACGGAAGAAACTCCCTCCAGGAATCATTTCAGTGATTGGTGATGGTCGTAGTAGACTATACATAAGCAACAATAACACAAGACCAAAATCCTGCATTTATCTTCATGCATTTCGGCGCATAATGCTGCATTGTTTTGCTCACATCTTTTCTTTGTCTATAATGGTAGCGTGGCTGGAAGAAGTCAAAGAGGGGAGATACTGCTGCACAGATGTAGCAGCCCGTCACAGAACATGTCACATGAATCCTGCGTTAGGAAATCCACAAACCTTCTTATTTATTCTGGATATCAGAAAGAACAACTGTCTTATCTTTTTAAATCATAGACTGTATGAAGTGGACGTCACCCATCGGTTTGCGGACTGACGTTTTGAAACCTCGAGGTCGGCGTTTTGTTTTTTTTGGAACCAGAAGTGGCATGAGAGAGTGGAGCTGAGTACAACCCAACATTTTTAGGCGACCAAAAATGTTCCGTCCATCTGCAACCGCTTATCCCGTAACAGCAGAGCCCTTTTCCGGCAAATCTAACTTTACATCCACTTGCAATATAAATGGTAAATTCACATTATAATTTGAGCACGAAACATATATTTTTTTATCAGTGGAGTAGGTTTCTTGTTAGATTACGTATTCCATCACTGCTCAGCTTAAAAGAAACTCAAAGAAGTCTCTGCAAATCCGTCCTAGATTCCTTTGAAATGACGGTTTCATCTCCTGTTATAGTGAAAATATGCAGCCGCTGTTGATCTGATGATGATAAAAGTAGGAAATTAAATCTACGGGCACAGTTTGGTTTGACTTTATGGTAATAGACAGACAGAATATTATATTTAACTGCACAGTGTTGTGCTGCATTTAGTGTACGTACAGAGACGTGCATACTTTCATCATACATGAATATTAATGTCACATTACTCCCTGACATAAGTGAGCTGGATTAGCATGTGCAGCTCATTGTTACACATTAACTGTAGTATGTACATTTTATGAATGCATGGGCATGATAAAAACAAGAAGCACTAATAGACAGAAACCGGGAGCCACTGGAGAGGAGCTGAAGAGAAGCAGGTTGCTGAACTCTGTGCTGGATATAATTAACCACCACCATGTGCATCTCTAAATTGAATCAAATTGAATCTACAGATGTAAATGATGACTGTTCGGCACGACGATCACAGCCACTCAGGACCTGTAGCATTCCAGTGGAAGTCGACCACTGGGTAAAAAATCCTGCAGGTGGAAGCTCGACGGTGTTCGGATGTCTGACCGTGAAAAGACGAGCACTGACTGGATGGACGTCTAACTGCACAGAACTCCACTCTCATCCTGTCAGAGTGAAATCTCTCTCTCAAGCTGTTAGATAAAGCCGATTCGGTGTGTTCCGTAGTGATTTTGTGATGAAGTGTTGTAATTTACTATCTTGGTGTACCCACTTTCACCCTCAACCTGCTCCAACCACCTCGACTGCTACTGATGATTGCCTACAATTCCCAGAATGACTTTGAGACCTCCAAGAGAACAAAGTTGTTGTCTGTATTCATAGACGGCAGGTTTACTGTACCCAGTTATCATTATAACAATATCATATTATTTTAATGCTTGGTGACTTCACTTTGAAGTCCAGTGAGATACCAAGTTTGATACCTAATTTAGTCGCTAATTGTTGAATATAATCTGGTATGTACAGGTTAACTGTGCTTTGAGGCTTTACATGAGGTCACGCCATGAAAGTCTGACAGTGTTCAGTGAATTTCCCCTCCGGGGATAAAGTCTTATCTTTACTAATTAGTCTTTTTCTGTATTGCATTTGGACAGGACTTCCTTTAAACCAAAAATAAATCCTGTGAAGATCAACAGACACCTTTAGCAGTTTTGTCTCTCTGTAGCTACGCTCAAATCAAGCAATGTGATGGTTCATAGCTGTGATTTAATACCCAGATACCACTGCTAGGACATCTAGGTCCTTTGCACTTTCAGTATCACTCCGCATCTGAGAACAACACAATACGTTTGACTAATGTGTTGTAGTGGTTGCTTAGCGACAGGGACAGGTTAATGATACAAAGTAAAGTTCGCTGTCAAAATCCGCTACAAAATGGGACTATTTAAAGGGACTGTTTGTAACTTTTTAAGCGTATAAATGTACCGTGTCAGGACACATGCGCGCTCGCGTGTGGCCGGCGTCCCCGCTCCTCTGCCTGCTTGCCTTCCCTCAGACAGCGCGCAAGTTCTCGCGTACTCGCTCCACCTCTAGACGTGAACGCGCGCTCACTCCACACTGCAGAAGAGTTAGTTTAGCTCTGAGAATATCTAGTGAATGCACAGTGGACGTTTGTGCAGCAATAACTGCTGCAGCTCCTCCAGACCAACAGAGGTTTCCCGTGTCTTGTGAAGTGACGGTGCTCCGCAGAGAGAAACGTTATCGTCTCGTTACCGACCGGGTGCTGGTGTCTCCCTGTTCACTCCGGCTGCGGGCGAAGAGAGCAGGGAGATTCGCTGCAGAGCCCCGCTGCCTCAGCCTGCGCTGAGGCAGGAAAAGCCAACACTAGGATCAGCATTGATTCATGGAGAGACCGTCGTCTGGTCAGCTGACATTACTGCCAAGCAGCTGAAATATAGAGTGATATTGTGCTTTTAGCTGACGTGTGTCTCCTCACTGTGTTGAGCGATGCTCGTTCAGGTATATTTAGAGCGAGCACAAGCACGAGCCCGACGCTGACTTTAGTTGATTTCAAGGCCACAGGTGTCGCTGTTAACAAGCATTTCTGAAAGTTACAAATAGTCCCTTTAAGTATACAATGTTTAGTATGTGACATTTAGCTTAGCGTGTTTGTATTTAAACAGTATGTTACATTTACCATGTTAACATGCTTATGGAGAATTCAGTATGTTAACATTTAGCTTGCTTAAATGCATACACATATTAACATGCTAAGATATTAGATATGTTAACTGGTTAAGCGTAAAGTTACGTTTAGCATGTTTAATGTAGGCTATATGTTTTGACCGACATAACCATCTCAGGAGCGTTTAGCGTGGCTAAAATCACACTCATTATGGTTTGAAAATGGAACATGGAGCACTCTAGAAGAAACTCAGCCACATATTTCTTTAATACAACAACAGCAAAACTGTGCACTTGGGGGTCACACGCCGTCACGACAAAACTACAAACTCCTGCAGCTAAGTCTTTAACATCCTGAAGACCTTCCTCTGACAACCAGGAAGTTTAATATTCACCCATTTTTCATATTTCTCTCTCTTCTTTCCCCCGTATTATCTTTCTCTCTCATGCCATCATTTGCTTTGCTCTCATTTTCTCCGCTGCAGAGTTTATAAAATACTTCCCTTTTCGAATTTCAGTCAGGCTGGAGGTGGAGGTGTAGCCAGCAGCCCTTTCTAATAAATAGCCAGCACCCCCTGCTGAGACGCTTTGCCCTTTCTCCTTTGAATGCTACAAGGAAATCAGCGGCTTTTATTAAGGGAGGAAGGGGGGGAGAAATTCTCCACCTCAATAGTAAGTTTAGGCTGTCAAATAGTATATACAGCCGGCGGATTAGAGAAAGTAAAGAGAGAGAATAGAGATGAAAGTAAGTACTGAGTTTTAGACGGAAAAGGAAGCAAAAGTGAGAAAGTGGAAACGGAGAAGTGGAGAAAGAACATGTGAGAGAGAGAGAGTGAAGCTAACTACGTCATGAGCCCGGTGACAGATGGATCTCTCCCTGCTCAACTCCAGTTCCACTCGTCACATACAGTATGCAGCCGGCGGATTACAGCGCCGCTAGGAAAGACGTGACAAGCCACCGACGAGTTCTCCCCAAACTGCAGGTGAATATCAATCATTCACTCTGGGTCATATCACTCCAGAACTTCTGCCTTTCCTCATTTTTTTTTCTTTTCTTTCTGCCTAAATCTGCTGACAGAGCGCGGAGACGCTGCCGCCGGAGTGACAGGCGGGCCCCGACAGTGATCGGTGATAAAGCGAGAGACATTCTAACAATGCCGGTGTGGCATCGGCGACGGAGGATACACACAACAGCTATCCGCACTGTCGGCGGCAACATCCATCCCAGCCTGCACCGAGTGACGAGCTGTCAGCCGGTATACAATAATACAGAGACAACAGTAGTGTATGTGCATCTATGGAGGCGCTGCCAGTAGGGTTTGGAAGATTACAGAGCAGCTCTTGATTTGGATTAACAGTTTATATCATACATTTGTCACGATTAGCTGGAGATGAGAAGTTGAGCATAAATATGAGGGAGGAGACAGCTTGCAGTGGGATGCAGGTCTCGTCTGGTCATCGTTAGTCGTGTTTGCCATCGGCTGGCGTGCGAAGCTTTGCTGAAAAGCCAAATTGAATCCGGGTCATCAGCCTGACCCCAGATCTGTGCAGGACTCTCCTCTCCCAACGCCTCACATTAAGTCTCTCTCACTCAGAGTCGGACACTTCATTTGTCTTCTGTCTTGTGGACATTCAGCAATTTGGCTCTACTGCAAGTTGCAACCATCCGACTTCCCGATCACTCTCCTGCTTTCGATCTCGCTCACTAATAAATGTATGCAAAACATTAAGTGACAACACATAATGAAGTCGTCCTCTAGAGATAGTTTTATAGGTGCAGGCTCAGTTTGTGTCCGTTATGATCTGAGCATATTGTTTTATGCTAAATGCAGTACCTGAGGGTTTCTGGACAATATCTGTCATTGTTTTGTGTTGTTAATTGATTTCCAATAATAAATATATACATACATTTGCATAAAGCAGCATATTTGCCCACTCCCATGTTGATAAGAGGATTAAATACTTGACAAATCTTCCGTCAAGGTTAATTTTGAACAGATAAAAAATGGGTGATTAATTTGTGATTAATCTTGATTTAATATTTTAATCAATTGACAGCTCTAATATGCATCCATCCATTCAGAGGGATCTCTCTCTCACTCACTCACACGCACGCACGGACGGACGCACGCACGCCATTATGACCACCACAGCAGAGAAAGGAGCTGAGCAGCGGTAATCAGTCAGCATCCAGGGACGAAGGTGATTAAAGTGACGGCCTCCTCAATACCTCCACTCCGTCACCCCCCCCCCCCATCGTCATGAACACAAGAAAGAGAAAGAAAGGAACAGATTGGTGTACAAGCTCAATAATGTTCTTCACCCTGCAGTGAAACGTCTCCTGATTTAGACGTTTTCTCCCTCACGTGTCACAGAGACGACACGTTCTCAAATTACCTTCAAATCAAAAAGTTCTGTCAAGTTTGAACTTTTCTTATTTGTGGATGTCAGACGCTGAGACAAACACGCCGACCTTTATCGGTACAAATCTATGATAGGTCATTAAGTAACTTTACGTCGTTCATATGAACACACTAGTGGCTCTGAGGACGGCAGTCGATCGGCTCACCACTCTGGTCCAGACTGAAACATCTCAACAACCGTTGGATGGATTCTAATTACATTCTGTACGGACGCTCACGGTGCCCACAGGAGGAAGTGAAATTAGTGATCCTCTGACTTTTCATTTAAAACATCATCAGGTTGAAATTTCACTTTGCCTAATACCAGAAAAATTAATGGCATTCCCAATTCCTTCAATGTTGATTTAGTTAATTTACGTCCGTTGATTAATAACGTAACAAACTTATTATACTATGATGGTTTTTTACTAAACCTAGCCCAGTAGTTTTGTTGCCTAAACCTAACTAGTGCTTTTTGTTTTCTTTTGTTTCAATTTACAACGTTAACCACGCGTTTAAAACCGTTTAAATCTGTTCAAAACTGCAACCGTAATCTGGAAGAAAAAAGACTTTTCCCTCGAAACGTAACTGAGAATGTAGTTTAGTTGTATGGGAATGTCATTTTGTAGGAGACAGAGTTGCATTGTTAGTATTTGACTAGTTCAGCCTCATAGTGCACTATTAGTCTTGTGTTACGTGCCTGCTGTGTTGCATGTATGTTGAGTCGCCAGTTGTCTATAAGTGTGTTTATTGCTATATTGTTAGGAAGTAGTGTTAACTTGTTTACTACCTGATCGTTCGCTGCCTCTGCGGAGCAGTAGTTTTAAGTTGAGTACCTCCGGGTTGTTTGTGGCTGCACATTTTGAGCAGTAGCTTTAATTTGAGTGATTTAATATTGGTTATTGCAATATTTATTTAGTTGTGTAATTACATCCCGTTAGAAAGTACTTTTCAGTTGGTGTTTGTACATTTCTCATCATATTTTTTGTTAATAAATTGTATAATTATGTTTCACACAATCCTTTTGTCAGTTCTGTAAAAATGAAAACAAGGAACCTTACATTATTACCCTACTAAAGTCACATGAGAACACCCTGCAGTGTAAATATGGATGTGCCGTCACGTGTCGTTTTACCATCACTCTCAGGTCTCGGTGGCAGTAATGTCAGTTTTATTGCAGAGATATAAAACTCATCCTCTCACAGGAAAAAAGCAAACAGAGAGGCAAACTGATGCGCAGCAATCTAGAGAGTATCATGACGGCATGCGGTGCAGACACGGCGGCGGCGTTGACAGACAGACAAAGCTAAAGTGAGACAGGCAGACAGACGGACGGACATCACTGAGCACGCAGTGGGTAACGTCCTTCAATCTTCAACAGAGATTGTAAAAGATAAGTTAAGAGCCTGAACCTTGATGTCAGCCTGCCTGCCTGCCTGTCTGTAAAGTGTTTGAAGCCTGCAGCCGGCGGGGCGGCAGTAATGAAGTCCTGAGCCTCTAATGGGAAAGAATGATAGTGAGCAGGACGTTTGATATTCCTCTGCAAATAGGCCTGCCGGGCACGTCGACTTGAAGAGTGCTGGGCCAAGCTGATTAGCAAGGCAGGATGTGTGTGTGTGAGCGTGTGTGTATTTTAAGATCATTTCACTTCATTCATTTGTGCATCTTGAAAATAACATGAAATAGTTTCTGAATGCTCGCAGCAAAACATATTTGATGAGTCTGATGAGTCCGTTTCAACGCGGCTGCTGCTGATTTAAATGTCCCTTTTCATCCGTCCCGCTCTGCTACAAAAGACACTTAACGGAAGAAGAACCAGGCTGTGTTATAACGTATTAAATGGAGGTTAATGAAAAGTGAAATTTCTTAGCGATTTTTTCTAAACAGTGCACACCATGTGGCCAAAAGTAAGTGGACGTCAACTTTAGTTCAGAGGCTGACTAAGGGGCCACGTCTTAAAACACATGAAAAACACCAGCTGTGCCGCGTCCGTCCTTTTATCCAAGGTGCTTCGGAGGTTGCGCTACTGTCGCGCATGCCGTTACTAAGCAACCAAAACATGCACGCTGTGATGATGATGATGAAGTTGCGGTAATTCAGCAGTAAAAAAGTAGAAGTAAAAAAAAAGATAAATTGATTGAAAGAGATTGTAAATTCAAGATAAAACTATTTTTATCTTGGAGTCGCTCCCGCGTCGCTCCAGCATTTCAGCGCTCCTGCCGCACATCTACATTGACAACAAGGGCGTTTGAGCGTGCAAAAGACGCGGCATGTGTACAGCCCCTTTACACGGTTTGCAGGGCTGTGTATTGGCAAGAATCTGGCGATACGGTACGTATCATGATACAGGGGTTACGATTATTGGGATATATTGCAATACTGTAAGAAAGGAGATATAATGCGATTTTATTTTAATCTAATTTTAGGAAAACTGTAATAAAAGAACACACCACCATATGCATAAAATGTGTGTAAAATCCCCGCAGCTATAGGTTCAACATCTGGTGGAAAGACTGAAACCAGAAACCAGAGGAGCGGTGGCTGCAGATCAATGTCCGTGGTTTGTTCAACTATCACATATTGTTGTCATGTTTGGGTGTTCATGTTTCAATCAACATCTATAACTTCTATTTTCACCGTACTATACACCACACAGTAATGTGGGAATAGTGTCTGATTAGTTTCTGTTACATTTTTTTGCACTGATGTCTGAACCAAGTTTAGCAGCAGCGTGCGTCAACATCTATTCGTGGCTGAATGTGTTGCGGTCAGGCTCATAATGACGAAGACTTCAAAAATAGCCCCAAGCAGGCTTGATGATTGATTGATAAATTAAGAAAAAAAGACTGTGTAGGCAGGTTAACGCAGAGTCTAACTCTAAAATCGTTGTTTATTCATGAATGATATCGTCAACTTGGTAAAATATCTTTGCAAACCTGTACACATAAAATGAAGAAAGGCAGTTTGACATAGAAATAGAGCAGTAAACGGTGTGTGCAGGTCTCAGGGGAATCATTTTCCACCTCATGTTATAATGAAGTATAACACTTTAATGTTATAGCCCATTAAATATGACGGGTATATATACTTTACATCACTGATGACCATTATCCAAAGCAAACTAGGCTTTAGATTGATATCCTATTCATTTCACTACAGTATGAAAATCAACTCGCAGAGATTTGAATAATTAATCCATCCAACAGTGAACATTTAGTCACCTTTATTTTGGTATTTTTATTTTATGGTTCACATTGAAATAAAGCCAGAAGTGTGATTAAACATCTTTAAGGACCCATCAAGTCTAAATGTTTAGAGCTGTTCTGAATCGCCACGAAAAGAAGTTCAAATCCTGCCTACGTTCTCACCTCTGTTCACCTGGTGGATCACTGCATGAAGTGGGTTTCGTTGTTAGATTGCCTGGTTTGGAAAGTTAAAAATCATCAGATGCATCACCCCTAGTGTCTCTCCGGACTAACTCTACCTTCCGTCTCTCCGGACTAACTCTACCTTCCGTCTCTCCGGACTAACTCTACCTTCCGTCTCTCCGGACTAACTCTACCTTCCGTCTCTCCGGACTAACTCTACCTTCCGTCTCTACGGACTAACTCTACCTTCCGTCTCTCTGGACTAACTCTACCTTCCGTCTCTACGGACTAACTCTACCTTCCGTCTCTCTGGACTAACTCTACCTTCCGTCTCTACGGACTAACTCTACCTTCCGTCTCTCTGGACTAACTCTACCTTCCGTCTCTCTGGACTAACTCTACCTTCCGTCTCTCTGGACTAACTCTACCTTCCGTCTCTACGGACTAACTCTACCTTCCGTCTCTCCGGACTAACTCTACCTTCCGTCTCTCTGGACTAACTCTACCTTCCGTCTCTCTGGACTAACTCTACCTTCCGTCTCTCTGGACTAACTCTACCTTCCGTCTCTCTGGACTAACTCTACCTTCACTTCTACCTTCTCATACAGACGCTAAAGGGTTCCTAGGAGCTTCATCACCCTGTGGTCTGCAGTGTTAAAAGCCCAGATGGATTTCTTATCTGGCTCCTGAAGATGCACACGTGTACTTAAATGTAAATGTTAGTCCATAAAATTGATTCTGCGTTTTATCAGCACACGACACACTATGATCTTTCTTATCTGTGACTTTCCACCCCTCACAGGTCACGTATCGGACAGACGACTTTATCCGTGATGTTATTTTCAAAGCCATTAGCGGCTACGGAGGAGGAGGAGGAGGAGGAGGAGGAGGGAACCTGTCTGACCATTACTAGCGTTTCCTTTCATGTGCCTCTTAACTGCGGCGTAATCAGTCCTCATCTGCTGCTCAGTCGATGAGGAGCACCGCAGACTCGGATCGATACGGCCCACCTGCATTTACACACTGCACGCCGCCTCCGCCGCTCGCTCTTTACCACTCTGTTCTCCCTCCTTCCTCTCATCATCTCCCTCTCTCTCTATTTGCCTCGTAAACATGTGCAAACAGACTGCATGAGGGATCGATAAAACCCATCCTGGGGGTTTTATTTCAACTTCCTCCAGCCAAAATATTACGCCTCCTCCTCTGAAATTATTTCATCAGTAGGTTTCCGAAATGTGACCTCGGCGTTAATCTTCCTTTCCTCCTTTATGTCTTCATCCTTCCCTCCTTATTTTGGTCCTTACCTCTTTCTTCCCCTCCCTTATTTTTCCTCCCCACTTTCTTATTCCTCTTCACTCCATCCTCCCTCTGTCATCACACATAACTCTTTCATCTCCCCCACTCTTAATGCACTCCTCCCTTCACTTATTTATCATTCTTCCCTTTTTGTTTCCTTCCCAACTAACCTCCTTCTCTCCCTCATCTCCTAACCTCATCTTTCCATCATTTCCTTCCACTCTATCCTTTCCCCTCCCTCCTCAAGGAGCCTTCTTCCCTCCGTTTCCTTTCCTACTTTCCTCTCATGACCTCAACTTGTCCACTTTTTTAATTCCTCCCATTACTCCATACCTCCCTTCATTAATCCCCCCCCCTCGCTCCCTTCTTCTTTGTCTTAATTTTGCATCTCTTTTTCTTATCTACCTGCATGTTCACTTTCTGATTCTTCTCATCTTTCCTTTCGTCCGTCCTTTAATAGTTCCTTCTCTTTCACTCTAACAATACCATCTTCATCCTTTCTCCATCTCTTCCTGACTCCTCACTACACGTCTGTTCCTCCTCTCTCTCGTGTATTCTCCTTCACCCTGTATACTCATTTTGCTTCCCTGTCATCCGCTGCCTCTCTCCCTTCGTTTTCACCATCTCTCCGTTCTTTTCTACCTCATTTTCTCATTTCTGTTTCTGCCTTTTTTAGTTCTTCCGCCATTTGTCTTTCAATGCACCTCAGCCCGTGTGCAGGATGAGGCGTATAAATGATACGATAATGCGTAACAATACGCCTTGATTTCCGCCTGTCTTTTGTACGCCATGCATCCTGTACTGACTGCACATTGTTTCCGTACTAATTTTAAGCCCAACCATGACGTTTTCCTTTACCCTAACAAAGTGGTTTTCTTGCCTGAACCTAAGTTAGTGGTTTTCTTTCCTAAACCTAACTGGACGATTGCGTCGCGCACAAATGACACAAAAAAAGCCTAAAACGCATACTCATGAAACACGAAACGTCCGTGTAATGTCATAGTATTTACACGCCTTCCCGGGAGACCAGGTTGCATATCCTTTTCCTCATTTCCTTGTCTCTCTTGTTCTTATTTCACACATTCCTCTTTTCCTAACCTTTGTCCTCATTTCCTTCTCCTCCTCTCTCATTCCCTGACTCCTTCCCTTCATTATTCTGCTCATCTTTCCTTTGCTCTTCCTTTCCTACCCCTCTCAGCCTCCCGTCCTCGTTTCTCTGTTCCTTTCCTCTGCCTCATTTCTCCCTCTCGGATTCCTTCCCTCTCTCTGCGGCGTTCCCTCTTGTCCCTCCCTCCGTTTTTTTTTGTCGTCCGCGGCTGAGATCAATCAGGAACTTATGAAGCATGCAGCAGGATAAATCAGTGGTGTTTGGAGGCCTCATGAAGATTCACTTAATGGTATTTCATGTCGGCAGGCGAGTGGTACTGATAAGGAACAGCAGCATGGGAGAGCGAGAGAGTGAAAGAGAGAGGAGGAGGAGGAGGAGAGTAAACCGGAGGCAGAGAGAGAAATGTGGTGGATAAAGAGAAACGCCCCGAGTGAGGAGAGTAAATAAAACAAAGTCAAATTGGAGAAGAAAGATTAACAGTCTTTATAAACCCAATAAGATAGCATTCACACTAGAATTTCGGGCCATCTGCTACCGAGAAGTTATTTTGTTTACTCAGACCAGAGCCATTGGTGGCGGGGAATTATGGGTATTATGGAGAAAATAGGGTATTATAAAGAATAGCAGAGATATTGCAGAGCCAGGGGGGGAAGCCACAGTGCTGCCGAGCTTCTGCACAAGTCCAACCTTTCCCAGTGGTTATTGTACGCCGACCCGGTCTCACTCCCAACTCGCCAAATGCTGCAGCTTGGTCAGGATCCCAGCGGTGTCTGATACTGACGCACCAAGGCACCCTTTCACACCGTCAACTAACTCAAATGTAAACCCGCCTGCATCATTATTAGACACTCAGACCAACTGACATGGTATAAAGTGCACAATAGTCCATTTCAAGTGGGTGGGAGGGTCAAACAAAGAGCAGCTTTCCCCCCAGGAGACCGCTGTTTGTGTCCTCTGTGAAAAAGTAAAAGTATAAAAGTATACGTTGACTTATTCTGTCATGTCGGTCGGCAGTCACGTGACTTGTTACTCACATGACTCGTTAGTATTGTTAGTCACGTGAGTCACTTGTGACGTGAGTTGTTAGGTACTCGCTAATCACGAAAGTTGCTAGTAACGTGAGTCGGAAGTCACTCGCTTGTCACGTGAGTCGTGACTCACTCGCTCGTCATGTGAGTCGTTAGTCACTCGCTCGTCACGTGAGTCGTTAGGCACTCGCTTGTCACGTGAGTCGTTAGGCAATTGGTAGCCACGTTAGTTGTTAGGCACTCACTACTTAAGGCACTTGATAGTCACGTGACTCGTTAAGCACTCGCTAGTCGCGTGAGTCGTTAGTCAGTCCAGTTCATCTTCAACCATGATCTTACATAACCCTAACTAAGTGTTTTTTTTGCCTAATCCTAACTTCCTCTGAAGACGGAAGTACACTATGCATGTAACATGTATATTTACACGCTGTCCCTGATGCGTTTAAAACTGATGCTAGAGGGTTACCTCGAGCATCATAGTTTGCAGCTTAGGGCCACTAACCAAAGCCTCAGAATTACAGTGAGCTACTGCCAAGATGATACACCCCAGAGAAGCACTGATCCAGAGAGTGAACTAGACTGCAGTAATCTACTGCTGTACATTTTAGACTGTTAGATCCAGTAATTTATTGCTCACAAGGTCTCGGGGCATAAATTGATTGTGGAAGTTCATAAAGTGTCTGTAAAATTAAAAATGAGGGCTGGAAAGGGTGTTGATGATCGTATCGCCAGGTTTGGATTCTCCATTGATTGATGAGAGTGAAAAGTGGAATATCATTTGATCAGCAACCTGAAGCAGAAGAAAATCTTGGCACAAAACAATATACTCCGGGAAAAAATGTCAACCATGCAAATAAAACAACTAATATAAGTCTTTGTTTTAAATATTAAATATTGATTTAAACTGTGATGTTTGATGTCTCTCAAAAAAACTGAGGTTTAACAAAACAAATTAATTAAACCGATCCAGATGCTCCTGGACTTTTTCTATTTTTTCATATTATATTAAATTGAAACAAATATTAATTTACCAATAAACATGGTACAGTGATTATTTCATAAATGATGAATACATCAGGCAAAAGTATTCACATGAGTAAAACAAATACAATGTCGAAAAAAACAAATTTAATTACAGTTGTCTCGCAGCAATTCATTTTGACAACTGAATTTAATTAAATGATTTCAGTTAATTAAAAGAGCTGTTGACTCTATTGTGCAGGCCCACTACAGATTAATATATTATATTCATACGATAAAGTTATATCAACCCAGAGAGAACTGCAGCGTCTCTCCAGACTGTCAGCCGGGTGATGTGGCTGCCGAGCTGCTGGAGGAGGTGACGGCAGCAATTTAAACCCCCGTGGAAGCTCTGATGTATTTTTCTATTAGGTCTATAACCCAACCAACCATCTGTTCCAAAAACTTTCCCCTGGGAGACCATACCGGGCCATTAAGACCACAACTACCCGCCACCTTAAAAGGCTCTTCACTAGAGCTGTCAGCTCCCCCGCCCAACACACCGACTCACTCTCACTACACACACAGAGGAACAAAACACACCATTCAAATTAAGACTGCGTCTGCACATTTACATTGTGTCAGAGCCATTCAAACACCATACAATGTTGATGAAAGACTGCAAGCCAACTGCAAAATGTCAGGCTGCATGCTAGTCTATAATTAACAGGAATCTCAGCTAAACGTTAAATTATGTCGAGCAAGTTTTGATAAATATGTTCAACAATCTGAACCACAAACTGCAACAGAGAACAGCATCACAACAGACGCCACAGGCCAGGTGTGCAGGCCAAAACCGGGAACCCAGAGCAGCAGTCTGTCTGAGGTATATTGTTGAATAGTCCAAACTACTGCAAGCTATTTTAGTTTCCTTTTAGTGAAAAGCTCTGAGTGAATTTGCCTCTGGTAAACAGTAACACAGTGTGTATGTCTAGAGCTTTTATTGTGAAAGGAATGGATCTGGTCTGTGTTGCCTTTGTCAAGGTTGAAAGGAGTAAGGTCTGTATGTCCGTGCACAACGTGATTGGTTGATGCCTTTATGCGCAGAAAGCTCAGAAAAACCCTGTTTTGAAAAAAAATTACGCTTTTTTTGTTGTGTAATTCTACATTTTCATTTAGCAGACGCTTTTATTCAACGTGACGTATATATCTGAGAGTTTGTACAACACAAGCAAGGATCTAGATAGGAGGGAACAACGTGAGGAAGTGCCAGCAACAGCTTCAAGTCTGATCGGAAACAGGTGCCGACAGGCGGTGCACAGAGGCAATGCACAGGGTGGATAGAAGTCATCAACATCATCAATATCAACAATGTCATTAGGAGGTGTTCATGAAAGTAATATTTGCATTCTGTGTGAAAGTGTTTCGACAAAAACATCCATCCATCAATTATCTGTAACCGCTTATCCTATTAGGGGTCGCGGGGGGCTGGAGGTGAAGGCGAGGTACACCCTGGACAGGTCGCCAGACTATCACAGGGCTGACACGTAGAGACAGAAAACCATTCACGCTCACATTCACACCTACTGGCAATTTCTAGTCAACAATGAACCTGCATGTCTGTGGGAGGAAGCCGTAGAAGCCAGAGAATACCCACGCTAACATGGGAAGAACATGCAAACTCCATACAGAAGGGCCCCAAGCCTGCGATCCTCTTGCTGTGAGGCGGCAGTGCTAACCAGTGCTATACCATCAGTATATATTGAACACTAGCGTCATGTGACCGACATCAGTGAACCTCTTCCTGCTGTTTCAGATCGGCGGTGTACAAATAATCAACAGAGCGAACTTCAGTTGAGTTTCTTATTCTTATTATACTCAGATAGTTATTTTCCTCCCATTAAATGATACCTTTTCTCAACAGACACTTTGTGACACAGTGGGAGAATAAGAGCGATCGTAGCAATTTAGGTTGGTGAAACACTTTTCCCCCGTTGTTTTGCAGCCCCTTCATTAAATGCCGTGACTGCTATTAGCTGCGAGCCGGATATATAAGAGTAAAATGTCACCTCGTCCTCTGTATTAAGGAACCCTCCTTGCAAGTCGCTGCTGAAAATGCTCCAGGTGGCCAAATGCTGGGAAATTGGTGCCATCCGTCTGGCCGCGGTGCATCGCCATCCATTTACCAACAAAATTACATAAATTTGTATCCGAGGAAACCACAAGAGCTTCTGAAAGTAAGTAGCTTTGGGTCCTTTTCGCTCATTCAGCAGTTCTGCCCTCCACTTTCTACCCTTGTCAACTTTATTCTATTTCTATAGCCCCATATCACAGATCACAATTTGCCTCGAGCATAAGACACCCTCTGTCCTTAGACCTTGGATTCGGATAAGGGAAAGCTCCACAAATAACCCTTTAACGTCTGCCACTTCATCCTCCATCCTTCACTCCTTTCCTTCCTTCCTTCCTTCCTTCCTCCTTCTCACAAAGCTCTCTTGAATCTCTAATTTGCTCTCTTTCTCCCTCCACCTTCTTCTCTCCGTCTTCTTCTCTCCGTCTTCTTCTCTCCGTCTGTTACTTCTGTTACTGAAATGGGACTTATTTTGTCATCATTCGTTAGTCACGTGTCTCGTTAGTATCGTTAAGTCACGAGAGTCACTAGTCACGAGAGTCACTAGTCACTCACTAGTCACGAGGGTTGCTAGTCACTCACTAGTCAAACTAGTTAAAGCGCTTTGAGTGGTCGGAAAACTAGAAAAGTGCTATATAAATGCAAGTCCATTTACCATTTAGTCACAAGGGTCACTAGTCACTCACTAGTCAGGAGAGTCGCTAGTCACTTGTTAGTCCTGTGAGACGCTAGTCACGAGAGTCACTAGTCACTCACTAGACACAAGGGTCGTTAGTCACTCGCTAATTACGAGGGTCGCTAGTCACTTGCTATTAACAAGAGTTGCTACTCGCTAGTCACGTGAGTCACTAGTCACTCGCTAGTCACGTGAGTTGTTTGTCACAAGGGTCACCAGTCACGAGAGTCGGTAGTCACTCGTTAGTCCCGTGAGTCCTTAGTCATGAGACTCACTAGTCACTCGTTAGTCCCGTGAGTCGCTAGTCACGAGAGTCACTAGTCACTCACTAGTCACGAGGGTTGCTAGTCACTCACTAGTCAAACTAGTTAAAGCGCTTTGAGTGGTCGGAAAACTAGAAAAGCGCTATATAAATGCAAGTCCATTTACCATTTAGTCACAAGGGTCACTAGTCACTCACTAGTCAGGAGAGTCGCTAGTCACTTGTTAGTCCTGTGAGACGCTAGTCACGAGAGTCACTAGTCACTCACTAGACACAAGGGTCGTTAGTCACTCGCTAATTACGAGGGTCGCTAGTCACTTGCTATTAACAAGAGTTGCTACTCGCTAGTCACTAGAGTCACTAGTCACTCGCTAGTCACGTGAGTTGTTTGTCACAAGGGTCACCAGTCACGAGAGTCGGTAGTCACTTGTTAGTCCCGTGAGTCCTTAGTCATGACACTCACTAGTCACTCGTTAGTCCCGTGAGTCGCTAGTCACGAGAGTCACAAGTCACTCACTAGTCACAAGGGTCGCTAGTCACTCGCTAATCATGATGGTCGCTTGGTCATTTGCCATTCACGAGAGTTGCTACTCGCTAGTCACGTGAGTCGCTAATCACTAGAGTCACTAGTCACTTGCTAGTCACGTGAGTCGTAAGTAACTCGCTAGTCATGTGAGTTGTTAGTCACTCGTTAGTCCCGTGAATCGCTAGTCAAGAGGGTCGCTAGTCACGAGAATCACTAGTCACGAGAGCCACTATTCACAAGAGTCGCTAGTCACGAGAGCCACTAGTCACGAGGGTTGCTAGTCATGAGACTCACTAGTCACTCACTAGTCACGAGTGTCGCTAGTCACGTGAGCTGCTAGTCACTAGAGTCACTAGTCACTCGCTAGTCCCTAGAGTCACTAGTCACTCTCTAGTGACGTGACTCGTTAGACAATCGTTTGTTTCCTAACCCTACTAAGTGGTTTTATTGCCTCCGGCAATGAATGTTACAACATTATATTGCTCTCTTTCTCCCTCCACCTTCTTCTCTCCGTCTGTTACTTCTATCCCACCTTCTTCTCTCCGTCTGTAACTTCTATCCCTCCTCTTCTTTCTGTCTTTGTAGTTATTTCTTCTTAATAACTCTGCTTATTGAAACCCAGGGAGGAGGAGGAGGAGGAGGAGGAGGAGGAGGATGAAGATGCATGTTGGACCTGAGCCTGATGAGGGTCAGGAGTTGGACGGGGGCCCCGGGCTTCTGTCTCACAACAGGACGGTGAGATCGCACATTATCATGAAATATATTTAGCTCTCCTCCATCTCATTAGAGCAGGTCAAAGAGAGCTGCAGGAGGATCCGGGCAGAACAGAGCAAAACGAGCCAATGGACACATCTAACAAGTCGGGGAACGAGGAGCCTGCAGCGCTAACGGACCATTCAAACACTCCTTTCTCAGAGGAGGAAACTCAACTTCAGCCAAAAATGGCTTCATTCTAAATGAGGAGAGTGTTTGAAAAGGTGAGATGTGTTATATTTCTGATTTATGGAGTTACAACCTGCGCTGTAGTTAATACCCCGACTGATGGCTTTTTATAAAGATATTATTCTTCTTTTCATGGGGGTCATTTACTGGTATTGATTGTATTTATAGATATTCCATTACCATTATCTGTGACATCCAAGAGTGTTGAAACTAGAACATCACTCACTTGTCTTGGGAAATAATCACAGTGTTTAGTCATCAAAGGACGAATAACAATAAAAAGTACACTAATTGACATAAAACTTTGCACGTCTCTCAGCAATTTTCCGTCGTTTACTTATGTTAAAATCCTCACTGTGTATCCCTCCCATTCAATCAGCGCCTGTTAAAATGATAATGAGAGAGCCATATGGCAGACACAAATGAGGGCAGCGCTCGGGCAAATGACAAGCAGCAGAGTATTTACACAACAACAACAACAAATAAAAAAAGATCCACCCTGACAATTAGAACGCGACGTGTATAGGTGGGACGACCGGTGTTTGTCTTGTTTGCTTTCCAGCGTTGTGCATTAATCAGCATCTCTGCAGCTGTTCAAGTCAAAGAGAGACAAGCGGGGGGGTGAAGGAGGGGAATGTGAGGGCCTTCAATCAGAGCTGCTCAACCACCTCAGGGTCGGGATCCAGTTTGTAGTCACTTGATAGGATTTGATCTTCTGGACTAGAAACTGATGAACATCTTCTTAGATATGTTTCCAAACATCTGTTGCACATAAAAACATGGAAACACTAGGGGGCTTGGATGAACACCATTCTTACAAATGATGATGATGATGATGATGATGATGATGATGATGATGATGATGATGATGGTGGTGGAGAGTGTCGCCTAAAAAGCAAATTTTCGCCTCACTTTATTTCAGTCAGGACCACTTTAGTCAAAGACACTTATTACATTGCAGTAATATATACATTATATTTGGCGGTATGGCTCTGCTCTGGGACCTCCCTGCCCATCCACGCGCATACGTGGAACCACGAACCTACGTGGTAGCATGAGGCAAGGAGAGCACTCCTCCTTGCCCTTCCATGTGCACACATGGAAAGCCAAAGGCAGGGAGAGCAGCAGCAAAGTCCCCCCTGGGTGCAGAACAGAGCCGGAATCAATGACAACAGAATTGACATTGATTAAGTCATAAACAGTTAGGGGTGGGCGACACATCGAATATAGTCGATGTATCGCGGCTTGTCCCCCGCGCGGTACAGAAAACGACTACATCGCGAACATCGAACACAAATTGTCATGTAATGTTTCCAAGCCAACCCTTTTTGTATGAAAGATTAAAATTGTTCCAAAGAACCACTAATGAATATCAACAGAGATTTTAATGCAGACATATGCTGCAGGGACTACAAGATCATAATATTGGTGTGATTGTATGCATCAAAGGGTTAAATTGAGCATTTATGAAGTGCTTAGAGGATATTTGAAAATATTGCGATATAGCCTAAAATATCGCGATATTATCCTAGGCCATACCGCCCAGCCCTAGAACAGTATTAAAAGGAGGTGGTGGGGTGGAGGTGGGTTGCGAGCGGCTTGTAGAGGAAGCAGCAACGGTAGGCTGGCTGAAGCAGCTTAAATAAGGTGCCCTGTATGAAATTGACCAATGAATGCATAGAGAGGAATCAGCTGATCTGTCAGCTGATGCATCAGCTGATTGGGCTGGCTTAAGATCAGCTGTTATCAGCTGATCGCCATCTATGAGCAGAGCTTGACATCATGGCCTGCCTGAACTAACGCTACGCTCGATTTGTGCAAATTTGATCCCTGGACTTTTTATGCAGACTTTTATGCTGTTCATTCACCATGATGAACACCCTTAAAAATCGGATGGCGTACCTGGACGCTATTCTGGCTTTCAGAAGTTGTAGCGAGCTCAGTTTTAAGGCTATAGTGAAGGAACTGACATCATATGAAACTAGAAAAACCTAAGGAATCTACTGGTATCAACCATGTCATACAAGCTTGTTTGCGAAGGAGGTTAAATAACGCTCCAAACGTACGCTAAATTTAGGCGAGGAAAAACTGGCATTGCCATTTTCAAAGGGGTCCCTTGACCTCTGACCTCAAGATATGCGAATGAAAATGGGTTCTATGGGTACCCACGAGTCTCCCCTTTACAGACATGCCCACTTTATGATAATCACATGCAGTTTTGGACAATTACAACATATCGCCTGGCTTACAGTATCGCAATATATTGAACGGTTACCCCTGTATCTTGATATATATCGTATCACCAGATTCTTGCAGCCCTAGCAGGGAGTGTGTCTGTGTTGTGTGAAGGCTCCAAGTCCGACTGATCTCTAGATCTGTTATTTTCCTCCAGACCCAAAACCTCAATAACCAGTTACATCACCTCAAGATAAGCACAGCTTCCCCACTGGAGTTGAAACTTTTTTCATCTCACAGGGACACGTCTTCGTTTCAATTTCTGCCGGCGAGAAAGAATTCACATCCACCATAGCGTCCTTACATCGACTGCATGAAACAATCTGTATTTATGTTTCATTCATTCCGCTTTGTTTCCTTTCATTATCCAAGACGGAATAAGAGAAACATCTCATGCTATGAGGCAATATTGTTCCATTCAACAACACTACAAAAGTACAATGTTAAAAACTTACAATACAGTTCGGTATCGGAGTGCACCCCCGTTTATTCCCCACATGAACAGATCTTAGATGACTGTGAAAGTCACCTTAGAGTAAATTCAGCCATCAGTGTTGAAAGAACGGCATCATGGCTGTCGGTTATGCTTCCATGCTAGATGTTATGACTACATTAGCACTAACTGCACTCGCCTTCTCTCTCACACAGATGGCCCATTACGTGTTGAGGGGGGGGGATAAAGACAGAGAGCACATTACACTCCTCTACTGCCTATAGGATGCCGACTGCCTGTCACTGACATATTACTGCTTTTGGAAAACAAACAATGCCAGCCGTGATCTCTGCAAAACGGCTTCGCCAAGGCTCTCCGACGCCGCCTCGTTTGTCAGGGACGGTGCCAGCTGCAGACGCCCGGAGCAGAGGAGGGGAGGAGAGAGAGCGCCTTCGCCTCCGTCACGCTTACAATCTAATCTGGCTTCATGACCGCTGGCGCCTGGATTTATGTCAGCCATGAAACAAGGCTGCGAGAGATGTCCTCCAGCCTTGAAGCCAGCCAGGTGTGAGGGACACAAACACACGTACAGAACCTGCGACTAAACATACATGAAGGAGCGCCTCTTTCTTTTGAGGTGTGCTCCCTCCCAGTGAACCGGCTACATCAGCTAAGATGGCTCACTCGGAAATATATGTCTTCACCGGTCCACTCAGTTGGGAGGAACTTGGATATCATGACACCAGAAATTTTGTAGTTGATGCCAAAACCAGTGAAATTCCATGATTCTCGATAGCCAATTCAATACCACAGTGACACTTTAAGCGAGTGTATGGAAGATAAGGTCATACTTATATACATTTTTTACTGAATAGAGCTTGAACGCATCATAATGGAACTCAATGCAACCTCTGTTAACTGCCCACCGACTGCTAACACCTAACGTTAACTAGCATTCCTCCTGCTGATCCCAACACAGATTTGTTGATCACAATGTAGCATCATCAGGGAAAAATAGTGTGATAGTGAGTTTATGTCTTCCTCTTGGATTTTAGACGCCGTTAGTCTCGAGCCCTGACGGTACCTACTCATTTTATTGTTCTGCTTGAAACCCAGCCCTGCACACGCACTAAATGGCGCATGAATGACACGGTAATTCGTAATTCATTTTGCGTGCAATAATGGTAAATGGACTTGGACTTATATAGCGCTTTTCTAGTCTTCTGACTACTCAAAGCGCTTTACACTACATGTCAGCATTCACCCATTCACACATACTCTGATGGCAGAGGCTGCTAAGGTGCCAACTTTGCCCATCAGGATCTAATCTAAATACTCATTCACACACCGATGGCTATGCCTTCGGGAGCAATTTGGGGTTAAGTGTCTTGCTCAAGGACACAGTGACATGTGACCTGGAGCAGCCGGGGATCGAACCACCGACCTTCCGATTGGTGGACAACCTGCTCTACCCTCTGAGCCACAGCCGTCGTTCTTGCTTTTGCCGTGTCATTTGTGCGCTATGTAGTCTGTGCAATGTAAACGCATCTGCGTAAATATGCTTTGCTCAGAGCTAGTGACGAATAAAAAAATAAAAAGTGACTGCTCATGTTGGATGAGTCCAACAAACACATGACTCTGAACCAGGGGTTCGAGTCCCAAATAGTTTTTGAGTTAAGTGACGTTTGTGACGTGTTTTCCGTACTTATGTTACGTGGCATAAAAATGACGAGGCGTACACATGACACGTGAAAAGGCTAAAATGCATTGTCATGACACGCAGAATGTCCTTGTGATGCTATTTATACACCTTCCCATGAGATCAGGTTGTGAAACCCAATGCAGTAGAGATGAGCAGTTGTAACACGCACACGCACACGCACACGCACACACAAAGAGATCAGTAGTAGCTGCAGTCACTGGGGTTTAATGGATTCTTCATCATCTCCTTAACGTGGTCAGCTGACAGGAATCCAATGGCTGCTCGCACACGAGCACATTTCCCATTCACTCCAGATAAAACCGTGAAATGTAGGCTGCCTCTGTCTCGCCTTGAATAAATTCTCCGCCCGTGACGTCCCCCTACGCAGTAACTCTGAGGTGTCTTTTTATGGTCTTATTACGGCTTAACGGTGTCCACTCCGAGGGGAAGGAGGGCTGCAGAATAAAAGTGTGAGACTGAAGCTTGTGGGGGTGGATATATGACCGAGCCTGGCAGAGGTTTGATGCAACATAAAGATGAAGATCACCCAGGTACTTTCATGTGAAAGGTAGGTATTTTCTCAAGTGAGCTGTTCGTTGAGGTTTACCACGGAACAATATGTTTTATTTGGTGTTGCACTAAAACTCAAACAGACCTCTTAATAGTTAAGACACCTTGTTCTCAGTCCTTCTGTAATATGAACCTTATAATATAATGTTGCCACGAACACCACATATATATATATAATGCTTTCAGCATTGGTACTTTCAGTTAGTAGTGCTAAAAATAAGACTTTAATACAATGGAAAATCATCAGATCAGCGACACAAGAGAGGATTTTATTGCATGAAGTTCTAAAAATATGCCCCCGACTGAAGTTTGAAACTTTGAAGCTGCCACTCACAACTTGTTATGGATCCCCAAATCATAAGAAACCTTTCTTAGTATTGAAAAAGAAGAAAGTTCATGCAAATCCCAAGCTATCCCAATAATTACAAGCTCATTTTATGGTCATATTTGTTGGGTTTATGTTTTATGTTTTCGTAAATGTAAGAACAAGTTGTGATCAAAAGATCTGCGATCATTTCTCAAAATATCATGCTTGGTATCGTTGGAAACTAGAAATTCTGAGCTTTCCAACGGACCTTAAACGCACCTCATATTACAGACACAGGAGGTGAAATGGAACCGTCAAACTTCACATTTTACAGTCACACTCACACTGACACAACTCTATGTTCTTGCCAAAATATTTCCCCGTATGACAACAGCCTGATGTAGTTCTGAGTATCAAAAACTGCAAGATCTGGCATCAAACGCCAGCTCAGATTCATCCTCTACGTGTATGATTTTGGTATCAGTTACTAACCCACGTAGCACTTTGGCACTAGTAACAAAAAGATGACCAAGCCCTAGTTAGGAGCAGCTCACAACCTGGCAGGATTGCACCTGGGATGCTCAATTTAGGGCAAAAAAGGCACTTTTCTCACAGGGCTCAAATGGCACGATTTAACTTCCTGGGTTCAAAATTGTCCTGCGATCTTTGCAGCATGTTATCACCCTCTGTTTTTGTGCCATCGTTCCTGTCTGTCTTCACTGAAAAATGGTCCAGCACATAAAAAAAAAGAACATTAAAAGTCCTCACAGTCAGCTCTGAGGAAAGGCTCTCTCCCATGGGCAGATATATCAACAGAAGCCTCATATCATCCGAGGCGACCCTGGAGCAAAAAAGGCTGATGCAAGGTTAGCTCCGGGCTACTGAGGGGTCCACCGGGGCGAAGACGGGGACGGAATAACACCAGCTCCTTCTGAGCAGCTGGGAGGAAAAACAGCCGAGGAAGAGCGGGTCAGGCCTCCCAGAGCGAGTGAGCAGAGGGCGGCTGATCTCTGAGCCCTTTTCGGCCGTGACCCTGAGAGCTTCACTCGCAGCGGCTGAAGGTCGGAGCCGTTTCAGTAATGACAGAGAATACATCAGAGCCTGAAGGAAAGAAAGCTGAGGTCAAAGGTGCAGTTAAAATAATCCCACAACTCGACTGTAAAGGAACAAAGCAAGACGGACTTTTGTTTGTTACGTGATGCTTTTTATTTTTAAAACTTTTCCCTTACGGATGCACCGATACCGATTTTTTCAGACCGAGTACAAGTACTTACATTTGGGTACTCGCCGATACCGAGTACCGATACGAGTACTTCTCTGTGCCAAAAGCCCCTCGTTAACAGCCAGCTGGAGGGTGTGAGCGACACACGGCAGGCTGGGGAGTCCTGCATACAAGGCGGTGCGCCGCCACCGGCTCTAGGTCGGCTTGGGAAGGCTCGGGGCGAAGGTGCTTCCCGGGGCCGTTGACAAAGTGTCACCGGAGTGGACTGTCCTTAGTGCGCCCCAACCGCATCGTGCCCCCAGGGCGGGGCTCGGCCCACGTAAATGGCGCCAGGTTGCGATGTCTGCAACCCACCCGACCCGTCTTGAAACACGGACCAAGGAGTCTAACGCACCCTAACCCTAACCCGCCTAAGGTGGGATCCTGGCCCGCACCGTCGGGGAGGTGGAGCGTGAGCGCGTGTGAAAGGACCCGAAAGATGGTGACGAGAGTTTAATGTCACGCTGCCGTAAAGTGGTATCGGAGCCGTTTTGCGAGTGCGAGTACATGAGCACAGTATCGGACCCGTGCATCCCTAGTTTCCCTGCCTGTCTCTCTGAAGGAAGAATATTTGTATGACGTCTTTTTTTTCTTCTTCTCATGCAGAGAGTTCTTGTTAGATTGAGCTTTTGTGGGTCGTGACCACAATGATTGAACCAATTTAGGTAGTGGGCTCCATCAATGGATGTTCAGAGCTGGTGGATCCTACACTTTAATGAGGTGAGCTAAAAAGTTATTTTCCCTCACAGTTCACAAAAGTTGACCTCCAGAGCTTATTAATTTGGCCTCGGTTTTCTTACCGGTTAAAGATGAGTCGGTGGAGTACAGAATGAGCAAAGTGGAATTTCTTTTTCATTGTATTAAAGTATAGAGAAGAGGAGGCCGGGTGTATGACACATTAACGGCTGAGAGTCTGTTTAAACAGGTTGACTTTTAACTTCTTTAGCAGAACTTAAATATGTGTTTGAGCCGCTGTTATTGGAGCAACTTGGCTTATAGAGCATCTTATGTCCAGCGCTGCATATACTGGATTATCATCATTATCACTTGCTCTCAAGAGAAAACCAGGTCAGGTCAAAGGTCAGTTTACTGTGAAATCAACTGTTAAACATAAGTAAATCACTAATTTTTCCTCCCTCTTTAACTCAATCATATGTCCCACAATGTGGAGTTTTAGTTTTAAGTTCCATTCATTTATAGTTTGTTTGTGAAGGTTCATGGTATCCGAGTAAGGGTTAAATTAGCAGCAACTGGACTTAGTTTAAATTCTTTTTTGTCCTTCAATGTACAGAGGATCTTACAGCGGAAGACGCCAATCCGTCCCTGTAATCTTGGTTTAATAGAGCTTTTGAGTTTGTAAGGGAGGGTTTAAAAGAGAAACAAAGAAGCTGATTTTACATGGAGGACAAAGTTCAGCCATAAATATTAAAAAGGAGGCTTTGCCATCAGCTGAATCCACCAGAGTTCACTCAGCAGTTTATGAAATCACACCACTTAAACATTTATTTTTTACCCTTTAACGGTAACACACATTCCTCTCTCTCTCTCTCTCTCTCGCCCTTGAGTTAATATTCAATGTTTTTATTCTCTTTTTTCAGTTTGGAGTGTTACATTATACAAAGAGGCCGTTAAAGAGTTACAAGTTTGGCATGGTCTCTCATCCATCTGCCATGTGAAAGTCTGACTCCGATCCCGCTTTTCAGCAGATCCCATCCTCAGACGGGTCTCTGAAGGACCAGAGTGGGAGATGCAGATGTTGCCTCGGTCCCACATTTCACTGCATCTGTTAGCTGAACTGTGATTTGGCAACGAGAGGGAGAGGATTTGGGGAAATTTTGTCCAGGATGCAGACACCGTCCGGGTGAAAGACTGACAGGAACGGACGGTCCTGAGGGAGTTATAAGAGGAGCGAAATGCCTGTTGATGCGCAGAAGGAACTGTGTAGAATAATTCATCAAAACGACACGTTTGATGTGCACATAAGCACGGACGCTTCTGTGGATCAAAACTACACTAAATGTAACCAGCGGATATCTGTTGTGTCTGTGTGTAATTGTGGCTTGACAGCGTGCAACATCACTCTCTATTGCAGCGGTGCACTGCTTCTTTATACTTATCTCATGCCCACAAATGAATTAATGAGTGGAACATGATAAACGTCTACAAGTATAATATTGTTATTTTAATTGTAGTGAAAACCGAGACAATTTGTTAGTGACGGTTGAAAACCGGGACATTTGAGTGTTTTACAGATATGTGTCGGGACTCGGGACACATCAGCTTTAAACCATCAGTCTGTTCCAATCCGCGTACTTCTGTACTTACACTTACTACTTTGAGTGCATAAGTGCGTTCACACTGGGAAGTACGGCAAAATGCAGTGCACTCAAAGTACCCGGATGTTGTACTCAAAACGGTCAGATGGTTGAGTGTGGAACGCTGGACACTTTCCACACTCAACTGTCTCCATCTTGGCTACGTAGCGGAAGGGGCGGAGCCACGACCACTATTCAAACATACGTAGATAACAGAATAAAACAATACAATACGTAAACATACCGGTGCATTTTCAGCCAACATGAGGACACATCGTAGACGTAGGCGACGACGTTGGAAACGTAATTTCCACTCTGCTTTCATTTTTTTCAGAAGATATTTTGGCGGGTAGCGAGCCGCGGTCAAATGTTGCGATCGTCATTTCTGGTCAGTGCGCCGCAGAGTATTCGATTTGAGACGATCCTACCCCGCTGAAATTTACGCAAGTGAGTACAGAGTGCACAAAGTGCACTACATTGAAGTGTACTTCTGGAAGTACGTGGATTGGAACACACTCCTGGACTGTCCCGGACAAACCGGGACGTCTGGACGTCTGGTCGCCGTATTCATACTGTGTGTAGGCGTACTGTATGTGCACGGTGCAGTTTATTGATACAGGCGACATAACGTCATAGGTATATAACCATGTGTCTTTTAATTTTCTTAATTTATTTGATGACCGATGACATGATTTAAAGTGGACTCTACCTTTAAAAATAGAGACCCAATGAGTTCATTTAGAGGAGAAGGGAAATGCATTTTCTTATCTATTCTGTGACTGAATTTATACTTAATTTATATATGTATTTTCCCCTTCTACTACAGCTCCATAAGCTCAGTGAAGTATTGTAGACATAAGATTGTGTGTTTTGGCTGCCTGTGGGGATTACATGTCTAGGAGAGAAAGATAAGAAGAATAAATGACTTGAAGTATAAAATAACAGGCGTGGTTGCTCATTGATGTGCATCTCTTGATGGAAAGCTAGGAATGCGTCCTTTACAAAACATGTTTGAGTTAACAGCATAACAAGCTTTGATTTCCTCTAAAATAGTTTTCCAAGAATGCTTTTTGATCTCCTGATGAGTAACATCCTGTAGCTAAATGAGGTTGTAAAAGCAGCCCAATATGAGCATGGATTTATCATTGATCATTATTTTCCACCAGAGAGCTGCCTCTGACTCTCCAGATGAAGTCTCTGCAGCCACATATTTGAAAGTAGACACAAAAGATTTTTTTGCTTTCACAAAGCTTCTCTGTAATCATCCAGCCATCCTTGATTTGCCCGTGCAGAATATGAAATAGGCCGAGAACCATAATGTCGGGTGGTAATTACTTAGCGAGTGCATCAAAGCAGACCGGCTGCTGATAACACGTCTCGTACGGAGGAAGGAAGGGCTGAAGACTCTCTTCCAATTACCTTTCTCTGTCCTCACCTTTCTTTTCTTCTCCCTCTTCTACAGTCTGTACTATTATGTGCGCCCGGACTTCAGAGAGTCAATGGGACATAATTGAGGGTAATGGTAATGGTTTCATTATGATCACAACAAAAAAGAAAAGAAAAAACATAATGTCATTATGTTGTGGGGCTCCTTGGATCGTTTCTGAAAGCCAATCAAGGTGTTGGGATGTGCGCGCTTGCATGTGGAGGTGAAAGAAAGAACCATGAAAACATTCTCGATTTGCACAAAGCTTTTCCAAACGGGAAGGATTACAGGAGCTCACCCCCACAAAAGCATTTTCAGTGGATGCTTTTGATCCGTGAACACATTTACCTTTTGACTTTGACAAACCCCGGTTTCATTTCCAAGTCAGGCCAATTAGTTTCTCACCTAAAGGTTTGTAATTACACTCAAAGCTTCGGCTCGTCAGACGGTACGAGTCTGGAAAAAAAATCCCTGTTGTGGTGAGTCGACCGTGTCTTCAAATTACATTCATATACAAGTCATTTACACTGGCTAATAGGTTTCTGAAGGGAACGTAATGGTCACATTGAACATCTCTCCAACATTAATGTACGTACGTTTGGCGACGAACGAGTGATTAACATTTATTTTGATTATGTTTACGCAACTCAAAGCCGTTGAAGCACAAACTCTGGTTTAAAGTGTACAAGTCATGAGTTTATACACCTGACCAACCACCCAGACCTCCTCCCCATGACACACTTTAGTCCTCACCAAGGATGTCACGAAGCCAGCAATTCAGTAGTCAATACTGATAACAAGAAAATTCCATGATTCCATGAAATCGATACTACGGTAAAAACTAGGAAGTTAAACAGATCATCACTCTCTACTATCTGTTTTATAATGCTGTGAAAACATCAATCAAACAACTGTATTTATTCAACTTTCTTGCCAAAAACTACATTTTACAAGATTACATCTGAACATGAATCATGGTAATGTCAGAATTGACCTTCGCCTAATACTCATTTTTACCTAATAGAGCTTGATCGCATCATAATGAACTCAATGCAACCTCCGTTAACCATAGCTGTCGGCGCTGCAGGACTGTGCTGCCCACCGGCTGCTAAAAGCTAACGTTGACTAGCTCTCCTCTTGCTGATTTGTTTTGGAAAAACTAAGGTGTGTCCCCTGGACGAGTCGATAGTACGTTTACTGCGTCCTTTCGGATTTTAGAAGTTTTTATTTTATTTTAGTTTTGACTTTTCAATTTCATTTTAGTTTAGTTTGAGTTCGTTTTCAGAGTGTGTTTGTTAGTTTTGGTTTAGTTTCAGTTCTTCAGAAAGGTTTAGTTTTTGTATATTTAGTTTTTTAGTTTTACAGTAATTAGTTTGTTTTTGTTAGAGCCAGGTATAATGTCGAAGTATGCAGATTTGTTTACATTGCAGCATAACGTTCAATTTCTGTGGTCCAATCTCACAAGGGTTGACACAAATTCATGCTGTCTCCTTTTTATTTCTGTAGTAGTAGTAGTAGTAGTGGTAGTAGTAGTAGTAGTAGTGGTAGTAGTAGTAGTAGTAGTAGTAGTAGTAGTAGTAGTAGTAGTAGTAGTAGCAGTAGTAGGTGGTAGTAGTATTAGTAGTGGGAATTTAAAATACTAAAACTGAAATAAATGTATGTTATTTATTTATTTATTTTTTATTAGTTTGTTTTTCTTAAAGGATATAGTTAGTATTATAGTTTCAGTTTAATAACAATATTGTTCATTGCTTATTTTCATTTTAGTTTCAGTTTTAGTTTACGATAATAACCCTGGCCCCCGCACAAGCCAGTAAGCGACCACATTAGTCCATTTATGTTCATTAAAATAACTCTGTGTTGTCTAAGTCACCGTCTGCCTTCCTTCCTCCCACTGGTTTCTCTCCGAAGCAGAGATGTTAACACGACTCTGATCCAGAGCACCAAGGTGACTCCTGTATTTCTCCCTCCGGGCTCTCGGCCTGTAAAAGTTTAAACACCTCTGGCCCTGTCTACTCTTTCCTATAAGCTGTATACTGTATTTATCAGTCCAGTCGGCCGCTCGGCAGTTTCCCCCCATGAGCTCTGAGGGGAAAAACAGCATGAACACATCGCATGAGTGAGCAGTGCTTATTTTGGAAGTGGAGTTTGATTCGAGGCTGGTCTGAGCGAGAGCGGCTAGAGGGAATATCAGCTGACCCAGTGACTTACAAACCTCCGCTACTGTACCAAGCTGCTGCCCTTCAGCTTTTTATTTAACTCATATCGACAGACGCATGAAGTCAGAATTTTTGGATACCGTTCTTCATAACAGATTTAATTTCTTTGGACAAAATTGCCGCAGGGTTCCGGAGGGATGGGTTTGAGTCTTTTGTAAATGTGCACTGCAAGAATTCGCTAAGACCACGCCTATGAGTTCTGTGAAGGGCGGGTACGTTATTGAGGTCTTTTATATCATTCTGTAGCTTCCCAGTGCTGTGACTGCTCGATGACGCTCCTACATGTACAGTATATAAACATAGTATTGTCAGCGTATAACATAGAAGCAGACAGGAGTACCGGCACGGAAGCTAAGCAACGTACTGCTGTGTGTATGGCACGTTAGTTCGGATCCAAACGTCAAACAATAACACAAACAAACTAACCGATCGATGCAGCGGTAGACCAGCAACTCCCGTGTTCTGTGACATGAAATTACTTTTCCGTGAATGGAGTCTGGTGGCTTTGAAGAAAGCGATATAACTGCTTCAGTTCCTCGTCAGAAAGGGCTGTCTGATGGCGAGGTAAAGCGGTGGAAATATTCTAAATATAGCGTTTTTTTGGGTGGTTAAAATACGTTTTTCTGCTCCTCCCATCCACAGCTGCTTTACCTCGCCGTCAGACAGCTATATTGCTCTCTCCAAAGCCACCAGACTCCTTTGACAAAAACACAAATTTAACCTCGCTGCACGCAGGAGTATACATACAACTTGAAAATATCCGAAATAACCCTTCACATTATTCATATCCTTACTGATTACCTTAATTTGGTAACCTACGTCACTGCTTTTTGCTAACCCTGAGACGGTGTTTCCAGTTGAAAACAACGAAAAATAACTCATATTGGACCTCCACTTTAATAAAAGACACTAAACTGACAACTCTTTGCACATTCTCTCATCCAACAAACCTATATGCTGCCAAAATAGGCTGAAACAAAACATAAAAAAAGCATTTTAACTATGATTTAACCCGGCCGATCATCATATTCCCCCTGTTTGTGTTCTCATTAAGTCTGCTGGGAGCCTGTCAGCATGTCTGACTGGACTGTAAATAGCCATAGAAGCCATAATGAAGCTAATGATAGCAGCATCATGGATTTTTCAATGACCTCAGTCGAGCCAGTTAAAGTTATACGCGAGGTATAATTATGCATTTTATTGGCGGGGAAGGACGGCCTTGGTAATGACATGTGGCAGCTTTATAAGCCTCTACAGTCCCTTCATACGTCAGAGGGACGAGACAAGCAGATAGCCGCTGCTCGTCCTCAGGTCTGATCTGCACTCTCAACAGCTGCTGCTTCACTGCGCGGTGTGTTGGACAGACAGGATTGCATGCACGTTCTGTAAATGCATTCCACGTAGCATGCATTTAAACACGTATTTTACTCAACTCTTTTGTGTTTAAAAGAAAAATCAGAGCAATGTGTCATGTTCATATACCTACGCAACAAACCACAATCATTTCATCTGAATATGGAAATGTGAAGTGCTTACACCTGGCACTAAATGCTTGGTGAGTCTATTATTTGACATATCCTTTGATCACATCCTGATTTCAATCATAAATGTGTTGGTTTCCAGACTGCAAGTTCAAAGACACATGCAGACACGTTATAATACAATAATCAGAGACATGAAGACACTCTCACATAAGAAACTTTTTGGGAACTCAAAGGGCCGTCTCTCTGTGTGTGCTGAGGCAGCGGTAGCCGGTGTGTTTGATTAGCCTGGTAGCCCTGAGAGACCCTCATCAAACGGCTGTAGAGATAAATGGAGTAATTGGCAAATCATTGGCTCTCCCTCCCTCTGTGTTTCTGCTCTGACTCACCTGCTCACTGTGGCTTTTTAGCGTCACCACAGCCGACTGAAGTGATGTGGAAAAGTGAATTTTTTCCTTTATCTTTCTGGTTCTGTCACCTCTGCCATCATCACAAAAGCAACTACGCATGTTTTAATCTGAATTCAAAAGAGAATAAAAGCCGACTAACATGTTGTAAAGCCCTTCAAATAAATGTTTTGCTGAGCTATTAGTGTTAACAGTGACTGAAATGGAGTTCAGACTAAAGGTCTGCACGGTTAGTGTTACTGAGCATTATGTGTGTAAATATTCTGCACAAATAAGATCCAAAGGCTAACTGTAAAGGTCCTGATGTCACCATTGTTATATGGTGCATTTGCAATAAATAAAAGGAGGCTGCCCTCCGACGCTGGTTCCTTTAAACTGTGACCACGATCGTTTCTTAACCGTAGTAGATTAAGAATGACGTTAAAGGTCCCCTAACCTCAACCCATGCCATCATTTTTCCCTAAGTAATTTGTTTTTGCACCTAAAACCTTGACAAACACTTTGCTCCAGCTCATCAGTTTAAGTATTCGCTAAATTTTGAATATTTTCACCGCTTTAAAGGTCCCATATCGTGCTCATTTTCAGGTTCATACTTTTGTTTTATGTTTCTACTAGAACATATTTACATGCTGTAATGTTCAAAGAAACCTTTATGTTTCTCATATAGTCTGTCTGAATATACCTGTATTCACTCTCTGCTTGAAAAGCTCAGTTTTAGTGCATTTCAACGGAATTACGTTGCTAGGCAACAGCTTGGGTCCATGTTCACTTCCTGTCAGCTGATGTCATTCACATACACTGCAGCAGGAAATAAACTGGGACACATTTAGAACGTTTAAAACTGGGAAATGGTCTAAATATTGTAGATTTGTGACATCACAAATGGACAGAAATCCTGACAGCTTGTTTCAAAAGCTCAGTTTCTGAATACGGGCTGTGGGTATTTTTCTGTGGATTGAGCGTTTTGTTACTTTTACAGTATTTATACAGCATTTAAACCTGCTTTATAATATAAAAGACATGAAAATCTCACTTTTTACAATATGGGACCTTTACCTCGCCATCAAGAACTGAAGCAGTTATATCGCTGTCCTCAAAGCCACCAGACTCCATTCACAAAAACAGTAATTTTACCTCACAGAGCACGGGAGTTGCTGGTCTACCGCCGCATCGATCGGTTAGTTAGTTTGCGTTATTGTGTGACTTTCGGATCTGAAGTAACGCGGCGTCCACACATCGCTTAGCTTCCTGTCGGTACTCCCGACTGCTTCTCCAAAGAGGCAGCGTGCCGACCGCCATCTAAGCTACTGTATGTGACGTTAATACTCCATAAAGATGTATATATATATACTGTACATGTAGCAGCGTCATCATGCAGAAAAAAAATGTCAGGGACCACTGAGAAACGATCTAAAAACCTAAAAATAAATAATAATAACTGTGTCTTCTGCTTCTCTTTATCTGCTCAGACTGAAAACCTTCTAATGAAATCTTCTAAAACACTTTTATTTGTGCTATTCCAGTTTCAAGTTGGAAATGAAAGCAGCGATCACAGCAGCTGGTTTGGTAAACATCAGCTTGTTGTGTTTACTGATGTCGGGGATGTTGTAGATGTCAAAGTTTGATACTGAGTTTAAACAGGCAGCGACGAGTGACTGTTCCAGTAGAGTTTTGACTTTGAGATAAATATTGCGTCAAAAACAACTCCCTCCTGCTACACAACTCACAGCTCTACCTGTCCTTATACCCGTCCCTCCACCGCCCTCCGTCAGCTCCCATCATCTGCGTCTCCCTCTGGTAAGGGGAGCACTTTGCTGAGGTGGGTGACAGTAATGAACTCTGACTCAGTGAGGCTGGAAAGGATGTAAATGAATGTAGATGAGGATGAAGAGTAATTGCTCACACAGAGGGCTCTGAAAGGTGTGTGTGTGAGAAAGAGAGAGAGGGAGAAAGAGAGAGAGATGGTGCACCCATGGGAGCTCTTAAGTGGAAATGTGCGGCCCAGTCAAGAGGGAGACTTTTCAAATATCTGTTTATCTATTAATGAGATTGAATGGATGGATTGATGAACGGGTGGGCGGATGGATGAGTGATGGTGAATGATGGCAGATGGAAGTATAATGGTGAATGATGTTCGAGAGAGGAAACGGGGACGGGAGACTTTTTCTTTAAGTAGGAGGGAGGAAAGGAAGAAATTAAAGAAATGAAGAATGAGAGCGGGGATGAAGGAGAACGATGTAAAAAAAAAAAAAGATGAACTGTGAATCAAAGACATCACAACTTCAGAAAAACACGTGTGTGCGTGCCAGTTGGCCGGGGCTTATTACATCCAGCAGATTCGGTATTTTTTTTTATATCTTAATTATGCTCACTGCAAGTTATTTTAGTTCCACTCCTAATTATCCCGCCGTACGAGTGAGGGTACAAAATATAAGAAATAAGCCCTGATTAAATCTGTCCCCGCGCAGCATGCTCGGCTGCTTTCTTTAAACCTAATTAATACAGAGAGTCTTTAATGGTATTTCTCATGTTTGGAAGCCCTGCTGTCTGAATCATAAGTATAGGTATATATTTAATGTTCATATTGTCCATGCATTATCACCTTCCTATTCTTTTTAGTATAACTTTCTTATCGTAGCCAAGAGTCTCGTTCTGCAACCGCATTTACTTACACTCATTCGACTGGCCGAATTCCAGCGAATATTTACATGATAAATAGATGTAGATAAAATACAGAGCTTTAATTGACTGTCAATTAAAGGTCCCATATTGTAAAAAGTGAGATTATCATGTCTTTTGTGTTATAAAGCAGGTTTAAGTGCGATATAAATACTGTTAAACTATCAAAACGCTCAATATACGGAGAAATACACACAGCCCGTATTCAGAAATTTTGTGTTTGAAACAAGCTGTTTAGGATTTCTGTCCATTTGTGATGTCACAAATATACAATATATATATAGATCATTACACTGTTTTAAACGTAAACATTCTAAATGTGTCCCAGTTTGTTTCCTGTTGCAGTGTATGTAAATAACATCAGCTGACAGGAAGTAAACATGGAACCAAACTGTTGCCTAGCAACGCAACTTCGTTGCAATTCCATTGAAATGCACTAAAACGGAGCGTTTCAGACGGAGGGTGAATACAGGTATATTTAGGCAGACAGTATGAGGAAAATAAAGTGTTTTTTAAAACATTACAACACGTAAACAAGTTCTAGTAGAAACAAAAAATACAAGTATGAACCTGAAAATGAGCACGAGTCCTTTAAATGTGCTAAAATCCAAAGCCAGAGCATATCAGAGCAGACCGCAGGTCCTTCCTTCCTGCTGCTGTCAGACTGTACAATCAACACTGCTCCCAGTAGAGCTGCCACACACCAAAAAACTGACAATTCATCTAGTTTTTTACTGTTTACGTACTGACTATATCTTTATTGTTTACTTGCTTGTTTATTAGATCTTGCATTTTTTTTTTCAGAGTTAACGGTGCAAACCGGGAGAACCGGATGGTAGGTGCTACTCTTCTGCAACACCGCTGAGGGTCGGGAGCAGGCGGAAGAAAAACCCCTTTTCTGAAAAGTGAAGCCAATGCTGAAGTGTCTTAAACTTCTTTCTAACAGCCAGCAGGGGGCGACTCCTCTGGTTGCTAAAAGAAGTCTGATTGTATAGAAGTCTATGAGAAAATGAGCCTACTTCTGACTTGATTTATTACCTCAGTAAACATTGTAAACATGAGTTTATGGTCTCAATCTCTAGTTTCAAGTCTTCTTCAATACAGCATGATGTTTGTGAGGGGTTCAGTGGGACACACACTGGGACTTACATGCACTAAAAGCATGCACGGGATCTTTCTCAGCATAAAGCTATTTAAATGTAAAGTAAATAAAAGAGGAAAACTGGTGCAAGAAACACCAACACACACTTCTGCCATGACTTACCCACCACACATCGCTGCACATCACTAATAAGATTCTTTGAGCTGAAGAAGTTATGGTATTGTATTTGTAACTACCCACACACACACACACATGCACACAATTACAAATAGAATGATTGAAAAGAGTGGAAAAGTGCATCTTAATTATTGACAAAATGAATTAAGCACTAATTTATCAAAAGCTTGTTATTACTAGCAATTTCTTCAAAAAACAAACACCCATCTTTGTTATCGCCTAGCAACAGTGTTCTCATGTCGGAAACCACTTGAATGCCAAGCATGTTGGATACTCGCATCAGTGTTTATGCACCAAATCTTATGACATGGACCACAGAAAAGCTCTCGTGTGGCTACGCTGTTCCAACACAAACTACATGGAAGCAACAAAACTGCAAAGTTCTATCTAGTGAAGCCCGTCTGTCAAACAGTGTCAACTCTTCCTGCTTCAGCCTCCCGACCGCGGCCAGAAGACACGGGGGAGACCGTAGCTTTGGTCTCCAGGGCCGGAGTCCATGCTCCACTGCTCCTCTGCCTACTCGCCTTCACTCACACACCACGCTCGTTCTCACTCGCTCCACCTCTCACGTGCATGCGCGCACACTACACACTGCAGAAGACGGGAGTCTGAAGCAGGAAAACACAGTATCAGCATCGACTCATGGAGAGACCTTCGTCTGGCCAGCTAACATTACTGCCAAGCAGCTGAAATATAGAGTGATATTGTGCTTTTAGCTGACGTGTGTCTCCTCACTGTTTTGACCGATGCTCGTTCATGTCTATGTAGAGCGAGCACAAGCGCGAGCGCAAGCAACAGGATGCTGACTTTTGTTGACTAAACAGCCACAGGTGTCGCAATTTCTGATTCTTACATAGACTCCCTTTAAGCTTAAGTCTGCCACTTCCTGTGGGCAGACTACATTTCCCATCAGACTTTGCTTTTGTATCTTCAGGACGATCTTCTCTGTTGCTGCTTTCAGCGTATGAAGATGCTTATAGCTTACGCTTCATGTTTTCATAGTGAACTAATTTTGCCTTCACTATCCTCGGTTACGATTCTCTGCTCTCACAGGAAATCATCTGTCACAGTGATAGGCTGACTGTCCACTCCAGTCAAACCAGCGTCTTGTCACTTCTTACTTCCTGTCTAAGGACTTCATGCCACCCTCTCCCCCCCTCCGCCTGAGTCCTGCTGGCAAGTATGAGCTCATTTGTCTGAGGACTACACGTCAACTTCTCCTCTCTGAGCCCTCTCTCGTTCTCTTCACCAAGCTTTAACTTCCTATTTCCAAAAATAGAAAAAAGCTTAAAAAAATCATCCTCTCACGCTAGTTGTCATCTTACTCCTCTCATACACGAGTACTACCTGCACAGATCTGAACCCTGCTCTCCTCACTACTGTCTGCTTATGATGCTAATATAAGCGTTACACTATTCTACTTTGCATTTATCGTATGTCAGTTTGACACAGCAGCACATCAGCTACAGAAGTGCAGTGTGTGTGTTTGTGGGCTACGACAGGGCTTTACAGTTGCAATAGGTGAAGTGAAAACTTCCACTCGGTTTTAATACAAGTCATGATTAAATCATACTTTCACAAGGAAAGAAAATGCACCTTAAAATCAAAAGGTTAAGCTTTTCCCGCTCTTTCAAAAGTGAGTTCAGCAATAATAAGAAGAAGCAGCTTAAACTCCTGATCAAACCCACCACAACCAAACAAAGTGAAAGCAACACATATCCTTGCACCTTTGGATCAACAATTATGTTCTGTAAAACCAAAACGTCCTCCGTCAGAACACCACCAACATCAGTATCCGCTTTAATTTCACACTTTTGGGATCCTGACAAGCGGTCAGTTTCCATACAGGTCAGCTGTCCACTCACCCATCACTCGGAGCCGCTCGGCGCCCACCACCACCTCCTGCTCGTCGGCGGAGAAGAGGAGCTTCCCAGTGGTGGATTTGACTTCAAACATCTTGCCTCGTGCTTTAAATCCACTGGATCCTGAACCAAACAGACAGAAAGAGAGCAGACATCAAAGAGGAGCGACTGGGAGCCGCGGCTGATTTCTTTCTGAACCAGCTCACTATTTGAACGTTTAAAATGCATCCGGGTGGAAAGACGTTCAAGGTGTCCTGCAGGACTTGCTGACTTAAGCAAAACAAAAAAAACAACCCACATCAAACTTTTATAAATAATGTTAGTGTCATTCATGAGACTGCTTAACGACAGGCAGCTATTATAGTGCACAGTGACATCACCATTTGGTCAGAAATACAACACATTTTAAACTTTGTTTGCCGCCCGGTGGGCAGCGGAACCGTGTAAACATACCATATTATAACCTCATTGATATGGCGAAGGTGTTAGCAAGCAGATGCTCCTTTTAGCTCTGTTTTGGTCTTCACCAACTCCTGATAAAACCATCTGTCTGTTGGCCGTTTGGTGCTGGGGTGGTAACACACAGCAGAGTGATAAGAGGTTTTTATGAAAGCTGTGAGAGTGAACAAAAACAGTTAAGTTTGTTGGCCGAAACTGAGGAGGACTGCAGAGTCACATGATTTTGGGAACATCAGCACAGTGAATGTGTGCGCTCCTGCTTTGATTGAATCTCTTGAAACTTTAGACTTCAATAATTAAAGTCTGACAGCTCCCAAAAAGTTGCAAGTCACCACTTCTGAATCTAGAAACGTAACATAAATATTGATAGAAATAGAATAAAGAAGTAAACAATCCGGAGCGGTTCAATGTTTCGAAACTATTTCCTCCAGATGTGACCTGTTGGTGAAAGAGATTTCACTTCAGGAAACTCAGATCCAAGCTGCCAAAACTCTAACTGGTGTCACGACAAAACAAGAAAATAGAAATTGTAGACAACTCCCTCCAATTCAAATTGCTTTGTCTCATGCGGCGGCAGAAAACACCCGGCGCCGGGGGGGTGACTGATTGACATGCGAGCAATTGATTCTGTCACTCTCCATCTGGGATGTGAAGATCCTCCCCGAACACGAAACGCCGCTTAGTCATCCAAGAGAAACATCGGAGCAGACTTCCTCCTCTTCAGACCCCAGAAGGCAAATGTCAGCGCACTTTTTAAACGTGAGAGACACTTCCTGTGCATGTTTACTCAAAATGATTTCCATTCACAGAAGACTCTATTAGAGTGTGACAGGCGGATAAACGGTGAATGTAAAGAAGAAAGTGCGAGTTATGGCGGTGCAACTGAGGCCTCTGTTAAGGAGAACAGAGGATGGATTTATGATATGCTAATGTTTAATCCTGAAAAAAACGAGAGAGAGGTTCCTAACCTGAGAGGCTGGACTCCCCAAAGGGTCCCGAGATGAATCTAAAATCGCACAATGATTGAAATGATGAGAAATATCATATCTGCTAAATGTGGTTTTCTTTTTCCCTGAGGTTTCTTTATCTTTGTGTTAGTGCAAAATACTGGATCGGTATACCTCGCCAGGGCTCTAATGAAACAATCTGTAAAGGGAATATCATGATCAATGGTCCCAAAAGCCCCAACATACTTAAAAAAAAATCTTCCAAGTGGCAATAAAGCATATGACAAACATAAATATATGACATTTGCCCAAGGGCAACTGATGAAGAAACATCTCTTCACTGACCAGTGGAACATAAATAATAATAATAAACCTGTTGCAGCTGATGTCGTCAGTGTTGTCAGGTTTGATGTTTTAAAAAAAAAATAAAACATGAATCACATCAAAAGAAAACATCAATAAAGACACATGAAAGCACGCTGCGTCTCACCTGTTACAAGTTGTGTGAGCAGCTGGTTGTTGCTGTTGACAATGTTGACCGACACGTTTCTGGACGACTGCAGGAACAGCGGGCGGCCCTGCGGAAAGATGGACAGGTTGATTTATTTAATTTGTGGTGCAATGGTTACTCAATTATTAGAGGTTTTTTAGGAGTACTGATTAGAAAAAAACATCAACAAAAACTTATTTTAATGAGACACAACCAACTGACTGTTTCTGTACAAGAGGGTACTTGTGAAAACACTCACTGTTTCCTTTCAATTGTCAAGCGAATTCAAAACAGACTTTTGAAATGTTGCAACAAAAAAAAATTCTCAAGTGAATAAAGTGCGTGTCCATCAACTGAGAGAATAAATTTGGCCACAGTGTAGTTTGATCAGAAGTTAGCGCTAGAGGCTACACATGGCTGTAATCTGCCAGTAAACATACAGTAGTAGAAGAAAGAAGAGGTTCTGAACCGGAAACAAATCAAGTCGCCTCGGCCATCTAACTATCTACGAGAGAAAAATGTCTGACAGTGTGTTCCAATCCACGTACTTCCAGAAGTACACTTCAATGTAGTACACTTTGTGCACTCTTTACTCACTTGAGTAGTGCATAAATTTCAACGGGGTAGGATCGTCTCAAATCGAATACTCTGCGGCGCACTGACCGGAAATGATGATCGCAACATTTGACCGCGGCTCGCTACCCGCAAAAATATCTTCTGAAAAAAAATGAAAACAGTGGAAATTACGTTTCCAACGTTGGCGTCTACGCCTACGATGTGTCCTCCTGTCGGCTGAAAATGCACCGGTATGTTTACGTATTGTATTGTTTTATTCTGTTATCTACGTATGTTTGAATAGTGGTCGTGGCTCCGCCCCTTCCGCTACGTAGCCAAGATGGCGACAGTTGAGTGTGGAAAGTGTCCAGCGTTCCACACTCAACGATCTGACCGTTTTGAGTACAACATCCGGGTACTTTGAGTGCATTGCATTTTGCCGTACTTCCCAATTGGAACGCACTTATGCACTCAAAATAGCAAGTGTAAGTACAGAAGTACGCGGATTGGAACACACCGTTAGTTTTAATTGTTGTTGTCAGCTGGCATCGGCCATGTTTCATGCAGTCCGGAGACGAAGACGAGCATTCACACGTTATGAGAATATCCGTGAAGACGCCGACAGCAGAAACAGCTGATCCCGTTATGTGAGGTAAATGTTCGCTAACCATTTAGGGCATCAACTATATTTCGACAAACAAACACGTCAATTGGGCGTAAAAACATTTTGAGGACGTTTTTTTGCTGTTTCCACACAGCTTTTCTAATGCGATACTTCAAAATGTGAATAAAATATGAATGGAAACACGGTTATTGACATAGTACAGTAAGTCCCTGAGCCTTACATTGACTATCACAACCAGATGTTATGAAAACATTTCATATGACTGTTTCTGAGAGGCGTTACAATTCTAAATTGAAAATTTTGACCTTCCAAATCAAAAGTAGGATCGGCGATTCTCCCAGGATTTTCTGATTCTCTTTACCCCCGCCAATTTGGGCATGTCCGATAAACAAAAAAAGAAAAACCTCAAAGACGAAACAGCGTAGATTACTGGCAGCCTGTGTCAGAGATGACGTAAAAACGACAGACCTGGATAATCCTCTTGCTACCATGAAGTTTTTGCAGGTGAGGAAACTCAAGTTCTTGTTGTAAAGTACCATAATCTATAATAATTTTGTCCTTTATGGGACAGCATGGAAGTATAATGAAGGAGCACACTGATGTATTTGCCAAACCACACAAGCTCTACGGATGGCAGCGCCGGTCAGTAGGTCCACCACTTTGTTATAGACTGACTCCTCACATATACTTGATGAGCTGCCATGACATTTTCAAAAAAGACATTGATGATCCCGAGAGGATAAATCCTGATGACATTGTTGACCCCGTGACTTTTAATGCAGAGCTGCTGGTCGGTTGACATTTTTGGTTTCGGATTGAAATGTTTCAACGAACTACTGCACACCATGAAGTTTGGTTCAGACGCTCATATTCCCCCTTAGGACGCATTGTAACTGCTTAGCATCATATTAGCATGCTGAAGTTAACATTGAGCTGTGCACAGCCTCACAGAGCGGCTACCGAGGCTGCAGACATTTAGTCTTGGTCGTCTTTTATGGTTGTAATTGTCAACTGAAAATCAAATTCAAACTGTCCTGTCAACAGCTTCAGATGGATCACCTGATCTACACACACCTGTGCTGTCCTGGAGGTTGGGCTTATAGGCTGAGCCAGCTGTAATACTAAGCACAAGAGCACATACACATGCATACGAATGTACAACTTCACACTCAAACACACTCAAACACACACACTCCATAACTGTCCGAGCGCCGAGACTTCAGCCTCCTGCTCCGTTTGATAACTCCCATTTCCCAGAGTGCCCTGCACCAAATCTGTAATGCCGATCACGTCGGACACTCCGCTCTTTTCTGTGCCCGACTAATCTTCATGCCTCAGTCAACTTCTTAATTAGAGATAACGGCCTGACCATTGTGCTGCGCTCGCAGCCGAGGAGGGGATATGCCTTGTGTGTATAATACTGATAACATTATGGCTCTCGCCAAACTTATTGAAGTTCTCACAGTAAACACACCAAACGTATGATATATACAAGCAAGAAAGTCTTACAACAACACTCGTGGTGTGACCTGAATGTATAAAGTAACAAGAAGTTTGAAAACAGAGGATGAATAGAAGGTGTTGCAGAGCTGATAATTACATTAACATTAGTCCACTCTGTCTTTCTTTCTGTTAAAGGAACAATATGTAATTGGTATACTGAAATAAGTACAAGTAATTGAAATACTGGCTTCTCTGACAACAATGCTACAGTCGGTATGTTCTCCTTTTCCACATATGAAACAAACTAGTACACAAACGCAGCCTTCTGCAGCCGTGGAAGCAAGCTAATGAACTGGATCAACAGATGACGTTAACGTTAGATTCTACCCGACCTGAAAAGCCTCGGCACATCTCTCTGTGGTCCATGGGCAGCTGAGTCATCAAGGCAGCGAGTGATTCCACGGCTACAATGTTTTTAATTTGGACTGCGGTACTTATTTTAAAAACGCTATCTGTCAGTACTCAACGTATTCTCATGCAACGGTTAGTATATCTTACTTATTCCTCCTTTTTTCGTTCGTTTTTCTACGGATGTTCAGCAATACGTGCCAATTTCCGTTTGTTACATGCATACAGTGTTTTCAAAATTAAGTTCAAAAGTTTAAGCAACAAAACTACTTAGTAAGGTTTAGGAAAAGAACGTGGTTTAGCTTAAAATAACTCCAGAAACAGCGTAACTGAAGTATGTAAGTTATGTGACAAAATCAACAGTGGCTTCTGGTTTCACACGGGACAAGAACACAAGGCTCCTGGGAGAAAGTACGGTGTTTTTCGACCCACCCATCCAACCTCCGACCTCCTGCCTACACGGCGTTTGCGGCTCTTTATATTTCCTAGTTCACGAGTATGTGAATTACACACAAATGGATTTTATGGGATATATATACGAATGTACAGTGCATTACTTTTCGTAAGTATAGCTATGAACAGTGTATGAGACCAGCTTGCAGTATATGTAGTGTTCCTTTAACACCAAGATGCAAAGTTATTCATATTTTGGTTTATTTCAAACATTAATTTGTCTTAAAAAACTCACCTATCACCAGTTACTTATAAACTATGACCAAAATATGCTAGCCAGTCAAACTCATTTAATTAAGGAGAAACAATCTTTGTGTTTTCTGAAAAGTTCTCTCAATCACAGCTCTCAGATATTCAAAGTTATGGATAATTTCCAGAGTATAATCTATTAGTTGTTAAAGGTACTATATGCAACAATTTACACGTATTAATCGCTTTGTATTGCCAATGTGTGAACGGATTGTAATGAATCTTAAAAACTGAGACGTTCCTCCAACTTTGGCCGATGCCCAGGATGCTCGCTCGCACCTACGTAGCACGAGCATGCGCAACAGGATGCTGACTGCAGTACATTTAACAACCACAGGTGTCATTAATAACAAGGATTTTCTGAAAGTTACATATAATATAGTACCTTTAAATGTTGCTGTAAGAGAAGCTTTTTGGTTTTTATCTACATTTACTTCAAGCACACTTTGTCTCAGAACCATACAGTGCCTAAACACACAGAGAGCCCAGGTTGTATGAGTGCTCTTGAGTAACAGAGTTGCTAAAAGCCACCTGACTGGGATCCAATTAAAACTACAGTGAGGCAGTTTTCTGACAAACTGTACTTCAGGGCCAGGAATTAAAAAAAGGAATGCAACTGTACAGGGATTGAAAAGCTGCCAAAACACACAACACAAGACAGAATAAAACAGAAGAAGTGACTATGTGCTCAGACAAAATTAGTCTCTGTTAAAGGTCAGTGGTAATGAGAGAGCAGTCCTACTATTGACTGTTTTCAAATGAACTTCACTTATATGTATAAAGGGTAATAACAAAACAAAGCTCTGAAAACTTCACTGCAACAATCACGCTATCTCTCCCTGTACAAGACGGGTATAAAATCAGGGTTGCAATCTGAAACAGACTGCATGATATCCATTTTGATGCATAGCAGATTATGAGATAAATGCCTGGCGAATTGTACAATATTTACATTGTTGCACTACAATGTAAATACAGAAATAATGAATGACAAGCTTTGGCCATAGGGTTGCAGCTTACAATAGATTTATACACCCCATTGTGGTATTTGGCCGATGGGCTTGCCTCACAGTGAGAGTTTGGAACCACCTTTTTGGATTTACAACTAAAGATTTCACCACATTTCTCTCATGATTGTCAACGTTTTCCTGCAGCAGCCAGAGATCACACAGTGATTAAGGGGCGAAGCTGTGCCTCAGTGTGCCGAGGAGTCGCTGCTCACTCATTAGCTCTCATTAAACCTGCAGCTGTGCTGACATCAATAAACGACAAAAGATGGAGAACATGAAAAATAAGTCTAATTGGTGGTCAACAACGCGGTGTACAGGGAGAAGAAATGGGCAGTTTGATGAGGACTAATATCAGTCAGTCTATTCATTCACTCACCTCAGCTCATACAAAAACAATGTTCCTAATTCCTATTCCATACGAGACAGGACATGTTTACTTTGTCAACATTCAACCGAAACCATGATCTTTCCCTAACCCCGGGACTCAGGACTGGCACCTCTTTCTAACATGCAGAGACCGAGCGAACTCTGGCGAATGGAGCGCGACAAATTGTCCAGATGAAAGAGGGATAATGATTAAAGCTGCAGTAGTCAGTATATTTTTGGCATCATTGGGCAAAAATTCCATAATAACCTTTCAGCATATTGTAATTTAAGTGTTCTGAGAGATAACTAGACTTCTGCTCCTCCTCATGGCTCTGTTTTCAGGCTTTAGAACATCTAGCCCGTGACGGGAGACTTTGACCAATCACAAGTCAATTCATTGAGAGAGCAGTTGAGTGGTACTTGGCGTTACTTCACAAGATTTCACAATGGCGTTGGCGTCACAAATTTTCTAATTTTCCAGCTAAACCGTGCACTACAAGATGATCCTGAGAACATCTGAGGAGAGAAATAGGCATTAACGTAACAGAATATTGATTCATATTTGATCAGCGCTGCCTAGTTTGACCGTTTGGTCGGAGTTCAGAGTGATTGACAGCCGGCGCTCATAGACGGCAGCTGGACAGCAGACCTCAGATCAGCTCTTACTGCTTGTTTTCCTCCGGTCTGTGAAATCTTGCAGATGCCGTTAGGAGCACCGGAGGACACAGAGGGACATGATTTTTTTCAGGTTACCTGTTTCATATACTACTGTCACGATGTAGCGACCGTTTAGCGTCGATGTTGACCAGTGAAAATAGGTCGGAGGTGCACAAAACTGCATAAATAGAGCCAGGACGCTTTGCCTGTTCGCTGTCGTACGGAGCAGGTTAGGACATCTTCATTGGGAAAAACTGAAACAATCTGTGGCTCGTTCGCATCGCGTTCAGTTAGGAAGAGGTGTCAGGGCGCGAACACCGGATCTTAAAGTCCTGCAGTTTGTATGTCCACCATGCACCAGGATCATCTCCCTGAATGAAACTTCCTTCAGTTGAAAACCAGTGAACATAATCCAGGCAGCAAATATGCTTCCATCAAAATGTAATTATAATTAGCAATACATCATATATCAACATAATTTCCACGAGACAGGTTTTGCCACTTAATTTTCTCATTTTGACTACTTGTATCTCATTCTTATCAGTCACTACCACGATTTCACGGCAACCCATCTAGTTCATAACACATACTAGCCTGATGAGAAACACAGGATAGTCTGTTTTATGTGCTAAGCATCAGGTAATGTATGAAGTGTGTTATGTTTCATAACAGCCATCTTATCGTTCCATCTCTCTGCTACGGTCTCTAAATGCCTCAGAGGGGCTACTGCAGGAGTCTTTTGGACTGTTTGTGTGCGTACATGTGTTGAGTTTGTTGTCGTGCGGAGCCTCTGATCCACTCCGCCTGCCTCTTCTCTTCGTTACTAATGCAACAGACCATATTACTCTCAGCAGGACGCCTCTCACACAGAGAGGAATCAGAGACGGAGGAATATAAAACGAGAGAGGAGTTAGATGAGAGACTCTGAGAAAGATGCGGATTTGGTTACAGAAATATCTCTTGGAGGCATGAGCTGCTCCAGAGATCACAAAAAAACTCAACGGTTGAATTAAACCTCAGTAAGTTGAGCTAGAGGAACAATTTTTAGCGAGCTATATGTTGGCTCTTTCAGAAAGTCAGCTTGGTTTTATCAAAAGACATATACAGCATTTGAACCCGAACTATGATCTTTTCCTACAACAAGCCGAGTAGTTTTGTTTCAAATCACAAGGTTAACCACGTGTATAAAACTGCAACCTTATACCAGGAGAATATGTTTTACTCAAAACGTAACTGAGAATGCAGATTCATTGTATGAGTATGTACCTTTTAGGAGACATGGTTGCTTATGTATACATCCAGCATTAATAGTGCAACATTAGCTTTCATTTGGATTCATGTTTCTGTGAATCTTGACGAATACGTTTAATATTTACTCCCCTTTTAGCTCTGTTTTGGTCTCCACCTACTCCTAACAGAGCAATATCTGGCACTTTAGCAGCTAAATGATAACTTTTTTAATATAGAAATATTGATATTGAATATTATTATTGCAACTTTAGGTGATATGATTGATCTGTATCATTTTATGCTATATAAACTATGAGACTAGATTGTCTTGGTCGCTTTCTGATTCTTGTCGGTGAAAACTTTTCCATCACATTCAGATAACAATGTCCCAATTCTGAACTGAACAAAGCTGAACTAAGAGAAAGATAGAATGCTAAAAGACAATAAACATGGAGGGGAGACTAATTAGGAAAGGCACAGACTGCATTCATATTAACAGATAATTCTTTTTTTTAAATCTGTCTTTCTAGCCTCTCCTGGACTGACCTATTGTTCCTCTCATCTCCTCTGCTGAAGCGACAGTACCAGCCATCCATCCCTCTCTCTGTCCTATGCTCTAGTTGTAGTATGGTTGTGTCTAGATGATAACCCTCGATCTGCGAAACTCTCTTACTCATGGTTAGAATAGGTCGTCAGGCAGCGAGTCTCACAAAGACTACAACAGCCTCCAGCCATCTGGTGCTAAATACCCTAGCTCTATCAGCCTGTATTTACATGTTTGAATAAGCTGATGATAGATATTCATACGTAGTGTCGCATTAATGCACTAGAAGAAATCTGCAGTCATTCAGAGCTGCTTCTCGTGCCGTTTGCTGAAACCGAGACTTCATTTCAATATGCATATTTTACCGAGCCACGATGTCAAACTGCGAACATGTTGTGCTTGTTTGAGTCGGTGTTGAACTTGGCTGCTGCGTCTCGCCTGCGAAAATATGCTCGCTGGCTTCCCATGTCTCTCGTTTTAATTCAGTCTTCGTCCATCTGTCTCCGTGTTTCTGTCTCTATTACTATCTCCTCTTCTTCTTCTCTCTCTTTCCTCATCTTCATCTCCATCTCCATCTCCATCTTCACTCTGCTGTCTTTCTGCTACCTCACTCTGTCGTGCTCCTCTCTCTGCCTTCCCTATCTCCATCGCTCATCCTCCCTCTCAGCTTGCGTACGGGTCCTAGACAGCAGAGATAAAGCGCGCTGCTCTCTTGCATTATCAAGCCATCCGTCCACTATACCTGCACCCAGCCATTATTACTGCCAGAGTAGAAGAGACAGAGGGAGAGAGTGCATATCACTTTATCGTGCCCATCTCTCCATTTCTCTGACATCTCTCAGCCCGGATACTCCTCTCGTATAGTTGTAATAAGGAGCAGCAGCAGGAAGCACACCAGAATGTTAATTTCGTAAACAGAACATATACCAGGGGACCTCAGACAGACTTTGCATTTGGATCGGTAAATGCTAAAGATTTCCTTCCAAGAAAAACGGATGCTGAAATTGTGAGTCTGTGCAGCACACTGGAGGCCAGGGCTGTTGTGTACGCTTCTTTCCTCACTACGATCCACCTGGTCTGAAACAGATGCACTGATGGGGCCATATGGTGCTGGTCACGATGCCTTGTCTTATGTTTAGGGCTGCACGATTTCGGAAAAAAAAATATCTAATCGTGATTATTTTGACTGGGAATGATCATTTTTACATTATTATTCACATTTTCATTGAAAAACATGATTTTTGTGGGGATCTGTACGAAAACAAAGACGTTTTCTTAAGTGTACAATATGATATGTAGGTCAGAACATCTCTGCAGCACCACAGTCTTCAATTCAAAGTGGTATTTTGACACACATTTCACCTTTAAAGGGGACATATCATGCTCATCTTCAGGTTCACACTTGTATTTAGGGTTTCTACTAGAACATGTTTACATGCTTTAATGTTCAAACAACACATAATTTTTCTCATACTGTCTATCTGAATATACCTGTGTTTACTCTCTGTCTGAAACGCTCCGTTTTAGCGCATTTCAACAGAATTGCGTTGCTAGGAAACAGCTTGGGTCTATGTTTACTTCCTGTCAGCCGATGTCATTCACATACACTGCAACAGGAAATAAACTGGGACACATTTAGAATGTTTATGTTTTAAAACTGTGAAATAGTCTAAATATTGTAGATTTGTGACATCACAAATGGACAGAAATCCTGACGGCTTGTTTCAAACACACAGTTTCTGAATATGGACTGTGTGTATTTCTCCATGGATTGAGCGTTTTGATACTTTAACAGTATTTATATATCACTTAAAACTGCTTTATAATGTAAAAGACATAAAAATCTCACTTTTTACAATATGGGACCTTTAACAAATGTTCCGATTTCCTCCTCATCCCGGGATTTGAAAATTGCAGTAGGCCATTTTGCAATTTCGCTAAACATTTTGATAACTTGTGCAGCCGTAAGCATGACACATCTTCTCTTATTTTGAAATGAAATGACACAAAACATGTAGTTACTGTATGACACAAGTTGTGACATGACAGGACTCGTCATGTCTTGAATCATCTCCTCTTGTTACACTACGGCGTAACGCCACACGCTGCCGGACCACGGCAGGTCACATCAGAGCACGTCTTGCCGTGTCTTTCTTGATTTGTCTGGATGTGACATGAGATGACACAAAACAGCATGGCATTTCTTGTTTTTTTTTATTGTGACATGACATGATGTGAAATGACTCAACATCAAATGTCTTGTTATGACATGACACGATATGTTTAGGTCTTGCTGTGATATGACATTTCTTGTTGTGGCGTGATGGCCTGACTTTAAATGACATGTCCTGCTATGACATGACACACCATGTCTTGTCTTATGACTAAAGCTGTCTATCAACTCAATTTAATCGTGATTAATCGCAATTGTGCACATTTTGTATCTGCTCAAAATGCACCTTAAAGGGAGATTTGTCAATTATTTAATACTCGTATCAACATGGTAATGGGAAATATGCTGTTTTATGTAAATGTATGTATATATTTATTATTGTAAATCAATGAACAACACAAAACAATGCCAAATATTGTCCAGAAACCCTCACAGGTACTGCATTTAGCAGAAAACAATATGCTCAAATCATACAAACTGCAGTCCAACAGGCAACAACAGCTGTCAGTGTGTCAGTGTGCTGACTTGACTATGACTTGCCCCAAACTGCATGTGATTATCATAAAGTGGGCATGTCTGTAAAGGGGAGACTCGTGGGTACCCATAGAACCCATTTACATTCACATATCTGGAGGTCAGAGGTCAAGGGACCCCTTTGAAAATGGCCCTGACAGTTTTTCCTCGCCAAAATTTTGCGTTGGTTTGGAACGTCACTTAGAATCCTTCGCGACGAGTTAGTATGACATGGTTGGTACCAATGGATTCCTTAGGTTTTTTTGTAGTTTCATATGATGCCAGTATCTTCACTCTAGCTTTACAACCTCCGATCGATTGCGTCCAGCCTCATGGTCACAATATTTGAGTGATGACCGTAACAGGATTGCAGGCACAAGAAGCTACTTCATATCTCGGCTCAGCCTTTGGGGCAACTGGGACAATCAGGGACGAGCTTGGACTACAACTATTGCCCCTTCAGCTCAAAAGAACCGCCTCCCTGTGGAGAATTTCTGAGGGGAGGCACAATGGTAGAAACTCACAGCACACTAAACCAGACAACATATTCTATCTGACCTGGGAACGTTTCAGTATCCCCCCCAGGAGGAGTGGATGGAGTACATTTGGGCTACTTGGATTAGTCTGCTGACACCACAACCTGACCCGAATGTAGCAGGAAATGGATCGATGGTTTTTCAGCTACATCTGTAAGAACATGTAGCGTAGTGCCCGTCCCTCCACAGACTGTGGTTTTAAAGCCTCTGCAAACATAATTTAAGCCTTGTTAGAGTAACATTTAGACACTTAATGGAATCAATACAAGTTGTTAATGCAGGTTGGAGTGGAAGTAGTGTGATGCTTCCAGTGTTAGTCCCAACACGATTGTCTCACAGGCTTTTTTCCATTGTGTAAGATGTAGGCTCCGGGACTCACATTCACACTGTCGCACTCACAGTCATTAGACACTCATCTTTTCACACCGTTGCACCTTCTCACTTCATACTGTGCTGTCATTCATCCAGTGTCACACTACTTAGTGGAGCTGTGGATAATTGCAAGCAAGTAATTTACTCTTACATTGCGGTAAAAAAGTCAGTTTTGGATTTATTTGGGAAATGCAATATGACATCAATCTACTGCTGCTGTAATGACTGCTTATGCTGATTATTCCAGGACTGACTGATGTAGTGTAAACTATGAACTAGGTGTCATGGCTCTGTACAACTGCAACCTGATCTTATGGGAAGGCGTATAAATAGCACCAAATCTTAAAGGTCCCATATCGTGCTCATTCTCAGGTTCATACTTGTATTTTGTGTTTCTACTAGAACATGTTTACATGTTGTAATGTTAAAAAAAACAAACTTTATTTTCTTCATACTGTCTGCTTGGATATACCTGTATTTACCCTGTCTGAAACGCTCTGTTTTAGTGCATTTCAACGGAATTGCAACGGAATTGCGTTGCTAGGCAACAGTTTGGGTTCATGTTTACTTCCTGTCAGCTGATGTTATTTACATACACTGCAACAGGAAATAAACTGGGACACATTTAGAATTTTTACGTTTAAAACCGTGTAATGGTCTAAATATTGTATATTTGTGACATCACAAATGGACAGAAAACGGCTTTTTTCAAACGTGCAATTTTCTGAATACAGGCTATGTGTATTTCTCCGTGTGTATTGAGTGTTTTGATAGTTTAACAGTATTTATACAGCACTTAAACCTGCTTCATAATATAAAATACATGAAAATAAAACTTTTTACAATATGAGACCTTTAAGGACATTTTGAGTGTCATAATAATGCATTATACGTTTTTCGCACCACGGGATTAACGCTGTGAAATGGCTTTTTGCGTGTCATTTAACGCCACTTCATTACACAGTTAGATTTAGGCAACAAATCAACTAAGTTAGGTTTAGAAAAAAACATCATGGTTGGGCTTAAAGCTGAAATAGGCGAGATTGGAGCAAATGTGATTAAAAAAAGTTATTTTTATAAAAAGGGTGACTCTAAATGGGACCATGATTTACTAAATGAACATCATGCTGTATTGAAGAAGACTTGAAACTAGCGATTGAGACCATAAACTCATGTTTACAATGTTTACTGAGGTAATAAATCAAGTGAGAAGTAGGCTCATTTTCTCATAGACTTCTATACAATCAGACTTCAGAGGAGTCGCCCCCTGCTGGCTGTTAGAAAGAATGCAAGTTTGAGGCACTTTGGCATCGGCTTCACTTTTCAGAACTGGAGGTTGCCGCCTGTTGGAGACAATTTCTGGTGCCATTAAAAATAGCAGGCTATAAGTGTCTTTCTGTGATGACTTACTGGTTTGGATTGGATTTCTTTGGCATAGAGGGGTTGGAGGAACTCGGAGGCCCCTTCCAGTTTCAGGCCCTTCTCCGTTATTCTCAGGTTGCCCATGCCGTCCTGTGAGGAACAAAGACACAGTCACAGTTAGTTCATGTTCACATCCTCTTGTCACGCTATTTAAAACATGCTCATCATGACAACACTTGACAGTTTGACATATTGTTTGATCACACTCTGCAACCATCTGCAGTCACAGACAGGTAGAGGATGATTATAGAAAACACTCTTGACGTTACAGAGATTGAAGTTATGTGAAGTTTTAATTGTGTTTTTCTCCATTTTTGTTCTATTTTTTGCCGTCAACATCAAGGATGAGTCAGCGCAGCGCTTCTGGGCAAGCCAAGGCTCTTCACAGTGTTCTCTTCATGTGTTTCCTGCCAATATGGTGCAGAGCCATGAACATGAATTGCTGGCTGTGTCTAACACCTGCCATCTTATTTTCCCGACACCTGCATTTTGATAACAAACACCTGTTATTTATCTATGTGGCAAGATTGCTGTGTGGGAAAATTTTTTAATTTAATATCACATACACACGTCTGGTGTTGTGAGGAAACATGTTATTGTGCTACACACTCACAGATCACCTGGTATAAACTGTGAACGTTGTACACAGACCACATTAGGCTCATTAAACGGCCTCCCTAGTTGATCAGCTGCCCTAATCTCTTTAATCTGTTTTAATGCAGAGTTAGTGGTGATACTTGACTCAGCATCAGTATTACAAACTGATCCATTGTGCAAACACGGCGTACACATTGCATACATTAACAGAGCGCAGGCTCATACTATTCTTCATTATCAAACACAAGAGAATATGTTGTTCAATATTTAAAGAGGACATATGAAAAACTCACTTTTTCAGTGTTTGTGCTCATACATTTGGGTATGTGAAATAAGACAACCCAGTTTGTACGAAGCCTAGATCAGAAAACGTGATTCAACAAGCCTTTCAGATTTGGCTCTCCTTCCTATGACACTTAACTACCTTTGCAAAGGTGCGCCCTATTTTTCTCGCAAGCCAATCAGAGCAGACTGGGCTATTTTTGGGAGGGGTTCTTAAAGAGACAGGCGCTAAAACGGAGCGTTTCAGATAGAGGGTAAATACAGGTAGGGGTGCACGGATACCGATACCATTATCAGGTATCGATACTGTGCTCATGTACTCGTACTCGCAAAACGGCTCCGATACAACGGCACCGATACCACTTTACGGCAGCGTGACGTTAACCTCTCGTCACCATCTTTCGAGCTCCTATCGCACGCGCTCACGCTCCACCTCCCCGGTGGTGCGCCCGAGCCTGTGGGGCCGGGATCCCACCTCAGGCGGCGCGTGCCGGTCCTCACTTTCATTGCGCCGCAGAGTTTTGCTTGCACCCTCTGACTCACGCGTGCGTTAGATTCCTTGCTCCGTGTTTCAAGACAGGTCGGGTGGGTTGCAGACATCGCTTCAGACCCCTGGCGCCTTTTACGTGGGCCGATCACGACGCAGTCGGGGTGCCCTAAGGACAGTCCACCCCGGTGACACTTTGTCCATGGCCCCCGGGAAGCACCTTCGCTCTGAGCCTTTCCAAGCCGACCTAGAGCCGGTCGCGGTGCACCGCCTCGTATGCGGGACTCCCTAGCCTGCCGTGTGTCGCTCACACCCTCCAGCTGGCTGTTGACGAGGGTCTTTTGGCACAGAAAAGTACTCGTATCGGTACTCGGTATCGGCGAGTACCCAAATGTAAGTACTATAAGTACTGAAAAAAAGTAGTATTGGTGCATCCCTTAATACAGGGATATTCAGACTGACAGTAAGAGAAAAAATTGTTTTTTAAGTATGTAAACAGGTTCCAGTAGAAACCCAAAATACAAGTATGAACCTGGAAATGAGCATGATATGTCCCCTTTAAAGATTGAACAATGCGGTCAATGCAAACTGAGAGCTCAGAATGTATCCTATCGTGCTGATCATGTGAATGATATTTCCGTATAAGAGGTTTATGTGAATTTTGTGCAATATTATATCTAAGTGTGTGTATGTATGTGATGTTTAAAAGTCTCAATCAAAACCAAATAACAGTGATGAATAGTTTTACTGAGTTGATACTGAGGAAATACTGCTCAGAGATGTGCACGTAATGATTCAATATGCATATCATTTAGTTCTACAGAAGTTCATTCACTGACTGACCTGAATTTCTAATTATAACTTCAACAAGAGATTTGATTTGAGTCAAAATTTGAATGTTTTCACTTAAAAGTTAACACTTCCATATTTTGTTCTTGTTTACTTTTTCACTCAGACACCCAAAGGACACTAATTCTGTTTCCGCTCTCTGGGAGCAGAGCTCATTAAAACACGGCAAAACACCGAATGCTTATGCATACCGCATTTGGTAAATTAAGTGAAGTATTTTAAGGTGGCAGCAGGCATCATATTATTTCATAAAAATAAATTAACGTCGGAGCAAACCCAGAGGCGAGACAAGTCCATTTGACAAGCTGGTCCCTGAATGAAATTCTCCAATCAGCAGCGACGAGGAAACCACACATGCTTCCCTTGAACCTCACAGAATACAGCCAAAGCATCCAAAAGTAAGGCATTGTCTTTTATCTACATTGTTTTTCCCCCGAAAAATCCTTGAAAAAAGCAAGAGTATGCAGTGCAGGAACTGTCAGAGGTATTGCAGCAGTGTTACAGATGCTCCCATTGTCTCAGCCTGTACACCAGAACAGCAACAGACCAAAGGATATTAGCCAGCAGCGATAAGAGGAGATTGGCTCGGGGGCTGCTTTGAATCAAATACGACGAGCAAGGCTGACCCTTCACTTTCCATCCAGTCATTATACATATATATTAAATGAGATCCCCCTGCCGGATCGTTTCAAAGATAAGAGACGTGATAGAAGAGTAAAAAAGCTGATGTGATCTTCTCCCGTAAAATACTTTTTTTTTTGTTTTCCTGACGCCTTTTGATCCCTCAGGTTCTGATGAGCAAATGGAGATCAAGACCCTTTGAAATCCCAAAGTAACTGAGGAACTGTTTTCAAGCCTCCTTCATGTAATCCTTCCCCCCGCTGCGTGAAACATATTAAAATTCTGGCGCTGTCGTGGCAGCAGGGGGGGTAGAGTCCTGGACGTGTCGTGATTGTGAATTATCCCCAGGTGGAAATCAGCAGGCCTGTCAGAGAAGGCCGGCAGACGTTATTTAAACTCAATTTCCGACACTTTGATGACGAAAATCAACTGTAAGAAAGGAGACATATATTTCCCCCTTACCTGGAGGTTCTCCACAGAATATTCTTAGATACACAGGAGATGTCTATCTACCCACACGTGATCCCTCTTCACTCTCAGTGATTCCTCCCACTGGCTACTTCATATCTTATCACATCTTAGTCTGGGTAAATCGCTGAGGATGCATAATAGCTGGAAAGTAATGTTGTGCTTCGGTCTCTATCTCTTCCTCTCCATTTCACACACCTTTTCTCTCGGAGGAGATAAGTCGTAATACGAAGAACTGAATTTCAGGAACTCAAGGACACTTGGCTCCAAATTGGTTCTATTTCATAAAGAAATGACTGCAGTAGCACTCGTATTATAATAGCCAATTTTACCATTGTCCAGTGGAGAACTGCAAATAACTGTGAATGCACAACAGCTGGATGAGAAAAGAAAAAACAAACAACACATTCAGGACGCCGTATTGGTACAGTGACAGTAGCTATAAAGGGAATTAGTGAGAGATGTAAAATGCAGCATTTCATATAATGTATAAAAAATACACAAAGACAGAAAGAAGACTCAGTTTAACTGTCTCAGCAAAGAGAAACTGGGTTTGACGTTTCAGCACCATGGAGAGAGACACACAGAGAGGAACAAGCTGCGTTCAACTCCACCGTGAACACCAACAGTACTCCCTGCTCCCTGTTCAGGGAATGTCGATGAAGGGAACTTTCCCTGCGACGTCACTGACGCACACATCACTTTCTCTGTGCGTTACCCCGGCAACGTAAACACCTCGGATCCCTACCCGTTGCTGCTACTCTGGAAATTTTACACCACTGAAATCAAATATTGAACATTGTTACGAGCCTGCAGAGCCTTTCTCCTGTTCTGCCCCTCACCCTTGTCTTGCAGGTGCTGCTAGGTCTAAGTGATAATGGAGGTGATTGGAGTCCACCTGTGGAGAGTTGTTCAGCTGCTGATTGGCTCCTGCTATCTAGCCAATCGCTGTGTTGGGCTGCCTTCAAAAGAAGCACACTGTGGGCTGCCTCTCTCTCTCTCTCTCTCTCTGACTCATTCTTCTGAAGCATTTCGACCTGTGTGGTATTCTGATTTAGTTGTGAGATTAAAAGTTAAGGTTTTGTTGTGACGAGGTAGAGGACATAGGTAAGTTAGGTGTACCCTGTATGATGTCAGAAATATACAATATATATAGATCATCACACGGTTTTAAACATAAACATTCTAAATGTGTCCCAGTTTATTTCCTGTTGCAGTGTATGTAAATAACATCAGCTGACAGGAAGTAAACATGGACCCAAACTGTTGCCTAGCAACGCAATTCTGTTGCAATTCCATTGAAATGTATTAAAAACGGAGCGTTTCAGACAGAAGGTGAATACAGGTATATTCAGACAGACCGTATGAGGAAAATAATGTGTGTTTTGAACATAACAGCATGTAAACATGTTCTAGTAGAAAGATAAAATACAAGTATGAACCTGAAAATGAGCACAATATGGGACCTTTAACATAACTTAATATCTTGCACAGTCCACTTTGCAGGGAATAACGACTGTAGGGGATCAAAACACAGCCACAGAGTCCAAAGTTATTCCCTATTTACTAAATAGTGCACTACAATGTCTGCTATTTTGTGACTTTACTACTATCACTGTAGAGTACACTACTGAGTGTTGTTTACATCGGTACTTGTTGGGGATCAGTGAACAAGGTCGTGATTTTGAACACAGCCTTGGTTTGACTGTTTCAGGGCCACAGAGAGAGACATAAAGAGACTCGGCTTGAGGCTTCAGCACCGTGGAGAGAGAGAGATACAAGGACAGGCTGGGGCTCGACTGTATTATCACCATGGAGAGAGACACATTCATTCTACTTCTCCTCCCTGCAATATTTAAATCTGACAAAGAAGTGCAGAGCATGTCTATATGTGGCTGGTTCGACCTGTTATTAGTGAAGAACATGCACTGCTTACTTAGTGACAAATGCATTTCTTATAGCTTCTTCACAATAAAAGCGTCATAACCGGTTCACCAATGCTTTTAATGTGAAGCAGCAACAGCAGGAAAGGTTTAGTTTGTATCAGCAGTAACTTAACACAGCTCCCATATGCATCATATCCCATCTGCATGAGTCAGCAGATTGTTTGTCTTAGTCACCGTTTGGCCACCACGTGCAGTAATGACAGGAATAGTGACACTGAACTGAACGGTAAAGAGAAATCCCACAGCAAAAGACAGAACTATCTACGACTAAGAATGTAAGATAACGGGGTGCAAACACACTATTCATTTTCTTTAATTAACTTAATTCAGCAGCACGCACCAGTCACAATCATGGTCTTCATCTCAATGAGGAAACTGCAATTAGACTTGACTCAAAACACTGAACACAGCTGCACTGTTTGCACTTTCTTTTTCTAATCGGGAGTTCTTTTCTTTTTATTCTCTGCAGTGAGCGGCGTGTTGCAGCCGGCACAGCGAGGCGAGCAGCCATGAATAATTCAGCAGCGCTCTTACCAGGACAGAGGCCTCTGAACACTCAGGTGTGCCTCCTTACCCTCTCCTCTATACCTCCTTCTCTCCTCCTCTTCTTCTTCACCCGCTGCCTTTCATCTTCTTATAATCCACTCCCTTGTTCGGTGCCCTTGCTGATCATCCTGTTTGTCAGTTTTTAGATTCCTCTTGTCCCATCTCTTTGTTTTTTTTTTCCATCTCTGTCTGTCGTCTCTCATTTTTTCCCTCCCTCGATGTCTTCCCAACTTCTCTCTCTCTCTCTCTCTCTCTCTCTCTCTCTCTCTCTCTCATCTTCTCTCTCTATCTCGCCACCTGTTTTGCTATTAGTACTACTCAGTCAGTAAGTCAAATAAGATATGCATATTTCTTTCCACGAGTGTCAGGGTCCACTGATTTGTCAAATACGCTAATGTATGTCGACATCTATTGGTCAGACAAGCACAGTATTTAGAGGAAGATTCCTAAATATTTGACACTTTGACATTTCCAACCACCGCCACCATCAGGTCATGTCCCTTCCGTCAACCAGTGTCAACCAAGTATGCTGCGGATATTAATGATTCCCAGTAGATCAATCGTTAGTTATTCCAGTTGTTTATCACCAGATAGGATACATTCATAATGGCTATTTCATTAAGTCAAAAAAACAGATCTCTAACTGCAAAATCTTTACTAAGACTAGACAAACTTTACTCTCTATGAGACCCGCTTTTTAAATCTAAAGTGCATAATTTATTGATTACATTAATGCTCCTCAGAGGATGAAGGTTTTTTTTTATCAAATGGGCACATCCACTAAGCCGTTAATAATGTGAACGCTAGTACTTGCTGAGTCAACGTTAGCTGTGCTTAGTTTGGAAATAACTGAAAGGGAAGTAGGGTTTGAATGTATAATCCCGCGTTCTGCGATGTAACATGACTGTTTTTGTTAATGTAGTCTGGTGGCTTTAAAGAGAACGATATAATGGTTTCAGCTCCGTGTCGGAAAGGGCTGTCTAACGGCGAGGTAAAGCGGGTGTGGACGGGAGCAGCAGAAAAATTTATTTTAGCCACCTAACAAAACTCAATATCAGTTTAAGTATTTAGAATATGTCCACCTCTTTACCTCGCCATCAGACAGGCGTTAAGAAGAGCTTTGAAAAATAGCATTTTGACGTCAAAACATACATACAAAATGTGAATGTTTGGATTGGGAAGCTACAGAATGATATAAAAATAAAAAAAATAATAAAATAATGGACCTTGTGGATTACATATGAAATGTAACATGAATTAGTTTTCGTCCAGCGCTTTGTGTTTGAAATGTCGGGTGCATCCTATAAGGGGTGTTAGCTGGGCACGACTCTGTGGATCCTTTTCTCCCTTTGCTTGTCTGAAGCTGTGAGAGACTTGGACATAATTCATCATCGCACAAGTTCCCCCCTCGCCCATTTATCCCCCCCACCTTAATCCCTTTCTTCCTCTCCCATCCTCTCTCTCTCTCTCTCTCTCTCTCTCTTTGCTGCAACAAGGAACAAATTGATCTACACCCAACCCAGCATCGCCTCCACTGTCACCACTCTGTTAGCCTGATAGTTATTGATAATTTATTGTGTGTGTGTGCTCGGACTCCTTTGTGAACGTGTGCTTCTCGGACTGATTGTGTGTGTTTGCTAGATTTGTGTGTGCGACTTGCTGCTCTGTTTACCAGGCTGTTTGTGGGTGGATGAGCACAGGAGAAAACGTCTGTCTTGTAAATAACATTTGTGCCTTCAGTTCCCTCTGTTATTCTCCAGATTTATTTGGCTCAGCTGTGCGTGCTACAGAAGAGACGGAGGGGGGTCGGCAGCGAGGAGGAAGAAGAGCAGCAACAGCAAATATAAGGACTGATGTAACACTGGATCTTTGAATCGCTCTGTCTGTATCCGCCCCTGTTTTTCTTTATCTATAGCATCTCTCTGCCTATATATATATCTCCCTCCATCTCCTTTTCTGAAGTCGACATCTCCAGAGAGCTGGGAGTCACCGCCGTCAATAATGCCGAGCTCTCGGCCCGTTATTGAGCGTCTGCATCGATATGCATCAAGCCACCACCCTCGAGGCTAAAGCAAATACAGACGTCTTGATGCTTTGAGGAAAATATCACAAGGAGTCAGATGTTTTGCATACCTAAAGGTAAGCTCTATGTTTGGATGCTCCTACACAGTAAACGTTATCACAAGGGATCAAGTGTTCGTTGTTTTGCACAATTAACTGCAAGAACAAAACACAAACTGCAAAATGTGCCCACAGTAGTTCCAACAGTGTTAACGTGGGTGGAATTTTTCTGTTTTGATAAACTTCTTTTCCTCTTATAGCCTGTGGAGGCTCTTGTAAACAAACACAAGTAAACACTACTGGGAGACACTCCATACTTCTATATATACAGTATGGGAAGCTGGATCTGAAGGAGCCACCGTGAGTCCTTCAGACGGACCGACGCCGGGTCTGAACCAACAACTGGTGCATTCAAGTTTACAAACCAGCAATTTCCTCCAAAAGGCCAACAATTAACAATAATTTAATTCAGATGATAACTGATTTATGACTTAATAAGTCATAGTAAATCTTCATTGGTTTAGTTCACATGTTTTTTTCCCATTGGTTGGTAAAGGTTTAGTTCCTTTATGTACCACCAGTATATGTATTTATCATGTGTAGATTGTGTTTTAATGTGTGTATTTCTTTCATACCAACACTGCAAATTATTCTTATTCTCATGGGGTTAAACCAAACTTATTCAATCACGCATTTCTTCCTGAGTTTACTAGTTGAGGAGGATCACTTATCCTCCTATGAAGCCATTATGTGTCGGCCTGTAATTTGATCACTTCAGACTAAGAGTCCTCAGTGGACGCATCCCATCCATGTGACATGGGGAAACACATGTCAGGTGTCTAGTGGCCACAGTCTTTGTATCACTAGAAATGACATTAAGTGCCGATCACGGTGCACCTCCATGGAGGAAATAAGCCCAGCGAGGGCGAGTCAGCGTCGGGGAGAGTTCCCACGAGGGGATCGTCCCACGACGGGATCGTCCCACACCGAGTGGCCGTCCCTGACCTGTCCCCCGGGGCGAAAGCACACCGTTGTAAAACAAATGGGTGTTATTTTTTTTTTTAGTAACACAAGACAAAACGAGAGCGTTATTGTGAAACAAATGCTGCACAATAATCATTTTACGTCTATTAACTTGTTTTCATAATCGTCTGAAGCTAAAATCGTAATTAAAATTTGATTAATTGCACAGCCATCACTGCAACCTTAACTGTAGCTTTGGCATATCATCATTATCATATTTGGCACAACTACAATCTTCCATTATTAAAGGGAATTGCAGAATATCGATGTGCAACAGTTTTCTCAACCAGGATTGTCTCATTATTCTAATCTAACAAAACAATTTTTATTCACATAAAATCCTACACAAACTAATTGACTGACCCAAAATTGATTATGGGACACTGAAGGCTGCAAAGATGCACCGGTCGAATCCTACCAATCCAGGCTATACTTCTTGGCTGCATTTAAAAATGGAACAGCTGATCTAGCCCGTTAACTGGGACACAGCGAGAGACAAAAACAACAAAGACTTTCATGAATTAGTTTCACACTTCCATGGCAGGGAGTCAGATACCGTGACAACATCACAATCAGAAAAATAGGAATTGTAGATAATGTATCATTGAGGATTAGCAGATTTAAATTACAGCTTGTGTAAATCTTCCCCTCCAGGCTGCTTAAACACTTCTCCTCCAGTCATGTCAGCAAATAACGACGAGGGGGCTCAGAGGTAGAACCGAGCCGCGTGTTTGCCACAGGTAAACATACGGCGACTGAGGGGGGAAGCTGTTCCCTTGTTTATTCTCTCATTTACCAGCGAAAAAACCTGCGTTAGCGTTTTAAATGCAAATGAATACATGAAAGAGCGGCCCGGCCACCTGCGAGCCCTCCGCCAAAAAGCACTCGGAGAGTAAAATGAAGCACCATCGAGCGGCAACAATGCGTCTCCTGCAATCCATTCCCTCTCCGCTCCTGCAACACTGAGTGCTCTTTCAATCAGCCTCCGTTGGCCCTGCGTGCCATGCAGGCGCCAACATGGCTGAACTCCAAACTAATACATTTTTCAATTGATCCGTTTGATAACAACAACAACAACAGAAAAAAAGTTTCCCTTCTGTCCTACAGTCTGAGCGAAGCATCACCTGGAGGCTGCTCTCTCTCTCTCTCTCTCTCTGTCTCTCGTTCAACAGGTGATAGCTGCAACGTCATGTTGCAACACCCTGCGATGGCTATCAGTGGAATTGGCTTTGAGATTGCTCTCCACAGCGAACCTCCGCTCCTCTGATTGAGGCCCTCGACGCAGCGCCACATCATCCATCAATGGGATAGGAAAGCAGATGGAGGGGAGAAGGGGATTTGAAAGAGGGAGGACCCGGGAATGAAAGATGAAAGAAAAGGAGAGCAGGAGGGGGGTATTGATGAAGTCAGGGAGAGATAAGGCTGGGTAAAATGGATAGATAAACACAGAGAGCAAGATAAGGGTAAAGAGAAAATGAGACAAGCGACGTGTTGGGGTGTAAATGAGGCGAAAGATGCCGACTGCGAGTGGAGTTAAGAGAGAGGGAGAGGAGGAGAGGAGGGAGATGAAAACATTAGAAGGCGGGAGGGAAAATAAGTGTGAGGGACCGAATTAGAGGCTGAGGAAGAACCAGGGGACCCGTAGTGAGAGAGAGCTCATGTCCACACTAATGTGGATGAATCTGAAAAGCGATCTTTTTCTCTTTGTTTGGTTATTACATCCACTTTAAGCCACCGCTTTCTGAACCTAAGCTGTTCTAAAAAAGCTCTCCAAGGTACAATTTTGAAAAGACTGGATGGACTGGTGTGGATGGAGAGAACAGAGCGCTTTAACATCCAGTTCTGGTGCGATCTGTGTCTATAAAGCTTTCAAAAACGCTGACGAAGTACTTTTGTTTAGCAGCGATTCTACGAAGCCAACAGTCTGTCACCTGCTGTCTCTGATAAATATTAGATTTATAAAATCTCTGTGCTAATTAACAAACATCGGCATGCTAACTTTAGACTCTTACGTGTCCGCAGGGGCATTTTTGGACACAAGGGATTGCCTCGCTTCCCAGCATTGGACGCTTGATGTGCTGCCACTAGACACCTGATATGACTTGCACTCGTGGGCTTTTTCTCCCAGCTTTCAAACCGGAACCAACATGGCAGTTCGTTCGGAAACCTTTTTTCTTATTATTATGAAAATAGTTCACTGAAATGTGTTTCTGAAAACATTTTAGGCGAGAAATAAGCCACGTAGTTTCTGATTCTGTCTTCATAGTAGATGAACTAACAATGGTTAGTTTAACACTTTGGAGTTTCCAGAGGCGGCGAGTTGCATCGGATGCCCCTGATTTGCATAAAGTAGCCAAGACCTCAACTTTATGCAAATGAGGAGCGGCCAACGTGACGCTCCGTCTCTCGAATTGCGTCGTCACACTACTAGAAGGCATTGCACGGCTGCTTACAAAGACAATGCATGGGAAGCGTGGAAAGGACAGATCCCTTGGACGCGTACCGATAGTCTTGTTGATTTGATTTGACATTTTACTTCCATACAAAAAAGCACATGTTCATTTTCCATATTAGACATGTTCAATTTCATACAAATGATAATCTCCGTTACCTTGCTGCTGGAGAGGAATTGAGGATTTCTACATGATGAGCATCAACAAGAGAGAGACAAAAGGAAAATATGGACTCAATGTGGACAACAGACACCATAACAACTAAAAACAATCACCATTTCCTTTTGACCTAGTCAAATGATTACTGCAAACAGTTCAATGTCTGTTCTACGCCTATTCTACTTCTATGGTAAAAGCATGCATCATCTACTTTGTCCAGGTGATGAGTCCAAAAGCTCTTAACCGTCTCTCTGTCTCCTGTCCTCGGCCCAGTTAGGACTCCAAACGTTTTATTTGCTCTCAATTAAATGAGCAGTAACAGGAGTGGGTTGCAGAGTCTTCAGAGTCTTTTCAGAGACTCCATCTCTGCTCTCTGCGCCCGCGGCTGCCACATGTCAGTGTCACAGGCCGATAGATTTCCTATTAACTTCATCTTCATCTGGGACGGATGGCGTGGCCTTCGGAGGCCGATGGCAGCCGCGGCATCAAGGCCTTCACACCGGCAGTGATTGACGTGTGAATACACAAGCCTGCGGGCTCAGTGTGCTGGATAAGAGACACAGCGGGGACTGTGGGTTGTACACATGCATGCCACGAGGGCCACTGGAGTCACAAACACACAGACACCTAGTATTGGATGTGCTATACGGCTTTTAAATGTCGGTGATCTGAAAATGCCTGCGAGACGAAGCATTCTGCAAGTTAACCAACAGCAGGTCATCTCCATCTTCGATCTGTCTCCTCAGGCTCATCGTGATCTTATGCGGTTTTCAGTAGAAATCAGTGTTTCGATCTTTTATAGAATGACGTGTGTTTTTCTTTATTCTTATTCTGCCTATAGAATTGTAAATCCAAAATGCTTGAGGCAGAAGGCATCTGCACTGATGTGTTGACTTGTATTGAGGCTGTTAAGGCTCATTAAGGACAACAACAATTACTTTTGCTCTCCAAAAAACAGCTTGAGTTCAGATTTCTCTGAAAGGAGTCTTCAATTGATCAGTTGTTGTTTAGCAGACATTAACACTTTGTAACTTCGCCTAGGCTGAGCTTAAGTACTAAACAACCAAGTGAGGACCGGCATCGTGTTTTCACCTTCAAACATTGTGGGGGACATTTAGTCTCCATAGAGACACTGTCAACAGAGACACACAAACACATACGCACACATACGCACACTGTTATGGATAAATTGTGACGGTAGTCAAAGTGGTGCAATTATCTCCTGATTATTAAGTAATTACTCTGGGCTAATTGGAGGCGGTTATTGTTTTTATGGCTCTTGGAGCAGCTTTGAGATGAAGTTTTATCAGAGACAGAAAACAATGCTCGGTCACTGTCACAGCCACGTCCGTCCGTCTGTCCGTCCACAGCAGCATTCAGGTTAATGTGTGTGAGGATGAAGTCATGTGCTGCTGCATATATATATATTTGTTTATGATGAAATGCATTCAGAACAAGCTGAAAAACATCACATTTTGCATAAACATCTCAGGAGTTCCCCTGCATTTCATACAGGAGATGGTCAAGTTTAACATCGACAAAACAAGCACATGGATCATTTCAATAACTGCAGGAATCCACTTTGTATGAATCTGTTGACATAATGACAGAAACACAACATCTAACCTCCCTGGAAGTCCCCTCAGCTCTGGACACAGCTCTCTCTTTGATCTACGTCTCCTCCCCGCTCCTTTTCCTCCTCTTCTTTCTTTGGAAGACACAGTTTAAATGAGGTCTTTGTTCTGCGCCCCGGAGCTCCAGACGCCATCGAGAGAGGTCTTCAATAAAAACCCTGCCCTCCTCTCTGCACCATGCAGAAATTTACGACGCACAAACTTTCTACTGAATCTCAGGGTTGCCTTAGATTGAATGGCCTTGTCTTCAAGGCACGGACGCGCCTTCAAAGGAACGCCGATGCCTGGGAGGCAGATGGGACCGGGACAGACGCACAAAGACGGAGACAAGACGAGCTCACTGGCATTTCACTTTCTACATTTATGCTGACTTTTCATCAGGGCCGTTTCACTCGCCGACTCAAACAGCTGCATGACTGAACAGTTTGGACTGGTCAGAAGAAAATCTCCCACGTAGTCCCTTTGGTTATCAAAATGCTTTTAGTCAAATCCCAAACTTTCATTGAAGACTATATTGAAGGAACATTTACACACTCTAATGTGAGAGATTCCTTGTACACTACTAAGCGTAGGATGAATCAATGACTGTTTAGATGCACTAATATGAAAATATTCAAAATTGAATATGCGTCAGGTAAAGAGCATATTCTGTTTGGTTATTCTGAATTAGGCCTTATTCTGAATAAAGCATTTACATGTCTACATTCAGAATATGCGTCTCCGTTTGCGACACACGGCCTCTTGCCTGTTTACATCCAGCACTGTGCGTTGTACACAAACCAACTAGACAGTTTGCAGAGATGCATGCTCAAAAGAAAAGCCCACATTCATGACATGGTCAGAAGGAGAAATTACTTTTAAACATTATGAAAGACTTGGATATCAACAGGTTTTTGGATGTGCGCAAATATCGCACAACGCTGTCACAATGCACAACACATTTCAGCTTCTTTAGGTTCACTTCACAAGTGTATATGGCTTGTGTGGGCTTAGGAGTGGATGAGGAAACATCCTGATGGAACCTCTCAGTGTTGGAGTGGACAAGGTATTTTTCTCACTGCGCTAAGAAAGAAACTGCAGAGAGAGTTGGAGTTACAACTCGGGGAGACTGTTTTCAGTCCGACAACTTTACTTAGCTTGAATGACCAAAAGAGAAAAAAAGACATCATTGGTCTTACACAGTACCAACAAGTGTAGAACACAGCTACAGTAAAACCAACTGTGATGTTGTTCCAACCATGGAGGGAAGCAATATGCCAATGCTGCAACTAGACACTCAAATAAAAGCAGAAGACACATTTTATGAATGAACGCAATATCATATATGGCACCTGTGATGTGACACCCGTTAAGCGTGAACCTGAAGCTGGATGCAAAAGGCATTTCACGGTACAGAGTCTTAAAAACTGTTGTTTATTAATCACATTTGTTTACCTCAAGCTTCAGTAGTCAGTATAGTTTGGCATCATTGGGCAACAATCCCATAATAACCTTTCAGCATATTGTAATTCAAGTGTTCTGAGAGATAACTAGACTTCTGCTCCTCCTCATGACTCTGTTTTCAGGCTTCTAGCTCATGACGGGAGACTTTGACCAATCACAAGTCAATTCATTGAGAGAGCGTTCCTATTGGCTGTGCTCCGGTCATGTGGAGGCGTCACAAACTTTCTAATTTTACAGCTAAAGCGTGAACTACAAGATGATTCTGAGAACATCTGAGGATAGAAATAGGCATTAACGTAACAGAATATTGATTCATATTTGATCAGCGCTGACTAGTTTGACCGTTTGGTCGGAGTTCAGAGTGATTGACAGCCGGCTCTCATAGACGGCAGCTGGACAGCAGACCTCAGATCAGGTCTGACTGGTTGTTTACTCCGGTCTGTGAAATCTTGCAGATGCCGTTAGGAGCACCGGAGGACACAGAGGCACATGATTTTTTTCAGGTTACTTGTTTCATATACTACTGTCACGATGTAGCGACCTTTTATAAAAATAACTTTTTTTAATTTGCTCCAATCTCGTCTACTTCAGTTTTACGGAGACATTGCAATAATTAAAAAAAATGTGTTGAACAGCTAATTTGCACCTAATGTCATCAATGTAATGGAAAAAGTAAATTGACCACTGATGCATGTATTACGGTGTGGATTGCCCTTAAACTGAAAATGTTATCATCCCTTAGCAACAGGATGTTCATCACCATCATTTCTGTTTAAACTGTGATCTTATTCTGTAAGCAGAAATGAATCCAGGAATGACTCATTTAAGAGCTGCAGCTGCGGCCCCATTAAGGTCATGTTATATAAAAACGAAGTTATTGCTTTGGAAATCTGTGTTCATACATAAAAATACATACATAAAAAAGTGTTTAAACGTGAATTTCCTAGTTTATCTGTGTTAAATCACCACAAGTGAAAGCTCATGTATTCACTACCAGGCATCTATAATAAAAAAAAAAGATGTTTTATGTTATTTTAATGAAATACAAATTCATGTTCAAGCCTTGAAAGTGTAACAAGTATAGATTTAATGTATATTAGACATGAATTTAATTATCAACATGAAATGTGTCGGGGTACAGAAACCAGTTCATTACAATAATCAATGTTTAAGATATGCGATCCATTTACCACCGAGGAACCCAAAGACCAGCACATGTTCTTGTCAACACTCCGACATGCTCCGGCTTTACACCCGATAACCTCTTTAATTGATCCGGTTCCTCTAATCTCCCTTTAATCTGGACCGGCTGAAGTCGGCCTCATATATACGGAGGTTTAGAGAGGACTCCGGTGGAAGATACGGAGGGATATAGACGGATCAGAAGTACAGTGAGTCTGCAGGTTTGCAGAGGGAACTAAAATGTTCTATTGGTGTGAAGGTGCAGAGCTATACTGTATACCGGGGCAAAGAAATGTTAGGATGATCACGTAGGAAAAGCACGAGGTGAAGGCCAAGCTGGATGGTCAGAAATCATTTTAACTAGTAAAGAAACTGTAGTTACGAAAGTTTGTTTGTTATTGATTAGATGTCTGAACTCATAAATAAGGTTACGCATAACATCTGTAGTCGGGAGAAAGGTCGATAGACATTTGGTAAATATTAAATTAGAAAATAATCATTGAGAAATATCCAGGGTCACTGTCAGGTCCAGATAAACCTTGTAATATGGTTATCTGGTATAGCCCTGACGAGTCTAGAATAACCTTGAAAAGCCTGGTATAGCCCTGACGAGTCTAGAATAACCTTGAAAAGCCTGGTATAGCCCTGAAGAGTCCAGAATAACCTTGAAAAGCCTGGTATAGCCCTGAAGAGTCCAGAATAACCTTGAAAAGCCTGGTATAGCCCTGAAGAGTCCAGAATAACCTTGAAAAGCCTGGTATAGCCCTGAAGAGTCCAGAATAACCTTGAAAAGCCTGGTATAGCCCTGAAGAGTCTAGAATAACCTTGAAAAGCCTGGTATAGCCGTGTACAGTCCAGAATAACGTTGAACAGCCTGGTATAGCCCTCAAGAGTCTAGAATAACCTTGAGAAGCCTGGTATAGCCTTGAAGAGTCCAGAAAAACCTTGGAAGGCCTGGTATAAATCCAGACTAGTGTGAAAAGTCCTGGGTTGATAAATAGTTACTCACTGAAAATGACACCGAGTACACGAGCGTGATTTGTTAGTAGCAAAGACTTTTTTTGGACATGAACTGAAGTATGTGAATAAATTGGACATCATGGCGTGTCCTTTTCTAAAACTGGATGCATTTACTGGTTCATATAAGTGTCTTTAGCTACTGTAAATGGGCCCTGCCTGAAAGAGTTGGTAGGTCTTTAATTTAAAAGAACAGAGAGCACTTGTCACAGCTTGGTATCCGACAAATCTCCGTCAAAACGGGCATCGGGCGAGGAAAAGTGAAATTGGTCATCGTGATTATTCGGCCTCCTTGCAGCGGGGGATTGGAGAAGGAGACTGTTTTTCTTCAGCTATTATTCACATCTGAGAGAGCCAATAGAGAAGAAAGTGGAGAAATATCCAATCTGTCCACCTGTTTAGGTATTCATATATTTATATCTGCCGTCCCTATGGAGTGCATTGCCATGTGGCAGTTCGGTAATACAATTATGTTTAAATGGAAAATATACAGATGGAGAATATTTTTCATATTCTGCTTTTGGAGTGCCGCGACGTTAAGTCCATTTTCCTCCTTTTTTTTTTACCTTCCTGATTTTTCTTTATGCATGACACATATTCTTGGCAGCTACTTTCCTTTCAGTTTGGTCTGCTTGGTTGTGTGGTGAATTGTATGTTGCTCTCTCTCAATGTTATCTCCCTCCGATCCCCCATCTGAAAAAAAAAGTCGGGCGAGTGTGGCTGGAAGTTGTCAGCTTTATCTTCTCCCCCTCTCCCCTTTGCCTTTTGATCTCTACCTTATGGGACTTTACTGAATACAGGGAAGTCATGCATAAACACAATGCTGCACAGCAGACACAGAGAGATGCTCTCCCTCTCTCTCTCAATGATCAGAACACATACTCAGGAATACACAAACCTCACAGAAACACATATCCATCCATCATCCATCTTCTGAGAAAATATCCTCAAGATGTGAACCTCTTGCTGTGAAATATATGATCTGTGATAGTTTAATCACTATACTAGCTCAGGCTTGAAGATGTAGGAAACAATCCTTTTGTAAGTGCTTTGCTAATGTGTAAGAAAAGAAATAAAGAAGAGAAAAGAGAAGAGAGAGAGAGGACTTATTGTCTTGTAAACTATATTTTAAACCCTATTGATCGGATTCCTTGTTTTGTCAGCAGCCCAAACACCAAAGCTATTCAATTTAAAACAGAAAAAAAGCTGCAGATCCTCACATTTGTGAAGCGGGAATAGAGATTTTGGGGTATTTTTCTTGGTTTAAATGACCCCTAACAAGTCATCCATTACTTCCAGAAATGCTTGCAGTGAGACCAAGTAAATCCCAGAGTTCACATATGTTTTCTTTAAAGGTGCAGTGTGTACAGTAGGATCTGGCGGCATCTTAGCAGTGAGTTTGTAGATTGCAACCAACTGAAACTTCTCCTGTGTAGCGTGAAGCGTGTAGGATAGGGGGTCACAGCCTACGGACGTCTACGGCCCGGCACTTATCCTTATGGCTAGTCTTGAGTTTCCCTAGCTACAGAAGGTTTCCAAACCCCCCCAAAAAAAGAAAATTCTTAGAGGAAAATGGAGAATTGAATAGTGCGTGGACAGATTTGTTTGCTTTCTGAAAATTAGTAAACAACAAAAAAGTAATTGAAAGACATTTCCAGAACAAACACACTGGAAGCGCCAGCTGAAAAGAGATCCAGCCAAATCTCCTTAAGACGATTCTTCAATGTCCTGCCTCTCGTTTGCACTTTAGTCCTCTCTGCATTACACTTAATAGGCGGTGTTACCTCCATTATAAAAAAATGGCTCTTTTGATAGTAAAGGTTGCTGACCCTTGGTGTAGGAGAACCATGGTGGCCAACGCGAAAATGTGAAAACGTGAAGAGCCAGTGTTTGGTTTGTCCATTTTGGGTTACTGTAGAAACATGTAGATATAAACGGCTCATTATAAAGTAAGGAAAACACAATTATTTTTTTATTTTCAGGTGATTATACACTAAAGAAGACCTATTTATTAATATTATATTACATTTCTGCTGAAATTGATCCCCCTAAATGCTACACACTGTTCCTTTAAAGATTAAGATTCACATGGAATCAAATGAATGAGACCTGTGTTTAGGCTAAGATCAGAAAGAGTATCGATATGAAGGTCGCTGTATCATTTCAGAGACAGGAAGTGAAAGAAACAGCGTCAAAAGGCTGCAGACAGCTGCGTGTCAAACATTTCGTCTCTCATTCATAACCGCACTTTAAATAAAGGAGACGGTAAAGACGGAGCGAGAGGAAAGAAAGAGACATAAAGAGATTCAGACAGTTTCTCAGCATGACGGGCTTTTTTCTTTCAGTAGAGGCAGAAATACACGGATCTGATTTCCTCTAGAATATATATTTGCCTCAACCTGAACACACTGACGTTTTGTCATTGACTGAGAGACTTGAGTTCTTTCTGACGGGACCACCTGGCGTGTGAAGCACAAAAACTGTGCAGTCCTCCCTGCCAGGCAGGGAATTAGAGCAACCAGATGAGTCGATGCTGATATTGATCTTCACAGCAGGTCAAAAAGACAAGACAGTGTTTATCTGCATGACGCAAGATCACAACACTGACAGGAGCCCATCAAACAGGCAGAGAGAAGATCTCTTTCAAGAGTTTCACTTTCATTTAGATAATACAGTACGGAACCGCCACTGCTTCCCTAAGCTCCCGTAGTTCATAGTAAACGTGTCTGAGAGAGTAAAATATCAACATGGCAGTATGCACTAATAAAAGTGAGGAGTAATAACATTGTAACATTTTTTTTATCGTAAATTTCGGACTTTATAATCTCGCGAATTTGTGAGTTTTTTCATCGTAAATTTTCCACTTAGATCTCAGAGAATATCCAAGTTTTTGCTCATAAATTTGGGACTTTATAATCTTGCAAATTTGTGAGTTTTTCATCGTAAAATTGCCACTTTGATCTAAGAGAGTATCCAAGCTTTTTTTTTCTCTCAAATTTGGGACTTTATAATCTCGCAAATTTGTGTTTTTTATTTCTTGTAAACTTTCCACTTTAATCTCAGGAATATCCACGTTTTTTTTTCTCATAAAAACTTGAATTGCCCAGCCTTTATGATGACTACAACTTTTCAAAGTCTGCAAAAGGACAAAGCATCACCTTTTAAAAACTTTTCTAACTTCAATCAAAGCTTGTTTACTGAAAAGAGCTTCCGTCAGCTGCTGGAAACCAGTTTGATGAGAGTGCTGAGACCGAACCCAACGGTTAATGTGCTTTCAAACCAAAAACTATGAGCACAAAAGAGCTGCAGAGTCAGTGATAATTCCAGGTGGGTTCATCACTGTATAAGGAATCCTTCACAAGTCACTTTAGATTTAGTCTAATTTCAGGAACTATTGATTAATGAAGCCTCAACGATGTCAGCAGAAAAGTCAGTAGACTTGACGCAATGCCCGAATGTACAAGGCCCGAGAGTGTTTTAAAATCTGTACTCTGTTGTAAATTGTTATTTTGTTCAACTCTGGGTCTTTTTCTTAATGATACAAGAATGTTTCGCTTTGTTTGAATCTTGTTAATTCTGAGTTGTTTGCTCATTTTTTCAGATGCTTTAAAAAATGGTCTAACAACCAAACCTCAATGAAACCCAGCAGTGGAACAATCCCCCATTAAGAGTAAAACTACAGAGCTTTGTAGTCCTCTGGGAGCCCAACACCGCTTCAAAGAAACCCTGACCTTCCCTCTCCTCTGCTCTTCTTCTGCTGTTCTCCCTACCTCTTGAAGTCTCTTTAGACTCACTTACCCAATCATTTTGTATAATCTCTCGCTTTTTGTTACCTACTATACCTCTCTCCTTTCCTCTTTGTTTCTTCTCCTACTATTTAAACTCTCTCCCCTTTGCTTTTTATCATTTCCCTTTAGTCCATTTCACTTCCTGTACTCTCTAATTTGACCCCCTTTCCCTTTTCTTCTTCTCCACTTTCAACTTCCATCTCCTTCACGGAAAAAAAATGTTAAAGAGGACCTATTATGCTCAGGTGCATACTTGTATTTTGGGATTGCATGCGGTAACGTTCAAACAAAGCTTTATTTTCCTCAAACCAGCTGTGCTGCAGCACCTCTGGTGCTCGGTCTGCTCCGATTGGTCAGCTGGCCCACTCTGTTGTGATTGATCAACCAAACCAAACTCTTTGGACTCCACTCCAGCTCCACTCAAAGTAGCTTTGTTTGTGGGCGGGCCAAATTACCTGCTAGGCAGGTATTATGCAAATGTGTTACTTGGTTACATCACCACGTTACAAAAGAAAAGGGTTGCGTGTAGAAGGTAAACCACAAGTTGGGAAATGGTGTGAAAACTCTTGTGAGACTCGCTGCCCGACGACCTGTCCTAACCTTAACTATTCGAGGTCAATGCCTAACCTCGACCATCTCGTGAGAGTTTCGTGACTTGTGGGTTACCTTCTAGACAACGACAGAAGAAAAAGGCGGGACTTCAAGTGAGACGTTTCGGGCAGTTCAGGAGCAGTGTTTCTGTAGGGTTGGAGTAACTCCTTTTGGCATAGACTTTGCAAACCATTTTACATGCACAAAAATATATAACACACTAAAGGAAAGGGAAAAAAGCACAAAAGCATAATAGGTCTTCTTCAATTAGATGCTAGATTTTGCCCAACAATAACATCAGTCAGGTTCTCAGAAGTCAGGGTGGTTGTCACGCTGCAGGAGGCTCAGGCAGGGGTCTCGTCACCGTTCACCAAATCCTCTTGAAGTGCTGCTGAGTAATACTATTGAGCCTCACCTCATCAACGAACAAAAAAAGTTGCTGCGTAAAGCTTATTTCTTGAAATACACCCTTCAAAAGAGGAAGGCTGACGCAACCCCCCGACCATTACCTGGGAAGCATAACACCAAACAGGAAGTGTGTAACCCTGTGAAACCGAGACACCGTTTGAAGTGTGATAACAGAGAGGAGACAAAGTCAAAGAGTGCCGGAGATGAGTCGTGTCTCTGGAGTTTGGGTCGATGACTTTGATGAAAATGGATGCTCTTCCACTTGGTGTAGCTGCAAGTTTTTTTCCCCACCTAGAAATTTCGAAGAGCCCAGTAGTGCTTTTCACAGCATTTTTTTCAGCCGTGAGCACATTGTGTTAGCCTTTTGCTCCAACCGATCAGAAGCAAGTGACATATTGTTCAATGCCATTTTCAGTCGGCACAAAAGCAGCTCTGCCCACTTCCTCTCTGGAGATCAGCGGTCCAATTACAGGATTTAGGATCCAGCAAGCCAAAACATTGCACCTGTCGTAGATAGCTGATGAGGAGAGATTGACTGGAAGTGATTCCATATCTGCTCGGTTATTTGGTCACACATCATTATGTCATGAGTGGGTGTGAGGGACCTTGCTCCAGGGTATGTCAGCAGCAGCAATTATGGAAAGGGAGTGCTGGTGTTTCAGTCCGTCAGGCCCAAACTAATGACTTTCCGGTCCCAATCATTTCATCTCTAACTTTAGCCACCTGATGCCTCATTAGCAGAGCCTTTGTGTGTTTTCTATGTTTGTGTTTTGTGAGTGATCAAACATCAACTCATAAAGACGTGTATGACCGACAGTATTTATAACTTGTGAAGCTGAACTTGTTTGTTAGGTATTTTTTTTCTATCTAATGATGATACGAGTTTGTTTCTTTCATCAAAACACTGTCAATATCAGACGCGATGTTCAGACCACAGCACTGACAGTGTGATGGATGGATCATTACTCAGTTTAAAATGCTCAGAGACACAGTTTCTTGCCTCCTTAGATCTTGAACTTGTCTTGAACCCATTTCAACTTTTCTTTTTTTAAATGTCTGCTGTCAGCCAATCGACTTGGACCAGGAGGTAGAGACCAAACCCACTTACATACACTCCCACTCAAACAAAGTAATGTGGACTCATCTGTCATTAACAATGAAAGAACAAGTTGTGACTCTCACTTTTGGAGAACAAGAAAGTGGAAAATAGAGAAAGTTGCTGGCATTCAGGTGAACTAACTTCTGGAAAAGACTTGAAATTCGGAGGACCATCAGAATGGATCTCTAGTGATCCATCAATACTGAATCTAGTCCACTAGTCTGGTTCTGCTAGCAACCCAGTATCATCATGTATTAGACCTGCCTATCCACCAGAGGACAGCGTGTCAGTGTCACGTTTTGCCTCGCAGAGACGTGAATATTACACGCCTGTATTAACATACAGTACCAGCAGCCTACCGTGGTTAGGTTAAGGGGAAAACATCATGGTTGGGCTTAAAATAAGTACGGAAACAACGTAACGTCACTATAAAACACACAAGAAATGTAATTTACGGACCTTACAAAACAAAACACCGGTCTCGAACACTGGTCTCCCGCTTGAAAGTCCTGTGTTTGTTGGACCCATCCACCTCCATACCTACCTACCTACCCACCATAACTGATCTTTCTCACTTTATATACTATACAACTAGCTCTGAAGTTAGGCTTCCGTTACTACACAACACGTGACAACCGTCACTTCATTACATTGCACATTCATGCAGGCATGTAATGTTTTTTTTATGCTGATGATTAATCAGTATTAGACTACTAATGCAAATCATTACTATTTTTCATCAAATAATCTACAGTATTCAATTTATAGAAGAGATTATATTTATAATAATATAATAAGCTACTTAGCTACTAATTACTTAAAACATTATATTGCATATTTAAATGGTAATTTCCTGGACATTGACTAATCGAGTGCTTGAATTGGACCAGTACTGGCACTACCATGTTAGATGTCTGTCCAGCTACTGTTACTCATCACTCAGTGCTGCCGTTTCCTAATGAATGTAAGTGTATCAGGGGTACATTGTTAATAGTTTGTGCACATGGAGTACCGCATTTTGTATTCAAAATTAGTAATTCGCTCCCTCGAATTAACAGTTCTTGCGAATGATTTGTGCCCCTGCTGGTTTTAATTATAATTCAAGCACTCGACTGATTAATCCAGAGCTTGAATTGGAATCACCTGCTTATGACACGCTGTTGTTGGACAGACTAGACGACAGTTTGAGCCTCCCTGACTCTCTAACCGATGGTTCAGGTCTTATCTGACTGGTTTTTATGATGGCTGAGGTAATTACACTTCCAGGAAAGTTCACATTTATATGCAGTGTGCCAGAAGGCTTTATTCCTTCCGCTGTCCTTTTTAATCATCATATGCTCTGTTTTCGGCAGGTATGAGTTAGCATGTGCCAGAGGGCTAGCTGTCTGCTGGCTTTCACTCCCACCAATCACATCGGCAGGTGATTTCACTGACGAGTCCCTCTCGTTCGAAGGTGTGCTAATCAGCGATGGAGTCATTTGTTGGAGTGAAATCCTGTAAACGCTCAGTCCTACACAGCAAATGATTGTCCATTCAGGTCCTCTTATCAGGGCACAAGAACAGATTGATTTCTTCTGATGACAGAGAAAATTGGTGTATTTTTTTTTCTTTTCAACTAATGAGGTGGATCCAAAGAACATCTTGATGAGCTGCACTGAAGAAATCAAACTGTGGAAAGCACAAAAGTTCTTACAACAAACCAGCCCAGTCACCAGGAATAAGAAAAAGTTGGCATTGTACGTTTCTGCAAAGCACGGATACAAATGTGGATGATGTTTTGCATTTGGTCAAATCAAGTGATGTAGTATATCAAGTTACCGTGATTGAAAGTTATGTTATATAATAACGAGTATAAGTTACGTGGTATAATGACGAGTATAACAAGCGACCAACTCCAATAAGGGCGGGCAGGAGGAGTGGTAGATGGGTCAAACAAACACAGGACTTTCACCCAGGAGACCGCTGTTCCTGTCCCGTGTGCAACCAAAAGTCAACCTTGACGTTATGCGCATTATGTAATGTTACGTAAGAAAGTCCACTAAGGGCGGTTGTAATTTATTCACGCTAGTTAAGTTGCTATGGCATTATTTTAACACAAACCATGACCTTTTTTCTAACATTCTTCTTCACGTTCTCTATACGTTACCCAGAGCATTAAAATAGCAGCAAACAGCTATTTGCTATGTGCTTTGTGCATGTGAGCGTGCCCCACTGGCTAGCTCGCGGTTACAGCTGATAACGCCGTCCCGACCGATGGGGTCCTTGCAAAAGCATGTCACCCATATATATTATTATATACAGTATATATTTTAAAGGGATCTGATCATGTGACTGGTCAATTACAGTGATTTAGAAAGATATATTTCCATATTTTATAGATTGAGGATATGCGTCCGCTGTTTGCTGCGATGATTAGGTACCTAGTTTTTTACTGCAAATGGGTGTGAACTGTGTTTTAATGTCTTGCCATGAGATTGCTTCTCTGTTCTTTTAATTTAATGTGTAACGTAGGGGATCTGTATTATGACTTAATTATTATGATCATATTTTGGAATTTATGCCCTTCCAACTATTTGTTGTTAAGTCATCCATCAGTCTAATTACCGTGATACCCAGCAGTAGGAAAGTGTACAAATCTTCATTGTGTTTATTTCAATATGTCTTATTAAACCCCCCCCCGATGATTCATTCATAGGCATTAAACAGCAGGACCAAAATTAAATATTTTCTCAGCAACATTCAAATATCTCTCAGCCAGCAAGTTGCCAGACCATTCTTTTGTCACCTCCGTATGTTTCTGTGTTTTTTATCTCTTCATGTTTTGTAATTATGCATTTTGTTGGATGCCTTGCAGCAAGCTAATTTTCCCACTAGGGACTATAAAATCTTGAAGTTGAGCTTTATTAGTCATCCCCTGAGCGCTGAATTCATGAAGTTAGCAGACTCTGCCTCAAATGTAATTAGTGTCTTTGCCTGTAACTCCATTTCACACTTCCTAAAATGCGCCGCATGCCTATTGTCCCTCTCTCATTATTCCTTTCATTTTGCTGAAATGAATTGCACGTGAACTGTGAAAACAGCCTGCCGACGGTCTCGGGGTCGACTTCTATTCTCTCTCTGTCTCCCTCATGGCTCTTTCTTCCATCTCTCTCTCTGTTGACCTTTCAGTAAAAGGCTGCTGGAGGTACTGAGGTATAATTGTCCCCAATGAGAGCCAGTAACTCCAATCTCATCAACAGCATAGGATTTAATGTCGCCAGCAGCTAATTCTGCATTCTGTCGGCCGGCTAGTGGCAAGAATGGGCTGTTTGGATGCAGCTTTGGACTAATTCACGGGGGAAGAGTCTGGACCTGAATGAGCAAAACTGCTGGGAGGCCTGACCTTGGCTGGTAATCTAGTTCTTTTATCTGGTTCACTTAAATTTGTTCTCAAAGCCAAAGTTCCACTTTCTTTTTTTTTTTTACCACCGCTATCTTTATTGGTGTTGTTTTGGCCATCATTGCCATGAGGTATGACAATGATTTTCTTCCTAACATCATTGTGGTGACCCGGGGTTGCATTAGAGTTGACCTCAGTAAGGCATTATTATTGAATAGCTCAACTACTTTTTGCATTTTGGATTTCAGATATCAATATCTATAAACAAACATTCAATTTACAAACAAATAAAAATGAGAAAATCTCAAATTTGGAAATGGTTGACATTTTTTATATAATACTGTACATGACGATAAAGTAAATCTAATTGTATCTTTTGTTGAAATTTGTAAAAACCCACACATTTGGAAGTTGAACAACCCTTGCCATTGCAAAATAAAACTAGATGCATGGGCAAGATTGCAAAAGCATTTATGCAACAGAAAAACATAACTGCATGAATTTTTTATTTACTGGTGACTCATTTATAATGCATTGTGTTTTCCCTACACATATGCTGGAAAAGTCATTGTTTTGCAAGTCTCGGGTCATGGCTATGAAGTCCTGAGTCGAGTTCAAAGTCAACACCAAAAACTCCCAAGTCGAGCGAGAGTCGTAAACTTTGTGTTTCACAGTTGCTGTCTGCTGGACTGGACTGCGAAACATGTTTCCCAGTTGCTGTCTGCTGGACTGGACTGCGATACATATTTGCCTCCTGCTTATGCAACATGATTGATTGCTGTTAAGATTGATTAAAATTATATCTGCTGTCAGGAATGAGGGGAAGAGTTGATTCACTGCACACTTTTTCTTTAATAACATAATGATTGTTATCGTTTATCTTTCGGCTTGGGATATAATGTCAAGAAAGTCAGAAAGCCAAACGCCGAGTGAAGTTTTGAGGCATTGCTTGAGTCTTAAATCACCAGATTTGTGTCTGTAAAATGAAGGTCAGAACTGCAAAAATAATAAAATTGTAAAACCACACATTATGACAAAGTAACAGCCCTTTTGTAGGATTACAAAACACCCACACAGAAAAACCATGAAGTTAATGGATTATATAAACATGGTCAGTGAATTCATAGTAATATCTGGCCACCAGTAAAAAACAAGCTAAAATGGGGACATAGTTATTTTGCGTAACTGTAGTCAAAAGCTGTTATCATCATCATAATCAGCCTGCCTCTCCTCCTCCTCCTCCTCCTCCTCCCTCTTCTTCATCTTCTCTTTCTTTGACTTCTCTTTACCCACCCCCTTTTTCCATGAGTGAAACCCGTGAAAAAAGCTTATCAGTGTTGCTCAGAGGAAGGCAGGCTGCAATCAGAGGGAAAATTACTGCTCTTTCTCCTGTCCTCATCCCCAACAATCTGCAGCAGAGCCAGGGATGTTTATCTACCGAGAGTCTTCATACGCATTATGATTGAACGGCTATCTGCAAAACAGAAAATGGTCTCATATTGTAGCTTGTCTTTTTTTTTTCTCCCACACACACAAAAATAGGTATAATTGCATAGGTTTCCGTGACAAAAAGGGATGGACTAAAAAAAGTAGAATGATTCAAAGCCCTAGCCTACATTTTGGAAAAGTGCTGCCTCCTGAAAGTCAGCAGTCAATACCTGAAAAATACACATGATACAATACACACTTATCCTCAAAATGACTTCAGGTGATTTTAGCTGCCCATAAAATGAGAAGGCAGTAGCACAGTCATGAAATATATCCCATTTTAGATTGAAACCTCTCAGTTATTTTGTTTGAGGAATCACTTTGATCACACGGTTGGCGGTTCGATCCCCTTCTCTTCCTGTCCGCATGTCGAAACTCCTTAACGCTTGGGACTGGTTAAATGCAGAAGTTGATTACATGTGTGTAACTGGTCCAGTAGCTGCAGACGGCAGCCGTTCACAGGCTGCAATGTAATCCTATTGGGGCAAGCTGGCATCGTCATTTACGTCCACTAATAGCACTTTTTTTTGCCACGACTGTTATTATGAGTGTTTGATATTATGGAAATAATCTTAAACTTAAGGAGAAGTCTCGTTCTGAAATCTTGCGAGGTGAAGTGTTGTTTGATGTGTTGGAGCATTAGATGTTTTGTCTTGGAGTGTTAAAGCGTAGCTTAGTGTTATCTAAAAGATTTTCAATGTCATGGCCGAATATTTAGATGATTTTGACAATGTGTTGAGTCCCAACCAAGTGGCCACCTCCTCTGCTGAAAAAATTAAGCCAATTCGGAAGTGACAAAATCTTCAATTCCTCAAACGGCCACTGGAGGCTGGCTCCAAAAGCGAGTCAATCCCTGCCTCAGCTCCACCGACAATCCATCTCGTTGCCCATTTTTAGATTAGTTGGGAGTTAGACAGAGTCGGCACTGACAACATGACGACTGACAGAGCCACCAAACTTTGAGCTTTCCAATGGCTCTTCAGAACAACGTCAAAAAGGTGGGAGATATATTGGATGTGTCCAATATCACTCCATATTTGCTATATTTAGCCATTTCTTTTGAGTGTCTGAAACCTGTGCGTAGGCTTTATGAAGTGGCCTAAAACATCCCCACTATACCTTTAGCAAACAATCCCACAATGTGTTGCATTTTAAGGCATGCAAACATATGTGTAAAAGTCATACAACACCCCACCTGTCAGTGATGACTCAAAATGATGATGATTCATAAGTGTCAAAACTGTCACTATAGAGTAAACTACTGGGCCTTAACTTGGTAAGAACACTGACTGAGTGAGTTAAAGCCGACTGAAGTCTCTCCAGCTGCCGCTGTGCTGCATACAGATCACTCTGCCCCATAAACCAGCACAACAAGCACACACAGCTGTGTGTGTGTGTGTGTGTCAGAGTAACAGGGACTGACATACTTGCGTAGCTTGTGTGTGTGTGTGTTTGCCGCTGAGCCATTAATATAGGTTGGCACTCCTCTCTCAGATTACAGGAGGAGGTAAACATCTCAGCAGCTCTGAGGTCATCTCCTGTCCTGACTGCTTACATTACAAACCATTTCAAAAGCTTCTACTGTTTTATCAGAGGATGGGTCATCACATAAAGGAGAGGTCATGGCAAAGTCTTATTTTATATAGGCTTCACCCTTCAAGAGCTGCTGCTACTGAGTCCATCCCTGCTGACTGAAGCCTTAGTGCAAGCATCTGTAACCACATGATGTGGGTTCAGAAGTTTGCTGCCGTGGAGTGTTTTAATGGCGTACCGGCATATAGTGAGCTTACACACACAAAGACAGGTGTCTGAAAACGTAAGCCAAACAAGAACAATTTGGTTTGTCAGACGGGATACAAAATACATCCTGATTTTGTCTATTTGGATGGAGGCAGAGAATACTCAGAGGCAGATATCTCAGAGCTATCTGCATGGCTATACCAGGGGTCTGCAACCTGCGTCTCCGGAGCCACAAGCGTCTCTTTGGCTCCTCTCCAGTGTCTCCCTGTGGATTTATAAAAATGGAAATGAATAACTGTTTTTGTTTACATTTTAATTTTTATTTGTCATTGTTGTAGGTCTATGGTACGACGGTACGATGGAGTATTAGGGCCACGATTTCAAGAATAAAGTCATAATATTACGAGAATAAAGTCAGAAGTTTAAGAGAAAAAAGTCGTAGTATTATGAGATATACTATGAGATATTATAAAGTAGTAATTTTACGTGTCATGACTTTATTCTCGTAATATTAAGACTTTTTTTTCTCGTTAACTTCATTTTTATAATAAAACAAATTTTGTAAAGTTATGACTTTATTCTGGAAATCTCACTGCATTAGACTTACACTCACCGGCCACTTTATTAGGCACACCTGTTCAATTGCTTGTTAACACAAATAGCTAATCAGCCAATCACATCACATCACGTCATCTAAACGTGGTGAAGACGACTTGCTGAAGTTCAAACCGAGCATCAGAATGGGGAAGAAAGGGGATTTAAGTGACTTTGAACGTGGCATGGTTGTTGGTGCCAGACGGGCTGGTCTGAGTATTTCAAAAACTGCTGATCTACTGGGATTTTCACGCACAACCATCTCTAGGGTTTACAGAGAATGGTCCGAACAAGAGAACATATCCAGTGAGCGGCAGTTGTGTGGACGGAAATGCCTTGTTGATGTCAGAGGTCAAAGGAGAATGGGCAGAGTGGTTCGAGATGATAGAAAGGCAACAGTAACTCAAATAACCACTCGTTACAACCAAGGTATGCAGAATACCATCTCTGAACGCACAACACGTCCAACCTTGAAGCAGATGGGCTACAGCAGCAGAAGACCACCCGGTACTAGCACCGGCCACTTTATTAGGTACACCTTGTACCTAATAAAGTGGCCGGTGAGTGTATATGCTATATACCTAGACTATAAACTCACAATACTCAAATGTTTTGCGGCTCCAGACAGATTTGCTTTTTTTTTTTTGCCTAAAATTCTTCTTTTGATAGTAAAGGTTGCTGACCCCTGCTATATACCATTAGAAGTAAGTAAAAGTATTTATTTTTAGGTGAGCCGACCCTTGAGCCACTTGACTGCCAAACATATTGTGAATTCCCCGGTTGACAGAACAACCTTGCATATTCCATTATCCCAACGGAGTCTAAAAATGGCAGCAGCCCTCACTACAAATTCACTACGACCTTGCCAAATTTCTTGCTGAAATCTGTATTCAGTAAACCAGCAAACATGAATAAACAACATCCGACATTGAGCTTTTGGGGAATTGGTGAATGCCGGTGGTTTGGATGAAGAGGGGAAGGTCAAGCTCTCCCTCTGGGCCCCGGAGAGTCAGAGTTGTTGGCACTGCCGGGCGCCGCTTTGGCCTCTTCTGGGACTCTGGGAGACGGAGGCTCAACGGCCCGATGTGAAGCTGCTAGAAACCTCCTACTGTGGGGTTCAGCTCCGTCTCCCGGGAGCAGCGAGCCGTATCACGCAGTCACAACAGTTCACCTCTCTTCACTTTAAGTACAGGCTCCGGTGGGGAACCAGGTAGAGAAAATGGAAAGTGTTTTGAGCTTTTTATCCCTCCCTCCCCCTCATTAATCTCTCCCTGGCAGCAGAGACCAGGCGGACCGTCCTGGCTGTTTGTCCTGTTAAAGTGCTCTGCAGTAACAAAGTTAACTCCTGCAGTATCTGCCAGTGTAATGGCGTTCTGTAAGTCAACCAACTGCTTAGAATATGTACTGTGTGTACAGTATGATGGATGTCTGAAGGTACTGGAAAAGTTTCTAAAATGTTTTAAATTATATTATTGTGTTATTTTGCTACAAAATGCAATCTGATGAGTCAGCATTTCTTACTTTTTCTTTATGTGGTGACATGAGTCTTACTTTCAATTCTAAGGGGGCAGAAATGCAAGAGAGAGAGAGACTTTCATGTTTTTATGTAATCTGAAGGCCACCGTAGGTTGTCTGTAACGCTTGGAAAGGGAGGAGTGAGCGAAGGGGTATTCAGTTGGTTGCAATTTGCAACCTCACTGCTAGATGCCACTGCATACTACAAACTGGTCCTTTAAAGGCCCCATATTGTAACAATTTAGATTTTCATGTCTTTTACATTATAAAGCAGGTTTAAGTGCTATATAAACACTGTTAAACTATCAAAATGCTCAATGTACGGAGAAATACACACAGCCCGTATTCAGAAATTGTGCATTTGAAACAAGCCGTTAGGAATTCTGTCCATTTGTGATGTCACAAATATGCAATATTTAGACCATTACACAGTTTTAAATGCCAACCTTCTAAATGTGTCCCAGTTTATTTCCTGTTGCAGTGTATGTGAATAACAACAGCTGACAGGAAGTAAACATGGACCCAAACTGTTGCCCAGCAACACAATTCCATTGCAATTCCATTGAAATGCACTAAAACGGAGCGTTTCAGACAGAGGGTCAATACAGGCATATTCAGGCCGACAGTATGAGGAAAATAAAGTGTTTTTTTTAACATTACAGCATGTAAACATGTTCTAGTAGAAACACAAAACACAAGTATGAACCTGAAAATGAGCATGATATCGATAAGGTTGAAACATTAGTAGGGACTTTGAGTATTTGTGTTTGATTACCCTGAAAGCATCTTGCATGATGCCAAAGTATTGCGCTTTCATTCCGTACTTGTTTTTGCGCCAGTTCTGTTCCCGTTTCTTGGACTGACTTGTCCATGTTTTAAGTCCCCTTCATCCTCTCTATCTCCCTCCAGAGACCACTACCACATGAATGCTAAAAATGCTTCACTAGAAGAAAAGCTGCTGCAGTAGGAAAGCAACTCCGTCCCAGCAGCGATATTTAATTATAGATCTGTCCTGTCTCTTCGTCTCTGAAGACGTGTTACTTCTGATCCTCTAGTCCAGGGGTCAGCAACCCGCGGCTCCGGAGCCACATGCGTCTCTTTAGCTCCTCTCCAGAGGCTCCCTGTGGATTTATAAACATGGAAATGAATAACTGTTTTTTTGTTTACATTTTAAATTTTATTTATCATTGTTGTAGGTCTATGGTACGACGGTACGACGGAGTGTTAGGGCCACATTGAGGGAACATTTTGAGAATAAAGTCATAGGTTTACGAGAAATTTCTTTTTAATATTATGATAATAAAGTCATAATATTATAAAGTAGTCATTTTACGTGTTATTTTCTTTTTTTCTCGTAAAGTTATGACTTTATTCTCGTAATATTACGACTTTTTTTTCGTAAAGTTATGACTTTATTTTTGTAATATTACGGCTTTTTTTCTCGTTAAGTTTTGACTTTTTTCGCATAGTGTTACTACTTTTTTCTTGTAATAGTTCGACTCTTTTCTGGAATTACAATTCCTTCATCACAATGCTCAAATATTTTGCAGCTCCAGACAGATTTTTTTTATTTTTCTTTTGTTCCTAAAATGTCTCTTTTGATAGTAAAGGTTGCTGACCCCTGCTCTAGGACAATCAATCTGCTGTTTGAACTGTACATCCTTACCATTATTATTGCACGTTTTTCATATTTGTAAAGTTCATTAAGCCACCTTTGACTTTAAATAAATGCTCTGATATCTGTTGTTCATCACCTCTGTTCATTCATCATTCATCATATGTCAACTATGTCCGTTTTGATGCCTTTAATTTCTGTTGTCATGTGTCGTTTCTTGCTTCAAGAGCACACAGTGAGTACAGCTCGAAATATATGGGAATTTATGGGGGAGAAAATATAAAAATGCTGCTGATTGTAGGCTGAAGTTCCACAAAAAGTGATGCTACAGAACGCGTATTTAGTGATATTTTTATTATCTGATTTTCAAACTTTTGGACTATTTACTTTTTTATATAAATACCCTACAAAACTGAGTCTTAAGGGGTGTATTCTGTACATCACTTGCTCATCTGATCAATGGTTTGTCATGCTAACAGCAGTGAATACATTTGATCAAAACTTTAGGATTTTTGTTCATGAAAATGAATCAGGAACCTACAATCACAAGGGGAACTAGCCCCAACTCTGTGATTGAATCCAGTTTTAGATAGAGGGCAGATAAATGCAGCTAATCAAGAGGAAAGCTGACACTCAAATGTTAACAGCACTGAAGTCCCACCGTTCTATCAGCTCCCTCCTCTCTCTCCAGGCCACTTCTCTGGCTGGTGAGCAGGCCTGGTTCACTGGAGTGGAAGGACCCGGAAGGAAGGGCAGCCAATACATCACCCCCCCGCCTACCCCCTCCTTTTACTCATTACCACTCAGACTCTGGACCGCCATGTACATGAGGTGCAGCCACTTAAATCTGTCTCAATCTGAGAGCCCCCGGCTGACTCCGCTGTTACAACGAGACTATTTAACATGATGGGAGGCTGCAAATGCAGCCGTATGAGCTGTAGATCTCTGGAGACGGAGGCGAGGAGTAACACACTCACTCTCTAGAGCAGAATACATGCTCATAAGCCGCTTTCCCACTGGACAAAAAAAAAACATTAACACCTACTAACATCTGGCTTTTGTCTTCAATAAGAAAGGTTACAGTCGTCATTCATTCCCGGGACCGATGACTCTGCAGTAGTAACGGGTATTTATCGTCTCCAGCTCCGATCGGCAGTGATGGACACATGACACCCGGGTGGACATGCTAACTTTCGCCCCTTTTCTGGTGCGATGCTATGTGACGCACGTTGAAGTGAATATAATAAATATCACAACTCAGCCGGCGCGCACCGGCCCTCACTTTCATTGCACCACGGGGTCTCGCTTGCACTCTCTGAGCGTGCGTTAGACTCCTTGGTCTGTGTTTCAAGACGGGTCAGGCGGGTTGCAGACATCGCCGCAGACCCCTGGCCCCTTTTACGTGGGCCGAGCCCCGCCCTGGGGGCATGATGATGTGGTTGGGGTGCACTAAGGACAGTCCGCCCCGGTGACACTTTGTCCACGGCCCCGGGAAGCACCTTCGCCCCGAGCCTTCCCAAGCCGACCTAGAGCTGGTCGCGGCGCACCGCCTCGTATGCGGGACTCCCCAGCCTGCTGTGTGTCGCTCACACCCTCCAGCTGGCTGTTAACGAGGGTCTTTTGGCACAGAGAAGTACTTGTATCGGCGAGTACCCAAATGTAAGTACTTGTACTTGTACTTGGTCTGAAAAAAGTGGTATCGGTGCATCCCAACTGTATACTATAATATAAAAAAGGAAGTAACCACTGTGACATTTTCACTTATTACTAAAACTGCTTCTGCTGCCGTCCGGCACATCTGTTAGGTTGAAGTGAAAGTACACAGAAAGGCCAGTGCAACGGCACAGCATACTCGCAATGGGAAAGGAGTCTACCGCCTATTTATATCTGTTTTTTCCGTGTTTAAAAAAATGGGAAAACGGTGTTACACAGCTGCACGTCAAACAGCAGACAGTAATTGTATTTACACACAGACATACCTGCACCAACGCACTAAAATAACAATCACAAACACACATCAGATCAAAGAATGACTTTACGACTGAAGCTACAGATCTCATATATCATTAAATCCAACCGGCACTTCACTTCTCTCCCACTACTGGAAACCTTCTGCAGATCTTTCACAAGAGGATAGAGCTGGAAGACTATCTATTATCATATTATTTACTGGATTTGGAAGACTGATGCATTGGTTTTCTTGGAGGTTGACTTTTCAAATAAAAAGAAAAAAGACCTTTTGGAAACCAGCAGTAGCCAACAGGGGACACCAGCTGCATTGATGCTGTTGCGTTTGACAGCATAATAAAAAAGAACATGTTGGGGGGGGTGAAATGAGAGTGGCTGCTCTTAATTAAGAGCAATCGGGAGCATTTTAACCCTTCATTTTAAATTTATGGGAATTCTATTAACTTTTAATGACTCTTGTGCCCTGAGCTCTCTTAGTTTCTGACCCCAACTATGAAGGGCAACTGCAGGCTCCCGTCTTACTGCTACTGCTTTAGCCTTAAGAGCTTCACTTAATTTACTATAGAGATGTTTAGCATTCCACTCTGTCTGTCTGACAGTAGGTCATTTGCTGGAGTTGCTGTGCTGTATGTGTGGGCTATCAGTGTCAAGGAAAGTTAAATGATAGTTTCCTGCACTATAAATGTACTGTAATTAATCATTTCACAGAAAAAAATGGTGTTTCATTAAAGCAAAGAAAGTTTTAATGTGCATCATCAATGCATTTTAGTAAATACACACATATATGTACAGTGTATATTTGCCTCTAATCCACAACGCCACAACAATTGGATGGATCAATATTATGAGTCACTCTACGGTTTCTCTACAACTTTTCAGACATGTAAACTATGGAAGCATATAAACCACAAATCATTTGAGCGAGCACAAAACAAATTCTATTGCGGTTCAGTCTGCAAGTCAACATTTCAGAATTCGTAAGAGCAGAATTAGATTTGCTATCCCGATCACGTGCGAGCTTGTTTCCTGGGCAGGTTCTGATAATATGAGGTCGGATGCTTGCCAACCATTTTTGACTAGAAAGCTGCAACAGGACACTTCTGGAAGTTAGGGTCATAATGCTCTTTGTATCCATGGTTATAAAGTGCCACTCTCCCAGCTTTTATTTTGAAAGTAGAGAGAAGGATGTAACACCCTCACTTCCAGGTTGTTCTACACTCAATGGATTCAGAAAGCCAAACGTGAGAGTTAGCAGCTTTAATAATTACATGCAAGATCATTTCTATTTCATGCTCAATTAAACAATTCCTCTACCAATAGTCATTTACATACATATGAGCATGTCAGCAGTCAGGTGCATAAGTCTGCATGAGTCTGTGCGTACACAATTTGATCACACAGAAACAGTTTGCATGCTTTGACACATCAGCGTATACTGTATGTGCGGATGCTTCTTGATGTTCTCCTGCGGTGTGCTGCACAGTCCTCCCAGTAACATCAGCTGATAAGCTGTTGACGCATGCTAATGCAGGTTTCTGAAGAGCCGTTTGTAGAGCAGAGAGCTCTCAAGTTGGACTTGACACACATTAGCTGAAAATACGAGTGGAGAGCACGGCCCCGGAAGGAGGAAACACAACACAGCTAATGTGTGTGAGCATGTCTGTTTCTGGTCTAATAACCTGCAGCTGCAGAAAGAGGAGCAGGATATTTGACAATCTGTTGCTCTTATTTCCATAAAATGGATTATGTTTGTGGTTATTTTAGCACCTGCTAGTAAATTGGAACCCTAAATAATATACAGTATAATAATACACGATGCTGGCTACTGTAGCAGTCCCACTCTATGCTACATATTGCATAGTAAATTAATAATAAAGAGTGATTTTGTTTTGTAGAAAAAGAACACACTGCTGTTGTTAACACTACGAAGGATCTACAACGAGACCTGAACCCAACAGGTGAGTCCAGACTGGGTTCAGGAACATTTTCGAGTGCATATTGTGGGTTTGAGAATGAGACGCTTGACGCTGGTTTAGGCTTTGGGCAACAAAATGTTGTTTTGTTATTACGGACTAACTGTTTGTTCCTGAACCTCTGGAACTCCCTCTGCCAGACTCGCCATACTCAATTCTTGGAAAGCAAGGACTAACTAAAAGAGGAAACTAGACAACAACAAGCTACAGTTCATCGAGGGACCAGACCCCAGTGAACACACATTAATAGTTCACTGGTAAAAGGACGTAGTTGTCGGGGCGACCTCTGTCTCCCCCGGTAGAGCGTGCGTCCCATATCGGCTGAGTCCTTCGCTCTGTGTCATCCCCTCTCTCTCCCTTTATCTTGTCATTCTCCAGCTGCTCTAATAAAGGCAATAAAAACCCTAAATAAAGGACGTAGTTGTCCGTCCTAGAACCAAACCGCAAGGTTATTTAGACGTGTAGACGTAGATGAGAGAGGTTGTTGGCTGAGGCCTGAACAGAAGGCTTTGGCAGTCCAGATGAGATAAAGACACTGCAAGACCATCTTAAAAAAAAGAAGAGATAAAAGTATGGCATGAAGCCAACGTTCTCTTTTTGCCCGGCTGCACCGGTGAGGTCAGAGGTCAGAGGTCAGAGGGGATTTAATGTTTTTCTGGAAGACTTTTAATCCGGGTGGATGTGTACAGTGTTTCCCCCGTATGCAAAAAATATGACCGGCGCTGCTGATGTTTTATTCATTTAGAAAGGAGAGATGAGCGAAGAGGGCTCCGTCTTATCTCTTTAGAAACACTATACGGACGCTTCATCCAGATCAGTTCACACACCTGTGAGTAAAGCATATAAACGAGAAACTTTGCGCTTACCCGATAATGTATAATCACAACGATTACAACAACAAGCACCGGGGTCGATGCCAACAATGAAGCAAGCGATGCTGATCACGGATTCAGGATTATCAGTAGCTGAAGGGAAAACTGTCCTGTGACTTCATGTGAGTATAGTGCACAGTAATATTACAGCAAGTGCTTGATTTGATGTGAATATGCAAGAAACACATAATGATGCAAGTTAATTTATTATCTTTAACAAAAAGAGTATTTCCCTGACTCTTGAGACACCTCATATGTAAGCTCGACAGACATTTACCTGCTCATTGCTGTGCACAAATGTACTGTAGCTCTGTACTTAGGCCTCAAGAGCCCTTCTGGTTCTGGATTGTTGTGCCAAATAATTTTGCGCATGCTTAACACGCGTGTTAACGAATCACCTCCGCTGCTACAACTCCATCCTAGAGGGAAACCCTGTGTGTGCTGATGTGAAATCACATTAATATTTCAAAAAAAAACTTTTGAAATCCAAGAGCAAACACATTTAATGCAGATTTGTAAACTTTCCACGTACACATATATACTGACATCACTGTACGATTTGACAACCACACAGGTTACATTTAGTTCTACGGCTTTTTATGGCAAGTAGACTCACATCCTCCCACACACACCAACACCGTTCTCCCTGGTGTCCACCGCTTGTCCATATTCATTATTCACACTCGTCTGTGTAATTGCAGTCGGTGTACAGTAAATATTTAATCTCTTCATACCTCTAACATCCCCCCCACCTCCAGCCTCCCTCCTCCACCTCCCACTCGCTCAAAACTCCTTCAGTTAAGCTGCTTTGAATACAGGAATAAATCTACAAGCATCTGCTGATCTCATGAACGTTCACGGATTTTTATCGGCTCGTTTATAATATTGTTTCAGCGGGCTTCTTTCTGGACTCATCCTTCATGTCCCACATCCTTAGAATGACTTCAAGAGATATCAAAACATCCCATAACCACAGACTGTACCGCTGTTCTGGGTGTGGCATACCCAAATTGCACTTTGGCTACAGAGAGGTAAGTCTGTGTGAAGGCTTGGTCTGGAGGAGCTGCAGTATTTATTTCTGCACAAACGTCCAATGTACATTCACTAGATATTCTCAGATCTACAAACTCTTCTGCAGTGTGGAGTGTGCATGCATGCATGTGAGAGGTGGAGCGAGAGAGCAAGACCAAGAGCGGTGTGTGAGGGAAGGCAGGCAGAGGAGCAGAGGAGCACAGTACAGCAGAGACTCCGGCCCTGGAGACCAAAGCTACGGTCTTGTGGTCGGGGGGCTGGAGCAGGAAGAGTTGACCCTGTTTTGCACGACGGGCTTCACTAGATAGAACTTTGCGGTTTTGGTGCTTCCGTGTAGTTTGTGTTGGAACAGCGTAGCCAACGTGAGCGCGCATGGGACACCGACCCACAATGATTTATAAGAGTGTAAGTGTAAGAAGCTACAAACAGTACCTTTAATGGTGGCATGTACTGTATGGTGTGATTAGGTTGCTCCAAGTTTGCAAAGTGAAGCAACATGGTTTCTTATCAAAACCCCCCAACCACTATTTTTCATTACCACGGTTTGAGACTCCACTATTTTTACGACTTTATAATCTTGCAAATTTAAGATTTTTTTCTCGGAACTTGTTCACTTTAATCTCAAAAAATATTAAAGTTAATTTCTCGTAAACTGACGACTTTATTATTTTGCAAATTTGTGTTTTTTTCCCGTAAATGTGCAGCTTTAATGTCAGAGAATATCTGAGTTGTATTTGTTCCATGACACAGATGAGTGAGGGACGCCAAAAAAATGCAAAGAGGACTGATACAGAAGGTGAACCTGCATCCTGTCAATCCCTCCCAACAGTCACCTGGGAGTAGGCGGAGCTACACGCTTCCCTTTCAAACTCATTTCAAATGTTTTTCTTGTTCCGTAATCTGCAGGCAGACACGTTAAAAGCATTATAACACTCCGAGTGCGGTGCGCTGTCACAACACGCAGCTCTTCATCTGAGAAACTGCTCTCTGATTTATGTAGATCTCATATTAAAGCCCCGCTGCGAAGCAGACCTCATGCATTATTCACAGCAACGGCCATGTGGGTGTGTTTGTATGTGCTATATAAATGTGTGTGTACTTTGTTGCATCTGTATCTGACTCATCACAGGATTACTAAACAGAGAGAGACAGAGAGACAGAGAGCGGGGCAGACAGGGTAAGACAGACAGGGACGGGAAGTCAAACTGTAACTGGGATAATTTAATCATCACAAACATCTTTATTATTGTTCATATTCCTAACCTAATAATCCAAAGTACTTCTATTGGAGATAAATGCCTATTGTGCTTCTTTTATTGCTCATTAATTGACTGATTAAACTGACTGTATCCCCAGTTCATAAAACCTCAAACACCTGGGGCCTGATTTACACTGAAAGCAGCGTTTTATTTCCCCGTTCATGTTATTAAGAAGCACTTTGCAAAATGTGTTTTATTATGCAAACGCTATGAATGACATCCTTGATGTTTCCTGATGACAAAGCAAATGTGTAAGCATATTTCTTTCTTTGTGAATGCTGATATTTGACTGTAAAGCTGCAAAGTTTCATGCATTTAGCCTCAGTGTCAAACAGGAAATTGAGCTGTTTATACATTCAGTTTTGTCTGAGGAAGAGTTCGTTCGAAACTGAAAGGTCATCAGAACGAAATGAGAAGAACAAGACATTTCTGATGGAACTGTGGTGTCAAAACAACCCAGCAGTGATGACTAAGCATCAATAATGGAGACATATTATATACCAGCTACGAGCATTTCTTTTGTTTTGGTTTTGATGTACAGTAGCAGTAGCGTGGCGTGGCTCAGCGGAGAGGAGGAGGGTGACAGCTTCAGAGATGAGGTTTTATCCTTCTGTTCTGGTTCACTTAGACTAAATGCACCCCAGATGGGGAGAACAAAAGGTTTTTTTTTTGGGGTTTTTTACAAGACAGTAGATGAACAGTGAAGGAGGAGCAAAGGAAGAAGGAATGTAGCAGAAACAATGAAGATTGTAATTGAGTTAAAGGTTGATCAATAAAGCGATACGCAAGTATAACGCCAGTTCCTTTATTTTACAGTACTGTATTGAGGTCCTGCAGTGTGTGTCAGTATGGGAACATGTCACACATAATTTGGCTCACCTAGGCGTGCATCAGTAGTGTAGTGGTCGTTTATGAGGTGGGTGTACTACTAGGTAGATGGGTAGTAGGTTACCGAGGAGGAAGTGGGTATACTCTCCTATATTCCGGCTATTTGGCCAACATGTGGGTATACTGTAAACTGCCAAAACAAGAGGTGGGTATACCCCGTATACCTGTGTATACCCTCCACTACACCAAATCTTCAAACTGAAGCAGTTGTTGACCACTTGCAGCCAGTTAAGAGGAGTCAATGAGGGTATAAAACAGTCAATAAAATAGTTTTTTTCAAAAACTGTGAATCACTGTAACCACGAGAGGTCCTTCAGCATACAGTCATAAATGAGCACAAATAATATGAGGCTGATGAGTCCAGTAGTATGCAAGATTAGCAGTGGACAGACAGATACAAACTTACACACGACCGAACACATAATCTCCCCCCAGGCTTATATGCCTGCTGGCAGAGATAATTACACTGCTTAAAAATATTCTGAGCAGCACATATTTTTCAAATATGACTCTTTGAATTAACACAATTTGAATATCATCGCTCACGGTCCAGAGGAGGGATTTTAGACTTCAGTATTCGTTCCAATCACAGCTGCAGATACATACGACCTACAGGATACTACGGACATAAATACCTACAGTATACTGGCTAAAAAAAGACCATGAGATGTGTAGATTATTGGACAGTAGTAATTACTTTTTTCCAATGATTTGCATCCTGACGGTTAACACATTCACACTGAAGGTGTCATCACTCAAACACCCTACAATCTCCAGTCAGCTACTACAGAAATACAGAAAGCAACCTGCCAACACTTGACCACATAACCAACAAAGTGGAAGTGCAAAAAGTGTAAACCACTCATAGCCACAACTTTCACACATGAATGGCAACAGCAGCAAAAGACAAGCATAAGTGCATCGTGAAGAAGATCATCAGTGTGAACCAAATGTATTTCAGTATGAAGTGTAAATGTAATCTGGTTGTAGGAGCATCGAAAGACAGAGTGTTGTCGGAAGGTCACTGTTCAACATTTAATGAATTACCAGGAAAATGAGTATAGGGCAACTCAAATATTCATCACAGAAGAGTTCACATCGCTGTTCTCCATCGAACCGATCCCTCCATTGAAAACGACGACCGCTTTCTTGCAGCTACAATCGTTTTGCCTTTCTTTAAACTCCAATACATCAGCGCAGAATAAAAAGGGGCAAGAGGTGACTTACTATGCTGAAGTTCATGACCTTGAGGATCCAGATAGTTAGTGCCAAGTTGATCAGGATCAGGATCATCAGCAGCAGGACGAAGAAGTAAAGGCAGCGTTTCCTCCAGCCATATATTCCCACTTTGTACACTTGTGGTTTCTCTGAACTCTGGACATTGTTCCTATGAGTGCACTGTTCTTGGGTCATCTGAGAGGAAACACAGAGAGAGAAAGGAAGACATTAGTATGGCTGAGGGCAACACCATGACCTCAAAGACTCAGTCAGACTCTATCAGTATCGTTCTGGCACCTTTGCAGCCTCATTTGCACCGACTACGCCATTCATTCACACAGCTCTTATTGGGCGATTGGGCAGTTTGGGAATCAACACAGATGCTATTGTTTCGTCTGAAATGTCACTGAGAATTTACATAAAATTAAAGCTTTATTTGCATTTATCTGTTTAGCTTCTTGTTGGCAACAGGCTGTCGACACAACATCGACATATTGCCATCTTAGAAAGCTGCTGTGGGGAACATGTCAGCAAAGTTGCACATCCAGTAGACACAGAGCAAGAGTTGTGGTGAATGCAAGTCCAATATTTATTCCTACTTAAGCTCCTTCTCGATCTCCTGAGAGTAATTTATGTCTCTTTAGCTGCTAAATGTCCCATTGTGTTCACCAGCTAGTACTTTCTCTAGTCTGGCTGTTATGTATTCAGCCATTATTGCAACCCATTGCGGCCTCCATGCTGGAGCCACCCATGATTGCTTGGAGATTTGTGACTGTGTAGAAAATGACCTTAAGATAAGAGATGGGGAACATCTGAACATTAGCACAAATAACATGCCGTAAACATTCCTCTCACATTCTGCACCCCCAATACTGACCAGCCACTCAGTTCGGGCACGGTGAAAGACAGTTTAGTTAGCTATCGCATTGATTGATTGCCCCATAAGTGGTCTATAACTCCATTATGCCCCCTCTGCCCCACTGATGTGCCGATAGTGCCGATTAATGATGATTCTAATTGTCGGCCTGTGAAGACGAGCGGGCATTGTTCACTTCCAAGCGCCATAATAATGACCTAATAACTCTGTGGAAAAATACAATTTACTGTCCAGCGCGCTTTGGAGTGCGCATCTCAGACCACCAAAGCCAATCGCTTTTGACAACCACACACATTACCCGCTAACTGAAACAAATGGCACAAGACAGGGGCCCGGTGAGAAAGTGCTGAAAGCTACAGAGGAGACTCCAAAGCACCAGTCAGCATAAAAAAACAAAAAAAACAGGGAAATCTCATTGTGTACGGTCGGATTTTCATTTTTGTTTGACGGGAGATGCAGAGAGATGAAGAGGCATATCTCTGTGATGTCTAGGCTGACAGGAAAAAGGGAACTCAGTGCTGTGAGATGAGTAAACAAAGATAACTTCAAACTAGAAAGAAACTACAATTACCGCCTCGTGGTGCCTCCACGCCTCCACCAACCTGTCAAGTTGCAGTTCACATTCATGTCTGTCCACATTCACTTCATCATTTTATGCTATTAGACATTTGTATGAAATTATCATAATCAGCATATGAAGTATTAAGTTATGGCCAAAAATGTGCTTTGACCCTTGACCACCAAATTCTAATCAGTTTACTAAATTTCAAGAAATTCCCTCCAGTATGTATGGATGGACGAACAACCCGAAAACTATTAGGCTCATTAGGTTCCCCTAGAGGCTGCAATGTTCATTACACCCTGCAGTATGAAAGTCTTATGCTGAGTCTCAAATTGCGTACTTACACTTGCTATTTTGAGTGCATAAGTGCATTCACACTGAGAAGTATGGCAAAATGCAGTGCACTATAAGTACCGGGGTTGTATGTTCAATGAGGGAAACGGCCATCGGTGAGTACAACGACACACCTATTTTGATCTCTGAAAAACACTCAATATTGGCTCATTACAATCAACTAAATCAATCAGTTCCACCCTTTTGGACTGAGATTGTGCTCTTTAAAAGTCTTGACAATGCCAGTTAACTTATAAACTACGTTGGGTGCAAAATTGACATCTTGGTGTGATGGTTGTGCTTATGGAAAGCTGATAGAACGTCTATAACTAACCTGATGCTGGCGCTAGAGGAAAGGTCAGGGGGTCGTTGAAATCATGGTGAACTATCCTCTGTGGACCATGAATATATACACCCAACTTCATAGCTGTGGAGAGCATCACAAACTGGATCCAAGTAAGGGAAAAGCATCCTCCCTATCAAACTCATTCTTAATTAAGATCAACATGTTGTTTCATTATCACTCATCCCCCCAGAAGTATCTCGGCTTGATCTCACAGTTTAACAGCAGTACCCGATCCCTCAGGCTGTTTGTTCAGACTTATTCAAAATACAAACATGAATACAAAACAAACAGCGGCATGAGTCAAAAGGAACCCAGATTGTTTGTTCAGCTCTTTGGCAACATCCTCATATCCCCTGTGAGTGGGGATTAATAGCGCACCTGATCCTCTTTCTTTTATGTTTCCACCTGCGAGCACCTGCCACAGCGCAGACCTTCCAAACATGGCTGCAAATGGTGGCAGACACGCTGTGTTCACCCTGGAACTAACCGCTGTCCTGTCAAATCACCCCGTTTGAACAGGATCCAGTTCGGCTGACGGGGGGCGACTCTGACATTTGTTTACACCAAGGAGTTTGATAATGAAAAACCACACACAAGATTCAAAGACTGATGGACTGGTTTTTCCATTTCCTCTCACTAGATTTTTTTTTTTTTTCTGGTCTGGTGTGACAGACTCCGATAACTGACCCTGAAACTGATATGAAACTTCAAAACGAACCAGATCATGTCAGTAAAATTTGGTAAGCCGACGGCAGCAGCGAGCGGATGAAAAAAGTCTTGCAAAATTAATGTTTTGAGACAGCGTTTTAGAGAACAGCATTGAATAAATCCCTAAAATGTGAACAGAAAAGTGAGGATATATATACAACCTCTACTGGGTAGCATTTAGGATTTCTAGTCATATCTATTTTTCTATTAGTACCCTCACTGACAGCCTTGTGACAGATCTGCTTGTCTGTTTACCGTACAACAGCTCTGGTTGCACATTTCATGGCAACAATGCTGATATTTTAACAGAAGGAAAGAAGTCGGTCTGCCGGTCCAACGAAATGCAGTCGGTACAACAGTTTGTATTCAGAAACAAGATTACAGTGTCATAAATAATGCTCTTTATTTTAAATATATTCAAAGTGCTTTTGTGTAACCCTTCAAAAAATCTGTTTTGCAAAATTTAAATAGAGTGAACCGAAAAATGTCCTTGACGAAAGAATAAAGCAGAATAGTGCCGAGGCTGCCAAGCATCTCCAGGTGTTGCGGAGACGACAGCAGCAGCAGCTTGGCAGGACAGCAACACTCGCAGTGACACCAACATCAGTGTCAGATGGAGAGGAGTGTGCTCACGCGTTCATGTGTAAATGTGTTGTTTCTCAGGTAAGCCTTTATACGAGCTACACAAACATGCAGTTTAGTAATACTAGTGATACTTTTCTAAACATCCCTTCATGTGCAGAGTACATAAAGAATTTATGTGCGTATGACGGCTACCCCGTCGGAGTGTTGGTTGTGCGACTTCCTCAAATACCATACGTCGTTTGTTGCAAAGTTTTGAAGGTCCCATATTGTAAAAAGTGAGAGTTTCAGGTTTTGCGCATTATAAAGCAGGTTTAAGTGCTTTATAAATACTGGTAAACTATCAAAACGCTCAATATACGGAGAAATACACACAGCCCGTATTCGGAAATTGTGCGTTTGAAACAAGCCGTTAGGATTTCTGTCCATTTGTGATGTCACAAATATACAATATTGAGACCATTACACGGTTTTAAACGTAAACATTCTAAATGTGTCCCAGTTTATTTCCTGGTTTCAGTGTATGTAAATAACATCAGCTGACAGGAAGTAAACATGGACCCAAACTGTTGCCTAGCAATGCAATTCTGTTGCAATTGAAATGCACTAAAACGGAGCGTTTCAGACAGAGGGTGAATACAGGTATATTTAGACAGACAGTGTGAGAAAAATAATGTATTTTTCGAACATTACAGCAGGTAAACATGTTTTAGTAGAAACCCAAAATACAAGTTGAACTTGAAAATGAGCACGATATGGGTCCTTTAAAGAGAAGAAGAAGAGAGAACTTATCTATGCTGGCGGTGCAGCAACGCTGAGAACATGAACACTATAGTAACCTCCTTCTGTCTCACCATGTTTATTATGGAAATCAGAAGTTCTCAATTGAGTCATTCTGGCTTCGGCTGAGGATGATTTGACCTAGATCCCCCACAAAGTACACATTTGCTTACATAAGCGTACATGTTGGTTAAAAATAATGTATATCAGAAGTCTAGTCATTATCTTGTGTAAATGCTAAACCCTGAGGGGATGTGTGTTCTCCTGCATAAGACTACTGAGCAATATATCATCTGCTATGTGATTTGTTTTGTTCTTTCCCTTTCCCAACCTGCCTCCCCTTAATAAGCTGGTAAACCAATCAGCTTGTTTTACACATTTGGCTACAAGACACGTTCTTGAAGAGTTCCTCTGCAAACATCTTCTACCAACATTTGAATGTTCACCTCAGAATCAATGTTTTCCATAGGATAAAATATCAATATACAGTATCTGGTCGACTTGCGCACCAGTGTAATAAAAAAAGTGTTTTCTGATGGGTCTATATTGGTAGAACAACATCATTTTCCAGGGACAGTCACAGTGACAAGAAAACAATATCACCAAAGAAAATTGTTCTGATTTGACACAGCTTTGGTTAAGTTTAGGTACAAAAACAACTTCATTAAGGTTAGGGTCCTTAAAGTCTTTTACCCAATGCCACCAATCGGTGGCATTGGGTAAAAGAAACTAATGTTGACTGTCGATAGGAAACATGAAGCAAACCGCAGTCTCTCCCCAACAACATACCATTTCCTCCTTTGCTTTGATGGACAAGCGTCATCACTAGATGTCTTTGTCACTTGAACATAAATATAATTAGACTTAATTTGCTGAAATGGCTGATGCCTTTGTTTTTGTTGGGAGGACAGACTCAATATAAAAGCATATTACAGACATTATCATTGTATATATTATAGTTTTATTTCAGTTAAACGTTTTAGTTTCTTATTCAAAAAATTATCATAACATTTTATGTCCTTCATTTCTTTCAGCGGCTCAGATGTTCTTCGTTTCTTGGTTACTGAATAAACCTGATACAAGTGCTTCTTTATTATGCATGAGAGTGATTTAACCAGTGAAACTAAGGTTAAGTGCCCATTTGATTCTTTACTGGTTTCATTAGTTGGTTAATTAGTGAAGAGTGCACATGGCAGCTATGTGTGTGTTCGCTAACATGAAAGCATGTTATGCTTGCATAACGTCTGTAGCAGTATCTATGTCCATAATATGGAAACTTTATTTATAGCTTATAGTATATAGACATATCTATCTTTCTTCAAAGATGAAAATAAGAATGTATTTATTGATGTCTTGGTTTAGCTCATGAGTGCATCTTCTACAGTAGCTTAACAACAAATCCAAACACAATAACAAATCGATCATAGTTTTGTATTGTAAGTGTATTCATTGCTTGATTGGTTTCTTATTTCCACACATATACTGTATTACACTGTGGATCTACCTTCTCTCTCAAAGTGTATCATAAATCAAATAAAAACGTACTGCAGTAATGAAATATAACTCGTCTCTCCTCTGTGCTTTCTACAGACTCTCCCTTCATGCACAAAGAGTACTGATAGCTTTCCAATAAGCTCTTAGGGCTACAGGCTGACTGAGAAAAGAAAATGGTGTTTGGTTAGAAGCTAAATAATGGCCACTCTCATAAGAGTGGAGGTGTGTGTGTTAAGAAAGCGGAGTTGAAGAGCCAGGGAGGAAGAAAATGAGTGGCGAATTGGAGGCAAATCAAATCATCGGCCTTTTGAGTCCTTTTTTCCCTCCACTGCTGCGGTCCAATGGTGCCTCTTGTTCAGCCAACTATTCATTCAGAGAGCCCGAAGAAAGCCCAACGGTCCAAAAACAAAGTCTGTCTCTGATTAGAGAGAGAAATTAGGTTTTACAAAATGTTATTGGTTAATCTTGCTGCCAAATAGCCAGGCAGCTCCCCATTAGGACTTTTATAGACAACATGTGGATCGCTACCAGGACCCGGCGGCGGCTGCCAATGGATACGCCATTACCGGGGCTCGCACGCCTCCAAATGTAGGAATATACGAAATGGCCGACAGCCAGAGGCAGTTTATTGGCCGTTGTAATGTGTGGGTAAACAGAGGAGTGGAGGAATGTGATCGACTGACTGAAAAGTTACTTGTTGGTTTAGGGTCATTGAGCATAATCTCCAGTAGCTAAAGACAGAGGCGTTAATGAGTGTTAGCTCTTCTCTAAATGGTTTTAGGGTTTGTTTGGATGTACTGCACTAGTAGGCATGTTTCTCTCCTTCATACACAACTGTTTTCACTAAGTATGTTTGTTGGAATGTTTCTCTCTTTACTGTTTTTAGATGTGTTGGTTTTCTTCAGCCATTAACCAGAACTGGAGAGATCCAGTAGTTACTGTCCTGAATTGCTCCACACCACTCTTCCATTGCTATTAACTGTCTTGTTCCTTCGTCTAAAGAGCCCCTAGAGCAATTGTTTTTTATTGTATGGTAGCAGAACTTCACTACAAGTTTTATTTTTTCCCCCCCTTTTTTATTACCCCTCAACAACTACAGAGAGTACTGAAGCAGAGCGGGCCAGTGGATGTAAAGAGCAGAAGAAACCTGATGAAACTGTGATGAAATCAGCCTCCTCCCTCCACCAAACAAACCATGTTGTTTATCTAAAGATCAACCCATTCAGAAGACGGAGACCGGATCACAATTCTCATAAAATATGCATATAGATATATTTGTTTAAGTATTTACAAAATATATTCAAATTATGTTTTTATGCTACTATTATTACTACTACTACAACTCAGTGGGCAACCTCCGGGTCTGAGAAGTGAAGCAAATGCTGAAGTGCCTTAAAGGTCCCATATCGTGCTCATTTACAGGTTCATACTTGTAATTTGTGTTTCTACAAGAACATGTTTACATGCTGTAATGTTAAAAAAAAACTTTGTTTTCCTCATTCTGTTGGTCTGAATATGCCTGTATTTACCCTCTGTCTTAAACGCTCCGTTTTAGCGCATTTCGACGGAATTGCGATGGAATTACTGGGAACAGTTTGGGTCCATGTGTACTTCCTGTCAGCTGATGACATTCACACACACTGCAACCAGGAATAAACTGGGACACATTTAGAATGTTTAAGTTTAAAACTGTGTAAAAGGTCTAAATATTGTATATTTGTGACATCACAAATGGACAGAAATCCCTAACGGCTTGTTTCAAATGCAGAGTTTCTGAATACGGGCTGTGTGTATTTCCCTGTGGATTGAACGTTTCGATACTTTCACAGTAATTATATAGGACTTAAGCCGGCTTTATAATAAAAAAAAACATGAAAATCTCACTTTTTTTATAAAATGGAACCTTTAAACTTGCATTATTTCTAACATCCAGCAGGGGGCGACTCCTCTGAAGTCTGATTGTATAGACGTCTATGAGAAAATGACCCTACTTCTCACTTGATTTATTACCTCAGTAAACATTGTAAACATGAGTTTATGGTCTCAGTCGCTAGTTTCAAGTCTTCTTCAATACAGCATGATGTTCATTTAGTAAATTATGTTCCCATTTAGAGTCAAATAGACCATAAAGCAGGGGATGCTTTAGGACGGGGCTACCTTGTGATTGACAGGTCGCTAAAACGGCGTTGTCCGGTCTGGGAGTTGTCCGTGTTTACGTCTTAGAGCTTCAACCCTTTCACAGTGTGTTTTCACTTCATGAAAGTTAATTGTAATATTTTGGTCGCCTAAAAATGTTTTATTCAGTGTTCGGTAGTACTTAGCTCCACTCTCTCGTGCAAAAAAAAAAATTGAAATTAAATAAACTTATCCTTTTGTTGTTGAGTCACTGAGATAAATGCTTGTGTATTTATCGTATTCCGTGAATAAAGGCTTTTTTGACCCTCATCCTGAGTGCACCAGCAGCTCTGCACTTTTGTCCCACTTTGTTGTCCCTCATTAACACCGAGGCCCGACTCTCAGCACAGCCCTTCTTTGTCGTGTGCCGCATTTGCTTACTGGCCCATTACAGATGAGACAAGTGTGGCTAATACTTACAGACACGGAAAAGGTCAGAGAATAACAGTAAACAAATTAATGAGAGCTCCAACCTGTTCAGGATTTGACAAAAGCTCCTTTTCAGAAGACAAAATAATAAGAAAAACATCAGATTTCACTGGTTAATTCTGGCGTGTAGACGTGAAGTCATGCGGGCCCGGAGCCAAGCCTGACTGGAGGGCATAATGAACACTTTAACAGCCGAGTAACTTTGAGCTATTTCTTTTTAATCAAGAGCAAAAATAAATGCAGAAATGTATTTTTCTTCCTCCTCTCTGTTTTGTAAGTGGCTTTAGCATGCTTGTCAACAGCATTGTTGAGCACATGATTAGAATAATTTGGCAAAGCCTGTGCTGGTAGGCCATGTGTGACAGATATGATACTGTAGATTTACAGTGAGGAGAGAGGAACCACATCCCGTGCTGTTTAAATTCATGTTTTAAAGCAGTCTTTGCAGGTCAGCAGTGGAAAGAGCCTGGAGGTTAAAGAAGCAGCCTTGTCACTTTGAATCCCAGTTTTATCAAGGAGGGAACGGAGGGGACTTAGTATCTAAAATATGCGTGTTTTTAAACTTAAATGACAATTCACAAGTCAGACCAGGTCCCGATTATATTCAGTCTAATCAGGTTAGGTAGGTTCCTGTCCTATTGCCACAGGTTCAAGGTCTATATATGTCAATATATCTAATACCTGAGTGGATCCAAGCTGACTCTCTATCAGCTCTGATCATCACAGGAGAATGAAATGTCTCTACTGAACTGTGAAGTGGAGGAGAAATGGCATGGCAAGCACCTCTGTAGCCACAAGTCCAATACAGGGAGTCTCAGCACAATGTATGAACTCCTAACTGTACACTAAAAATATGCACTTACGCCTATTCTGATTATTATTAATTCACATTGCCTTTGAGCACATCCTCTAGGGTATACCAGCCCACGCATTTCACTGAAAAGATAAGTATGTGATGAATAAATCTTTGAATTGGACCCTTGAAGACCTCTGCAACTATAAACTTGTAAACCATGAATTTTACTGTTCATCTTTGTTCTCTCTTCCAAGATCTGAGTGATTAATTTGGTGAGTACCATGTTATTATTATCACCAGGAATGAGACCAAAGATTTCAGTCAGGTGAGTACCATTGGCTGTTTAGAAGGACCTTAAACTCATCAAACTCACTGAAACCTGGAACATGAGTGGGCTGACATACAACGACTAAAACTGGTTGTTATTTTAACCATTTCGTTTTTTAGATACACAGATTATCAAATTTCATTTTTTTTACTACATGCTTCTTTATCTGATGCTTCATCTCCAGGAGTTAATGTTGGGGAAACAACTCCTGACTTGCACTTTGCTTCCATTAGAAGCTGATGGTTTGTATGTGCTATTTCTCTGCCGTGGGGTCATTAAATCTCCATCTCATGTGGTAAAACATTCAACTTGGTCTTTGTTTTTGTTTTTTTCAGAACCAAGAGGGACAGTTAAAAAGTCTCAAGGCTCTTTCAGACACAACATGAAAATGTCCCAGAACCCATTATTTCCAATGGCTTGTGCCACTCGGCGAACAAACTTTGTGCGCTGCGCCCTGTGATTAATACCCATGTGGCCAATAGAAAGGAGGCAGTCAACCAGACATAGAAGGAAAAACATTGAAGAAAAACTAATATTGAGTGTGTCTGCACAACACAAAATTGTGCTAGTATCGAGACCTCGGGAGGAAAGCCCTGTCTTGGAAACACGTTTCCAACCAAGTAGGCGTATCAGGTGTGTCTTAACAGGTAGCTTGTAGGTAGCTTCTTAGCACGGGATACATCTTCGTTGCTGGCAACAACAAAATGATGTAATCCCGCTAGAAGTTTTGAAAACTCCTATTTTGGTATTCTCCCCACCTGACTTCCCCGAACACCTACGCAGATGTGCGCGTTGTGTGTGAAAGTGCCTTCACACTGTAGTACAGGATGCAGACAGAAAGCAAAGCAGGCAAACATGCATCTCTGATTGATCTGAACTGGCTTTGTTTCCCTTAATTTCCCTAAGCAAAGTAATTTAAGGAAACAATCAAAATGTTAATGAAACACAGTTTGCAAAAAAAAGGCAGTTTAGAGAGAAAAAAAACAAGTTGCCTAAAACCCTTTTTTCCCTTCATGTGCATTAGAGGTGAATGGATTTTCCTTTTCTGGTGCTTTACAGCACTGAATGATGACATCTTGTAAAACACAATGTCAATTTGTCTTTCCCAAAACAGCATCCAGGTTATACTGTGGATAATCTGCACACCTTGCTGTGAACAGTTTTCATTTGGAACTACATCCTACCGCTTGGAAACAATACTCTTCAAGGTGGGGTCTGTGGATTATCCCAAGTAACTGTTTTTGGAAAGACATTGTTTTCCCTTATTTTTGTGTTGGACTTCTGAGCAATAGGATGCCTCCAATTGTGGATAAATAAAACCAAAACTATCCAAGTTTGCAACCATTTTTCCATAAGAGGTAAATAGGAAAATATGGTTAATTATGAGTGAACTGGTCTTAATGTCCCTTTGCAAAGGCCCAAGAAAACATTCAATTAAAGTCCAACATTATGACCATACATGACTGTGTGCACAGGAATTAAAAGGTCCATGTATGCACAGAAACACATGCAAGCCCTGCCGTCCAGGGATTTCATTCCACAGAGTAGATCTTACAAATCCCAATTAACTGCAGCATCAACGGTGGCTGCTGCGTTTTAGCTGAAACAAGTGTCCTCAGACATGTTTCATTCAAAGCCACACACAACTGATTATCATCAAAGATCAACCTTTTTTTACTGCTAAGCCTGGGAACCCCGAGGCGATACTTCACAAGTATAATTAACATCTAATCGTTAATGCCACCAAAGCTAACAGGCTCTCTGTTAGCATGGCTTCATTATCTACTAAAAAGGTTGAATCATAGACTTTGAAGCATATGGAAGCAGGGCGGACCTCATCACAGCAAAGCAGAACTAGAACTACCGCCTCGCCGCTGTATACCTCCACCAACCACTCAAGTTGCAGTTTACATCCATATATGTCATCACTTCAACATTGTATCCTGTTAGACATTTATGCAAAACTGTCACCATGACCTTTGACCACCAAATTCTAAATCAGTTCATCCTTGTCCAAGAGTCCAAGTGGATGTTTGTGCCAGATGTGATGAATTCCCTGCAGACGTTCCTGCAGATGTCGCCTTCACAAGAATGGGACGGACGTGAGGTCACAGTGACCTTTGACCACCAAAATCTAATCAGTTTGAAGAAATTCCCTCCAGGCGTTCCTGAGATTATCGCGTTCACAAGAATGGGATGGACGGACGCACGTAAAACCAGAAAACATAATGCCTCTGGAGAGGAAGCATAAAATTGGAAACCTAAAAGACATCACTTTCATCAGGAGAAGCAGAAGTTTCAGAAAAGGAAAAAGGAGAGTCAGAGAGAAGTGGGAGTGGCACTGCCAAACTAAGAGTCTGGATCTGCACCCCGCGGTGATTAAGATGTGTTGGACTTCAACGAGGCAGAGCAGACAACAGAGGTTACTTAGAAAGGCAGAGATGGGAAAAAGAGGGAGTTTGGGGAGAAGCAGGCTAGCAGAGGGAGAGATGAGGAATGAGGGGAGGAAACAGGTGTTCAGATGATGGTAGGATGTTGACACAGGAGCAGAAAGGAAGGTATCAAGTATTTAAAAGTCAAAAGGCTCAAGTCCAAGTGAAGTCAAGTCCAAGTTGAGTTGCAAGTCGTCATCAAACTTGTGACCCGAGTCTGACTCGACACACCTCATGACTCGTGATCTGATATTTGGCTCTAGCTAAATGTTTTGTAACTTCATAAACTGGCACCATGTGATGAAGGACATGAAATCAATCAATCCAATGTGTCGCTATCATCGGTGCCACAGCTACAGGCAGCTGCTTTAAAATATGAAACACATTGTTTGTTATTGATTCAAGAAAGCTAAATGGAAATAGGTTGCAAGAAAGACTTTAAAATAAGTAAAATATTTGGGTTTGTGTGGGAAAGAGATGTGAAGAGTCCTCTTCGATCAGACCCACACAGTGACAGGGCAGCGGTGTGCCGCTCGCCGTTATCCCACGAGAGAGACAGTGATGTTAAATTGCCTGTCTCTTTTCCTTGCTCTCTCTCTCTCTCTCTCTCCCTCTCTTTTTTATTCCTCTCTCTCTCTCTTTATCTCCCCCCCCTCGCTGTGAGAGGCTAACATCTTAATCATAATTGTGTCATGAACCATAAACACTCATACGCTTGGCTGTGGAAGCACCCTTGGGGGGGAAGTAATGGTGCTGAATAATAACAATAACTTTATTTGAAGAGCACTTCTGTGAGAACTTTTCACAGCTTACTTGTGTTGACGGTACTTCAAGTACAATAAGTATCACATTTAAAAATACATTTACAGAGATAATACAGATTCGTACAATAAAAGAGCATCTAATCGGACTATTTGAGTTTTAGTCTCACGTTACATGAGCACTGGTTTTAACGGTGATTTACTGTCACTGTCTAAATGTCACTTTAGAGAACATCACACGGTGAAGAGTCTTTAATATTGTAAGATAAATTCATGAGCGCTGCTCTTAATGGAACAACTGGAGCACTTAGATGTTGTTACTGAGAGTCAGACATATTTCAGTCAAGAGTTCTTTACTTTTGTGAGACGAGAAAAACAGAGAAGGTGATGTGATGTAGCTCATTGCCGTTTCTCCAGAAGATCTCAGGAGAGAGACAGAGGGTGAGTCAGAGGGAGACGGTGGACGGATGAAATCCAAGACGTGCCTGCTGAACTAATGCTGCACTTCTGATGCATCCCCATGAGAAACTCTCGAGTCAAAGAAAGTCTTAATGTTGTTTCATTCAGTCTATAAGGGATGCAACAGTCCTACAACCAAAGGCACAAGATTCCCTCTTCTTTTGTAATCTGTTATTTAAAAAGAACTGCTATACTAATATTGACCAATTGATTTCGTGGGATATAACAAATTACGTTCGTAGGTCTAGCTACGAACGGTGTATGAGACCAGCCTGCAGAGAGACATGCAATAAATGTTGTATCTACAGAATATACAGAAGTATGCTGGCAATATGGAGAAACAAAAATGACAGTTATTGTAGATCAATATTGATGTAGTGAGTTTCCAGTAGAGTGCAGAAGTGTTTGGAGTAACAATAAAAAAAAGGCAAAATTGTGTTATCTGGGCTGGATTTCACAATATGTAATAGTTTTAGGCCTCAGCAAGGCTATTTCCATGAAATACAGAGAAACTAATGGCTTCATATGATGTAGGAAATGTTTGCTCACCTGCTATTACAGGTATTTATTAGATCATTCTGGGACAGTGAGAGTGTGTGTGTGTGTGTATGATGTGCGGCATCCTCATATACTGTACATAAGCAGTGGACGCAGTCACCGTGACGTCACCTATTAGTTTGTGGACTGCCGTCTTGAAGCCTCTAGTTCATCATTTTAGCCGTCGTTATTTTGTCTTTTGGGTGGAGCTAAGTACAACTGAATGCTGAATAAGACATTTTGAGTTGACCAAAAAGGTTTAATTAACTTTTGTGACCTGAAAACTAGGGATGCACCGATACCGATACCAGTAAAACAGCTCCGATACAACGGCACTGATACCACTTTACAGCAGCGTGACGTTAACCTCTCGTCACCATCTTTTGGGTCCTCATGCTCCACCTCCCCAACGGTGTGGGTGAGACGGCCCTCACTTTCATTGTGCCACGGGGTTTTGTTTGCACCCTCTGACTCGCGCGTGCGTTAGACTCCTTGGTCCGTGTTTCAAGACGGGTCGAGTGGGTTGGAGACATCGTCGCAGACCCCTGGCGCCTTTTAAGTGGGCTGAGCCCCGCCCTGGGGGCACGACGCGGTTCAGGCACACTGAGGACAGTCCCCCACGGTGACACTTTGTCCACGGCCCCGGGAAGCACCTTCGCCCCGAGCCTTTCCAAGCCGACCTAGAGCCGGTCGCGGCGCACCGCCTCGTATGCGGGACTCCCCAGCCTGCCGTACGCGTATCGGTACTCGGTATCGGCGGGTACCCAAAGTACTTGTACTTGTACTCGGTCTGTAAAAAAGTGGTATCGGTGCATCCCTGCTGAAAACACACTCTAAAAGGGTTAAAGTTGTAGGACAAAAACACTGAAACCGGACAACGCCTTGGTAGCGAACTGTCAATCCCAAGGTAGCCACGCCCTAAAGCATCCCCTGCTTTATGGTCTATCTGACTCTAAATGGGACCATAATTTACTAAATGAACATCATGCTGTATTGAAGAAGACTTGAAACTAGAGATTGAGACCATAAACTCATGTTTACAATGTTTACTGAGGTAATAAATCAAGAGAGAAGTAGGCTCATTTTCTCATAGACTTCTATACAATCTGACTCCTTTTTGCAACCAGAGGAGTCGCCCCCTGCTGGCTGTTAAAAAGAATGCAGGTTTAAGGCACTTCAGCATTGGCTTCACTATTCAGACCCGGAGGTTGCCGCCTGGGCATCCTTTAGAGAGAGGCCATATTTGTGTCTACTTGTAATTGGATAATTGGTAATGATTCATACTCTCATACAGGCTCTTTGTTTTACCATTTTGTCAAACACTCTGATGTAGACCCTGTGCTGCAATGTGTTGGCTGAATAAAGTGCAGCCTCTTCCAGTAAGTCAGTTAGGATTTCATTTTCACATTTATTTAGGAGGTTTAGATATGTAAAAGGTCCAGGACGGTACTGTAACGTGAGTTAAACTGCATTCTGCAGTTGCAGGACGAGGGAAAGTTCTGCTCAGTGCTGTTAGATTAAAGTACTGTTGGCACAAAAAAAAAATCCTTTCCATTTGAGAAGTGGTTGGTTCAGTGCCACCGTGGCAGTCTTTTCTCAGTGTTCCCTTGGTATTACACAGGGATTGATGGTGATCCAGAAAATATCAGACACCTTCCACTGGCTTAGCTGGCCTTCCGTTAGCAGGATCTCTCTGTCTATTGGACGGGTCCGTGGGGGATTTTTCAGAGGAAGCTGGTGGATTTTCTGTGGCTCAACCAGATGGCACACAACTTCCATTTCCAAGACCACAGTAAATAAATATTAATCCCACAGCCAAAAAGCGGCCTCCTGGAATCAGATCCTTGGAAGCACGTCTGTGGTGTTTGCCGTGGGCTTCTGCATTTCTTCTGGGCTCAGCAGGGGTCTCTACCAATCACAACAATCTCTCTGGCTTTAAATCAGTGTTCGTTATCCGTAATCCCTCAGTGAAGAACAGATTTGCAAACGAGGCTATTCTGTCATTACTGATGTATGTTTATGACAGAAATGCTAAAAGATCATAACTTTTTTTTGGACATTCTGTCCATCAAATCCTGGTAATCATTATTCAAAAGCATTCAGACTGCACTCATTAAAAAAAGATGATAATAGCTGCTTTCTGATGCAGTCTGTCCACTGATGACTGAACAGCTGTCTGACTCTTCACCACCAACTGCCCCGAGGTCCAGATGCCCACGGGAACTCCCAGGTTAACTGTTCCTTGCTTGACACAGTGCTTGCTTCAGGTTTGTGCATAAGCAAATGTGACAACCCAATATCACGCCAAAAGCGTGTAATAGACCCACCTTGTCCACCAGAGGATAGCTTGTCAGTGTCATGCTTTGCGTTGCCGAGGCGTGATTATTACACGTGTATGAAGGGGCAGTACCAGCAAGGGGGAAACAAAACCACTTAGTTTGGTTTAGGAAATAAACATCATGATTGGCCTTGAAATTAGTACGTAAAGTAAGTAAAATACGTACGGAAACAATATAACATAAGTACGGAAAACACGTCACAAACGTTAAAAAACACGGCAATAACGTAGCTTACAAAACAAAACACCGGTCTCGGTTGAAAGTCCTGTGTTTTTCTACGTCACTAGCTCTGAGCATAGCATATTTACGTGGATGCATTTACATTATGGATACACTCTCGACCCCTCTTATCCGGGGTCGGGTCGCGGGGGCAACAGCTCCAGCAGGGGACCCCAAACTTCCCTTTCCCGGGCCACATTAACCAGCTCTGACTGGGGGATCCCGAGGCGTTGCCAGGCCAGTGTGGAGATATAATCTCTCCACCTAGTCCTGGGTCTTCCCCGTGGTCTCCTCCCAGCTGGTCGTGCCTGGAACACCTCCCAAGGGAGGCGCCGAAGGGGGCATCCTTACTAGATACCTGAACCACCTCAGCTGGCTCCTTTCAATGCAAAGGAGCAGCGGCTCTACTCCGAGTCCCTCACGGATGACTGAGCTTCTCACCCTATCTCTAAGGGAGACGCCAGCCACCTTCCTGAGGAAACCCATTTCGGCCACTTGTACCCTCGATCTAGTTCTTTGGGTCATGACCCAGCCCTCATGACCATAGGTGAGAGTAGGAACGAGGATTGACCGGTAGGTCGAGAGCTTTGCCTTCCGGCTCAGCTCTCTTTTCGTCACAACGGTGCGGTAAAGACAACTCCCCCGCTGCTCCGATTCTCCAGCCAATCTCACGTTGCATTATCCCCTCAATTGCGAACAAGACCCCGAGGTACTTGAACTCCTTCACTTGGGGTAAAGACTCATTCACATGGATACAGTACAGACTATATGTTGTACAAATGACACGTCTAAAGCAAGAACGGCGTTCTTATTGCATGCTTTTTCCTTGCACATTACCGTGTCATTCACACACCTTTTCCTCGGCTGAATGTGAAGAAGTGTCTTTAGAGACGTTGTATAATTGTATAAGCAGGGTATTTTATTCCTTTGACAGGACACTGTTGAACCATGCAGCATTGGACACCACTGATCTAATCTAGAATGGTTTCTCTCCCAGCGGTCTGCTATCAGTGGCAGCAAAGTAAGACTTTGCAGGATAATCACAGGCCGATGGAGAAAGAGTCTCTGAGGTGACACTTGCAAAGTATTGCCAATATTAACTTTTCCCCATGACTGCTGCATGAAAGCACATTTCATTTATTTTTCAAGGGTGTTCTTTTAGAAGAGCGCTTTTATCCGCAGTGCCTCAGAGTGACACGAGTCCTTTGGTTTTAGGCACAAATAAAGAACACGCTGACCTTTCAATGAGTGCGGCAAAATAAATGTAAGCTTAAATATGAAATGAAGAAGAATGAAAGAAAGAATTAAAAACTAGGTTTGGACAAGTTAACCAACTATCCAGGAAATAAATGGATGAATATTATAACGGAGAATAAAAGAAGTGCACAGTTTGAGTCTTTGACTTCAAGGAGTCTGAAAAAAAAGTAGCGTAGGCGTAAGAAGGGTCCGTCGGGATCTGAAGATATCTTAAGATGATGTTGAGATACTGGAGTTGTCTGGAGATTTTACCTCCCTCGGTGACCGTCGTCTGAAGTTTCAGTTTATTTTTAACTGTTAGCTGAAACCAGGTCAAAGATTATGACACTTCTGACCCGGGAATGGTAGTGTGCGAGGATTTGTCTGCTTTACTTTGAAGCTGTGGAGTGGAAATGTGCTTTGAAAAAGTTGAGTGGGAGAGGATTTAGTCAATCTCAACACCCAGAGACTGGAAATGTGTTACCTGTTCTACCTCCTGTCTTGTTATGTCACACACAGGGATGGGAGGTGTTTCAGTCTCTGTGACATTTAATATGAGGTAGCTTTCTTAAAAGGGAAATTTGATTTGTGAGTGAAGGCACTTTACGATTGTTAATCAAATTTGGGCCATTATTCAGTTCTGTATTTCAGTAAACCCTGAGCTTTGGGGACACAGCAATTTCCAGGAAGGAACATAAGCAGTCAGACCATAACATACTGTGTATTCAGCCAGGTTAGCTAAACCACTGAATTAGAGGTCAAGTAGAAAGAGAGTGCACCCTATGTGTTGCTTATAAATAGTCAGTACACAGAAAACACTACACCGTGTGAGCGCACAACTATGGCATGGCCTGTAGCTCAAAGTTGAAGCAGGAAGTTGGTAAGCAAAAGTCAAACACTTAGAAACAGAGCTGGGCTGTTGGCATAGTGACTTCATTGAAGTTTGCATATTACATGACATCTTCTGGTCCAGATTTGACCCCCATACATATTTGTTACCTAGGAAACAGCTTTAAAACAACTAGAGAATGTACTGAGCACGACAGCTGTAAGTAAGACAGGAAATAGTTTAAACATTTGTCTCTGATATTCTCTTCTAAGTAAAACTGTGTTCTTTTGTTAACAACCTGTGTGATTGAGTGTGGTTCCTGCTGCCGTTCGGTCTACTGTCATTTGCTTGGTGACTAAAAATGTCATCGTGATTGATAGGAATGATGGCCGGAATTATGAAAATAAAGCCCCTAAATGATTTCTGTAATATCGTTTTCATTCAAAGCCAGACAGGGCAGACTTGACATGACTGACAGTATCAGTCACAAATGCCCGATAATGATATGTGTTTAAGTTTTAAGGTGCTAAATGCGAGATTGGCAGCATTTCTGTTGCCTCCGCACGGCTCTCAACGGTGCTATAGCACGGCAACAGTGCTGACAGAGATAACAGTGTTAACCTGCGGGGTGAACTGGAGGTTGGGTGCTTCGCTTCTGCAACGACTGGAACGGCGTTATCAGCTTTAACCGTTGTATGAGCGCAGTGCAGTGAATGAACATGCACTAAAAGACGCGCAGCCGGCCCGGCTATGTCAACAAAGCGCGGAGAAGCTCGGATTACAACACACACAAAGGGGGACAAAGATCGACTTCATTCTCTGCTCAGGTAGACATTACTCCTCTATACCTTTACATAGCTGATAGTTGTTTGCTGCTATATTAATGCTCTGGATATCGTATTGGAGTGAAGGTGGAAGTAGTGTTACGTTGCTATAGCACCACGAAGTCTGCAGAGGGAAGGGTTGGGGGTGGATGGAAGATTCAACAAAACGTCTGACAGCAGTAGTGTCAGATAATTGTTTTTGAAACAGTGATTTGTAATGGGTTTAAGGCACTGACACATGATGTCCTGCTGACAGATGCTTCCTATTCTACCTACCTACTACAGGGTCTGGTGGTAAGATGCAACTCATGATACTATATATGTATTCGGGGCTAATTCTCCCCGTCTGCGTATGATGATTTTTCATGTAACGTATAATATAATTTTGGACTTAACCTCTTTATCCATTTCCTCGGCCGTCAAGTCACAATCTGACTGATGGTGGTTTTGACTTCCCTGCACTTCAACCCTGGTTTCCGGTAAATATCTGTGGTATTTACCGCACACTCACCCGAAGCATCATCATAACAGGTGCTCGGCTGCAGTTGTCCATCTTCTCTGATGCGTACTGAACATTCATCGGTATGCACGACACTGCGTTGTTTGGAAGTCTGAGGCTATTTAGAACAACAATTTTTATGGTAAGTGCCAATCGGTCATGCTGTACTCTCTCAGGGACGTGATGGAGTTAAAGAAAAAGAAAAGGACAGATAAGTATGCGGAAAGAAAAACAGAGAAATGAGAGACAAAAGTGGAAGAGACAGAGAGAGATACGCAGAGAGAAGAAGAACCTGCAGAATGAAAAAGAAAAAAAAAAAAAGGATGGAGAGGAGAGAGCCGGTGGCAGGGTGGAGAAACCAAGAGACAAAATGAAAGAGACAGAGAGATAGAGGTAGAGGAGAGAAAGAGATATCTATGTGTTCCAAAGAAAAGTGGAGAAAGAAAGAGACCATAACCTTGAAGCAGAAACAACTTCGTCTGGGTTAAATGCTGGAAACGCCAGCAGTGACTCGAAACACAAGAAAGGGTGCGTTCACTTTTTCCGTATTCAACTAAAACCAGCCCTTAACTGGAGTAATTTCGTTGCCTAAGCCTGACCACATGCAGGACGTTAAGTCTCTCTGACTTATGTGTGGTACATGAACGTCTCACTTTCTGTGCTGGAAAAAAACAGTCCAGTATCGCTCTGAATTATGCTCACTTTGGGTAATTCTGCACCTCCACCATTATCCACAATGTCTGCGGAGGCGGTGGGTCCGTGCGGAGCTTGACTGACGCTCATGCAGCGGACAATCATTCGTCACAATCATGCAATCAACATTCTTATTAACTGCAACCATGATGTTTCCTTTACCTTAAGCACACTGTTGGTGTCATGTGCAGATATTGGGGTGCAAAATTGTCATAATTAGCATTTACGATTTTGAGTTATGACCAAAAATGTGTTTTGTGAGGTCACAGTGACCTTTGACCACCCGAATCTAATCAGTTTATCCTTGAGTCCAAGTGGACATTTGTGGGAATTTGAAGAAATGCCCTCCAGGCGTTCCTGAGATATGGCGTTCACGAGAATGGAACGGACGGATGGATGGACGGACAATCCGACAACATAATGCCTCCAGCCACAGCTATCGCCGGTGTGGAGTAGGGATGCACCAATTCCGATACTGTGCTCTTGTACTCGTACTCGCAAAACGGCTCCGATACAACGGCACCAACACCACTTTACGGCAGCGTGACGTTATCCTCTCGTCACCATCTTACGGGTCCTCACGCTCCACCTCCCCAGCGGTGCGCGCGAGACGGTGCGCGCCCTCACTTTCATTGCGCCACGGGGTTTTGCTTGCACCCTCTGACTCGTGCGTGTGTTAGACTCCTTGGTCCGTGTTTCAAGACGGGTCGGGTGGGTTGCCGACATCGCCGCAGTACCCTGGCGCCTTTTATGTGAGCTGAGGACAGTCCGCCCCGGTCGACAGTCGCACCGGGAGCAGGGGGCCCCGCCCTCCCGGCGGGGAGAGAGGGTGCAGCGAGCCCTTTATCCACTATGCGGCGAGGTTCAGGCGAGGAGCGCTGTAAAGCTGCGACCGCAAGCCACCTTCGCCCCGAGCCTTTCCAAGCCGACCTAGAGCCGGTGGCGGCGCTCCGCCTCGTATGCGGGACTCCCCAGCCTGCCGTGTGTCGCTCACACCCTCCAGCTGGTTGTTAACGAGGGTCTTTTGGCACAGAGAAGTACTCGTATCGGTACCCGGTATCAGCGAGTACCCAAATGTAAGTACTTGTACTCGGCCTGAAAAAAAGTGGTATCAGTGCATCCCTAGTGTGGAGGTATAAAAAGCGCTGGTACTGAATTTGATTGAAAGCCCAAAAGCATCGTCATTGGACATGTTCCAGGGTTTGCATCCAATACTGACGTACTTGTCTGTTGATGGGGTTGGGACAAGCAGGACTTCAGCAGTTTAGGAGAGAACATAACGGTGGATTTTGTCACCCATTTCTCACAATAGGAATGGATATGTCTTCCATGGCCACTAAATACTGGAGGGATGATTGCAGCGACAACTATTTAACATACATATGGCATGAAAATCATTTTACGATTACAAAATCTGTTTAAAATGTGCAGGTACTAACGGATCAGAGGCTTCATAAAAGCACTGAAAACATAAAAATCAACACAGAAAAAAGTAACTGCTGTGCTAACGAGACACTCCCTCACATCACCTGTCTGAGAGGACAAACTGCCCACCAAACAACACTTGTCTGCTCCTAATTGGTACTAAAATATGACAAACACCTTGCCAATTAACACAACACTCGAAATCCCTCTTCATACCAAACTGTTTCTGCAATCAGCCTCAAAGTCACGCAAACAGCAAATTAAAGTCAAAGACTTCCGTTTGAGGTTGCAAAGAAAGTTCTCTCATCAGACTTTGTCGTCAGTGTGCAGGATGTCGTATCTCAACAGTCATAAAGAAATAAAGAAGTGCACCAACAAGCAACAAAATAGGCCCATCAGAAACGTAAGCCACTTCACTTATCACAATCTGATTATAATATGAATATCAAGGACGTTTTTATCTTTACTTTTACTACACAAGTACAACGAGAGCAATATATAGTGAGAGCAAAACAGGGAGAAGGAGAGAAAGAGAAGGAGAGACAGGAAGAGACATTATTTATTCTGTCCACAGGAAGGAAGACAGGAAAGGGAGACGTGACAGGAAATGGACGCAAACTGGCTCAGAAATTTTTAACTCTTAACAGTGAGAAGCATTCTGAGAATCCACAGTGAAATTATCCACCTGGAACATAAAGTGACATAAATAACCTTCTATCAAGACTCTAAAGTAATGCTACTAGCTTTGTGGGCTTTAATTAGGCACGTGATGCTTTGGGCTAAATAATAAATAATAAATAAATAAATAAATAAATAAAGGAAAGGGAGGGGGTTAACTTTGTGAAAAAACTCTGAGATTAAAGTTGTAAAAATACAAGAAAGAAAACTTGGATATTCTCTGAGATTAAAGAGAATCATTTCTAATTTCTAACAAATCTATATGATCATATATTTGTGATTTTTTTCTTGTAAATTGCCACTTCAATATCAGAGAATATCTGAGTTTTTTCCTCGTAAATTTACGACTCTAATCTCGGATGTTCTGAGTTTTTTTTTTTTTTAAAGTTATTTTTTTGGGGGCATTTTCCATTTTTATTGACAGGACAGTGGATAGAGTCTTGGAAAGGGGGGAGAGAGAGAGTGGATGCGGAAAGGGCCACAGGCCGGATTCGAACCCGGGCCGCCGCAGTCAGGACCAAGCCTTGATACATGGACGCCCGCTCTACCAACTGAGCTAACCCAGGCGCCCTATGTTCTGAGCTTTTTTGTGGAAAATATTACCCCCTCGCCTTGCTCCATAATTATTTATATATTTTTTTTACCTACAATGGTCTTAAAGGGACTGTTTGTAACTTTTTACAGGTATAAATCTACCGGGTCGGTTTCCCAAGCGCGCTCGCGTGTGGCTAGGCTGTTCAGACTCCCTGTGGACACGTACCATCAGACTCCAACACAAACTAAACAGAAGCACCAAAACCTCTTGGTTGTATCTAGTGAAGCCCGTCTGTTAAACAGTGTTGGCCGCGGTCGGAGGACGCGGAGGAGTAAAGCATTGACAAAATGTTTTTATAGTAAACATTCTGAATTGTTGAACGGACTCTTGCTGAAAATACGACCCAAAACAGCGACTTCATGGTCACACTGTGAGCAACACCATCAATTAGCAGATTGAAACCAGCAGAACAAAAAAGCCAATTTCCATCAAACACCAATCAAATCTTTTCAGTTCCTCTTATTTGTCTCCTGAATAACAATTTTGTCGGGAGAGTGAAATACGACAAGTTATTTGCAAACAATCTTCCCAGTTTTAACAATCCTCAGTTGTGAGGACGGGAGAGGCTGATGGGGTCTTTTAGAGAGATTTTGTTTTCTTAAATTCATTATTTTAATGTTTCAAATTTGTGTTTCCAATCACAGAACTCACACTGTGCCCAATCAGCAAGGTAATAAAAAAGCTATTTCTCTGAAAATAAAGCTGATGAAGCCCCTTTAGAATCATGAAACACACCACACCTGAATGACTGTGTTAAAGTTTGAACTTTCCAACTTTCATTATCTATTTACTCCCTTTTTTTGTATTGATTTTTAGAGGCACCATGTACGTTTAAAAACCCAGATGACGAGTGGAGTCTAATTATATTTGTCTCTCAGGTTGGCCGAGGTCTGAGACGAGGCTGTAATGATGTGAAAAGACAGCAGGCTCGCTAGTCTGTCACAGTCAATAAGAACTTTCCTCTTAATTGACCTGCCTGATGGCTGGATCACACTTTAAAAGGAATAAATACTAAGAAGACTGTAATGGATGGACCTCCAGGTGTCCGGTCGGTTTCACTCATTAAACCGTGAAAAGGGAAACAGATATATCCCGGATGTAATTGTGGCATCTCTGTACCTTTTTAAATCACTCTGCTTTCAGGGGGTTTAGGCGCTATTTACCCCGCGGCAAAATAGCCACAAACAACGGGGGTGGGGTCATAATTTCCATGGAAATGACTTTGCAGCACCACGCCAAGCGGATGTGGGAAGAGGTTGGCTCGGTGCAACTCGACTCCTGCTTCAAAGTCTAATCATCACTCACTCAGCAAACCCCCCTCTCTTCTTCTCTCCTCTCCTGCCTCACTTTTCTCCCTCTTTTCACCTTCTCTTCTCACTCATCTGCCCCCCTCAACCCCGCAGCTCTATCTATCCATCTGTCTGCAGGAGGGTGGAGGAAATTACAGAAACGCCGCATGGAGGACGACTTTATCTGTAAAATAAATCCCTGCAGTTGTTTCATTGAATGCCATTATGACTGAAATGTAAATCAGTCACCTCCAAAAGAAGAACAGGAGTTTTGAAAACAGACACAAAAATGCAAACCTATCTAATGGGGTGAAAGAAAGAGTCTGAGTGATGATGCACGGGAAAAAAGGACACATTGCTTTAGTGCAGAACCGCAAAGTTATCCTGTGGACTGTAGCTCTGTAGAGCGATGTGTTCTAGAGCAGATTTCGGCGGTGTGTGTCGTGATCAATGTGTTATAAAATGTTGCATTGCGCTAGTAAAGAAGGAGAGGAAGGAGACAGCACACAGATGTAATTATGTCAGGTTTATGAGGTTGCAAATGCATTTATCATGTCTGTTAGTGCAACAATACACGTATTCTCTTTCTAGAGTTAGATGATACGGACAAAGAAATAGTCCTAGACACGGTAGCTTCAGACATGAGAGTAGTATTACTTCTCATCTAGCTCTAAAGTAAATAAGAGTATTTCCCAAAATGTCAATTTTGTCTTTAAAAGGTATAGTGTGTAGGATTCGGTGGCGTCTAGCGGTGAGGTTGCAGATTGCAACCAACTGAAACTTCTCCCGTGTGCCAAGCGTGTTGGAGAACTGTTTGCATGTTTGGTTTGTCCGTTCTGGGCTACTGTAGAAACATGTCATATATTCCATTTCTGCTACACACTGGTCCTTTAAATCTGCATTAACTGATTTTGAAACCTGGAAAACCTCCACTACAACATATTAGTGTATCTATCTATGTGCTAATGCATTAGCAATGAATTTGCAATCAGAAGTACGTTGAATAAACACCTCACTGCTGCTCTCTGTACCAACACTGCCATCCAGAAACTGTGTTTGTCACACGCCAACAAAGCTAAGACGCTCTGTAATTCTCAGTAGCACAGAAATGAAAAAGGTCTGATGAGTCATTCTTCACTATTTTCCAGAGTTGGGTGGTTTTTATGGTTGCAGAAACCTGAAGTATGAGTCCTCAAGGCATGTTGCCAGCTGTTAAATATAGTGCTGCTGTCTATGGGCAGCCATACTGCTTAAAAGCTGTTCTGAAGATGAACGGTGTCCTTGATCAGAGTCACATGGGGCCTGTTTCATAGTCGGAGGTACTGAATACACCTCTGTGGACAAGTGTTGTATAGTTTAGCTTCATGCTTGTAGAAACAATCTGCAAACAAAGTCAGTAATTTCCCATTTCAACATCTTGTGCCTGCAATACTCAAAATCGGAGCAAATGAGATGTTGACGCTGACGACTTAACAAAGTCTAACGCTACTGTACCTAGCAGAAGTTACCACAACAGACTCTAGTACAAACTGGACACGTGTGTTACATTTAATACGGGTTTCATTACCAGTATAATGAATATTGACTGATATGAACTGGAATAAAAAATGAGCCAGCAGCATGAATAAGAACACCAGAAGCTTTTAGGCGGTACACGTTGTGCGCAAACATTGAATAGAAATCAATCTCTACTACCTGCCGGACTCTTTTGAAAGCATTAATTAAAAGTCTTAGCTCTCATCCAGCAGGATTCTGGCTGAACTAAAGCAAATATTGGACCTCAGACAGCAGCTGCATAGTTTTGCCTCCGTGTCTGTTTGAGCCTTTTTGTCCTGACACAACAACTACATCACGTGAACCTACATGCATTATAAGTCAAGTCAATTATATTTGTATAGCCCAATATCACAAATCACAAATTTGCCTCAAAGGGCTTTACAATCTGTACAGCATATGACGGACGGACAGATGTGCAATAGATGACGTGTGTACAGGGTAACAACATAATGAAAATGCAACAAAGACAATCCATATGACTAAAATGTCAAGCAGCTTCCAGGCATCGCCAAACAGATAGAGCCGGAGCAACACAACCTCCTCTCCATAAAGTGGCATTGGACAGAAATCTACTGTTGTGATCATGTGAACTGGTGAATAATGGTCTAATTCAAGCCCTGCATTCAGTATGTAGAACAGTTGCAAGTAATGTTCTGCAAGGCAAAATATTTTGTCAGCCATCTCGACCACATGTGAAGATGTGCTTCAACTGGTGGTGAAAGTAAATGATGGGTTACTGGCAGCTATATGTAGCCTGTGCGGTTCTGTTCACTGTGACTGTGAGGGCTGAAAAGCTAAGCAGCAAACACCATACCTCTTTCTCCTTCTTGGTATCTCCTCACACTCTCTCTGTGGCATTTAACAAGTTGCAAAAGCCAGCAGTTTTACAGTAACGATAATGATTTAGAAGAACATTTTGGGAACCCTGATAATGATAGCCCGACTGGGTCTCCGTGTCCCTTCCTGTTCAGTGGAGCAGTGGAAACCTCATCGCAGAGCTGCTGGTTAGACGCTAAATGTTGATCAGAAGAGAAAAAAAGGCCGATCTTTTGAAGTGTGGCTCTAATGTGCCTCTATAACTGCTGCTGCAAAGATCAGTTGGAAAGGAGACACTCAGCAAACAGCAGACAGCTCTCAGTGGGCTGGGAGAGACGTTTGTAGTACTGTAATGGTCTCCGTTGTAGCTCAGTGGGTGGAAACACTGCCGGGGTTACAGAGTCACCGACAATGATGCCTCTGCAGACGCCACAGCTGCTTTTACACAGCATTAATGATATGCTAAATCTTGTAGTGCACGGTTTAGCTGTAAAATGAGAAAGTTTGTGACACCGTCACCATTGTAAAATCTGGTGAAGGAACGCCAAGTTCTGGTCACATGACCGGAGCACAGCCAATAGGAACGCTCTCTCAATGAAATGACCTGTGATTGGTCAAAGTCTCCCGTCACGGGCTAGATGTTCTAAAGCCTGAAAACAGAGCCATGAGGAGGAGCAGAAGTCTAGTCAAAGAAGAGAATAAAACATGAGCCGCTAATTATTACAGATGTATCACTGATGTAAATGTGGTATCTCCGTGCCTGTTGTTCTTTTTAAATCATTCTGCTTTCAAGGGGTTTAGGCGCTATTTACCCCGCAGCGAAATAGCCACAAACAACGGGGGTTTGGGTCATAATTTCCATGGAAATGACTTTGCAGCAGCATGCCAGACGGTTGGCTCGGCGCAACTCGACTCCTGCTTCAAAGTCTAATCCTCAAATTATCACTCACTCAGCAATTATATTTCTTTTTCTTTCTAAAACTGGAAAAATAGGAGCTCCAGTTATCCGATGTCTCCCTCATAAACAACAGAATGCGGTTATGTGTGTGGTTATTTTGTAGCACTGATTTAATCAAGGACACTGGACGGCTGTGGGTAATGACACTGCGCTCTGGAGCGGCACTTCTCAAATCAGAGGCTGGCGATTTATCCACATATCTGTCCTGCTGCCTGCAGATCCAGAGGGATTTAATGAACATAAGGAGAAGCTTTTCATACAACGTATCCTCACACAACGGGTCCTATGGTATCTTACGAAACGTTATTCCTCATTTTTCGTACGTTTGATTGAATGAATGTCCAGCAACACATCAATTTACGCTGCATACAGTCTTTTCAAAATAAACTTCCACCTTCACAGGAAATAACTTGGTTAGGTTTAGGCAACACAACTACTTAGTTAGGTTTAGGAAAAGATCGTGGTTTGGGTTAAAATAACTCCGGATGTAGCGTAACTTCTGTGTCCTGGGTGGAAGTCTGGTATTTTTTGACACACCCTGAACTGATATTGTGTAGCTACAAACGTTGTATGAGAACAGCTAGTTTCATACAGTATAATGTAAAAATGAAACTAAAAACCACCTCATATTGATAAGAGGATCACCAGAGTTGGTATGATTCATCCTCTACTGAACATGAATGTCTTTATCCATCCACTAGTTGTTGAGATATTATAGAGCAAAACGGTGGATCGACCACCCGACACACCGACATCGTCTTTCCTAGAACCATGCTGCTACTGTGGCTAATGAAGTATGACAATCTAGTTGAAAATATCAATAGTGTGAGCATCCAGGTAAAAATCTGATTTAAAAAATACACAATATGTGCTACAGATCTCTTTACTTTCTATTTGATAAGGCATATTCTTAATCTTTTTGGCTGCAATGTATGGTTATCAGCATACACTCACCGGCCACTTTATTAGGTACACCTTGCTAGTACCGGGTGGTCTTCATCTGCTTCAAGGTTGGACGTGTTGTGCGTTCAGAGATGGTATTCTGCATACCTTGGTTGTAACGAGTGGTTATTTGAGTTACTGTTGCCTTTCTATCATCTCCAACCACTCTGCCCATTCTCCTCTGACCTCTGACATCAACAAGGCATTTCCGTCCACACAACTGCCGCTCACTGGATATGTTCTCTTGTTCGGACCATTCTCTGTAAACCCTAGAGATGGTTGTGCGTGAAAATCCCAGTAGATCAGCAGTTTTTGAAATACTCAGACCAGCCCGTCTGGCACCAACAACCATGCCACGTTCAAAGTCACTTAAATCCCCTTTCTTCCCCATTCTGATGCTCGGTTTGAACTTCAGCAAGTCGTCTTCACCACGTCTAGATGACGTAATGCATTGAGTTACTGCCATGTGATTGACTGATTAGCTATTTGTGTTAACAAGCAATTGAACAGGTGTGCCTAATAAAGTGGCCGGTGAGTGTATGTTTGCAGCAGAAAACAACTGTTTGTGGCAGACGTAAATCCAGGTGATTCCATTGGTTGGAACAATGAACCTTTACTGCAGACTATATGATCCACCATATGTTTAGGGTTTCACTCTTGCAGGGTTCATGTCTCTGTCTATTTCAACAGTTGGTAAAAACACTGCTTGTAAATATGTTGATAGTCCGGTGTAGGCTTGATGTTGCTAAGAGGTAACAGTAGACAGTTGGAAGCTACATGCAGACAGACAGTAAAAAGGCCCATAAAGAGACAGAGACAGAGAGTCGGGGCTGGGGGGCTGGAAGGTCAGCGGATATTTGGAGCTCTGACTCTCTGTTCCCAATATAACTGTGTGTGCCGCGACAGCTGCTGTGTGTCCTGAAGCAGGTGGGCTGCGTTACACAGTGGGAGGGGAAAGGACTCAGGAGTTTGCTGGTGGCAGAGGCTACTTCAGACAAATGGAATCAATGTAGAAACAAGTGCAGAGACACAAAGCGGCTGCTGGCTGTCGGTAAGACTCAGTAGTTGCTGTTAATTCCCTTCATCTCTTCCTGTCCAACTAATGAAAGGGAAGCAAAAACTTGTTTGACTTTCTGGCAAATGTTTCTTCTCCTTCTTCTTTCCTAACCAAAATTTGATTATATATTCAAATTGCAAAATTAAATTTCTATTCGATTAAGAAAGGAACTACCGTGGCTGTATGCCTCGTGCGCACTGAATGCACCGCATGACGGGAGTCACACAACCTCACTTCTATTAATTGGAAATGAAATGTAGCGTTGGGTCAAGCTGAACGAGGAATAATTCAACAACAAGCGTAATGATGGCAGAGAACCCGGCTGCAGAGAGAGTGACGCCGTATCCTAACAGCAAGCGTTACATTACGTCATGTAAACAAACCACGTACCTATCAACTGTGCGCTCCAGATCTGGAGATGTAAACCACTTAAAACATGGGGGAGTGGTATACTTGTACTGTAATGAATTGAGGACGTATCATAGAGGTAACTCTTCATTTCGACTTCATGAATCAGCCGTTCCTTGTCCATTGCAGCGCTTTCAAAGCGAGTGAGAGGAATAAATAGAAAACAGGGCGTCCAACAAAAGTACAGCTCAAAACGGCGTGCTGTGCTGCGTTGATTGCGGCCAGTTTTGACAGCTCTAGCGACCACTTTGGGTATCCCTACTCCTAGGTTGGGAACCAGTGCAGTAGTCATTGCTTTGAGCCTATGTGAGCTCCAATGTTTTAACCATTTTTACCATCCAATGGTTCCAGAAATGCCCACATCAGTCTGAACAGTGCTCATGAAGTTCTGATTTGTAACGTTCATGTCCGTGAATATCAAAAAGGGGCTGTTTATTGAGCTTGCTTATTGAGATACTATAATCTTTTGCAGCTCAATAAGTGTAATCAAGCGTAGCCAGACTTCTGTCTCGTCACGCTCACGGAAGGTCTGCAGTAAATCTCGTCCAAAATATATTGGGATAATGAGACCTTCGCACAACCCGAGGCAGCAATTTTTGAGTTTGAAAAGTCTTCTGGAAACGGCACCATTCATTGGCTTTCTGTCTGGATGTAAACAAGTTCTCACCAGTGCAATTATATAAAAAGTAATTGAACTCTAGATCACGTTAGTTTAAGCTATTAGAGAGTTCTTAACTGCACAAACCAAAACGTGGTGACACAAATTACCTCGGGAGGTTTTGCATGTTGAATGAGACGGAGGCAGCGTATGAAGCCCTAAAGTCCAAGTGAATCCAAGCTGACCACAGCCACGGTTCTCTGTGACGATGCAAAAATAAAGTTTAAAGCCACTTTTCAAACCTACAAGAGATACTGTAAAGTGTTTGATTCTCAAAATATTGATCACTTTGACTGATCGCAATTCAGATCAAACATTTAACCAGCTATATACCCGAGACTTGGGACTCGGACTCTGAGGTAAATCACGTAAATTAGGACTTGAGACTTGGGTGTTGATTGATGATTTGCACTGAAACAAACACTATCAACTTTGAAAAGAAAGTGCAGAGTTACTTTCATCATCATTCAGACATTAAAGCAACTTCCTTACAAATATTAACTTGGACTTGCAAGGAGTTGATGCTTTGCTCAAGACTAGGGCTGGTTGTCAAAACCTCAATATTGACTGAAATGTGTCTGTAACTAACGATCAAAAACTCATCAAATGTCCAGTAAAGTTTACTTATTTTTCAGATGAGATTATATTATCAGATAGTTCCTGATTGATGATTTGATTTAGCCAAACCTCTTGTGCTAAAATTCAGGCATCGTAGACTTGAGACAAGCTCAAACAGACGTGAGACATTACTTGCATTTGTCCAAATAGATTTAAAAACAAGAATGAATGTTCCCCACTGAGACCAACACACACACCCGTCCACCACAACTGACCCAGCCAGTCACCCCTCCCACCAAGAGCAGTGCTGAGGCATGCGTCCCCTCCTCCTCTCCAGTCGAACCCCGGCCGGCAGTAGGCAGCAGTCTGTCCACACTCGGCTCCTTGTTACTTATTTATAGCAGCTTGTTCCCCAGAGGAACAAAGTAATTGAAACCAAATGTGTTGCCGGGACTGATATGGGGAAGTTGGGCGGTCAGCCCACCCACCCCTTCTCCTCCCTCTCTCTCTCTCTCTATACACAGAGATTGTAGAAACGGGTGGAGGGGGGAGATTTAGAGCGAGCAGCCTTGGAAATCACTTTTCTTGCTATTTCATTTTCTGAACGAAAAAAGAAAAGAAAGCTCCTGAGCTTCATTTCTTCCCAAACTTCTCGGTTCACAACAAATAAATTAATTTAACTGCTCCAGTCTCGGGGGGATTCTGCATTTGTAAAGTGGTTATAATGTTTTTTCTTTTTCTCGGGCTGGTGAGCGCAAAGTGGGAAGAAACAACTTAAAAAAAAATTCTGCCAAAGAGAAAAGAAGCAAACTGCAAACTCAATGAGGAACCACGGCTTTAATTTGGTCGACTCTTTAAAGGAATAAAGTAGCAGCACTCGAAGCTCCGCCCAACGCCCCGCCCACCACAGACACACTTAATGAGCAGCCCAAACAAGGCAGTGAAACCAAACTTACCATGATTTCTTTCCTCTCTTTTTCCTTCCTGTTCACTCTTTATTCCTTTCTTTACTTCCCCTTCTTTTCCTCAGTTCTGGTTTCCCGGTGAGCTCTGCTCTGGTGTGTCAGGCAGATAAAAATGGGATTGAGTTGCTGCTAAAAAGCTGCATGAGGCCTTCACTGACCAAAGTCAAAGTCAGGCAGCCACCTCTGTCTTTCTCTCCCCTCCCCGTAAGCCTCCCTCTCTTGTCAGCTTTTCCAATAACAAACTGCTCCCCGCCTCTTTTGGCCGTGTCCCTGAGCTGTGAGCTGTTTCCTGGACGCGTGGTGGACTCCTGTGACCCGGCTGTCTCCCTCTTTTTTCTCCCTCTCCTGTTTTTTTTTTGCTGTTGCTCCAGCCCTCTGTTTTACAGCCCCGCCTTCCTGCCAGATTTAGGACCAGAGACACATGTGGGCTTCTGGGTTTGAAGTTTTAAAGAGGCGGGACTTGCCTCAGAGTGTTGTGTTGTCATGACGACCCCTCCTTCTCCAGCAGCCTTGCTTGTTTTATGAGAAAGTATATGGGGTGTGTTTGGATGCTTTTTTCCCCCATGTGTGTATTGTGTGAAGAACAGTATAATATATCACACAGAGTCATACAGCGAGTTTAGTTGGACAATAACTGTGTACCATGGCTGGATGGAATAATGGCAACGACTTGTTCAATAACCACGTTTCCTCAGGTTTGTATTTTGGGTTTCTACTAGAACATGTTTACATACTTTAATGTTTAAAAAATCCTTTATTTTCCTCATACTGTCTGCTTGAATATACCTGTATTTACCCTCTGTCTGAAACGCTCCGTTTTAGTACTTTTCAATGGAATTGCGACAGAATTGCGTTGCTAGGCAACAGCTTACTGTTTATTTCCTGTCAGCTGATGTCATTCACATACACTGACAACAGGAATAAAACCGGGACACATTTAAAATGTTTACGTTTAAAAAAACGTTGAAATGGTCTAAACATTGTATATTTGTGACATCACAAATGGACAGAAATCCTGACGGTTTGTTTCGAAAGCTCAGTTTCTGAATACGGGCTGTGTGTTTTTCTCTGTGGATTAAGCATTTCAATACTTTCACAGTATTTATATAGAACTTGAACCTGCTTAATAAAATAAAAGCCATGAAAATGTCACTTTTTACAATATGGGACCTTTAAATATTTGAAAATCAAAGTAAATGACGGATTAAAGTCCATCTATATATATTTTAATTATATTTCATCTTATACTTTTTCTTTTATCTCCCACAGCTGGGAGGGTGGATATATATGGGGAGGTTTAGGTGTTTACGCAGTATTTTTGACTTTTTGTTTTTAGTGTTCGTATTTTTTTTCGTTTTGTTTATTGACTTGCTTCCAAACAAAATTAATTAACTTTTTTTTGTTATGTTTTTATTTTCTGTGGTTATATATTGTATGTCTCAATAAAAATATTTGTACATATTTCTTATATTCTCATTTCCTATTTTTATTATTTACTTATATTTACTTATTTATCTCTACATACTGTATACTGTGTTATATATGGGTTCATTGTGTGCATAATTTACATGTTACATACTACTTTATTTCTATTTTCTTACATGTCTTTATGTTTATATAAGAGCAACTGCAATGCCCCAATTATCAATAAAGTATTTCTGATTCTGATTATTTATTCTAACTACATTTTTATTTATATTTTTAGATATTTTATCAAAAAAAATCTAATTCATAAATATTGACGACTTTGTGCATAATTAGTTCAGGAAATGGCTCAGATCTGTTTCATCGTTTTGCAATCATGTTTGACATTTTGAGAACCTTGTTTGTATCTGACATGTGTGTGTGTGTGTGTGTGTGTGTGTGTCCTTTAGAGAGCTGTTCATTCAACTTTATGGTCTGTAGTTACCCTTTACGATAGCTTTAGCGACATGTTTTGGATGGAAAACTTCATGAGCTATATAAGAGCATGCATGTGTGAGAGCACGTGCATGACAGTCAGCATGTGAGCTGCGGGAGAAAGAGAGAAAGAAGCGATTTAGAGAATGCAAATTCCTCTCCTCCACTTTAATGTTCTGTGGCCTGACAGCGAGGGAGGAAAAAAGTCTCACAAAGCTTCTCCTACAAAGCTCCACTTTCTTTTCTCTCCTCTCTCCCCTCTTGCCTCCTCTCTTCCTCCCTCTCCTCGCAGCCACACTGATCCCATTCTCTCTGCCTGCTTGTTTGTGGTGAGACTGATTTTGTAGGTTAGGGGAATACTTCATGCTTTGATGTTACATCCAGCCGTTTCACAGCGCTGCGCCTTTGATAAGAAAAAGCAAGGTGCTTTATTACTAAAAGAGGTTAAAAATCCTTTTATGTGCCCGTAAAACAGGTTAAGCTGCAGATATGTCCGCACCCCCAAAATTCACCAACATGTTTGACGCCTGGTAATTTCAACAATTGTGAGTTTTTCACTTTTACTCCCACGATGAAAATGCTGCCACTCTCTCACTAGCAGTGGCGGCTAAAAAAAAAAAAGAAAAAAAAGAATAATAGCAATCATTGTCTTAACAGGCGAGGCGAGGTCTGAATCTTAAGTGGGCAGCCGGGACGAAGGCTGCAGACATCAGGGGAAACTCTCTGTTGTACCCTGGGCTGCGGCTGGAGCTCCGCTTGATGATGTATTAATCAATAAATAAAAGGGGAAATCCCCTAATAGACCTCTGGTTAAGAGAGGAGGAACACAGCGAGGCTCCGTCTAATAATGAAGACGTAGAGTAGGCAGATACGGCGGGAGGGGAGGCGAAGCAGAAGATCCCATACGCAGACGGATATTTAAACAAGAGTTGAGAAGAAGGCGATAACAAGGAGAGAGAAGACGGCAGCTGAGCAGAGCTGATGTGGAGGCAGAGAAAACAGACTCTCTAAGGACTCATTGTTTGAGTTAAATGTCAGTGGGCGGAGTATTAATCGTCTCAAAAGTATGTATCAGGTAGACTGGCATTTTTTCCTTCACTTTCACAAAGATGTGCAATTCTTGACTATCTTTGAAGTAAAATAAAATCAAACTAAAAATATGACTGACATGCAGTCATGTTAAGACAATCAGACCCTCTAAGAGAAAATGTGTAACTTCTGTAAAGATTTTAACATATACACCCCTTTAATGTATTTTTCCACTGGCTCACTGCAGCCTGTAAAACGTGTTTCCTTTCTCATTACCAGCCTCACAGTGGCTGCACAATGTTCTTTTTACAAGTAATTAGTCCAATTGGTGTTGTGTTCTGTTTACATGCTCAATGCCATCAGAAAAAAACAAAAAAAAGCTGGTCTAAGTGCAACACATTGAATCCAGCTCCCTACTTTTAAAAAGATACCACTGTGATTTTGTACTTTTTTCAAAACTATAAGTTATTAAGCAGAACTTTATTTTGAGCTCTCCAAAACTAGTAAACACATCACCTACTCAAAGATGGATCTACATGGAGAGAAGCACTGGGCTTCGTGAACAAGTTAAATCAGATAAAGGCTGAACTCTAGACTTATTCTACTACGAGTAGCTCATATTTACTGTGTACTGTGTACTGGGTGTCATAATCTGTCTGTATCTTTATGCAACAGTAACTCATCCGACTCTTTTTTTTTCAATCAGCACAAGCTAGCCAACTGCCACAGTGTTTTTTTCTATAAAACTCAAATCGAAATATTTTTAATTTGTTCAGGAACATGGCTTTTTTGATGGTGGAAATTCAGTGGATTAGCTTAGCGGCATGCTGAGGGTAAGGTAACTGGCTAACCTTGATAACTGTGTCATATTTTATTAGGAAGTACTGTGTAAACAATGCATCCTCATACAACGGGTTGTATAATATCTCTGTGCGTTCTCATTCGAACGTCCGGCAACACAAATGATCAGTGCACCTGTGCAAGCCCCCGCAGTGCAGAACCTGTTTAGGCAACAAAGCTACTTGGTTATAGTAAGTAAGTATGTTTGTTACGTAAGTTAAGAACGCATGTGATGTTACAAAACTAAGGGTAAACTAGAATGGACCTCCGCCAAGCTGCCCGAGTACGATTGCTCCGTTCAGCTTGCGCCATCATCCACGTGTACTTTTGTTGATGTTGAGATCAGCTGTAGTTGCGGAGCATCGTAAAACACCTTCATTCAAACTGGACAGAAACAAAGTAAAACTCACCTAAACAGTCGTTGTTAGTCTTTCCAACAATCACCAAGTGTGCTTTGGTCCAACTCAACTGTAATTTCACAGAGTTTAATGTGAAAAAACGCCGAATCTATAGGTGTCCCCCGCTCCCTCCACCCCCCTGCTCTCTCTCTGTCCCTCTCTCTGCAGGCAGAAGGAAAGAGGCAGGGTGATGCGTCATGAACGCGTCATCAGTCACACTGCGCATGTCTTAAAGCCTGTGGTGTTAATGCTAATTCATTGTGCCACACCCCACCCCTCCAAAACATTTCATTCAAATCCATCGCTGACTTTTGGAGTAATCCTGCTAACGGACAAACCAACAAACCAACGGCATTGAAAACATAACATCCTTCCTAGGCCTTTGGCCTTGGCGGAGGTAATAGGTCAACATTGACTTCTGGTTTCACACGGGACATAAACAGCGGTGTCCTAAGTAAAAGTCCTGTGTTTGTTTGACCCAACCGTCCACCCTGAACTCCTCCCTACGTGTACTTGGTCGCTCTTTATTTTTATTTACTACGTCCCCTGACTTCCTTAGAGGTATAGCCCTGGACATCCGAGCTCATGTGGGTTATATATGAATTACAGTGCATTACTTTTAGTAGGCATAGTTTAGTTTAGTTGGTGATCCCCTGAGTTTTCTTCTATCACCAACAGCAGGCTGACATTTGTGGTTCAAAGTGAAACGTCTCAACAACTGTTGGATGGATTACTATGCAATTTGGTGAAGACATTCATGATCTTTGAGAGCTTCGATGATCCTCTGACTAAAGACGAGAAATCTGATTTACACTATAAGCTATCAAAGAAAACAACAAAAGTGTGTTTTAATTCCAGCTCATTTACACAGTGCTCCTTCCTTATTTAACCAGAAAAGTGCCTCTCTTTTACCGACGTATCTTTGCCAAGAAGCCTTTGCCTGTATCCATGAAGTCAGATTGACAGCTACAGTTTCCTCCCAACCCCGGCGTCTTTCAGTGTAGTTCAATCTGAGGTCATTTAGCCAGAAGCCCTGTGCTTCCTTTCTGATGTTTAATTCATCCAATTAGACCAATTCTGCCTCTGAGAAATGTTTTCACTGACAAATAAACCAATCCGTCTGTAAATTCATGTCCGTCTGTATGGATGAGAGAACATACAGAGGACATTACTCGCCAATCTATCGTGTTTGCCCATGATTTATACGTCTTTCAGCTTTAGCTCTTCCATCTGTCAGCGTGTCCTCCCTCCAGGTATGGCTCTGTACGTCATTCCCGTATCGTGATACATAATGAATGCTGATGGTATTATTGTGTTCTTGTGTGACTCATACCCAAGGCAGAAAAGTCCCCAACCTGCTTCTCTCAGCCCGAGTGTCTGGAGGATTCCCAGCCTGCTTCACTATGTGTATGAAAATAGCCAATTACGGGCCCAGACTGGCCCGGCCACTGGGTTTCAGAGCCAGTCCAAGTGCAGGCAACTCTGGTTGAATATGGATTGTGTCACAGATGTCATCATGAATAAATATGGCTATTTATTTCCAACTCCAACACAGTGCACTCTCTCTTGTTTACTCTTTCTGTCTTCCTCCTCCAGGTGCGAGTCTGATTCTTCTATTCTGCTTGAAATAAAGTCTACGCAGTTCAGACATCTGTTGTGAGAAAACAATGAACTCAAGTTCATCAAAAAGGGGCCTCATTTTCTTCTCAACTCCTCACTGCGATACCAAAAGCATTAGATGTTGCCAGATCACAAGGCAACACACAGCAACAAAACAAGCGAGGCTGAGGAGGAGGAGGAGGTGATTATCATAATCAGATGCGAATGTTATGTGGAAATTGACTAAACACCCTGAACATCTCTTGTGGGGCCTTTAGTTTTTATTGTTCAATCTTATTTGAGCACGATGCCAAAGAGGTTGTTTATTCCAAAAGTAAATCCATGTTTCCATTTGGGATGAAAATCATTACCTCATATCCCTCGCTCCGTATATTTCATGATTCTGAACAAATGATCTTTTATAAATAAAGGAGGAAACAAGGCCTGCAATAAAACACTCCATCCATGACAATAAACAGATTTTTAGTGAATCATTCGTTTCAATATTTTGTGAATGCAGAGTTGCATTGTCACTCTGCACAAGAATACACCAAACTCAGCACAGCAGAGGATGAGGAGACACACTAATAACTTCCCCCCCAGAGGAATACAAGACTCATAGCCTACAGGTGGATGCTGGGTGGAGGTGGGGCTATATGCACAGCAGCAGCAGCGGTGGTAACAGTGTTTTTTGACATGAAGCGACACTATCTTAAAATAAATGTAGTGGTTGTATGGGCTCATCAGACACCGACAATATCAGGATGTTCTCACACAACATTCAGCTACGAATGTTGTGTGAGAACATCCTGATATTTATATACAGTATGTATAGCTATATACTGTACCTACGAAAAGTAATGCACTGTAATCCCACATACTCATGAACTAGGAAGTATAGAAAGAGGAGGTTTGGGTGGATGGGTGGGTGGGTGAAAAAATACCAGATTTTTGCTCAGGAGACCGGTGTCATTGACCCGTGTGAAATCAGAAGTCAATGTTGATGTCTTTGTCATGTCCGTACTTACGTATTGCCACTTCCTCAGTTATTTTAACCCAAACCACAATCTTTTCCTAATTAACCTAAACTTAACTAAGTTGTTTCCTGTGAAGACGGAGGTTTATTTTGAAAAGACTGCATGCATGTAATGTGTGGATGCACGAAAAATGAGGAATAACTTTTTGTAAGATATCATACGAACCGTTGTATGTTGAAAATATACGTATATAAGTATGTACAGTATAAGTATAGAACAGGATTTTGCAACTCATCCCACAGGGCTGGCTGATTGATATTTCTTTCCTACCCAAGTCCAGAGAGTTTCTGCAACTCTTAAGCCGCCGACACATGATCAGGGTATCTGCAGGTTTCAACAAGTCAAATTTAAGACTTTTTAAGACCTTTTTAAGACAACTATGAATGCAATTTAAGACATACTTCATGTCTATACTGGCAAGAAAGTACTAAGGATATGAAAGAAAATTGGAACCACCGGAATTACTTGCAAATTTTTTGCTGTGGTGGTGAAGACGTTACCAGCGGAAACACTGTTGCTCCAGCTTTGCAGCGGTCCAGCCGAAAACCAAAATAGACGGCTCGTTTCTTCTTCTTTGGTAGTTTTGGAAGCGCTGTTTCCTGGTTCACTGTGCTAGTTATGATACAGCGCCAACACATCGGCGTATTGCCGCAATTGCAGCTACAAATGACAGAAATCCATCAATTGCGATGCATATTAGAAAATAGTGTTTTCCATGAAGACATCCGTCAGAGTTTTGTTGAACGTTTGAGGCGTGGCGAAATTTGACGGACCACCTCGTTATTCTCTATGCTGGAAAAAACCCTGCACTCTCCAAGCAAACAAGATAATGCATTTATTTTTTTAAATGAAAGTAACGTTAATGAATTTTTAAGACCTGCCAAAATTGTATTTAAGACCTTTTAAAGACTTTTTAAGACCCCGCGGGAACCCTGTTTTTTCTTATGGCAAGCGACTAGGCGGGAGCGCTACCTTTGGCATGGCGCACCGCTCCAAATCGCCATCGAGCACTGTGTTCAAAGTTCAAATGATTTCAACTTTGACCTTGGTTGCCGCTGACCTTTCAAAGCGCATCCAGTGAGAACAGCTGCAACTGTTGTTCTTGTTGCCTAGAAACAGTGAATGGTGTTGCTTGCGCTCTTTTTTGTGACCTATTTTACCTGCTGCCTCTGAATGAAGAGCAAATGTCTTCATCATGTTAAGGCAGTTTTAGACATTTTCCTAAACTTCTGTCCTTAACTGGCAAACCTAATGAGGTTCAATCCAACCAGCTGCCATTATGTGTTTTTAACTATACATTTCACCATACACAACACTATCATGTCCTACTATATGACATTGACTAATGAAGGACGGATGCTGAGTTAAGGTATCAATGTGGGCTCTCACCTTTTCTGTCAATGAACACTTCTTTCTTTCCCCAACTTCCTCAGTGCTGCTGACACAGCTCTAAAACTTCAGCACTCAAAGGAGCTGGTCAATTCAGCTATTTTCGTTTTCTTCTCAGCACCTCAAATCCATTTCCATGTTAATGAGTCATTTTGAAAGTCACCTCGCCAGAAAACAATTGTCTTGATTGGCAAAAATGTGGCCGTAGCTCACCTGGAGGTGTGGGCAGTGGAAAGTGAAGATAATGTTATTTTTTTTTATCATATTATATCTTCTCTCTATCTCAATGCAATCTCTATAAAGTTTCCTTACTTAATACTCCGGTACTGATCCCTTTGCGTGGCTGTTACATGCACTAGCTACAGGAAACAGAGGCCGCATGAGGCCCGTAGTTGTTTGATTATACTTTTATATTCTCAATATCTATTAATTTATTAATGTTACTGTATTATTAACAGTAGACACATGTATTTTCCTTCTTCTCAGTTTTCATGGCGGTGTGCTCTGTTCTCCATTTCCCTTTCTTTATTGCCTTCCTCTTTGCCAGGAGGCACGTCTTTTTCCATCAGAGGAAGTGAACTCGCTGAAATCACTGAGAGCGATCTGAATTCACTAACAATCAATGGAACCGTCAGTCACCACCAGCCAGATGCAAAGCACGTATACTCTACTTGTATTCCTATCATGTGATTCGCCTTCAGTTTTCACCAACACTGTCATTTTTTTCCTATAAAAGTTGCAGTCATTTATATGGCTTAGAGGGGATTTTTTTGCTGTGTCACAGCTCGACAGAAACCAGTCTTATCCGTTCTCGCAAAACGCTGCTGTGTGCAACAAACCGCCCACACTGTGTTGCATTTTACAGGATTGCATCAGTAAAGTTTCTCCACATGCATTTTTAATAAGAAACAATGGCCTTTTTGCTGGATGTGCAATTTAAGCAGAAATGCTCAGTAAGTAATCATAATAAGGTCGATGCCACGAAACGTCCCAGGGAGCAGTCGTACCCATACTAAACCACGCTGACAAGAAGTCAACGGGGCCTTTTAATAGGTCAAGCCGGGATGGAGTCAACTTTATCATTAAAATATACGACAATGGCATGTGTAGTTGGGGAATTTGTAAACATACAGTAAGATTGGGAGCAATTTTAAAAGCAGAGCTTGAGCTACACTCAGCTGCACCAAATGTGCATTTAACTTAAATATGGGACTGTTTCCCATTGAATTGTCGTAAGCAGTAAAGCTACAGTGAGCACAGAGGCAATTCAATAATGCAGAATCAGAGCTGTAGAAGTGATATCTTTGAGCTTTATGATAGAGAAAGAGAGCAACCATCCATGTGACCATTTCTAAAAGCTTGGACTGAGTGGGAAGTCCTCATTACGCTGACCCGCCAGATGGTTTGTTACACAAAACCATCTGAGATGCCGTGATTGGAAACTGTTTAGAAAAGGGCAGTCACTTTCACAAAATACTTGGCAGGTGATTGGATGAACCACCTGTCAATCAAACACTTGCCGAAGCCAGTCGGGAGAAGAGCGGATACATCTTTTCCATGTGCAGGCGCACCACCGGCCCGTCTCGCCCGCACCATCGGGGAGGTGGAGCGTGAGCGCGTGCGACAGTACCCGAAATATGGTGATGAGAGGATAACGTACCGCTGCCGTAAAGTGGTATCGATGCCGTTGTATCGGAGCCGTTTTGCGAGTACGAGTACATGATACTGGTATCGGTGCATCCCTAGATGGACTGAGGGGGAAGTCCTCATTACGCTGACCCGCCAGATGGTTTGTTACACAGAACCATCTGAGATGCTGTCATTGGAAACTGCAGGAACTTTCAAAAGATACTTGGCAGGTGATTGGATGAACCATCTGTCAATCAAACTCTTGCCGAAGCCAGTCAGGAGAAGAGCGGAAACATCTTTTCTATCGAGAAAAGCCTTCGGTGTTCTTCTTTCAATGAAGAAATACTCTCCAGTCCTGACATATCTGATGCTATTGGAGCATCTATGCCAACCTCTTTAGGCCACCACTGTTGTTTTGAACGAACAGTCACCTCTCCGTGTTGTCTCGCACATCTAAACTCCGCCTGTAGCTGCCAGTTGCTCCTCACAGGACGCTGATTGGTCCGTGCTCTGGCTTGTCGGACACAAACGCATTACTTGAAGCCTGACAAGACGGATTTTTGTGTGATCTTGAGACATCGTGAGGATCCAGCTTCCATGCAAGGTAAAGTGTGCATGGCTACATTGTCTGGAGTCAGATGTAAGACTGTTTTTTCACGCACGTCTAAAGCCGGTCTGAAAGCAGCCTTTGGAACAGTTCTATCACTGGTGATGTCAGATTTGAGCCCCATTATTTAGTAGAGGTAAAAAGTGTACAGTCCATATAAAAGTTCCCCTAATGGAGTTGGACCAGACAGGCCTCCTGAACTGACTAACCTGTAAAGACAGCTCTCGGCTCTCCTGGACTCTACGGCCTCAAAGTTTGAGAGTCTGGGGAAGTTTTGACATTTGGGAGTCAAGAGGGGGAGAGTCAAATTAAAAGAGACAAGGTGCACACATAGAGACGAGCCCAGCAGGTTAATGATCGCTGTGCCACCGCCAGGCTCCAGCCATCTGGTTAGCTTGTAATAGAAGCTGTTGCTGCTCAACACAAATGAAGCTGCAGAGGAGGTAGGAGGTAATTTGGTTGCAGGGTAGTAGGAATCTGGTAGAGAATGCTGATTAAATGTGAGAGCGGGTGCGATGGTACAGTACAGCGCGTGTTTCCAGATAATTAAGATATGAGCTACAGGTGACAGTGATGCTAACAAGCACGGCGGCATCTTTGCCTCTTAGTGAGCAGAGCCTGCCAGCGTGACAGACAGCAAGTCTTCACAGGATGTCCTTATGGTTACCGGGACTCCATTAAATGTGACAGAATTACAGAGTCTGAGACACAAAGTTCAGCTTTGAGATGCCACAAAAGAAGATAACAAGAACTGATTCTAAGACAGAAGGTGTGACTCACGCAGTCATTTTTCTGTAAATGTGTGACCTCAATTTGCTTTAAGTACATGGATTCAGACATTATGTAACTGCATGCTCACCTCCTGTTGTCCATAAATCCTCTGTCACAATGTATAAAAGAACAGGGGGCGACTCCTCTGGTTGCAAAAAGAAGTCTGATTGTATAGAAGTCTGAGAAAATTAGCCTACTTCTCATTTGATTTATTACCTCAGTAAACATTGTAAACATGAGTTTATGGTCTCAATCACTAGTTTCAAGTCTTCTTCAATACAGCATGATGTTCATTTAGTAAATTATGGTCCCATTTAGAGTCAAATAGACCATAAAGCAGGGGATGCTTTAGGGCGGGGCTACCTTGTGATTGACAGGTCGCTACCACGGCGTTGTCCGGTCTGGGAGTTGTAGTGTTTAACCCTTTCACAGTCAGTTCATGACAGTTAACTGTAACATTTGGTCGCCTGAAAATGTCTTATTCAGCATTATTATGTCAGTGTTGTGTGCATAGCGTGTTTGTTGCCCCCAAGTGGCCAAATAAATCAATTAATGCTGCTTTAAGTAAAGTCAAAGTCTCTTTCATAGCTTTGTCCGTACATCTGAAGAGGACTGTAAGATGTGATTGAAAGCTCTGCAAAAAGCTGCTTTGACCTTGAGATTAGGTTATCTTGTCAAACTTCTTTGTTTTCTCTTCAGGTCAGACTTTTTGCACCAAAAAACGTTACGTTATAAGTTATTTTCCAGCACTAAAGGATAACACTATTACACTTTTTTGGTATCTTCCCGCGAGTTGCTGGGAAATTCATCAAACTAATTATTTAAAATTTTAAATGAACATTCATCTCTATGAAGGAGGAGCATCTGTTTAATTTCCAGCCGTGTCATTTCCACCATCAGTCGATCTTGATCTGTTTCATACACTAATGTTCTCTCCCTCCCTCACCAGCCTTCTCTGGCTGCATTGTTTTGAACAGAGACAGAAGAGAAACATATTGCTCCTATTATACCCTGGCGTTTGGTTTTTCCACAGAAAGCAGCGATTGTGTTTCCATTGGAGCGCGGTGATGTAGATGATGGCTTTGGCAGGCGGCAGACAGGCCCGCTCTGATGAGCGAACACTCCGCTGGAGGAGAATGGGATGGGGAAAAGGCATGAAAAATGGTGCAGCGTTTAGCGTCGCTTGGCACCGCTGCCGTGGGTTCATTGAGTCAGAAACGAAGAGGCCGTCTTTGTGGGGTGTGACTGTCACTGCCGGATGACAGATTGCATTCTGGGTCCTCTGAGAGGAGCAAAGAGGATGAGATAATGGTTATGAAATAAAAGTCCCCCAAAACTGTGAAAACAGACAAAACAGGGCGACATAAACTGCCAGTTTAAGGTGAAATATTCAGCCGCAAGACAAAAACTGCTAGCAAAAAAATTTGATTTCTAAGCAGTGCATTCGCACAATTCCACCCTCACATCACTGCACATATTGTGTTAGAAAAGCCGTATTGATCTGTAAGCAAATGGCATTTTTGGCATGAAACATCGCTGCTTGTCACTTCGGGGAACGAGCTGACAACCTGGCCCTAAGAAGTCAATAGACGAGTTTCCACAAGGGGCCAAACAGCGCTCACTCCCTCAGACTGGGACATTACGTTGATTGTTGTTAATTCCCTCATCCCATTGTCTGGTCATCAGAGGGGATTTGTCAGTCGAGCTGAACGGTACTTTCAAATCAACGCAATTGAATCTTGTGAGTCACAGAGGCAGCGATTGTAGAAGAGCTCAAAATATACCTAAATCTGTTCTGCAGTAGTTGTGCACTGATTCCTTGTGTAAATGATAGGAACAGGAAGCAGGAAGTTGATTAAAATATAACCAAAATCTCGAGTTAGAAGAGGCTATAAAGCAGTAAGAGCTGTGGAGTTTGTGATAATGATCCTCATTGTGAGAAACCACCTTCATCCTACAAGTATTCATATGACCCATTGTTATTATAAACCCAGTGTTCTGCAACCTGCAGCTCCGGAGCCACATGCGTCTCCTCAGCTCCTCTCCAGTGGCTCCCTGTGGATTTATAAAAATGGAAATGAATAACTGTTTTATTTGTTTACATTTTCATTTTCATTTATCATTGTTGTAGGTCTATGGTACGACGGTACGACGGAGTATTAGGGCCACATTGAGGAAAAAAAATAAATCTGAGATTTTGAGAAAAAAGTCAAAATATTACGAGAATAAAGTCATAAGTTTACGAGAAAAAGTCGTGGTATTATGAGAATAAAGTCATAATATTATAAAGTAGTAATTACAATTAAAGTATTACGTGTTATTTTCTTTTTTCCGTAAAGTTATGACTTTATTCTCGTAATATTACGTCTTTTTTTCTCGTTAAGTTATAACTTTATTCTCGTAATATTAACTTTTTTTTTCTTTAAGTTATGACTTTATTCCCGTAATATTACGACTTTTATTCTTGTAAAGTTATGACTTTATTCTCGTAATATTACAACTTTTTTTCTTTAAGTTATGACTTTATTGTGTAAATCTCAGATGTTTTTTCCCTCAATGTGGCCCTAATACTCCGTAGTACATTGTCTCTTTGGCCCTCACTGCATTAGACTTATACACTATATACTTAGACTATAAACTGTGTTACCTTCATCACAATGATAAAATGTTTTGCAGCTCCAGACGGATGTTTTTTGCCTAAAATGGCTTTTTTGATAGTAAAGGTTGCTGACCCCTGTTATAAACTATTGATTAATGGAGCTTTAAAAAGAGAATACATTATATTTTTTTCTGAATAATTCTTCTTTAGGCTAAAGGCAAAGTAATTAATCAGTATGCAGTAAGACCGGCTGTATTTTGTACAGTAAAACATGTTGAGTTTGTCCTGCAGTGAAACAAGCTGGTGAAGTGATTAATCTCCTCACTATCAGAACTTCCCTCCCAGCTCGCATGATCAGCGTAGCATCACATGAAAATGCACAGCAGCTCCGAGCCAATCGCTGCTTAATATACGTCTATCAAACTCTCGAGATTGAGGCTATACTCTTGGCAATGTCATACAAAAAGCAATTACGTGCATTAGCATGCTAACTGCAAATATTAACTTTTACACAGGGATCCGTAAGCATGTGAGTGTGATAAACCCCTTCCTATGCCTTTCTCACTCATCTCGACTGGGTATATAAGGGTTGCAATCCTTTAGAAAAGCTTATCTCGGGAGCGAAAGCAGACGAGGTAGCTTTTATGGATCAGCAGCGCATCGCATATCAAGTGCGTTCCGCCAAGGGCAACCGAGAATGAGAGCACTTACAAAGAGAATGGAGGAACTTCTCAATCTAAAAGCTCCTGTCAGACTAAACAAACAGTCGTCTGCATCAACCACAATATCACAAGGACTCGCTTTGAATGTTACCGTGACTTTGAAGAACCTTCACATGGAGCAAAGTAGCGCCGACAATTGTCACAGTTTGTCTAAGTCATTAAAGGACGGATAGAAGGACGGAGAATAAAAAGATTACGAAAAAGCATAAAGCAAACTTTTGTACTTCCTTATCAACTCCCGCCTTCAATTCATAGCTTAGTCAAAGAAATCTACCTCCTGTCTAGACACAACTCAGAGAATTTATGGGAGGCTGCAGAAGAAAAGCTCTGGAAGTAACGTTTCAGTGTTTTGGTGGAGCAAACAGACACTAAATTAGACACTGAATGCTGCACAACAAGGACAAGGACACACAAAGAGAAGCATTAAAAATCTGCCGTTAGCTTCCTTGAATGCGTAGCCTCTCTTTCTAAGCGATTTTGCCCTCGGCTAGATTTTCCACCTCTTTCCCCGTTACAAAAACACACTGTTCCACAACACAGCCGTGTACAGGGCCGGGATAGTGCCAACAGTAAACGGCTGTTAAACAGCACGGGGAACGGTTATTGTTCTAATTTCTCTGAGCTACATTTATTCTCTGCCACAGCGCACAGTGCAGGTGGGGGTAATGGAAAGGTTCAGAGGGAGATGAGGACTGACATGTGTTTAACGAGCTGGGATTGAACCGGAGGTGTTACAGTTAAACAACGAGTGTTAAAAGCGGGGCTGGGATGTTGTCTATCGATCCTGTAAAGTGAAGGTCAAAGATGTAGTTTTAAAGGGAAATGGATGATGTAAATGTTTAGCAAACTTTGCTGACAGGTGCACAAAACTCTATAAGTTTAAGAGTCTCTATAATAGGGCTTGGTATCGTTTAAAATATTACGATATCAGTACCAATACTAGTACCCTTACAATGATACCGATGCCAATACAGTGTACGTAAATTGATACCTTTATTGGTATTGGTGGTGGTATCGGACCCGATACTGGTATCGGTATCGGTGCATCCCTACATCTTGCCAAGCTCAACTGCCACCCTGCTCGACTTCACACTTTACAGACTGGCCCATTACCGCAACAGCTACAACCCATACAATCACAAGTCATATTAAATCAAATAGTGCTTGCGGTGATTGGCTGCGAGCATAACCATACAAATAGTAGATCTGAGTGCAAAAAGGATCAAATACAGGTATCATTTTACTGGAGAAATTTCTATATTACTTGGTTATTTCAGTCGATACCTTAAAAAGGTATCAAGTACCGATACCATCCCTACTCTATATGCATGAAAGTGGAGCAGAAACACACATCTTTTTCACTTTTTCTAAATATCAGATGTTGTTAAATTGTGCAAATCTGCAGGAGCCCAACAATATCCATAAAAAAATGTTGACTCATCTCTGTCTAACTGTGCTGGGACATAAACCAGACTGATTCTGTCGCCGGTCTGGTAACGGCACCAAAGCTGCCTTTGTAACCATAATAGCCATTTAATGCTGCTATTTACTGTGAGCCATATACAAGATAGATGGTTATTGGCTGTGTCCAAAATCACTCCTTGTTTACTATGCAGCTAAATGTGAGGCGACAATGCTAACCACTGCACCACTGCACCGTCCCAGTTGGTGTTCACAGTGACAACACGGAACGTGCCGAATTGGCTAGTGACAAGTGATGATTCATAACCCTCTCAGTTGACAAGGAAAGAAGGTGTCAACACATCCAAATGATTGTTTTCTCTCAGCTCTACAGGAAATTACTTCCACTGACTTATTGATCGTGTTTGCACTGTGGAGACGCAGGATACCATCGTATTCATTAGATGTTAAACTCTGCACTGCGTCTGCTGAACTTTATAATCCAGACGAGGACCTGAATGAACCGTGTTTTCCATCTCCCACACTCAAAAAAAAAAATCACCTGCTGCAGCTCCCTTGTTATAAAGAGGTTCACTGAAATACTTCAAATATAAAAACATTAAGGATGTGTTACGATAGAGTCAAATCCATCGACAGAGCGACCTTCAAACTTCACATACAGCTTCTGTGCAGGTTGGAAAATATAATTAAAACAAACTTGATGTAAATATAATTGTATTTCTGAAAGCTTCTAATCTTTTACTTTTATATTTCATATACAGTTTTCACGTTCCAAACTCAATTAGAGGCTGAAAGACTTGAAACACACAATCACAAGGCATATTAAGACTCATAGAGTGGGACAAATAGACACACAATGCCTGCAAGCCTGCTCACACACACACACACACACAATACTTTGAATTGCCCCGTAAAGCTCCCAAAACTTCTCTTCTTAATTCTTCCCTTCAAAAGCAAAGCCAGGGGAGTAATCCACAATCTCAGGATCTTCTCTTTTTTTTGCTTCCAAATGCAAATGGAAATCCTTGTTCTACAAACGGCTTATCGAACGGCTCAGAGAGGGAGGCTTCTCATCGGCTTCCTGCAGAAAGGGAGCTAAACGAGAAGTTCATGTTTTGCAGAAGCCCCAATCGACCATCCTGCGATGCTCTAATTTCTCACCTCTACAGATTCTGATGCACAGAGAAGAATCATCAAGCGAAGGAGTTTAAAGCTACACCACATCTCATCTGCCACAGTCACGATGAGTATCCTCCCCCTACTAGTTGAGACTAAAGGCGATACAGTCAGTTCAAGGTTTTGGGTCCAAAAGAGTTACTTTTAACAAAGTTTGACCACATATTTAATGGCTCAGTTTAAGATACAGCTAATTTAATCTCATAGGGGCATCCTGATCGTTGAATGGTTGAGGCAACTGTTACAATTAGAGGTCGACCAATTAATCGGTTTGATGGTCAATGGCTGAAAAGGCGGCATCTATCACAAGGGGACGTACATCAGGTTTGCACGGAGGCTACATAACATAATGATGGCAAATTTTGTTGAAAAATATGTGTGTGCATGTGATTAACTTCTGATCATAATCTAAACTAGAAGTGCACTCGGAGAGCGCAGACCTCCGCCAAGGCGGGTTTCATGTACGTCGCTGCCCCCCTGTGGTGTTAATGCACAGGCTGAGCGGAGTTATTAAAACAAATTCCCGAAGCCGGATCATGATCAGGATCGCCACCAAAATCTAATGGATTGCCACATCCCATCCCTCCAAAAAATGGCATTCAAATCCATCGCAGACTTTCAGAGTTATCGTCCAAACGGACAAACCAACAAACAAACCAACGCTGGTGAAAACATAACCTCCTTCCCAGGCCTTTGGCTTTGGCGGAGGTAACAACTGTTAAAGTAAAATGTCACTCGTACTTCGATACTGGGAAAGGGGCCCCGGTCATATGCACGAAAGACTTTAAAGTAGGTTTTAAATATTTATTTAAACAGTTTGAGATACTTTGAGATTTTTCAGAAAGCAATTTTCAACGCTTCAACGCAATATTCTGGAGATAATTTTGGAAAATGGGCTAAAACTTGGATGTCAATCACGGCATTCTACGGTCTGTTATTTCTTAGCAGACCGTTGCTATGGATAAAAGACCATTTCTATGGACATAGTTCTGATCTCGGACTGTGGCGCACCATTTTTGTGTCAAATTATTGATATCTTAGCTGTGTAATAAGTGGGATAATGTACAGATAGCAGGTCATTGTTGTGAAATACAACCCCTCAGGGCAATGCAAGACCCCTGCGTTGGTTTATTTCACAACAATGAACTGCTAGCTGTACCTTATCCCTTACTTAGATATTAGTTAGTTATATAGTTTGTGATAAAGTCAAGGATTGCTCATTTCCGACAGTGTTAATATCTTTTCACGTCATCGGTTGACCTCTAGTTACAATCCTGGGTTAAGGTTAGGGAAGAGTCGTGGTTTTGGTTAATAAAAAGGTAAATGTTTTAATTTCTCAGGAAAAGGATCAATAAAGTTTATCTTCAATTGCAGCTCTGTGATGTGACGCAAAATCCAGAAAGTCAGATGTGCTACACGTCCATTCACCACCCACTTTCTACCTCGCCACATAAAGGGCACACTGCTTCCTTTACAGTACCTAATGTTTGACATTGGATGCAAATAGTATGGCGTGGAATCGTCCAATTGGGGCGTAATTCCTAAGAATACTGGACTTCAAGAAGGGTCGTTATCTCTCCTGTCTAGCACCACCAGTAACTAAATGCAAAATGAACATAAATGATTTAAAGCTTTTTATTAAGTGCTGTTGGTCTGAATCACTTTAGTGTTTTTATCTACACAAAGTGACAAAATGACATTCATTTATATGCAAATGTGGACGTTTTTTCGAGGATTAGTTCCTTTACATGTCAGACCTCTTTTACACATCATTAACATGCATTTCATATCAGCTTTGTGTCCAGATATAATTTAAAGGGACTACAGCGCAGATTAAACACCTCCTCCTCTGAGAGGAGATCTGAGATCAGATTGCTTTTTATCGAACACAGACTGCTGCGCTGGCCACAATCACATACATACATTTAGCGACTCATTACTTATGAGTTGTGAATTGCATTGAATGCATTAAATTACATTGAGCTGAAGTGAACTGAGTCGAATGGAATAAAGCTGAACTTACTTGGACTGGAGTGAACTGAAGTGCCATTGAATTTGCCATCTATTGAAATGAACTTAACACAGAGAGAGTACAGACCTGTGCTGCCGGCTGCTGATAAGCGAAGCTCTGTTGTATGTATGTGTGTGTGTGTGTGTAAGCCTTGTATCTGCTGTTTGATTAGTGTTGTTGGGATTGTTGCTACTGAATGTCAGACACTTCCATGCAACGCACCGTTTGGCAGATGCAGACTGATCAACGTGTCAGCGCTGGCAGCCAGGCAGCTGAGCTGTGAGTTGTATTTGTACGTGAGAGAGCAGCTAACCGAGGAAAAGAGAGAACGAGTAGTGAATACAATGCTTCCGTACTCAGTTTGCAATGTAAATGTTATCAAACGGCAGAGTAAATGTTTTTAGATCAGAGCAAACTAAAGAAAATGTTGGAATGAATATTTCGACCCACCATGGAGGATACTGCACCAAAATATGAAGCCCATGGAGAACTAAATAACAGTAACTGGAGAGCAGAGAGTATATCAACATTTCAACAATTATATATACAGGCTTATGTGATGTCCACTCCCAAAGCCTTACGTGATATCTCCTTGTTTTGTCCAACCAACATTTCGAAACCCAAATTCAATTGAAAATGAAAGCTGCAAGCAGTGATGATCGGGCCCTCGCACGTCGGGGCTACTTGCCGGACGCCGGTCAACGCAGACTTACATTTCTGTAACCATTGGACACCGCACACACAAGTTAGACGTTATTTCCTGCGTGGATTGAGTGACCGATTGCAAATCTTTCACTACTTCCTGTGTCCACTATGTGGCGCTAGAGTACACGCGCTTAAAATGTATTATGTTGGTCTATATCAAGTGTAGATCACACGATGTAAATTTCATGTAAATCGGATGATGTTTGTTGCATAACGCTGACTTCCTGTTGCCAGTAGATGGGGCTATAACTAGGAGCCAATATTGGCATTAAGACGTCCTCAGGCCTGGACTGCTATGAAGTAGGTAAAGTTTGAACAAGTACCGTCGAGTTACAACAGTTTGTCGTTTAATGGCGAATCATGTAAATTCTGCGTCACGCCAACGCCGTTTCGTGAAAACTCACGATTTGAGCAACTTTTCATAACAAAGTTTTTTAGTTTGTACTGACCAAATTTGAAGTTGATCAGGTTAAATCTATAGGAGGAGTTTGTTAAAGTACAGAGCCTGGAAATGGCTTAAAAATATACGAAAACTTCACACAAAAATCTAAATGGCCGACTTCCTGTTGGGTTTAGAGCATGGCCCAATGAGACTTTTTTTTAAGTCTACTTGTGATACATGAGCCTACCAAATTTCGTTAAAGTACAGCGCCTGCAAATGGTAAAAAAAGACCAAAAATTAAAGATGGCCAACTTCCTGTTTGGTTTACGGTATACATCCAAATGGCTTTTTTTTACGTCTCAACATGGTACATATACCTACCAAATCTCATACATCTAGGTGAAACGTGTCGACAGAGCTACTCAGTAGGGGGCGTTATTGAGCAAATTTTCTAGACCCGAGCACGAGACCCATATCAGATATCTATTTCACGCACGTCTGACGCGTGTGGCAAATTTCATAAAAAAGTTGAGCAGCGCAAGCACCCCATTTTTGCCCTCAAAGAGGCAATAGAATAATAATAATCCTCAGAAGAACAATAGGTCCTTGGACCGACGTTGTCGGTGCTTGGGCCCTGATGATGTTAAATTGAGAAAATCAGCAAATCCTCACTTTATGACACTTGAGATATAATTTATTTACGGACCTGGCTTTTTACATGGGAGCATTGTAATGTTAGAAGAGGATTGTACCACAAAGTTAAAGGCATGATTATCAAAGCTATTGTGGGCTCTAGCATTGGCTGGAACTAAGACCAAATTTATATGAAAAGGACTGTATACGTACTTTTGTACATATAGTGGCGATATATAGTTTGTCTTTACTCTTCATATTCTTAAACATTATATAAGAGAATGAAAAGGAGAGATAGTGCGTGTTGTGTTTATGACATACAGTAATGCCTTCCTTCCATCCGAATAAAAGCTCGGGAGTCGTGTCACAAATCTCCTAGCAACCATCAGTTAAGAATCCGCAGTAATTAAGAAATGTACACTATGACAACCAGACTCCACTCTCCTCCGGTACAGCTGCCAGTCAGAGGAGCATCTTATTAGCGAAGCAAGCTGCTGATGTGAAAAAAAACGACACGACCTGCTGAAGAAGAGCTGGCAAGTTAATTGCTAAAATATAGATCATGGACATGAAAAAAGAAGATGTATTTCTTTGAGATAAAAAAAGTAATTTATATAGCACATATTGAGCAAGGAATTCTGGATAAAGTGCTCAAAATTATGATAAAAGAACTTTGAAGTCATTTGATAGAGAAAGCACATTGCTAAAGTAGCGTAGAATTTAACATGCAGTTCATACAACCACCTATTAGGTTAAAAAGTCAGTGGAGCTGTAACAACAAAAGTTAGAAACAAGGCAAGGTAGTTAAAAATCCTCCACTGATGTTTCTATCCTTGCATCCAAATGGACAATATTACATAATTTGTGTCCATAATTGCAAGAAGGCAGTTCACCGTAGGTCTTTGAGTTTTTGCTACACTAAACATAAAAGTCTACGGACCTGAGGAGTCTACCAGTGATATACAGTATATATAAAGTATATCAACAAGAGTCAGGGACAAGTCCATGAAAAGATTTATGAACAAGGACTGGGATTGTGAAATATATTCTAAGACTGACAGGAAGTCAGAACAAGGACTTTAGAACAGGACTGATTTTATTATTTTTTCTTTCCAGTTTCAACTGTGCAGTGCTCTGTGGGAGCTCTTATCTCCTTTTTGAAGAGACATTAAAGCAAAATCAGTCAGGTATACTTGTAACAGGCCTGGTCTGTTCTTTAGATAACGGGCTGCTGTTTTAATTATGTTCCTTGTATGCTACTGGAAAGTTAAATCCAAAGTAATGATGACTCTAAAGTAAGTGGCGCAATAAGATATAGGTAATTGTGAGTACAATTTCTGTATTTTCCTTTCTTGAACCAATAACTGGAAGTTTTTCTTCTTGAGTTGGATAAGAAATTGGTGTCATTCATACACTGATGCATTTTTAAAAGCAGTAAGATCATCAGTATCAACGGCAATATAGAGTTGGGTGTCGTCTGCATAGCAATAGTTCACGGATGATGACCTGTGGTGTTAACATATAAAACAAAACTAAAAAAACAAGTGGATCTAGAATTGAACCATGTGGCATTCTATGATGAGCGTTTAATGGGTCAGATTAAGATGTTTGGATCTAATTTTAAACCAGACCGGAGCGTCTCAAACAAGCTGCTTTTGTTAGTTGTTCACCAGATATTTGCGAAGAAACAGCAGGTTGGAAATTGATTTACAGTCGCTAAGACTAGTGGAGAGCAAATTGCTTTTTTTGCAAGAGTGGGTGTATGACTGCTGTTCTACCACTTTGCGGTACAGTCTCTACTGCCACTACTGTTAAAAGCATGAGTGGGAGAATGGTTTAAACCATTTAGAAGATTTAGCCAACAGGCAATGAAACCAAAACATATTTAAACAAGTCATGTTTGCCCTAACACAGCATATTTGAGTCAGTAGTAAAAACATTCTTATTTTAGTGATATAACTGTATCATCAGTTGCTTTGGCAGAATTTGATTAAGAGGATATTGCACTTCTGATGTTCCTCTCTGAAGAATGAAAGACAAATTCATGCAAAATGATCATCTCTCAGCCCCAAAACAGAGGAATTGTATTCATAGATGATAGTTCAGCCTCAGTCTTTGAGAGCACGGTCAATGATTGGTGATGATTGTGTGTGTGAAATTGATTAAACATATATAAACATGCATCTGGTGGTTACAATTCAAGCATCCTTTTTTGCTCCCCTCAGGCCTTAGGAGCATAAACTCCACCTTCAAAGCTCCACCTCATCACCGAGCCCGTCTCCTCTGCTAAAGGCTGACTAATCCTGCAATGATATCACTGTGATAGCATTCCTCAGCAGCAATTTAGCGCGGATATTTCCTTAAATACTCGACAGAGATTACACTCCGCACTTCTCCCTCAGCAGAGCCGAGACACTGGCTGTTATTTAACATTTAAACCACCGTCTAAATGATGTAACAGGGATTGATGAATGAGGTCCGGGGGTTAGGGAGAGGTGGGATCTGATAAGTGAGCCGCTGCCTGTCAGCAGAAAATGATCAGGGATGAAACTCTCAGCGAAAAATGAAACGGGTCTTTTATGGACAACCAGGCGAGACGACGGAGCGCGGAGGGAAGTCCCGTCACGTCCAACCCACTCAACTGTGGCGAGAGGAGTGTGTGTCAGAGAGAGAATGTGTGTGTGTGTAGGTATAATCACGCATTTTTCTCTCGAACTTGGTGGTTGTTTCCTGCAGAGGAGAGCGAGGTAAAGGACGAATTTTGAAGGACTGGCAGTGGCTCGTTGCACTCTGCAGCTGTGTCTGAGTTTGTGATCCACAGCGAGAGGAAGAGCTTTAATAGATCACAGAGAGAGTAGCGGAGGGCGGTAATATGAGCTTTGGAGACAGACAAGACAGGTAATAACCGTCTGAACTGTAGGACTCCAGACCCTAGGAAACATTCACAGGGACATTTTCCACTGTTATCAATTATATTTATATGCTTCTCAAATTACAATTTATGGGATTGGACACATAAACACATTAAGAGGTGCTATGATTGATTAATCAGGGGAAAAGGCTACTAGAGACTTCAGTGACACACAGGAACGAGCACGTCCAACAGCACATAGAAAGACCGTACTGGAACCAGATATTGATTTTACAGGTTTTTTTTATTGCTATCTTCCTGAATTAAAAGTTTCTTGTTTTGTTTTTTTTTAACTTTTTTTCTCTCAGTTGGAGGTTTTAATCTCTTAAGACGTCTGTCTTTTATGTATAATGGATACAGTACCTGCCCGATGCCCCAAATTGGTCCCCGAGACTCCTGTTATGATGTAGCAAACGGATAGACTGGACTCCCACCTTAATGATTGCTAGTTGTTTTATATATTATTGAATCCACACTGTTCTTTTTGTGGGTTTGTTTTGTTTGGGGCGTTTGCAGAGACGCACGGGACTGTCTTACGTGTCCGTACAAAATACAAGATTTTTTTTTCTTTTTTTTCTGATGATTACAGTAAGTCTATAAATCACACTTATTTCAAAGTATAGCATGGCTATTCTGACCACCAAATAAATCTTGAGATTCAAAGTTCATTCTTGACGTTGGAAACAGAAAGTCAACACGGGTGAGAAGTCCTAGCTGTGCGTGGAATCATAGAAAGTTTGAAAATCTAGATTTCGATGACAATTTAGGAAACTCAATCTGCTGATGAGGACTGTGTGCTATGGTCGAAAGCTCCGGGGCAGCTACTAAGTGGACCTTGAGGTGAGATTGCTTTTGTTAACTGAACAAATGTTTAATCTACTTGCAGTAGAAAGTTAGGGAATAACCCGGCAACATTCTGGTACGTGGATTAAACAACAGGTACAAACCATAGACTGTATATAAAGATGGACGACATGACAGCTCCCCAAAAGTGAAGCCAAAACATCTGGATCGCCCCCTGGTGGCTGGCTGCAGTATAGATCATAAAGTCCGCCTCCTCCATTTTAGCGGATGGGACATGGGCCAAACTAAAACTTGAATTAGCTTGGTTGGTTTTAACGGGGGTGGGACGTCATGATCACTACTGCTTAGACTCTGGACCAGGGATATTTTGGCTTCATTTCTGTACAGTGGGAGGAAGTGGAGACGCGTTGTCCATCTTTACATACAGTTTATGGTACAAACACATTGGATTTCCTCCATGCAAGGCTCTGGAGCTCTGCACTAGCTGAGCATACCTCCATAAAAGACCGTTGGCTACACTACATGCATCACAACAACAACAGAAAAGGTCCTTACAGACCAACACACAGTTAGACAAACTTTAAGGAGGCGCTCCACTTCTAGAGATATCACAGACAAAAAAAAAATAAAAATTTAGTGATCAAACAGCAGGCCGCGGGGGAGACAGTAAAGTCATCATCTGTGCACAGGTTCAGTGTATTATAGACACGCTGCCGAGCTTATGAAGATCTTATTTCTCTCTGCAACTTAAGGCACGATCTCCAGCGGCCTCATTACCAATATCATATAAATACATAGCCTGGGACCTTGATTTGTTCAATAATTCAACTGCTGATTCTCTCTTCCCTCAGACTGCAGCTGCCGAAGGCAAGTCTGGAGGATGTTGTTAATACTGAGTGGGGAACACAACTCCTGCGTGTGTGAGTAATAGCATCCGGCAATTGGATGAATACATCAGCAATCGCCGGTGGACTAAATCCACTGCCAGTGGAAGTTCCTTTACTTATACAGTCTCTTTTTACTCTAATTACCTGGATATTTGGAAAAATATAAAGTCAAAGTAGTGCTTGTGGCTTTACACAGAAATCCCTATCCCTACCTATGGGACTATCAATCAAAAAGTACAAGATTCATATTAATAACAATAATAGTAACTCTTCAAGGAGACCAAAGACGTGTTAATCAGTTATTACAGTCTGATTAAACGTTTTACAATGAGTCGGAATTTACTCTCACAACTTAAAGCTACATTACTTTTTGTGGTCACTAAGGGGTAGAAGATCACCATAAACCAGACATATCACCAGATAACCTGTTAGCAAACACGTGCTGAGTAAAACCAAGTGGACTAGATCTAAAACTCTTTTTTTTATCGATTCAACAGAATGGAAACATGACTGTTTGTTAGACTGAAAAATGTATACTGAAATTCTCTCATTATATTGTGGCCATTAAGTTAATTATGTGCATAAACTAACTGTTAACATACTAGCTAGATGCAAACATACTAGCGCTAGCCAGCCACTACAGCCTGCAAAGCTTAAATAGACAGTAAATTAACACAGTTAATAAAAGAGACACACTTTTTGTAGCATTGACTGCTATTTTACAACTGTTCACCTCTTTGTGAAGCAGTTTCTACTCCAACAGAGCAGGTTGATATTAGATTGGATGGCTGCACCATGGCTAATTTGATAGCTTCCTCCACTTTGGACTCTCTGGCTTGAAGCTCCCTCAAAAGGCTGGCACTTTCAAAGACAGTTTGCAATCGGTCGACAGCGTCGTGTGGGATTTTTTTTTCCTCCTCGGCCAGTGAATGCACTTGTTGTGACAAATCCATTAAAACGCCTTGATTTCAGTCTGAAATGCTGGCGTGTCTGGGTCCTAAAAACTGACAGAACAACATATTTTATATAATTTATGTCAGCAGAGAAAGCTGCCTGGCAAACTGTCATGTTGACGCGCAACACGAACGTGCAGGAGACAGATTGAGCATCATTGCAAAGGATCCAAGACAAAAGAAGAGTAATGAATAAATCACAGCTCTTTAGCCAAGACCCACACACAATATTTTTCTACAAATATGAGCTGTTGTCTGTTTTTCAGCAGATTTCTTCATGACTAACAGCAATTAGCAGTAATTAACCACGAACATGTCCTTGACAGATTTCAGAGCAGATGATTTCCAACAGAGCAACAGCAGCCCTCCTTCTTGTTGTTTCAATATAACAGAATAGAGGGATGAAAAGCTCTTGTTCAGCATCTTGTGTGAAGTAATTGATGGCCTCTCGTTGAGCCTGAGCGTACTGCGGCTCGCGTTAAGGAGGCGTCCTCTCATCAGCAGCAGCAGGATAGCTGTTGAGGCCTCCCGAGTTTAACAGCTCCACAGACACACAGCTCCCTGCAGTTTAGTCGTCTCACTAGTGCAGTTTGCAAAGCTTTCTGTGACAGTCTGTGATCTCTTTTTTTTAGTAATACAGAATGCCGTGGCCTGCCATGTGGCATCTGCGTTGTTTTCCTGGGAGGAAACACAACCTGCTGAGATGAAAAACCTCTACTGACATGTTGAGTTTCAAACTTTCAAGGATCCAAACTACATTATTTGCATGAACTGAAGAACTGAAAGAACTGAATTCTCTTCGCAACTGTTCATTACGACTCAATAATCAGCAGTATTTGATGTGGTCAAGAGTTAATATGTGATGATGCCTGCTGGTTTTATATAGAACTACTGCTTATGAAAGCACTTGAACAGTTTCTCTGTGCACATTTCATTCTGCAATACTCATAGATTTGTCTGTATGATGATTAAAAGTATGGAGTTTGGAGGAATACTTCCTACGTTGCCAGGTTTTAATCATAATCAATCAATTAATAAAAGAAGGACTAGGGTTTTATAATACAGAGTGAGAAAACCTTCAGATCTCAAGTGTGTAACTGTCCCCTGCTAATATGCATCTCGGACTAATGAGACAAGAAGTGTCTGGTTGTCTCGCGTCCTCTGACTATTTGGGTCGACCAAATTTTGAATTGGGTCAAGATATTTTTAAGTCTTTTTTGGGTTGGGTACCTTTCAGATTTGGTATCTGTTATTCGAAACATGCACTGTTTCTGGTTGCTTTTCCACGGGTCTGTTGCGTCATGCATGCTACATTTAAATGCCAATGTTCTTAGAGGGTTATTCCAGCAACGTAAAAAGAGTTAAAAAAAAAAAAATAGCATCTTTCCCCAGACCTTCCCTGCCTGATATGTCACGCTCCACCTCCCAGACGGTGCGGGCAAGACAGGCCGTTGGTGCGACCGACCCCGCGGGGCCGGGATCCCACCTCAGTCGGCGCGCCGGCCCTCACTTTCATTGCGCCACAGAGTTTTGCTTGCACCCTCTGACTCATGCGTACGTTAGACTCCTTGGTCCGTGTTCCAAGACAGGTTGCGTGGGTTACAGACATCGCCGCAGACCCCTGGCGCCTTTTACGTGGGCCGAGCCCCGCCCCGGGGGGCACGACGCGGTTTGGGCGAATTAAGGACAGTCCGCCCCGGTGCCATTTTGGCCACGGCTCCGGGAGGGACCTTCGCCCCGAGCCTTTCCAAGCCGACCTAGAGCCAGTCGAGGCGCACCGCCCCGGATGGACTTTTGGCACAGAGAAGTACTTTTATCGTTACTCGGTATCGGCGAGTACCCAAATGTAAGTACTTGTACTTGTACTCGGTCTGAAAGAAAGTGGTATCGGTGCATCCGTAGACATCATAGTGATGCCATCAGGGTTATTTTCTCTGGCTTGACAAAGCCAAGCATATTCAGAGTGTTTTGGGCAACTCCTGACTCACTCTGCATCCAAAAATCCTTTGAGAACTCCACTCTTTCTTCAGTCTCTAGGGGATCAACACACGGTCAAAGACAATCGGGTTGCCATGCCAACAGTTTGGTAACCCAGCAGCACCACAGCCCTGTCTTTCCTGACTGAGCACCTCGCTGTTCACACTTACACTCCAATATTTCAACATTTGCACATCTGAGCTTCCCAGTTCAACCTGCTGGTGTTCAAAGGTGAATTGTAATCCACCATTTCAAGCTTTCTAACTCCAGATCATAATATTATTCATGTTTATATGAGACAAAACTCACGCTCCAAACTGAAAACATCCTGAACCACCTGGTCTTTGCTTTTCAGTTTTGAAAAATGCGTCATCTCCAACAAAATCATGTACAACAATGAAGCATGACTCACTAACTGAACACGTATCAAATTCATGTCTAATGCATTTTGTTTAAATGGTTATTTGTGAGGGTTTTATTGTCATAGTTGACTGCTTCTGTTTCGTGCCCCATCTGGCCTATTTTTAGCAATGCTGTCGAGTTCCCAGATCTCAGCAATTGCTTTTGGGGAGTGCAATGTTATTATGACTGACAAAATGATGGCTGGTGCTCAGAAATAAAACTCAAGCTGTAATAAACCACAGCTTTCCCTTCAGGGTTAGAGCGGCAACAAGAGTCATGTCATCACAAGGACACTCCCCAAAGTGCGTTGGTCAGGTATATAGTTAGTCACACCTTGATTATATTTTCTTGTCTTGTTGATAAAGTAAGTGCAGCCTCAACTTCACAGCGAGGGTCTGTCCAGTTGAATATGAAAGCAATGGTTCGACGCTTATTTGCTTTCATTTCATGTGAATTAGACAAGAAAACTGACTCTCACGTCTGGATGGTAAATCCGAAGCTACAGCAAGCAGACAGTTGGCTTAGCTTAACACAAAGCCTAGAATAAACAGTAAACAGCTAGCCATTCATCTCATCATGAATGTAAATAAGTGTATTTCCCCAAATCAAATTATTTCTTTAACAACTGATCAGTTAAAGATAAGACTCGGTAACAATTATTGAGCCAATAAGTCATTTCATCAACTGTAATTGACCCATGTTGGACAATTCATTCCAGTCTGGGTCAGTTGGCTTTGGACAAAAACATCGTCATTGAACATAATCTGTTGTTTTGTAGTATTTTCTGGTGATATCAGGTAGGATTCTTACTCAAAGACATAATGTACCAGTGGTAGCAGTTTGTTTCTAACTCAGATTTCCATCTCAAAACTTTCCGGCCACGTCTCCGTCTTCACATGAAGGCACCCGAAGAGAATTGAAGTAATGATGCGGATGCTGTTTTTGGTTATTCGGTATACTTGATGATGCTCGAGGATCATGATCTCTGGAACTGGAGAAGCAAAACACCAAAATCTCTCATGCAATATGATCGATCATTTACCTTTTAAGACTGAAGCCGGTTCATAAGCTCTTCTTATTGTCAACTCACAACGACCCCCGCTGGCTTCGGTCTACGCTCTCTTCACCCCATCCTGTGCTCCTCGCTTTCATTCATTTTAAACCATCAAAACTTTCCTTTCTCTCATCTTCAGCATCCATTCGTCTGAATGTGTTTTGTTAAGCTCTGCCTCGGTTGCCTTTTTTCCTCCATTTATGCTTCTTTTTCACCTATCAATCCTTCTATCTCGTCTCTTTCACTCTCCCTTTTCATCAGATGACTTCGTTGCTCTTTACTTCACGTCAGCCTCCTCCGAGCTCTCCATTTACTCTCTTCTCTCTCTCCTTTCACCCCCTCCCTCGCCTCTTGGCTTTACTCCCTTTAGGTTACTGATTTGCTTTCTTTCTCCGTCCTTCACTCCCTCCCTCCCATCTCATCTCTTTGCCTGGTTCTATCTTCCGTTGCCTCCCTCTTTGTCTCTCTCTCTCAGCGTCTTTCTCTCTCTCTCGCCTCCCTCCCCTTCTAATCTCCTCTGTCTCCTCACTCATCTCCTTCACCTTCTCCTCCCTCCAGCTCCTGCCAGGCCTTGGCGTTTTCCAGATGTCGACACGACCACAGAGAAGAGTTAGAGATGGTGACGGAGCCTGGTCGACAGCGCTGCGCCGTAAATCCCCCACTGACCTCCCAATGCATTTAAATTCTCTAATCTAGTGACAAAAGGAACGAGGCACTGAGCTGGTGCCTTATGGGAAAGGTCAAATTGCTAACTAATGTCCCCCAGTCTCCCAGTCGTCCCCCGACGCTGCTCCCCGCTCTGTAAAAAGCCCCGCTATGTCATTGCACTCATGTCTGGAGGTCACCGTACGCCGCAGAGCGACCTCACAAGTTTTCTGTAGCAATTAATTACCGTCACCATCGCCGGCACATATGGGCCTATTATCATAAGGCCTCATGGGAGGATATTTCCTGCAACCATTATTCCGTGGGAAGTGACAGGGAACGCTTTAAATGCCAACAGGCTTTTTCTTTCACTCCTTTGTCGCTCCAGTAGTCACACCAGAGACGAGCACATAGGGTTTTGTTGGTTATTTTTAACATTAACATTTTCTGCTTTGCACATTCAGTCGGAAAATAAAGGATGTAAAAGATGACGGGGCGACAAGCACATTTTTCTCATTAGCATCCTGAGGAAGTCTAAGATGATCTTGAAGTCATTTTATGCTTTCATTTTTACATCTACAGCATGTTTTTGAAAAGCCTGGTAAAAAAAAAAAAAGACACCTTGAAAAAGGTCACAGATTAACAAGCTTTTGATGTTCACCTGCATCACCGGCAGGAGAAGAAAACCGATAAATAAATCAAGTTTCACGTTATAATCCTTGAGAATTTCAATATAGTGAATCCACTTTTTAATAGTATTCACGTCAGCACTTCTTTTAGTAATAACAATTCAATTAAAAGTATCCTATAAATACCTCTTTATATAGTAGATTTCACCGTTACTGGTGTAATCCGCCTTTCCCACACATGATTAGAAATGTTTAAACGGTGCTAATTGCGAGATTGGGAGCATTTCTATTGCCTCCGCACGGCTCTCAACTAGATGCTTAGATGCTTAGATGGACAAACATGCACTAAAAGCATGCGCGGCCGGCCTGTCTATGTCAACAAAACTCGGATTACAACACACACAGAGGGAGAGCGATTTCATTCTCTACTCAGGTAGACATTACTCCTTTATATTTTTACATAAACAATAGTTGTTTGCTGCTATATTAATGCTCTGGATATCAAATAGAAAAACCTTGGACAAGAGATTAACAGCAACAATGCATGCATGTACTGGAGAAACTATAGAAGACAAAATGTGACTCAATGAGTCTTTGCAGGTTTGAGCAGCTGTAAAGAGATATGCTAGTTGCTCTCTTCTGAAAGACTAGCCACTGAAGGAGTGTTTGCTTTCTTCTGAAGGTCCAATACAGGGATGGTCATCCGATGATGACACTTATGTAATGTACTGATGCTGCTTCGATTCAGGAGGCAGATGTGAGAACTTCTTGATGCATTTTTGATATGCAAAAGGCCTACAGATATTTTAAATGTGCCAAATTACTTTAAGCTTTCAGCACCACGGACGTCTCTGTTCAGAGAATGTCAGTGTCGCTGTCCGTGAGCTTTTGCCGCTTCTTGAGATGTAAAAATGACCTCTAATGTTTGATGCAACATGAGTACGTTAAAGATCTAACTTTGAAAAGTTAGTGTAGAACGTAGAAGCACCATTTCAGGGGATTGTTTACTTTCGGTTCTTTTGCACAAGTCCTCATTCCCCCCCATCTCTGCGATGGAGATGGAGAGTGCAAAGTTAGAGCGACTCAAAGGGTCACAATGGCCACAGTTATGAGAAATGCACCAGGCTTAAATATATTCCTTTAATATCCCTTGAAAATCTTGTTTTTTGCTGATCCAAAGTGGTTGAAAATTCACACCTTGCTGTCGTGATGTATGTTTTATTCTCTACTCAAAGAGGCGGTGTGGCAAATTATGACATGGAAGTAGAGTAAAGATTATGGAGTTTTTATTCTGTTATAGAAACATTGACATCACACTCTACCCAGGCCGCCGTCTGCTACATTCACACCCCCGCCTCCACTGTTTGCACCTCCAACAATAATGGCAGCGACACTTGTATAACCTGTTAATGCTGCTTCTATTCAAGGTGAACTTATGCTGCTCTGAGTGAAGGCGAGCAGGCAGAGGAGACGAGGCCCCGGCCACACACGAGCGCGCATACGCGAGCGCGCATTTGTCCCGACCTGGTACATTTATACGCTTACAAAGTTACAAACAGGGTCTTTAATTGTTAGCCTCTGTGGCTTCTAGACACCAGCAGTAACGTTAATATCGCCGTTTCTTAGCAGTGGTGTTCTCACGACTTAACCACTTGAACGCCGAGCATATTGTGTACACGACTTCCCGTGTTGTAAACATGAGCTCACGACTGTCATTTGAAGGCATCATTATACTTACTAACATGTATCTATATTGACTATATATTAGGTTTCATATTCAGTATTAAGTATTCAACATATTTTAGATATGCAAGGCATGCAGAAAGCTAAATTAACCTAGTTACTTCAAAATCAATTCAACAACCGTTCCAGCACCACGGACAGCGACGCTGCCATTCACTGAACAGATATGTGTTCGAGCTCTTGGTCCTTCCTGTTCTGAGACATGTAAAACACTTGAAGAAGAGAAAACACTCTTTATACCTTTATCAATAATGGAGGCCCAGACTGAAACGTCCCCAACCTGTGCTGCAAGCCCCACAGGAGTAATTATTACCTGAGGAGATAATTCTTCATTACAATCCCCTGAGAATATGCCAGCTGTGAAGTCAAAACTCCCTCACAGATGTCTTGCCATATTTTAGTTTGGAGTCCCCTGATAGAAGACGCTCATTCCGTGCAAAATCAGTTACAACAGTTCAAGTCATACTTTGCTGAATCAAGACGTGACTATAAACTGTACAAATCTGGGTTTTATGCAACCGTATCCAGACACTGAGGAGTTTTTATTATTATTGTGTGTAAATGTTTTACATGAAACACGGAGGTATCGGGGGTGATTTTAATTTGATGAGAACTACACAACATCCCTGCAAATTAAGCTTTTTCCCCCGCTGAACCACCAGAATGAACCATTTTGTTGCTTGATTTAAATGATTTAGTGTTTTCTGTGTTTGTCACAGGAGTGGCAGCGGTGAGAATTAGAGGTTCATGTTTTTGTTCCCCTTTGTTTTTCTCAGAAACAACTTCTCCCCACATCCCCCTGTGTCCTAGCTGAGCATCTCTTTTTGGACTCTCTCTCTCCATATTTCATTTTCTCTCCTTCTTTTCCATTTTTCATTCTCTCATGTTCCTCCTCTTGTTCTCAGGCTCTCTTGCGTTCCTCCCCGTATTGTTGGCACTGCTAACAGGCTTTTCGAAGTGGCCTTCGCCGCTGGGAGCCTTTGGGAGACCTGCCAGGACGTCATATGCCCCCTCTCCACTTTATCCTCCTCCGCCTGCCCACCTCTGCTTCTCCTCCACTACACATTTTAATCTCTTTTTTCTCTCCGCCACCATTCATCCATCCTCCCCCTCTCTCTCTCTCTCTCCTCCTTCTTATCTCTCCTCCTCACTCTTCTGCATCTCTTCGCTTGTCAGCATCTTCCGTCTGACTCATATCGTTGCTCTTTTCCTCCTGAACCTATCGTGCAGTAAAATCACTCTCCTATCTTTCTCGAACATTACACTGTCAAAAACTAAATTGGGATTTCATGAAGCTAAGCTATAATAGCCCTCCACTAGCTGCTCTTCAAACTATTACTTAGAACTTTTGACGACCTGTTTTTTTCTAAACATAACTCCCAGGGGAGGGCAACCAAATGCCACGGTTGTCCAGCAGTAAAGAAGAGGGACTTTGTATCATTTACACAAGAACATCATCCACAACAGCAGCAGGGCTATTTGGGTCATCCGCAATTTTGGTATCAGGTCTATCTCCGAGTGTCTTTCCTACCAGGTCTGGCTGTCCTTGGGTGCCTTTTGGGTCCATTTAAAAATCTATATATATTCATGCACATCTGTTTCAGGCAGGTTTTGGATCTGGTCCAAACTTTTGGACCCGTGAAGACCTCCACCTCCTTTAATTCACAGCCTGCCACATATACAATATGTCCTGTCACAATATCCTCGCAGCGAGCCAAATGATGTCATGGTACAAAGGCATAAATCGTCTTCGGGTTTTGGCACAACTTTCTACTGTGTTGAGAACAACTTTGCTCAAACAATCTGTAACCTTCATCGGGGCCCATCAAAGAATATTTAAATCCCATAGATATGAAAGAAATGTAACGTCATTTCAATATGAAGTATATGAAGTTGTTTTCAATACTGCAAGTGTTGCTGATGCTTCAATACTACAAATTACTACACTTTCATGATACCTGTTTGATTAAAGGGGCATTACACTCATTTCAATCAACTTACTAGTCATGGAGAGTTCTATACAATCCGTGAAAACACTCATATGGCTTCTGTGGCTTCTATCCCATTACCAAGATATCTTATTTTGGGATTGGAAAATACAAATTTATAGCTTAAAATCTACATAATTAAGTTGGGGAATGGACTTTGAAACACATGTATTGCATGTTGGGAAGTTTTTTTTTGCACACAGTCATTCCTAAAGATTTCATTAGGGTCGCCAAATACATTTGTAGAATTTCTTCCATAGTCTTTTTTTTGTATTTATATCTGCAGTACAGCTATGAGCAACACGAGGGAGCCTGAATGTTCTGATAATTGTAGTCTAATTAGAATTTAAATATGTTTCTGATATCAGTTCACAAAGAGTTAACAGCTGGTAAAATGTTTTTGTTTTTTTGTTTGACTTTCCGAAAGAAATGTGTTCCGTGGTGCCTCAATGTGTTTTGCAACGTGTGGTAATCAGTGACCTCCGGCAGACACGCAGTCTGTCAGTCAGCGTCTTGTCTTTCTCCTCTCTGTCTTTTTTTTCTTTTTGTCAGATTCCTGCTCCCCTGTTTCTTTCCTCTTCCTGTCTCTTTCGCCTTTCCCCCCCGTGTCTCTCCTCGTATTTTGTGTATTCCTCTTTCTCCAACCCAGTCTCCCTCTATCACTATTAACTGTACCTTTCTTCAGAAGCATTGGCATTAACAGGTATAATAGTACTAGTTATCCATCCCTCTGCAAAAGTGTTTCATTACAAAGTGTTAAAAAATACATATTCACTGTCAGAATGCTTTTAGAAAAGTGTGGGAAACTGATGAAATATGAAGCGTGTTGTTGCTGGAGTGCTCAGTCAACTTCCTCCAGTGCATGTGCACAAACATAAAAACACAGACATGCAAGGTGAATATTAAATTTAACAGTGACTTGTCAATATGTCTGTCCCTGGGGAGAATCATGTTTCCGAGTTTTGGGAAAACTAAACTTCTAAAGAAATATGAAGGCATTGTTGTGTCTTTACTTTACAGTAGCTGCAGCTCATCTCAAATACAATAAGCTAAAATATAAATCACAAAAAATAGACTGATTATCCTAAGACCCAGATTGCTGATTGATAACCCATGTGGAAGTCCATCAATTACCAATTAAGTTTAGGAATTCACTGTAATTGAGTGACCTGGTGGGACTCTTTTTGCATATTTAGAAGCGTGTTTCATTCTCTCTCAATTTGGAACCAGAGGGTGGGTGCTACGCTTACGCAACGCCGTTATCAGCTGTAACCGCCGTATGAGAGCAGTACAGAGTGGTGACCGTGAGCTAGCCATTGGGGCACGCTCAAGTGCACTAAAAGCATGCACGGCCGGCCTGGCTTTGTTAACAAAGTGAGGAGAAGCTCAGATTACACACATATACATACAAACAACACACATAGAGGGAGAGAGACCTCATTCTCTGCTCAGGTAGACATTACTCCTCTATATCTTTACATTGCAAATAGTTGTTTGCTGCTATATTAATGCTCTGGATATCGTATTGGCAATTTTTAAAGAGAAAACCACTCTCTGAGCCGTTCTCACCACAAGACGACCTTGTTTACTAAAGTATGGTGATCAACATCCTCCTGCAGCAGGAAAACACAGCTACTTTTAGATGCGTCAAGACATAAAATCTGGGTGAAAACAAGCAGCGTTTTAAAAAAGAAGACAGAACAAAACTAAATAAATGTAATGCAAAAGATGAGTCTAAGCGAAAGGAAAGAAAAAACTTTTCATTTCTCTGTAGGGTCCTTTCAAAAATGTTGTCGGACAAACTGACGGTACCAGGTTGCTCCCAAATGATTACATTACAGCTTGTTTAGCGGCTGGTGGCTGCAGCGCTCTCCCTCAATGCTGGACCAATTTCAAAAAGTGTTGTCCTCATTAGTCACTTAGACACAAAAACACGGGAGAAAGAGTTGAAGAAATACCACAGTTATTCTCTAACTATTGAATATATTGCTGTGTGGATGTGATTTGACATTCAAGCAAGAAGTCTCAGCATCACATTCACAGTTCTTGGCCAAGATGATGCATGATGCAGTGAAATCCTGGGATCTTTTTTGGCCTTTGTCTTCATGAATGATATTGAAAAACAGAACAGACCTCTGCACTCTGCATTCACCGGCTCTTCAGGACAGACTCTAATCCTCGGAGGACCCGGGGGCTCGGCTGACCCAAACCTGACCTGTGTCTTTGTCCTCAGACTGAAAATAATCTAACCAGCCTCTTGCTCCCCTCGGTTCTTACAGCAGGAGTGAAGATAAGCAACCAAACCAATTAGCCGCTACACGCTGAGATGCTGCTACAAATGCTGAGTACATGCTCACTGCAGCGGACATGCTTTCTACCAAATCTCCCTCCTGTTAAAGTCATTCTTTTTTATTTTACAGTCCGTTGGCAGCGAAGGAAGCCAAACACGTACGAGTCGACAAGTCTGGTTACACGACAGCATTTGTTATTGTTTCTGGCACAGCCTCTCTTCTGTGCTTTTATTTGATTTTATGAAGCCATTTTCTGTTTTCTTGCCTCAGGAAACACCTGTGAAATCAGTCTAACCGCTCCTCTGGCATCGTGACAATGTGTGGCACAATGCAGCTGACTGCTCTGTGCCTTTGTGTTTATCCGCACCAGTAAAAACAGAGCCAGAAAGAAAGAGGCGAGCGGGCTCCCATCACACCCCCGAAGCATATGCTGTGTAAGGCCTGAATTCACGGGAGACACCTGTGCTTTTCTGCTCCGCTTCACTTGGTTAAAACACTGCATCGCCAGGCGTGGTGCTCTAATACAATCTGATGAGTGTCTATGTTTTGTATTACACTCAGTTGAGTACTTCCAGGGTCTGAAACGTGAAGCCAATGCAGAAGTGCCTTAAACTTGCATTCGTTCTAATAGCCAGCAGGGGGCGACTCCTCTGGTTGCTAAAAAGAAGTCTAATTGTATAGAAGTCTATGAGAAAATGAGCCTACCTATCACTTGATTTATTACCTCCGCCAAGGCCCAAGGCCTAGGAAGGAGGTTATGTTTTCACCGGCGTTGGTTTGTTGTTTTTTTGGTTTGTTTGTTTGTCAGTTTGCAGGATAACTCCAAAAGTCTGCGATGAATTTGAATGACATTAGACACATGCAAAGCGTAACTGATGACGCGTTGATGACGCATGACCCCGCCTCTTTCCTTCAGAGAGAGAGAGCGGGGGGTGGTGGGTAACAACTGTAGATTTGCCGTTTTTTTCACATTAAACTCGGTGAAATTACATTTGAGTTCGACCGAAGCACACTTGTTGATTGTTGGAAAGAGTAACGACGACGGTTTAGTTGAGTTTTACTTTATCTCTGTCCCATTTGAATGAAGTGTTTTACGCTGCTCCGCTACGTACAGCTGATCTCAACATAAACAACAATGCATGTGGATGATGGTGCAAGCTGAGCGGAGATGGGGGGGAGGTCTGCGCTCTCCGAGTGTCCATTCTAGTTACCTCAGTAAACATTGTAAACATGAGTTTATGGTATCAATCGCTAGTTTCAAGTCTTCTTCAATACAGCATGATGTTCATGTAGTAAATTATGGTCCCATTTAAGTCAAATAGATCATAAAGCAGGGGATGCTTTAGGGCATGGCTACCATGTGATTGACAGGTCGCTACCACGGCGTTGTCGACGGCCAAAAACCAAGATAGCGAAGGCCAAAAGGTCGAACTTGAAAACGTTTTCAAACCAATTGCTGACGTCACGGTGACTATATCTGCTTCTTATATACAGTCTTTGGTTACACTATACTTCTATTTCACTATACTTTCTCTCACAGCTTTATTTACTTTCCTTTAACACTTCTTCTGTACTTCTGTAGAGAGATTCTGGTATTTTTCAATCTGGGTATTCACACCAGTATGCTGAAGGTGTGGCTTGCTTTGTGTTCATTATAAAGTAGTGACAGCAAATGTGAGAAGATGGTTCCTTTGAGTTTACAAAATAGAGTTATTAGATACACACTGAGCACTTTTCATCAAATGCCACGATAAAGACTCCAGCTGTGACTTATTTGTTTTACTAAGTTGGATCAAACACATCAAATGAAGTTGCAGTTCACAACAAGAGCTACATGGATTTTCCTGGCACTATACTTTCAGTGTTTACTGTTATTTGTTTATTTATTTACTCAGAGTGTTTGAGATTATTTCTGTTAAAGGAAAAAGGCTGTGGATATATTTGTTATTGCCAACAAATCCCACACTAACAAGTGTTGTCTGTGTGTCCAAACGCCTGCTATATCTTATTCCTCTGTGCCATGGAGCTCCATTGTTGTTCAGAATCTATAAAAAACACACAAGTGAGTCACACCGTTGCGCTGGGTGACATGTTCCTTCATTGCCATGAACACACTGTAGTTTGTTTTTCACTCAAACCCACATACACCGTCCAGAAATTCTCACTAGAGCACCAAATGTTTTAATCCACAGCTGAAGTTAGAGATGCAGAATGTCTATTTGTAATGAACCTTCCACCTCTGGTAGAGCATTGTGCAGTTACACCTAAGCACACATGCAGTGTAGGAACAAACACACACATCCAACTCCATGCATGCACAGATTACAGACTGGAACACACTCACCTCAGTGTATGAGTGTGCTGATTCTGAGTTTCTGACAGGGTCCGGGGGATTTCTCTAATCACCTGAGATGAGGAGGTAGAAAGATATGGTCAGCAGCATGTGAAGGATGGGCCTCCTCTAAGCTGATCATCTCCTCCCAGGCCCATATTATTATTTCCCAAGTTTCTCCAATTAGGGAGTGCTGATGTGGGATCAGTGCGCAGATCTCCCACAGTCAACGCTTTCATTACAGAGCGATAGGGCCGAACCCGGGAAAGAACCGGGGGGACCGGATCAGCAGAATTCCTCAAAAATCCTTCGCAAAACGAAGCTTTGCGGAGCTCTGGAGGTCGTTTCAACTCTCCCAGCACTCGTTTCGGGTAAAGTTGTGCTGTGTGGACTTTTGCTGTGTTTTTATGTTGAATTGCTGCGGTTTAGTCGTTTCGCAACGTTGCAGCCAGCGTGTGCATATTAAAAAAGTGCCTTCACTGTTATGTGTTGATGCTGCTATACAGTATTTACTTTAATATTTACTTTAATATAACAGTGACGACAGTAAAGTAAAGACTTCACTTCTTCACTTCACACTTTGCAGGTGTATTGTTCGGGACCCAAGGACGTGCAGTGTCGAAATCTGGTGAAATTTGGACACGTCCAACATGTAATAAACTTTGAATAAACCGACGAACAGTGTTCTGCCTTCATCAAAGAGTCCATTTCCTTAACTAGACTTCCTTCAACACACTGGAGTCAAAGAATGCTGGATTTATTGCACGCCACCGTTTAGTATTAACAGTATGAGAATGGAGTTAAACTGAAATAAAAAAAGAAAATAAAGGGAAAAAGAAAATAGTAAGATAAGCCTCATTAATATACGTTTCCATCATGCCTATTATATGCCTCATAAAGCCTGTATCTGAAACGTCTGGCTACCAATATAGCTTGCTGAAAGCTATTAAGAGGACAGGTTATATGGTGAACAATGAATAATTCACATAAAAACACATAAACACATAAAAACATGGCCTAACCTTAGCCATCCATACAAAATATAAACATTGACACAAATATGGGCATCTTGTAAAACCTGTGCTCACAGACGATGCTTGCAAAAGTGATTCCAAGAGATGTAGATGCTTTGACTAAACAATGTGCATTCTACCCAGGAGTGCAAGGAAAACAAAGATGAACATGGTTCAAAGGACAAGCAATAAAGCCTGTATTAAAAAGAATCAGCACCACCTAGTGGAACAAACAGCGCTGTGTGCCGTAGCGGAGGGTTCTTCTGCGGACTGAGTCGAGCATGTCGTCCTTAGCGTGCCTCTACAGGCCGCACCTCATTGACTGCAGTTCGCTTTTGCTGCTGGATGCTGGATATACCAACGTTATAACCAAACTCTTCACTTCCCTGGAGTCGACAGCTTATTGTCTCATTAGACAATAAATGAGCCGCAATAATTATAAATCACTTACGTCAACATTTTCAGAACTTCTGAAACTTCACAAAGAACTTTGTCAGACCAAATTAAAAACAGATTTATATTCCTCCATTCAAAATAAATATGCATATTAAAACTACCACAGACCAGTGTTTAGTACTACAAAATAAGAGCCCGTAGATGATGCTGCAGTGATGATGATGCAGTTTGTAGCAGGTGGGAGTCTCAGACAAGTTGTGCATTAGAAGAGTATCAACTGCAGCAGTACTACTAGCAGTACCGTGATATACTGAAGTCAGACGAAGGTGTAAATGAAGCTGACGGCTGCAAAAACATTTTCCATCAGCAAATCCAGTGCCAGTGTTCGGAGCCGTTATTGACACCGGTGACACACCTGGACTGAGTCTTTAATGATTCCCTTTTAGGTTGAGGAATAAAAATACTGTTAGAGGAATTAGCGGCTCAGTGGAGCGGCGCCACGCAGCATATGGAGGTTTAAAAAATGTGGACGAATCAGCAGCTTTAACTTAGAGGCAAGTCATGAAAACGCTTTGAATCTTATCAAGTGTGAAAAGCGGAGAATTTTCTTGCAGCAGTCTCTCTGTGTGTGTGTGTGTGTGTGTGTGTGTATTTGCATATGAGTATATGTAGTGTATATGGAAGTCTCTGGGTGTCTTGAAGCAGCTCAATTATTATCCCATCCCACCACTCCTGCTGCCATCAGCTCCCATATGTATATGAACATATGCACAAACATGCGCATGTGCTTTAGGTCTGTTCCTGAAACCTGACCAGATGGTACAATATACAGTATGATCTAATTATATAATCTAAAATGATATCATACAGTATATGAAGGCTATAATGTAGGTTACAATATGTCCCTTAATCTAACCAAGTAGTTTTGTTGTGTAAGTAAACCTAAACAATAAGTAGAACTACATTACAAGTTTATTTTGAAAAAGCATTTAACAAGCTGAAACTGACCAAACTGTCACGCCGCCCCCGACACATTTGCCTTTATTTGACAGTGTAAAGAGACAAAGATTGGAAATAGTGGAGAGAGAGAGAGAGAGGGGTAAGACACCCAACAAAGGTTCCAATGCTGGAATCGAACCCATGACGTTGCAGTAACGTATGCGCTGTTATCGCTGGGCAACGAAGGTGCTCCACTTTCTGTTTTTACTTTCAGGAAGACTCAGAGAGACAGGTGTTTGAAGCTCACGAAGTTTGTCTTCTGACAAAGTCAGCAGCTGTCTGGTGTTGGTGGACAATCACCTGAGGATTTTGTTTCATAAATGGGGATTTAGTTTTAATATAAATAAATATATATATAACAACACAAACTACACGGAAGCACCAAAACCGCAAAGTTCTATCTAGTGAAGCCCGTCTTGCAAAACAGGAGACCGTAGCTTTGGTCTCCAGGGCCGGAGTCTCTGCTCCTCTGCCTGCCTGCTTGCCTTCACTCAGCTCGCTCCACTCTCACGTGCATGCTGCTCACTCCACACTGCAGAAGAGTTAGTTTAGCTCTGAGAATATCTAGTGAATGTTCAGTGGACGTTTGTGCAGTAATAACTGCTGCAGCTCCTCCAGACCAACAGAGGTTTCCTGTGTCTTGTGAAGTGACGGGGCTCCGCAGAGAGAAACGTTATCGTCTCCGACCAAAACTCCGGCGTCTCCCCCGTTCCCTCCGGCCGCGGTCGGGAGGCTGAGGCAGGAAAAGCCAACACTAAGATCAGCATTGATTCATGGAGAGACCTTGGTCTGGTCAGCTAACATTACTGCCAAGCAGCTGAAATATAGAGTGATATTGTGCTTTTAGCTGACGTGTGTCGCCTCACTGTTTTGAGCGATGCTCCTTCATGTCTATGTAGAGCGAGCACAAGCGCGAGCAACAGGACGCTGACTTTCGTTGACTTAACATCCACAGGTGTCGCTGTAAACAAGCATTTCTGATTCTTACAAACAGTCCCTTTAATGATTAGTCTGTTAATTTAAGAGCTGAACTGGTTTGGGTCGATACTAGGTCAACAAAAGAACAGGGTGCGGACACCTGAATACTACATCCATATGTGAGAGTTGAACATGCCTTCCATACTATGGGTTTTATGCCACTATGCTGCCACAGCCTCCGCTGTTCTCAGAAGGATGTCCACCAGATTTTGGGACCTAGAACCAGCCTGAAGAGCATTACTGAGAATAAAAAATATACTGAATGTGGACAGGGTCGTCCACATACTTTTATATAGTTTGTGAGTCCGAGAATCAGATCATAGAGGATGCTCATATCAATGCACTTTATTGCACCACCTAACAGATGGTATCCTTTGCTAACCACAGCCATTAGTCTTCTACAGTTGCAGCAGCTATGTGCTCCAAGATATCCAATGCAATATGACAAAGGAACAGTTCCCATATTATTGGTTTGAATACTCACAATATGTAATTCACAGCTGTTCAAGGCTACCGGAACACGCTGCCAATGCAAAACAAACAGAGAATAGCCTCCGTGTGGGTGCTCTGCACTAATTAATTCAGAAGGAGAACCAATTAGGGATAAAAAAAACATTAATTGAACCTCTGTGTCGGGCAAATATACAAGAACTGCAGAGTGACTCACCGACAGCACAAACACTTGGAAAGAGAGAAAGATGGTGTAGAGGAGAAAAGTTTCTTCACTTCCTCTTTGAAGTAAAGATACTAAAGACGATGACATAATGGCTCGTTAAACGGGAACTTTCTCATCGTTATTAGAGCGACTGCAGCAGCTGCCTCCACAACAACAATAATACACATTTGGCACTTCAGTAAAAGAAGACGAAATGGCTCGAGCCACTTCAGCTCCACCAGCACATCCCTCGCTGTTCATACTCCTGATGAAGTGAGCGAACTGACCCCCTCCTCCTCCACTTTCTCACGGCCGTCCTGCTGACAGACTGAGCTGTGACTGCATGACACTCTCACCGACGCCACTTTTGTTAATCATTTATTTTCTATTCCACACCGAGAGCACAAGAATACAGCACCCATTACACACACCGCCGCCCAATTAGAGCAGGAATGTGAATTAATGAGCAGGTCAGGGCAGGTTAATGACGGGTGGCGCCGATCTGCTGAGGGCTGAAATTAAAAAACTGTATCCTCTGTCCAAATAAAGTTTCACCGAGGCAGCCGCTCCCCTCTATTATCATGTTAGTGCCGTCTTGTGTTTGTGCTATCACTCTTCAAAACGATCACGCAGCGCTGAGCGGCTGCTGCGAGGGCGGCCGCTGACGTGTCATATTTTATAAGCCGCTGTCAGCCTGCGGGGCCGTCGCCCTCCTGACTTTGTTTTCATTGTTTCATGGAAAGTAAATGAAATAAACCAGTTAGAGCAGGAAGAGAAGAGACAGAAATGACCAAGTAATGTTCAGTAAATTACTTATGAATGTGTTTATTTGAGATCTTTATGGATTTTACAAGTAATCTAACACTTGTATATCAGTTTAGGAGGAAAACTATCATCCCCTTGAGATCATTTAATATCCTGAAAATACACTGTAAAAAATAATTTTCAAACATTTTCAACATTAATATCAAACAAGTGGGAAAAAACAGTTCAACCACATGGATACAAAATAAATAAATGAAATAACCTATTATACATTAAGAGTGATGCTCATTTCTTCAGATATTCTTACAGCTGTAAGAGCAGGTGTTTCATTTAGGAGTGAAAGCCTTCCACTGCAGGTTGTGTGCCTCTTCTGTGTTCATATCTTTATGCCAATTCACAACACGTCTTGGAACGTGGCTGTCATTGTGAAACTAGTTTAGTATCTTGGGGAGAAACTGACTCTTCATTCATCCACAAAAGCACTAAACTCAACCTCGCTCTCCTTCCACTGAGTTAAAATGAAGCACCACCGATTTTTGGGCTGCAAGTTAAAGTTGCTCTAATCAATATTTTCTTTGTATTCGTATATATCGAAGAATAACATTTTGTAAGATATCATACAAACCGATGTATGAGAATATGTTGAATGTGAAGGGTGCCGTTTATAGTGACTAGCCCACAGGGATATATCATTCAACTCTGCAGTCCCCCTCAGCTCTGCGGAGATGTTTAGCATCTTTCAGCTCGTTGTTTTGGTTTTACGTCCCAATGCTCCAATACTCTGCACTTGTGTGTGCAGAGAGGGACTGAAAATATGTTTCCAGCTGCAGCAGCTGGCTCTGATAAACCCATGGTACGCTATACTTCCCAGCACCAAACAGCAGAAAAGACACAGTTTGCGACATAGCTGGTGAGTTGGAGGAGACCAAAACAGAGCAAAAAGGAGAGTGAACAGTGAATTCACAATCGCCAGAAGGCCAGAAACAAGACGTTAATGAACTGATGCAGCATAAACATGTCAATGTTTTGTTCACGGCCTGTTGTACTGCCCCCTAGCGGGCAAATAAATAAATGAATGCAGCTTTAACAACAAGGCAAACATGAGAGAAGAGCTGCTGAAGATACATATATATCCATTAATGTGAGCAGGCAAGATAACCACAGCTGAGTGGTAGGTAAAAAGGTGGCTAAAACTTGGCTTCACAGATGTATTCTCACCTGCAGATTCGCAAAACTGTCTACTAAATCTACTAAATTCAACTAGATATTAGCGGTGAGAGACGCCTACTTTCTAACCTCTCAGTGACCTGCTGTACCTTTTCTTTTAAAAACACCCACTCTCCTCTGGTGTCCTCAGCAAGCTTTTCAGTGTATTTGTATACTAAAATAGCACGCTAAACCGATCCTGCATACTGCTGAAAGGCCAAGGTTCAGCTGAGGAGTTTGGCAAACATGTAATACCTGAGTGAGTCTGCAAATAAGCAGTTTGTCGTTTGATCTTTCAGTTATCTTAATCAAGATGTTCTCCTATTGCAGTTTCTACTGATCAAAGTAGTCCTTGGGAAAAACTGGGGTGCGTGCGTCTGCATGTTTGCAGCTATTAGTAAGAGTTTGCTGTTCGCTGGATGTCAAATAGGAGTCAGGAAACCAAGCAGATAACGTCCACAAATCCTCAGACTCGCTTGACAGACCAACAACCGCATAACAGAAACAAACCTGCAAACCTAACGAGTCAAAAGAGAAAATGTTTCCAGCGGGAGGCTGAGCATCTGCAGGGAAGGATGTGATTCTAACTGACAGGACTGTTTAACAAAAAAAAAAGAGAGCTGAAACCCGACTCTTTGGGGAAAATGAAGGCTTCAATTTCCCAGGCAGCCTGCAGAAGCAGCGGCTGACGGCGCACGGGGCTCAAAAGGACTCAGGAAATCTGAACACTGCAAACATCCTGCGAGCGCGGCTGAGAAATGAGCTACTGCAAACCAATCAAGCTGCACTGAACCAACACGCTCTGAGCTTTCCAAGAGAGGAGAGGGGGAGGCGATCATGTCGGCGGCGCACACATGAAAGGACACCTGAGATCAGAGATGGGGAAAAAGGCAATGACGAAAGGGCTTGGTCGGCATTTTTTAAACATTTAAACTTTCTTTTCTCTCTGGAAGAGAAGAATCCAAACTCTGAAATGAGGATCACAACACTCAGGGGGGAATGATACCGCAGCACGGTTCACAAACGCCCCCCCACCCCCCCTCAGCACCCAAAGATGATATTTATTTTTCATTTTCATGTTGACTGACTTTATTAATTACTGAAAGAGGCATAAAGGGTGCATTAAACTAATGAAAACTTGATGCTTGATTACACTCCATACTGTTCCAGATGTTTGTGGCAGCCAAAAGATGTAGATTAAATAGGAAGGAAAGGGAGTCTGTTAAAGGAAGTAAGGTACAGTAAAGAAAGGGAAAAGAAAAACTTAGGGCTGTCAATCAATTAAGATATTTAATCGTGATTAATTGTATGATTGGCTATAGCTAATTTTTATTAATCGCAATTAATCACACTTTTTTAATCTGCTTAAAATGTATTTTAAAGGGAGATTTGTCAAGTATTTATTACTCTTATCAACATGGGAGTGGACAAATATGCTGCTTTATGCAAATGTATGAATATATTTATTATTGGAAATCAATTAATAAAACAATGACAGATATTGTCCAGAAACAACATCTGTCAGTGTGTCAGTGTGCTGACTTGACTATGACTTGCCCCAAACTGCATGTGATTATCATAAAGTGGGCATGTCTGTAAAGGGGAAACTCGTGGGTACCCATAGAACCCATTTACATTCACTGATCTGGAGGTCAGAGGTCAAGGGACCCCTTTGAAAAATGGTCATGACAGTTTTTCCTGGCCAAAATTTCGCGTGAATTTGGAGCGTTATTTAACGTTCTAGCGACAAGCTAGTATGACATGGTTGGTACAGATGGATTCATCAGGTTTTGTAGTTTCATATGATGCCAGTATCTTCACTGTGGCTTTAAAACTGAACCAACCAGAGCTACAAATTAAAGGGATTAAAGGAAAGGAGAGACGGAAATAGAGGAAATGAAAACCTATTGTTTGTGGTCGTCTGAGCTGATGCATGCAAAAAAGTAGCCGTATCATTTAACACCTCCTTTGTTTTCATGTCGGCCCTTTCAACTTAACCTCACAACATGTTTTCCCACCTCTTTCTTATTCCAACACTTACTCGCACCGTATTCTGCCCCTTTCACCCCCCCTAATCTTCCTTTTACTCAGATTTCCATCCTCCATCTCACAGTCTTCCATCTGTTTTCTCCATCTCAACCTTTTATTCCTTTTCTCTCCAGTCTCTCAATTTCTAGGTCACTCACTCATTATCTCTCCCTCACCCTCACCACTTACTCGTTCTCTCTCTCTCTCTCCATCCATCTCTCTCCAGCTACGAAAGATTAAAGTGGAGGCAGAAGTCGCGTTAATGGCCATCAGCTCATCCTGTGCAGGCAGTTCCCCGTCTGCGCCGCCTACCTGCTTAATTAGACGAGAGGCGGACCTCTGGCAATGAACCCGGCACTAACTGCACACACACATCCTTGTATGCACAGTATGTCTGTATGAGGAGCTTGTGTTAACTATATTCATTGTGTAATCCTACCCTATACCCTGTAATATTTTATATTTCCAGATAAAAGCTTTTTATCTAATTGATCAACCTTTTATCTTGCAGCTTTTACATCTGCTGTGTCTGGTAATTTCTGTAATTCTTAGGAACATCACATAAAGTCCAAAGCCTCACTAGTACTACCACCAGGATGTACCTCTCTTGCTGGAAAGAGAGGAGAGAGAGAGCTGGAGAGGCTGACCTCGCTCTCCTATCACATCACATGCAAGACAAAACATCTGGACTACAGAAGAATGCAAGCATGCTGGGATTTAAGATTAAAACATCAAGAAGACAGAAGTCATGCCCCTCAACATTAAAGAACCACCTGTCATAGAGCTAGATGGACAACAGCTGACGTCATCTTTCACATACCTCGGAAGCCGGGTAACATCAGATGGAGGAGCTGACCGAGATTGGCCAGATTAGGAAAAGCAAGGACGGCATTTCTAAGACTTGGAAACATCTGGAAGTCGACACATATAACTAGAAACACCAAGGTAAAGTTTATACAACAGCTGTTAGCTATCTGTCCTTCTATATGGTGATGAGTGCTGGAGAATGGCTGAAAGAGACAAGCTTTCCAGCTTTCACAACACCCGCCTCAGAAAGATCATGAGGATATTCTGCACTATAGGAAGATTACAAACCATGAACTACACAAAACGACAGCTGGTGCTTGGACGTGGAAACACTATTGATGAGAAGAAGATGGAGATGGCTAGGACATGTATTAAGGAAACCATCTGATGACAAAAGTGGCATTGCGTTGGACACCAGAGGGGAAAACGCAAAAGAGGGAGGCCCAAAACAACCTGGAGGCGAACCATCCAAGGAGAAATGAAGACGAGAGGATACAGCTGGAACAGCGTTGAGAAGAAAGCAAACAACAGAGATGAGTGGAGATCCTTAGTCCTTACCCGATGTGCCACCGGGCGCAACAAGGACTAGCAGAGGTTTCCCGTGTCTTGTGAAGTGACGGGGCTCCGCAGAGAGAAACGTTATCGTCTCCGACCAAAACTCCGGCGTCTCCCCCGTTCCCTCCGGCCGCGGTCGGGAGGCTGAGGCAGGAAAAGCCAACACTAGGATCAGCATTGATTCATGGAGAGACCTTCGTCTGGTCAGCTAACATTACTGCCAAGCAGCTGAAATATAGAGTGATATTGTGCTTTTAGCTGACGTGTGTCGCCTCACTGTTTTGAGCGATGCTCGTTTATGACAAGCGCGAGCAACAGGACGCTGACTTTCGTTGACCTGACGGCCACAGGTGTCGCTGTTAACAAGACATTTCTGATTCTTACAAACAGACCCTTTAGAGATTTCTTCTTTCTATACTGTATGCTACCTCAGCCTTGTTGGCTGCTGTCCAATTATTATTATTAATTTCCCCTCTGCGGGACTACTAAAGGGATATTTTATCTTACACCACCATATGTATGGGAGATTCCATGCATCAGTTTAACCAGAACCCAAACCAGTAATTTACCCTTGAACTAAGGATCGGCCGCAATGTCCTCTGTCCTCACTCTGATGGTCTAAAGCTTCGGTCCTCACCTAAATAGGAAAACACTCACACACACACAGCTTCATGCCTCCACATCCAGCAGGCACCAACCAGTATCTTCTAATTAGTCCACAGAGCTTGTACGTAGGAACAGTGGGTGAGTTATTAATAGCTGGCTCCCTACTACACTCACAGCCTATTAATGAGTAGAAGATTTCATAGAAAAGCCAGTATTTTGTTTATTTATTTTTTTATGTTTGTCATCCTTTATATAATTGTTTTAGCTTTTGGTTTTTATGTTGGAGTTGCTGTAGTTATTGTATCATGTCGCAGTGTGTTATAAAGCTGGAAACACAATTATCTTCAAAATTCCTGTAAGAGGTATAAAGGCTAAGATGTTCAAATGTGTCTTTTGAAACTGAGTTATACTCGAACCTGAGCAAATCAGATAAATACCTTGCCAACAGAATCAATGGCAAGGTTTAGATTTGCTTTTTTATCAAACATTTTTTTACATTTCATTGTGACCCTGGAGATGAGGAGGTGGAATGTTTCACTTTAAGAAACACAAGTGTGTATTGATACGAGGGAATGTCAGGTTACTTTGCTCGTTTTACATCATCATCGCTTCAAGGATGACATCGGCCTTGACAAGTCAAACCATGCGTATGTGAAAAAAGTTGTATAAAGTTTGAGTTAGAAAGCAGCGAGTTTACCAGACCTTTGTATTCAGCTCATCATCTCTGCTCGAGGCTAGCAGCTCAAGGCTACATTCGTTGCTACTAACATAACACACCTGAATCTGGTGTTGACAAGGAAGAAGAATGGAGAGGAATAAAAAGAAAAGACAATATCTCTGGTTTGATTTTGACACTTCGTGTTTTTTTTTTAAACTGTCAATCATGAGTCTTCCAGGAGGGGAATGATAAATCTTTGGACTTCTCTTTGAAGATCCGAGAGAGTTTTCAGTTGGTTGGATCTCCTGGTAGACCTCTGCTGCTGATGATAACACTTGCTGTTGTGATCCGTCACAGTTTTAGCTTTTGCTTTGACACCAAATCCTCCACATTGGTCTTGTCTCTCAACTCTCTCTCATCCCGTGTGTGTGTGGAATCTGACTCCTGCTACTCTGTGCTGTACGGAGCCGACACTTCCACTTTCAGTTTGTAGCGTCCGTCGTCCGACAATGTATTAATAACACTAGGGATGCACCGATACCACTTTTTCCAGACCGAGTACAAGTACTCACATTTGGGTACTCGCAGATACCGAGTACCAATACGAGTACTTCTCTGTGCCGAAAGACCCTCGTTAACAGCCAGCTGGAGGATGTGAGCGACACACGGCAGGCTGGGGAGTCCCGCATACGAGGCGGTGCGCCGCGACCGGCTTTCCGGGTCTTGGCTAAAGTGTCACCGGGGCGGACTGTCCTTAGTGCCCCCAAAACGCGTCGTGCCCCCAGGACGGCGCTCCGCCCACGTAAAAGGCGCCAGGGGTCTGTGGCGATGTCTGCAACCCACCTGCAACGTACCCGCGATGAAAGTGAGGGCCGTCGTGTGCCGCCTGAGGTGGGATCCTGACCCCGCGGGGTCGGGCGCACCACCAGCCCGTCTTGCCCGCACCGTCGGGGAGGTGGAGCGTGAGCGTGCGCTTTAGGACCCGAAAGATGGTGATGAGAGGTTAATGTCACGTTGCCGTAAAGTGGTATCGGTGCCGTTGTATCGGAGCCGTTTTGCGAGTACGAGTACATGAGCACAGTATCGGACCCGATACCCAATACTGGTATCGGTGCATCCCTAGATAACACGATGTTCATACGCAAAGAAGGAACTAAATGGGTTTTACTTCGCTAAAAAATGCCAAACGATGGTGTGGGCAGTGGGCAAGTAATGTAACCATGTACACCGGTTCACCGTGTAACACCTGTAACACCTGTAACACCGACTACCGCGGCAAACCTACTGCCTCGATCTGAATACACATGATTCAACAAACCATTCAGACATGTCACTCGCAGGCTCATTACAATATATCGCCCACGGCTTGAGAACTATACAAGTATGAACCTTAAAATGAGCATATGTCCCCTTTAAGGGATTTCATTATCTGTATGATACTCTACAGGATCTTATTTCTTTTTCCTTTATTGTCTTTTTTAATGACTGCATAAAAATACATTATGTGAAATTATGTTCGCAAATAAAATCCCCGCAGTGGGACACTATAGTCCCGAACAAGAGCCGAACCCCACACCCTGATGACGTCCCCTGGACAGCCGCCGAGGGGGACACGCGCTACATGTGTGTGTGATCTTGTAAATCCTGAGCCGTCATTGGGGGCTCCTGTGTGTGAAGACAGGAATAATAAACCTTCCTGGGTCCTTCAGCTCTCACAGCTCTGATGACTTATTACCAGCTGTATCAAAGCTGAACGCCGCGCTACAGCTCCGCAGAGAGGAGGCTCGACTGGGTTTATGACCACATCACTGTGTGTGTGTGTGTGTGTGTGTGTGTGTGTGTGAGAGAGATCTTAGAGTGAGTGTGCTGGTGAGCCTTCCCCTGCATGTGCCTATGGAAATACAGAATTCACATACAGTTATAACAACTGTCCCCATCTCTCTCCATCCTCTACGTCTCCTTCATGGTTCAAAGTCTTACTCCAACTCATTAGTCTGTTTCCTCACACACACACACACACACACACACACACACACACACACACACACACACACCATGTAGCATGGACAGAGGGCGTGCTGTGTAGAGGACATGCAAGACAATTCAGTTCCCCCCTGACCTTTAGCTGGAAATGGAAATACCCATTAGAAATAGAAAACGTATCAACATATCTAGATTGTGTGTTTGTGTGCATGTGCATGGGAGGGGATCTACAGTCCATCTGACTTATTCACTCTGCAAAAGGTCTCATGTCTGTTCTCTGCTTGAGGTGAAACCATCTTGCGGCTGTCTATACCAAACTATAATACCACAATGTAGAATATTTCCTGGTTTGTTTTGTTATATTTCTCTACGCTTTAAGCTGCACAAGATTAGTTTTCTTTATGTAAACAAGACTAAAACTATTAGAAAATATTAGGGATGCACCGATACCAGTATCGGGTATTGGGTCCGATACTGTGCTCATGTACTCGTACTCGCAAAACAGCTCCGATACAACGGCACCAATACCACTTCACGGCAGCGTGACGTTAACCTCTCACCATATTTCGGGTCCTATCGCACTCGCTCACGCTCCACCTCCCTGACGGTGCGGGCGAGAAGGGCCGGTGGCGCGCCCGAGACCCCACCTCAGGCGGCGCGCACCGGCCCTCACTTTCATTACGTCACGGGGTTTTGCTTGCACCCTCTGACTTGCATGTGCGTTAGACTCCTTGGTCCGTGTTTCAAGACGGGTCGGTTGGGTTGCCGACATCGCAGCAGACCCCTGGCACCATTTACGTCTTTTACGCCCCGCCCTGGGGGCACGACGCGGTTGGGGTGCACTAAGGACAGTCCGCCCCGGTGACACTTGTCCACGGCCCCGGGAAGCACCTTCGCCCCGAGCCTTTCCAAGCCGACCTAGAGCCGGTGGCGGCGCACCGCCTCGTATGCGGGACTCCCCAGCCTGCCGTGTGTCGCTCACACCCTCCAGCTGGCTGTTAACGAGGGGCTTTTGGCACAGAGAAGTACTCGTATCGGTACTCGGTATCGGCGAGTACCCAAATGTAAGTACTTGTACTCGGTCTGAAAAACAGTGGTTATGGTGCATCCCTAGAAAGTATTTTAGAACTACTACCAGCTAGACCGCCCCGTAACAGGTGCGTGCTGGAGAGAAAATAGTTTTTAAACCGCAGTGAAACAGTTGTTTTTGAAAGGCTCGACGTTGAAAAATACAGACCTAATGCAGAATATTTCGTTAGATGAAAACATGAAGTGAATTTAGGACATAATATAATCTCGCTTTTTTTCAATAAATTTGGACTTTTGGACGGAGGACTGAGGCAGTTACAGAGAAGGACATCGCCATATTTCCTTGTGATTACCGTCAGATGATCACGTTGCCTTGTTCGTCTCCGAAGCATTTTTCTTTTAGTTCCTGTCAAATATCTGTCCATTCTGCACACCTGCAGACTAACCTGTCTGAATGAACACCATTACTAACGCGGATGTACATATCGTTTACTGTTCTGCCATGAAAACGATACCGACGTCACAACATTAATTGCTCACCATATTTTCCCCCAGTCACGCGTGCCCCCTCCTGACATGTCTCTGCCCTTATAGTTTGAGAACCACTGCCCTAGAGGCTGTGATGTTTATTCATTACACAGTCCTGAAAAGAGTGAACAATGTTGTGGCAATCTGTCTATTAGATTATAGAATGTCTTGCGTACAAAGTTGACAGGATGTCCTGAGGGTGGAAGAAAATAATCTGGGCAGCATGAATGTGTTCAGCAAATGTCATGGCAATTACTGTTACTAGCTCTCCTTCTGCCAGTTTCAACACAGATTTGTTGTCCACAATGCAGCATTATCAGGGTAATGTTCTATTGTCCCCGGGACGACGTAAGTCCCGAGCCCTAGTACCTATGGTAACGCTGTAGAAAAACGAGTACCGTCACATTTTCAGAATTTTGGCATTGACTTGGTATCGAAGTTCTTGTGACATCCCTCGGACCAACCAGCATCGCTATCCCTCGCCCGCATCAGGCATACACTTCATCACAAATCAAAAGGTCAGGCAGCAACAGAGAAGCATCCTTTGACTACTAATTGACGTGCTGTAGATCTGCCCTGTTTGACTTCTGATGATGGTCACGGTCACTATTGGAAAAGATTCTTTATCATAACAACAACAGACTGAAAACTGAGACCACTGTGTCATCCAAATGGAGCATCTTTCTCTCACCAGTTTACTACCAACAAAAGACGCACCGTGCAGAATACAACAACTCCAACAGCCAGGGTAATCCAACTAAAACACAACAGTAGTTCACTTTGCATCCATCGACTATTAGATCGTAAACAGCTCAAACAATTCCTGCAGAATATTCCTCTTATTCACCCAGTAAGCACTGATTTGGTGAAGGTTAAAAAAACAAGTTGAGTAAAACGTGACATACACGCAGATTTCTAGATGACACGGACCCTCGAAGCTAGGTGGACACTGGCAGCTTAAAGGGACTGTTTGTAAGAATCAGAAATGTCTTGTTAACAGCTTCACCTGTGCCCGTGAAGTCAACGAAAGTCAGCGTCCTGTTGCTCTCGCTTGCGCTCTCTCTACATAGACATGAACGAGCATCGCTCAACACAGTGAGGCGACACACGTCAGCTAAAAGCACAATATCACTCTATATTTCAGCTGCTTGGCAGTAATGTTAGCTGACCAGACGAAGGTCTCTCCATGAATCAATGCTGATCCTAGTGTTGGCTTTTCCTGCCTCAGCCTCCCGACCGCGGCCGGAGGGAACGGGGGAGACACCGGAGTTTTGGTCGGAGAGGATAACGTTTCTCTCTGCGGAGCCCCGTCACTTCACAAGACACGGGAAACCTCTGTTGGTCTGGAGGAGCTGCAGCAGTTATTTCTGCACAAACGTCCACTGTACATTCACTAGATATTCTCAGAGCTAAACTAACTCTTCTGCAGTGTGGAGTGAGCAGCATGCACGTGAGAGGTGGAGCAAAAGAGCGAGAACGAGCGCAGTGTGTGAGTGAAGGCAGGCAGAGGAGCAGAGGAGCAGAGTACAGCAGAGACTCCGGCCCTGGAGTGATTTATACGTGTAAGAAGTTACAAACAGTCCCTTTAAATGTTGCTTTAACAGCATTTAAATGACTATATCAATGTGATGCATGCACTAACTACATAATGGAATTATAGTCATTGAAATGCTAGTATGGAAGCTAGACAGCTAAAAGGACTTTTCAAGCACTTTTCAACCAAATTCAGTTAGTAGTTTTGACCTTGACAGATGACCCTGATACCCATCTAGACGTCTATCACAATGCTCTCTTTGGTTACCACTTGGCTACAACGTCCTCAACCTTTGTAGCATGATGAGTTTCAAAATCCTCATGACTAATTTAATTTCTGACTCAATATATAGCCTACAATATGCAAAAAACATTGTGCAAATGCGTTTAAAGTAACATGTTTTTTGGGGGACACTGCTAATTCTTGTCCCCGCCACTTTCTAAATCAATCTTCCTACCTTCTCCTTGGAAATGGAGCACAAGGGCAACAACAGTTCAACAGACAAGCAGTAATGATTACAGTTCATTTTAGGTAATAAATGTGGATATAATGTACTGTGTGAAATAGACTGGAACTGTATTGAATTAAAACGTTCAGTATGTCATTGAAGCACAAAGCACACACATGTTGTATGTTACAGTGTGGTGTCGAGGAGGTTAAACGTAGTGGAGCGGTGGGCAATTCATCATTGTTGCTTGTCAGTTTAACCTCTATCAGTGTCGGCATTGATCCTGTGTATACGTGTGTTTGTGTGCACATACAGTATAAGGTGAGTGTTTTCAACAGCAGCATAGAGAGAAGGGCAAAACAGTGAGTCGTGTCTGCTAACAGCAAAGGTTAAACGCAAAGATTTGACAAAAGATTAACCTTGATGCTCTCCGAGCTTCTCGCGCACAAACACGGACTCACGAGTCGGCGCCGGCTGGCAGTTTGATGGCTGCTAATCTGCTCTGAATAGACGGTGACAGACGGAGGCAGACACACCGAGAGAAGGGGAAGGAATGTAAAAAAACTGAGATATGACGGAGGACATGACGAAATGATGAGTTGAGGGCTAGAAAGATAATGAGCTGGAGGCTGGGGAATGAAATAAAAATGATGAGCGGAGGAGCTGAGTCTGTAGAAAGAGACGTGAGTGGAGCGAGCAGAGCAAAAAAGAAAAAAACAGAAATGGAGAAGCTTCTCCGTTTTCTCCCGTTGAGGAGATTAACTCAAAAAAAGCAGCAGCTCTCCTCCGTCTCGTTTCCCCTCACCATTCAACAGTCCCAATCCCTGCATAGCATTGTGGGAAAGTTACAGTGTGCAGCGTGAGGGTGGATGAGACAACCCTCTTCTTCCTCCCCCAGTGACCTTTAAGATGAACTCTTCTGATCTAGGGTGACATTTTCATATCAGACAGCATCTGTTCCCTATGAGAGATAAAGAATATTCTGAAGCTCCGAGGTTCAACGCAGGACGTGGACGGGAGGTCAACAAGTACTCAAGCAAGGTTCTCTGCAGGTGAGGAGACCCAAAGCTAAAGTGTGAACAGGAAATATGATGGCAACTGAAGAGATAACCAGAATTATTGCTTTGCGGTTGTTTTACATTTTTGGAATTACTTCTGTGTCTCATATTATAAAATGCAGTTTTGAGGGATGTGTCTTACTCTATCTTTTTATTTACCAGATTTAATATTCTATAATAGCAAACAATGTCAGAGAAAAAGGGATGACATTCAGTAAAGGTCATGAGCTGGATTGGAATCCTCTACCAAAAAGAAGCTCTCTCATGTTGAGGTTTACTTTCTGTCTTTGTGAAACAGAAAAACGAGAACTTACTGCCTCGTATGCAGGACTCCCCAGCCTGCTGTGTGTCGCTCACATTCTCCAGCTGGCTGTTAACGAGGGTCTTTTTGCACAGAGAAGTACTCGTATCGGTACTCGGTATCGGCGAGTACCCAAATGTAAGTACTTGTACTTGTACTTGGTCTGAAAAAACGTGGTATCGGTGCATCCCTTCTCAAATCAACAAAAGTTGAGGTAAAGACGTCACTTCATGCTAAAGAAGCATTATAAGCCTTGAAACAGAAAACATAGAGTGCTCCTAATGTTTTACCGACCGAGTGTATTCAGTGATGGTGAAATATGCCGTGCAGCTGGTACTCTCGGGCTCGCCAGGCTCACTGAAGCCAAAATGAGGCCTGCCTGCTCTGCGTTCAGGGGTTTGCATTTCCTTTGAATGCGAGTTATTACGGATGCCAACATTTATCTGCTGGAAAAAAAAAGAAAAAAGCGGCAAATATATTTGAAATGAATGCCTGTGGAGCTCCGGCTGCAGCGAGTGTCAGGGTATTAGGGTGTTATCTGGGTTTAAAATACATCCAGGGGGGGGGAACCCAGGGCAGCGGCAGCCGAGCAGGAAGAGGGAGGAGGAGGAGGAGGAGGAGGAGGAGGAGGAGGAGGACGACGCTCTGCAAAGAGAAAACTCCGGGGCAGATAAATGTTTAAAACGCTGACAGAATGTTATTTGTTGACATTTACCCACAGAGAGCCCCAGATGTTTCAAGCATGACAGGGTATTCACCGTATTCTGACTAGTGCCAACGAGTGGGGGGAAAAGTGATTAAATACTGTCTTCGGCAAAGGGCACAGGACGCCGTTCCAGAGACCTGCCGGTGCTGCGCGTGAAACCCAAATCAGCCGACGCTTCCTGCCAACAATGAGTCTCATGTGATGAATAGAATATACAGAACAAAATGAATAGTAGACATCTCCGGAAGTGGTCCAAGCAAAGGCTGGTGTCACACCGTCTACTCCTAAGATGTCAATTTATAATTTCTTTAAGACCTAGAACAACCTCTACAACTGCATCTTCGCCACGCTTGTCGCTATTATCTGGCTCTGGTACAAGAAGATGAACTTCACCAGTAAATCTTAATCTCACCTACAAAGCTCTGATCGGCACGGTTGTTTTCCAACCGGGGAAACAGCTGTCACATCTTCATCCAAACAAGCTCCACCGATCATCACCAGCCCAGGGCAGCTAAAAATCAGAGCACTCGATGATAACAATCGATGGCATTCCAGATGATTTTATCTGTATTTTTGTCAACACAGATCTTCTCTTACGTGGATGATGAAGGGTGAACAAGATTTTAGCTGAAACTGTAAATGTGTAAAAGTTGAAGTGGACCAGAGACAGAGAAAACTGGGACCAGAGACATGCTTCCCTGATCCCCGTGGGAAGTAAACCCTTGGGTCCAAGTGAGAGTGAGACGTTTTAGTAGGATAAAAATAGTCTAAGTCGAGGTTATGATAGAAATAGACATGCTAAAGACAGGACAAAGTGGGGCAAAGAGCATGACTGATAACATGTGAAAGGTAAAAAGCAGCGAGTCTGAAACTAGGAAAAGACTGGAGTAAGAGTGTAAACATGAGAGAGAGTGAGGAAGACTAGAAGAGACAGCGGAGGAATGAGCGATGGAAGGTGAGAGGGAGAAAGAAGGGAAAGAGCACGAGTGACAGACAGAGAAAGCACAACAGAGATCTTAACCCTGCTGCAGGGGTTTCTGGGTAAAAAAAGCATCAATAATCTCTCTCTTTCTTTTTTTCCCCCTCCATCTCTTTCTCTTCCTCGTCTCCATCCTTCATCCTCGGGATGTTTTTCAGACTCCGAGCTCAGAGGATTTTATCATTCTTCTCCCCGAGGGACTTATTCCAGTTTAAAATCATTGATACTGATTACCCCGGGCCCTGTCATATTGATTTTTGAGATTTATTGTTGGCCGACTCCCTAGCAGAGGTCCCTGGCCCCTGTGTCCCCGAGCTGGCAGTCATTTGTTAAACACTCTCCCCTCCTGACAAGGGACACGCCGAACTATGTGCAAACACACACACACAAGCTGGAACATAAAAGAAGCTCAACATGTAGAGCAAAGAACTAACAACTTCTGCATTCACACTATGAGCAGTTTAGGTTGATCTAATCCAGGGGTCGGCAACCTTTACTAGCAAAAGAGACATTTTAGATAAAAAAAAATCTGTCTGGAGCCGCAAAACATGTGATCATTGTGATGAAGGTAACACAGTTTATAGTCTAAGTATATAGTATATAAGTCTAATGCAGTGAGGGACAAAGAGACAATGTACTACGGAGTATTAGGGCCACATTGAGGGAGAATTACGAGAATAAAGTCATAACTTTGCAAGAAAAAAAGTCGTAATATTACGAGAATAAAGTCATAACTTTACGAGAAAAAAAGTCGTAATATAACGAGAATAAAGTTATAACTTTACGAGAACAAAGTCATAACTTTACGAGAAAAAAAAGTCGTAATATTACGAGAATAAAGTCATAACTTTACGAGAAAAAAAGAAAATAACACGTAAAATTACTACTTTATAATATTATGACTTTATTCTCATAATACGACTTTTTTTGTACGCTAAATATTTCAAGAGCAAACTACCATGTCAAAATTCTTGTACCCCATATAAACTTGGCCGCTCCCCATCTCCCCCAGAGAAATACGGGTGATGTAACCACATGTATTCACATAAACAACGTGGATTCAGACAAATGCCCGACCCAGTCATTCATAAGTGCAAACAAATATATAAACCACACATTGTCATATAGGTCACACACAAACACACATTGTTGCAGCAGCAGCAGCCACTTAAGCTCCATTTTCTTCTTCTGCTGTTATTATCCAGCTCTGACACTATCTGACCTTCGTGCACAGATCAGTGAAAACAGGTCAGTTTCCTTCTCTCATTACTTCTTTTTTTCAGGGCCAAAGATGAGCCAGAGGAAGGAGACAGAAAACGATAAAGTGTGTTCAGAGGAAAAGTAGAAGAGTGAATCGACTGCTAGCAGCTGGGCGATCAGACGGATTAGGAGAACGACAACAAGTAGAGAACAGTCAGGAAAGAACATGAGAGCAGTGGGGTTCAAGGAGGCTTTTGGGAGAGTCGCCTGAGTATGTCAACAATGACATAAACCATGAGGAGTTTCACTCTAGCTGTGTCCAAGTTCAAGGACCGGATCCATCAGAGGACACTAGTAGGTTCTTCAGAGTACCTGAAGGCTCCATCGAGTCTGCACCTCACCCCTAAACTGGTGCTGCGTTCAGGCACATTCACTTTTTCAGTACCGATAGCAATACCTGGGCTTTGACTATCGGCCAATACCGAGTACCGATCCGATACCGAGTACCGATCCGATACCGAGTACTGATCCGATACCAGTGTTTATTTAATAAGCCGTATGCCTCACCGTGTGGAAGTGACTGGGATCATTCATTTATGTGTAACTTTGTAAAACAATTAAATACATAGATATACATTTACTCAATTGTCATTTATTATTCAAATTAGGGATGTTAATAATTAACCGTTAACCGAAGTCAAGAACTTTAACCGATTAACGTTATCGGTTAAAACGGTTAAAAGAAATATGAATAATTAATTAAAAAGCTGAGTGTCTCAGAGGAGCGGCTCGTCACTTTAAGGAGAAAAGCTGATCCACCTTAACAGCCCACCTTAAGAGGCAGAGCCGGAGTTGCAGGATACAGGAAGTTGGCTCTGGTCTTTCAGCTCGCTGAGCGGAGTGGAGGAGTTGTAGTTTCGTAGCATTTATTCACCGACAAATAAAGTGTCCACACACTGCTACACCTACGTTCACAGCTAGAACGCCACCAACAACCTCACACTCACCGCCAACACACACACGGTCTGTTGGAAACTCACTAAAGTTACGCAGACTGTACATGTGCAGCGGCGGCGAGCACGAAGCATCCGGAAATGCTAGAGCTGCTAACGTAGCACAAATACACACACTGTTGGACACTCGCTAACGTTCCGCCGGGCAGACACACAGCTGACAACCTGCTAAACTAATCTAAATGTGCGGTGGAGAAAGTGGCTGCATGTCCGTGACACTACACGCAGCATCGTAGCTGCTAAGTTAACGCTCCCGGACGGTGAACTGGAGACTCCCGTCAACGAACATCTGTTGTTCTCCTGCAGCTGGAGCACTGCTAAATGCAAGACACAAATCTTGTCGGTTAACGGTTAATAATCCGTTAGCGAGGGTCGGTTATCGGTTGAGAAGAATTTTCAAAATTAGCATCCTTAATGTATAGTATATAAGCATTGAAGTGAATTGAATAGATGGGAACTATTGTATTGTATTTGTATTTGCTTTCACACACACAAACTGCATGCACAATTTCCTCGGATGTACTGAGGATGATGCCTGAGCAGAGGTTTAAACAGGCTGCAACAGATGCAACAGCTTTGCTCACAGACGTCATCGAGATGCTAATGTGGTGTGTGAGGTCACAGGAGCATGATGGGACTCTCCTGGGGGCAACATGACCTAAAGTGCCCCGCTTCGCACCGCGACCTGCATGACTAATGAAGAACAAGAATAACAAGCCGGGCTGCCGGGCCCTCTGGGCGAGGCGTCTGCTGTGAGACCGTTAGCAGCGTGGAGCTGGTGTTAGAGGGTAATAGTGCAACAGTGTCACACAGAAACAATATGTGTTTGTGTTTCTGATTAGTTAAGCATTCAAGGAAGGCTATAAGTTCAGTTGAGCAGATATTGTTCATATCATAATCTGATATCTCTCCCCCTTTGGGCTGCTGACGTTGATGGATTCTGTGTTTGCACCTGTGACGACGGGTTAATGTACCTGACTCTGAATGTTCCAAGTCAAGTCTGACTCTGCAGTTTTGCACATTGCAGGTTTGGAGACCTGTACACGTTTTTAGACTAATGAATGCATTACTACAGGAACCTGAATGCAACATCAACAAGGATTCTCGTGTCCCTGAACTCAACGACATTACCACACAGTGACGACGTAACTTGACAAAAAATGAAGAATACATGCTGTTGACTGAGACAGACTATCAAGCAAGTTTAACGGCACAAACTGCCAGAACTTCTGAACAAAAAACAAATCCAGTACCGCCACGATATGGCTAGTATTGAAACATAACTACTTCTAAAAGCTTTCTATTATCAAAATACAACATTCAGAGTTGACATTGTGCAACCTTGACTGAGTTTTGAACTCCCTTTCTTATAATCACCAGGAGAGGAATGTGAACATGCCTACATGTTTCATCATGTTTTTTGTTAATAACGCAGTTGTTGTTTCATTAAAATCAAATCCAAAATGAAATGCTGAGAAACAAGATGAGTGTATCAGAGTAAATCAAGGTTAAGTAGTGAGCACAACCTTTTTATTTGAAATGAAACACTCTTGAAGAGAGATATCTAATACCAGAATGAATTTGCTGTTATAAGAAATCTGATCGAGTACAAACAAAGATAAGAGGAGCACACTCTTCAGTTTGAGTGATGAATACAATCATTACGTGTTATTCAGAAACGGAGTATCAAAATTGAGATGGTAGGGACAGAGAGGAGAGGTGCATACTTTACAGCCTTGTAAAATAATGAGTTTTCAAACATGCTCTGCAATAATAAAGTGAAATATTAGAAGTGTTTGTGCATCATTTTAAATGCTAGAGGTGTAACGATCAGTCTACTACATCGATGTATTGATTTATATTCCTACGATCCAACTACATCGATAAGTGCTCGGCAAGTTGTCCTTCACGGGAGACGTATATCGATATAAAATCGATTTGAAACGCAATAATCAATTGTATCGATACTAAGGATTTGCACCTTGTATTTAGGGACGATTATTTAACGTTACATAAAAGTGTTTTTTAGCACTTTTATTAGTAAAGAAATGTTAAACGTTACTCCGGTTCACTCTCCAGCTTGCCAGCTCTGCCCTCTGCAGCGCGAGCACGCATCCATGGCGTGCACGCAGATGAACGGAGCACTTGACTCCTAGTTCTCGGTAGCAGCGTGGAGGGAGACAGGCGTCGGTCTGCATGTCAGCTGGTGCTGCGGTGTAGAGGAGAGTTTTTTTCATTCAGAGGAAAGGACTTTGTATCTAGTATCTAGTATCCAGCTATTTAGTTCACAGTCACACTGACTGAATTTTTGGCCAAAAAAAAGTAACTGAATCAATTTCAAATCATTGAATGGTATCGTATCCCTCTGAATGAGCCAAATAACGTCCTTGAATTGTATCGGAACCATGGAAATTGTATCATATTGTAAAAACGTATCGTTACACTTCTAATATATGCATTTTATATGTCAGAGATCTTGATTAGAATCTAAATTCTGTGGCTTTAAATCGCTCTCAGTATGCATTTATAATGATGGATCCACTGATGGCTCTGCAGGGTTTAAGAGGTTAATTAGACCAATTATCAGCAGCATTCACACAGGTACTTATCTGCCTGTAGTGATAATTAAGCCATAGTTTGGTCTGTGTCATCTTTGTTACTTGTATAATATGAATTCAGAAAAATGTGAAAATATAGATTAGGAAACATCACAATGTCACGATGAAGACTCATTTTCAGGAAGTAGTGTTTGTTCTCAACTCAAAATCCAATTTATTCAAACACTTCATGAGTTTGTCATCTGAAACAAACAGTCTGACGAGCAGCTCTGGAAACATCCAATCACCATAGATTAGAATGCTATTTCAATTGATTGTATTTTGCATTTTTTAGATATTGTGTCGGCTAATGTGATGTAAAAGTAGAGAGACAAGGAGGAGAAAGAAACGGGAGTGAAGCAGAGAAACCAGAACAATAGACAGAGGGACAGAGACAAATGAGACAAAAACTGTGACACAAAAATCAGAGACAGGCTTTGTTCTCTTTCTACACAGCATCATTACACTGAAATAAGAAGTAGAATTACATTCCTTTGAAAACACAATGTAACACTCAGTAAGTCACAATGAAATGGATTTTTTCCCCCTCATATTGTAAACCCATTCTCCATTTTATCATTCGCACTGCGATACAGATGTCAAAACATTCCTAGTGGGTTCTGATCAGAATCTCACTAATTACTTAACTACCTTTAGAGCAGACTCTACCTCTAAGGCATAATAATTCAACTTGTCGCCAAGCAACAAATGACTCACTTATTATGTTGTGTAAAGTAGAGAAAGAGCAGAGAGAGGGAGAGATGTGATCTCCACCCTCATATCTGATATCAATAAAAGTCCTACATATCAGCCCAAAGCATCTGTCTGTCTCTACAATGAACATCTGTCTCTCTGGATGCCCATTGTCTTCATTCTTCCATATGTTTTCTGTGATTAAACTTGTTTTAGTCATTTTTATGATGTTAAAGGGACTGTTTGTAACTTCTTACACGTATAAATCATTGCGGGTCGGTGTCCCATGCGCGCTCGTGTGTGGCTACGCTGTTCAGACTCAGACTCCAACACAAACTACAGTGAAGAAACAAAACCGCAAAGTTGTATCTAGTGAAGCCCGTCTTGCAAAACAGTGTTGACCGCGGTCGGAGGACGCGGGGGAGACCGTAGCTTTGGTCTCCAGGACCGGAGTCTCTAAATGCTGCAGCTCCTCCAGACCAACAGAGGTTTCCCGTGTCTTGTAAAGTGACTGTGAGAAACGTTATCGTCTCTGACCAAAACTCCGGGGTCTCCCCTGGTCCCTCCGACCGCGGTCGGGAGGCTGAAGCAGGAAAAGCCAACACTAGGATCAGCATTGATTCATGGAGAGACCTTCGTCTGGTCAGCTAACATTACTGCCAAGCAGCTGAAATATAGAGTGATATTGTGCTTTTAGCTGACGTGTGTCTCCTCACTGTGTTGAGCAATGCTCGTTCATGTCTATGTAGAGCGAGCACAAGCTCGAGCAACAGGACGCTGACTTTCGTTGACTTAACGGCCACAGGTGTCGCTGTTAACAAGACATTTCTGATTCTTACAAACAGTGCCTTTAATGATGCGGTGAAGTTACTGGGAAAGTGGCTGCATGTGTCCTCAACAACACGCAGCACCGTGGCTGCTACAGTAACTCTCCCGGACGGTGAACTGGGGACTGGTTGTGCTCATACACTGCAGCTGGCCACCGCTGCATGCGACGCACTAATCTTGTCAGTTAACGGTTAGTAATCGGTTAACGAAGGTGGGTTATCGGTTACATTTTTTTTTTTTTACAAATTTAGCATCCCTAGTATAAAACAAAACTGTTCTCTTTTTTGTTGCCTGCCACCTGTAAATAGAAGTGAATCATCCGTTCTTCCTGACTGTGTGAATTTGTACGCAGCTGTGGATTTCATGTCTTCTTCTGAGTGTCTAACTTTGAAAGTTAAAATGCCAAGCTGTCATGCTGGGCTTCGTTCGGCGGACAGGCAGATTTGTCATCATGGCGTGTGGCCGTGCAGCCTCGGACAACCTGATGGATTGTGGGACAAGAGGCCATGCCGGTAGTCTGGGAATCCCCCCCCCTCAACTCTGCATCACCCCTGGCATGTTGTCTTTTTGCTCTCCCTCATTCTCCTCTTCACCCTCGGGCGCTTTGCCCCTAGTTTCCTTTTTCTATCCTTAAAAATAAACATTGCTTTCTCACTTCACCTCCTCCCCTGGTCTCCACATCCTGAAGAGAATCGAACGCAACAGCATTTGGCCTCCGAGTCTCATCACCTCCTGCTTTGTGTCTTCTCTCTCTTCACCTCTTCACTTCCTGCCTTGAACCGGGCAGAAGGCAATAAATATTATAATATTTTCTGTCAACCTCTCCTTGCCTCCCTGCAATGAAGTGGACACTGAAAAGGAGCCTGGATTCTCCTCTCTCTGCCATGAACATCATAAACCAAACACTTGTTCTCTCCAGGGATTTTACAGAATTCCTCCGCTGTGTGAAGAAGTCTGTACGCAGCATGTCAATGAAAACACCATCAGCGAGACACACCTCCGGTTCACATCAATTTTTAGCGATTATAATATGTCAAAATCAATTGTGTTGGCTTTCAGAGCTGTAATCAATCCTGTCTCTACTGTAATAGACTGCTTTCAGTCACTGAAAGACCCCGACAAACCAAAACCCCCACATCCAATTTCCTCCATCAATGAGATAGAAATACACGGATGCACTGTGATTGCTTAGCTGATTTCAAATGGCAGAAACCTGGAAAACAGCACATTTGATGTTTATTAAATGTGAAAATTTGGGGCTTGCATCAACCACATTAGGAAGTCTTACAGAGAAAGTTTAGTTTGAATCAGTGTTCATTTCGCACCACAAATGTGAAGGTTTCTGCAACAAAACAATTCATATTAATCCAGTCGGCGCCTAACCGTCGAGGTAGCGCCGCAGCAGTTTTCCGCTGTCATCATTCACTTTGTAGGAAAACAAGATGCTTCAAAATGATTCTGTCACCGATCAGCCCGAATGCTCATTCAGACAGAACTGTGTAGCTCCGCTGTAAAAGAACTGACCTTAAAAATTGCTCTGATGAGGAAAACGAGTGCTTTCATTCATTTGAATGATTAAGGTCAGCTGGAAACGCTGGTTAAATTGAGTGTAAGTGGGTTTAACTACCACTGCACCCACGCGTCCTCGCTCTCTCCATCATATTTTCTCAAAGCTGTCACGGCTTGACTGTCAGTTCTGCTTTGCTTTTATTTCTCGGTGATGGGAACACATTGCTGATTTATTGGATCCCTGCATTCTTCACTGGCCGTGGCGTTTTCCTCTCGACAGAGACTTTTCTTTTAACCTTTATTCACCCAGTGATGGATGATTAATCATATATGCTCTTTTTTTTTGCTTTATATGAGCTTTTCTTCTTCTTGTAAAGTATCACGATTCGTTCTCTATAAACCGTCCTGTCACTAAAAGCTCCCACCCCGACATACATGCACATATATTTGCAAAAAATGACGCAGTGTGGGGCAAACTTGGCTCGTATCACCGGGGCAGAAAGTAGTCCTCCTGGCAAAGGCCGAGTTCACAGATGGTTCACTGCGAGTTATGAATATGCTGACATGAATATACAGGAGGAGACTGTAAACCCAGAGGATCAAGGTCGGCAGAGCATACAACAGTTGCTCAGACAACCACAAAATGTAACAATCGCATACAAATATGCAATGTTCAAGACTTCAGGAAGAGATTATGGTTCACATCCCGAGTACTACTTGTGGTTAGGTTAAGAAAACAAAAAGCACTTTGTGTCTCTTGCTTCAAGTCAGTTTGGACTTTTTCAATACTTAACCAAGATGATGATCCTTCCCCTAACCTTAACTAAGTGCTCTGAGTGGCTGTATGTAACCATAAAAAGGTAAATCATGATTTAGTTACTACAAGCAGATATTGTAAAATTAAAAAAATTAAATATATATATATATATATATATACAGTATATATAATAGGTTTTATTAGCTTGTTTCACCCCGCTTAATACACGGCTTCTTACTTAAGAAGTCAATATTTTGACACAAAAACGGTCCTCCATAGTCCAACATCAGAGCTGCGCCCATAGCAACGGTCTGTTATACATAGCAACAGTCTGTTATACATAGCAACGGTCTGTTATACATAGCAACGGTCTGTTATACATAGCAAGTCTGTTATACATAGCAACGGTCTGTTATACATAACAACAGTCGGTTATACATAACAACAGTCGGTTATACATAGCAACGGTCTATTATACATAACAACGGTCTGTTATACATAGCAACGGTCTGTTATACATAACAACGGTCTGTTATACATAACAACGGTCTGTTATACATAACAACAGTCGGTTATACATAACAACAGTCTGTTATACATAACAACAGTCTGTTATACATAGCAACGGTCTGTTATACATAACAACAGTCTGCTATACATAGCAACGGTCTGTAATACATAGCAACGATCTGTTATATATAGCAACGATCTGTTAACAAACGCATGGTGAATCCAACATTAGACACCGTCATACTTCGTTATCTGTCTCTTCTGAGTCTTTTCAAGTCTCTCTGCGTTCAGGATCATTTGAAAGTTGCGACAGTTTAATCACATAAACATACACATAGGAGCTTTAAAGATAATTTCCTCGTTCCCTTCTTAATCCTCTGTTATTCTCTTTCTTCTGCCTCTAAATGCACAACGGAGTGCAATAAAGCACATTAAAATGAAACAAATCGCTGGTTTTGCATCTCGCCCTCTTTGATGTTACAAAATAATAAAAAGGGTAGAAAGAGAGAGAACAGAAATGGACGTGGGAGCGCGGACTGGTGGGATGTAGGAGGTAGAACATAGAAGCGAGGGAGGTAAAGAGTAACAGTTAGTGTGATTATATTGTTCAGTAGTTATTATACATGCGGCTGAACAAGAGTACTGAGGCAGAAAAATTACACATCTCTTTAACCTCATGAACTCTGATGGTGCTGAACAGCTGCAGCAGTTCTTCACACCAAACCCAGGCAAGTGTTATGCTGCTGCATTCATGAACTTCATATTCTTTGCAATAGTGTCCAAAGTTTTTAATAAAATACAATATATAACACCTTCATTCTGTCTTTAAAATGCAATTACAAGCATCTGCATACTACAAACTGTGCAATATTTATTTATGGAGGAAGTTTTCAGTCAGGGAACTTCTTCAAGCATCAACAAGAACCAAGAAAACACAATAATATGTTGACAGACAGTCACATCATTGTAATGGGAAATTGTAGTGTCAAGCAATAGATGAGCTTCACCTAGAGACGGTGCAAAGATGAATGGCAACGCTGCGCATCAAAACAATTAAATACAGTAAATGTCACAAAGCAAAAGAAGCTCTCCCCGTCATTATACTTCTTAGCTCCGGTGCCTGTTTATAAATAAAGCACAATATCTTTTAAAAATCAAACATATAGTTGAGAAACTCCAAACCCAAAAAGAGACAAAATGAAGAATGTATTTGAAAATACAGAGTGCTAAACACAAGTGAATGTTTAGTGTTTGATCTCTATATATGGAGACACATATAAGCTAATGGTAATAATGATAAAGGTGCTAAGCACAGCAAAAGGTGTATTTAGCCAACAGTGTCTGTATGAAATCTCCAGGGTCGCAGTGGAAACGGTTTTAGATCGCAACAGAAGCACCTTTCTACACCACTTTCCTCTCTCTCTTGTCAACTTTCTCAAATGTTTAGCATGACAATGAGGACAACACATGTATTTCCACCAGTGACACCAAAACACATGTTCGTTTTTGAGCATGGTCACAATATATATTTGGATCTCACCTTTGGGAAGTATGCGCTGCACCCTCTTAAGGCTGATCCATGTTGAAAAAGTGAGAAACCCCACACCTAACGACATCTTATGATAAATAAATAAATACGTTTTGTTCCTATAGTGTGTGGAGAGCAACGATTTGGCCAAAACAGCACACCAAACGCCAACAGATTCCATCTATGAATAACAAGACTCTCAAAAGTCTTGTAAAATCTCATGTGATTTTGGTTTTAACAAACATGGTGGTCAATGAGCAGAAGAAGAATTAGCGATGTTAGTTGGTGCACTACTTTGTACTGAAAATTCACGAAGAAAAAACAACAAAAAATATAGATGAAGTCATCGAGACACGTTAAATAAACACTTGTGTTGTTGCCACAAATCAACAAGTTGGTTCAACTTATTACTACTATTTTTCGCCATTCGCCGCGGCCGCAGTTGTTTCCATTCCTTCTTCAGTCAGCTTAGTTCCCAATCGGCTATCGTTCTTTCCCATGTGACGGCGTGATCGGCAGGGATGTTGGAAGTCAATCAGAGTTGGGGGTGCTGAGAGAAAGTTAGTCTTTGTAACGATGTCATACTAAATTCATGTTTTTTGCTTATATTTTAAAAACTTATGAGCACATCTCTGTTTTTTTGTGGGATTCTTTTTGGAGAAACTTTGTTTTACAGAACTGTCATTAACTAAGCCGACAAAATGTGTGTTAGTCCACTATGTGTGTCGGTCGTGGACAGCCCTACAGGGGAAACTATTCATTTCAAGAGCTTGCTTGGTTGTTACATGGTCAGATGGTTCAGGAGCTACAGGACTTGTCTTTTGGGTGTCATTTTAAATTTGTGTTTAAAACTATGGTCATAGAGGAAGAGGTTAAAGAGTAGAATTGCTGTGACAGTAGTGTTACTGTACATTAATCCTGGCTACATTCATATAGTGAAAACTGTCTTCAGGCAGTGCTTCACTGTCTTCTTCTTATAGCCATTTGTATTGGGCCGTCTCTTCTTCATGGGGCCGAGTGTACAGTGAGTAAAGCTGAGAGAGACCCTAAAAAAGGATAGAGTCCTGAAAAACTGCTAACCTAATGGTTCGGAAAACAAATAAACAGCCATGAGGTGAGAGGGTCATAAAAATGAATGAATTCCTTGCAGGGGTCACTTTATGTCTGTTCGTGCATCTGTGTGTGTGTGTGTGTGTGTGTGTGTGTGTGTGTGCGTGTGTGTGCGTGTGTGTGTGTGCGTGTGTGCGTGTGTGTGTCAGTTAATGAACCCTCTAGAGCCTGAGCGGGACGCCCCCACCACTCTTTTACAAGATCAGTTTACAGCCGCAGTGAATCTCCAAGAAAGCCATCAGTGTGTGTCTGAGTGTGTATAAAGGCATATGTGGGCTCCCATGAGGTTGCGTCTGCTTGATTTATACGCCCGTGTGGGTGTGTGCGAGGATATGTGTGTGTGAATATGTGTGACCTGAGACAGTGCCCTCCCATTTTACTGTGTGCAGCGGCGCCTTCAAACCAAAATAGGGAAGGACAAAATGAAGTACAACAACCCTTAAAACAGCGCGGCCGTAAGTCAGACGGTGACAAGCTGCACTAAAATACCATCACTGCTATCCTCTGGAAACACTACTGTTAGATTATCTCAATCAATATGAAGCTTCTGGAGTTTAGTAAATGAAAGTCTTTCAAACGACCTTGCGGGCCAAAGTCAAACTTAACAATGAGATAATTAAAAAGGCTAAGAAACAATGCCTTTGCCTTGCCTAATAAAATATCTTACAACAAAGCAAACTAACGAGAGAGATCAGAAAACAAACAAACTATGGTACTGTAACAAACTGTGGCGTTGTATTCCAGCCAGCCAACTCATGTGCAATGGATTATTATGAGGATGCTGAGTATATACATAGTCGATATTTGGCCTTTAGTCTTGTCATTCCCTGCAAGCATACACCAAGCTTTGCACAGCAGAGATTGGGGGGTGAAAATAAGAACTTTCCTTGAAGGAATTTAAGGCAAATTTAAAGGTGTGTTTGTAACTTCTTACACGTATAAATCATTGCGGGTCAGTGTCCCATGCGCGCTCGCGTGTGTCTACGCTGTTCAGACTCAGACTCCAACACAAACTACACGGAAGCACCAAAACCTCTTGGTTGTATCTAGTGAAGCCCGTCTGTTAAACAGTGTTGGCCGCGGCCGAAGGACGCGGGGGAGATCGTAGCTTCGGTCTCCAGGACCGGAGTCTCTGCTGTACTCTGCTCCTCTGCCTGCCTTCACTCACACACCGTGCTCGTTCTCACTCTTTCGCTCCACCTCTCACGTGCATGCTGCTCACTCCACACTGCAGAAGAGTTAGTTTAGCTCTGAGAATATCTAGTGAATGTTCAGTGGACGTTTGTGCAGAAATAACTGCTGCAGCTCCTCCAGACCAACAGAGGTTTCCCGTGTCTTGTGAAGTGACGGGGCTCCGCAGAGAGAAACGTTATCGTCTCCGACCAAAACTCCGGCGTCTCCCCCGTTCCCTCCGGCCGCGGTCGGGAGGCTGAGGCAGGAAAAGCCAACACTAGGATCAGCATTGATTCATGGAGAGACCTTCGTCTGGTCAGCTAACATTACTGCCAAGCAGCTGAAATATAGAGTGATATTGTGCTTTTAGCTGACGTGTGTCGCCTCACTGTTTTGAGCGATGCTCGTTCATGTCTCTGTAGAGCGAGCACAAGCGCCAGCAACAGGACGCTGACTTCAGTTGACATAACGGCCCCAGGCGTCGCCGTTAACAAGACATTTCTGATTCTTACAAACAGTCCCTTTAAGTCCACCTAGCTTCGAGGGTCCGTGTCATCTTGAAATCTGCGCGAACGAAGGGATGTTGCCCAAACAAACAGAAAGACAACCTTCGGGTCGGAAAAATGAAGCCACCTCAAGCCAATATGGTCTTGAGTTAATACATCTAAATCTGAAACTGAACTACAAAATGTAAAATACATTTAGAGCAAACACATGTTGAAAGTCTTTTTCATGAATCACATTCACTTTAAAGACACTTTATGCATTATTAGGGAATTAATTAAATCATATTAAACGGCTTCAATTGTTAAACACTTTGCTAGCTGTAGTCATTTTCACAAGATGTTTAATACGAGGTAATTCTCTCCAGCAGATGGGGAGGAGGGGAACGAGAAGAGGCACAGAAGCACGGAGAAAAACACCTCCGGTCCTTTGAAGATGAAAACCACTGATGCATATCCAGAGTATGAATACAGCATTATCCAGCTGATAAACACTCGACTTTCCATGTTTTTCTCTACTTTTATTCACCCGATGATGGGACTGCTCGTTTTAAAAGCTTTTTTTCTCAGCACTATGACGCCTCCCATTCGCAACAGTTACACACCTGGGTTTGTTCAGCGGCTACGCTGCAGCAGCTGGAGTACCTCGTTCAACACACTTGATGGGAGTTTTAAAGTGAAGAGAACATGGCACTTATTTCCTTTTTCCACACTAGATTTTCAAACTGAACCGGCACATATGTGCTTAATACAGACTCGCATCTTTCACCCTGAAGATATTCTATTTTTATTCTACCAGTGTTATCAAACAGGATAACACCCACGGTGAATGTGCCTCGCTACCTTCTTCCAGCTCCTGCTGTAGTCCTGAATTGAAGCATTTCAAACATGGTTACGATACTGTTGCACATCAGCACTCATACCTACAAGGTAACCTCAAGAACATTAGCACTTTTATACTACAGACCAATATGGTACATCAATGTGGATTGTTGTCCCTATAAACTAACAAATAATAGTACTTAAAGTCCCGGTGAAATGGAAGTTAGAGCAGCTTCTGTACTGTGACGTATTCCCCAGTGAAATGGAAAATCAGGTCCGATACTGTGCACATATACAAGTACTCGCAAAACGGCTCCGATACAACGGCACCGTTTTACGGCAGCGTGACGTTAACCTCTCGTCACCATCTTTCGGGTCCTATCGCACACGCTCACGCTTCACCTCCCCGACGGTGCGGGTGAGACGGGCCAGTGGTGAGCCCGACCCAGCGGGGCTGGGATCCCACCTCAGCCGGCACGCACCAGCCCTCACATTCATTGCGCCACGGGGTTTTGCTTGCCCCTACGGATTCGCGCGTGCGTTAGACTCCTTGGTCCGTGTTTCAAGACGTGTCAGGTGGGTTGCAGACATCGCCGCAGACCCCTGGCGCCTTTTACGTTGGCCGAGCCCCGCCCTGGGGGCACGACGCGGTTCAGGCGCACTGAGGACAATCCGCCCCGGTGACACTTTGTCCACGGCCCCTGGAAACACCTTCTCCCCGAGCCTTTCCAAGCCGACCTAGAGCCGGTCGTGGCGCACCGCCTCGTATGCGGGACTCCCCAGCCTGCCGTGTGTCGCTCACACCCTCCAGCTGTCTGTTAACGAGGGTCTTTTGGCACAGAGAAGTACTCGTATCGGTACTCAGTATCGGCGAGTACCCAAATGTAAGTACTTGTACTTGTAATTGGTCTGAAAATAAGTGGTATCAGTGCATCCCTACTTAGAATGTAGTGCGATAAGAAGCTACAGTGTACTGTGGCACCACACACACCTCCCTTGTAGCTAAAAGTTGCTGATTGATTGATGGATGGAAGTCATGATATAATTGGTTGAAATTGGTTGATACTAGCTTACATCCTATTTTGTTTTCTACAGAAAGAAAAGATGATTGGATTTTGATATAAAAATACAGAGAAATTGATTTTTTGCAAATTTTATTTCGCACAATATGACCCAAAAAATCATTAGGTACAGATAATAGTTGGATAATAGCTCACTTTAAGTTGCATTTAAACATTTGCTTTTGCAATGAAATCCCATTGGAAAGCACCATTTTCAAACTGCTGAATTAGTGCAATACCATTTTAAAACTCAACTATTACTGGGTAAGAGTTGATTTTGCTGGCTACAACTGTCAGCACATTGCTGACAGCTGATACATGACTCCATGCCTTGGCTTTGCCATCATTTTGCCATAGACTTGTTGACATTTGTGAAGCTCTTTTTTGCCAATATGCAATATCGCCGCCTCAAAATTACAACAACTCTGATGTGAACAGTTTTCCACACTCAGCCTCTCGTAGCTTTCAGAGGTTTTCAAACTGTGAGGTTCTGCCATCTGTCAAAAGTATGGTTTAGGGGTAATCCATGAGATATCTCTGCTTTTCAAAGAATGCTGAAAGATGCATGATTGGATTTTTTTCTGAACAAAACTGCCGCCTCAAAAATGACCAGCGATTTGAATCAATGCCTCTCACAATGTCGATGAAGACCCAACTTCACTCGCTCCAACAAAGAGGCATTTACTGCAAGACTACTGAGACGTTTGTTATTTATACTGTGCTTATAGTGTATGTTTTGTATCCAAATGTTGTGTCTCTGGCTGTGACTTTGTCGCAGAACCACAGGAAATCCAACACCTGGACTGTTGTTGAATGTCATCCTGTCTCCCATGTATCTCCAGACAATTTATCCTGTAAGCTGCCTGATAAAACAGAAAGGTCACTGACGTAATGTTAAAAAACGATCCGGGGGAAAAGACAAGTCTCTGCTCCTCAGCGCCTCTCAGCGTTACTTCAGAAGTCTTTGATAACTTTCAAAGAAAGTTTTTGTTTGGTGGAGGCAAACAATTAAAGAGGCACCGGGATGAAACATTTGGAGGTCATAATTAGATATTAGTGATGTGATCACCGCTGTGATGAGCGGGAATGACGAGGCAGAGAGGAACTTCAATTAATTGTTCTTTTTAATCTGTGAAAGGCAGACGGAGAGAACGAGGTAGAAAGACGGAGAGAGAAAGAGGGAGGAAAAATAGAGATGACAGAGAAGAAGACAAAGATGGAGAAAAAACTGACTCTTGAGAGATTTAGTCCTTGGACCTGATGCATAACGTTGCCATGACAACGCCAACTTCCCCTAACGAAGCAGAGCAGTTGTCAATATTCCCTTCAGGCAGACTGGGACAAACTGGGACGAGCCTGCAGCTGTTGACAGACACCAAGTTGTGCCGAGTCTCTCTGAAGAGCTGGTGCCATAATGAGAGCTTCATGAAGAGGTTTCAATTAAAGCAATTTGATTATCTTAAAAACAAAAATGCTCAGGGAAATATAAACTAAGTAAGCTATAAAATCGGTGCTGAGTGAAAAGGAATAGAAAGGTGAGTATATCTCACATTTACAGACCGTCCTTTCGGGCATGGCAAAGCTCAATCCTCTTTTTTATTTATTAGTTTAAAAGTTATTAGCTGTGTTTCCATTCACATATTCCCATTTGCATTTGAAGCATCACGTTAGAAAAGCTGTATGGAAATTGCAAAATGCAATAACATATAAGATTTAATGCTCGCTTGAGGTGGTTTTTGCCTTTGTCGAAAAAGAGTTGATGCACTGAATGGATAATGGAAACGCATTTGCCGAATAAATTCTGACGTAGTGACTGACGTTAACATTTAACTCACATGACTGATCAGCTGTCTTCCTGGATATGTGAACATGTGAATGCTCGTCTTCGTCTCCGGACAACATGAAACATGGCCGATACAAGCGGACATTAAAGGTCCCATATCGTGCTCATTTTCAGGTTCATACTTGTATTTTGTATTTCTAATAGAACATGTTTACATGCTGTAATGTTAAAAAAAAACATATTTTCCTCATACTGTCTGTTTGAATATACCTGTATTTACCCTCTGTCTGAAACGCTCGGTTTTAGTGCATTTCAACGGAATTGCAATGGAATTGTGTTGCTAAGCAACAGTTTGGGTCCATTTTTACTTCCTGTCAGCTGATGTCATTCACATACTCTGCAACAGGAAATAAACTGAGACACATTTAGTATGTTTACGTTTACAACTGTGTAATTGACTAAATATTGTATATTTGTGACATCACAAATAGACAGAAATCCTAAACGGCTTGTTTCAAATGCACAATTTCTGAATAGGGGCTGTGTGTGTTTCTCGGTATATTGAGCGTTTTGACAGTTAACAGTATTTATAAAGCACTTAAACCTGCTTTATAATATAAAAGACATAAAATCTCACTTTTCACAATGTGGGACCTTTAAAGAAAAATTAAAACTAGCCCAATTGAAACAAATTCCTGAAGACCTCCATTTTTCTCAGGTAGATGGTTGGATGGCCAAGCCGACTTTTTGTTCGCAACCTCTACTTCTTCTTCTACTCTGTTTACTGGCGGATTACAGCCAAAAGACTGGAAAAACTCACTCCTCACAAGATTTGGAATCAGAGCATGAAACCATTTCATCAGTATTTGATGCAGCTTGATCACCTTTCTTTTTCTTCTTTTCTTTTCCACTTTGATTTTTCTCACAAAGGAAAAAAGGCCGGTCCTTTAGACCTCTTCAAGTGATTTGGAATCAGGGCATGAAACCATTCCATCCATACTCGATTCAGCTTACAATGGAAAAGGCCAGACCTCTAGAGACCTCTTCACATGATTTGGAAGGAGGACGTGGAACCTGTCCTGGCTGTGTTGTAGCTTGGCTACTTTTCCTTCTTTTCTTTTCCACTGGGATGTTTGTAACCATTGTCTTTGAAAAAGTCTCCTCAAGATTTAGAAGCATGTTGTGGAACATTTCCTTTGGTACAGCCGATTAGACTGTTGTCAGACTAATAAATAGCTGTTATCAGTCACTAGAAGCACCATAGATGTGGGTCAGTAGGGGCCTACTACACCTACTAGTAGGTTTTATCATCTATTTACATGGTAGAGCACCGAAAGAAGTTATAAAAGAACACAACAGCGTCCTCTAGCAACCGTAGTAATTATGACAGGAGCAGAAGCGGAAGTCAGAGGCTGTCCTATAGACAGCGTGAAACTATATAGGGGGAGGAGGTGGAAGACGATGGAAGAGAAACAAAACACAGAGTTTTCAACCATAGTTAGTTTAACCCAAAACACGATGTTTTTCCCTAAACGTAACTTTTTTTTGCCTAAACCTAGAGAAGTTGTAGTTTTATTGCCTAAACCTCATTGTTGTTGTTTTTTACCTAAACCTAAAGAAGTTGTAGGTTTGTTAACTAAACCTAAATAAGTTGTAGTTTTATTGCCTACATATTTTTCTTTTTACCTAAACCTAAAGAAATGGTAGTTTTAATACCTAAACCTAATTGTTGTTGTTTTTTTACCTAAACCTAAAGAAGTTGTAGTTTTGTTGCTTAAACCTAAAGAAGTTGTAGTTGTATTGCCTTAACCTAAAGAAGTTGTAGTTTTGCTGCCTAAACCTAAAGAAGTTGTAGTTTTGCTGCCTAAATCTAAAGAAGTTGTAGTTGTATTGCCTAAACCTAAAGAAGTTGTAGTTTTGCTGCCTAAACCTAAAGAAGTTGTAGTTTTGTTGCCAAAACCTAAAGAAGTTGTAGTTTTGTTGCCTAAACCTAAAGAAGTTGTAGTATTAATGCCTAAACCTAATTTTTTTTTTTTTTACCTTAACCTAAAGAAGTTGTAGTTTTATTGCCTAAACGTTAAGAAGTGTTCAAAATGTGACGTTTCATTAAGTTTCACTTTCACTATTCACAACGTAGTAATAGTGACTGACAACGCCCATTTAATGACCTGATAACAGTGGAATCAGATGTTTGGTGTGTGATGGAGATGCTTTTCTTTTCTCTTCTATGATGTGGAACCCTTGCCTCGCTGTGTGTGATGCAGCTTAATTTCTAAACTGATTAGGCATGACATCCTCAGCATCTCATTGAGACGCATCATCTCTGGGAGATTGACTCTGTTCACTGGTGCTGCTGGATTTGATGAACGTCACATGGTACAGCGGCTTCTTTGTTCCGCTGAAATGACCATTCAGATATAATGAGTTTAACAAGAGTCTGTTCCAACTCTTCATATTCTGTGATTACATCCTCATGAATATTCATTTCCTATGAGGAGACGAGCTGAATGAGGTGACGCTGGCTTCTCGCTTCCATCTTCTCGTTAAGCTTATCTGTTTCCCTTAACTCTGACATTACCTCTTTTGTATCATAAATTAATCACACTGCTTTATTATTATTTTTCTTCTATTCTCATATTTCTCCTGGTGTACCATAATGACTGAGAGACATCGTTATTGTTCTTCAGCAATATTAAATCTACGCACTGAGACAGTTAATAAGTAAGACTGTTATTAATCTAACTTGTAAGGGGACCGCGGCCGTTTCATCCAGCCAAAATCAAATTGTAATCGCTCTATTAAAATTCTGTCGTCGGAACACATCAAGCGGTATTTTATTGTAATTACATTATAACCGCTGAAAAAGTGTGGCACGGCAGATTTTTAATTTACTGTGATGTCTTTCTGCAGGTTGCATAATTACGATTGACAGTCCGACTGTACAGACAGACAGTCATCATTCCACAGTGTAATGTGACAGTGGATCAAAGGTATTACTTTTACGACTGCCTCGAACACGACGTGAATATTTGATGCCGTTCACTGCTTTAAACATCTCAATTGGACTTTTTTGCTTTGTTTTTCAGGCCTTCTCTCTCTTTCTTTCTCTGTTTTGTACAATGAGGAGAAGTTTATATTCATGGTTCTTTTTTCAGCCCTAGCTACGTGGTTCAAAATGAAAAGTTTATTTTGGTGAGTTACAATCAAGTTACTGTTCACTAACGGCGATTTAACTTTATTTCCTCTGGTGGTAAGATTGAGCTTACAACGCTCATGAAGACAGTTGGATTTGACCACTAATCAGAACTAGATTTGTGACTATTGTGAATAATACTAGACAGTCCACACGCTGCACACTGACATGATGGGAGGGAATTGCTGTCAGGATCAGCAGACTAAAGTACAACAAACATCCCCCCGTACACACAACTCGCAATCAAAATACTGAAGCCTGAGGCACTGGTCCGTTGAGTGAATGTGATAAAAGTGCTGCTGTTCTGGAAAGTTGACGTGCGTCAAGACGCTGCTGATGTGTGTACTCACATTGACAGCAGTGGGTGCGGATGTTTTGACACGTGCCAAATGCTGACAGTTTCCGTTGTGCTTAATTTAGCAAAGTTGTATTCTTTTAAAATCATAAAGGCCAATGCAAAACGTAAACAACATTTTGACTTGCAGCTCCACAGCTTGGTAACAATGCTGGTTAACACAGTATTCATGAAGTGGGATTAAATTTAATACTGGCAACTGTATTTACCCTCTGTCTGAAACGCTCCGTTTTAGCTCATTTCAACGGAATTACAATGGAATTGCATTGTTAGGCAACAGCTTGGGTCCATGTGTACTTCCTGTCAGCTGTTGACATTCACACTCACTGCAACCAGGAATAAACTTGGACACATTTAGAATGTTTATGTTTAAATCTGTGTAAAGGGTCTAAATATTGTATATTTGTGACATCACAAATGGACAGAAATCCTGACGGCTTGTTTCAAATGCAGAGTTTCTGAATACGGGCTGTGTATTTCCCTGCGGATTGAGCGTTTCGACACTTTCACAGTATTTATATAGGACTTAAGCCTGCTTTATAATAAAGAAACATAAAAATCTCACTTTTTGTAATATGGGACCTTTAAGCATTACCTGGACCGTATAGTAGTTCCAGAGGTGCATAACAGCAGGATGAGAGACATTTTTGTCCGTGTTTCACAATGTGGGTCAATGTTGGATCTTGTTCTATGACGTCTTTTGTTTTGTATCCCTACTACTCAACCAATTTGCCTCATTTGAAATTACAATTAAAATTGAAAAAACAGTTATTTGTGGTCACACACAAACACTCAGCCACACAGCCAGGCATCCACTGTATGCTGATGAAGGAAATTATAGCATGCAATCACAATCACGGAAACACAAATACAGTTAACAACTCACATGCACTCGGTCACGACAACCACACAAACGGCAGCCTCCCTCCCGGCTGGATTACTGGCTGGTTTTATAATGCGAGCTGCTGATTTATGGTGTAATCTAGTTCAGGGAGGGAGAACTGCTCATACTAAGAGGCAGAAAGACCAGAGCCGACCTTTGGTGTCCTGCTCAGCTTGTCAACAAACTCTCAGCACTACCAGAAAGAGGACAAGACTGAATTAGAAATGAACCGAGCAGGTGAATAACAAAATGTGGACTGATTTAATTCACTACCTGGTTAGAATGATGATGGTGGTATACAAAGAAGGAGCCAATGATCCTGTTATCAACAACAGCAGAGACTTAAGAGATACAAACTAGCCAGGATATTTGCTCAAAACAAACTAGTTGGTATGTTGTGTGGTACGATCACGTCTGAAGGCAACGGTGATAGCTGTTCTAAAAGGGCCACACATGATGGAAAAGGGCCTTCCATCATGGCACTGAAATAAAGGACAAACTTTCCTCTGAGGCGTTGTGGTGTTGCATTCAGTTGTGTGATGACAGTAGTTGTACTTTCTGACCTTCACAGTCCTGGCAGTCCCTGGCCTCGTCATGGACCGAAGTGTTGATGAAGAAGTTTTTGACCTGATGATCAAGATAACAGAAAAGGTCAGGGGATCAAATCTGTTGAAGGGGCCATCATACCCAACTTCTGGCTAGCAGTTATTGAGATAGTATCTTGCTCTGAACCAAAGTGACAAACAATTGATTGATAGACTAACCCATGATCGACATGCTTGTGTACCGCTACTAGTAACGGAACAAAACAGAATGCTTCTTTTAGGTTAAGGCTTTACTAGGCAATTTATTCCTGCAACAAAGTAAAGACAAGTCCTTACAACAAGGCATATACTCTATGTGGCAACAGAAAATACAGAGTACATACATTTGTAAGCAGCTGCAGTAATGTGAGGGGAGATTGGATACAGTCATGATGTAATTCTACTTTCTTGGTTGGTAGCGGGCTATTTCTCTTGGGTTTAGATAATCTTCTTTAACCAACACCAATACAGCAAAACAGTGTACACGCAACTTCACTCTTTCTGGGTTCACATGTCACATGGCCTTCTCTTACCAAGCCGACCCCCCCTTCTTTGGAATTGTCTTTTTACCCAAATTTGAGAGGCTACCTCAGTTGAATCATTCAAAACTAAACTCAAAACTAGGGATGCACCGAGTTCAAGTACAAGTACTTATATTTGGCTACTCGTCGATACCCAGTACGAGTACCGATACGAGTACTTCTCTGTGCCAAAAGACCCTCGTTAACAGCCAGCTGGAGGATGTGAGCGACACACGGCAGGCTGGGGAGTCCCGCATACATATATATTTCTAAATATTGTCTTTTCAAAATATTCTCCAAATCCAGTCCTGCCTCATCTGCCCTTGAGTCCCCCTCACATACGAGTTTGAGTCTCCATCTCAGACAAACCAGTTCATATAGGCCGAGTCTGAGCCCGTCTCTCCTTCTAAGTCCTAGCCTGAGTCTCAACACATCTCTGTGTAATCTGGAGCCTGATCTTGTCTCTCTGTCTGAGCCGTTCTCAGCTGTTCTTCATGGCTCTCCTGATTCTGTACCCCATTATCCATTCTGCTCACCTGTTGCCAATGACCGGTCTGCCTGCCTGCACGCTGCCAACTGTGCCTGTTTATTTGACCTCTGAATCTGTCATTTACCCAACCAGGTGGGCCTCTGCGTCTGTATTTGTGTCCCAATTCCTGTTGTGAATAACCTGAACTCCGACATTCAGAAGTTCAAACCACTAACAACTTTACTCTTAAAACTCTCAAATCCTGCCGACAGCGGCGCACTCCACAACACTCATTATAAAACCAACCTGTCTGTGATGCTTTCAAAACAAGAGACGTGAGACGGGGAAAAGATCTGATGTTAGTGAGTTTGGCTCTTTCACTTCTGTTTTGCTCTGAACATTTGATGCACACTTCATTTCATTTCACTTCGTCTCTGTTGAGGGGTTTGTTTGATATATTTAGTGAGAAGTGGGTCAGCCTACAATCTGGTGAGTTCTGCTTCATTGGGCCTGTTGACTGGTGACTACTTCCAATTCTGGGTGTCTGTTTTAATCTAGGCCTGACTGAGCATAATCCCTATGGGGCCATAATGTCACTGCTTCTGCTTTTGGTCTAGAAGATTATATTTTTAAGATCATTAGTCTCATATCGGAGGCAGTGCCACTTGACTAATTCATAGTAATTGAGGTCTGCGTTGGGTTCATCATCACAGACACTACAATCAAACGTACCCACTCATCCATTAAACCAGTTTTTAGATTAAATATTTAGCAGTGTAAAGGGTGCCTCAATACTTCACTGACAATGTCAAGGTTAAGTAAACCATCCTCTCTAAAGGTAAAGCTCCTCTTGTCAGAAAAAAAGCTCCTTTTGCTTCATGGTCTCTGAATACGATGGAAGAAAAGGTTCATGTAACTCAATGCGGAGCTCCGAGCAGTCCACGAACACAGCGACTGTTCTGTTTCTCCGATCCCCATCATCACCGATCACCCGTCCTCATCCACACATCGTACACATTCACTGTAGGACATGCGGCTGCCTGATGGATGGGCCTGCTTCAAACGGAGCAATGATACAATTATCTCTGCACTCCATCTCTGTCAGGACTCTGTTCAAAGAGTTCACTGCTCGAAAAGAAAAGGGCCCATAACTCAAACCAGTGAACATTTGAATAATAGTTGGGTGCGTGCATTTTCATCTTTTGGGAGCGTTCAACTATATATATAAATATATATAAATGGATATTTAGTTTAGAGAGTTGAGAAGTTAGCAGGCCATGAATAAACATCAAGGAAAGAAAAGCAGCTACTCCAGAACTCTGGTGACACAAGTTTAGAAAAACATAGTGGCCACTGTTGTGTGACCAAGCCTGCCCGTGCTTATGGTGCACCACAGATGAGGGAGTTTGACCTCCTGTAGTGTTCTACATGTCTGCTGGACCGGGATGTGTGTTTGGATGGACAGCTGACAGCTTCAGGCTATCTGGGGACTGCTGCAGTGATGTGAGGTCAGATAACACTGATAGAATAGAGCAAGTCCAACTGTTGAAAGTAGGGATGCACCGATACCGATACCAATACCGGGTAACGGGTCCGATACTATGCTCATGTACTCGTACTCGTACTCCCAAAACGGCTCCGATACAACGGCACTTTTCACTTTTGTCCGAATATTTACTTGGCTGCCTACTCTTTATCTTCAGCTAGATTGTTTTGTGAGTTTATGCAGTAATCTGAAAATGTAAGTTATCTGCTTTAGAACGGTCATGGCCACAAGATGAAACTCTTGAAAACAAGTTTATTTAACTGTACAAGGGATGATTGGAGTTAAATAGAGACAAGACAGAAGATTAGTCGTTGTGTTCTATAAAATCTAATCCATGCAATCCATTTGTTGACCAAAAAGGTATCTCTGTGTTTGTGCAACATAAAATGCATTGATGAAGCTTCTTAAAAAGATTAATGGTTGAAGAAAAAGGAGAATAAAGAAGGAGATGGAGTATGTGACTTTACTTGACCCCTAGATGTGCACTGAGGGTGAGCTGACTCCAGTCACTGAGTCAACTGTGTTAAAGCACATGATATCTGCTGATGTCACCACTTTGGCAGAAAGTGGTTTTGCTTCCTTTCACAGAGGTTTGTTCCAAAAAGCAAAGAGCAGCATTTTTATGCAAACAACGTCACTGTGAGCTCGTACACACAAACCACGATCAGGCATAATTAATTTGGAGGCAGTTGCCTGTTGCTGTGGAAGTGTTATGTGTTAATTATGAATTACTGTCAGGTACTGTGGTCAACGCAGCGTCGTTACTACGGAATTAATGAAGCTACTTAAAAACCAAAGGTAATTAGTGAGTTGGAGGGAAAGAAAGAGGGAGGCTGCGTGTGGGGGAAAGAAATAGACAGAACGAGTCAGAGAGGAAGTGTGACCTTATTTCACGCCTCGACTGCAACAAGTGTTCAAGATTTGTTGTGTTGTTGACCCAAATTAGGTAAAATAGACTCCGGTACAAAGTAGTTTTTCAGTCCATATTAAATTCATATGTGGCTGTTTGATTTTGATTTACTCATTTGCAATTGGTTACAGGGTGTGCATTAGTTCCTAATAACTACACTGTTCTGAATCATGGATCTTAAATAAATACTGTGTTATCAGTATTAGTAGCAGCTTGTACTTATTGAAGTAGTAAAGTATGTATTCCAAGATTGGCCAGCACAAAGCGCCAACACAAAGTCTAACATACTGCCACAAAATATAAACAAACAATACTTATATTTTGATCAATGGCAAGTGTTTGATGTATAAGCAGGATGATCTAGTCCAAACTAAAGAGGATTATCCCCGATTTACAATAATGCACTCGTACCTCGGCTCTACATCGTTGGTATAAATTCACAAGCTGCCCACAGATTTCCTAACCGACCTGTGCAACCAACAACAGCAACACGCTGAAGCAGTAACAAGCCGAGTAAAGTAATGTAAATAACAGACAAATAACGGCTATTTGCTATAAAAACACACACATATAAAAACATAGTGTACATAGGAGACAGCCACAAACATTTACACAATCATTCAAACCAATAAAATGCTAAAATACTGTGAAGAGCCTTGTGCTATTGCAACCACCCCTAAAGTGTCTAGTGCAGAGCGTTCCTAAAGTGCGTGTTGGCTGGAGCTTTAATTTCCTCCTGCAAAGAGCCTATGCATTAGAGGTTAGGTGCCTAATAGCATCAGGGTACATGCTGTTCCTGAGGCGGGATGTCCTACACCTCAGACTCTGAAATCTCCTTCCAGAAGAAAGGAGTTGGAAGAGAGAACGAGCAGGGCGGGAGGGGTCGGCAGTCACCTTCTGCGCCCTGTGGCTGATCCGTGTGGCATACATGGAGGCCGCAGATGGAATGTCTCATCCTAGGATTTTAGAGGCAGTTCGCACCACTCTCTCTAACCGTCTCCTCTCTGAGGCGTTTGTGCTGCCGTACCAGACTGTGACAGAGAAGGCCAGGACACTCTCCACTGTGGCTCTATAAAATTGGAGCATTGCCTCTCTTTAGCCACACCAAACTTTCTAAGCTGGCGCAGGAAGTGAAGCCTCTGGTGAGCCTTGCTGATAATAAGGCTAGTGTTGTCCTCCCACTTCAGAGTGTGGCATATGGTGGTGCCAAGGAATCTAAAATTAGCCACTCTCTCCACTACCTGGTCGTAAATGAGCAGCGGAGGGTGTGACCACCTCACCCCTCTTGAAATCAATGTTGATTTCCTTTATCTTATCGATGTTTAAAACCAGGTCATTCTCCCTACACAATAACACTAACAGCCCGGACACACCAGGAACGTCAGTAGTGCATGGTGGCTGCATTACCTGTTGTTTTTTATTTTGGCGTCCGTGCTAACAGGTTAGAGCAGACACACTGCCCGCGTGAGACCGCGTGTGCTGCGTCTCTTCTAGAGAATAGAGGTCTCGCCTATTTTTGACGCGTGCCGCACGCGTCTCACAGCAGCAACAGACAGTGAAAGTGATCTATTGACAGTATATTGACATCATACCCGCTACATTACTAGTTTCGATGTCTATCTGTAGAATAAGTTACGGAGATGAAAAAAAGTAAAGACTTATTTTTAAATCAACACTTCCTGCTTTAATTTCAAAATAAAAGCCCTCAAGCGTTTTTTTTTCTGTGGACAGAATTGCTTCATTTGTTAACACCAGGCTTTTATTCTGAAATATGTGCCGGGCAGTGTTGTAGAACATGCAGTGACTTGGAGAGCTCCATGAATGAATATAATACAGAGTTTTAATTGTGGATTATTAACATTATTTACAAATTACCACACGTTTCTTAACCTTTCTCGGTCTAAAATAAATATAAATGATATTTATAATGAAATGAAATGGACATTAAAAGGCAAACTCTATGTAGAAAAAAAGGGCTGACATTTAACACATTCTCATGAATACTTTCTTATTTGAGTTTATTTTAATTTCCGTCAGTGTGACAACAAGGAATGTCACCACTTACAGTTCATAATACTGCATATATATAAATATTGCAATGCTTTCATCAGTGGGCCATAGGCTCAATCATCATTTTGTTACTTCCTTCAGTGAGAGACTCATCAGACATTTATTTATATTACAATCTTTGAGATTGCCACTTTAATAATAGGTGGTGGAAATAGCCTTTTATATTGTCTCCGAGAGAATTTATTCGGACAAAACAACAGTATTGATATCAGAAATTAGACATTGTATTATAATGTAATCATTTGGTTTTTCAGTGCAACCACTGAGGCAGGAGAAATGAATGAAGGGAGACTGCAAATATCTGTAATGGCTCCGGCTAAAAGCAAAAGTAAAACAGAGAGACAATCTGTGAAAAGTGATGAGACAAAGAAATAGGAGACAAAGGGCTGTTAAAACAGAACTCTAGGTACCTCGCAGGAAAATGCTGCGTGCTCATTTCTCAGCTCTAATTCCGTTAGTGGCCGGAACCGACTTTCATTATAGGGACATTATCAGCCTCTTCACACATATGGCAAAAAAAAAGATGTGCAGTAACAAGATTTCTATTCATCAGCCCACTAATGCACGCAGCCACCTCTCCCCACTTCAACCGTGTCACGTTTTTGTGGAGGCAACAGTATTGTGATTTACTGTATCTTTGGGAGGCGAGTACAGCTGAGGGTGTTTTAAAGAGACAGACAAAAACTCATTCTGTGCTACAGCAGAAATGAAAGGAGGCTTGTGAGAGGAGCTTTGCTTATGTGGCACTTTCTCCTTCAAGTTGTGTGTGTTTTAACACGAGTGTAAGATCTGAGTGCCCTTTGGTTGGAATTTCCTTTGAGCCTCGAACGAAGCACACCGATTAGGTCATCAAATTAACCGTAATGTGAGTCATTAGGTCTTCACATATCTCACAACTCTCTTCCTTTAATTGAGGCTTTTGAACGAACAGCTCGACGTACATCAGAGAGAACAATTTGTCTTTAATTCCATGAACAGTTACTGGTGGACGATGCCGGGGTACAAATGTTTAACTGAAAAGCAAATCCACTTGACTTTGACATATTTCCAGATGCACTCACAAACTATTTTGGACAGTTTGTCATCGTTTTGACTCAATACTCCAGCATGAACAAACAAAAACAATTACTACAACAGTAAAAGAGCTGACTCAGCTCTAAATTGTGAGTGTTCACATCCATATAACAGCGTAGGACTCACAGCTCTTTTTTGTACATAGTGCCCCAATTTTAGGAAATGCAGCAAAACAATGAACCCAAACAGAGCCAAAGCAACCAAGGGCCTTTTTTAACACCAAACAGAGGAGTGTTCTTGACTGGTAGAGTCAGTCACATGACCTCAAACCAATGTGACCATGTGTTTCACTACTGAAGACCACATCAAAGGCAAAGGCCTGGCTGAAGGAAACAATCTCTGTCTGATCTCTCACCAAATATTCAATATGTTGACTTTCATGCAATTTGTCCAATCACTGTGTCCATTAAACATTGCTCATCTGATTTAGGGTACAGACACAACAGAACCAAACAATGCGTCACTGTCCAAATACTGTACTTACACTGGGGTAGTGCCATGGTAGTTACAGGGATAAAAGCCTGGTAATATCAATAACAATGACATTAGAAGACGGAGGACATCAAATCAAACACAACTACAACAAAGGATAACCAAAAAAGTCATATTTCAGTAGTCTATATTCGTATCAGTCTCAATAGAAGACTTATTTTCATTGTAGTCCTTATTGTAAAGATGCAGGAGTCCAGAGGTGATCCAGCTACAACATCATATCAGCAAAACCAACACAACTTTCACTTCACTAATACCGATATCACAACTATATCATCGATCAATCAATTGTAAAAAAACAACATACACATATTTAACTAGGATGGTCAACATACCCTCATACGTCTGTTCGTATGACAAAAAGTAATATCTAGCGTTCTCCTACGAATGTCCAGCAACACGTGTCAATTTCTGCTTGTTACAGTCTTTTGAAATGAATTTCCATCATAAGAAACAACTTGGTTAGGTTTACGAAAAGATTGTGGTTTGGGTTAAAATACCTGAGTGAGTGGTGAAGCAAGAGAGAGAGAGCAGCAGCGACGGGAGCGAGTAACTTTATCGACTCCGGCCCAAGCATCCATCCATCCATCCATCTGCAACCGCTTATCCCGTTAGGGGTCGCGGGGGGGCTGGAGCCGATCCCAGCCGACATTGGGCGAAGGCAGGGTACACCCTGGACAGGTCGCCAGTCCATCGCAGGGCTGACACATAGAGACAGACAACCATTCACGCTCACACTCACACCTACGGGCAATTTAGAGTCCACAATTAACCTAACCTGCATGTCTTTGGACTGTGGGAGGAAACCGGAGTACCCGGAGAAAACCCACGCTAACACGGGGAGAACATGCAAACTCCACACAGAAGGGTCCCAAGCCGGATCTAGCTGTGAGGCGCCAGTGCTAACCACTGCACCACCGTGCAGCCCACTCCGGCCCAAGCAGGAAAAGTTAATAATGTTTGGTTTGTCCGTTCTGGGCTAATGTGGAGAGGGACCCGCTACCTATGTAAATATAAACGGCTCATTCTAAGGCAACGGAAACACATTATTATAAGGTGGTTATACACTAAAGAAAACATACTTATTAATAGTTTTCCATCATCCATAGTTTAACCTACTTTCAAGAATTGTGGTGGTTACGTACCCATATTGTTGTTTCAAGAGAGACTGTATTTGAATCGGGTAATTATGGATAAAAACACCAGGATAATACCAGGATATTACCGCTGACAGTGGAACACAAGTGTGGAGCCATGTGACTTTAGCTCGTTAGAATGGAGAGCAGAGCTGCTACGGAGATGATTAATTAACCAGCAGAACTTCACCTTGGAACGCAACCTAAGGCCACTCTTTAATTATAAAATAAACACCTTCCTCCCTCTGTCTTCTAAATAACAGAAATGAACAAACACTTTCATCCAACCAGCCGTTGCTGCAGAAAAACTCTCCCCCTCCCTCTCTGTCCAAATGGTGTCCAATGTTGCTGGAATGGAAGACGGGAATGCAAAATGGGATGTCAAACTTGAGCATAATAGCTTGGCTGCCGTAATGTATTGCCGTGCCATCTAATCGTCAGTAACTTACGCACATCGGGAAGTAAAAAATGGCTGCTAAGTGGTGCAATTTATTCAGACGTGTCACATTCAATTCACCACTTTTCACATTTTGCTGTTCTTGTCATACCCTTAGTGTTGGTAATTGCCTCCACAATGAGAGAGCAGATTTGTGAGTTGAAGAGGCGAGAGACACCTGGCTCCTCACCACAGGATCTCAAAGAAAAGTCTTTCACATGAGCATAATGTATCTCAATCAATGTACATCCGAGCTAAATGTCTGTTCACTCCAAAGGGAATACGACTCTCCCTTGACAGCACATATTTAGCCCGTCATCCTCCCCCTGCACTGATGACAAATTGTCGGAAACGCTCAAAGAAAATGAGGCGTCTCAGAAAAACAAGACAAAACAAAGTTACATGTTAACTTTAAAGGACGTCTGACACTCTGACACTGGATTAAATTGAAGCATCAAGGAGCAACAAGATGGAAAACACACACAAAACAACTGACAACTGGTTGCTTGTGAGAAAAGACAAAAAAAAACATATACTATATGGAAGCTCAGAAAAAAGGTTCACTGAAGGACAGTTGTATATGTTAAACATTCAAAAGAAGAACCTGATTTATTCATGACAATTTATTTTTCTAATTTGGGTAAACTGAACCTTTAAAGCAGATATATTTTTCTGCACTTCTAACAACAAGAGAAACCAGACGTCGTGGCTGCAGGAGTGAATAACGACCGGTCCACAGACTTTGGGTCTGATTTCAGCTTGGCATTAACGGCCCTTCAACAGCGCTTTCACAAGTAGTGTTAATGGACGAATGTGATCCACATAATGGAAAGTCGGCTATTAAGGTTGCGAGTCACTGATGAGTAAAATCACATTTTTAATGCAGTCCTGTTGTATAATAGATTTAATCTCCTGCCGCCATCATAACACACAGAAACATAATGATCTACAACAGACCTAATTATTGTTTCTCATGCACAAGGTGGAATTTGTCAAGCCACTTTGAAAACTAGATGGATGATATGAATGAGCAGATATAAAGACATAGGTGTGTTTCTCTCCTTACTTTAAGGATGATAATAGCCTCAGTGCTTCCTCTCTGATTACTATTTAGCAGCTGGATGTTCAGGTTGAATGCTAATAGACGTCAGTGATGAACGTAAACTACACTGATCTAAAATAATATCATATTTAGCTGGAATTGAGGTTCATGATCAGTAAGTTATATGAATGTATGTAGTGTGAAGTTCATTATTTACCTTTAGTCTATTAACGGTTTTATTAATCTGGCCGCATTGTGTCAGAAAACAAAAAGTTCACAGGACTCTACGCGCCGCGTATTTACACTATGCTACAAACGGCAGCAGCGTGACGAGTCGCTGGGCGTCTATTCTGCGCTGAACGCTGCACGTTCGGGGTGTTTTTCTGGTCGCCAAGAGTTGGAAAATGTTCAACTTTGAGTAAAACGCTGCGCTCTTCAGTGTCACTTTTTACACAGCCGTCCAATCACAATGGAGGAGGGGCGGTACAAATACCACAAAGACCAACCATCACATTCTACATGTAGGATGAACAACTACAACAATGAAGGAGAAAATTATATACATAGACTAGTGAGTCTGTCCCATGGATGTTATTAAGAGAACAGGATACAGCGTTGGAGACGGGGTCCCGGTCATTCCTATGAGAGTTGCTCATTGGCGCATGAAGCCTAAGTGGCTTCAAGAGTACCCGAATCTTGGCGGAGTAGCATCTGAGATGATTGGCGGAGTAGCGTTCGCTCGGTCACATGACTTGGTCCCGGAGTCCCAACTTGGTCTGTCCTCTCCCTACAACGTGCTTCAGCCTCCCCTTCATCCAGAGCAAGTACTCTTAATTGTGTCACCATTTTTAGGTATGTGGATATTCTGTATCATAGCAACCAGACGCAACCAAAGCGTTACAGCTGAAAAAAAAACAATATCCGAACAATAAATTAAGGATAAATTAAGTCATTTGCAGAAAAAGAAAAAAAAAGAAAAGGCACTAATAGCACATATCTCACTGTTGAGCCAATCATTATCACCTCAGGGTAAATTCCTTCATCACAACAGCTTCAAGAGACAGTAAAACACGATGCACTATAAATGCTACTCTCGTCAAACTAGAGGCCAAAGTATTTAGAGCAACAAATGTTGGACACATTTCTTTACATATTCAATATAATTACTTTAAAAACCATAGGTTATTACTCAACGGCATTAATACATCGTAAGAGAATTTGATTCCACTGGTACACGTCCACAGCGAGGGATTTCAAAACGAGCGAGGCTGATAACAGCGGACTGATTCTATTAAATGCTTTTTTCCTTCCCTGTCTGGTTAATGAAATTCATTTTTTGTAATTTATCACTGTTCTTGTTGGCGCTTTTCTGCATTTTTCCGGCCTGAAAACAATAAATCAGGCTGAACTGCTTGAAGCTTGAGTAAGAAATATTATTCTGTGCATGCCAGCTTCTCTCTGGATATTATTATAAATGAGATTCACCTTCAACGCACTTTGAAACAAGGTTCGAGGACGTCCAATGCAGGTCAACGGTTTAATCTGGCCACGAATCAAGGTTTGTAGGACTTTTAACCTCCTCAACAGCCGCATATAGGCTACTGAAATGTACTCTTATGTGTGGTGTTTTGAAGAAAAGCATTCACCCAGTGGAATATTTTGACTGAACATGTCGCTCCCAAGAGGATCCTGCATTTCAGCAGAGTGAACAAACTCCTGAATGACATTCAGAGTCGGTTCTAAAAGCAGATATCTACTGTTTGAAAGTGACAGTTCCTCTGACAAAAGTATTTTACAGCACAAAATCCTTTTTCAGCTATTCATTTGATTTCTTAGTTGAAAGAATAATAAGTATTTTAAAATGCAGAATGATGTATATTTTAGCGGCTGTTTAAAGATTAACTTCAGGTAATGAGCCTTCGCTACGATCTGAACGGCACAAGGCTCCACTTTGCTGTCAAAGCCAGCCTCAAGGTTACCTAAATGTTAAGATATGGAAATGATATTAAGAGACAGGAACTTGGAACAAAAGCCTTGATAAATAATCTTTGCCTAAAATGCAAATTCCTCCCCTCTGGAAGAAGACCAACTGCTCTGCCACGGCCACTCCCCCGCCAAACTGCAAACAGGCCAAGGGCAGCGAAACACAGTCTCGGGAATCTGCATAACTAATCCTCACCACACATATGGTCTGAGCTGGTTGAGGTTACTTTCACAACAGAAAACCAATTACATGCTTAACTCTGTAACAGAGCAGTGTAGCCATATTGGCATTATCACTTTCACTTTGTTGACATCTCAAGTCGAGTTTGTTGGCTTGTTGGCTACAGTTTAGTGAAATCACAGTATTGATGTAGCCAAATGGCATGTAGCTTTAATTAACTACGTCTGTACGAGGGACTACCGATGCTAACGAGGGATTACCAACACTTAGTGACAAAGTGGCAGCCTGGAGAATAACACTTCTCGGTCACTGACAAAGACATCAAGAACTCCCAGCAAGCATGCTGATGCTGCGGGAACCAACGCACGGGCATCGATCACAGGGACGCCCCAATTTTATTATTATTATGTGTAAATATAACAACAAACACCAAACCTAAGTGTCATGTTTATTTTAAGTGAATTAATCTGGAGTTTTGCCCACATCCTCTTACATCACAACAATGTCTTTAATTCTTCTCTGCCACTCGCCCGATCGGGCAAGTGAGTTGCTAGATTTACCGGCCCAACGTGGCATTTTACGTACCCCAGGCAAGCGGGCAAGCCTTATTGTTGAGCCCTAAATGGTGTTATGTTGTGAATGCAGTGTATTTTTAACCATCACACGACCAACTCTTCAGTCACACAAGCATCTTGAATCGTCTGATAACCCCTCTATTCCCATTTCTAATAGAAGGTTTTGGACTTTTGGGAATTGGATTTATAATAACTTGCATTATAACAAATATCAATGTGAATGAGGTTTTCTTGAAGAGAATCTGGGTGTGTCTTTTCTATTGCCATTATTACTCAGAAAGGTAGTCGTGCGGAACAGACAGAGAGTTTAGCCAGACAGTAAATGTGCCAGTTTAAACTTCTACATGCATACGTAAAAAAAAATAATGTTGTGCTTCACTGAAGAGACTGCATGTCTTCGGAAAACACACTGTCAATAAATAATGTTACACTGCTTCCTCCATTGGCACCGATTGTTACCACCAACCATAAATTAGTGATGTGGTGTGACTTCATCTAACACAAATCATGGACAAAAGTGTTGCTCGGTTACATCAAAGTGTGCCACCTTCTGGTGAGAAGCATGTGATCTGTATGTAAAGCCATTTTGTTTTCTTGTGTGACATTACTGCAAAACAATACATTGCTGTATAGTAATTCTAAAATGGCAGTGAAATACCTGCTGGGCCTGAATGCTGTATAGGCTTGGTGGGGAGTTGCAAAGCTGTAATTAGGGACTGCATATTTGTGTGTGTGAGTGTGTGTGTGTGTGTGTGTGTGTGTGTGTGTGTGTGTGTGTGTGTGTGTGTGTGTTGAGTGTGGGGGGTACTGGTCCAGCACCGCAAGCAGCATTCAAAACATCTGTCAAAGGATAAACCTCTGTCACTGCCTGCTGTGCAGTTAATAAAGTCAAACTGTGACTAAATGAGATTTACCTTCCCTTTCTTTTCCATAACAACCTGCTTCAAAAAACTGCACTGTGGTGCTGCAAAGTCAGATGGAAATGAAGATAATGTTATACAGAGTATAGCTGAGAAAGAAAAGACTTCACAGAGAAGCAGAAGAGAGTAAAGGAAAGAGACAAAAAGAAAGAAGAGATGATCAAACGGACACAAAGTTGATGGGGATGCACCGAACCACTTTTTTTCAGACCGAGTACAATTACTTACATTTGGGTACTCGCCGATACCGAGTACCGATTCGAGTACTTCTCTGTGCCAAAAGACCCTCGTGAACAGCCAGCTGGAGGGTGTGAGCGACACACGGCAGGCTGGGGAGTCCCGCATACGACCGCGTCGTGCCCCCAGGGCGGGGCTCTGCCCACGTAAAAGGCGCCAGGGGTCTGCGGCGATGTCTGCAACCCCCTCGACCCGTCTTGAAACACGGACTAAGGAGTCTAACGCATGCGCGAGTCAGAGGGTGCAAGCAAAACCACGTGGCGCAATGAAAGTGAGGGCCGGCGCGCACCGCCTGAGGGGGGATACCAGCCCCGCGGGGTCGGGCGCACCACCGGCCCGTCTCCTCCGCAAGGTCGGGGAGGTGGAGCGTGAGCGCGTGCGATAGGATCGGAAAGATGGTGATGAGAGGTTAACGTCACGCTGCAGTAAAGTGGTATCGGTGCCGTTGTATCTGAGCTGTTTTGCGAGTACGAGTACATGAGCACAGTATCGGACCCGATACCCGATGCTGGTATCGGTATCGGTGCATGCTGACGCTGTTGGATGTAGAGCTTTAAAAAGGTCACACAGTGGAAGTCAGCCACCTTTTTGTTTACCACCACATCACTGGAGGAAAAGAGAAAACTATAAAAGAGATAGTGAGGTGTAAACACAAGAGAGAAAAATGAGAGGGAAGGAGGGTGAAAATGGAAAAAGACAGGGCAGCGTTAACAAAAAAATAAAGGACACAGAAGGAGTGAGATGTGGTGGAGCGAGGCGGGTCTTTATTTACACTGTAGGATTTATAGCGTCCTGCGTATGCTGTGTGGCATGGGAGCCGTCGCCTCCTGGCCGGAGGAAGCAACATCATTTCAAGCTCGAGTGCCCGCTGCGCCGTCAAGTGTCCTGCCAAAAAAGCGCACGGCTGCAGAATACCAACAAAATCCACTGACCTTTTCCCCAACAACCGCTGTGTTCATCTGAGTCACAGCACAGAAAGGGCCTCTCTCTCGTTACACTGGAGCCTCTGTCTCCCCGCTGACTCTAAAACGCTCACAGCCAACACGACTCGCCCGTCTCATCCGAGCGTGTTGCCGGCAAAAAAAAGAGGTTTTCCCATGATATGCTACTGATCTCCGAGGAAGAACAGAATGTTTTTAGAGCGTTCTCCTTGAAACACACAAAACTCACATGTTGTGGATATAAATAGTGTGATGAAAGGAGCTCCACCACTTCAGTTGTGTTGTTTCCATTCATGTTGAATTATGGTGTCACAGAATTAATTAAACTGATCCACAGCTTGTGACCGGAGTCTGTTGGGTTTTTCATTACATGGTTACTGTTCATTACGCAATAATATACAATGTAGGTGTTTAGAAACACGTCAAGGTATTAGGGATGCAACTAACGGAAATTTTCATTGTTGATTAATCTGTAGATTATTTTATTGATTAATCAATTCGTTTTTTGGTCAGAAAAATGTCAATCAGTGTTTCCCAAAGCCCAAGATGATGTTTTCAAATGTCATATTTTGTCCACAACTCTAAGATATTCAGTTTACTGTCATAGAGGAGTAAAGAAACCAGAACATATTCACATTTAAAGCTTAAGTAGGCAAGATTTGAGCAAATATGATTAAAAAAGTGTTTTATATCGTGACAGTAGTGCATGAAACAGGTAACCTGAAAAAAATCCTGTTCCTCTGTGTCCTCCGGTGCTCCTAACGGCATCTGCAAGATTTCACAGACCGGAGGAAAACAAGCAGTAAGAGCTGATCTGAGGTCTGCTGTCCAGCTGCCGTCTATGAGAGCCGGCTGTCAATCACTCTGAACTCCGACCAAACGGTCAAACTAGGCAGCGCTGATCAAATATGAATCAATATTCTGTTACGTTAATGTCTATTTCTCTCCTCACATGTTCTCAGAATCATCTTGTAGTGCACGGTTTAGCTGTAAAATGAGAAAGTTTGTAAAGGAACGCCAAGTTCGCTCTCTCAATGAAATGACCTGTGATTGGTCAAAGTCTCCCGTCACGACCTAGATGTTCTAAAGCCTGAAAACAGAGCCATGAGGAGGAGCACAAGTCTAGTTATCTCTCAGAACACCTGAATTACAATATGCTGAAAGGTTATTATGGGATGTTTGCACAATGATGCCAAAAATATACTGACTACTGCAGCTTTAAATGCAGAAAATAATGTTAAACACAAATACTTTAAAGCAGTTTGAACATAGATTAAAAAGGTCAAGCAATAACGCTCAGAAATTAATTAATGTCAAAGAAAAATATGTAGAATTTATTCAATTGGTCAAGAATCCCTGACCTATAATTTATAATTAGTTTCCATAAATCAACCTGTTTTTTGTTGTTCTGTTATCTCCCAATTTCAATTCTATTGTAGCTGCTTTTTTTTGTCATTTAAATTAATCATCATTATTAATTCATATTTTCCAGATTAAGAAGCAGAATCCTGGGGCATACTGATTATTGAAAAATGTCAAGCACAGCCTTGTCTGAAAAAACACAATGAGCTGCTTGACTTGGCTCAAATCACATTAACTTAGTGGGAAGCTTTGATTATGAAGCCATAAAATAAAATTTTAATGAAGTAAATGGAATTATTTAGCTAGAAGTGGATTTCTGAGCATATTAGGGTTATTCTTACCATAGCATGCTCTTGGCTGATAACTGCGCTCAGAAAATGTATATGGAAATGTAAAAAAAGCAGGAGGTGCAGCTTCACCTTGGACAATATCTGCATCTTTATTTTAGTGATTTGCCTTCCCAGCATCGCTCTGCACCAGCGCACAAATCGACCAGTAATCCTCCTGTTCAGTGATGGCTCCCTGACCCTGACTGAGGCTACGCTAACAGTTGTATACATCTGACCGGTTCCTCCCCACTGATGTCCACTGATCAATGTTAGCGCGACGCGGGCCGAGGCGTCCCGAGCTCGCTTCATACTGAACTTTGCGATTGATGTTCACAATCATGACACCGACTCTCCCTCTGCCTGAGCGGCTGCGGGCCTTATGGATTTATCTACACTTCACAGCGGGAGAGAGAAGGTTGTGAATATCCCACAGCAGCTGGAGGGGTTCATACTGTAGTTTGTTGTTTTGAAGTTGTGGCACAGGGTCTGTGTGAGCAGGAACTCTCATCCTGCTTTCATCCTGCAGCTATCCTCACTTTTGGCATGTTGTGCATTGTTTTATTTATTTATTTTGTAGACTTCCTAAAATTCAGGGGAATACAAAACTGTTACCAAGAAAAAAGGTGTTTAAAAAATAGCTCTCTTGTGACCAATTTGTAACTTCCTTTTAATATTCTGTTGAATAGATGATGCGATTGCTTTGATTGTCTCTGAGTGAGGCAGAGAGCTTAATGCTCCTCTGTGTTATTTATTGCCAATCCCTTTTGTTGCAGACACAAATGGTTGTTAAGGTGCAGAGAAAACGCTGCCTCATAATCAGCTGACCCTTTAGTGAGACACGGAATCGATGTTTGCAGGATTTGAAGTTGTGTTTGCCGTGTCATTGTTCGTGTTTGTTGTTGTTGACCAGGGGATTGGAAGGCGGTGGGAAATAGTGGAGTCGTGCCGTCACCTCTTATTTGTGCAATCTTGACCTATCTGAATGATGGTACATTGCTTTCACACGGCAGCTTAGAGAGTGAATGAATAGCACCTTTACTTGATGCAGATGTGGTGATTTTCAAAGCAGGGTTTTTTTTATTATTATGTCTTTTTCAAACTTTCTTGCTGTCACAGCACATTCACACATTCAGAAGATATAAGACATCCATAAAAGCGGCATTTGTGATTTCAACACAACATCCTGAGATGTGAAGTTGAAAGGAAGATCATGACTTAGCAAAAAAGGATCAGCAAAGAGCACACATCCTGATTCGCTCATTTGAACAAGACCATCGTGTCAAATGATCTCGGTTTAAAACCCGAGAGGTATCGAGCTTTTGCTGCCTCAAGACTCTGCAACAAACTATGAATGTTAGTTGGGCCAAATCCCATTTTAAAAGCCATCTGTTATGATAAATCTGAAGTCCAGCTGCTTATGTGTCGTTTATGTTTTATGGTTCTGACATCACTTTGGCCTTTAAATCTGATTTATAAAAGAATTCCACTTAACTTGGAAATTATAGCTAAAGAGACGTTGCCCCTACAGAGAAACAGCAGTCAGCATTTATCATATTCTCAGGCACTTAAAACAACCTTCGTTTAGCCTTTCCTGGCAAGTGACTCTCTTACGGGCATCAGAATAATGACTATTGTCAATAATAGATAGTCGATTGTTGAAGCGGTTCCAAATATGACCTGAGTGTGACAACTTATCGGACAAAGTTGGACCCAATCTGGTCCTGTCTGAGACAGCTGGTGTTGAAAGAGATCTTATAGTTTGTATTCTCGCTGCCCATCATTCTCAGTACAGTTACTTTAAATATGCTATTATTTTGTGTTACAATTGCTGTATAAGTTGGCATGGAAGTCTCTCTTTTTGATGCAGATCTATTTCTGTATTGGTTCAGGAACTGGGGGATTCCTGCCTAGCAATGCAACTGTAATCACAGTATCCCTATTTACTAAGGTGTTCAGCATGTTCTGACTGTCGAGATAAGAAAACCAGTGTGGTGGAAATTAAACGCCGTAGTGTCTACTCTCCTTGAAGGTTTCATTAATCTTCTGTCCCCAGCTTAAGGAGCAAAGGAAGTGAGATGTTGTGTTGTGATACTGTCGCATTTGCAAAACATTTTAAGTGTTTAGCTGGATGGTTCACAGTTGATGTTACTTCCTGTACCGACAGTCAACTAAACTTAGACTTAAAGTTTCTCTGGACGATATTCAGAGCATTAATATAGCATCAAACAACTTTTGTCTATGTAAAGAAATAGAGGAGTAATGTCTACCTGAGCAGAGAATGAAGTCACTCTCCCTCTGCGTGTGCTTCTCTGTGCTTTGTTGACATAGCCGGCTGTGCATACTAAGTGCGTGTTCGTGCATGTGAGCGTGCCCTACTGACTAGCTCGTGGCCGCAGTGTGAAGATAACAGAAATGCTCCCAATCTTGCATTCAGCACCTTTAAACTGTGCTTTAACCAGTAGGCCTCTCCTGTTTTTTACGAGGCTTATTTACTGTACGTGCTCGAGTTAAACACAGTCCATGAACTTTGCCATTATTCAGACTTTGCCAGTTCTTCTTCTTTTGTTGGCAGCATTCAATAATTCACAGTTTGCTCCTTAACTCTTTTGCAGCCTTTAGGCGTGAAGTTGATACGTTGAGACTTTTCCTGACTTCTCATTGCATCATTAAATGTAGAGCTTATGCTGGCTGACATACATATAACTAATGCCGTCTGAAAATGTGAGGGCATTTTGTAGATCGAGAGGTTTTGGGGGGGATGAAATGAAGAAGAATGAGACGACTTAATGTGGTTAGAGTTTCATCATCTCAAAACGAAGAGTGAACTGTATATTTGTCATGCAGGAAATAAATAAGCAATGACTAAGCAGTTTTTTTTTTTACTTTTTCACCCTATTTGAGGTTTCTATTCTAGTTTTCTTTTCCTCCGTAGCCAAGCATTTCTCTTCCGGTCTGCAAATAGGCATCATGAATAATTTAATCCCCATAGGTCTGTAAGGAATCTGATGGATATTAATGTTAATAGTGCTAAGCGTATTTGAATCCAATACAGTTTGTGACAATGCAATCTCCTTCAAATTTATTGCACACACACATGCACCACACAAATATGTGCTGTTGTTTTGCTGCCTGAAATCAGCGGCGTGCTCATTCAGTAATCTTCAGCATATTGGTTTGTGACAAATGGCTCACTCGGAGTCAAGAGAGGAATGGAAAGCATTTGTAAACAGCCAGTAGCATTCTTCAGCATTTATTACTGAGACATTAATCTTGATCCGTGTTGGCAGAGACATTCTAATTGTTATGTGGTCTTTATGAAGTTGTTTAAGTTATAACCGAACGCCTATGATTCTGAGTGATGTTGGACTACTAGTGTTGTTTAGCTAATTGCAGCTATCTTCTGAAAACCGCATCAAGATTGTAATGTTCAGTTTTGACTGTCAGAGAGGTGCTGATTCAACTCTGTGGTAATTTTGAAAGCCATAGTATATAGTGTTCTATTAAATTGCATTATACTGTTAAAGGTACAGTGTGGAGGATTTGGTGGCATCTAGTGGTGTGGTTGCAGATTGCAACCAACCGAATACGCCTCCGCTCACTCCTCCCTTTCCAAAACTACAGTAACGTGAGCTGTCGAGTGCAAAACCGCCGTTCACCTCGCTCAGAGGCCATCCGTACCATAAGGAAGTCAGACGGCGGCTGGCGGTACCACGTTGTTACACTCTGCTGATTATACACTAATGAATAGTTATGAATATCATATTCCATTTCTGCTAATATAAGTGTTGATGTTGTTTTTCAATCACCAAAACATATAACGTAATAAATTAAATATACCAGTGTGCACATTATGTTACGTTATGAAACACATTTCAATGTATTCATGAATCATTGATGTCAACATTATCTGTAATTAATTATTCTAGATATTCTTTTATACAACATGTCACAAATATAAGATCGCCACAAGCAGCAGGCTGAATTCTGTATGTTTGGATCAAGTCGCCAAGATGCAGCTTTCTGCCGCTACCTGAGAGAGACAACAGAGACACAGTTTTATCTGTAAAGACTTGCCCTGTCTTACTTTCAGACTCTTCAGCACCATGGACAGCGACAGCCATCCATTCATACAGGCTCTCAGGAGCTGGTTTTATTTTGAAGAGCTGATCAAAAACATTCAGATTAAACAAACTTTAACTCTCAGATTGATCATTCTTAAGGAAACGGGATCCAGGTTTACAGTTACAGTGACTGTGTACAGGAATTCTCTATATAATCCTGATCTAATCCCTTCCTGCTTTGTTGGCTGTAGCTGATATTCATAACTCAACAACAGAAGCAGATACTGTATATTTGAGCTTTAGCATGTCCAGTCGTCCGACACAGACCGTTCTTATAACTGCATTGCTGCACTGCAGAAAGAATGTTCTGGTATCCGGTTGCTGTTGTTGTTGTGTTGCAATATGCTGATTTAATGCTGGGTAATTTTGCAGACATCCACAGAGATTGTGCCATTTTCTGTTTGGGGAATGGAAATGGAAGCGAGAGAGGCTTTTCCTCGGTGACACGCTGTAAAGGGGCTTTTATATGCTTTATCACAATGGGGCTCACATTGAAAGTAGATTATTGCACCTGGCTGCTTGTAATGGCGTGCTGTCCTGCAGGACCACCGCTATACACTGGAATCCCATAAGACCAGCAGCAGCTAAGACCCTGTTGGGACCCTGACAAATCCACCGGCTTACACCGCCGCTTTTTTGAAGGGGATAGAAATCACGACATCTCTGCTGGAGAGAGGTTAGGCAGTGGGAGCCGTTGTACAGGTCCTCGCTAATGCATTCATCCCTGCTGCTCTCGTGGATCGCTGCAGCACACTGTTCTTTCTGGAAGTTACACAGTAGTTTCCATACTGTGAAACATGACTCTCGTATCAACACAAGAGTTCACGACCATCTGGAGCAATTGAAGCATCGCATGTGGACTGAAAAGGGAAGAGACTAGATGAGGTTTTGTTCCAATTCAGACCAATTAGGTAATACTATGGAGAACCTGTTTCTGCTTATTCAGAAACCCAATCAGTGCAGGAGCTCCTGGAGTTGAGCACTTCTCAAACTCACATGGACTTAAATAACTGTCTGAGGACTCCCAGATTTTTACCCCGTATACACTCAGTTTCTTAGCTGAGCCAAAGTTAGATAACCTACTGGATTTTTGTGAGATTTAGTTGAATGAAGAACCAAAAGCATTAAGTTATTATTCCTTATTTGGTCACTTAATGCACACACATTCACAATTTGTGGGTTTTTATATGGTGTTCCTCAAGGTCTTGGTGTCTTCATGTAGTATTTTAAAGGGTTAATTCATTATTTTTATCAATTCTCGAGTGGTAAAAAAAAAAAAAATTAGCACCAAATCTGTGTAACAAACGGTATCAACCCCATTTGCTGAATGTTCTAATACTGTTTTAATTTCTGATTCATGACTAGAACAACTTGACACACAGTGCTGAGCTGCATCTCAAATTAATCTCCAGGTTCCCAGCTTTCAGATGATGTACACCACTCCTATGTGACATGTATTGTTTTCCTGCGATCTCCTCTTAAAGACCTGCTCAGACCCAGGGGGTATGTCCCCCACAAAACAAGAGGGTGGGATGGTAAGAGGTTAATACATCATTTGAGTTCAAGGTTGATAACCGGCAGCTGAACATCGGATTTGATTTAAAACTCAAGGCAATGTAGAAATAGCTGAAACTGACCATATTTAATTTCTGGACCTGTGTAATCCATGGATTATGCATTGAAATGTAAGCAGGTAGTGAGTATTATATCTGCTCCATTTATTGAGAGGGAACAGTTCCGTCTCTGTTAGCTTCCCCTCTGCAGCATAGAGGCAGAAATAATAATCATCTACTTTAGGTATTTGCTCTCTAAAGAAAAAAAAGTGCGGACAGATCATTTTCTGCATGGTGGTCATCACTTAAGGGAAAACATATGATCTGTTACATGCATTCTTTTTACTCATCTGTGACCTTTCTTCTTCCTCCTCTAGCTGTCTTCCCTTTTCCCCTTCACTCTTTCTCATTCCTTCTCACTCACCAGCTTCTCTTGCGATCATTTTCTCCCCATACTCCATCTTCAGTTTCTCTCAATTCTCTCCTCTTCACTCTGTACATCTCTGCTTTTTTTTAATTCTCAGCACTTTTTCACTTTCCTCCTCTACCATTATTTTTATCATTCTCTCTCTTCCTCTACCATCCTCCTCTTCAGATATCCCATCTTTCTCTACCTTCTTTCATTTTTCACTTGCTCCTCCTTTCTGTTTCTGCCGGTCTCTCTCTCTCTCTCTCTGCTCGGCCGTGTCGCTTCGATATGCATGAACAGACTCTTGAAAAAGTGACGGCTGAGGGAGGTAACGTCACGGCGAGCCGGACCACTGTGTTCGTTTATTAGAAACTTTCAAAAGAGTTTCACTTTCCTCGAGCAGACTGCAGTATGAATTATTCCCCTCGCTATATTCAGCATGCTGGTGCTACACTGCTGGAGTTCACTTGTATTTAGATTTAGATTTTACACCTCTATCAGCTCTGTTGTGCGTTAGGATTCATTTGGAGTGTGATTGGCAGGGGGAACTTTCACTGCAATTGGCAGGAAAATGAGTAAGAGAAGGATTTCTTTTTTTGCATTGCAGTGTATCCACTCATTTGCAGGTAGAACCACACACCCTCCTCTCTTTCCTTCATTTGCTCTCTAGCCAGCCTGACTCTTTACTCCCACCCACCCCAAACAACCACTTAATCTACTTCCCTCTCTCCGTCTGCAGAGCCCTCGTTCTGTTTAATTTCTATGAGGAATTCCACTTAGAGCTGCTTATCAATTCAGCGCGGTCCCCCCTCGTACCCTCGTACAAATGAACAAGGCGAGCGTGCAAACAAACAGACAAATAAATAAAAGTGAAATTATTTAACAAGATGTAATTCATCAAAACACAATCAGGAGCGCGGTGAAAAGCCAGCAAAGTCAAACACAAAGTCAATCTGCAAAAAAACTATAAGACCGCAAAAAGCCGGAGCGAATGGAAAGAATGTCGACAAAAGGCCGTTCCCTCGGCACATTTGCATGAATTATGGGTCTAAAATTGAGCAAGCAATGATTGTTAGTCTCTATTAGATGGTCTGTCTCTTTCTCTCATCGCTGTGGAGCAACACGCTGAATAATCATCCGTTTTCAAGGACAACACAGCGTCTTTAGCGGAGCTCGCAGCAGCAGCAGGCCTGGCAACACCGCGAGGGCATCACCCGCTATGGGCTCGCTCACCCGTGGGTGCTGGCATTAATCTCGGTCACTTCTCACAGCTCACAGCCCTTCCCAGCGCACCCTGGGTCCTCTGTGCTTCCTGCTTGTACCAGCCAGCCCACCTTCCCAGGGGCTCAGTGCCCTCCCTCCCCAGCTCAGGGTCTCTGCACCCGGCTCCAGTGGTGTGCACGCCTGGGTGAGGCCCGTTGGTGCTGGTGGTGGTGAGGCGTTTAATGCTGTTATCACGGCCTTTTAACTTCCCTCTCTCCCCAAACTATCTCTCTCTCTCTCTGGGCGTGACTTTCAGACAACTTTGAACCACTGTGCTGGTACGGCTGTCCTTGATGGCAGCGGTGGGGATGCGGTCGGAGCAGAATAAGGATGCTTCTACAGTTAGCGTCGCCGACCGTTGCCTCGTCTTTTATTAGGCGGCGGTCAAACAAGCCCTGCGGTCAGACGGGGCGTGAGGACAGACAGATATTATAGTCGAGCTTCGGGAGACTGTTATTCTGCAACCTTCTCTTGTGTCTTTAGGACTGCCCGTCTGTCCGTCCGTCCGTCTGCTGTCCTTCAGGATGCTTAAGGCTCATTTTCTGTCTGGACGTGTGTCTATGTTTTTTATTGTGATTTGTTTCAAATTCATTTTTTGACATTTACAACGGTCAGTTTGATTATTATAATGTTGGCCTTGGTTTTCAATCCCAAATATGGTAAACTGGGTGTCATGTCATCCGATGTCTCAGGCTGGCGGTTGGTGAGTTGGTGAATATGATCAAGACTTGATGACCATATGGACAAACATAGGATACGATTTTCATATAAAGCATTACTTTTCTTTTCAAAAGGCTTGTTTTCTTTGACACTGATGCATCTAATTCATTTTGATTACATAATTAGATTATGTTAGCTTGTTAATCATACTATTATCACTGTTTTATTGTAAACACATCCGATTGGCTCTTCAGCAATGACGTTTCAGAAATGGTTGTGTCCTCTTGTCATAATACCAGTTAACAAACGATGCATAAACACACTGAATTATCATCAGTTAGGTGGCCATGAATCATTTATTCCATAAAGTGGCTCTCCTACACATGATGTGCTTCAGTGATAAACACTCTAGTGGAGGATATACGAATATAAAAGATAACCAATGCACATCTATTGCACTTATGCAGCTACAGTCAGTTTGCATGAAAACAGCAAGCTGGAGAATACAGAGCTTGTAAAAGGAAAACTAGATGAAAGGAAAGAAGAGTTTCAAGATCACGCAAAAAAGTGCCTCATCACCAGCGGGGACGAGAGCACCAGCATCTTCCCCGGTCACCTTCTGTGTATGTAATTATTAAAACACAGCCAGGCGGCGATCGGCTCAGTGAACGTGGCGGGAGAGGAGGCAGCCGACTCAGGTGTGTTGTAGCCTGGGACTACTGATGTCCGCTCAGAAGTCAAAGGATACAGCTCGCTAGCTGTGGTGGAGGAATGTGAGTCTCGGTGTGTGCGCTATGCGGCCAAGAGGGTGTCATGGAAATGTGTTTCTAGTACAATTGTTTTCCTAAAATGCAAACAATGTTCTCTGAGCATAAAAAAGACATCATTTATGTAAAGTAGAAACAAGCAGCAGCAAAGAACAAACACAACTGAACAATGAATATCTTCCATTAGTGAACATCCATAATGCAATGCAACCCAAAGGTTCTGTAATAAATAGCACACTTGCGAAGATTATTATGTTTCATTTTGTTCTGACTGACTCAGAGAGGAGTTGATTCAAATCGGTGTTCATTTTGAGGCTTTGTTTATTTGCACTACATTGCTGTTGTGCTGTACTTTTTGGACTGACAGAATAACAGGAACACACTGCACCTGGTATCATAGCTGCTTACAGTCCCTCTGCTAACATCACTCAATAACAGGTGATAGCCTGCTGTGTTGATAGCACTGAAATAACTGAATACATCCCAGAACTTTTACAGCAGAAACAGCTCTGTGAGCTCGATAGTGGAAAGTCCTTTTTAAAATGTTACAGCTGATGTACCATGTTTGCCAGTCTTCAGGCATCCTGCTACTTTCCTCTAAACCGAGAGTCCTCGCTTTCCTCAAGAGGCTTTTTAACCCTTAAACAATGTCATCTTAAAAATGGTTTAATTGCCTTAGTTTTGAGAACAGCTATATGGCCTCAACAGATGTCCATTTTACAGCTGTCTGCAAGGAATAATCAGGGAAATAATGAGAATTTAAAAGCAGCCATACTGTATATAGAAAACTAGTTTTGGCCTTTTTCATGATTTTGAAGGAGAACCTTTGCTGCTTACTTACTGTACTGACAGAGGAGGGGGGAGATGAGGCAGGAAGATAAAGAGAGACGAGCAGGGAAACATGTCGGATGTGATGTTATTGACTACGCTGGAACAATTATGGAGCCACGGCCGACATCATTATCGCACAAATATGTGCATCCATCAAGCCTGAGCTTAGCCTGATCCCGTTAATAGACCTCTCTAACGGAGGACGTTTTGACTCGTCAACCGCAGGTGTAACTAATGGCTTTAATGATGGCTGCAGCCCATTTAGTTGTTCCAGCTAATATGCCCATATTATTAAACAGCTTTGATGAATACTCTATTCTGATTGGTCAATCACTACATTCTGCGGTCTGTAATTTATGTATAACAGACCGTTGCTATGTATAACAGACCGTTGCTATGTATAACAGACCGTTGCTATGGGCGCAGCTCTGATGTCCGTGCACTACAGGATGATTCTGAAAACATCTGAGGAGAGAAATAGGCATTAATGTAACAGAATATTGATTCATATTTGATCAGCGCTGCCTAGTTTGACCGTTTCGTCTGACTTTTTGACAGCCGACTCTCATAGACGGCAGCTGGACAACAGACCTCAGATCAGCTCTTACTGCTTGTTTTCCTCCGGTCTGTGAAATCTTGCAGATGCCGTTAGGAGCACCGGAGAACACAGAGGCACATGATTTTTTTTCCAGGTTACCTGTTTCATGTATTACTGTCACGATATAGCGTTTTATAAAGATAACTTGTTTTATTCATATTTACTCCAATCTCACCTACTTCAGCTTTAAGGCATGAATGTAGGATTTATTGAAGAGCTACTGTAGTTTTAGTTTGGAGGATGTAATAAACTGGTAGCCTAAATTAGTCTATGTCAAAGCATTTTAGTGTATATTATAATCTGTCTTTTCTGTAACTGTAATTTTCTTAAAAAGCTTTGATGACTCATCCTGCATTTGGGGATCCCATCACTTGGTGGTAGTCGCTAGTGGGACGATGTTATGGTTTAGAGGTGTGTGTTTGGATGTCAGTTCGCAAAAAAAGTATAGTTTACACTTCCAAAAGTGTGGTTGAGGTTGAGTGTTTGAGGGTATTTTGGGTTTAGTCTTCTTTCAACAACAAAAGCAGGTTATAGCCACATGATTTTATTCAACTGCCACCACATCATCTCCGTTCAGCCCTATGATGTGTCGGTACCGTAGGTACCCGCTGTGCAACGTATAGCAGCACAGTGTGTGTAGAGTCTGATGGTGAATAAATGCTACAACTCCTCAAGAACCAAGCCAAGTGTCCCGTGGCTTTTTTGCCACCTGCTGATAAAAGTGAAGGGGTTTAGTCACAAAGTTATGGACACCTTCGGCTCAGGCTCGCTCCAGGTGGGCTGACTTTTATGGAGGAACAGATATTCTCATTTTAGTGACAAACTATAGCTGGTCCATCTTCGAAGTCTTATATCGTCATATACAGTATGAAATATCACGATGGTATAAACAAATAGCCTGTCTTCCACCTACAGATCTACCAACGCAGGTAAAGGAGGTGTGGGAGAAGGACAACAGTACAAGACTCTACTTCTGCATATTCCACTTCAACTCACAAGCTTCTTCTCCATTACTATCAAACTAACATATCTTGAGGAACTGTTTTTGGTTGTTTCAAAATGATCCATTTCCATTTCCTATTGCATTTTGGAAGTGGCCTGTTGTTAAGTCGAGGGACATTAAGTTGTTTGGGCCGAACAGCCAGGAGCTGGCGTAATGGAAGAGGAGAAACACTCCAGGATGAAGACGTGTATTTGCTGGAATAACCCCGACTGCTCCAGGCTATTTTAGAAGCTAAAATAACAGAATATTCAATCTGCAATGTGGAATGAATATCCGTCTGTAATCAGTAACATGTTGTGATTTATCCTCACTCAACCTGTGTGAAGCCAGAGGGGTAACGCAGCTGAGCTCAAGTGTAGCTGAGGTTTGGAGACAAACGACCACAGGGAGATGTGAATCCACAGTGTTGCTCAGAGCTCTCGGTGTTAGAAAATAAAACGTCCCTGGAGAAGCCGCTCGCCACACCACAGTCATTAATTCTGCATCATGACCTGCCTGTCTGCTGGCTGCAGCCGGGCAATGTGTATCCTGTGGCATCATTATATTAGGAGTCGGATCAGAACAGCAACAAATAACAGGAGGGTGGTGGTGTGGGATGGGGTCTGACGTGATTCTGTGTGTGTGTGTTTGTGTGACGTCTGGATTCCTTCAGGAAATTTGGAAATGGAGAAAAGAAAAACATCATAAAAGGAGTGATGCCATGATCTAACAGGGGGGATGTAGAGGACTCCACAGAGCCACAGAGGCTTAACCTTGTTTTTTTTTTAATCCGCACACTTCCTGAGAGGTGACCCACAGCATTATTTCACACAAAGTGGACAACCAGAATAGAGAACACAATAAAACCTGCATGCTTTTACAAGCGTATCTCACCAGGGCCAAAGCATATCCCAAAAGATGAAACCAAAAATACAAGCCTACACCGAGGATTAAAGGAAACCACCTACGATAGGCAGCCATGTGAGCCGGACCAACATCAAGCAGGCTGAAGAAATAAAGAAATTACTGCCCACATAGACTATGAGTTTCATTCTTGCAGGAAGTAGTGAGCTGATCCAGAAGAGCTTCATCGTTTGTGTATATATATATATGAACTCAAATTCAGTTCATGCTTCATGTCTATGTAGAGCGAGCACAAATGCGAGTGTGAGCAACAGGACGCTGACTTTCGTTGACTTAACGGCCACAGGTGTCGCTGTTAACAAGACATTTTTGATTCTTACAAACAGTCCCTTTAAAGGATGTATGCATATGGTGGAAGCCTCAGCCCATGTATTCACATTAGTATGCATTTATGTCATATGAGACTGATGGTAGAGATGAGAAAGATTACCGTTTTTACATCATAAGATGACTTAAGTGCCAATGTATGATTGGTTGTGTGAGGGTTAAAAGCATTGATATTTTTTAAAACCATTACATTTGGGTTTTATTACCTGGAACAATAAACACTGGCTGACGTGAGGCATCTATGTTTGCATGCTTTTTCAGGCACATGGCACTATATAATTTAGTGCCAAGTGGGATCTATTGGAGCTTTCAGAAAAATCTGAGTTTCCCCCAGTCGTAATTACAACTCTGACGTTGACATGAACGCTGTTTATTTTGGAAACTGGTAATTACTGTAACTTCAAAATAACATTAAGGCATGAAGTGCTTGATTTTGGCTCAGCCCCCCCTCCCCCGAGGAGAAACTGCTTAGCCCGAACTATATTTTTGCTCATTTAAGTCATCAAATGCTACAGGGAATTATTTTTTACTTACACAGTTAAAAATAGCTTTTTATGAAACTGCTCAGCAGTAAATATTATTGCCTTTCATGGTTAGTATGCAATATGCATTATGGGAAATTTCAGCTCACGTACTGCAGCATAAGGACATTGAGCTGTACACCTCTAATACAAACCTCTATCCAGTACACAGACATCTTCTTCATATGTGGTTTAACACCACAGCTGACTGTTAAAGAACCCAGAGAGCTTTGATTTGGTGATTTACAGCTCAAAAGCTGACTAGAAGTCTCGGTGAAAGCTAGGCTGTAATTGAAGTGTAATTCAATATGAAGCGTATCCTATCTTCACATTCAGCTGTTGAGCAACACTTGCCAATAAAAGTCCATTGATCGCTGAACATTGTTCTTATATTGCTTTTCATTTTGCAGTGTTTACAACTGCGCTATTAGCAATTCAGGCAGCGACCACTTTAAATCACAATTACAAAGGCAGCTACACAAGTGAATGGAATCAAGTTAAATACCAATTAGCAGCGTTTGCCAGTTTTAATAGAGCTCTTACAATTACTATTTTAGTTTCCAAGGCATCAAAAGTCAACATACAGACGTCACTGCCAGTCTCTCGTTAATTAGTATGTAATGAAGCAGGAAGAAAAATTTGAAAGATCCTGAGGAAATTCAATGAGCAAAGAGGAACAAGTGATGAGAAGTCCAGTAGACTCTCACCAAAGTGACTAAAAGACGTTCAACGGAGCCAAGACCTTTGACAAACGTCCACTGTACATTCACTAGATATTCTCAGAGCTAAACTAACTCTTCTGCAGTGTGGAGTGAGCAGCATGCACGTGAGAGTGAAGCGAGAGAGTGAGTGAAGGCAGGCAGAGGAGCAGAGTACATCAGAGACTCCGGCCCTGGAGACCAAAGCTACGGTCTCCCCCGCGTCCTCCGACCGCAGCCAACACTGTTTAACAGACGAGCTTCACTAGATACAACCAAGAGGTTTTGGTGCTACTGTGTAGTTTGTGTTGGAGTCTTGTCTGAACAGCGTAGCCACACTCGAGCGCGCATGGGACACCGACCCGCAATGATTTATACGTGGAAGAAGTTACAAACACTCCCTTTATAATGACATGACTTTGCATATTTATGCATAATTCTGCGGTACAGTAGGAATATCAGGCTTTCTGGATTGAAAGAAATGTTGCCATTGAAAGCAATCCAGTCGGTAACGATGCTTTGATCGTATAAAAAGGCAAAACAAATTCGTAGTATAAACGTATTTTGTAGGAGAGAACATATGTAAAGTTGGACATTTGGGTCATTTGAATGGAGGGGATTCACATTTTGACTCATTTGTCAGAGCTGACTTGTAGAAATCTTGGAGTATGTTTTATGTAGAACAGACAGGTGATGGACATCTAAAATACAAAATGTGAATTGCCTTTGAGTGTCTGCCGCCCAGAACTGTAGAGACGGTGAGAAGCACTCAGATGTCACCGAGTCTCTCCTGCATGTTCTGTGCCCCCCATTAGCACAGCAGCAGCAGCCACTGAAACCTATTACCTCTCAAAATGCTGCAAAATAGACCTCGGCAGACATATTGTTACACAAAACTCGAGCCTTTCAAACCACTAGTTGCCGGTTCATTGCCTCAGTGCCTTCCGGCAATTGAAAGAGCACAAAAAGATTTGATCAGCTCCTGGGAGTCGAGCAACAGTGCAGCAACGGTGAAAATGTGAGCCTTTCTGTTACAGCAATAGGAGCTGGTTTTTCTTTCCTAAGTTGTGTGTGAGCGGTGCTATCAGCTCATCGGGGTATAATACCGTCTTATCTACAAACCAGCTTCTTAAACTGGGCTAATCATGTACATCACATCTGTGTTTTTGGGCTTAAATTCACAATTTTAAGAAGAGATATTCGTTTTCTTGCGAGATTAGTTTTTAAGCAGCCATGTCTCCTCTTCCACAGCAAATACTCTGATTGCTTTGAAAATGACATGAAGCTAAATTCTCCTCTCCATCCCTCCCTCCCTCCCTCCGCGTCTCGCTCCAGCCCGAGGCGAAAGGAAACAAAACAGGCTTTTCACGGCAGCTTTGAGATTGAAATTTTAAGTATCTCAAATTAGGTCCTGATCTCGTTTGGGTATTCATTCAAGTGTGATGACATTTACATTTCAAATTTTAAAAATGTCAGAGGTGTTTTATTTCCCCTGACATTAGTAGTGAGTGAAGAATTCCACAGGCTACTTAAAACCAACTGTGAAACCTGTGAGAGACATTTTGTGTTTCCTGTTCATTTTAGCTTGTTGTGGTTTGAGGGGCATTCCACCCATTTAACACATAAAGGTCAGTTGACTAGTCATGATGAGTACTACACGGCCTGTGAAAACGGTTGTTTGTCTTCTGTGGCTCTGGAGCTTTGCCATCTGAAGAAACATAACCCTGATGATGTCATAGTGATGCCATCAGGGGTTGGAGACTACAAATAAATAACAGAAAGCCTGAGTTACAAAGTGGGGACATGGAGTTTGATAAATGTGGTTATTTACAAGGCAGGGAGGCTCTAATGCCACTTTCACATCATATAATTACCTCCTAAAGGACTTGGAAGGAGGTATTGTTTTCAACAGCGTTGGTTTGTATGCCTGTCTGTCTGTTAGCAGGATTACTCCAAAAGTTTGCAATGGATTTCAATGACATCTTTTGGAGGGGTGGAGTGTAGCGCAATGAACAATCCATTAGATTTTGGTGGCGATCCAGATCATGACCCAGATTCAGGAATTGTTTTAAGAATCCGATCAGCCTGAGCATTAAAGGTCCCATATCATGCTAATTTTCAGGTTCATACTTGTATTTTGTGTTTCTACTAGAACATGTTTATATGCTGTTATGTTAAAAAAAAAATTGTAATTTTCCTCATAGTGTCCGCCTGAATATGCCTGTATTCACCCTCTGTCATAAACGCTCCGTTTTAGCGCATTTTGACGGAATTGCGACGGAATTGCAACAGGATTGCGTTGCTAGGCAACAGCTTGTGTCCATGTGTACTTCCTGTCAGTTGATGACATTCACATACACTGCAACCAGGAAATAAACTGGGACACATTTAGCATGTTTATGTTTAAAACTGCGTAAAGGGTCTAAATATTGTATATTTGTGACATCACAAATGGATAGAAATCCTGACAGCTTGTTCTGCAGCTTCAAATGCAGAGTTTCTGAATACGGGCTGTGTGTATTTCCCTGTGGATTGAGCATTTCAATACTTTCACAGTATCTATATAGGACTTAATCCTGCTTTATAATAAAAAAAAATCTCACTTTTTTATAATATGTCCCCTTTAAGACCACGGGGTATAACACATGCACAGTGTAACTGATGACGCATTGATGATGCGTGACCCCGCCTCCTTCCTTCTTCTGAGAGCAGAGAGATACGTGTGTGGATGTGTGGCGAGACATCGAGGTGCAGGAGCTGCCGGCCGTCCGTGGTGAGAAAGAAAAAAGCGGAAGATGACGGGATGAGAGACAACGTAGTGTAACGTTATAAAGACATAACAAGGCCGCTGAATGAGAGAGGCATCCGCCGATATGTTACACGGAAACCCACCGTGTTAATAACAAGCCGACCACCTCACGGTACCGCCAGCTGGGAGCTGTGATCTGTTTTTAAAGTCACGCACCTTGGCGGAGGTCTGCGCTCTCCGAGTGCCGTTCTAATTCAGACTGTAATCATGAGCGGTCAAGTGGGAGAAACCGCTCACGTCGGCCTCATCGTTGTGAATCAGTTATTAGTAATTTCTCACAGCTACAGTATCTCTCATTCAGCAAGTCCAAAAAAACTGGTGGCAAAATGGCTACAAAGTCACCATCACAGCAGCTCCCCAAAATAATATCTAACATTAACTCAATTTTATCCAATTAAAAAGGAGCTATCTGGTCTCCCTTTTAAACCAAGCAATTATAATGTCTAAAAAGGCCATTATAATAATTACAGTATAATGGAGTAAAGCATGAAAGTCTCCAAAGTCTCCCAATAACTTAAGCTTTTAGCATTCTTTCCATTCCCTCAACACTGCATGCATGCAGTATAATAATTCGGGGCTGTTCGTCCACTAACTGGCTGCATTACATTATAATAAACTCACCCCACAAACTGTGTTGTGTGTCACTGCCTTCCTTTTTCACAGACTATAACTGTGTTCATCGCTACATTCAGACAAAGTTCAGAGGCTTCTGCTCAGGGGGGGAAGACAAAGTACACTGACAGTCACGATGATGTGATGAAAGGACAGTAGAAACGAGCGACAGCAGCGAGTGGCAGACAACAATAACGAAAACAAAGACGGCGACGCTCCATCTATCCTGAATTGAGCTTTTTTTTTTCAGGTTTCTCCCTCTCACTTTATAATGATTGAAGAGTGCAGATGCGCCGAGGGAAGAGGCAAGATTAAACAGTGCCAACAAAGACTGATCGCCAGCATAGAAATGTCAACACAAGCCATTTCCGAGAGAACTCGCGGCAAAAAAAAAGTGACTAATTCAAAAGGCAGGTTTTTTGATGAGAACAAGGCTTTCACTCCCCGCTGACAATAAAGGAAACGACTGAGAACACGAACAAGGGGGGATCTGTGAGGAGGAAAATGTATTTTAGGAAGGATGGTTAAAAGCTAAAGACCACCTTCACTTGATGTATGCTGTTATGACGTCTGTGTTTTACGTCTGCAAACACACAAGTCCCAGATGTTCCTGAACCCTTTTAGTTACAGCTGCACTTTTGCTCTTTTTTAAATGAGTTTATAGATTTTGTTTCACTCGAGGCAGAGCGTGCGTCAGTCGGTCGGTCTGTCTCATGCTTGGGTCAAAAACAAGATATCAGCTCTTGTCAGCAATCAACTGTTCAGGCAGACTACTATTATTTACAACCTTGCCACTGTTAGAGTGGAAATCTAGAGCATAAGTTACTAATGTAACTAGGGTTCTGTGAATTCTGCATGACGTCCAATGATTTGATTTCTATCGTCTGTAGCGGTCCAAAAGAATGAAATAAAACTCTCCAGCTTGCTAACAGATGATTCTCTGTTTTTTATATATGTCTCGACGCTCATCAATATACATTTTGGAACTGTTGTTTTTGTCATAAGTACTTTCACACAGAGCGTGAATATCACGCTGCAAAAAAGCGGCACACTTTTTTTTCGGAATGAAGTTGATTTTTCTGAGCTTTCGCACTGCATATAAAGACATCAACCAATCACGTTGTGCGAAACAGGTTAAGTTGCAGCTCTATTTATGAAACAACACGGAGACTCCATAGTCCAAATCAAGACAGCAAAGTTGAAGGTCTCATATTATGCTCATTTCCAGGTTCATAGATGTATTTTAGTTTTGCACTAGAACATGTTTACATGCTGCAATGTTCAAAAATCCCTTTATTCTCCTCATACTGTCAGCCTGAATACGTCCTCAACAACACAGCGTCATGCTGTGAATAATTAATATTGTCATCTGTCTACTCAAATAAAGTGTGACTGTGAAACAGAAACATGTTGTGTTGCTTTCAGTCACTATTTACTACCTGTACTCTTCTACATTCATGACATCAAATATATATAATATATAAATATCATCTGTTTAAACAGTGTAATTACATAAAGCCTTTGTAAAAGAACATGTTATATTTAGATGATGGGAGTACATGAAGACTGTTCTGCTGGTTCTTGCAGACTATTAGTAGGAGCTACTTTGGTCAAGATCGGTTGTGGATTACACAGAGTGACGCGCTGTGGGGCGGGGTCAGCTAGCTGCGCGTTCTCTGGTTCAACCAACCCATCGCTTGCAATTCTCTAATGACGTCAGAAGAGAAGGAAAAGCTGCTCAGTGATTTTCCACACCCATTTCCGGACAAACGGAGCAGGAGAAAAAGAGAGAGGATGGTCTTTTATGATACTATGGTGACCTGTAGATACACTGGGGACAGATATTGATGTTTAAAAGACATGGAAAAGTGCATTTTACATAATAGGTGACCTTTAATGGCTTTTATTATGAGACGTAAGAACAGAAGGAGTGGATCTGGTTTGAGCTGCCTTTGTCAAGGTTGAAAGGACATATAATATTCTCAGGCAAATATTTGACATTTTCGTGTCGTGTATTTGTCACACCCCTCGTGTGTAAAGGCCTTTAAAGTGTGACTTGAGTTAGGCAAACATGTAAGTCTACTTGTAAGTATGTACAGTAAGTCTACTTTACTGAATGAACTCGTACATGTACTTCATGTAGTGACATGCGAGCTCACTAGAAGTACCAAAACATACACGATATGGGTAATGTAGAAATATACTACACACATTTCACTTGAATATGAAAGAGTTTTTCACTGGAGGATTAGAGCTTGTTAAAAACTGGAATTTGAAATGACATGAGTCCAAAAAGTCCTTATCACCTTTTATGTTTATGCAGCGCTCCGAATGGAACGGCCTGCGATAATTCACTCGACCAAAAAAAATGACACTACTTAGCATTCAAAAGGCCAACGCCAGCTGATAACTCCCCCTTATCGCTGGACTGGGATGTAATAGAGTTGAACTGTATTAAATTATTCTGCCTTTTTTTTTTTTTTTTTTTTGCCCAAAGAAAATATTAGCATTTTAGATAAATGACTGAACCCCCTTTTGAAGCCTTTATCTCACTTTTTTAGAACTTATTATTTTACACACTGCCTCTCAGTTTGGGGAGGGAAATAAGCAAGGATAATGGAAGGTGCTTTATATTTCATCCTGAGGGGTTATATAACAACTTTATGACATAGGGCTTTCCTTTCAGACGGCCATCAGGTGGCGAAGTGTTAGAGGTCTTTAATCAAAATTTACTGGAGTGTCCAATTATACGAGCAATTTTATTGATGCATTAGCCAAAAAGATGAATGTCTTCATTCAGAGGGAGTTGAGGGATGGTGGAGTGACCCTGTCTGTATATTTCAAGTTACAAAACAGATGCTAGGACAAGGAGAGTTGCTTTTGATACTAAGATACTGTCTTGATCGGTCACATCAATGGTTCTCTGGCAAAAAACGCTTTTATGAGTTTTTATACATTGATTCACTGCTTGTCTTCTTTCTGAGAACAGATTGTACGATTGAGAAGAATGTATGATGCCAATGACAGCTTTTCATCCCTTTTATCCCCCCTGACAAAACACATTTTTGTATCGCATGTGGCTCTCTCACAAGAATAAACAATGTGTTGCAGGTGATCGTGTTCAGGACCAATGGTTCACGCACTACGACTACTACGACTACTTCTCATTCTCAATACATCTCAGTGTATTGTCCTATAAAGGTACAGTGTGTAACATATGGCGGCATCTAGCGGTAAGGTTAGATATTGCAACTTCTCCCGTGTGCTAAGCGTTTAGGAGAATTACGGCGGCTGACGTCATAACGCGAATGGCCTTATCTAGAGCCAGTTGTTGTAAGAGTAGTGTAGGTCATTCGGACAATAGTAGAGCCAGAGTGTAGAGTAAGTGTGTGTATATGTGGGAAGTGAATGGTGAAGCAAGAGAGAGAGAGGGCAGCGGCGAATGTGTTTGAGCGAACAAGTGAATGTAAATGCTGTAGCTCCTCAAGACCAACAGAGGTTTCCAATGTCTTGTTTCCCGCCAACTGAGTGGAGGAACGGCGGTGGTTAACTCAGGAGCGAGTAACGTTATCGACTCCAGCCCAGGCAGGGAAAGTTAACGAAGTGGTTTGTCCGTTCTGGGCTAAAACATGGTCTGCGAAGAGAGGACTATGCAGATATAAACGTCTCATTCTAAGGTACAAACACAATGGTTCTTATTATCAGGTGATTAACACTAAAGAAAACAGACGTATTAATATTATATTATATATATAAATGTTATACACTGGTCCTTTAATACATTTAGAGACCTGAGGAGGAAAACTATTTCAAGAAAAAGGGTAGACATTTTGCTTCACTCTCCTGTGACCTCTTGGTGAGCCCCGGGTTGGGAACCGCTGCTCTAGACAGTAAATTGTGGTGATTATGCAGGTAGTGATCTTCAAAGATAGAGTCTATGTCACGGCTTTTAAAGTCTGAGTCAGAGACTGTTGGCCTCCTCTCAGACAAAGCCTGTGTGTTAGTTTTGCTCAATTCCTGGATGCCTATATGGGATCATGATTATGTAATTTGATTCCATAGACACTGAGCCAAGATAGGCTAATATTGCTGTTTGACATAACTTCACCAAACACATTAAAAGGTCTGCCCTAAGGCATTTATTAGATTCTGTATCTCTGAATGATCTCTAACCAAACCACACACATTTAGGTTTTTCTATGTGATCTTCTTTTGATAACTAATGTCATATTTTTTTCTCTTCCATTCACTAAGCTTCCCCTGGAACTGTTTGGAGCCCCCCTGGGGTGGCCCGCCTCACACTTTGAAAACCTCTAGTTTATGCCAATGCTTCCACACCAGAAATCTGAGAACAAAAGGTATTCTGCAGGACTGTGAGTATAAGAAAGCAAACAAATTATGTCAAGAAAAGTCTCTTCTTTCTCGACAAATCATTTCATGTATGTGAAAATATATAATTGAAAATATTTTGTTGGACATGCCATTTTGCTATGACCTCAGTAGCAGCTCTGTTGTGAATGAAGGACATTTTAAAAAGTCCACAAAGGTTTTAATGATGCTGGTTCAGATCGGAAGCCTCTGACTCCCCGCCAAGTCCGCCCTCACCCCGTCCAACTAGACATTCTGCTCTTACATGATCCCAGACGATAAGATATAATTACACCCCTCACTCAGCCGCTGGTATCAAACAGACCCCCGAAAACCCCCACAAAAAAACCCTGAGCGCTTGCGGTAATGGCTTCGTAAACAGCCCCGCTATTCTGGTAAGTAATGACCCATGAAGGGACCCTTCTGTGAGCCAGTGGCTATATCTAGCCGATGGCTTCTGGCCCTGCTCATGAAAATGTGCTCTGACACTGACGGAGTGGGACAGGTGGTAGAGGCTGGAATGGATGCAGAAAGCTGACGGCCTCGCGGCTTCTGCAGCCGAGAGGCCGTCAGAGAGCTGAGAGGTCGCCGGACTTCTTCCAGGTCACCTCCCGACTGCCGCTGAAAAACTGGAACTACAGAGCTGAACTTGGTGTCTGACAGTTAATTTACCATTTGTTTGTCCAGCAGGGGACTTTAATTATTAGTTGTGGCAGTGTAAGGCTACATAAGTCTGCATATGTTCCTGCAGATCATGTCAATCCATCAAGACACCTTGGTCCGTGTTATCACAAAAGGAAACAGGAAGTGTGTTCCTGTTCATCTCAGTTTGGACACACTGTAAAAGTGGATTTAAACTGTTACTGTCACACACTTTTAGTAACCCTGAAGCATATTTTGGTGGCTAATTTAGGAAAACAACCAATGTCAATGTTGGCATGCAACAACTATTCTTTTAATCTTAATTTCTATAATGCCATTGAATGGACGAAGGCACACTTGAAGACAGACCAACTTCACATCCAAATACCAGCTCTTCCCTCTCTGACTCTAACCTCCACCTCCGCTGTCATCCCTCTCGTTTCCTTGCGACAGCCTTGTTACTTGATATCCAGGGAGCTTTCATTGCTATGGCGACGACAACCGAGGCTCTGACCAGCCGCGGGTCATCTCATCAGCCCGTCTGTCTGTCTGTCCGTCGGGTCGGTTTTGTGTCAGTGCTGAGACTAAAATTAACGATGCGGTGTCGAGGTTGTAAACCCAGAGTGTCACATCTTTTGCAGCTGAGACAGAAGAACGACAGGATGAAGAGGCTGCTACTTTGTACAGATTAAAAAGGGAAGGAGAACAAGAATGGCAGCGAGTGGCAATGTGCATCATATCGAGGCCCAGATGAAATGACTTTGCACCCGTTTCAGGTATTTGGATGAATTGTGTGTGTGGGTTGGCTTGTATAGATTTTGTGTGAATGAAGGACAGATCCTGAAAAAAAGAAAATCATAATTTTTTTTCAAATAGCCATGAAAAAATCAGCATGTGAAAAAGCAGGCTTTTTCACATGCTAATATCATTTTTGTGCTGTAAGAATGTGAGAATAACCTTCACAGCAACAGTTTCTCACTCGTGAATGACTCATCCAGCAGCCACAGGTGCTAATTCAAGCCGATCTGTTTACTGGACACTGATATGACTATTTTTATAGTAGACATGGTCTGCAAATTGGCCCACATCTGCACACAGCGAGTCGAGGTGGGCGGAAGCTGAACAACAAGAGGTCGAGGATGACGGCAGCAGAGGTGGCATTCTACCCGCTAAAGACAAATGCTCACTCTAATGGCACTTCGGCAGATATTAAACTGCGACGGAGCCGGCGCGTGACACAGACGAGTGCCTGTAAACAGAGAGCAGGTTCACTGGGAGGATACAGTTTATCAGCGAGGCAGAAGAAGACTTTCGCAGATGACTCTGAAAATAGATGGAGGGGCAAAACAAGAGGAAATGAAGCTGCCTGGCATTGTTTCCCCTTCTGCGTTCAAATAGACGAACATGTCCGCCCCCCCTGTGTGAATTCCATGTCAGCCAGAGGATATGACATGTCTTCTGATAGAGACAGCATGCTGTTAGGATGCGTGACATTTTTATGATTTACGTCTCATTTCTCCCACAAAAAAAGCTGTACGGTTTTGTTCTAGCTCAAATCAAATTGTTACCACGAGCGACAGAAGACAGACACAAGTGATGTGAGCACTGGCACCGTCAGCCGGCACCTGCAGCTCTTACCTTATACGACAACACAAATTAAGACACATGTTTGTGTGACATTCATGTAAAATTGATGCCATGCTTCTCCCAGAGAAAGCAGATAATAGCAGAGCTAATTAATATTTCAGCTTGAAGCAGCGTTGAGAGTCGTGAAGACTTAAATTCAATCACATCCCTGCTTGTTTGTTCTGATTGTAATGATGCAGATTCTCCTCTACAGCTGATATAAAGATTATAACAGGTGATAGCCTAGTTGAAAAAAACAACAATTGCTTATTTGTATGATCTTAATGCTCTTTTCTTATCAAATCCAGTTTTAGGGCTTAATTATCCTAAACGATTAGTTACAATCCAACCCCTGCCACGCTAACAAAAGCAGAAATCTAACCTGATTCTGGAGCACAGCACATTATGCATTCAAACTACTAGGCTATATAATTTTGTAAAACAAGCATATTTATCATTCCCAATGGGTGAGAGCAAAATAAAGCTATTGGAAAACAACCCTCCCTTGAACCTTGGAGACTGAGCTGGGTGCAGCTCCGCTTTGCAGTGTTGAATCTGAAATTATTTTCCCCTTCCGGGCTGCTGTGTTTTTTTGTTCAGTAACAATGATGAAAAAAAACCACAAACAAAATCATACCACCGCTCCAGACGGCAGCTAAACCATGTTTTTTTGCTGTTTGCTTCATCTCCCAGCAGGCCACACTGTAAGATTTACAAAAACAAATCCGACATAATTAGTAAAACGCAGAAACACTAACTTGTGCAGCAGCTCTGTTTGCCAGACGCAGAATGGCACCGAGGCCGTCTGTGGTCCGTTTAATTGCAGAGGATTATGGATATTTGCTAAAACGTCGACACCAAAAATAAACCTGTTAGGAATTACAGCCTTCAACTGAACAACATGTGTTCAATCTACTGAAGCAGTAACTAACATTTCTGCTGAAGGGCCTGACTGCTTTGTAGTTGAGTTTGACCTCTGACCTCTGAGCAGGGATCAGGAGAAACTTCATTGCAACATTGAATAACATTTGAATCCAACAGGATCTGTCTGTCTACTGATGGCAACTGGCACTGACAACTGTGAAGTTAGCTTATTAATTATTCAGTAATAAAACACAAGAGAGCAAATTAACCTGTAAAATCGACTACAAATTGTCATGTAATGTTTTTAAGCCACCCCGCCGGTATGAGACTCACTTTGGCATTTCCTTCTCTCCCTCTCTACGGCTCCCTCTCAGACACACATACGTCACAGACTCCGCCTCCATCCAGACCTCTCTCCTGGGCGAGTGTGTGTGACGTATTCAACCGGCGTGTTTTTGAATTTGGAGGGACGCAGCGGAGAGAGAAGGAGCCCGGAGAAAGCGGAAAACCTGAAGCGGCAAAGCGAGTACGGTAGTGAGAACACGACCAAAGCAACCAGAACCAGCCTGGAGGCAAATGACTTGCTTTCCAAAACAATCCCACATGACAAAAAAAGTGCAAAATGCAAAGAAATCACGGCCGCTGTAAACACCTACATCACAACGCCGGTTAGCGTAGCTGAAAAGCCCGGATTCAAAAGACTCATTAAGACACTTGATCCAAAATATGAACTGCCTGGTCGAAAATATTTAGCGGAGAAAGCTCTACCGGAGTACTACATTTTAATGAGAGAAAAGTTGGCCAACCAGCTAACAGAGGTGACCCACTTCTTCACATCTACCGATCTGAACGTCCAGCTAACAGAGCCAAAGCTGTCAGCCTGAATAAGTGGACAAGAGCATTTATGAAGCACTAAGAGGATATTTGAAAATATCGCGATATATAACTGAAAATTGGGGTAAAAGAACAATTAAGAAGTTCCATGCCAGACAGACACACGGCCGTGCAGACAGGACTCTCGGCCACCTCGAGTACCAAGCAGGCTAACATGCTGATCATGTTCTTATCTCACTGTGTGACAGTTTGACAATCATCTCCTGACCCGTGGTGTGTCAACATCGTGCTCATAATCTGTCCTGCCACTGTCTAATTAAGCTCAACACCTCTGATATGAAAACTCTGCAGATTGGCCGTTTTGGGGCTGAAGAGACAGCTGGGTATTTGGAGTGTTTTTCTGACACAGCAGAGGAGAGAGCCGGTCCTTCAGTCCAGTCAGGGAGGCTGGGAGGATGTGTCGCTGCCCGCTAATGTCAGATTGCTTGTTGACTCAGCGGGGGCGGCGAGTTCCTGCCAAGTGGAGGCTCGACCTCGTCGAAAGGGGGATCTTGTGGGGTCATTAGCTGAAATAATTGATTATTTATAGTCAGATCAGCGATGCCCTTGATGGCCGGCGCTGGGGGTGGACGATTGCTCAGCCGGCCTGTGGCAGTGTATAAATCAAACGCTGTTTTCTTTATTTTTTTAATCAGGGAACGAGCGGCGAGCTGAATTGAGAAGTAGGAGGTGATGTTAATCATGGCGGCAGATGTGGGTTAAGCGGAGAGGATGGCCGAATTTACTGCTGCTCATCGGAAGTACAAATTGATCACAGCGTGCGCCTGAATAGCTAAATAAACATTTAACAAAATACATCATTTTGTGATGGATTTCCACTGTTTGATCCTCACAAGTCAAAAATAAGACTTGATGGTGAAATTTAAAAAATTCGAAATAAAAGTTCTTGAAACCTTGACTGAGTTAAATTAAAGGGACTGTTTGTAACTTTTTTAAGCATATAAATGTACCGGGTCGGGACACGTGCGCTCGCATATGCGCGCTCACGTGTGGCCACTGTACTCTCCTCCTCTGCCTACTTGCCTTCACTCAGAGCGGGCGCGCGTTCTCGCTCAGCTCGCTCCACCTCTAGACGTGAACGCACGCTCACTCCACACTGCAGAAGACTTCGTAGCTCTGAGAATATCTAGTGGACGTTTGTGCAGAAATAAATGCTGCATCTCCTCCAGACCAACAGAGGTTTCCCGTGTCTTGTGAAGTGACGGGGCTCCGCAGCGAGTTACTTTATCGTCTCGTTACCGACTGGGTGCCGATGTCTCCCTGCTCACTCCAGCTGCGGGCAGAGAGAGCAGGAAGACACCCTGCGGAGCCCCTCTGCCTGTGCTGAGGCAGGAAAAGCCAACACTACTATCAGCATTGATTCATGGAGAGACCTTCGTCTGGTCAGCTAACATTACTGCCAAGCAGCTGAAATATAGAGTGATATTGTGGTTTTAGCTGACGTGTGTCGCCTCACTGTTTTGAGGATGCTCGTTCATGTCTATTTAGAGCGAGCAAACGCGAACCCGATGCTGACTTTCATTGACTTAACGGCCACAGGTGTTGCTGTTAACAAGCATTTCTGAAAGTTACAAACGGTCCCTTTAAGGAGTTAATAAACATGAATTTATTGGACAAATATTTCGCTTTTTTAACACCTGATGATCAGGTCTGCTTCAATAAAGGTCACTAAACTTTCTAGAATTTCTTAGAATCACGTGTCATACTTAGTGATAGTATACTATTGCATTGATGATTGATGCATACACTATGCACTGTGTACTTTTGTTCTGGGCCTGCCTTTAACGGTTCGTGTTTGACTCCTTAGTTCCAATGAAGGAGAATGTAATGCTTCAGGATACAATGATATCTTAGACTACAGTGTGCTGCCAAGTTTATGGCAAATTTGTGGAAGACCCTTGTCCTGTTTTAACGTGACAATACCCCAGTGCACAAAGCCAGCTCCACATACCTTTATCCAGCCAGGATGACCTACTCCTATCTCTCCTCGATTTGATGTCATATTCCACTATCTAAAAAGTCACATTGAAATAATGTTAAAAACCAGCATCGATGACCCTCCAGCAGTTATCTGCATGTGTCGTGCCTCCTGGTTTCACCCAGCTCATCATCATCTTACTGATGACCAGAGAGAAACCAGGAGAACACAGAGCGGACGGGAGGGCACCACGCCATCTCAGGCCTCAGCGTGATTCTAAACGACACCATTAAACAAGGTCGTAAGTCTCATTTTATCTGGGCCCGCATGAACGGCGAAAATGATGACCACCCGGAGCGTTCGCTGAGGCCGGACACTCGGACTCGGCGAAGAGAGCCAGCGGGGGAGCTGGAAATTAATGCAGATAGCTGGAGGGCGGCGTTATTAGGGAGCAAAGACAGCCTGTTCCAGCCTAGCGGAGGTGAAGACCCCCTCCCTCCAACAGCAGGATGTGGTTTATGTCGGGTCGGGTTATTTCAGACAAAATGAATAAAACATCCTCTGGTTTCTACTGTGGGGGCCAAGTTGGAGCTGAACAGGCCGGAGCCAAATTCAATGTCAAGTAATGTCAGTAATACAGAGTCAACAGCGCTCACTGTGCCAACGTACAACCCTGCTTACCATTCACTGCTAATGGTACGTTCCTCTTTATATCTGACTACTCTAGCACTAATGAAACAAGGCAGATCCTTACACGTGTGACAGTACTTTTCATTCATTCCACTTAGGGATGCACGATGACATCGGCACGTCATCGGTAGCAGCAGATAAAGGCTTTAAAATGAAACACCATAAATGAACAATTCCTCCGATATGACAGGCCGATATGTTACATACAAATAAATATGGCATGTTTAACAGGGCTCCAGAGATGTGACCGTTCAAGTGTGACTAAGCAATTTCACTGTTTGCACCGATGCGTCTGACATTTAACAGGTCTGTCTCTCGAGCAACATCACAACCCTAAAACAAACTAATTCAAAATGAAGTAAACTGTTTATTGTTTAAAGGTCCCATATTGTAAAAAGTGATATTGTCATGTCTTTTCTATTATAAAGCAGGTTTAAGTCCTATATGAATACTGTGAAACTATCAGAGCGCTGAATCCACAGAGAAATACACACAGCCCGTATTCAGAAATTGTGCGTTTGAAACAAGCCGTTAGGATTTCTGTCCATTTGTGATGTCACAAATCTACAATATTTAGACCATTTCCCAGTTTTAAACGTAAACATTCTAAATGTGTCCCAGTTTATTTCCTGTTGCAGTGTATGTGAATAACATCAGCTGACAGGAAGTAAACATGAACCCAAACTGTTGCCTAGCAACGCAATTCCGTTGAAATGCACTAAAACGGAGCGTTTCAGACAGAGGGGTGAATACAGGTATATTCAGGCAGACAGTATGAGGAAAATAAAGGTGTTTTTTTAACATTACAGCATGAAAACATGTTCTAGTAGAAACACAAAATACAAGTATGAACCTGAAAATGAGCACGGTGTGGGTCCTTTAAGAAAAATGCTGCGGTGTCCGTCACACCTGTCCCCAGCTCCGTAAGTCCCAGACCAGATGTGACAGAGGTAACCGCTCTCCACGCCAGTCCCCGCTAAGATGCCTAAATCTGAAAACGCCCATTATAATTATAATAAATATATTATATATACACTAGAAGAAGAAGAAAGAAGAAGAAACCTTTATTTGTCATAGAACATACAGGTACATACATTAAATTTGACCTCTGCATTTAACCCATCCGAAGTATTTTTAGGAGCAGTGGGCTGCTGCAAGCGCCCGGGGAGCAACTTGGGGTTTAGTTCTCTGCAATTAGGTGAAAAGAAATGTGTGTGTATATCGGTTTCGGCATCAGCAATCGGCCAAAATGAGTTGGAAAATATCGCCATATCGGATATCCATTAGTTTAGTTTACTTAGTACTACTTGAACCCGTCCGTTCTAAAGTTGACAAATATCACCGAATATTTTATTCTAACCTTTATTTATTCCGGGAAGTTTCACAGAGAGCCCCAGGCCTTGCTCAAGGGCATCACAGCGGCTATTTCACTTTCCCCACCCAGATATTATCCCGCTGGTTCCACGGATCGAACAGACCTTCTGGTCACAAGCTTCTCTAACCTTTACAACCAACACTGCCAGCCCACAAATGTAATTTTAATATTACCACTACAGTATTGAATGTCATAGAGCACCTGAGAAGATCCTTCTTTTTTTTTTCAAAGACACTTGTTCTTTGAAGTGGACACGTGCTCAGTGCATCTTGATCTGAGGAGACAGCAGGGTGGGAGTTACCGCAGATAATTAAACTGTGACCTTTAACGGCAGACTGTCTGTTGGTCTCAATGTTGCAAGGACGCTACATGAAAAGGTGCATGAAAGGACACGCGGCACAAAGTGTGCGTGTTCGTGCAAAAACATGCATACATCTACCCAAGAACACGGGGTTGTGCACCCGTGCACAGACACACGTACGCACTGCAGCCCTCCTCTAGTCCTTTTTGCTATTGTCTTCTGACAGCATTTGTTCTTTTTTTTTCTACCATTGTCTAACCTGTCAAGTCCTGCCAAAATATATTTTTCTGTCTCCCGGTGGCTCTGTGCACACAGACGCTACCTTCCAATTATCTGAAGAGAGAGGCAGACAGAAAACTGGGTTGATAAATCTGAGGAACTTTTGACAGTGAAATGTTTCACAAGGTGAATCTGTGCCCTTTTCCCCTCCTTTCCTCACTTCCTTACATTTCTTCCTCATGTACCATTGTCCTGCTCCTTCCTTATGTGTCACATAACTCAAACCCCTTAGTTGCCTGACTGCTCTTTTCTCTCGGTGTGTCTCTCAGACAAAGAGGCACACGACTCGCAAGGCTACAAAAGGTGAGTCTGACTGTGTCAGAAAGACAACTGGGTTCTAATTACCTCGGCTGCAGCATCACTACTGTGTTTGTGTGTGCATGTACGTGGATGTGAATGGGGTGGGCTTGATGTGTGTATGCTTAACGTGCGTGTGCGTGTGTGTGTTCACATATCTCAGGTCTAGCCATCTGCCATTCCTCAGCGTTGTGCAGGGGAACTGAACACAGTAATTAAGCCAGAGCCGTCTTTGACTGTTATTTGCAACAACAGCAAAAAACATGAGGAAGAAATCAGCATGCATCGGTGTAAAGTAGTGCTAAAAATATTCAGCATTTAAGGAGCATCCCATAATGTGAAACCAGTATTTAAAAAGATGCAAAATCATAATAAAAAATAGAAAAAAACTAAATCAAAAAACATAAAAACATATTTTAAACTGGAAAATAAATTAACAATAATTAAATTCAAATGAAAAAATGTAAAGTTAAAAATAGAAATAATAAGTAAGTAAATAAATACAATTTAATTCAAATTATTATTTTTTTTTCATTTAAATGCTACAAAATTAAAACAGATGGTGATGTGTTATTATATTATCATATATCGTAAAAAATATTAGCAGTAATACATAGTGAGTTATTCTTAAAGCTATATAAACAGACTGCAGCTGTGCAGTGATTACTAATATTGATAGGATGTGTTGTATAATCACTAAAGCTCATATGTCTCCTCAGAGGCTAAGCTAATAGCGGAGAGCATTTACAGGGTTTCAAATGACACCACGAGGGCCATGCTATCGTTTTCAAAACAATTGGGACAGGTGCCAAAGCACCAGCGGCGAAGGTGCACTTTTCTCGCTGGCTAATGACCATAAAGTGAATATACATCTCCTCACCGTCCCGACCACTAAATCTGCAGAAAAAAAAGCCTCTTCTCCATCATGGCAGTAAGCCACGCTGGAGATGATATAATGTGATCGTAAAAATGTGGTCTTGGGAGAGGTGGAAACTCTCAGCTTTTTCCCCCCCATCAGTGATAATTTGTTTTCCCCAGGAGGTCCCCCGGCCCGGGTTTTACCCGCCGCCTCGCCTGCTTGGCTCCCAGCATGCAGTGGGGTGCAATGAGCGCGGGCAGCTTTGGTTCATATCCGTCATTGTAATGGTTTCTGTCCTCACCGGGAGGCCTGTGGCCAATGACGAACAGAGAAGGAGTAATTTATTTACATTGCTACCATTATCGTACATTCTTAGTCCGGTCTTGTCTACACTGACACTGATACTGATTTTGTTTCACATCTTGCTGCCTATGGGCTCCCATCTATAGCTGAGTCGGATACTACAGCATGTCCTGTACTGTTGAGTTATTAATTTATCCCGGAATAGCTTTTGCTGGAAATGTAATATTCTGTTGTTCAGTCCTGACCTGCTCCACATTTAAACAGAGCACGCACTTGTGCTGCCCCGGGTGGTGACATATGTTCATCGTGTGAAGAATATAATACATTTCAAACCATCAACTGTATACTAAAGCAACAAAAAGCACTATGCTCAACAAAACAATCATAAAGGGAAACTATAAACAAAAATCTATAAATAAAATTGCACATTATGTAAAGATTAGGCTGCTAGTTTGTAGGGTATAGTTTAAGTAAAGACCCCATTTGCAACTAGTAGTTCATGAGACTGACCCCCAAAATGTGTCCGTTGTGCCACTTTGGAGGGTCTCATGGTGATTTCTTTTAAAGGTTTATGTCTCTAGTGTTGGAAAATACATGATAGCATTGCAGCAATGGTAGCTTTCTATGTGCTATCACTCCTTTTTTCATCCCTCCAGGGTAACCATCACACACAATATCATACTGTTTGAGTGTACTAAATAGAACTCAGTACTACAACACAATGCTATGCAGCCATGCACAGTTAAAGACGAATATTCAGAAGCCACACAAAGCATTTCCAAAATACGTTAGAGAACATTATATGATATGTTAAGCTCACAACATTAATGCCATCATCAATCCTATAATGTGCTTTAAAGATATTAGAAGTTTTAACCACCACTTTGACTGGAAAAAGGCACCACTTATAAGAATGCACATTAGGATGTGCTCTTCTGTTGCTAGGGGCAACAGCTTTGATCCAAAGTTGACTTCCATTTACAAACATTGCAACAGGAAATACAAACATGTACAATGTCTATGTTGTTTGAAAAGGTCTTTAAATGCAACAACAACAACGAGCAATCACAACAGCACTAACCAGACACTTACTATCATTAGAAAACATACAATAAAGGACATGGCACAACACACACATTGTCCTAACAATAAGGTCCTTAATTGACAGATAACAGTCAATTAAGATTAATTTGTACTCACCAGTCAGAGAAGAGCACACTTTGAAGAATATGAAGAATAAGTCCGTGAAAGCAGCATCCTGATATGACCTTATTAACGCAAGAGGAGCATCATGCTCGTGGCCTTTTTCGTGGGGAAGCTTGAGCATCTCCTCAAGAATCAAGATTCAAGATGTTTATTTTTATTTTATTTTATTTTATTTATTTATTTATTTATTTATTTTTATTTTATTTTTTATTTATTTTTAATTTTTATTCTTTGTGCCCAATTGTCGCTGCATCTGTTTGCAAAGCATAAGTAAGTCCCCTGAATGTATTTCTCTAAGCCACATACTGTGTTTGAAGTGAAATGAAAGGAGTACATACAAGTTAAATATTTAATAAATAGATATTAGATTTTGCAGTGCTAATATCTATTTATTTAAAGGTCCCATATCGTGCTCATTTTCAGGTTCATACTTGTATTTTGTGTTTCTACTAGAACATGTTTACATGCTGTAATGTTAAAAAAAAACGTTATTTTCCTCGTACTGTCTGCCTGAATATACCTGTACTCACCCTCTGTCTGAAACGCTCCGTTTTAGTGCATTTCAAAGGAATTGCGTTGCTAGGCAACAGTTTGGGTCCATGTTTACTTCCTGTCAGCTGATGTCATTCACATACACTGCAACAGGAAATAAACTGGGACACATTTATAATGTTTATGTTTAAAACCGTGTAATGGTCTAAATATTGTATATTTGTGACATCACAAATGGACAGAAATCCTAACGGCTTGTTTCAAACGCACAATTTCTGCACACGGGCTGTGTGTGTTTCTCCGTATACTGAGCGTTTTGATAGTTTAACAGTATTTATATATCACTTAAACCTGTTTTATAACACAAACAACATGAAAATATTACTTTTTACAATATGGGACCTTAAACATTTACTTGTATGTGCTCCTTTGATTTCACTTCAAATGCAGTATGTGGCTTAGAGAAATATGTTCAGGGGAAATCAAAGGAGCACATACAAGTTAACGGTTCAATAAATAGAGCTCTTGCAGAGCTACTCTCTGGTTTAACCTTGACCTAGGCTACTGTTTTTATACCATAGCTGTGCAGGGCCTGCATGTAGGGTTGTACACTTTTGTTGTCTCTTTGAAATAAGTGGGTTAGATGATATATTGAACTGGCATTGTATAAAACCTGTCTGATTTATCTAGTTTGGGATTGCTTGAGTACCCGTGCTGTAAAACTGTCGTGAGTGCTCACACTTGGCTCAGTAAAATGTGTTTTTTAGGGAAGTTAAAGCTCTTTTGCAGGAGCCACCATAAAATACCACGAATTCCACCTGAAAACACTTCACAAAATACATTTCCTTGGAAAAGAATCTGTCGTCATTGAGCTCAAATCACCTCCGTATTGGACGATTCTGCATGATTTTGTCTCCCAGTTCAGGAAATAGTGTGTGTCGGAGGAGGAGGTGTGTGTGTAGCACATCAGACCGTCATGTAGGGAGACCAGAGTGTGCATCCTGCTGCAGACCTGCAATTTAACATTCACGAGTGGAGAGGAGGGAACACCTGACAGCCTCACCACCTTTGCCAGTCGATTTCAGATGTGAGTTCAGTCAGACACAATCCAGAATGCATTTATACAAACGGATGAATAGTTTTCTGAAGGTCACGACGGCAGCTCTGGAAAGAGTGAGTAAACACATTAAAGTGGAAGGTATAAGTGCGCCCTAAAAGCTGCAAACGTACACATGCCCCACCAACACACACACAGGCTTTAATGAATGTGATTTTGCCATTTTGAGCGATTCAAAGCAGGAGTAATAAGTGTTGTAATAATACACAACCAGTCATGAAGACAGTTAGAGAAGACAGAGAAAATTGGACAGAGTTGAAGGAGGTCACAGTATTTGACAGAAGAATGAAAAGCCATTTAGGCTGTTTGTTTTTCCTGCTCTGTCAACTTGTCAGGAACAAAATTCAGGCCGCACCATCGCCTCACAAAATGTTCAGAAATGTACAATTCTATGCAACGATTTACCTTTGAAGAGATTCACTAACATTTTTTTCTTTTGACACCTAGAAGGCTCCAAACCTTTTCACTTATGTCTTGCCCACTTTGCTTTGCATTTGAATGTAAGATCTAGCACATCACAAATATAGACATCAAGCCCCATCATAGCTGCCAACAAAAAACTTCATAAAGCAGATGCAAGATGAGCTAAGCACGCTGCAAACAAGACACACTCAGCAGCATTGAACAGCTCTGTTGGGTCTTGCAGACTGGCTGAGTCTTCGCCGACGGTTACCTCCACACGCTTTGAAGGCCGACAGCTCGTCAAGGTGAGCAGCACAAGACGCGACAGGTGGAGAGATGAACAAAACGAAGCTGAAAAAGGTGGGACTTGTGTGTGTGTGTGTGTGTGTGTGTGTGTTTGTGTGTGTGTGTGTGTGTGTGTGTCTCGAGGCGTACTGTAACTTTAAATGTACTGTAGATGGTTTAACACTTCCAGGCTTTATAGGTAACAGCCGATAATGTGGACAGGAAGACAGAGAGACGGAGAAAGAGAGATGAAGAGAAATTCAATGGACCGTTGGCCGGGGAGCCAGAGGAGGAAATACGGCGGTCAGACAAGAGGAGAGAGGAAAGTAAAGAAAGGGAGACAGATGTGGAAAAGTGAAACCTGGACAAGGGAGGACTTCTCTCTTCTAATTGGGGGAGAAAAAGGCTCCGTTCAGCCTCTGGGAGAAAGAGAGAATGTGTTGTGGCTGAAATGCATTACGTCAATATTCAGTGGAAAAAGGTGTGTGTTTCATGAATCATTTGTCCCTGTAATGATTCTCATAACTGAATATGTATTTCTATTAATGCTTTTAATACTTTCTGCTGTCTTGATTTGGCATTACATTGTACAGTTAGCCAGGTAACAAACAACCAAACAGCTCCAGAAATACAAGATACATGATCCACTTTAGTGAAGCACAGAAACAAGCTGTAGTTTTAACACAGCGAACAGCCTCATGCATCAGGCATGAACCGCTGACGGATTAATTTGTGAATCAGCTCTACCCGGAGGAGGACAAATGAAAGTCAGAAGCCATACAATTCCTAACAAGTTTCCAACATCCGCCGAACAGAGTGCCGCCATCATTGATGCTCTCGTCCTTTCTTCTATTACAGAAGGTTTTTTGAAGGAACAAAAAGCACTCGAACACAGCGATGCCGGGGCCAGACGGATCCTCCGCATTACAATTCTGCCTGGTGAATCCCCTTTCTTTTTTATGAAGTGAGCCCTCTGATGCTGTTATCTACATTGGCAACCGCCGTACGGATACAAAGCCTCTGTTTTCTTCTGTGGGATTGAGTGACTCTGCTGTCCTTAACTGCATCAAAACCTGTGTGTATGTGTGTCTGTGTGTGTGCACATCATCAGCAACTGCGGGAATACCAATTAATATACTTATTCCGACAGTTCTTAGACAGCCAAATTGGTTGTGTTCCAAAGATAAAGAGGTGTTTTCTGAAGTGGCGTTCCCATGGTTATATTGTTGTTAACTTCAGGCAAGAAGCAAGTTGAGGTTAGGGAAAGATCGGCTTCATGGTTAAGAAACTGGGAGGGGAAATATGCATGTTGGCATTGAAGTTCGTAGTCCAATAAGTGATCACAGATAATATTGTCTCTGCATTTTATCAGCTGTGCCCACCAGGTTAGAGACATGCATTCAGGGAGAAATGCTTCTACCAGAGCTCCAATACAACTTCACATATATATTTGGATACTGCTAGAATTCTCTTTCTCTCAAGGGACCGCAGCGCATCATTCGCTCCGCTGAGAGGTTGATTAGCTGCAATCTGCCGTCCCTGCAGGACCTGAACACCTCCAGAACCCCGAGGCGGGCCTACCCCTCCCACCCTGGACATAAAACTCTTTGAATCACTCCTCTCTGGCAGGAGGGCTGCAGTCCATCAGGACACAAAACTTCACGCCACAAAAACAGTTTCTTACAATCCTCAACTGGCCTCATCTACAAGCCCACTGGACCCCCCACTGACATGGACTCTGATCCCCTCCCATAGACATTACACGTTGTATAAACGTCTTCACGTCAGTCTATATGCATTGCATTAACACACACTTTTGGTTCTATATCTCTGTACATTGCATATTATTTTTATACTTCATACTGTGAACCATTTCTGCACAAAACTACCGCTTTTAAAAACTGCACAGCTCTTTCATTTTAATTCAGAAATTGTACATATTTATAGTATTTTTTTTCTCCATATTTCATTTTTTTCTAATTTTCTTCTGTTCTATACTTATGCTTCTTGGTTTTTGTACTTACTTTTATTTTTAATTCAATTTTTCTCTTATTATGTTTATGTTATGCACCGATACAGCAAAGCAAATTCCTTGTACATGAAAACCTACCTCGCAATAAACTGGATTCTGATTCTGATTTTTACTTACTTGCCAGCTGATCCCCTTTTTGCTTTTTTCCCCCTGTACAAATATCTAACACATCACACTGTATGAAAGTCATACATGAGGGCACCACTCCCAGGTATACTAAAATCTGCACGTCTGCATTCACAACACTGTAAGAAGCTTGGGAAGCGAGCAACACAGGATGTGTTTTTATCCAATCAAGCACTCACATTTTGTCTTTGTACTGTATACACATTGCACTTCATGAACAAGAAAACCCTCTATATAATCTTGTCATCTAGTCCAGCGATAATCTCAGTCTTGTTCACATGCAGCACTGATGGAATAAACTAACTGAGAGCATCTCAAAGTGTCTGAGAGTGTGGTGTTATACCTACGTCATGATCCCATTCTGTTTGACAACACTGCATTTATATAAAATCCAACACGGATATGTTGGTCAGAAGAAATTCCCGTGGTTGAACTGGTTGTTTATTTTGCACAATAGTCCATGTACAGTATCTACTGGTAGCATGGAAATCTACAGAAGGTGCAGGTGAGGGTTCTCTCAGCCAAGTGGACGCTCAAGTCAGCTGGAAAATTAGCTCTTTAGTGCTTTTATTGTGTTCCTAATGTATTTGAATGCTCACTTGAGAAACATACTGTATAGTACTCATGTATATTTAAACACAAATAATCTCTGTGCTCCTTTATACTCAGTGTGACTGCATTACTGCCCTCTTTATGTTGTCTTTATGGCTGTAATGCTGGTTTCATGGAGGACCCTAATACAAAGTGATTTTAATCACAGTGAGACATTTACTTTGCTACATAAAGGTTTAATAAAAACAATTGTAGTACAGACATTTACAACTCAGCTTGCATGACTCATTTTCAAGCCCGGGCCGAATCCACATTATCTCCCAGTTCATGAAGTGAAATGTGATCAGCAGTAATGATTCGGAGAGGACGTGCTGATTTAGAGGAGAACACAGAACTGAATTATTGTTTTACAGAGGTGGGTTGTTGAATGTTGAATTTCTCAATTTAGTTTTCACTCAAGCTCTATAATTAGTATTACAGAATAATAAAGTGTCACGCCAAAATTTAAAAAGTAAAGTAAAATTTCAAACCAAAGCAATCGCCATACTCAGTTGATTTGCTCACAGAAGTGAAGTAAATCTGCACAGAGCTATGGCATATATTTCAGCTTAAGAGAATGTTGTGCTTTTATCCAAATGCAGACCATCTTAACTGTGCTGACGTCTGAGGAAAACAGAGAAGGAAAAGTGTAATTAAGGTGCTTTCAGCTGGGAAATGGAAGCGGTGGTGTAGTTTTGTTTAGTAGCCAGTTTTTTTGACTACATGTTTATATAGCCCGTTGGCATCAAATACCGAGGCTTTGTCACGGCCATCACTGCCGAACAAGCCACCCTTGAGCGCCAGTAAGAGATGGCGACACAGGTAGTTCTTTCCTAAACCTAACTATAGTGGTTTTGTTGCCTAAACGCCAAGGGGTGTAACAAAGCGTCAGTATGTGATGAGTTGGGATAACAATGATGCATATTTGGTTTGAAGGTTAGCTTTGGAATTACCAATTTGTTTCTTTTTGTTAACTGTTGCAAAAAAAAAGAAAAAGAAAACGTGAGTTCATCATCCTCTAGGTCACGGCTCAGCAACCTTTACTATCGAAAGAGACATATTAGGCAAAAAGATTTGTCTGGAGCCGCAAAACATGTGATCATTGTGATGAAGGTAACACAGTTTATAGTCTAAGTATATAGTATATAAGTCTAATGCAGTGAGGGCCAAAGAGACAATGTACTACGGAGTATTAGGGCCACATTGAGGGAAAAAACATCTGAGATTTACACAATAAAGTCAGAATATTACGAGAATAAAGTCAGAACTTTACGATAAACAAAAACAAAATAACACGTAAAATTACTACTTTATAATATTAAGACTTTATTCTCGAAATCTCAGATTTTTTTTTTTCCTTCAATGTGGCCCTAATACTCCGTCGTACCATAGACCTACAACAATGATAAATAAAAATGAAAATGTAAACAAAAAACAGTTATTCATTTCCATTTTTATAAATCCACAGGGAGCCACTGGAGAGGAGCTAAAGAGACGCATGTGGCTCCGGAGCCGCAGTTTGCTGACCCCTGCTCTAGGTGGACTGGATATAAGTTTGGAGCTACACAGCAAAACATGACCGAAGCATTACATTTGAACATACTGCAGACATGTTGGGACATATAAAGGGACAGTGTGAGAGCCAGGATCGAGAGTAGACTCTCACACACACACACACACACACACACACACACACACACACACCATTATTCCAAGTGTATTATTTGTGTATTAGATCTCGTGAGGTGGCCGACAGTCCTGGCTCTCAGCTCGATTGTGCCGTTACTGAACTCCAGCCAATCAATCTGACATGCCCGGGGCATCATTTACTGCCTGCATTGTCTTCCAGATTGGGGACGTGGTGGTCTGATGGCAGTGGATTACCTTATGCCATGCTTGTTAAAAGCTTTTATTCTCTATAATCATCTCTCCCTGGGACGCACAAAAACTCCCTTAATTAGAATCCCACACTTTATTTCCCTCCCTCAGTCTTTTAATTCCACACCGTAAAAATTCAAAGCAAGAGCCTCGAGTCAAAATTAGCTAGTTTTTTTTCTTGGCAAGAGAGGAGGACCGGAGCACCTGTGCAGGTCAGGAGAGGCAGCTTACGGGCGCCGGTGTTATGGCCGCAGGCGAGAGGCCATGAGAGGAAGAAATGAGTGCTGGAGTGTTTTAATAAGGGGCTCTTTTTTGGAGCACTTCTGCTTTATTCAGTTCCCCGTAGTGGAGAGGTGGGATGGATCAGCCCATCTGGAGGAGCGTTTGCCCTCTGGAGGAAGCGAGACGAGGATCCTCGTACACTGTGACACTTTCAAGGATGATTTCTAATGTTCAGTGCATTCAAAGGAAGTGTTTGTACGTGTCTCTCCATGATAACTGCTGCTATTTTCCTCTTAAAGGTGTCATCATTATGTGTGCTTTTATCCAGGTAGTTCTGCAGAAATGTAAAGCTTTTCTATCTTTACATTTATCTTTTTCATATTTATATAAATATCATTGATGTAATGCTGTTCCATGTCCCTGAAAAAACACAAAATAGAAATATGTTTGCTTGTTGAAACACCTCTGATACATCAGTTTCCTCTTTTTATTCATCAGAAGTTACATGGAAATAATGTGTTGAGTACTCCAGCTAAATGTTAGTTTTGCTTTCATGTATAACACGTGCAACACGAGGGTAAATTGCATGTCGTACTAATATGATATATGATATATGCACTGAGAGGGATTTCTAAAAGCTCTACTGTCAGAAAACACACGCAAACATTAAGTGGAACCGATATTTGCAAGACATGACTTTTAGTCCTGCACCTCATCACCATTTAGCTCTCCAACAACAACGGATCTGTACAGTTTGGATGCAGGATTGTGGGCAATCTTCAGCTGCAGAGCTGAAAGGCTCGCTGACTGACGGGGATGGAGAAACCCTGCTTGTTTCAGTGTTTCAGAGGACAAAGCGGATGTTCACCCAGACCCCTGATGTGTCTGTTGGTATGTACAGTTCATATAGGACAAGAGCCTGACATGAATGTATCGCCACTGCTTGAGCCTGCTGTGTGATATCAATGACAGGAGCAGCTCCTTCACCAGAAGATTCTCCTTTTCTAAAGGCTATTTTGAATTGTTGGGGACATATTTACATTCATACAGGGCCCTTTGTTGGATGCTCCTGGCACTCTATATACACCTACGTCTCCTACTTAATAACCGTTATATGTGTATTCATCTAGTGGCAATGGTGAGAATGTAATGTTTTTCAGTGCCAATGCAACATCAGTTGTGCTGCATGGAAGCTAGAATAAAGAGCGCAGGGTACACAAAGCCCTCCTGGTATAAATTATGCTGGAATAAAAAAACAAAATAAACACCAGTGGGGGTGTTTGATCACGTATAAGTGCCTTCCCTGTTGTACAGTAGTGTTTAAAGGTAACAGGAAACAGTGGGAAGGTATGCTGAAATGTAAGTACTGTTATCCAAAAACCCAAATGTGTGTACGTGCAGCACAGCAGGGATTAAACACATGAAACACCTTGCTATACCTTCCTGCTAAATGCTTCACTGCAGCGAATCACACACAAATGCATCCATTTTCAAGACATTATGTGTCAGACCTTGAGGCTGGCATCATTTTTGACTGAGCACTTGTACAGTATAATAGGTGAATACTGTTGTCAATTCAATCCATCCTTCCCCCTAAAGGTAGTAGAGTGACTAACAAACACACCTTTAGCCAAATCTGGATATCACTACGCATCAGTGTCGGGTTGTAGAGAAAGAATAGATCGAGAGAAAAGAGAGAAAAAAGCAAAGAAAAAATAGGTCGAGACGGGGAGAGAAAGAGGTGAAGGACTGTTTTGAGAAACAAATCAGAGAAGTCGTGGATGAGAGAGCCTCATTTCACAGGAGCAGCTGTGACCAGAAGACACCAGGGAGAGTCCTGCTGCACGCCGTCATGTCTGACTTTATGTCAACTGTAAATCTCCCAGACGAGGGGTCAGCAAGCTTTACTATCAAAAGAGAAAAACAAATATCTGTCTGGAGCCGCAAAACATTTGAGCATTGTGATGAAGGTAACACAGTTTATAGTCTAAGTATATAGTATATAAGTCTAATGCAGTGAAGGCCAAAGAGACAATGTACTACGGAGTATTAGGGCCACATTGAGGGAACAACATCTGAGATTTACACAATAAAGTCAGAATTTTACGAGAAAAAAAGAAAATAACACGTAATATTACTACTTTATAATATAATGACTTTATTCTCATTATAATACACAATTTTTTCTCTTAAACTTATGACTTTCTTATCGTAATATTACGACTTTTTTCTCGAAATCTATGATTTATGTTTTTTCCTCAATGTGACCCTAATACTGCGTCGTACCATAGACCTACAAAAATGATAAATAAAAAAATAAAAATGTAAACAAAAACAGTTATTCATTTCCATTTTTATAAATCCACAGGGAGCCACTGGAGAGGAGCTAAAGAGACGCATGTTGCTCCAGAGACTCAGGTTGCTGACCTCTGTCCCAGCTGGTCACGAGAGACGAGAAACACGGCTGAGAAACCAGTTCAAGATAATCACACTCCAAAATCAGTTGCAGTCAGTAACTGTACTTTTAAAAAGGCGGTCTCGCTGGAGTTTGTGTGTGGTTTATTGTAAAAAAAACAAAAACAAATAAGTACAGATTTGGATATTTGAGTAAAAGTTAAAGCAGATATTCTTACATTACTTCTTTTATGATGCCAACATGTTGTCTGACTAGACCAGTATTGATATCATGGTAGAGCCGACTCGACGAGTTGCTAGTGGAACCGGGTAGAAGCAAGATTAGCATTAATACTGCTCATTTTAAACCGACACTTCCTTTTTCAAAACTTGTGGTCGCAGGCATTTGTCTGCTTGGTTTGGTCAGCAAGCAACGTCTATCATATTTTTGCTGACACATAACAGCCATGAACATGTACGGAGCAGGAATATGTTGATGGTGGCTGTGGAGCACAGAACTGTTGTGGAATACAAAGTGGAACTGGAACCACTCCACTTGTACCTCGTTCGAGGTTCAAAGCGAGCTGAGCCGATACTAGGGGGTGAAGTTACAATAGTGGCGTTTTTAAATAGCCGTTTTAATTCACTTGACCCAGATTTAAAAAAAGACAGCTCACAAAACTACGGCGTACAATTGATGAAGTGCAGAAGTTCCTCTGTTTGGTTGCCATTGAAATGATTCAGGGAGTGTCCCATTGAAGATTATATCACGGCAATTTCACGTGCCGTTGCTACGGCGATCAGCTGAGAATCCCACCTACACTGAGGGGATCCAACGTGGGTCCCTAAACAGTGCTAATGAAAAGGATCTGGTATCAAAATGTAATAGATTAGAGTCGAGCAGAGATGCACGATGCAGCGGAAACACGACAAAATAAGCGTCTAACAAGTTGGCTAATTTAAAATTGGGCTAAAACTAGATGTTAGTGGGTAACAATAGCGGCTGAAATGCGTATCAAAAGATTCATTCATTTGAAATGTATTACTTATTTCAGCACTCTGGGAAATGACACTAAATATAATGTTTCATCTTGGCACACAACGATAAAGCTTATTTGCTCTCTTGGGTAGTTTCCCGAATGCCTACGTGGCTAAAAGGGAACATTAGCAGAAAACTCTGAATCGGATATAATTGCTCTTGAGCTCATTCTCTTTCAATTCCCTCGGACAAGCTTTCCAAAACCTTGAGCCAAGCCAATCTTCCGTCACAATTAAGTCACACATACTTTTCACCAGTCCCACATCAGACTGTGTTCAACTGAGTCAAATTAATTTCTCGTGCAGCATCTGTCTCCTGACAAAACCAACCCCAATAATAATACACCCTATACTCTCTTCACTGTGTTTTTTTTTTTTTCAGTTGAGGAAGCTGGATTCAAGGAACTGACAGTACACAAGAAAATATTCCTGACTTTGCTCACGGTCGACAAAACAGACGCCTTCAAATGCACTTTGAAATGGCATTCAAGCGACACCTCGCTCATTTGTAGTGTCTGGGAGACAGGCAGCGCTGTGTGAGTGAGCAACGACTGAAGCTGGAGAGATTGGTATAGCCAAGCGGGGCGGGGCAGGGGAGTGAGAGTGGGGGGGGAGGTTTCACTTTCGCTACAACATCAACACAACTATTTGCTGTGACAAACACTCCCCCCCTTGCACACATGAAATATGCCCGCCGAGGATTTGTGGATGCTTTCAATAATTACCCATTTGTCATCTCTGCTCGCCTCCTCCTCCGTATCTTTTAATCTACGCCAACCATCCTTGCAAAAATCGTGAGTTAAGAAAGTAAAAAAAAAAACTCAGGCAGTCATTAGTCAAAGCAGCCATCCATTCAACAGGTAAATATGACCATCACTCATATAGTCAATATCAGCTCACATACTGCTGGCATCAGCAGTTTAGGCTGTGGATCCCCGTGGCTAACTGTGTGCTCCTCCTCCAGACGTACAGGAGCAGCACACATACTCAGATACATGACCAACCAGCCATTGCAAAAGCTCATTCATACTCCACTGGCGTTCCAGTCAGTGAGCACAGCTTAATATGCTTTTTTGGACCAAATAAACAATAAACAAGAGCAGTTCTGACTGACATTATATTCAGCTTCTGCCCTGCGCCGAAGCGCGGCTCCTGCTGGGAACATCTGCATTAAGATGATACGCCCGTGTTATTGTGCACATGCGCCAGGGGCACTTGTGCTGAGCCGGTTGTAGTGAGGGATTCAGCGGCCGGTGTCAGGAGATGGAAATCAAATAATGAATACATTTTACATCCTGACTCATTTAATTTTCTCGCCAGCTCAGGGAGAAGAAGAAGCCTCGTCTGGAAGCCGGTAGTGATTTCCTCTTTCATGTAAACGTGGAAGTGCTAGAGCGCCAAAAAGCATGCATAAATACACACACACACACACACACACACTCAGACACACAATGCAAAATTAATATTATCGCACAAATAATGGCCTGCAAAGTAGCACATCTGCTCAGTCCCTCCTCTGAATGTGGTATTATTGCCGGGATCCAAGAGCAAATAAACACATAAACATACATAAAGATTTTGAGATCAAACACAACACAACAAATGAAACGTGCACAGTGCTACTACTGCAAACATCAACAAGCTTCATTTAATACAATATGTCCACTTTGCTACTCCATCTATTTGCCAGGCCCTTCTATCAGCAGCAATAGTAGCATGATGAACACAAAACAAAAACACATCTAGACGCGTAGAAGACGCTATAGTTTTTTTTGACAGGGACAAAAAACAGCATGGCATAATGAGTCATTTATATGAGTATTAATATCATTTTATAGCAAAGCAGATAGTAGAAAGATGACACTGATGATTGGGAATGACATGCAACAAAAGTTCCCAGCCGGACACGAACCAGGGACGCTCTGCTTCACGGCCGGCGCCATAACCCCGAACCCACCGGGGCATCCGACGAGGCAACACCAAGGTCAGTCAGTACACAAATAATACATGAGTGAGGATGTGTGTTTCTTGGCAGAAACAATATCTAACAGAAGCCACAGCTCAGGAGAGTGTAATGACACCTGGTCAAGGTGTGTCTCACAATGCTGCAACAGGAAACAAGGAGCAGGAATCCACAGGCATGACAAGCAGGGCATGAACTCTGAGAAGTGAAGGAAATATATGAATCATTAGGAAAGTCACTATAAAGCTAGTCTTGGAAATCCTGCCTTCTACATCACAGATATCACAGTATTGACTGATGAAATACAAATAATGAGATTATTATTTACTCAAAATTATTTGTGTTTAAAGTGGACCTAATATGTATTATGCCTTTTCCCTTTTCGTTTGTTTCTTATATAATTTTTTCGTGCATGTAAAATGTCTGCAAAGTTACAAAGCCTAAAGTCCACTCTCCCCCACAGAACTCCTTGCTTGAAGTCCTGCTTTTGCTTGCGTAATGTGGTGATGTCACCAAGTAACACATTTGCATAATACCTGTCTAGTGGCTAGTTTGGGATGCTTTCAAACAAAGCTAGTAAGAGCGAAGAAGCTGAAAGTGCAGATGGGGTGAGTCTCCAGAACATGACACATATGATGAGGCCATCGGGCTTCTTGAAGCCAAAATATAATTGGATTCTCCCTTTTTTTTCTTCTCTTTCGCCATCAGTCTGCTTCATTATCTGTCTTTCATTCTCTCGCTTTCTCCATTTGACTCTGTCATCCTCAGTAATCTTCTCTCCTCTCTTCTCTTCTGCAGCTTTGTCTCGTCCTCTCCTTTGTTTTCTCTCCGATGCTCTATTTCATTGTCGCTTTCAAGTTTCTGCCTCTTTTATTTTCTGCCTTTTCGAACTCCTCTCTCACTCTCTTCTCCCCCCTTGTTCTCTCACACTCTCCCCTTCGTTCGCTCCGTCTCTCTCTGAAACAATAACCATCCTTCACGAGCCGCTGGCGTTTCTCACAGTCATGGTATGCTGATTACGCAATACTCTCTTTCCCCCCCTATCTGAAAACACGGTCTGCTTCTCTGCGGCGCCGTAAAGCCACCGATGCTGAATGTCACAAACCTTTTGGAAAAAACTAAACTTTCGGGCCCTTTTGTTAGTGTTCAGTGATTGTTTTCCCCCGTGAGCTTGTCAATAAAATCCCTCAGTGAATGATGAGTTTAAACAGCCAGTCAGCAAAGTGGTCATATTTCAATGCCTTGTTTCAAGCTTCAATAATCATATATACATCATACAATCTATCAGCACGGCCCCCGCTGCCCTTTACCAAGGTGACTTATGTCTTGATTTACAACAATCAATACCTCATCAGAATTATTCACCTCCTTTGACAAACTAATCAATGCATGTTCTTTAGCCACACACCAACATCTCAGCTATACTGTAATTCAATAGCAAAAAAGAGGCCCATGTTACGAAGGACAGCTCCCTGGACTCACATTCAGTTCCCCGCTTTACGTGACGAAGTAACGGCTGGAAACGCCATAACAGTTTGTGTAATTGAGTATCCCCGGAGTGACTTCTTATCAACAGCAGAATTCTAATGGAATTTCTGCCTCAGGTTAAATGATTTCACAAAAATCCTATCTTATCTTATTCATCCTTTTTTTTATTTTGCAGTGCTGTATTTTTCTACTGCCTCGTATTTATTTTCTGTAAATTGCGCTGCAAAGAGATACTTTGATCTATAGAGACTAAAGGCCTTTACACACCGGAGGCGTGACGCATATTCAGTCTGTTCGTGGTTAACTGTTATAAAGCCTAAACTACTGTAAGCTATTTTAGTTTCCTCTTAGAGTGGATTTACCTCTGGGAAATAGTCATGCAGTGTATCATGTCTAGCGCTTTTATTGTGAAAGGTAAGAACGGAAAGGTTGTCAAGGTTACGTCACTTTTTTGCCACATAATATTCGCATTCTGGGTGAAAGTGCTAATTTGCCTCGGGAGGCTTTACAGTCTGTACAGGATACGGCACCCTCTATCCTTAACAGTGCAATACGGCAAGACGGTGGATCCAGGAGGATGTCAAGCAGCTTTGGCGTTGCCAAACAGAGAGCCAGAGCAACACAACCTCCTTTCGACGCCAAACCGGTAGAGCCAGAGCAACACGACCTCCTCTCCACGCCAACCAGAGAGAGCCTTAGCAACACAAACTCCTCTCCACGCCATATATGTAGAACAAGAGCAACACGACCTCCTCTCCACGCCAACCAGAGAGCCTTAGCAACACAAACTCCTCTCCATGCCAGATCAATAGAGCTAGAGCAACGCGACCTCTTCCCCACGTCAAGATAGATAGAGCCTGAGCAACACGACCTCCTCTCCACGCCAACCACAGAGAGAGCCTTAGCAACACAAACTCCTCTCCACGCCATATAGGTAGAACCAGGGCAACACGACCTCCTCTCCACGCCAACCAGAGAGAGCCTTAGCAACACAAACTCCTCTCCACGCCATATAGGTAGAACCAGAGCAACGCGACCTCCTCTCCACGCCAGATCAATAGAGCCAGAGCAACGCGACCTCCTCTCCACGTCAAGATAGATAGAGCCTGAACAACACGACCTCCTCTCCACCATGAACTTAGAGAGAGGACCCATCGCCTGCCGAGGCCATATTCACCTGGAAAGTGCATCAAAGTTGAACTCAATTTTGAATGCAAGATGTAAATTTGCTTCACCATCTTCGCTTGCATAGAATGGAGGTGAACGGAGGGGCAAATGTTAATTCCGTGCATGTGTGACCGCGCCTTGACAAAAACAACAGTACGGAAAAATATATTGACATGCACATTAATCACATGAAAGAATGCCCCTGGTGTAGAGGTTGTATAAAAATTCACCGCAGCAGTGAATCATTCTGGTTCATTCTGGAGCATCCGTTGACCTCCTAAGATGTTGCTGTAGACTCTATCAAAAAAATATATATTTTTCAACAAATCCACATCATGGTGTTGTGCACATTTGTGAGTCATTCAGAGGAACATCATGCATGTTATCTATTATCAACAGGTTACACAAGATGACAGTGAGAGAGACAAGTGAGTGCAGTTTGTTTTTGTGTGAGTGACATCATGCATCATTAAACTTAAAACAAAGAAACACATTTTCCTGCTGGGATCGTGATGAAAAGTTGATGAAGTCGACTTTACCTCGGGAAAGCAGCATCAGCCGCTGCCAAACGTCTCCACAGAGCTTGACTTATGAATTATCGATACAGGTGCAAGGTGTGTTGATCCCGACAAGACGCGAGTGCAGATGGTTCTGCTCACACAAATACAGAACCATACTTTCTGTAGTATTTGCAGTTACTATATAATTGTGTGTAATATTAATCCAGGCTGTTTTGTTTTTCATCATCCTACCCACACAACTCAACCTGCAACTTTACAGCTGAAAACAAGACGTCTAACAGTAGTTTAATTCTTATGTGGGATGAAAGGTGCTTATTGTCTTGTCTTGCTTAAGCTGCAGCTCTGATAATTATTTAGGAGAACAAATGATCTACTATTAGAAACAATCAAGTGTTGGAGATCCACCCACTTACTGTTAGGAATAATAATAATACTCTGTGACTGTAACAGGCAGACTCTTCAGGAGAGCCCTGCCCATTACCCGAACCAGCAAGCTTCCACAATACCTCTTTATCGGGTTTAGAACACATTTCTTTTTACCTCTTTTCTACAGAGACAGCGATAGTCTGCTTTAGAGCTGTTTTTACTTCTACTAGTATCCATGAAAGTCTTCAGAGTAAGTGTTTATTTATAGAGTTAAAGGTCCAGCATTTAAGATTCAGTGGCGTCTTGCGGTGAGGCTGCAGACTGCGACAAACTGAATACCCTTCCGCTCAACGTTCCATTTCAAAGCATGTCCGAGAACTATACGGTGGCCGTCAGGTAACGTACAAACGTGAAGAGCCAGTGTTTGGTTTGTCTGTTCTGGGCGACTGTAGAAACAGTGTGGTGCAACACGGCGGACTCTGTGAATCTGAATTTATTTATTGATCCCTGGAGGAAATTAGGAGCTTAGAGTTGCTCTTATTTAAAGCATAAAGAAATGCAAGAAAAATAGAAATAAAGGAGCATGCAACATGTACATTATGTACACAGTGCTGCAACATATAACACAATATATGTAGATAAATAAGTAAATAAGAAAAACACATGCAATATATAATCACAGTGTAAATAAAGCATAAATGCAAGAATATTATATATAAAAATTAAATAGTAATATTTCTTGAAATATGCAGTATAAATGCAGTATTAATGACAGAGTATTGCACAGTTGAATTATTGTACAGTTTAATTTGTATTGCACATAAGAATAAGAAGAAATGATGAGGTAGTAGCTGCTGATGGGTGAAATAAGTCCAGGGGCCGGTCTACTGACTCAAAGTGTCTGACACTCTGAGAGAGGAGTTGAAAAGTTTGATGGCCACAGGCAGGGATGACTTCCTGTGGCACTCTGAGGTGTGTCTCGGCGAAACGAGTCTTGCACTGAATGTCTGACGTAGCATGTCATGGAGTCGGTGGGAGAAGTTGTCCAAGACGACACGTAACTTGGACAGCGTCCTCCTCTCTGACACCGCTGTCAGGAAGCCCAGCTCTACCCAAACAAAGCCACTGGCCTCGTGAGTCAGTTTGTTGAGTCGGTTAGCGTCGGAACACGACAGCAAAAGGGAGATTTGTCAAGTATTTAATACTCTTATCAACATGAGAGTGGGCAAATATGTTTGCTTTATACAAATGTATGTATATATTTATTATTGGAAATCAATTAACAACACAAAACAATGGCATGGCAAACTGCAGCCCAACAGGCAACAACAGCTGTCAGTGTGTCAGTGTGCTGACTTGACTATGACTTGCCCCAAAACTGCATGTGATTATCATAAAGTGGGCATGTCTGTAAAGGGGAGACTCATGGGTACCCATAGAACCCATTCACATTCACATATCTGGAGGTCAGAGGTCAAGGCACGCCTTTGAAAATGTCCAAAATGTAGAGGTCAAAAGTCGTATAGATGACTCGTTTAAAGCTGGACTAAATGTGGTTGAACAGGGAATGTTTTTTAGATGTATAACTTGCACATCAACACGATTCAATGACTGCTTCAATTTGAAGCAGGTCCTAATTATGTGTTTGAATGCAGTCATTTAAATTAAGTTGAAACAAGTGTCATATGTAACAGAGATGACTAGAAGGTTCCACTTTAAGCCACAACTTGCCCAGTTTTATCCTCAACGTCTAGACGTGTTTTGACCAGCAAATCTCCAACTCAACGCGTACTGAGAGCTCTCAACTGTTCCAAGAAGAGGTGTCAAAAGCTGGAAGTCTCCCTTTCACAGGACATTAAATCACACGTGTTAGCGTGTGGGCCCTGAGGAATCCATGTAGAGCGATCATGCATTACAGATTCCCCTCGGCCCCCTCCTCTCGCTGTGTATTTATGTGATGGGGCTCATTATTGAATCTATTTGCTCTACTTATGTGATCAAAAGCCCCTCAGCTCCCTTGAGCACTTGCCCGTCTGTCTCTCTGTGCACAGCTGTCTGTCTGTCTGTCTGTCTCCTCCACCTTCACTTGGACCATTATGTTGGCTTTTGTTCTCCCCAACAAGACAAATCAATTCCAACAAGGACTCAAACTCTTAAGTGAAATCAGTTCCAGGTTGCTAATGCAGGCTGTCAGTATCTCTCAGTGGCAGCGGGAGATGAAGCTATTTATGGAGAAGACAGGAGCTTTCCTTTCTCCGCCCGTCCTTCTCTGAGGTCCGCCATTTTATTTAGAAGCAGATTTGAGGACACATTCACATAAAGACCTCTAAGGCCGATACAATCAAGCCCCATCTGTCAGCAGCCAACATAAAATCAATCCCATTTTTACCTGCAATTCATTTAATTTTCTTTTTTTTCTCATATTAAATATCAATGTCAAAATGGATTTCTTAAAGTTTAGCTGCGGGCATCCAGGTTTTAGTGCTGCTGGAGGCAAAATAAAAGTCCCGTTTCATGCATTTGTCTGACCCGCATTAGTAGCAGTCACAGTTTGATCCTGCTTCCATCCCCACTGCAGACAAGTTGTTCATGGAAATAACGCTGCAGATATGAATTGTTATTGTCGTGCAGGTTTAAAGTAGCAACACATTTTCTCCCCTGGTGTTCTGAAAGCTATTTTCCCCCTCTTGTTTGTGTTGCTGATCAGTGATGTGGAAATAAAAAGATATGTTATTATCACCTTTGGTTGCAGACACAGTGCCGTCACCGTAAATCACATTTACTTGCAGTCCACAACAATTGGATCTAAGCTGTGAATTTTGTGAACGGCAGGTCTTCTTTTGCGATGTTGAATTTTATTGTCATTTCTGTCTCTGCTGGTCGAGTCCAAGCTGGAAAACACTTTTGGAAATGCATCATAATCAATATGCATCTGCATACTGGGAGCTTTATGCGGGTTTTTTTACTATACAAGTTTATATGTTTCTACAACCACTCAGGACAAAATTGTAATTATGATGTTTGTAGTATTACTGGCAATAATTCTACATAAATGAGGGAATTAAGTGTGGCTGTCTGGCACTGGAGGTGAGTAAAAAAACAGATGTTGAATTGAAGAATGGCTGAAGTCCACACCAACAAATTGTGGTTTTATTAACGAAAAATTACAATGAAACAAAGGAGAGAACAAAACGCAAATAAGCTGAAGCATAACTGAAACTAGAAGTGCACTCGGAGAGCGCAGACCTCCGCCAAGGTGCTTGACTTTAAAAACAGATCACAGCTCACAGCTGGCGGTACCGTGAGGTGGTCGGCTTATTATTAACACGGTGTGTTTCCGTGTAACGTATCGGCGGATGCCTCTCTCATTCAGCAGCCTTGTTATGTCTGTATTACGTTACACTACGTTCTCTCATCCCGTCATCTACCGCTTTCTTTCTCACCGCGGACGGCCAGCAGTTCCCGCACCTCAAAGTCTCGCCACACATCCACACACGTATCTCTCTGCTCTCAGAAGAGGCCTTGGTCACACATCATCAACGCGTCATCTGTTACACTGCGCATGTGTTATACTCTGTGGTCCTAATGCTCAGCCTGATAGGATTCTTAAAACAATTCCTGAATCCGGATCGCCACCAAAATCTAATGGATTGTTCATTGTGCTACATCCCCACCCCTCCAGAAATTTAATTCAAATCCATTAGAATTTTTTAAGTAATCCTGCAACAGACAGACAGAAAAACAAACAAACAAACCAATACCAGTGAAACATAACCTTGGCCTTGAAGGAGGTAATAACATAGCCTCAAAGCAGCAGGGAGGTTCCCATTGAATCCTGATCCTAACAGGATCATAGCAAACATTTGAATGTCAACAATATTTAAAGTTGAGCAACTATTAATACACTTTTCCCACTAATTGCTTCCCCACCCTGGTAGTGCAGGACAGGATGGGGGGATTTGTTCTCATTTCTGTGCTGGATTTTTCCAATACAATACAGACAAATTGCAGTGGTGACGGTTAAGTTTGTTTAAGAACCATTACAATTTTATGGTGAATGATTTTGAGAATATAAATAAATACAGAATGAGAAGTAATACTTTTCACAATTACATTTTGATTCATCGTAGACCCCCCCCCTCTCTCTGTCTCTCTCAGAGGGCTTAGAGGGTGCTGACAGTTCCCGCTTGATATTACTACAACCTGAATCAATACATGTCTGATTATTACTCATCCATAAATGCAGTGTTGCTTGCAGGACCACTGCATTGGGTTGCATTAGACTTTACAGGTGTTCACATTATTATGTCCCATTTTAAATGTATATTGCAGGGAGCCATGGACAACATGGTCATCTCAGTTTGCATTTTGATGCTGCAGTATATTTACTCAGCATCAAAATGTTTAAGACAGTACAGTTTATGTTGGTGTTTAATGATGTCACGCAGAGAGCGCCCTCCCTTCTGATAAGCAGGCAGCTCCTCTGAGGAGATGGATCCGCATCCAGCAGCCGTTATATTCTGCAGGTTTACGGGTTGTACACAACTTCAAAGCAAATCCACGGACCAGCTTTGTTCTGCCCTTTCCTCCCTCTCACCGTTTCCCTGCTTCGTCTAACGTGGCTTCATGCTGCTGGATATTTAAAGATATCAAATGCATGCGAGGCCCTGACAATTAGTGGGAACTGTTGCTGGGTAATTAGTGGAAAGAAAGTAAGCCTCCAATTTCCCCTGCCCCCCCAGAGAGCATCCACACATGCACACACACATGCACACAAACACGCATGCATGCACACACGGATACACAAAGATTTACTGAGCAGTACACTGCTGCTGACAAGAATGAGGAGAAATATTCACCGTGAATTCAGAGGAGCTGTTTTCGTCTTTGTACTATTGTTTGTGAGGAGATGCAATGTGTGGCTAATTGGACAGGAGAATGGACATGGAGACAAGACACAGCAAGACACATAAACACACAAACATGCATATAAAGTACATAGATAGTGTGTTGGACGGGGGGAGAGTTGAATGACGGATGGGCAGAAGGAAATAAATAAAAGCAACGTGACAGAAGAATGAAAAGACAGGGATGCGGGGAAGAAAAAATAAAAAAACAAGGACGAATTATCTCAAGAAAAATGGAAAAAAAAGGAATGAACGCCAAAGAAAGTAGGGCGGAAAACAACGGGAAGAAGGTAAGAAATAAGGAAATAAAGAATGGAAGTAAGATAGCAAAGAAAAGCAACAAGTAAGGCATGTAAATCCAAGATAAGAGTATTTATATTCATTCATCTTGGAAAGAAAAGAAACAAAAACAACAGACTGACTGACAAACGTGTGACTGATATCACAATAAAGAGCTGCAAGTCGATTATTACAGCCGTCCTACACGTCTGCTGTGAAAAAAGATCTATATACGGTGCAACAATATATAACCAAATGTAACCAAACTTAATAAAAAACCCACAAGGGTTGAAGTCAGTGAGACTGGCTGACTGCCACCAGGTTCATTAGCTGTGACCAGCAGCTCTACAGCTCAATCTGTCCGTCGGTTGCTCCACAAAACTTTCTCCACCCTTTGTCAGTTCTTTGCCCTAAGAGGCTGAAATTTGGCATGGAGGTCAAGTGTGTTGGTGTGAAGGAGTGTTTGTATTCACGCCGATGGGCAAACAGGGGGTGTGGCAGTGAGAGTGCACGGTGCATAACTTCTAAACGGCTTCATCTGGCATGGCCAAACTCACGAACCGTTTGTCCTTAGACTCTAGCGGGAGGCATCGTTGCACTCTGTCTATCTAGGAGGCTGACATTTGCTATGGAGGTCAAGTGTTTGTGTGAATGCACGCGTAGATGACCTGCCTCTGCCCTGCACCCTCCCGCAGGGAGAGGCTCGTCTAGAGGGTTGTCACAGCAAAAAAATACTCTAGTAAAGCATTAATGGATCAAAATTGTTCAGAAATGTACTTTGTTACCTTCTTCCGTTCTTCTTGAACACCGTTGTATTTTATTATTTTCAAGCAAAGGAAGCACACACGTAAAAACATATTAAAGTGTGTATCCCAAGACTTAACAAGGACGGTGAAGGCTGTTGTCAGACCACTAAAATGAGTTGATTTGTTCAAGGTGCTGAGATGCTGAAGGACGCGGCAGCTCGTCCTCTGGCTCCAAATCAACTTTACTGACTTTTAGGTGACGCCCTCTGCGCTCTAATGTAGTTATGCATCGCGTGTATGTAAGTGTGTGTGTGTGTGTATGTGTGTGTAATCGAAGTGTGTGCGGGCTTCTTTTTAGCCTAAGTAATTCATGAGTGCTTGCTGAGGTAGAGGGGGAGTCATGGAGAGAAACACCTTCCTCTTCTCCCTGCTGCAGTATTCATCACTACACCTTTCCCTAAAAATGCATTACTTCTTTTCTCTTTACCGGCTGTCTTGTCCAAGTGTCCGTCATCGCGGCGCCGGTTTCCGACGTTGACTTTGTTCTCGGCGACACTATAGATCAACACCTGCAGTCTCCCGCTGTTCTCATCTCTGCCTCCCTTCATCCTCCCCGGCTCCTTCCATGTTTTTCCTGCCTCGTCATCTCTCACCTCGCTGTCCTCCTCTGTCTCTCTGCTTTATACGTCTCTCTCACACTATACCTCCCATCCTCCTTTTACCCTTCACTCTGCCACCTGGTTCGTTTTGTTACGTAAAGCTTCAGGCTCAGGTTTGGTTATTTCCCTCCTTGTCTCTCTGAGGTCCATGCGTGGTGAAAGCAAGCGCCACCATGAGGTAAAATTAATTCAAAATGAATGTGTCCAATTAGCAAATGTTAGCACACCAAGCTAAGGTGTGCCAACATGATTTACATGCACATTATACCTGCTAAACATCAGCATGCATGCTGACGTTAGCATTTATTTGAAAGCAACGCTGCAGCCTCACGGAGCTGCTAGCCTGGCCATAGACTCCAAAATGAACAAACCACTACTCAATGTACAGGCAGAAACTACTTTGGTAGCATTGAGTGACCATGTCGGAGTGAACCATTTACTCTGGTGTAAGGGCTTTGTATGACATAACATGCCAGACAGGATATACTGTAAGTGAGTTCAAACTCCGTCTATCACTGTTTTAAGTCGCTTGGAGCTTCACTGGTTGGTCATACAGCTGACAGCCAGCATAGAGCTTGTGTAGCTTAGTAAGAGCTTGCTGTAACCAGTGGCACATATATACAGTAGATACATTCCCTGTCTTAGGTATAGATTCCAGCTAAATGCCCTTCCAGATTGAAGCTCTTTTTAATTTTCTTTTGCATTATTTCATCCACAATCTCTCCATCATTGTGCAATATCCTGCTTTACAGCTACAGTCAGGTGAAAACAACAACATGTTGTTGTAAGTTCTTTGGCATAGAGTCTCTGGAACACTACCAGAGGGATGAACAGTATTGCTCCAAAAGATATTCCCTCATTTGGTGTTTTGATGGTGGTGGTGGTAGAGAGCGCTTATTTTTCAATCTCTCAGGGCATGTGCAATATTTTACATATCTTTTTTCTCAGCATGGTCTCACTCCCAGGGCGTCAATTACAGAGGCTTGGTCAGCGGCTCTTATAGCTTCAAATTATGACACTCTTGGTACCCCTCCAGCGTCAGTTTTGGACTTGTGAAGCCGTGCCAATATACGCTTGTTACTGTACATGCATAGTGTCTTTTCAAAATAAACTTCCGTCTTCTCAGGAAGAAAAAACCTACTAAGGTAGGTTAAGGAAAAGGTCAAGGTTGACCTTAACTTGACTGACTAACTATCTGCCGACTCACATGACTAGCGACTCACTTAACTTACAGGACTAACCTTACTTCAGCTTTCAACTAACTCCAATGTAAACCCATCTACGTCATTATTAGACACTCAGAACAATGAACAATGTACTAATAGCGAGAAGTCCTCTAAGGGCAGGAGGGGAGGGGCAAACAAACACATGACTTTTACTCAGAAGACCGGCGTTCATGTCCCGTGTGAAACCAAAAGTGTAGTGATTTTTTTACTGACGATGCTACGCCACTTGAGTCAATTACGTTACACGGGTACTTACTTTTGCAGAAACACTGCACTTTGTTTCCACCCCAAAGGAAACTGATTGGTGAACTTCAAGTTGTTCCTCTTGTGAGCTAAGTGGTGGAGCAAGGACAACCCTTGTACTGTAAGTAATCAACTGAGGCAATTAAGTGTCAAATACCCTAATTAGTTTTTGTAGTGTGCAACGTTTACTATATACACTATGTTCAAGAAACTGC